>NC_092521.1:136835104-138122104 GCF_037038585.1 Patagioenas fasciata | reverse complement strand
CATTTGATGTGAACTGGGGGCAAGGTTACATGTTCAGGCGAGAACTGTGGTTTCCGACCAAAATCTCCATCCCCTAGAGGTATATTTTGTCTGTATTTCATCAGGGCAAACTCCTGAATCTGCAGAAGGCTTTAGCAATTGCACTGATGCCCCACACAGCAGCAGTCCAGGTGCACATCAAGGGATAAAGGCACTGAATGCTGACATTTTAAACCACTTACGGGTACATATAGTTGTTCCTCATGTTTCCTAAGTGCTGTAGAAGTTACTGAGTAGTAAAAAAATAACTTTTACTGATAAACAAGTATTAAATACAAAGATTGGAAACTAATTAGAAAATTGGAGATGGAATATAGTGAAGAAAAAGATGGAGCATACTATTAAATAGAGTTCCAAAGAGCTGTACATCATTAGTAATCACTTTTATATCAGATTATGAGCTCTAATTCAGCCATTTCATAGAAATCTATGACTTAAAACCTAAAGAAGCCCAAGTTCTTTGTTTTATTTGTTTGTTTGTTTTGTTGTGGTGTTGGGGTGTGTCTGTTGGTTTTATTTGTATGTTTGTCTTCAGTTTGTGCAACTGTTATTTGTCATTCTGGGCCAGTTCTCCCCATAGGAGGTCACTCCCCACAAATCACTCTGCTTGAGAAGTGGCTGAAAGATGGATGAGGCCAAAGCACAGAGCTGTGCTGAGGGAATGTCTGCTGGGAGAAGGGCTGATCTACACAGGGCAGGAGCAGAGGGAGGCCATGGAGCAGTAAAGCCACCTCCTGAACCGTGGTAGCTCCAGAACCTTCATCCTCATCCAAAGCAGATGCTGGAAAGAACACCAGGAAAAGAAACATTGACACTCTTTGGAGTTAACTGAATCAGTCACAACTGAGAGTGTGGGATCTACATGGTGATGGGTCAGCCTTCCTTTACCCATGATTGTGTATCTATTTGTCCAACAGAGAAATTGCCTGTTGGCAGCAGTTCTCATACTGCAGAGTAAAGAGAAAGCAGCAGGGGACAATGTCATGGTGAGAGCAGAGGCAAAGGTGAGAAGAAATGTTTGCAAACCTATGTATTAAAATATTGAGCACTGTAGTTCCTACTGACTGAGAAGATATGATTGGGCACTTGGTAAACCCAGAATCAAAACATTGATTTCAGAACCAGCTTTAGAGTCCGGATTTTGAAAAAGTATTGGAAGGGGATTGAGACCATCATCAGCAAATTTGCTGATGACACCAAGTTGGGAGGGAGTGTTGACCTGCTGGAAGGCAGAAGGGCTCTGCAGAGGGATCTGGATAGACTGGAAAAATGGGCTGATTCCAATGGGATGAAGTTCAACAAGGCCAAGTGCCAGGTCCTGCACTTTGGCCACAACAACCCCCTGCAGCGCTACAGGCTGGGCACAGAGTGGCTGGAGAGCAGTCAGCCAGAAAGGGACCTGGGGGTACTAATTGACAGGAAGCTCAACATGAGCCAACAGTGGCCAGGTGGCCAGGTGGCCAAGAAGGCCAATGATATCCTGTCCTATATCAAAAATAGCATGGTCAGCAGGACAAGGAAAGTGATCCCTCCCCTGTACTCTGCATTGGTGAGGCCACACCTGTAGTATTGTGTTCAGTTCTGGGCCCCTCAGTTCAGGAAAGACATTGAAATGCTGGAGCGGGTCCAGAGAAGAGCAACAAGACTGGTGAAGGGACTTGAACACAGGACCTATGGGGAGAGGCTGAAGGAGCTGGGGTTGTTTAGTCTGCAGAAGAGGAGGCTTAGAGGTGACCTTATCGCTCTCTATAACTACCTGAAGGGAAGTTATAGCCAGGTGGGGATTGGTCTCTTCTCCCAGGCAGTTAGCAATAGGACAAGGGGACATGGGCTTAAACTCTGCCAGGGGAAATCTAGGCTGGATATCAGAAAGAAATTCTTTACAGAGAGAGTGGTCAGGCATTGGAATGGCCTGCCCAGGGAGGTGGTGGACTCACCGTCCCTGGAGGTTTTTAAACTGAGATTGGACATGGCACTTAGTGCCATGATCTAGTAAATGGACTGGAGTTGGACCAAGGGTTGGACTTGATGATCTCTGAGGTCTTTTCCAACCCAGTCAATTCTGTGATTCTGTTGGCTTAAATATTGAGAATTTATGAAGCATTTTGTGCAGATGTTAATATAGCCTATTGCCATGAGCTCTTTCAGTTTAGTCAACAGATAGATACATAATGAGCAACATGCTACAGGAACCACAGATTCTATTTTTATTTTCTATTTGTTCCTTCCTGTCTTTTCTGCTAGGAGAGAATTTGAAGGGATATTGTATACTTTTGTAAACACAGAACCAAATTCTACTCAGAAACATACCTGTAGCCCTATTCACCAAAAAACAAATTCTCATCCTCTGGCTTTCTGTCGTGTTTTCTTTGCCTCTTGTTACTACAGACTCTGTGGGGGTACCATCAATGAAGATTCACCAGAATTCTCCATCTTTTTGTGTTGGCTTTTGTCCTGGCAGGAGATAAACCATCTCATTCACTTTGTCTGGGACACAGATGAGTATGGGCAACATTCTTCCACTATTGAGTCATTAAACAAAAGGATCTGGTTTTCCACTTTTTAGGTGCCTCCCTTTTTCCAAATTTTGTCATTGAGTAGACTGTTGAATATTTTCTATTTATATAAGCCCAATCTTTTCCTAAAACAGCTTGAACTGATTAGTTTAGTGTCAATATTCTCTAAACCATGCAGTTTTTCTACACTTTTAATAAAATACGGACACTTGAGAACTTCCTCCTTCTATGACTCATTGTAAAGCGAAGATGGCAAAATATAGTTCAGCAATAAAGAGCACCATTTACCATTGTTTTTTCTAGACATGGAATTTTGATAAAATTTAAAATTCGTCCATGAGTATTCAAGTATTGAAAAACATTTGTGAGTTTCAAAAATCCAGTGTTGGTATCTGTGAAATAGATGGAGAACCTCCTTTCTTCAGGCAGCTCCTAAAGGATATGTTGTGGGACACCATCTGGTGGATAAATGTAGTTAAAGCAAATAGTTATATTTGAAAACAAGTTCTGTTTTTTGTTCTATGAAGTTCATATTTGCTCTGATACCTGACAGTTTCCTTAGCCTTATCTAGTCTCACACTAATGGAAGATTAGAAGTACTATTCTCATGCAAATCCTTCACAAGCATGGCCTCCAAGTAAGCCAGACCATGAAAGACCTTTGTGATTAAGGTACTGAAATGGAACAAATTGTGAATGTTGATGCTCCCCGCAACTGCATTTCACCATTAGCATTTTAGCATGTACTTCTGGAGGATTTATTGTGCTTTTATTCACATCATGAAGCAATCTCAAAGCACAGGAACTAGGTTGCTTTTGTATGAGACATGCTAGAAGACATGCTCCAAAAGCACACCTAATGCTCTTCAGCCACAGGATCAGGCTACAAGTACCCATAGGCAAACTTTCCTGAAATGTGTGGTGTGGATGTTAAGCTCTCAGCACTAACTCTTTCATGCCACAAATCCTTTCCTATTAGCCTGCGCTACTTACTAATGCAGACATCATCCATGTGGCTCACCTGAATCTACATGCAGAGAAGAGGCCTACCTAGATGGGCTTTGTGAATCTGACTGGAAACTTCAGTCCATCCAGCAAAGTGAACTTCAAAATGGAAACACAGGTGGGACAGGGTCCTGTGCATCTAAAGATTTGTTACATCGATCTAAGGTATGTTGTAGCCACTAAAGAAAAAGCTCTGGACCAAAATCTTTCTCCTTAGTCAGGCAGAGTCTAGAACAATTATTTTTCAGAACATGTTTTGCTTTGTTATTGTTGTTAGGTTTTTTTTGTTTGTTTGTTTGGTGTTTTTTTTTCTTTTTTCCTGATGTGATAGGATTATTTTTTTGAGAGATTTCCTTTGAAGTAGGGTATTCTACTGAATTTCTTAGCATTTTGAAGACAGCATTACTGATACGCATTTTGTCTGCTGCTTTTATATTTCTCATGAAGCAAGCAAATAGAGATAGGGTGTTCTTCTTAAAATTAAAAAAGTGGAGACGGAGAATCACATCTGTGTATAATTATAGACAATGTGCTGAAAATTTACAGATCTTTTGTGAGCTCTTCCTTAACAAAACCTCACACAATCATCCCCTTTTTATGCCAACAGAGTGAGTTTTACAACCTGGACTTTTCTACATCATAAATGTAAAAATAAAACCAGTGTCTTGGGAAATATTATTGGCACCACTATATTTCTAATGAGCTATTGCTGTATGCTGCTTTCTAGGTTAAGCCTGGCTGTATATTTGTAAGCACATACACCCATGTAGTACTTTCACTTTATATGATACAATATAGAATCTTAAAATATGCAAGCTGTATATTTAAAATGAAGTAACCACAAATTCTTACAATTCAAAAAGCAGCAGTATTCCTGTGAAGAAAATACATTATTCACTCAAATTCTTTTTACTAGGCACAACCAATTTTGACTTTTGTAAGTCCAAGATAAGTAACACTGTTTTCTTAAGTGATTTTAACAACAGACGTTAACTATTCAAGCCTCACATGCACTTTTAGGATTAGTAATGCCTATCAGATTGATGCTTACATTTAAGTAGAACTCTTCATTTTATTTTAAGAATGTAAGAAAGGCTTTACCGGGTCAGACCAATGGTCTATCCAGCCCAGTTTTCTGTTTTCAGCAATGGCAATAGGAGAGGCTGTTCACAGAGAATACCAAGCCCAGCGGTTTTCAGACGTCCGCTCCTCTTTCACTTCCCGCAATACACCATTGCTGTGTTAGGGATGCCAGAGATACATCCCCACCCTATGGTGATATCGTCCATCTATTGGTCTTTCTGAACCTGTTGACACAGTGTGCCTCTACCATCACATGTGACAGCGAGTGCCAGAAGTCCACTGGCTTTGTTTTATCTGTTTTAAGCTGGTGTTCTACTATTTTTATTAAGTTCTTCTATTACAGCATAGAATGAACAGAAGTTCTGCCTTCACCTTATCCACTGTATTCATGACTTCGTAACACTTCATCGTGTTTCTCCCTAGCCTTCTCCTTTCACTGCTGAAGACTCCCAACCCTTTTACTCTGTCCTCATAAACTCAATCCCTTATTCATTTCAGTTGCCCTTAGAGCTACATGATGTAACACAGAATGTCAAGACATTTTAAAAGATTTTGAGAGCTTCTCGGCAAATTCTGGGATCCAATTGCCTTATTGGTGAAAAGAAAACTGAAGGTTTTCATATTATCTATCTGACAGCTGCTTTTCTAGTTAAACAGGTTACTTTTCCTTATTGCTTATTCCTAAGGGTTAAAAAAATAATTCTGGAGAATATAGTTTGATCTTCCTCCTTATTAATTTCAACCTACTATTTTATCCATAATGCTCTTCATTAATCTGAAATTAGAAATTTTGAGGAGTACCTTATTTTTGCTATAGCAGGCTAGTATATTTAGTTGTTCTTCAGTAATACTTATACTTTCCTCTAATGTGATATTTGGTTATTCCTTTAATGCATTTATCTATCTACAGCTCTTTTAATTATGTTCGGCTCTTCTGGAATGTCTTTAAAGTTTTCCTCAAAGACTCTGAATCATATATATTCATTGCATTCTCTGACACTCAGTATTTCTCTTGCTCTAGCAATCTAGGCTGAACACAGGTTTTGAAAACTTTTTGCTTTCATTTGAGGGTGTTTTTTTCCACCTCGTATGTTAGAGGTTTCATTTTGCATTAGTAACAAGTATTATGTACAAGTACAGAAGCTTATGGTCACAGGTAGCTATCTTCTTTTCTCCCAGGAGAAAAAAACCAAGCCATGTGCTGACTGTTACTGATTTATAGAACACAAAAGCCTCATTCATTCTCATTTCAAGGTCATCGCTATGTGATCTTCTTGACAAGTTTGAACAACTTGCAGATAAGCATCAAGAAGTCCTCATGAATAACAATGACTAAACTGTCAAGACAGTAATAGCATGATTGAAGAGAGCATCCTCTAAATGCAACATATACTAAGGAATGTGGAGAAAACTTGCATGCATTACAGTTGTGATAAAATAGGATATGCCATTTTTAATGTAATGGTGAACTGGATTACTGATTGGAATGAAGTCTTAAATGAATGGCTTATTTAGCCAAGGAGAGGTTTTGACATTTTAAATAAAGCAGAGTGATGTGCAGGAAGCTCAGAGAATATAATATCTTTCTCTGGCTCCTTTGTTACTCTGTGGGAGGCCACTGTAGAGCAGTCAAGGAAATTCCTTGATGCTGCTGAGTTTCATATGAGCAGATTGACAGGATGCACAGTTTGGCACAATTGTCTATTTCTGATCAGGATTACAAATAGCAGAGGTGGCCAAGATCCAAACTGACCTATACTGGCAGAATAATTTGAGTAATTGTTCAGGGAACCATAATGCAAACACATTTAGTCCTTTATTTTCACGTGGAGTTCAAAATGCTGCAAAAATCTCACAGTATGCCACACACTTGTGAGTTCCAGGCTGCACATGTTGATTAATAGTGTGGTGAGGTATCACACAAGACTGAGACAAGAAGATATATACAACAAGGTTCTAGAGAGTGATAAACTGGGTTTATTTAATTCCTAGATAATTTTAATACAAGTAGGGCACATGTGAAAATTGGATGGTGAAGATTCCCATGCCCAGTACAACTAGGAATGTCATGTATACTAATTAAGCAAATAGAAACAAGAAAATAGTGTGTATGTATTTTTGAGGTGCATACAATTCACAATAGACCAGGTTTCCAGTCTCAGTGCCAGATAAGCCCAGCCAAAAAGGATAATTGATTGGCTTCATGCACCATTGCACAGTGTCTAAAGGCATTCATAAGCTATGGTTGATTACATTTTGAATATTGCCAAAATGAATACAATCCCCTCACTGTTGAACGAGATCATAATATTTATATCGACAACTGAGAACTTTGAATAATACATAGTCTCATCATGTCTTGTCTATAAAATTAAGACTCCTTTATGTATGAAATCAAAACCAGATTGCACAGTCCAAATAGTTAGGATTTTGTCAGCATTTTTCAATTAAAATTGCTTATTTGTGTAAGTTGTGTCTTCATCATATAAATACAAAAATACATTCTCACAGTATGGACTTGGATTCAATTCTAATTCCAGTTTTTCTTGTATGTTCTTATAGTCTATATCTGCCTTCTCAAAATGAGATATAAAGGAAGTTCTTAGAGGGTGAGAAAATAAAACAATGTTCCCATTTAAAAATTGTTTGCCTCAAAAAGTTAGTATTAAATATGGAGACATTTTTCAAGAAGAGTGACCAGATTCACTTTGACAAAGCACAGGCTGAAGGAGAGTATGTTCTCTGCCTGAAAAAATCCACTTTTCATCTAAAATTTGAAATTAAAAGTTATTCAGAATTTCTGATGGAACATGGAAACAATCACTATATTCTGTGCATGTCCCAGTGAAGCAAGAATGTAGGATCACTTTTAACACACCATTTTTCAGGCACTTCAAAAAACTCTTCTCAGACTCAAAGTTCACCGTGTTCATTTAAGTATTTTTAAAGCTTTATAAACTATTTTATTCAAGTATCTTTATGTCCACTTCCTTTTTTCCCCTTATTTTTTTCTAATTGCCCTGTTACTTGTGCATAGATGTGATAGTCAATAGATCTTAATTATTTCCATCACTGCCATTCTGTGCTCTTAGAATTCTGTGCATTTAATTCTCCATGATCAAAACATAGATGAAAATAATTTTGTTGATATAAAGCTTCAGGATTTATTGATGAAAGTATCTCTTCACACAAACCTATGAGATAAATTTTGGTTGCTGGGCTTTAGACAAAAGCTGTAAGGTATCTGGATAACCTAGAACAATTTTGAGACTTAAAATGTTTGATCTTTCTTTAAGGGAACAGGGCAAACACACTGTCCCAGGCCAAGGCAAAGACGGCACCAGCCACATTTATCTTTTCTCAAGGGAAATTTTTGTTGTCAACAAACCTTAAGCAAAACAAACAAATAGTGCATCAATGGACACCAGTTGCACTTTGCTCATGGAAGGTTTAGATTTGTAATAAATTCCTGCTGCAAATCTGGCAGAGGAGTAATTTGAGGCCCTCTGTACTCATTCGATTTGGGGCACAGAAGACCTCAGAAAGTGCATATAGAAAGACTGATGCAACTGGCATGTCATGCTCAACAGTCTCTGGGACAAGGGGAGTCCCTTTGGGTACAGTGCCCCTGCCCAAAAATTACCTCTGAATGTTCTCTTCATTCTTCACAGGCAGAAGAGGGTACTGGGCTGCTGTGGGCACCTAACTCCCGCAGAAGTCACAGCTGCAAATTGCATTTTCTGTTGTCTAACTCAGATTACAATCTGCCCCGCAAACTGATTTCAATTAATCCCCTTCTAAACATCTAATTTTTCCAGGGCATTGAGCATGGCAAGTTCACGCAAAGTTCTGAATTTCTGTGAGTGAGAGGGTTTCCACTAATCAGACACAGCAATACTAAGTTTTATAACTCATGTATCTCCCTTTTAAATCTAGATAAAGGGTCAGATAAAAAGAAGATAATCTTTCCTGTGTGAAGAATGCCACCGAAGGGAGCCACTGTTCTCCCCTAATTTTCACCATTACATTTCATAATGGGATTGTTAAGATAGGGACAGTTATTTCTGTTTTTTGGGTTGGGCTTGTTTTGTTTTTATCTTAACTTTATGTCTCTATGATTCCACAACTTCTTAAATTCTCCTTCTCTGCTGTTCCTTCACTATCCTTTTGACACAAAATAGCATAAGCGATACTGGACCACAGATGGAAATGCATCTGCGGAGAGTCAGAGCATAATGAGAAGCTGCTCAATTAAGAACTTTGAAGACCAACAGCGAAATCTGGAGCATTGAGGACAGAGGTGTCGCACTGTGTGGTTGTCAGGAGGACTGCAAAGGCCACACTGGTGATTCTGCCAGGGCCGTGAGCTCTGACTGCCTTGCCGAGGTGACCGAGGATGCTTTGAGATCACAGAGCACCATTATGGAATTTTACTGTGGGATGTCACAGGCACCAGTTCCAAATATTCATTTGTGTAATTTTTGAAGTTCTGTGAGAATTCTGCAGAACTGCTTTGTACCTTTGTTGAAGCTATTTCTACAACATTAATTGGGACTTCTTCGGTTCTTTTAGGCGGTATGGGAGAAGATCAGCGAAAACTGTTCAGGATGTGCTGTTTAATTTTAGCACACACATTGGATGCCAAAGCTGTTTATATATGTGGTTAGCATAGCAAAAGAGAGGGGGGGGAAACGCAAAGCAAACCAACCAACCAAACAAACAAACAAAAAACCAAACAGAAAGCCAGTTGCAATGAATGGCAGTTTAGCTTGTTCTTATTCATGGTAGGTTTTTTTTGCTAGGGATAATTCGGGAAAAACCAGTATTTAACTACAATTCCATCTACTCAGGAGTTAAATATTCAGCACTGCTGACCAGTGACCTAGCATTAGCATTAAAAAACATAAGATTTACTGGCATATATTAATGTTCTAATAGTATGTGTTTTAGATACATACTGAGAGTTAAGATAGTATTGCATAAAAAGCTTGCAGATAAAAATCCAACTCAAGTAAATTCCAACAATGCACTGTCAGACACAGGAAATTTTGTAGAAAATTATCCCACTGCAGACTAGACAATATTTTATTCCTGGACCTACAGAATATTTCAATCAAGGCATTTACATGTAAACATAAAGTGTACATAGTTTCAGAAAATGTGTACATTTTTTGTTGTCTTTCAAGGTGAAGCCAAGAACTAGGTTTGAAAGCTATTCAGATGTCTAAAGTTACAAGCAACTGTCTAATGCCACCTTCCCAAATGCCTAGCATACATCAGTTTTCTTTTAGTCAATCAGACTGCTAAACATTCATTTTTAGGATTTTTTAAAAACTTACTAGAACTAGTCCCAGAGCACCAAAGGGAAGCTGCAATACTAGAGAAATATTGAGAGATCCCTAGTTTTATCCCAAGCTACTGTATTTTTGTCTTACGAATGTCAGTTACTAATGTCAAAGAATTAATAGAATTTATTGAAGCTGGATTAACACTTGCAGCTTAGAAATTTGACTCTTTCTTTCATCCCACTTGGATATGTTTGCAGTTCAGACAGAGGAGTCCGGAACAGGGTGTAAAAGCTAAATTCTTGGGCATAAAGAATGAATTAAAGTAACAAGGGCTAGACAGTTTTCAAAGGATAGATGTTTATTGCTTTCTGAAAATCTGAAAAATTAAAGTGCATCAAATTGGGAACCAAAACTGGGTAAATATAGTGATAGACAGTGTGGCATGAATTTCATTAAATATATGTTCTTTGCTTAGATTTAAAAAATTAGGGAAAGCGAGAGTTAAAGTTATCCTTCTAGATACACTATTTTCTTCTTGATTACGTGGACTAGTTTAGCCAGGGTGGTTTTTATGTATCTTACACAGTTACACTGAATCAATACAAACTAGTACAGCATTATACCTTACATTTAATCTATGATTTTTTTTTTGTTATAACCAGTGAAAATAATTTTGAGATACAGTAATTTGAAGGCAAATAAACCCCAGCTCTATTCTGAACTGTTTGGCAAAATGGTGCTGTTCCTGGAAAACAGAATGACAATAAGCATATCAAACTTATGTCACTACTAATAGTAAGGAAACAAAGAAATAATTAGAAGGCATCCACTCCATTTTTCAAAAGTATTTCAAAATTCTGAACGATGACCTTGTTAAATGGAATATTTGAAACATTTATATGAAATGCTTTGTTTCAAGGTCCTTCTTTTTAAATCAAAAAGTTCAGCTCTTACAATTCTCCTTTCCATTATGAAGTTACATAATTTTCCTGGATCACTAGAACTTCTTAAAAATCTTTGGCTTTAACAAAACAGTATATTTGAGTAATATTTTTTACTTTAAAATCTTCTCATTGCCTTGAATGAGCTAAAATAAGTCAAAGCTATGGATGAACGTGTGTGTGTGACTAGAATTTTTCGTCTCAGCAGACATACACTTTTTAATCACAAGTTATTCCTGCTCATCAATAAGCAGACACAGAAAACAGGGAGCTTCCTTGTATCCATAGCCTTTAACTAACAGCAAATCTTCTGTTTCCTCAAGGCAAACAATCAGGTAGCTCTGACACCTGCAGCTACTGGAAACATTTGTCTGAGAAGGAATCAAACTAGTGGGAGCCTGGGGAAATATAAATACAGGAAATGTATTGAAAATACTTCAGCTGCCACTTAGAAATTTTACAGCCATGAAGTACTACACTTCGCTAATAAAAAAGCAAAAGTTAGCTTACTGTGGTGTTGGAGCAATTACCAAATATACTTAGGAGAAAGCTGTATTATGGATTAAAGCAGTTTATACACCAAACTATATGAAGCTTTCTAAGATGACAATTGCTTTTAAGGTCTGCTGGTACACTTTACAGAACACATCTATCATTTTATTTAAAAAGCACAGATATTTCTGTAAAAGTAGAAGTGGGTTCTACCCGTATGTGATTTTACAAATGTACACGTCTTTCTAAAAACAAATCACAAACTTAGCCTGACAGGCGTAAAAGCCAGATTCTGAAAGGTACCAATGTACCTAGAAGTACAAGTAGTGATCTAAAAACTCTTCATAATTCATAGTATGAGTAATTGCTTTGCATTTGACAGCTCCAAAAAGTCTATGCTGGATTCAAATTGTGCTCTGCTACGACTGTCACTTTTTCGAGTTCCCCACCACTTCTACAAACATACTCTCAAGTATTTTTCTCCCCAGCACAGTTTTGCAAAGTTGAACACATATCTTTGTTAGTCATGGGCCTAAACAATGCCAATACATATCGGTATACATACCATGCCTCTACGTATCTTTGCAAGATAATAATATGAAAAATGAGAGCATGGGCATAAGAAAACTTCAATCTGAAATTATTGAACTCTTCTTACATGTCAGTGAGATCATCATGCCCACCAACTGTAGAAAAACCTCAAAAGTCAATCACAACAATGTAGTTTGTGAGATCTTGCAGTTCATGAAGATGCTCTTCAAGCATATTCTCCACCCCTTCATCATTCAATGTTACCTGCTCCCTTTCTCTCATGCAAGACAGCAAGAAAGAAGAAACAGAATCAGAAACATTTGTGAAACACAATTATGCTTTTTCCATTCTGCTGCTAATTGGCAATAACATTAAAATTTATTAATGTGGTTATATGAATGTAAGAGGAAAATAGTGGACTTGATCTAGAAGGTCTGTTCCAGGCCTAGATCCTATTTTCTGTGCAGGACAGCATTATACCAGTGGCTTTCAACCATGTACACAGATTCAAGAGACAACTGAGAATTTATCCATTAATTGCATTTGATACACTGCTACAGTGTCCAGATGTCATTTGATCCTAACTCTTTTAATAGTTTTAGCTACTTTTTAGTAACTTTAGCTTAGGTACAGTACTGAGTATGTGGCAATCATTAGAGAATAAGAATAGAAGTAGTAATGTAGTCTGTAAGTAATTCATTCACACAGCATACATCAGTACAGCTTTGACACACTAAACACAAGTTACGGTATCCCAAAATACCAAATCTGAGACAGATGAGTCAGGGTTTTCCCCAGGGCAGAAGGCATGAAGAACCAGTTTCAGTGCCAGGTAGCCAATAAACCTAATTTATCCCATATTTAGTTTAAGATACATGATCAGTATTATATAAATAAATTTTTTTTGTAAGATTAAGATAGTAATTTCAAGAGTTCTGGTATTGTGATTGCATTCCTTTTCCCTTGAATCAATGTACATACAAGCTTTTGCATTTATAAATTCAAACTCTTCTTCAGACTTTAGGTTTTTTTGTTATATTTGCATATAATCATTTGCATGTATTTCATATTACAGTATGAATACACCACAGGATATACATTTGCCATGTTATATCTTCATGACATTAACTGAACAATTAAGTTCTTACACTTTTGTGGCAGTTGTTACTGAGAATGCCTACGCACCCTGAACACGTTCTCTGAACCCTTGTGGTTCCACAGATAGCACTGAGGGGCCAGCAATGGGCACAGACCTTCCAACACCCCAGGCAATTCACCCAGAACTGCTTGGGCGCATCTCTGCATGACACAGTCCTGCACCACGTGCACTTAGCCTCATTGCCAACATATTAAAAAGACAGAGTACATTCACATCTGAAAATTACTTTGGCAGCCATCACAATACAAAAATCAGTTGAAAATGAAAAGGGCTTTTTTCAGTATACATAGGTTATGAAACCAGCCTGGTGACAAAGAATTCTCTGAATTAAAAGGCACACTGCCATCAGACATCAGTAAGAACAGTATTGACTTCTACATGTAGAGAGCTCTGCAGACATTATCCTTTTAGAAACAGTTATTACTTAAAGACTCAGGTGGTCAATTTTGTTAGGAAGCAGTATTTAAACTTTTAAACATACATAATATATTTTTATGAAAAATACTAACATAGTTGATTGATTTCAAGTACTGAATACGGAAGTTTTACTTACATGACTAACAGCGACACTTTCATAATAACTTCTCTATTAAAATATCTTCCCATGAAGGCTCAGGCATTCCAAGCTTGCACATTGTAGAAGACCAACATTTCCAGTTACCATGTTCTGAAAAGCATATGTGATCATAGCAATGAAGATTTATATATATGTGTGTATATATGTTAGGAGAGGTAAAAAACATTATGGAAATGCATATTCAACATTTTGAAACATTAGGATGTAAATTTCTCATAGTAGAGTGATAAGATCATAAGACATAATATTGTTTACATTCCCATAAAAGAGTTGGAGCAAACAAGAGTTTCACTTCTGAATGTCAAACAGACTTGAAAGCTGAACTGCGGGAACACTCCAGAATGCAGAATAGCCAGAGAACAAAGGTAAGAGTTGGTTATGTTGAAATGAATCATATATCCAAATTGTCCTCATTGATAGAAGAATAAGACTGAGCCTTTATGTTTCTGTTGGAACACTTCTCCATCAGGCCTGTCACATTTGTGGTGCTGGTGTTCTTTATTCTCCAGGTTTGTATTCACATGTCAAGTCAGACTGAAGCTGGATTTGAATGAGTTAGTTCACCCACATGATGCAGTCTGCTGGGACAATTTCACCATAGGCTGCACGTGGACTATTTTGCCCTCTTCCCTTACATCTACCATTGCGTAACATGTATCAATTTGTATTACACATAATAGAAAAAACTAGAGAATCCAAATCTCCTGTTTCCCAGGCCGTGTTCTAACCATTCAAATTAATCACTAGCTTCAAACTGAAAATAGTCTAAACTGTTGAAATGCAGGGTCAAGCTTGTCTTATTTATTAGAGAAAAACAAAAAAAAAATTCTCCCAAAATTCTGCTCCTGAACTTGTTAGGGTCACTGCAATGCTGTCAGAGTCCTCAGCAAGATTAATAGTATGAGGGAGAGAAGTCATTCAAATGCCTCAGTGCTTTACACAGCGTGGAGTATTTGAAACATCTGCACAGGGCTTGCAGCTACTGGACCGAGGGGAGACCTGCACTCCTGCAGAGCAGTAGCTGGAATGCAGGTGGGACATCCTGTGGATATTTCCTCAGGCTTCTGGGTTTCACCTGATAAACACTGATAAAATATTTCCGGTAACAAGAAGAAAAAAGGTAATATGCATTTATCTACAATATTTCACATTTACTTCACACTTTTCCAAGTGATATTTATTTACAAGGTCAAAAGCAAGTTAATTGTACTAGTTTCTATGTAGCATTATCATAACACGGGCAATATTAAATTTGTACCAGATAATTCTCTAATTTTTTGATGGATGTTCTGTAGGTATGCAGAACCGTACAAACATGTGAGATGGAGAATAATTGCTGTAGGATCTTCTTTCTTTGGAGAGTTGGACTAGATGACCTCCAGAGATCCCTTCCAACATAAATTAGTTGATTCAATAAAATGAAGATGCAGTTTTTAAAAACTCCTTTTGTGAAAAAGCCATACAGCACAGTACCTTTGATAAGTACTTAATTATAGAAGACAGCAAAGAACTGTGCAAGAACCATACTGTAATGGTGTGTATCTATTTATTCAAAAAAGTGGTTAGTGGAATCTATTTTTTCATTGTTAAATATTTTTCTTTTTACACTAAATAAATGTGCTGTATGAACACAGGCCTTGTCAGGGAGATGCACTGAAACACAACATTCAATCAAGGGTCAATAAGGCTACAAAGGTGAGACTAATGTGCAAGTAGTTTAAATTATCTGTATGAAAATGAAAATGCATTTTACTTAAAATATTTGGTACATTGCATGAAACAAAAATCTTACTGGTATAATATACAAATAAATAGAGACCTTCAAAATGGTAATTTTTAGAAATTATATAGAACTTGAAAAACATATATCAGATATAGACCCTGAAAAACTTAATTATAATATTGTGGGCAAAGAACAACTGAATTCTGAAGATTATAAACTTCAGTGATTAAAATAGCACATATTAGACACGAGTTTTACCATGTTGCATCTTTCACAGCTATTGAGCAATAGGTTAAGTTACAGAGAGCCGTTGTGCTATCAAATTTTCAGTAAAGCCCTATCGAAATCATTGCAAAGTCAAAAAACAAAATAAAAAATGGTAGAATGATTTAGCTCATCACTTAATCATTGTCCAAGTGTCACTTGCTAGACTGTGATAAAACTCTTCTCACCATATTTCCCCAGAGAGGACAGAGAACATGAGAGACAGGACTAGTGAACAGCCAAACAGGGGCTCAGCAGTGCGGACAGAGCCAGGTTACGTTTTAATCCAGGTTTAATCTGAACTTTTATTATCCCAAGCGAACCTCTGTTTCTATAATGCGGTCTCTGCAGTGATGCAGCAACAAATCCCCTTGAATGGTGGTGTGGGGTTGAAGCATGGACACACTCAAATGCACCAGGAGGCACTGGAGCGTGTCCAAAGAGGAGCAATGAGGCTGGTGAGGAGTCTGGAGCACAAGTCTGATGAGGAGCAGCTAAGGGAACTGGGGCTGTTTAGCCTGGAGAAAAGGAGGCTGAGGGGAGACCTTATTGCTGTCTACGACTGCCTGAAAGGAGGTTGTAGCATGGAGGGTGATGGTCTCTTGTCCCAAGCAGCAAGAAGAAATGGCCTCAAGTTGCACTAGGAGGTTTAGATCGGATATTAGGAAACATTTTTTCACTGAAAGGGTTGTCAGTATTGGAACAGTGGTTGAGTCCTCATCCCTGAGATATTTAAAAGACACATAGATGAGGTTCTTAGGCACATGGTTTAGAGGTGGACTTGGCAACATTAGGTCAACGGTTGGAATTGATCTTAAAGGTCTTTTCCAACCAGAATGACTCTATGATTCTGTGAGTGTATGAAATACTTCAGGCAACAAAGGTGTTAATCTGGGTCAGATGAACTCCTCTGGGCATCTCCAGTCTTGGTGGTTTACAAAATGAATCATCTCCTGTTCTGTCCGACCACCTTTGTCAGTAAAAAACAGAAAGTCTGTGCTTTCCCCTATTTTCATGTTCTGTTGTCACTGTAAGATCACACTTTCGTGTTCTATGTATCCATGTATATGCAAATTGAGTGTTTTTAGCACGGAAGTATAATGAGAACTTTTTCAAAAAACATGGATAGCAAGTCTGTATTCTGAATATTCCAAAGGACAAGTGACCATGTATTCATTTATGCACAGCAATCTGGGAAAAGGCTTAAATAGGTGATAAGCTACATAATTTGGAAAAGGACAACACCTAGTCAGTATAAAATGTGGTGATAGTTCAGTCTGAATACAAAAATATCCATTTTTTGCCTGAGTTCCTTTATACTTAGTGGGGATTTTAAGTGTCAGCTCACGGGTGCAGAAAGAAAAAGAGATTCACTTTATTTAATTTTTAACAGTCTCTGTTTAGGCACCCAGACTAAGTCTGTAGCTACCAGTTATCAACAGAGACAAGCACCTCAAAACACGAAAACATATCAAAACAAATCTCAACCCATGTATGTCACCTCTGGGCTGGAATGCAACAAAGCATCTTCTAGAGGTTCCCTCTCCATACTTTAGATTACTGAATTTGCTTGTCATATCTTGTTAATTCGACTACTTGGTAAGACAATTTTATTATTAAAGGTGACTTTTTCTTTCATCACTATGTCACTGTTCACAATTCTAAAGTGTTGGCTTAAAACACAGAACTCAAATGTAAAATGAAAAAAATATGGATCTGTGTGCCAGTTTCTTCTTCTCTGGTACATATGGTGTTTTTATGTTCTTTAATACCCTAGGAATATTTTTAGAAGCTAAAATAAGTGAATAAAGACATTTCTGTTGTCAGTTTTATACTTTTAAGATGCCTATTCCGTCTTATTTTTCTATTTCTTTAAAGCTACCTAGCTGAAACGGAAGCCACCCACACAATTTTTCTATGAAAATTAGATATTGGCGATGTAATACTTGTACTGTAGTTCCATTCCTCCATCACACACACTATGTCTAGTTTCAGTGGTCTGAACAAGCAAAGGCATGCACGTAATTTATTCCATGAGGGACAGCACATTCATATATTTGCACACACAACTCTTTGTATATCAGTTGCACATAATTTAGAATGACTGTTTCTGCTAACTTGAGTGCTCTGTGTAAATTAAATTCTAAATAAAGCTCCAAGTTTTCAGACGTATTTTTGTTATAGCTCGCTCAAGTATTTTCTATTGTCCTAGACGCACATAAGCACTCACACACACACACTCCCTGGAAACAGCTTTTTGTATTCTTCAGCTTGTGCTACGCAGTAAAATGGTTATAAAAATAACAACATGGCAACAGTTGCTTGCACATGTGGCTGTCATGAACACGTTGCGGTACTCTTCAGGCAGGCCCAGCGCTGTGCAGCAGCGGCCCCACTCCGGGCACGGACACAGGCTCGGCACCGAGCTCATGTGCAAGTGACACACCAGCAACACAGACGGTGTAGATTAGTTATAGGGAAAACACTTGCGACTTTAATTTGCAAGTAACATATATACATACAAACACATGGGATTTGTGCTTTAAAACAACCCACAAACCCACACAAAAAATGTAGCTTTAAAAACAAAACAGGGCAGCCACAATCTTCCAGGATTGTGAACAACAGGCCCCAGAGGTAGCGCGGGTCTGTCCCATCGCCCTCAGCCGTCCCGGCTCTCCCGCAGGACGAAGTGCTGTGCGCAGCGCAGCCCAGGTGCGGGCTGCCCAGCGGAGGCTCAGGCTCCATTTCGGTGTTAAAGGGAGCGCTGGGGCCAGGCCGGCCCCGCTGCCTCTGTCACCGCCGCGGCTCGCGCTCCTTCCCCGGCCGCCTGGGAACGGGCTCTAAAATGGCGGCAGCCGCCAGGGCCGGTGTGCAGGTGAGCGCAGCAGCGGCCGCTCCCCTCACCGCGCCCTGCGCCGCTCCCCGCCTTCCGCCCTGCGCTACGGCCGCCCCTGGCGCGGCCCCTCGGAGCCTGTCCGCCTCCGCAGCGCCCCCGGCCCGGCTCCGCAAGCGGGCGGCGCCGGTCTCGCCCCCTCGCTCTGCCGGGCCGGGGGCGTGGAGGCGCGCTGCGAACTCGGTGCTGCAAGCCGAACAGGGGCCTGCTTGGGTCCTCCCGCGGCGGCGGAAAGAGCTCACCTCCCCGGCTCGGCCTGGAAGCGCGGGCCGGCCTGGACACCCCCGGCCGGCCTGGGGCGGCAGCGGGTGGCTCCGCTCCCCCGAGGCAGCTAACCTCGGTGGGAAGGATTTGGCCGGGAGCACCCTGGGAGTGGCGGGGGCCCTGACGGGGCCGCCGCAGGGCAGCGTGGGGAGAGCCAGGGCTGGCTGGGAAGGAGGCTCCCGGGGAGTGGGGGTGTGAGGCGATCTCAGAGAATGGGGTTTGACAAGTGCAGCTCTTGGGAAGCAGCCGTTTCAGGTGTGACTGTCGGACGCAGCGTCTGGGGTCACTGTTCCTGTGGCGGATGTGTTCTTATGGGCACGGCTGGCTGCCCACACCTTATAGAGTCATAGAATCATTTCAGTTGGAAGAGACCCTCAGGATTATCAACTCCAACCATAACCTAACTCCAGCACGAAACCATGTCCCTAAGAACCTCGTCTAGACACGTTTAAGCACCTCCAGGGATGGTGACTCCACCACTTCCCTGGGCAGCGTGTTCCAATGCCTGACAACCCTTTCCGTGAAGAATTTTTTCCTAATATCCAATCTAAACCTCCCCTGGCACAACTTGAGGCCGCCTTCTGGTGGGGACAGACACTGACCCGGCGGGGCTGTGGCACAGCTGCTGTTCTCCAGACGGCACCTCTGGTTCTGTCTGCAGGTTTTGTTTGTGTAGAAAGAAAAATAACGGCTATTTGTCATAGTTGTTTTTTTCCGTGCCTGACAGCTGCCGCCAGGCTGCTGGCTGCACCGAGTTCCTGGGCAAGCGGCCCCTGTCCCAACATCAGCTTGTGGAGTAAGTGGCTGGTCTGGGTGTCCCGAGTTCCTTCTTGCTTCTGTACAGAAAGTGCTGCAGGTCCAGCACATCTGCAAGTGCACCCATGGTTATTTTATGTATGTTCAATACATCCAGAACACGCTGGAGTTACTGTGCATCCAATAGAAACCATTCTAGACATGCCCATCAGTGCTTCCAAGCCATTTTGTATTTGCATAATTGTACCAATTTTGTGTTTAAAACAATAGTGATCTTAACCATATCTGGACATGATAACTTGTGTAGTACAACTTTTTTTTTTTTTTTTCTGACAGACATTTTACTTTTTATCAACCACTAGTAACCAAGATCCATAATCCTTATGCTACTAGCATTCATTGCTTTTACAAATTATAGGACATCAGTAATATACTCTGAAAATAAAATTCTGTCTACATTTTTCAACATTAAATGTACAAGCAGAGTTTTCTTGATGCATAATTTTAAAACGCCGTGTACATAAAGTTGCATAAAATAAAGTTGCAACTGTATTGTGAGGTTAGCAGTTTTCTTGTTGATCACATGTACTGACCTGAGTGACAAGCTCATTCTCCAGTAAACAGACATTACTTTTTTACTTCATTTCTATGAGCTATGGTTCTCCACAGGAAAAGAAAATTAATGCAAGTGTAACATAATTGTTGGGGTATTTTTATCAGTTTAAAATAAAGACTGCTAATTTAATATCTCTTTATCTCTCTTAGACTACATTATCGTTTGCAAGATGCCATGACACATATATTAATTTTGGTGTGCATATTAATTTAGACACAATATGCATACATTGTAATTAATCTATGATTATGCAGTGTGCTATACTGACAAATGTACTGTATGTTGTCAGGCAGTAGAAAAACAGCTGAAGATCTGCGGCATTAAGAGGAACACAGATGTCTCAATATTGTATCTGGCTGGACAGTAAGTAAAATATGTTTTTCTGTTTGGCTTTTACTAAAAGTAGAGCACACAGTTAATGCTAGCCTGTCATAGTGCTTTCTGTATTAGATGCTCTCTGAACATCATTTATATGTGAAACATCGGTAAATCACACTTATACCTAGTCCGTATATGTTGTGTAGGAAGAAATGGTGAAGATATGCTGTCATACAGAGCAGAGCTACACTCACAGTGAAGTATTAATAGTTAACTGCCTCAGCCCCAGACACACAATCCTTCTCCAGCAGCCCGGGATTGCTCGAGGGTCTGTAAGTTCAGAGAGTTGTGCATGAACTTCTACCACAGGGAGCAGAGAAGTGAGGCTTAATGGGCCGATCTCTGCCTGTTGTAACTGGCTCCTAAGGCTGGGTGGAAAAGAGTCTCAAGAACGCAAATGAAAAAACACAGGACCTGCCCAGTCTTACAAACTGCCAAATTTCTGACCTCCCTGGAGAAATCTGTTATTGCAACAGTAAAACTCATTGGTAGCACCTTTGAAATTACCTGCGTCTCTACCATTAAGAATTGAAGGGAGGGCAGGGCAATATGAAGTGAGCACAAGAACACTTGTTTGGGTCTGGCAGTACTGATCAGAGACCTGATCTCCTCTTAGAGCTTTATGAAACAGCCTAAGATGTAGGGCAGATGAGAAGAAGAAACAATGGTAAGTGAAGGAAGGCAAAGCTTTCATGAGCCTGTGGGTGATCTAGGTTGATAGGGCTGTAAACTGGAGAACGAACATGCTGAGAGGCTACCATAGAAAGATGGAGACGTGACAGGGCATACTTCAAAGTTTTTGAAAAGCATGCCTTGAATTTCTGGCCAGGGCATAATTCCAAGTGTTGCATACCTGTCTGCAGCCTCACAACTCTGTCTCGTGTTTGTACGGTTGATATAATATATAAAGAACTAATGTAGTCTGATAATTCAGGGACAAAGTTTTCAAGGTCTCTAGGTCTTATGAGTGCAAAAGAGAGGTGTTAAAGGATTTCAGTGTTGTCTAGCCTGTGTTTAATATTATAGAAATCAAGTAATCTTGAAAGTCTTAAGTGTGTCCACTGGTATCTTTAATTTCCTTCCCTATCTCCTGATTTACACTCAAAGTATTTGATGCTTTGTGAAAAGAAACTGTAAAACAGAGTTACTCTCAAAATTATTAAAATATGCATTTTAGAAAGAAGAAATCACAATCTAAAGGCAAAGTTTAAATAAAGAGAAAACTACAAGATGCGTATATATTTTTCTAAACAATACAAGAAAATTATTGTAATGCATATGTGTAAAAGAGTTAAGACTGTGTATACAGTCTTAATAGGTGTATGTTCTGATTTTAAGTACTCACTGGCTTTGACTTCTTTTTTTGGTATGGAATAAAAAGAAATGTTCAGATGGCAGATAGAGAAGTGATCTGTCTTCCCATGAAACCATTTGAGAACGATGATGCAAGCTGGCTTCTTTGATGACTGGAGAGAAGTGAATTCCTTTTATTCTATATCAGTGCATATAAGCCTTGAATTTCAGCCAATCTCACTATCAGATCATGCCTCCTTAACTGTTGGTTTGACATAATTTTCTGTTGGCTAAAATAAGAAAATGAAAAAATAATAAGTCAATCAAATTAGAGAGAATGAGATTCTATTTTTTAAACTACTACTGATAAATGGACATGAAAATATATAGTTCTGGACACTGAGAGTTGTCATCCTAGTAAAACCGATTAACTTAGCAGTGGGTAGGAAAAGAGCACTGCAGGCCAGAAAAGATAAGTTTGTAAGAGACACACAAAGTCTGGAAGGCGTGCAGAAAGGGACAGGCTCTTTTAAAATGTTAGAGGAATTAAGCTCTACCTGAGGCAAATTAAATGCCTTAATACCAGAGAAAAACCAACAAACAAACAAAAACAACACACACCACAACAGATCAAGGCTTGGAAGTCTTGGAGGGAGTCAAGATGAGGCTGTTACTAGAGAGAGAGTAAAGCCAATTAAAACGTAAACCTATAAACTAGGTGTAGAATGGCAGTGACAAAGAATATGAGGAAATTTTGCTACCTGAAAAATAGTTCAGGGGTGTACAGGTAGAACTATACAGAAGAATTAGATGCTAGCTCTTTTATGTCCTGTCAGCTCTCATCTGCTTGACTTGTACTACTTGCAGCAATGTATATTCTGGTTACTTGTGACAATAAACAGATACATATGTATTTGCAGGGTTCATTTTTTATGGATTATTTGAGAAAGCCAAATAAACAGTTCAAAAACATGGGAATCTAGAGGCTAGGCTTCACAGTTGGAAAACAAGCAGATCATTTTAGGCTCATGATGTGAGGTTAATTTTTATCAATTGTGTTAGTTCTTTCTGAAACACTGGCCCCAGTCTTGCAACATGTTAAAATCCACAAGAAAAGTTTTATTAAGTCAATTAAAATTCATCATGTAAAGGTCATCTATAATTATTCTAGAGGAAATCAAGAACATTTCTTTAAAGCAATGAAAAATAAGGAGGACCAATTAGTGAAAATTACTTGGCAGCTCACTAATATTCTCTGGGTAGTAGGTAATTTTTTATTTATAGTGCATTAGCAATCTCCAAGTGCTAGATACGCAATTAAACAAAAAACCTTGCCAGCACACAGGAGATAGTTCCAGCTTCAGTGGATGTGCAGTTTGACTTAAAACAAGACTGTTAGTGAATATGAGTACATACCAAGTTTATGTCAGGACAGGAGAGAAGAGGGGTGAAAATAGAGCAAGAGATTTCACAATATACACTGCTATGAAAAATAACAAGCAATGTACATTGCTGTGCAATTTTCCTTTTAGATTTATGTCCCCAGGATACCAAACCTCTCCTGTGTTCTGAGCAGTTTCTACAAACGGAAAAATACACAGGACTCATACTCCATGGGAAAATAAAAGCTGTTATGGAAACAAAAATAATCTATCACTTGGTTTGTTCCCATGTCTTTACCACCTGCTGCTTTGTTATGCTTTCAGGTGTGTAGAATGCTTACACTGCCATCTTCTTCTTTGTGTCTTTCTCTGCTATGATTTCTACAGAAGTGTGGCTTTTTAGTGCTTGGGTAATATTATGTATCACAATATCACAGTATGTTTGGGATTGGAAGGGACCTCAAAAGATCATCTAGTCCAATCCCCACTGTGTATAAAGTGATTAAGCACCATTAATGTTAAAAAATTTGTTGTTTTTCTTCCACCAGAGGACTAAGAAGTATCCCAAGTCTTTCACGGTTTCACAGGTTACGGTATTTGTGGATTAACAACAATAAGGTAATAAGGTATTCCTTTAAAGAGTAGAACAATTCAACTATACTCCCTGACTAATATTTAATGATTTTTCTAACATAAAGTATTATGTAATTGTCAAGATAATAAATTATTTTAAATTTCCAGGCAAATTCAACTGATTTAAATATGACAGTTTTGAAGAAACAGTATTTGTTTTACATTACAGAGTATAAGCTGATATATTTTCCTTTGGATTCACATCACATTTGTAAATTTTGTGTATTTAAGAAGCTGAGGTGTTGTGCTAACACCTTAGCGATTAAAGAAAGATTGAGCATATTTAAAACTAAGTTACTGGCAAAATTTCCTGATTGCATACCAATACCTGGGGTCTGGGACAGCAGTTTCCAGTGGAACTCATAGCAAGAATACCCTGCCCATGAGTGGGCAGCTCTTGGAACAGACTGAGGAGTGATACAGCTGTGGGGTGTTCTTATAACAACTTCTGGCCTTCCTGGTTTTCCAGGAAAGGAGTGGACCCCAGAAAATGTGTAGCTCTTTTTTTTTTTTTATGCCCTTGCAGACATGCATAGTTTTATTTCCTGGCGGGCTGGTGGGTGAAGTGAGGCTCTTTTTTTCCCTCATGCACACAAGAGTGACGTGTAACTCCTTCAAATGTGCTTCTCCCTGTGCACAAAAAGAGTCACTGAAATGCTGGGGTTGGTGAGGTGTCTTCTGTCAATGCAGGCTGTTGTGTCACATAAACATGTTAAACTTCAGAGAGATTCACAGGCAAGTGGTTAGAGTATGACATTAGGCCACATTAATTTCTTTTGCTTCCAATGCACTGTGTGGTCCTAAATCAGTCACACAAACCATGTGTCTTACTTTCTGCATCTGTGCAAAACCAGATTATCATAGTTATGTAGGACTATACTGTAGGACTTTTAAGACAGTGCTCTGTCAAAATCTCCAAACACTACAGCTTCTAGCCAAGCCTAAGCACATTACACCTTACATAAAATCATCTTCTTGACAATAGGATTAGCTTATTTGGAAATCTCCAAATACATAGCCAACCATTATTAAATGGTTGAATTGAATCCAAACCTTCACCATGAACCACTGGTAATTAAAATGCAAGAAAAGTGATAATAACTACAAATTTATAACCCACTTTTAAATATCTTACTGTACAGTAATTTACATGGCTTTCACAATGGGCTCAAGTTCTTAAACACCAGAGTTGCTTATAAATAAGTAGCTCTGTGAGCAACAGAAAAAAAATAAATGTACATTCCATATCACTTACAAGTGTATGTATATCTGCTGCCCCAGGCTAACATCAATTATAGACCATCTTATGTTGACTTATTTGAAAGTCCTGTGGGTGTCCAACTATTTAAAAAAAAAGAAAAAAGGCAAAAATATGGATACATTAAAAACTTGAACTAAAATCACAGGTATGGTAAGGCTTTCCCTAGTATTTCTAAAGGACACTAAAGAATAAGAGGAAATGGCATAATGACTAAACAGAACTAATCTTACTGACCATAAAAGATAAATAGATCTGATTTTTGCACAGATCTTACCTTCCTACCTAAGCAGTAACAATGAGCATTCTTCAGTTGGTCTATATAATTTCTGTGAACAAGCCGCTCAGTGGCTTTCCTTAGGAGAGATCTTAGCTAAATGCTGTAATAGGGGGAGCATATTTTTCTGAACTCAGAAGATTTGAGATATTTTTTTCTTTGTGTAAAAATGCATCATAATAATTCTATCACAGAAAATAAATTCCAGAGTATCCTAAAACACTCCAAACGTGTCAAAGATAGAGAAACACCGCTATACACAGTAGGTGTGGGGGGGCCTTTTCACTACATAAGGTACAATAATCATTGTGAAGAACAGGATTTTTTAATTTGTAGAATGTTTAGCTGTCAAGAGAATCCTTAAACCAAAAGCCTTCAACAGAAATGTAAGAAACTACCTATAGTTAAACAGTTTTCAAGAGAGCATGTTTATATTCTCCAAAGTCAAATTTATACTGGCATATAACAGTTTTCCTAAATTTAATTTCAGATCCAAGATTTAACTTTCTTGACCAAAAACTACTGCTTGACTGAACTCTATCTCAACCATAACGAACTGACAGATATATCAGGTACCAACCCTCCCTTTTTAGAGTGTTGAGCAGAGGCCTACACTGTCCATTGGCATTCAAATTTATAAAAGTGGATAACAGCAAGTAATTTAATGGTTGAAAGCTCCTGTGTATGAATAACAATACATGTTAATTATTTTCTTAGATATTTAATTGTTCCAGCATGCTTGAGTGGCAATAATGTGATATTTTTATCCTGGTCTAAGGGATGAGATGTCATTCACTTTAACGTCAAGCAATTGTAAAATATTTTTGATCTTACATTACTATATTTTGTATTGAAAATAAACATGCAGAGCCCTTTTTACATAATGATTTGTAGTTCTCTTGCTGACCAGGTACCCTGTAAGCCGATAGAAGAACCTTTTGATAGCCATTTATGTTTGTATGATGTAAAACTGATAGCAGTGCTGACAGACCTAACATGAAAATAAAAGGGTAATAGATGAGTAAGTTGTCCCACTTGTAAGGTAGTCACTAAGGCTCTGCAGTTTCTTTAAGATATAGTTATTTTTATAATCAGAAGTATCTTGCAAAGTTACTCAAAACTTTTGTTGTAAAATTACATTTCTCTTACACTTCTATTTCAGTTTTGCTTGCTCTTGTATATTAAAGTGGCTGTACCAGACTAGTGAATTTGTAAATGAAGAAGCCAAAGCATAATAAATTTGTATATATTCTAAATATTTTAAATGTTAATATTTTACTTTTCTCTGTCCCTATAAAATGTTGGGATGATAAATGATGTTGATTACTTCCTGTCAGATTTTGAGATAAAAAGAATGTTTGAAAGAAACAAACATATGGGCACAAGTGATAATACTGAAGATAAGATCTGGGCAACCGGAAGGGCCAAGTATCATTAGTAGAGAAATGTAGATGAGAAATACTGCGCAGAATTTGGAAAATGTGATATCTATGCCTGGTGTGGTATGAGGATGTGAACACATAGTCTGGGTCAGCCATGACAATATTTTGTAATAACTTTTTAATACATTAATAATTATTTGAACTGGAACTATTTTCTAAGGAAATCACTATTTATTGCTTGTGACGCAAAGGTGGTATTAGGGATATATTATTGTTTGTGAGACAAAGGTCATATTAGGCAAGGGTAAAAGGAAGTGAAGATGAATTAATCAAAGTTTACTGGGATATAGGAAGAAGGAGGGGAGGAAGAAGAGAGGATACAGTTGATGTTGATTTGTTGAAGCAAGGGTGATGGGGACAAATGGAAGGAACTGAGATGAAAAAAGTTAGGCATATGTTCAAAGGACGTGACTAGAAAGACAAAAGGCATATTGCAATCTCTGACAATTTCTTTCTGGTTTACTAATCTCATGCGAGGTGTTACCAAAAGGCAGAGATGTATAACTAGAATATCAAATTCAGTGTGCAGCATAACAAAGTAATTATCAAATAGAGGCAGTCAGGTATGGTGAGAATAATTAATTGCTTTTCATTTTATTTCAGGTGCTCTGAAACATTTATGTGCGTTACAGATTGTGTTTCTTCACGACAACCAGTTACAAAAACTTGTCGAAACGGTGAAGGAACTGAAAGGAAAGATAAGCTTGCATACCCTAAGTAATACCTTATTTTATTTTGCAGAACACTGAGCAGTAGTTTTTTAGTGTTTTTTATCAGGATGTTTCTTGTCTGTTTCCACATCATTTGCCAGTAGCTTTTGAAACTAAATATCAGTTGCAACCAAATTTGACAGACGAAAGAGATCTCTAACTCATGAAAATTCCATAGAGAGTACCTCAGCTAAGAAAAAACCGCCAAATGCCTTCAGAAGTTCACTCTTTTTGGCTGCTGGCTGGCCCGTCTCCTGGAGGAGTAGCTTGGAGGCACTCAAAGCAGTTTACTGCTACCTTTTTGTAAGGGAACATGGGAGTAGAGCAAGATTATCACAGAGGTGAAGGAAGCTGAAAAACGGGTGTTATTGCTGTTGAGAGTGTGAGTGATAGGTTATAGAACCTAAAGTCCTGCCTCATTAATTCTGCTGTTCATACAACTTTCTGCACCTTTTTGGCATACTGTGTGGATTTCTAGAGCCTAAGAATAAATATACTTTAGATATTAAATATAACAATATCTATTAAGTAGCATGCTTTCTGATATACTGTCTGGAAATGAAAGTAGCTTAGACTCTGAAATTTCAAATGAAGTTATACAAGACAGTGTTGGCGCCACTAAGTTGTGGTGTAAGAATTAGCCTCCAGGAAAGTAGGATTATATGCTATTAACCTACTGAAACTGAAAGTGTCTTTTTCCATGGTTCCTCAAAGAATGTCACCATAGGTCATTCCAGACGCTCAGTACTTTGAGAAAACAGGAAACAAGTTTCACGTCTTAGTGACATAATCAGTGGAGGTGAATGTCATCAAGCCATTACCTCCTTATGCAATCAAAAAATGGAATGTCTGATTGCAGGAAAGGAAAATATGGCTTGAAAAGTACACTTTTAATTGAACTTGACACTGGGACAAAAATTAAAAAACAAATCAAGTGTTTAGGAAGAGAACATGCAGCCAAATTATTGTAATTTTTTTTCATTATATGCAGGATTGAAAAAAATTGTCTGCTTAAGAATGCAGTTGTTGGAAGTGATTAGGCAAAGTCTGGACAGACATCCTGTGTATGAATGGTGCAGTCACTTGAGTCTAATGTTATAGCCCTACCAATTAATAGGGGGCTTCAGCAGGCACTGGGAGTTTGTTGTACGTGTTGCAACCATCTGTGGGAAATAAAGACAAACAGCAGATAGTTAAAGTGCTGCTGAGTTATTATAAATGGCAGTCACAAAAACATAGTGAAAACTGGGTGCATACTGGACTAGCCACCACCATAGAAACACAAGTGTTTAAGAGAACTGTCAAACAATATATAGATCTACTAATATACCCTAATGAAAAAAATTGTTCTTTAGTTCAAAGATATAAAAGTAAATGCTAATCAGTGGAAGAAACTTAATAACCTTAATAACCTTAACTTCATAGGAATTCTTTTTTTGACCTTTGCAGTAATGAAAAAATTGTCAATGTGTTTGTTTCAAAGAGACTTCATAATAATGAGTTTTAAATTAACAGGATTCTATTCATTCAATAAAAGGCATTGTCCTATTTGAAGTAAATGACAGCAATAAGTGAACAAAATAAAATTTCAAAGTCATATCCTATATATCTTACCATATTACTGTATAATTTATTTGCCTACTTGCAATATTCAGAAATGGGAAATGGGTGCAGAATTTGCACACTGTAGCTTTGAAAAGGGCTGCGCTCATAATTAACCTTTATCAAAGAAAAACTGTTTTGGGAATGGGAGAGTTCTCAGTGTTATGACATAGATCTCTTTTATTGCTGGACAATCTGATTTAAAAAAAATACACTTGCTAGCTTTCAACAGAACTTTTGGATGCATAATAAGATTTTATTATTTTGTAGCTCTTGGGCACATTAGAACTATTGAAATGCAGCAGTCTAATACACTATTATTGTTCACTTCAGAAGCAGCACCCAGCTGCCAAAACATTGCATTTATCTTCCTTAAGGCTGTCTTGTGATATTTAGTCACTGCCCTGCACCGGATTTGTAGCACACCACCATTCTTCAGCAGGCGTTTAAGGAAGGCACTCAGCTTCTAAAGATTTACTGAGTGGGTTGCTCACAACTGCTGCCTTTTGGGACATATGAAGGGTTTCTTTGTGGGCTCACCTTGTGCTCACATCTCCTTTTTGGAATCCAAGATTTTTGTTACGTACTCTGTAAATTGCCTCAACTGATTTATTATCCACAGCTGATAACATCTTGCTGCTAGACCTCAGAAAACTGCTTTTGTTCTTCAATATGTTTCTACAACATTAGCTCCTTTCTGCCCCATGTGGGTTAGGCACACTGTTTTCCTGCGCTCCAAATAGAGAAAACAGACAAAGCTGTGGAGGGAGAAAGCATTATCCCTAATTTCTAGACATAAAATTGCATGATATTGACAAGAAAGTAGATAGCAGAGCCAAGAATTGATCCCAGATGTTTTGTGAAATAAGACCCTCTTGATCCATACAGTGGTTGGATTTATTGTAAGAATGAACAGTAGAAAAAAATCATATACTCAAAAATAAACCTACAAATCAGTGTTGATGAGAGGAGACATGCTCCAAGTAGCATCCAGAACCACAAGTACTTCGTATTGACCCTGGTGTGTACCTTGGAAAAGTCTCTCTTCAATCTTCATTCCATTCCACTACCAAATGTACCTGCTTTTAGAGATCTTTCCAAAACATTTTTCTTTCTGGAATGCATATCATATTTTCTTGGCTCAAGAACTGACCAGATATATACATAATATTCTTTCTGATCAACACTTAATAGAAAAAATTGCTATACACTGTGTTGTTTGGTGAAAATTGAACTTTCTTTTGCTGCCACCATGTGGGTCTCTTGCTACTTGTACAATGATTTTTGATTTATTTTTTTTTTAAGAATAAAAGTATTTTAAGTTCTCCTCTGAATATATGAAAAGGCTTTTTTTCTGTGTAGGAGATACTAATGCCCATTCCAGCCTTACTGCACCCTCAAAATAACTGCTAAATGGCATCAAGCACTGAGCTTTCTTTGGCAGTCATACTTATCCTGAAAAACATGAAATGGCATCTTGTAGTTTACAAGTCTGTATGGAATATTTCCAGACTTTTTTCTTCTTCTAGTATCTCTTTTTTTGCTTCTGTAATACCATCTTTTCCTTCCCTAAACTGCTAAAATTACATATAACAGGATTTTTACCCTGGAGTGAATATTAGCCACAGCCTCTCCTCAAAAAGAGAAAATCAGACCAGTGTAGATCTTGGTAGAAGTTGTCAAAATTATTAATTTAAGATTTCTTTTTCTCTTCTCTGATCTCAGGGTAGCAGCCTCCTCATTATTTTTACTGTCTCAGAAGAACAGCATTTGTATAAGTAGAAAAGTAGCATTATTATATTTTCATTTTAAAAACAAAACACAACAATGCCCAACAACATTTGTTTGTTAACTGATATGGGAATGGGCCCATTTCTATTTTAATCAAACTCAGATATCACTCTCATGAAACACACTAATGTGGCATGTCAGCTAGGCAGATGTTCTACATCTGGCCAAGCAACAACACAGCATTGATACCTGTCTCTGTGGTGCAAAGGTTTCGTTATTCAGGTAATGTGAACCTGAATGAAAGTATTTTAGTTAAGTTGCTAATGGGCTGTTGGATCTTAGTACCTCAAGTCTCAATATAAGTTAGTAGGACCCAGGTACTCAGAAACGTAGGTGCTTTTAAACATTTTATGTTTCTTGAGTTTTCAAACTCATCATCTGTCAAAACATCAGAAAATGGGGTATTTACATTTTATATTGTGTCTACGGGATAAAAACTTCATATCACCTGTGATAAAGCCTTAGGTGTCCTAAATCTCTTATGCTTTTAATAACTCGCTCTCCCTACAAAGTTTGTGTCTTTAAGCTGTCACACCTAAAACACTGCTATTATTTAAAATAAGCATCTTCTAATAATACATAAGAAAACTAACAGCAAACGCTTAGTGGTTTTGTCTGTATATCATAAAAAATAGAAAAAAAACCTTCAAAGGTTTGGAGCACACGATGGCACCTTTACTCAGTTCTTGCCTGTGGTGTTTTGCATACTCTGCAAGAAGCCAATTCTTGCAGTCTGTGTTTAGTTGGGTAATTTTGCATGTGTAAAGAGCCTGTGCTTGGTTTACCCAGCATAAGAACAACCTGAGTTTAATAATTCAAGGTTTGTTTTTTGTGATGATGTTTGTTTTTTTTTCTGTATACGTTTTGCAGACCTATTCCATAACCCTCTGGCACAAGACGCAGACTACCGGCTGTATGTGATACATGCACTCCCTTCAGTGCAGCTCCTTGACAGGAAGGGTAAGGATTGCTTTCCCCTTCTCACAAGGCATTGACAGTTGCTTTTGATTTTAATCAGTTTGGAAAAAAAGGTGATTTAATCTTGCCTGTTCTTTTGTATGCATTTGTTGATACAGCAAAAGGTCTACTGAACAGATACCATTTTTTGCAAGATTTGTCAAGCAAATAGAGTTTGCATTGCATAAAGAGTTTACTTTGTCAAATGCTTTTGATCTCTGTCTTTTTCTATTTAAATTGTGCATGTTTATCTTGTCTCTTGGTCTATATATTTAAGAGTGAGGCAGCTAAAAGCCTGTCCTTAGAAACATGTACCTACATTTGTGCATTCACAGAATCGCAGAATGTCAGGGATTGGAAGGGACCTCAAAAGATCATCTAGTCCAATCCCCCTGCCAGAGCAGGAACACCTAGACGAGGTTACACAGGAACGTGTCCAGGTGGGTTTTGAATGTCTCCAGAGTAGGAGACTCCACAACCCCCCTGGGCAGCCTGTTCCAGTGTTCTGTTACCCTTAATGAGAAGAAGTTTCTTCTCATGTTCAAGTGGAACCTCTTGTGTTCCCGTTTGAACCCATTACCCCTTGTCTTACCCTTGGTTGTCACTGAGAAGAGCCTGGCTCCATCCTCATGACACTCACCCTTTATATATTTATAAACATTAATGAGGTCACCCCTCAGTCTCCTCCTCTCCAAGCTAAAGAGACCCAGCTCCCTCAGCCTTTCCTCATAAGGGAGATGCTCCACTCCCTTAATCATCTTTGTTGCCCTGCGCTGGACTCTCTCCAGCGTTTCCCTGTCCTCCTTGAACTGAGGGGCCCAGAACTGGACACAATATTCCAAACTGGCATATTCACACAAGTGAGCGTCTTTACTTAGATATGGATAATATCCTCAACTACCTACATGTTTCTGTACAGTTTAAATAGCTGTATGCACATTTCTTGATTAAGTACATGGTGACCAGACTTTGAAATATAAGTCTTTGTAAATCATCAGGAGATCTTTCATGGCTTGTCTACTGTAAATTCTGCAGGGGACAAAAAAGCCTTAAGAATAACCAGATGATAAACCAGTCAACCTATAAATATGCCACAGTGGACCCAGAAAATCAACTTTGGTGATTTCTGTCTTTTGGAGAGCTATGTGATTGGCAGGAGGACTGAAAATTACTGAAGAGCACTGAAGAAGGTGTCGATTCCTACCCCAGCTTTACCTCATAAGAAAGTAGCAAGGAAAAATAATGGAATCTTGAAAACTCGCTCTCGAGGAGAATGAGGATGCAGGACCTGAGCAAGGCAGCTGCAGGACAGATGCAGGGATGGGCAAACCCTGTGGCTCCGTCACACAGGAAAGCTGGTGGAAATGCCACAGCACATGTCAGGGGTTGGTGAGGAGCTGCTGGATCTGACCGCACGGCCCTTCGCTTACGCATTCGTTTTGCAGTGGTACCTCCAGTCTCTTGGATATCTGATCTCGTGTTACATGTGCTTAGCACGTCTGTCAGGCTATTTTACTAATGATAGTTTTTGACTAGGGAGCTGTGACTCAAGCTTAATGTGCTGGAAAATATGTGTTGCATTTACAGCTCTAGAAACACTTCCATAAAACTTCCTAGACTTAAATCCCCTAAATACAGTTATACTGTAATCAGTCCTGGATTAAGACTTGAGGCATTAACTTGTTATCAAGCTGTACCCTGGCCTTTCTATTTAGTGAACTATTTCTCTAACATTACAAAGCTTCTCCACCATCTGTGGGACATTACCACAGCATAGTCCTGGCTGTCGCCTTTACACAAGACATGTGCCCGCACTCCTGTTACCTCCAGGCGTGACAATGGCAGTTCCTTCCTAATTGGCCCCCTAGACACCATGACTTTAAAACTTCCCTGAATGAAAAATGCGTCTGCCAGAGTTAGTTATATGTTCTAAACCTTTAGCTCACTTCTGTTCCGCAGCTGAAGTACTAAATTGGTATGCAGTTCATGACATTGAAGTTAAAATCCCCTATTTGATAGGTTAATAATATTTGATAGTTTATTTGTTTTGCTGATAATTATCAAAGTAGGCATACAACTGTATTTATCTCTACTGTGCAGTCATTAACATATATAGACAATGGCATAATTTTTCCTTATTTTTCCACTGGAGACTTAATATTCTCAAATTCTTTGTTTAAAATGTGAAGTTATTTTTTACTTAAAGTGCAAAGCAGGAAAATTTGAAGCTTTTCTTTTGATTGCACTCCTACAGTTTTCACTGTAATTGAGCAGTGGAAATTGAACTGGCCTTGAATCAGGACTTGTTTTTTGCTATTTGTAGAGAAACTTCCCAATCTTTACTGACTTGTGCAGTAGATCCCATTTAAGGGGCATGAAAAGTCTTGCTTTCTAGTTTTTTGGTTTGAAACTTCTGATCCTACGGCACTCAAAAAACTATTTTATTGGACAGGGCTTCACGCTAAAGCCTTAGAAAGTATCACTCCATGTTCCCATTTTGAATAGTTGTCAAATTACACAGATTTACACTGCTATTGTTACAAAACTGCACAACAACAACAAAAAAAAGAGTAAATCACCTTCTGCGTGTCGATAGATAATAGCAGACCTTTAAATTAGTAGAAAAAAAATAATTTTTTTAATATTCCTTTTAACAGCAGTTACACAAAGAGAAAGGGAGTCAGCGCTTTATCTTTATAACCAGGAAAGGTCTTGTGCGGTGCTGCCAATAGCTTTTGGAAAGAGAGTGAGTACAATCCTGGGGCCTCCGTTGGGATCCCGCAGAGCCAGGGCTCAACCAGGCAGGAGCCTGACAGTGCCCTCAGGTATATATAATCATGTAAGGAAAAGCATTCGTTTTTACATTATTTGAATTAGGAAACATTATTTTCATTCATCTGATAAAAAGTTATTGGTTTTGGTAATAAAGTATAAATCCATTGGGAACTCAATGAAGTTGCTTCATAAAGTAAGGAGTAGTAGCAGCAACAGGCAGAGTCCTTCTACTAGGGGTATTGTGGCAAGTAAATTCCAGTCACTCTCTGTGGTTACAGAATTGTCTGTAAAGATAGTTGAACAAAAAAAAAATCCATTTTTTTCAATATGTGTCTTGTCAATGTTTGGTTTTACCTTTATTTAATTAAAAACCTCTCAATACACTTCCAGGCTGTCTCACTCAGTGATCAGCATCATAGAGTTTTGATGCCCTCTAGTGCTTTTATAAAATAATTTATCAAAGAAAGTATTTTCTTCTAAATAATGTTTTAAATTTCACGTCTTGCCTAGTTTTGGAAGCAGTTTGTTTTTTATGCTTTCCAGGCTGAGAGTATTTTCATGGTGCCTTATAATAGCATATTAAGTAAGTTTTAAAGAGTTCTTAGACTCAGATCTGCAAGACAGCATGATCCTGGCACAAGAAGCACAGCGAATACCACCTGGAACCTTATGCCTTGTAGCACAATCCAGAACAAACCTTGAAATCCCACACAATCTTGTCTGCTTTTTGTATGTTTTAAAGATAAGGAAAACAATATTGTGCATAGATGACTGAAATGGTAGCATTTTAAATGGTAGTGTAGATAAAGTTTAGAACAGCAATAAAGTACCTGAATTTGGTTTTTTATGTATATATCACAATAGTAAACCTGAAAGTAGTGTAATTTTGAAAAGGTTGGGGAAAAAAAAAGATAGTTTAATCATATTTAATAACATTTGTTTTGCTGATAACTGTCAAAGTAGGCATATATTTGTCTTTATATCTACCGTGCAGTCATTCACATATATAGACAGTGGCATCATTTTTCTGTTAAAGAAAAAAAATGCATGGAAATGTATGCCTACAGGAAATAAAACACAAGAGCTGCATAAACTTAAAGAAAAAACAAGACAAAACAAAACAAACCCAAAAAACCAACCAAACAAAAAAACCCAAACCAAAACCAAAAAACAAAACAAAGCAACACAAAAACCCTCAAACAACAACAACAAAGCCCACCAAAAGCCCCCCAAAAACAACAGATACTCGTTTCCCCAGTGATTTAATAAAATATGATCTCGAACATTTCAAATCATCTGCTACTTTTCAGTTCATTTGAACAAGTAATTTAGGATCAGGATCAGCTCATCAAAAGGCTGTACAGCCATTAATATCTTAATTTGAACTTTTTGTTATAGGTTGGAAATCTGGAAATTACACCGAAAAGTAAGTAATTTTTAAATTTTCTTTCTTTCGCATCTCTGAAGTATTTACTTAATGTCCTCTTCTTGTACCTAAAACATCCAGTAAAAATGAGCTTTTGAAAACATTTCTGGTCTTTGTATTTAACATAGTTGCAACTCTATACGATTCTGATGAGACAACCTACCCACTGCTGTCTGAAATTTAATATTGAAAGGGATTCCACATTTGGAAATGGGTATATAAAAATGCTATTTATTTATAAGATCAAATACTGATCACTAGAAAAAACATGCTTTAAATATTAGGCCATCAGAATAGCTGTTCCTCATTATGCCCCAGAAAACTTTCTCCTGACTGGCTTTTCAGAAATACATACTCCAGAAAATATTATGACTGGTGGAATGAAGCTTTTTTAGTCTGCGCTTGTTGTTACTTTTATTCTGTTTGGTTTCAAAATAATAGAAAAAAAATGTAATACTTATCTCTGTTATCTCTGTGTCTGGACTGAGGCAGTATAAAGGTTGCATTTTAATGTGATGACATTTTTAGATGCTATCTTTATAAGGGTAAATTTACAAACTTTAGATATCAGGCTTGGTTTTAGTTTCTAGCTTTTCATGTGAAAATATTTGAAAAATTTATTAAAGGAAATAATAAAAGCCTATATATGTTGATATCCTTGAACAGTCTGATTTTATACAGCTGCTCACTTTGAATACAGCTCTTTACAATCAAACTAACTTAAGCTTAAAAATGAATTTTTAGCTGCTTTCAGTGGAGTTTGCTGTTCTTATTGATAAGGTTCCTCCAGCTTATGCAGATGCTGAGGCTTTGCCAAGGTACCTTGTCATGACACAGTGGCTTATACTCAGTGGAAACATTAGGTTTACATTAGGTGTGTGTTGCTACAAATACATCTTTATGAAATAAGTTCTTATAAGATCAGATTTTAATATTGTATCAGAGTGAAAAGATTTTGGTTTAACATAAAGTCCTTGTCAATTTTGTCGATGTTGTGCACCTGCCACTTTTCTCTCCCAGACTGCAGCCAGGGCAGGACACATGAACAACTCAAGCTCACAGTGGTCTGGATTCAGAGCTTGGAGAAGGGCTATTTGCATGGTGGCTAGTTAAAATAAAATATTGAAATATATTGAAATAAATGTGCATTTATGTTAATGGGTATCATGCCACTATGAAATCATAAAATTATCTTTACGATTTCCGTTGAATCGGAGTATTAAAAATACACAACAATTTTTGTGGGGAAAAAAAAGCAGTGAAAACAAAGTAACATTTGAAAGTCTACTAAATGTATTTTAAATAATTCTTAGGCTTTTTTTTTTTTTTAATTAGAATCTTGTGATTCTGACCTTTTCTCATTTTGTTTTGCTTTCTTAAATTGGTAAACAGAAGGAATTCTTCCAATTATTTAAGATTTTCAAATCCCCTCTCTTAGTGTCATTATGACTTCTAACCACTTTCTGCACAGAGCGGGTCTAGTGAATTACCTCCAAAGTAGTCTGGAAACATCTGATAATGTGGACTGGTTTGTTCTTTTTGCAGAGTACCGTTTGAGAACCCCGAAGATGCTGTTTTAGTGCGGGCAATGACGAGATCTGTGATGGAATTTTCCTGTGTTGACTGGAACAAAGTAGCCACCTGTCAAGAAAGACGGCTTGAAAACAAAGTGGAAGAACCTCTTAAGAAGGTGACAATCCAATTCAGATGAGGACTTTCTTCCGTAAGAAAAACAATCTTCTTCTCTGCGGTGTGAAGGCAAGCCTCTTGTAAGTTAATATCTCTATAAAACCAGTACACGAAAACATGCATCTAGTTAAATGAACTTTCAGCCAAAAAGAAGTAGCAGTGTGACATTCCTTTTATCATCAGATATGTCGTATGGAGAGTGAATAAATTAAGAAAACAAATGATAAATAGGGGCAATGTCACAATAAAAGTTGATTGGAATGCAATTCTTACCATACTTCTGTTATCAGAAATTATTAAAGCTAAACGACAAGTTAATTTTTAAGAAACTAAGGATAAATAATTTCATTCCATATAGTTTCTACTGGACAATTAGACTTACTGTGTTAACTAGCAGTAATTTGTCTTAATCCCTCAAAATAAAGATATGAGAAAGCAGCCATTAAGCTTTTCTCATTTCTGAGAGGGATTCAAGTTTCAATGTGCTGATTCGTGTGCTGCACGAATGCACTGAGAACTCTCAGTTTTATGTGAATACTCATTTGGTCTCACTACGGTGGAACAGTGAGTTCTTTTGCCTGCTGACAGCCAGCTCCCAGCTGTGGCTGCTCATGCTCTCCCATGGCACAGGCCACTGCTTATTCGTCCTTTTGGAGAGCCAGGACTTGCCGTACACTGTGCACCAGCCCAAGGCTGCTGACTGGTTTTAACACAGTCTCTTCTATAACCACATGTGTCGTGTGATGCTGTGGCTCCACACCCTATATTGTTGGTTTCTACAGCCTATTACTATAAGGCAGCTGGTGGGAGATGTGCACATAGATGGAAAATAATACAGTTCCTCACATCTTTCTGTCACCATTCTGCCAAAGGCCTAAAGTCAATGCTATCTGACATATCAAAAGCCCTTATTTAGCCTCTGACTTGTCTTCCGAGTAACATGTCACGAGATGTTTCTTCCAATTCATGATTACGCGAGAGCCAGTCATTCCCCCTGGTTCATGCAGGACACGTTAACCATGATCTTCCAACAGAAGAGCCATTGCCAGCTCAAGCTGAGGAAGGCAGAGGTAGCTCTGGAGCGTCAGTGCGCTCTGGGACCCAAGATTGGGTTGCAGTTGCTCTCCTCAGACTCGCTGTGCAGCCTCTGCTCATAGTGACTTTGAGGCCTATTCAAGTTAGGATGGGAAAAAACACAACTGCAGAATCCGCATCAACAATACCATGCTTCACATCTACTACCCATGTTCATATTTGCTCCTATTGCTTAGGCTTTTCTTCCTCATCAAGAAGCGTTGTCTGGCAGACTGAAAGCAAGACTTATGCTGTGGATTTTAACACAGTTCTAAAATCCTGAAGCATTTCTGCCAAAGGGTTTGCATTTTCAGAGAAACCTTGAAGAGCAACGCTCCCCCATGAGCCCCGAATGCCACATGTAGAACAGGGAACCAGAAGTACTTCTGCATTCCCAGATCCAAGAGTGGCCAGTGACCATATCGTGACTCCATATCTCAGTTCCAGGCAGACATCTCTTGCTTGCCAATTGTCAGGAAATTAAACTCGTACACCCGAGCTAGAGGAGGCCCACACATGTAAAACGAGAATGTCACCGTATGTCCCAACAGTGTTACAGATGCAGTAAAGAAAATTGCCATGCAGCTCCTTCTTTTAAAAAACTTCCCTTTATTCTTTACAATTTACTAATCCTTGAAATTAAAACATGGGTACATTCCCTGCACAGGTGCATTTATGTATCCTTGCTCTTACAGTTTTCAAAATATTAAACAAAAACATTCAATATATTAAATAGTAAAAAATTAATAGTATTTTTCCTCTCTTTCCTCTGAGCATGGTCCTTATTCCTCTAAGTTGAAGGATATTGCCATGTTCAAAACATCCAACAGTTATCTATCGCAATTTTTGCCATCCTTATGCAGCAAGTGGTATTTTCAGTTGTGGCGTTCCCATTGATTTCACAAGACACAGCAGTAAATCTGAGTGAAAACAGCACAGTTAAGGGGAACTATTTTCTAGATACAGTATTCAGTTGAAAGCCTAAGTGAAATCCCAGTTGTGTCAATGCACACATGAATTTTCCCATTTAATTCACTGCGACCAGTGACATCCATCCCAGTGTGCTCTAAGACATCTTTACCTGAAAGCTAAGATTTAGAAACCATTATTATTGTCAGTCAGAATATTTTAAATCATTCTGGTCTTCCCTTCATTAGAGTTTGACAAACTTGGAATATTTTTGATTAGACCAATAGTGAAATAATTCTGTTACAACATATATTTCACAGTCAGCTTAAGACGTCTGAAACAGCAGTATCATTTAATAAAATTGCCACAAAATGGACACTATTGTTGTGCACTCACTAGTCAAAAATATTTACAGTACAGATGAGCATCTTCAGAAACTTAACTGCTCCTGAATTCTTTCAGATAAAGCTTCATAAAATGGTGTCAAAAAACCAGTTTAACAGTTGGCTTCCAAACACTTTTAACTACAGTTCTGTGTACTTGCAAAAAAACCAAAAATTACAATTAAAATAGATTTTAGGTTCTGAAAACATGAATAATCCAAATCAAATGCTTTTTATTTTTCACCAAGTGGCTGATTAACCACAGTCATAGATCTTTACTATGCTTACTGGTGGTATACATGCAGATGGATCTATGCCACTCTAGTTTTTATCAGATAAGAAATATCTACGTTGACAATCTACAACAGAACCTTAAGTATTTATAGACAAATGAGCCAGCATTTCATCTCAAGATAAGCAGAGACATGCTGTCTTTCAGAGGGAGTCTCGCAGAAGCCATGCCAAAAGAACTCGGACATGGTCAGCATAAAAAGTTCTCTAAGACATTTGAGGTACAGGGACGTAGCCAGAACACTTAGTCCCCTCCTACCCTCCTCTTACTCCTCAGAATCTTGAATTTTTTGAAGAGCAATGTCAGATAAGCCAGTCTCACTTTGCAGTGGACTGTCAGGGTGCAGGGCTCGTGCCTCCGTCTCTTTGGTAAATTCAGGTTCTTCCGTTCCCTCAGTAGCATGATTTGGATTCACTGCTTTGGTAGCATCCGGACCAGGATCTGACTGTTCTTCACTTGTAGAACTACCCTCTACTAGTTGCATGGCATCTAAGCAAAAGAGAAATTGCATCTTTAGTAAACAATGAACCCATCTGCAAACAAACTTTTTTTGTTGTTGTTGAAGAGTAACAAACACTAGGAGACTTTGCATCAATTACAAAAATGATTAACTTCAGCAAGGTTCATCAAAAAAACCCTAAGGCACTACAGCTCTGCTTACGTTGATGGAATATTGCTCTGAAACAACCCTACACAAAGTTCTCCCTAATTTATTTTCAATTTTGCTAAACTTCTTTTTAATACTAAGAAGAGCAGAGTAGGACACTACAGTTCTTTTAGCTTTGAATTCAAACTTGCTTTATTGACACTATTCTTACAGTTAGCTTTACAAAGAATGGCTGCAGGCTGGTTAAACAGAGAGTACAGGTTAGTTTTTTATGTTTGTGGTTTGGGTTTTTTTTGGTCATTTGGTTGGGTTTTGTCGGCTGGTTTGATGTTGCTGGGTTTTTGTGGCAGAATGCAAACCCTCCTCTCTCCCCCTCCCTCCTTCAGTATGGAGGGAGTAGGCACATCTCCCTCTCTCTGCTACTTGAGGCTAACAGCTTCTTTTGTTTGGCCCAGAGCACCCTGGTCAGGGCCATTAGGAGAAGGGAGTGCTGAGGCGCCAGTGAGCTGCTGGGCACCTCTGACCAGTGTGGGGGATGTCTGGAGGCTTCAGGGGCACCCCACACACGGTGTGGGGGTGCAGAGAAGCTTCTAGAATGCCTACAGTCAGGTCTGATCAGCCAGTATAAAAACGGGACTCTCGTCGAGACTGCGCCCATTGTCGCCGGTCTCTCGGAGCACGATGAAGATGCTGCCGCCGAGACCCCCCCTCGCCGGGATGGAGACTCCGCTTGCCTTGCCGCCACGGGTGTGAGTAAAACCCCTCGCAGGATTGCGAGTATATTTATCCTTTCCGTGCACATATGCACGTGTAACTTCCCGTGCTTAATACAAGCACGTATAAAATTATTTCCTCGCACAATCGCAAGTGTAACTTTATTCCGTGCATATTTGCACGCGTACTTTAAATTATTTCCTCGCACAATCGCGAGTGTAACTTTATTTCCTCGCACAATCGCGAGTGTATTTTCCTCCCGTGCTTCCACATAAGCACGTGTAGTATTCCATGCACATTCGCACGTGTAAGTAAATTAATCCTCACACAATTGCGAGTGTATTATAAATTTACCCTCGCGGAATCGTGAGCGTACGCTTTACCTGTATCTCTTTAAGAATAATCCCGCACCGTGTTCAGGCAAGTGTGTACTCCTCTGGGACTCGGGGGTGGTTCCGGCACTGTTTTGGGTGAAGCCACGTGCATGCACTCTGTGGACTGCCTGTTGTACCAGTTGCTGCCCCTTAGTAATTTTCCTCAACTGATACCCGAACCTATATTTAAGTCACTTTTGGAGTGCTAAAACCCTGTTTCTCACCGATTTAATAAAAGTGGTTTTGGACCCTGTTGTCCCTTAAATTAGCCTCAGGGTGCCTCTGTGACAGTTTTTTTTAAGGAAAAAAAAAGCATTCACATTATTATGTAGGAAGCATTTTTGCATGTTACAGACTGAATAAATTAATTTCTAATGAACAGCTGACCACAATGAACTTCAATTGAAGCGCATCATCCTAAAATTTATAAGCTTACTGCATGGAACAGAATCACCCACTGCACCTTTACTTTTAAAGCAATGTCTTCAAAAGAAAAAAAAAGTCAAGTAACTTTTTGCCTTGTTTCTGCTAAGTAGGGATCATGTGCTAGCAATTCTGAGAAGAGAGGGAAGCCTGACTGGGGGCCCTGGCACCTTCGGAAGGAGTCTATCTCGGTCTCTTTTTCTCTGTTATGATTGACAGCCAGCTGAAAACCCTGTCACATCCAGCCACAACACTGCCAGAGCCCTGCCAAGGTCTCACTTGGCTCTGCAGCCAACTGCCTTAGGCACAAGCTGAAACACACACCACCCTTGCATGGCAGAAACTCTTAAACTCTAGGTTTTGCTTGTAGTTGCAGCTGCTGGGTTTTTTACTTCCCACTCCTGATGTATAGGATTTGTAGGGGGTATTATTAGCTAAAAATTGCTGTTGGTAAGAGGACCGTTGATGCAGCACCATTCAGAAGGTGACTTCAGGCTAAGAGCAATTCACTGTCTTGCTAACAAAGCATAATCTGATAAGGTCTCTAGTGTGTTGGCCATGTAGGTGAAGAAGTTAGTGAAGATTAACATGTAGGTAATGGAGTAGTAACATGTCAAAAAAATGTCAGCTTCCCTTTTTACGGATGGGAGGGGGAAGAGCCATCCACTAAGATCTGTCTCTGCCTCCGCACCCAGACACTGACTCATTCAGTTAACATGAACCTGCAAGCGCATTTGTCACCAGTGTGAGGTACCACACTGCTCACAGCTCTTCACGTTTTGCTGTGTGCGATTTCTGGTATCCTTGTCCCCAAATTCCACAGTCATCTTGATGCCATGCAACAGCAACTCTTGTAACAGGATCATCACATGGAGCTGTTGAAAACTTCAGTAAGTAACTTATTACTAATTTACTTCCTGCTATAGTTTTCACAGTCCAGCTGAAGTGAAGGATGCTGCCATTATAAGAAAAGTGTGAGTTGTCCAGTGCATTTCTATGATCCTCAAAACAAGGAAAAGGGAATCTAGTAAGTTGTACAAGAGAAAAAGTGATTTCACCTCCAGTTTTTGTATTATTTCACATGGTATCAGAATAATTTAAGGGAGTGTGTGTGTAAAACAGTGGTTTTTCTGTCATGATGTATTAATCATCTGCTTTGTGAAGGGAGAAAAACACCATTAGCAGTTTAGAGTGGCGCTTGCTTTCTTCACATTCAAATACACAACACAACTTGATACTCTGATCATGAAGAAAGTATTACAGGATAATTAACTGCTGCATTAACCTTTGCAACTGGAAGGAACGGGCTGCTTTCTTGTTATCCAACTTGTCCTAATGCCTCCAACGAAAGGCAGAGTAGCATCAAACTTCAGCATGATTTTGGTTAAAGATTTGGATTTTGAAACAGTGCAGTGTACTTCACAGTACTTTAGTTGCAGAAATCTGTGTAACTCTAGCATTAAAAACCAGATTTTAGAAAGTACACAGCACTTGTAATTTGAAAGACCAGAATTCCACAAATGCATGTATGCTACTATGCTACAACAAACATTTTTCTTTCAAGCGTGGCTCTTACAGATTTTAAGATCTCTTGCTGTTCCTCCTTGTGGTGCAGTTAATGCAGCATTAGTTTCAGCAAGCAAACTACAGATTCTAACCTTTTTTTTCCTTTTTTTCTTGTTTCCTTTTTTCTTTGGCAGCTTCTAGTTCTTGTTTCTCATGAATTTCCTTCAGGGTCTTGCAGACTTTTTTGTGGGTAAACCAGTGCATTTTCTGGCAGTTCTGGTCACAGTACATCACCTGAAAGTTACCAGAGCTATCAATTCATCTTTATGTATTAAAAAATACAATATTCTTGTATTTCTTAACGTGCCAAATTAGATCTCCCTATGTATATTACTTACTGGTATTTTAAAGCAGTTTTTAAGGTCATATGGAATGATTCTAAGCTATATGAACTCTATAAAGAATAGTTTACTTTGTAAACATACAGAAATTTTACTCTTTCTTAGTTCTTAAACATACACACTTGGAGATCCAAGTGCTCTTACTTGTGAATTTCAGGCACCTCTCCCAGAAGTAGCTGGCTTGCACATTTTCATTGTAGGCATACGTGCCACTCCTCATAAATCTACACAGTAAATAGTCAAGCATTCAAAATCCTCGGCACCTCAGTGGCGCTATATTTTGTGATTCATTACAACTATTCATGGATTCTTACCATTTTGCACACTGAACATCTTTTGTCTGCTCCCTTTCCCCCACAAGTTGTACAGAATTCGGCATCCACAAAACCCACTTGGCCAGTAATAGCTTGTGTAAGTACAGAAAAAGCTGTAGGATCAGAACCCTGAAAGGTAAGACAAGAGGTGGTCAGGAAGTGAAAAACCAGCACTCCCATCAAGAGGGACACAAGAAGAAAACAAAACAAGGAATGTGAGTTTCCAAGCAACCGGCTGCGGTCTCACTCAAGATGCCATAGCAGCAAGAACATAAAACTAAATCGCAAAAGTTCAACTCACATGCGCAACCCAACATTTCTACAGTTAGCTACATTTTTGTATATAAACTTAACTCAGTCCTTAGCTTCTGTAGAAAGGAGGATTAAAATTATATTTTTTTACTCGGTAATTTGTTAATAATACTACTAATGAATTCTGTTCTTTACGTGCTGTCATGTGCTTGTAGCAGGTTTTTGCAAATTTGTCTCTGTGCTGACACACACAAAGATATTTTACTTGTCAGTGCAACACTATTGTGCTCAGTGCACTCAGATACTACAGACCAAATGGTCAGAAATCAGAATCTTCAAAACAATTATTTGCAGTATCTTTCCCAAGCAATACAAGCAGTAAGATTTAGTATATTATACTGATAACCATAAGTTACGACTTTTCTTTCAGGCAATGATGTAAACACTAGAGGAAAAAACCCACCAAGTTGCCCCATCTCTCAGTAAATCCTTGAACTGTTGGGCTACCATGGAATATACATGATCATAATGACTACGACAGTGCTGAGATGCCCAGACTGAATCCAAAGTAATGGTGCAAGCCAAAGGTCAAGGCCTTCCAGACAATTAAAATGTATAGCATCTCCTCCTTCCCAGTTCTGCAAATGGACAGAAATCCAATGCAATAAACTGTATTTCTTTAAAGGGAGAAGGCACAAAAGGCTACAAGCTCTTGTAAGAAAAAAGGAACAGGAAGGAAAATGTTTACTTTAAAGCAAGTCTTAATGCACCATGATGGCTTATGTTTCCACATGGTGTTTATTTTTCTGGCCTAGACAAACAGTAGGGATTGCATTAAGCCTCAGGACATTTCAGTAGACTGGAGCCACTTAAGCGGGAGGCTATTTTTAATTCACTCAGCATAATCCAAACACGTCACAAAATTGTTCCACTTCCCCAGTGTTGGTGCATATAACATGTAGCTGTTGGAGGCCAGAGAGAGCATTTTTAAAAAGAGTAACAACTCTTGTGTAAGATTTATTATGAACTAATTAACAGTACTGTGATGAAGTGTGTCAGCCAAGGTGCATGAGGAAAACTGAAGTTAGATTTTTTAATTTGTAATTTTGATTTCCTAATTTAGCTATACATTTTACTCTCCCTGTTATAAAAGGAGCTTCACAGAACATTTTCTCTGTTTCTACCATCATGTACTACTAACTTTATGTGTACACTAGAAATGCATTAAATCTAGGAAATGATTTGATCTTAAATTGAATTTAGACATTGTGAAAAAAAGATTGCAAAACCTACAACTTGTAAAAGCGAATTGGCAAAGAAAAACTGAATAGACATCTCACAGTAGGAAAAGAAAGCTCCGACACAAACATAGTTATAATTTTCTTTAAAAGCTGAAGTTTTTAAGCATTCATTATAGACACAGGAAAACAAACAACTAGTTGAAGTATTTTAGAGCATTTTCCTGTAATATGTTTGCCAGAGAGTTCAGGGACATCAAAAAACTTTGCTTAATATAATACATTGCAGAAGCTGAAAAACAGAAAGATGGCTTAGTTTAAACTGAATTTACTATGCAAGTTGCTTGGAAAGTATTTTCTTGATAGGAAAAACTTACTATTTCAACAGGAGCAATACTTCTCACAAGCTGCTGGAGCAACGTAGCTTCACAGTAAGGAAACTTTCGGATACTTTCTCGAATTAGCTTCTCTTGATATACAGGAAAACCATCTTTATCTCTTCCTTTCAAGAGACTAAATTTTTAAAAACCAAAGTCAAATAAGAAATCACATAGTGAATGTTCAAGAACAAATACCCAGCATGCTGTGCTCTGTCCTCCTGACTCTGTCCTCTTTCAGAGAAAAATTATAATTCAAAATAATTTGACAACTTCAAATGTAACAGTGTTTAAAATGCAAATGAAATGATTTTTATTCTAATGGGTAATCATTATGAAATATAAAATAACTAAATGTATGCTCTGAAACCACTATTTACTAATTGAGCCACACAGAGAAACATAATAATCTACCGGTAGACTAGTATCTACATCAGACTGAAGCAGCAAAATGCTTTGTTGTGCTTAAAAATTAGCATTGTAAAAATAAACACAGAAGAATACATAATACTTTAAGATGCAAATTCTGCTTTACTTAATGTTTAATAGTGTGTTACAGTCCTAGTGTTTCTATATTTAACTGGTTGGCTCCTACTTTTTATATGGACCACCAATGAACTATTTGGTTTCAGTATGTGAAAGCTGACTTCATAATTTATTTTCAGCATCACACAGAAATCCATGGAGGTCTACGGGGAATGTGATCCTTCCGAAAGCCAGGACATTTACTTTGATACTTAAAAACAAGCAGCTGGTTTTGTAACTCTGAGTATGTTCTGAAGATCCGTGTAAGTCTCATCCCGAGCCAGTGGGATTTGCACTTCTCGGTTGCTTAAGTGTTTTTGAAAATACTCTCATCATGTATGACTTCTGGAGAGCAAGAGAAATGCTCCCAGATGATCCATATCAGACACTGAGAAATTCTTTTTTCAAGCCTGTCACTCCCCTTTGTCTCCACCCCACGTCGCTCTCTGCTGTTTCCTGGTGTGTGATTGCCAAGCTCTGACCGGTTCCAGCAGGGAACTGAAGCACTAGGAATGTTTCCTTTGTACCCCAGAAAAGACAATGTCACTTCAGACAGAAAAAAGGGAGTCAATGCCACCCTGAAGTGACTGTAACTGGGATTATTTCAAAATGTACTTGGCATAGCCTTTATCCAAGACAATCCGATCTATTATTACAGTTGTCTTTCTTGCGTATCTGTAAAGCTGGTTCATGCACAAACCTTCAGACCTCTCTGTAGAAATACGTACCTTTTGATAAGTCCATCTAGTTTATCCTCTCGCTCTTTTAAGAATGTAAGACATTTCTGGAAGATGCAACTGATGTAGTGCATTTTCATAGCAAGTACCTCATTCATATCTTTCTGCTTCATACATTTCTCACAAATTAGATCCAGAACCCTGTAACATTTCTGCAGTGCTTCTACTTCGGCCAATAGAGGGTTCTCTTTTACCAGCAACACGATCTATGAGAAAGATTGAGGAAAATGTAATCCAATTAGGAACTAATGTTTTTGAACTTGTGCATCAGCATTAAAGGTTATACAGCTCATCATAGCTAAATTTCAGTGGAGTTTCTAATATTCCTCTAATTCCACCTTATGCAGTCTTCCCCTTCTTTTTTCAGTCATTATTTGGTATTACTATTTAGTATACGGTAATTCACAGTAACCGTAAAAGCAGTATTCAAAATTAAGTCTGGTATTAAAAATAATAAGTATCTTCCCAGAGTAAGAACCTAAAGAGTAAAAACTATTTTAAAAGAAAAAGTTACAGAAACTACTGGACACTGTTGCAAAATCTCTTTCCTTTTAAACACCTAAGGTAGGGGTGTGAAACTCATTTTCACCTGAGGCCACATCAGCCTTGTGGTTGCCTTAAAAGGGCTGAATGTAATTTTAAGACTGTGTAAATGTAACTACTTCTACAAATGAGTTTGACACCCCTGACCTAAAGTAAACTGGACTTGTATGATTTAAGCAGTTTCACAGAAGACATGAACCTCGCATAATCTTGGAGTGCTTCAGGTGCACTAGGAAAGCACTGAACTCACCATTTTAAGAGGGAACTCTTTACTCGCTAAATTAGCTGCCACGGATGCATTAATGTTTGCATGTGTTGCAGATACCTGTTTGGCAACTGTTGACAAATTCCTGACTTTGAACGGCAAACCCAAGGACCTTGTCTTTGAATTTAGGTGTATTAATTTCTCTGAACTACACTGGAGGAGTAAACATTATTTTCAGCAAATACACTGGGAAGTAAAAATAAATATCACTTGCCATACTTTCAGAAACAACAGCAGCAGATGTTACTACGGTGAACCAGTGATGAAGGTAGAAAGATACATGCTGAGACAAGCATTGAGAGAACAATGAGATTTTGTTAAGCCAGGAGATTGTTTTATGTTTGCACCTCAAGTGGGTCTAATAAAAAAAGCAAGCCAAAAAGAAAGCTATTTATGGCTATTGATGTAAAAAACACATATCTCTCCACTTTAAGATCTTAGTTTGAGATTACGGTGTATATAGCTTCAGTTTTTAATCATGTCCAAATGTTGAGCCCAATTCTTTCTCATTTTCAGAAGCATCTGAATTAGTGGATAATACTTTTGATCTCAACTGGTCTCTGAAGAGCTGAATGCTTTCTGACGTAAAGAAACAGTTCCCATGCCAACAAACACATAGAATTTGCGTATTACTCCACCTTAACAGGATGCATATTAGTAGTAGTAATAATTTTATGTAGAGGCCCAGCTAATTTTACTGGCAGTTTCGGTTCTTTATCTAAACCTTGTGGTTTAGTATAGTAGTCCAGCCTTTCACGCGGGAAGAAGTTGTTGATGACAGTCACACAGTCATGTTGACCTAAAGGCACACAAGAAAACAAATGACCAATGAAATGACATAACCAAAAAAAAGACCTAAATCTGTATCTAATAAAAGCGATGTGAGAATTACCCACAAAGGAGCTCGGCGAGATACGCTTTGCAGTGGTAACAGGCATTCGATAAGCGCAACTTTTCTGCTCAGTAAGTGTAACATACTGACTCCCAGCAGGGAAGGACTTCATGAAAATTCATTTTGAGAACGCTGTCCTGTTCCTGCACCCTCCCTCCCTGGTATGCCACAACCAAGAGAACAGGTATTTCTCCCCAAAGTTATATTATACTAATAGTGAAATGCTGGTGTTAAAATTTTCCAAGAGAGGTTCTCTCCACTTTGCACTTTCAAGAATTAATGACATTTGCATCGAGACTTATAAGTTTTCAGACCTGAAACAGATAGTGCATTAACCTAAAGTGGGAGAAATTTTAAGAACAGAACATGCTTAAAATTTAACAAAAAAAAAAAAAGGGACCGTGATGGAAGTAACACCCCCTTCTTATTTTCTACATCTGACAACATGATGGATTACTTGGCTAAAGGGAAAGTAAAACTTAGCTTCTCCAGTTCAGGATCACATTCTTTAAATTGATTTATCTTGGCACTAATCCTGTTAATCAGTAGAAGATGACATAGCCAAGCAAATTCCCAGCATTTAAAGCTCTCCACTGTTTCAGAAGGGACTGTTCTAAGCTAATAGAGCACAGTGTAAGACAAATGACAGGGTAAGAAGTATCCTCACTTCCCACACACAGACAGATGAATTAATGTTGATTGGACAGAGAATAAAAGAAAACAGGAATGGATTTCAACACTCAGACTTCTGCAGAGCAGCATATCTCAGTATGCCTCAAAATATTTTATCTCAGTGACATGATGAGATTTGAAACAAGAATTCTCCAAAATTATGTTGGAGACAATATTCCCCATTAGCTAATAACTCAATTCAGCATCACATTGGAAAAGACTCTCCAAATCCAAAGCATAATTAATAGGAATGGACTTCTCTGACATATTAAGTGAATAGTTAAGGCTTTGCTGCTTGAACTTCAAGTGAGTAATGTCAATCTTTTCCTCTTTAAAAGACAAGAATGAGATATCATTGAAACTGAAACTGCGCTAACGCACTATTCAAGGAAGTAGCTCTAAAAGGCAAGGCAGGTTCTTGAATCCAGAACACCTAACAGACTTGCAAGAGAGTTTTCAGACACTTAAACAAGAAGGTTGCGTTGAAGTGAAAATATGGGTCTCATTTTTGGTTGTTGGGAAGGTCATTTGGACAGCAATAGCTGAATTATTAAAATGATGCCACTTTTTCTGATAATGTTTTATCACACACCCTTGCTAGAAATGGAGAAAAAGTTGCATATTTGGGAACATTCATCCAGGAAACTCCCATCATTGTCAAGATGGGTAAAAAAGTAAAAAGGGTTTAGGAAAAAAAAAAAAAAAAAAAGACAAGAAAAAGAAAAAGAAACATAACAATGGAAAAAAGCCTGGTTCCATGTTTTGCCAGGATCACACATCATACTGGAATCACAAAGCTTTTCTCTTGTTCTTGTCAAGTTCAGGTCCATAAATACTGACTACCTTAGAACAGGGTCTGAGACTTATATCTATCATTTTACTTCTTTAGGAATTTAGGAAATCACAACAGACTTTTCACCTTACCCACAAAAGCAGCCATCTGAGCTGCTGTCCTTCCCACAGAGTTGACAACATCAGTTTCTGCTCCAGCCTCTAACATCATCCAGGTGATTTCTTTGTTTCCTGAATTCAGAAGGGAATGAGAGAGAAAAAAAATATAAGAGAAAAGAACTTGTAATTCTTTATGTTGTAGAAAAACATGGGGTGAATATCTTGAAGAGCAGGAGTAACACTGAGGGAAATAAGTGTTCTTAATGTCATTATTTGAAGCTTATAGGAGTCTTATGCATACACTAGAGCTTGGTCCCTCTGGATAGCAGTATAGAAGCAAATTCTAGTAATCTAGTTTGACAGTTCAACTACAACATTTGCTATTCTAAGAAGAAAAACAAATCCAGTACTATTATGTAGCAGGAGCATAGAGAAGAGAACAGATTGTTCCTTTCCCCGCAGCAGGAACTGGGTGTTCAGACTGGGCTAAATACCAAGTAAAATGAAGCTAAAATTTGATGGGAAGATTAGATGACTTAATTGATGCCCTTCAGAGACTAATAAGGACACTTGTCACCACTCGTGCTGGTTCTGCTTTCAAAGGTGTTCTTAGAGTATCAGGTTTTGTGCACATGCTAAGTACAGAAAAGTGAACTTAAAGAATTGGGTTGTGGATGGAAAAGAGTATTTCTGATTTTAAAACAAAGGCAATGCGTCAGTAGTGCTTATGTACCTTTTGCACTCACAGATAACAGACCTTAAAGTCAACATTCAGAAGCATTCAAACCCAGGATGGCAGGTTAAAAGCTCAGCTGTGAGAAAACGGTAAAAATCCACCATTTTCCATAAAGCTGGAGCCATTTAACAACCTCCGAGAGTTTGTTCCCGTCTATCTGCTGCAGCTCTGATGTCGCTCAATGCCACAGAACACTGACATTTCCCAAATCTTTTTACCAAAGTTTTAGCAGAAAAGCAATCTGATGATCCAGTTAAAGTTCACATACACACATATGCCCTTCTTTTTTATACTTAAGATGAAAGAAGGCAGAGTTTAAACTCTGCCTGCTAAGAAATCTTACTTCTTTAGAATCTCCTTTTTGGGATGACGTAAGTGGCCTGGTAAAGAAGATACTTAAGATAACCTAGTATTCCCAAATCTAATATTTTCTCCAGAAGGAACTATGGTTTTTTATGTAATGTATTTTTCTTACTCAAGGAAATAATTGTTCCTTTCATCAGGGAAAAAGAATAGCAAGTGGAAACCTGCAAACCACCACTTCAGACAGGAGAAGATACATACAGCTATAAGCACGCTCAAGAAAAAAAAAATGTAAGAGTGAATATTAATGTGAGAAAACACTTTTTTAAAAACTTACTAAATACATGTTTAAAAGCCCACAAGATAATTGCAAAAATAATATAGGAAAAAGGCAAAATTTGAAAAATACTAGATTGTTCTGACAAGCCGCAAATGTTAGCAAAGGCTACTGATTCGTAATCCTAAAAAAAAGCAGTTTGGTGCAGCATCTTTTCCAGTGTAACACAGTATAATTAAACAGAATGTATCCTACTTCAGGTGAAAACAGTCACAGGAGACTGAATTTTGAGATGTGACAAACAAGACAAAATAGAGTATATGTCTCAAGATTCTGAACAAAGTCCATTTTTATATGAAACAAGCCTGAACAGTAGCTATCTTATTCCACTGTCCTGATGATTCTGCTGGTCTTGACATATATTCCTGGTTCATAAAAGTAACAGTAAACCTGAATAACCAAAAGATGCCATTTTCCTTTAAATAATTAATTTATGGCAAATTGTACCCATCAATGTCATAAAAATCAGTGTGCTAAGTTCAGTAAGAAGTTACCTGAAAGTCCAGCAAACATCAAGGCAGTGTATCCATGCTCGTGTTCGTTGCAGTTAACATCAGCCCCGTGTCGCAACAGCAACCTGCACATGTCTATTTTCCCTTTGTACGCTGCATGCATTAGAGGGGTCATGCCATGCTAACAACACAAACAAGAAGTAGCATACAAAAAATAATTAGTTTTATCTCTTGATCTCCATACCATCGATAATTTTTACTTGTACGTACACATTGAGTGTATCTGCCTAAGCCTCACAAGATTTAAGTTAGCAACAACAAAAACGCTCACAAAACCTTGATGAAAAAATACGTTTACTAACATATAGTAAGTCTGCCGTTTCCATGTTGCTTTTCTGATTATGCTTTGCTATATATTTGAAAACAGACCAGACTGATAAAACCCTGTACCACCAATTTGTCATTGGCATTTTGTATAAGACATTAGTGCTGAAGACAATTAATGTTTCTGTCAGTGACAAAAGCTTGTTTTAGAAAATTTGTTAGGTTCCTAAGTTATTTCTTTTCTCCCCCACATGATCTGATGAGCAACAAGAAAATTAGGAATAGGTTCTTGTTGCTTTTGCTCTTACAGAGACTTGCAGTTCCTGAAACCCATCTTGCTCATTTTCAGTCGTGATTACTTGTAATTGTGCTACCCTCCTCTCCCCGCCCCCCCCCCCCTTTTTCCACCTTTTTGGTATTGTGTCTGTGCTCTTCCATCAGCCAGTGCTCTGAAAGCCCTTGCTCAGACACACAGCCCTAACTAGACTTTAACAACTGCACTGTCTCACACCTTGCCTTTTGATAGACTGCGCTCGCAGGAAAAGGCTCAGCTTCAGCAACAGAGGCACTGAGTTTTTATTAGAGTTGCACTGGTGTAGTTATAAACACAAATCTGGGCAAACCCTAGGGGTAGTTTACAGAACTAGGGTGAATTGATATTGCAGGCACTCTCCCTCTCAAAGGGCAGGGAGAAGCACATTTCTGCTTGAGAAAATTGCATGACATTCCATTTTTAGAATTCGATGCGCTTTTTCCAATATGCTGTTTATTTTCACTTAACAGCAAGTCAGGATTCATGTTATCAGTCAAGACATAGTAATTGCCCAAGAACATTCTCCAACACTGAATAAAAGGGAGTGTGCTTTAGTCTGTCCCTGAAGGAAATCAAAATGGGATTTTCTTCCTTTTTTTTTCAGGTTAAGGCTGTATGTGTGAATATACTCACATACACCATTACTGCAGCTCTGTAAATGCATAGTAATGTGATACTCTGAAATAAACTGTCAGTTTGAGCCTTAATATATTTCTTGGTTCAACTTACGACAGAATAAAACCCAATTGAGTTAAATTTGTCAGTATAATTTTCAAAAAACTCCTAAAGGTGAGAGAAATTGGGAAAGTTAAAATTATAATAACAATTTTAAAGCATTATATTTTCTTCATTCTCCATTCTAACTGAAAACAATAACATATGATTACTTGATGCATTATATTTTAGTAACCCAAAATATTTTGGTAAACTGCAATAAACACTGTTGTTAAAAAAACAAAAGATGTGAAGACATCACTTCACAAACATGAAACAAATTTGTGATTGTTTCTGTCAGGTTTCAGTTGTGGACCTACAAAGGCTTTCTATCCTAATATATAAGTATGTTGTGTTATGTGTTATGCTATGTTGACAGCAATTTTTATGAGTAATCCCAGTCTGGAGTCATAGTATGGGTTCACCTTCTTTAGCAGCACAGAAAAGTACTGCTCTAAGGGTATGAACACGATAAGGTTTTTGACTGGAGGAGAAACATTAAGAAAACAATTTTAAGTTTGGTTTTATCTTGAACGTCAATTGCTTCAATTAAAAAAAATATGTCTCATTATAGGAGAAAAGAAAGGGCTGGTTTGGGTGTGGTTTGGTTTGTTTGTTTTTTGTTGTTGTTTTGGTTTTTGGTGGTGGCACTTTTTTTGGTCACTCCCTCTTCCTGGGAACCTTTTTTAAAAAGCCTTTGATTACATTTTTAAAGTGTCAGGCAGTGGTGTGGATCAAAAAAACATATCAAGCAGAAAACATGTACAGTTGTTAGAAAACTGGATTTAAAGTCACACGAGTATCAGCCTTTCACATTCACAGCAAACAAAAAAGTTACAGGCTAGACACAAGCTCGGTATCCTGTGTTATGCCCCTATGCAGAAACTGAGATGACTGCAAATATTCTTGTCAGGCTGAATCTCAAAGACATGGCCAGCAACAGCATGTTTTCTGACAGTTTATTAAGCACAGAGATGACTTTATTGTTCCAGTATGGAACAAAGGATGAAGAATCCATTTTCTAGCAGCTACTATGTGATGTTCTTCTGACCAAAAATCCAGTCTTTTACCCTCATTGCCTAGGACAAAAACTAATCTCTCCCAGTTTCTTGTTTACTTTGCAGGGACGTTACACAGTTTACAGGGAGCAAAATTAACACCTCCCATCTTGGTGGTGAGTAAGGGGTGACTAGGGAACAAGACCATATCTCATCCCAGTCACCTGGGCATATTTGGCAGAAAAACTGACCACATTGTGAGCATTTACTCATACTGACCGTGTAAGAACACAGACATGATACATGTATATTTTTAAAAGCCATTGTTGATGATACACTACAGAAGTGGCCACATAGACCTGTGTTATTCAAGAGAAAAGAGGAATCTCGGCAGTCCTCAGATTCCAAGGGTTTTACACTTATCATCCTCACTTCATCCTTCTTCTCAGTTGTGGAAACGTGGCCAAGATGTGGCACATGTGGGCTGGATCACACTGGAGCAGCTCCCTCGGCAGGTATTGGCATGCACTATGACACTGAATATGTGAACACCAGCTACTTAACTGCAGTTTAAGTCAGAGGGGATTTGGGTAATGGAACCAGAAAATAAAATTTTAAAAGAGTCTGTAAAAACTCCAGCTGAGAAACTGTTGTAGACACTTTTATGCTGATGTGTATGTTACAGCATCCACCTCCTCCTTTCCCAGCTCATTTTGCAATGAGGAACCCAGCCCCACATTAACATGAAAAAAGTGCCTTATTTTATTCTTTTGATTCAGGCAACTATAACAGTCCTATTCATTCAGAAAATTACAAACTAAACACATAGACTGGAGGTTTGGCTTTCATTTGAGACAGTATTTGGAAAGTTACTAAAAAGGAAAAAAATTCTTCAAAAAGAGCCTGTGTCAAAAAGAATAAAGAAATACTAGTTAAGTAATGTCTTAAAAATCAACTTTCCTAAATAAAAATGAAGAGCACTACTGAAATCAGACCAAGTAATTAAGACTAATTCAAATAGGTATTTGGAACTGGATTGTAAAAACATCTCTGATTTTTAACAGAAATGGTACTGAATGCTGCTAATCTAAAAATACTTTACTTGAATTTTCATTGCATGAAAGCCTTTAGAAATTTCATCTTTAAAGCTTTTGCTTGCCCTTGATTGCCCTAACCTATCTCAAACTTATTACAAGCTGGTTTTGGAGGCTAGTCAATAGACACATGCATGAAAATTTTAGCTATAATCAAGTATGAATAAGAAATACTGTTAGTGAGTGTAAATATGTCGATCATAGCTATAGTTCTCCTTTTTTAGTGACCCTGCTGAGCTGTTGGTTTCACATCTATAACACATTAGATTTCTCTGATGATCTTTCTGTTCATCTGCAGTGATGAAAAGTTTAAGTCTACATCAGTCAGTGACCTGAATTGAAAACAGACAGTTCTTAGTAGCAGTCAAATTTTCTTCCGTTTGTGTATTTTGAAATACTATTTAAAAAACATCAAAAGACAAAACTCTTTCTCCTCAATAAAGTCCAATATCTGGGTATTTTCTGCTAGCATAGGAAGTTCATACTGGAATAGCAAGATAGATTAACTGAAGAGCTCTCCACTGAACATTATCAGTATGAGCAAAGCTACACGTCTCATACACTAATAAGCCAGCTGCTGCTGTGATTCCCAGAAAGTATTCAGTTCTGTAATTAGCATCTAGAAGTGGACTGTTTCCAGAAAGATGTATTCTGTTACAGAAGAGAACAGCTGAATTACCAAACTAGAGGAAAAAAGTAATGCTGCTAATGCCAAATGATAATTCTATATATAAGAAGATTATGAATTACCTACAAATTATTTTAAATACACAAAACTGTGAAGCCTTTTCAGGTCAAGTCTCTCCACTTGATCTGCAGAAGCTGTGGGATTGTGGTACTACAGTGCTCCTTTGCAGCCTGAACTGCCAATGTGACCACAGCTAGAAATGCCACACGCTTCCTCTAGACTGCCTTTCCGTAATAATCTGAAAGATCTTAGCCGCACCCTGCAAATGGATGGAGTTAAAGTCAGCACACTGCCAACATGAAGCGTCAACACTATTTACAAGCTTTGTACTTCCGGGGGAAAGAAAAATCCTGAACACTTTCTTCCACACTACGTTTCCAAATTAGCAACCACTCCACATAAAACAGGACAAAAAATGACTAAGCAGTGTGCATTAAATGAAATATATTTGTGTTTATTTTGCATCCATTTCCATTGCTTATCTATTTGTCCTAATATCTTGGGACATCTGAACTTAAATGCCTCTGAAGTTTTAAAGGTGCCAGAGTCAAACTTTTAAAGACAAGTTTTGTGGAAAAGCTATCTACTTATTTGTTTTCATAAAGAGCCAAAATACCTTTCCTTTCTTTGACAAACAACAACAACAAAAAATATTTGCTCTGAAAAGATGCTGGGAAAAACAGGACTGTATCTGCTGGATATTACCTTTTGGAAGGTGGGCATCTGTGAAACTAAGCTGAATAAAGGGGTTTTACTCTGCTTTCAAGTGACCTACTGCTCCCAGTGGAGCACTGCAGATCAGAGGAGGTGAAGGGTGAGTGAGTCTTGGCACATGGGCAGGAAAGGCAAATAAATGTAGAGATTTTTAAAACATTTTTTTAAATACATGTAACAACAGCAATGCTGAAACACTGTGTCCAGCTCATGCCTCCATTTTTGAAGGAAGAAGCTGAAATAACTGAAAAGGGTTCAGGAAAGAACCATGATTACAGCTCAGTTACTGAAGAAACAAAACTCTAGTAAAGAAAATTGAGAAGTCAATGCATTTGGAAATTGTTTGAGATGTGACTTGGTCCTTCTCTAAAAGTACATAGAGAATAGACTGCATGTTGTCAGTAGTTTTTAAATCTAGAAACAAGCAGACCTAAGCAGTTAGAATATATGGTCAAACAAAAAATTAAAGGGACATCTTATGTGTTTCTTTTTTTAAAATCAGGAAGTGCAATATTTAACAGTCTGCTTCTGGATTCTCTAGCCTGTGGAAATTATTACATTGTGACTGCATGCATGCTGTAGCACAGAGGAATTATACTAAACCTGTGCTCATTTAGTAGATTCTCTCATGTAAAAGGGACTTTAAAGAAGGAAATGAGTTTTTAGTTCCCAACTGAATTGTGCTCCCATTTCAATATCTAAGCATTTTCAGGGCTGTTTCCTCATTTCTTAACATCAATAAAATAAGTAACAATAGTAAGATAATTTGAATTTCAGGATAAACAGCTAAGTCAGCAGCATAAGAAAATAAGACCTGATGCATTCAAGCAGACTCCAGTTATAGCAATGCTGAATAACAGATGAAGCTAATGTTTAACTGGGGTTTCATACACTCTATTTATGTATAGATATTAGAATAACACAGAGGGAAAATGGTTTATAACAGAAAAACTCTAGAAGTTGATGTGAGATGAATGACGGATTGTGAATCCTAAAAAAATCTGAACTCCTTCTATTTAAATATGCATCATCACACGCCACTCTTGGGGATAAAAAGGGCACTGCAGTAAGTCCATTGCATGAACTTTTTAAGCCTTATGTGCCTTGGGTGTATTTAGTCAGATGTGAGCATTAGGCAAGTATTGTTAGTACCATTCTTTAACAATAGCCTGAGGCATAACTTGCTACGGTTTCCATTAATAAACCATATCCTCTCAACAGTAATTCTGCATGTTGCTCTAATACTGCATCAAGGGTGCAGTCATTCAGCACTAGCTCAGCAATTACATTCAAGAAAAGCTTTTAGAGTACAAACAATAATGGACATTTGCAAATATACTTACACTGTATTTTGTGTTCATAAAGTTTACTGTAAAGGTTAGAGTAGTTTGTCAGAAGTTGTTGAAATTCATACATTAGAAATTAAGGTTTAAATATTAATTTTATTTAAGGACAATCAGAAAACTGATCTGTTGGCAGCACAAAAAAAGGCTAACAATGCTCCAGGAAGATAACCAGTAGATGAAGCAATAATTTTCCTGCATTCATGAGACCACAGCTACAACACTCTGTCCAATGTTGGGCCTTTCAGTACAACAAATACATGGATAAACTGCAGTGAGTTCAGCGGGGTACCACCAAGACATGGTAGGAACTTTGAGCACTCGTGGAGTGAAGAGAGGCTGCAGGAACCGGGCTTGTTCAGCCTGAAGAACAGATGGCTTTGGCTGCATCCAGTGGAATCCCTCAAGGCTGAGTACTGAGACCGGTACTATTCAATATATTCATCAATGATTTGGATGAGGGAACAGAAGGCACTGTCAGCAAGTTTGCTGATAACACCAAACTGGGAGGAGTGGCCAACACACCAGAAGGCTGTGCTGCCATCCAGCATGACCTGGACAGGCTGGAGAGTTGGGCAGGGAAAAATTTAATGAACTATAACAAGGGAAAGCGTAGAGTCTTGCATATGGGCAGGAACAACCTCAGGTTCCAGTATAAGTTGGGGAATGACCTGTTAGAGAGCAGCATAGGGGAAAGGGACCTGGGGGTCCCGGTGGACAGCAGGATGACCATGAGCCAGCACTGTGCCCTTGTGGCCAAGAAGGCCAATGGCATCCTGGGGTGTATTAGGAGGGTGGTCAGTAGATCAAGAGACGTCCTCCTTCCCCTCTACTCTGCCCTGGTGAGACCACATCTGGAATATTGTGTCCAGTTCTGGGCCCCTCAGTTCAAGAAGGACAGGGAACTGCTGGAGAGAGTCCAGCGCAGGGCAACAAAGATGATTAAGGGAGTGGAGCTTCTCCCTTATGAGGAAAGGCTGAGGGAGTTGGGTCTCTTTAGCTTTGAGAAGAGGAGATTGAGAGATGATCTCATTAATGCTTATAAATACATAAAGGGTGAGTGTCACAAGGATGGAGCCAGGCTCTTAGTGACAACCAATGATAAGACATGGGGCAATGGGTGCAAATGGGAACACAAGAGGTTCCACTTAAATTTGAGAAGAAAATTCTTCTCAGTGAGGGTAACAGAGCACTGGAACAGGCTGCCCAGGGGGGTTGTGGAGTCTCCTACTCTGGAGACATCAAAGACCTGCCTGGACACATTCCTGTGTAACCTTATGTAGGTGTTCCTGCTCCAGCAGGGGGATTGGACTAGATGATCTGTTGAGGTCACTTCCAATACCTAACATTCTGTGATTTTGTGAACGCAACAGCAGCCAGCCAGTGCCTACAGGAAGATCATCAAGAAGACAGGGCCAAACTCTTCAGTTAAGGTGGCAGGAGGGCGAGACAATGAGCCTAAATGGAAATAGATGTTCAGACATAAGGGAAAAACATTTTCACCACAAGCATGGTAAGGCAGTGGAACAAGTTGCCCAGAAATATTGTGCGGTCCCCATCCTTGAAGGTTTATAAGGCCAGACAGGATAAAGCTCAGAGCAATCTCATCTGACCTTGGAGCTGAAGCTACTGAATGGGAGGCTGAACTTTCTGAAGGTCCTGACCTGAGTGTTCTGACGTCCTGAGGTCCCTGCTAGCCTGAATTTCCCAGGGATCCTATGAAAGTTAGGAAAAGCACAAACTGACACTTAAATTGATAAACTGCACACTGATCAAACATGCAAGCTGGTTGACTGCAGTTTTTCTTCCACTCCATATTAACATTATCCGCTTTAGAAAAAACATTACAGAAGAAAAAGAGAAGGAAATAGATATAGACATTATATTAGGTTCCTTTTTCCACAAACTTCCTCCCAGATTCAGACAGCACTTAAGGATTTCACCTTCTACATATCTATCACCTCTGCCTCTGCAAAAGACAGTGTTTTCCACTTCTGACCTAGTTACTAACTGTGTATGTTTATGGTTCTGCAAAGATAAGGCATTAGGTGATGAGATGCAAGTGTGAGATGGGGACAGGTATTCCCTACCCATACAGTCTGCTGGTATCTAAGCAGAGGCACTACAGTTTGGTGGAGGTGACAAGAAACCAGGGAGCACTCCCATGTGTCTTGCTGCAGCGTTGATTTTACCTTACAGACACCCAAGTTCATGCCGGAACTTGAGAGAAAATACAAACAGTGTAGCACTGCAAGTAACATTAATCTTTAAATTTTCTTAACAACAACAAAAAAAAAAAAAAAGGCTCTTCAAAGTTTCATTATTCAGCTACAGGTTAGAAATATCTTCAGAATAACTGATTTCCAGGAGCCTGTATAGCAATGTTATTTGACAACAAAAAGGTCTTCAGACTTTGTATTTTCCTTCCTAAACCCAGTATTATTCTTGTACAGTTTCACTGTACCTCATCCAAGCAATTGACACGGACATTCTTGCTGCCCAGTAGCCGTCCAGCCTCCTCGGTGTTTCCTTTAATGGGAAAAAGAAAAAAAAAAAAAGAAAGACAAAGAGAGAAATGGGGGTGAGAAGAGGAATGAACTGTGAATCAAGAGGGAAAATATCAGTTCCCTTCCTGATTAGAATCAAAATCTTTGTAGATTAACCACTTGAGATATAGATTAATCACCAATAACGCAATTGCACTTAGTGAAAAGGTTTAGGAATAACCAGTGTTCTGTTCTAGAAGCTAAAAGAAAGAAGTCATAACATCAAAGAGCAGTCTGCAGGCATGCACTAGAAGTGAACATCCATTTTTTGTGAAGTAACTGATCTACACACACACAGAAGAAAAGGACACTCATATATCTTTTCATAAACTGCATCAGAACAATTCTGAATGAGTAAATGATACTGAGCATTTTAACACATTCTGTACTTTGACCTCTTTTGGAGCACCTTATGTCTAAAAGAGCTACCTTGATTCTCAAAAAAGGGAATTATCCCACTCAAAGACTTTTCTGATTAGAATGAAACATGCTTTTTAATTTACATAAATTCCATTTCCTGTTTAAAATTTGCAACATTCCACCTCCCAGGTCCACAAATGTGGAAGGAATTTGCTTTTGGTAATAGACAATAGAGGTGGAAAGGACAAACACTGAGATAGCTTGATCAATGACATTTCTAAAAATTGCCAAATGCACAAGTAGACTGAACTCTGGGGAAAAAAAAAAAGGTAGGAGGAAAAGTAGGTCATAACTTTGTATTTTATATTTATTATTATCACAGTATTTATATTTGCTAAAAGAATCCTTTCAGTTAAGCCACAGATCTAAGAATATGATTTAAAGTCCTTGGAAGGCCTATTCAGTAATGTCAATGCAACTTCAACAGACATTCAAACAAACAGAAATAAAAGAACATTCAAAGAGTCTAAATTTGGGGAATTAAATTTATTGCAAATTAACAATTTCTGATCATTGATTCAATGACAAGCAAAGTTCTTCCAGCAGTTATGTGCTTAATAAAAATAAGCATCACATTCCTTATTTTAATGACAGACTTCATGTTTATCTTCTTTATATCACAAGGAGGGGCTCTTTCAGCAAATTTTCAGCAAAGCAGCTCTTGCAAATTCAGTTTTGTCTCATTTTCTTTCAAAAATAAATTACAAATACTAGAAATAATTTATTTTCATAAAGTTTTCGGTTTCCTTACCCATTTTTTCTAAAAAATAATTATTTTAGGGAAAGAAGCCAATCACCTGAATCATTTCACACACTTGATAAAGATGCAGTAAAATATACTGACATAGCACTGTCACCAAATACATGTCAAAATGTCACCCCAAACACATACATACATACACACACACACACACACATATATATATATATACACACAGAGATGTAAAACATGTGAAGCTTCTTAGAACCTGGAGTAGTTTCCAGAAGAACATCAGAAACAGCAAGTCTTCCAGGTAAATTTTAATGCAAGCAAAGTTGCATTTACAAGTTCAGGTTCCATTTGACAAAACATTGAAGGACTTCCAAACAAGACACTAAATTGACAGAAGTCAAACTTCTAGAATTAGCTAGAACTTAAAGTTGGAGCAATGCTGTTCATAGTGGTGCACGGTAGGAAACCAAGAGACAACAGGCAGAAGTTGAAAGGAAAATAACCTTCAGAGTGGATACAAGGAGAAACGTTTTCACTATGATCCCAGTAAGGCAGCAGAACGGGGTGCCCAGTGACACTCCAGTCTCCATTCTTGGAGGTTTTCAAGGCCAGACAGGCTAAAGCCCTGAGCAATCTCATCTGACCTCACAGCTGACCTGTTTAGAGCAGGAGGTTGGCCTAGAGACCTCCTGAGGTCTCTTCTAAAGTGAGCTATCCTATGACCCCAATCAGGTAAGTCAGACAGAAGTGTTTACAAACTGAAGACCTAAAACTCCGATTAAAGTGAGTCAATCAAACTGACTCTCATCTAGATTAAATTAGTGGCCTATGTCTCTGACACAAAGCAACATTTTAATAGAATTGAGAGTGAAGTTCCAAAACTATAATTTCTTATGGGTTCAAATTGCCTCAAAACTACATGTGGAAATGTATGTAGCGCAATACACATTTTTCATTTACCTCCAGCTAACAAACACCGCCCATAACTTTCAAGATACCATTTAGGGTATAACTATTTAGATAGGACTGTGAAGTTCACGTTGCTGGACCATGAAATCCAACTGTTACAGCAAGAGGGACAGAAAGCAGTAAACATATGTGTCACATGAAATGGTGAAACTGTGACAGTTACACGAAATGCAAACTAAAACAGTCCAAGGGATAACAGGTGCACAATACCTTGGACAAGCTCAAAATGTGTTAATTTAAGAATATCCTGTCTGCAAGGACGTCCTGCTCTGGCAACAGCATATAAGAAAAACTGTAACCGGCTAAAGAACTGGGTTATCCCCAAGAAAACATTACTTTGCAGAGCACATTAATACAAGTCCTTAGATAAACGCCAATGTACTTTACAAGTATGAATACACATAAGAAAGATGTAAACTTTCCTTGGCAGAGTCAGACCTTCACAGCTGGGCTTGCCCTGGCTGTGCTGCAGAGCAACACACGCCTCCTCCGCGCCTGGCAAGCCGCCCCCTTGGCATTCCCTGGACGGCACAGGCCTGCCTCACGCTCGGCCAGCGCTCTCCCACTTCGAGAGGAAGTCATTTTCCCCGTTTAGGAGGAGGACGCGGCCCACAGAGGGTCTGCAAGGCCAGCAGGCCCATGTCACGCCCCCTGGGGAGCCCCGCAGTGCCGGCGGCCCGGGGCTGAGAGGAGCCCGCGGGAGGCGGCAGCGCGGTCGGTAACGGCTGCAACGCCCCCGCCGCGGCCCAGCGCTCCGACACCACCGCGGGCCTCAAAGCCAACCCTCCTCGGGCACAACCGACGCGGCGGAGAAGGGGCGCCGGGCCTGCCAGCCCGCGGCGAAGTGAAGGCGCAGGAGCCAGGCCGGCGGGGGCAGCACCAGCGCCCACCGCCGCAGAGGGGCCAGAGCCAGGCCGGGCTCACCTGTGGCAATCACTCCCAGCAAGTCCTTCTCCTCGGGGCTCAGGTCACCTCTCCTGGGGGGAGCCATCGCGCCTCCCTGGCTCCCGCAAACGGTAAGGTGGACTCGAGACGGCGCCGCCCGGCGAGGTGAACTCAGCCCGGCCGCGCCAGCAGCCTGGGCCCCGCAACGCCCCCAACCACCCCCGCCCTGCGGCGAACCCGGCAGCGCCCGCCCCGCTCCTCATGGCGACTTCCTCCCACAGCCCCGCCCCGCCAGGGGCCGGCCGCGGGGTAAACCATTCCCTCCACGGCGTAGGAGAGATTAGGTGCCGGCTGTCCCCTTCCACCGCCTTCCCAGCCCGGCGCTACCGAAGAGAAGGAGACCGTTCCTCTCTTGTCCATCATTTTAAAGTTAAGAAACGAGTTTTGCTTTTCTTTTGCTCCCCACCTTCTGGCTTCGTTGTGGCTCCTCCGCCGTTCCCCCCGGAGAGGTGCAGTGAGTGGTGCGGCCGGGCGAAGGGGGCGGCCGCAGAGGCGCCTGTGTATCAATGTGTCTGTCCTTCGCTCCTCCATTGTCTGCTGCTGCCGCTGTCGCCTTCGCGCCTGCCCTCTCCTCCCCGGACCGCGCAACCACCCGACAGGTGCGGCGGGCGGGAGGGCACCTCCCACGAGTGGGCCTCCCCGCGGCGGTCGCGGCCGCGCAGCTCCGCGGTTGTGCTGCCCGGGCGGTCGGCGGCGGGGCAGCGCTGGGCGGGCGGGCGAGTCGCGGGGCCTGTGCGCAGCGGCCATCGTGGGTCCGAGCGGGCGTCGCGGCGGGACGAGCGGGAGCCCGTGGAGGAAACGCGCGCACGGAAGTGCCGCCGTGCGCGGCTTTTGCGCGGCCCGGGCGCTGCTGCGGGGCAGGGGAGCCCGCTGGAAACCCCGGGGGCCTGGATCGGGCGGCGCTGGGTCCGCTGGCGGCGGTGCCGGCTGGCACCTGCGGCTGGGCAGCCCCGGTGCCCGGCAGCCGTTCCGCAGAGATGGCTTTCCTGCCTTTTTGTGGCATCGGTTTGTGCGATGGTTTTTTTTTGCTTGTTTTTTTTCTAGGCAGGAAACGCTGTTTGTTTGGCTAAAGCGGCCGAATAAAGCCCTTGTTGTGTCGCGACATCGTGTCTGCTAAAGGAAGCGGACTCTGATGAATTGGGAAGGGAAATAACGCGTTTAGGGTTGTTTAAAGCCGTGCCTTTGTTAGCGCCTTTCTAAAATTAAACAGTCGGTGGAAAAAAGATCTTTGTTACGGATCCAACTTTCCACTCCTCCAGCTGCAGCTTGGGAGGCGCAGGGATTATCGTCAGATCCCCAGCAAGGCACAGGGACTGAGATTTGACATCCTCGATTTTTGCATGTGTTTGTACGAGAGAGAAAGGCAGAACCCCGGTACTTGGTGGCACTTTGTACCCTCCTTTGTCTTACTCTTCAGTGTGTAATTTTTGTATCCTTTCTTTTAAGGAATTAGTTTTTTGTGGTTTTTTTTTTTTTTTTTGTGTGTGTGTGTGGTTTTTTTTGTTTGGTTGGTTGGTTTTGGGTTTTTTTCGTTTGTGTTTTTTGTTTTGGTTTTTTGTTTGTTTGTTTGTGGGTTTTTTGTTTGTTTTGTTTTGTTTTGTTTTTCCTGTAGCTAGTTTTTGAAGGCATAGCTTTATCAGCAAACTGATTTTTTTTTCTTTCATTAATACTTGCAGGCCATCTCATGGCTGCTTATTTATTGGAATCAGTCTTTTGAATTCGAATCTTATTTTCGATTTTTACATTTGTTAACTGCTTAACTGACTTTCAGAAATGTTGAAGTCCTGTTGTTTGCTTCCTAGTTCCTAGAAAACGATGCTCTCCAAGTCTAGTATATCTTTACAACTTTTTGGGTAGAAAACCAAAATGTGATACAATTTTATTTTAACAAAACAGTCAAATTCTGTATGTTTTCCTGATTTTAGAAATCATAGAAATACAGGGATGTATGACCATGTAGTTTTATTAGAATCAACAAGTGTAAATAAGAGAGATTGCTTTGGACTTCAGATTCTAACATATTTCCTTGACTTTTTTTTGTGGGAAACTAAAAATGCCTGGAAGAAAATTCCCTCAAGACAAAAGTGCTTTGTATATTCTGGTCCAGAAAGATATCCCCATGTCGTGCTAACAGGAGTCTGTCACCAGCTCAACCATGAAAACTGAAATCAGGGGCTAAGTGGGCTTTTGTTGGTTCATCGCAGGGTGTGAATTTTACCCGCTGTGAACAAATTTTGTGATATTATAGTATGCTGATAATCTCTGTGGCACTATTAAATCACGAGAGTCTACAAGCTTCCTTTTATATTTAAAAAAAACAAACACACACAACTGTCAGGCATTCAGTGTGCTAAGTATGCATATTACATTCCTTTTTTAAATGTGAGAATGGCAGTACTGTCACTGCACTCTAGTTCACAGACTAAAGGAACACACACAGTTTTTCCTTGACAGCTTCGATAGAGCTCACTTGGTGACTTAAGGCTGCAGGAGTGTCCTATCTGTAAGAGTGATAAGACTTTAACACAAGTTAAAAATGTTTCTTGCTCTTACCTATGGAAGGCTTCTGTATGACCTTCAGTCTGGTAGTTGCAGACATTTCACAATCTTCGGTTTATTGTTGCAAGATCGTGATGAGGTAATAAAGTGGCGTTGCCTCCATTTTATGTGTTGAATTTGAAGCATGGAGGCAGCAAATTGTTTTTCCAAGGTGAAGTATGGAGTCTGTGTCAGGGTGTGGAACTGGAACCTGGAAATGTAGGTTCTGTACTTTTGTGCCTTTCCCTTTAATATATTCTATCTATTGTATCTGGTTGTTATACCTATTTTAGTTATGGGTATTACTGTGTGGTAATTAATAATTTAAGTTGTGGTTATTGCAGAGGGAAAAAGATGCGTTAACCTCACTGCGACTCAATATTGTTTATGTTTCAAATGATAAGTATTACATATAAAATATTCCTTATTTCCTTATCAGATTATACATCTGATACTTTTGATTTGTGAAACAAATTTTTGGGGTGACATTTTTTTCTCTTTGGTTTGCTGTTTCTACTGTGTGCAGTTCTGCTCCTGGGAATTAATGATGGCTGTTGTAATCCATGTGTAGGTGATCCTAAACACCTGATGTTTTCTGCAGCTGTCGAGAGCAAGGTCCATGCAAGAAAATAACAAGGATTTCTTTCATTGAGTGTTAGTAATACAATATACAATACAATAAATGCATTTTCTTGGGTCCAGCTAGGGGAGAAAGGACTGCCTTATTCCTTGGAAACTATACCGTGAAACTCTCAGTCTTTGGATGTGGAAGAGACGCAAAGGAGATGCTGAGCTGGTTTCACTGGTTTCAGACTGTTTTCTGTCAAATGACTAAGCTTCGCCTGTGTCTTGGAGGCTGCTTGAATTACAGCCCTGTACTCTGCTGCATGGTAGCAGGGGTCAAAGATCCTGTAGCCTCTTTCTATGCCAGGGCTTAGCATGATCAGATACTTGGTCTGACCCACTGCATTTTATCTGGGGAAAAATAACAGATCAAACAAATAATATTCCTATTACTTTTTCTCCTACCTCCCATCCCACTGGTTCTCAGCTGAGGACTTCCCTTTGTATTGGATTACCTGCAGTGGATTTTTTTCATTTAGGTAAGCTGCCTGCAGCATCCTGTGGTTATAACTGCCACAGCTGCTTGAAAAAGACCTCTTCTTGGTTTTGAACCTACTACTTCACAGTTTCATTTGATTCGTCACCCTCAGCCCCCAGTTCCTGTTTTGGGAGGTGATGAAGAATTGTTCCTTGTTCACCCCTGACATGCAATCATGGCTTGCCAGACCTGTATTATCCCCCACCACTGCCTTTTTGCCAAGCTGAAGTCTTAAGTCCGTTTAATAGTTTCTATATGAAACCCATTTCAGGTGGCTCTCAAGTGCATTTTTGTAAAGTGGTTCTGTGATCCGCATGGCCTGGGCTATGGGAATCTCCTTCACGTGGAGCTGAGCCTTTAACAAAGACCTTCACTGGGTTTTTGTCCTGCTCTCTCCAGTCCTGATAGTTATATCCTGGCCAAAGTGAGGAGTGTTTAATAGGATTATTCGTTTAGATCAGTTCAAGTTCATGCAAGTTCAAGGCTTTTATTGCTAGAAACATCCTCTGCTTTTTCCTCTCAGATTTCACAGATACTGATCTGTGGATAGATTACTTTCCCCTCCACCTAATTAATTTGCGTCGTATAACTCTTTGACTTCCTTAAGGACTTTTATGTTACTGTGTTTGGGGCTTTTTTTTAAGTTTCATCTTGGATCTCAGGACAGTCACTGAATCTGTGATATGATCTGTCGGTGTTGCTAAGTCTTGTTTTAAACCCAAAGGTATATTATAAAAAGACTGCAAAAGAATAACTGAAGACAGACAGAGGCTGGTGAGCACGATACATGTTTGAACACAATAGGTGTTTCCTTGAATGCCAGTGTGTTCCTATAGTCAGGGTGCTCATATGAGACATGGGAAGAAATTTACATCTGCTACCATTTCCCTGTTGACCTTGCACCAAGTTATGCTTTCTCTACACTTTCAAATTCAGGAGCAAATCCCAACACTTGACTCCAGCCATATCTAAAGTCTGGCAAAGTGAGACCTGTACTCGCTCCATCTCCTCTTGAACACTGACTTGAAGGATTCTCAAGCTTATGGGACAGAAGGACACCAAAGCATCTTCCAAAAGATTGTTAGGTCTGGACTGTTGGGTGAACAGGGTAGAGGTGAGGAGTGTTCTCCAGCAGGAACTACAGGACAGAGCAGTGCGAAAGTACCAGTTTGGTCCTTGAAGGTTCAGGTGATGGTGTAGTCCTCCTGACAGGGTTAATTAGTCTGATTTAGCACAAGTGTTGGTAGTTTGCTCCTAGGCCTGATCTGTCTGATCTGTTTTTACACCCAGAATATCACCAGCATAGCAACCATCTCTATAGATGTTTCTGTAGAGAAAACTGCACACAAGTTTATTTGTATAGGCTGCAAAGTAAATTTTTGCGTATATGCACTTGTTTTCCCCACTCTATCTTCAGTTGCTAATCATGCAAGGGCAACCCACATAGTCATCCTACAAATGATGAGGGTTAACAGTGCAAAGAAGGAATTTTCAGGTGCTCGGGTATTGTGATGATGAGAGCAATGCAAGTGTCTTAGATAAATGTGCATTTGTTCTACCTGATTAAAAACTAAAAAGAAAAAAAAATCAGCATTACTTTAATAACAAAACCAGAAATGTGTAAACCTTGCTCCATTTGTATACGCAACATCGGATCTGTAATTTAGGAAAAAAAGTGCTCTTTTCCAGTTTGATTTCATATTCTCTTAATTGTTTGTTCTAGATGATCCTGGTATGAACCACTTGCTCAGACAATACATCTACTTTGTTTTTCATATGAGACTTTGAATCATTTTGTTTCTTTTTGAATAAGAAAAATCCAGGCTTTAAACAAATTGTTTCACACAGGTGAATTCCATGAAGGGAGGTACTTTAACTTTTTTGTAAGTGTAATAGAACAAGCAGCTCTTTGCTGATGAAGGACTGAGATGTCTTTAGTGACTGCAGAGCGATAAGTATCAGAGGCCCAGCTGAGCACCTTTGCAAAACTAAGTTCTCCCACTTAAGCTTTGCCAGTGGTGGCAATAACCCAAGCGTGCATTAGTACGGCTTCTGCAAGAGTTGATCTGCAGTGGCTTTTCAGAGGAATGTTACTAAAATAAATTAAATTAAATTAAAAACTTCAGAGATGTAAAGTAAAATTACATAAAGCTGTAAAGGAAATACGTCTCCATGTAGAAGGATGTTGAAAACCTTAACAGCACATACAGACCCCACTCACCATCAAGAGTGTGATGCTGGGAAAAATGAAGTCTCTGGGAGCATATGTGTCAGCAGTTAGTGACAATCAAACCTTTTATCTGGTGAAGAATGGTGGAGGCAGTTGGGTTAAACATGTCTAATTAAATCTAATCCACGAGTAATTTTTCAATGCATGATAAGATTATTTCAATGCTGCTTACACAATACAGTCATCTACAGATATATGTATCTGTTTGTGGGCCTAAGGGAATTGTTCAGGACAGAGGAATAAGATTATGTGTTGAACGGATGTGTGCTATTAAGTTCAGATCAGTTTAAGAGAGATCGTTTTTTATGTAGCTTATTTTCTGTCCTTATTCCTCGTATTCAAATTAAAGAATTCTTATGTCTGTGTTGCACATAAGGCGATACACCGTCACCTATATCTCACTGCCTGAACCTGCAGGAAAAGTAATTCCATTCTGATACGTCACATGCAATAAATTCCACTTGTGCACTGCCATGGCTGTCCTGTGGATTTGATTTATTTTTCAGTGTGATCTGTTGTTGATTAAATATGAGTCCTCCTCTCAACTGCAGCGGTACTTACTTGTTAATTTAAAAGAGTAATTATCCGTTCAAAGGTAACTAGAATACTCAGGGATCACTCAGAGGTAATGCTGCTGTGTGAAAGGAAAATCAACAAGTGAAAAAAAAATCTATTGCTTCTTCCTCGAGAGAGAAGTCTGTGGAGTACAATAATATTCTGCCACACCTGAAAACCCTTTTCGACTTGTCATACCATACTTCTTAAATCTAGCTGTAGATCTTGTAAGAAACTGCAAAAGTCAAAACAAAAAGCAAAGTTGAGACAGTCCAGTGACCGAAGGGAGGGTACAATGCTGTGATGGCCTTATTTACAGCAGCATGGTGCTCCTTGAGGTTCTCACACGCTTGAGTTTCAGGATTGTACAGCTTTGGTCTTGTGGAAAGTGAGCTTGCATAGTGCAAGCACCATAAAGGGAAATAGTATAATTGTAACATATTGCTGGTAAACCTTTCATCTTGGCTCACGGTTTTGCAGTTGGGTTGGGTCAGTGCAAGTGGCAGCTTGTGTAGGTCAGGCTGTAAGACTAGGACATGCTTGCTGCATACTTCCTAGGCAAAGGGAAAGTACTATAATTAAGAGGTGAGCCAGTCAGTACAGAAGATGAAAGCTGGGTAATGGCTGTTCACATGACAAGAGTTTTTTTTTTCTATTGTTCATTCTTGTTCCCACTCCATCTTTAGATATGCCTTTATCACTAAGTATGTTTTAATATAGTAAAAAAAAATCTTCCTTACATGTACCATGTAAAACAAATAATCTTTTGTCAAGTTATGTATTTTGGTTTTTAAACTCCCAGAAGTCGTGAAAATACTTCCAAGAAGTAAATCAGTAGTAATTCCTACCACAATAGGGACTTTGTCTAAAAGAGCTACTTGTTGCTATGCATCTAAGAGCTTTTGAAATTAGAAATGTGGCTTTGCAGTAGAATTTGCATAGAGTTTTTGATAGGAATTTTAAAATCCACTGAGTACTTCATACATAGCCATATTTTGGAGTCCTGTATGACAATCTGCTCTGCAAAATCCAAGTTATTCTTAGATCAGATGGAGAAGTTTTGTATAGAAATTACTTGCAGTTATTGCAGACTCATAGTAGTGGACAAGGATTATTGCTTTTAGTCAGCCTGTAAGAAGGATGAATTACTTCTGGTGAGAACTAGAATTGAGGACAGACAGGTCAGGCAAGGAAAATGCTAGACACAGTCTGGGACAGAGAGGTTGGTCAGAGACACAAGAAGGAAGCACCTCCTGTGATGTCTTGAATCCCAAGGAGTTACACCCATCTACAGCTATTTCAGGAAGAACAATTAAATATGCCTTTGGGGTTGTACTTCATTGTAATAACCACTGTTTCATGTGTTTTCCTTAAATGTGTTTTCATGCAGAAAAAGAAGTCTAAGCAGCTCAACAGTTTGTAATGGGCAAGCCTAAGCGATCCTTTCATTTTAGGTTGTTTCCTTTGATAAAATCCCCTGCTTGTCTAGATTTTTTTTTAAGTGAGAATATTCATTCAGTGCATTCAAATTATGTATTAGTTATTTTTCTTCCGATAAGGTGCAGGAGGTGAAATCTTGGGAATGTGTTACTGAGCATTAGCAGATACAGGGCTAGTAATTTATTTTCACTACCATTCATGCCTAAAGTAATATGAAATTAGTAAAAAAAGTATGTTATTTGTTTAATAATATTACTCAATAATAATACCCAATAATAAACCCTCAATGAGAAGTCAACCCTTCTAAAAGAAGAGCGGATAGCAAGTTTCTTCTTGATCTGCAGCCTTCTGTATATGAGCCAGTATTGATGAGTTTGATTAGAGTCTTGTTACTGGACTTGTCTCATGTCTCTGCACCTCTCTGAGATCGCTCCTGATACCTGGGCTGGTAGTCTTCCTTCTGTTTAGGTCTGCTTTGACTATATTATCTTAATGCATAGTTTCTTGTGACTGAGACCTAAGGATCCCCAAACCATCAGCCAGTGCTTTTGAAGCCCCGTGTTGTGCTGTTGAATCCCATATTCTGTCCAAGATCGTGTTTTGTTTTATTTTTTTCCCCTACATTTTGAAGCAAAAAAGAGGCCCCAGTCAGCACATCCCCCAGGGCTGCCTGAATCCTTGGCTCTGCCCTTGAAGTCCCTTATCCTGTGTGTCAGTCTCAGGTCACTTCCCAGCACAGGGAAGAACCTGCTTCACCTCTGCTCAAACACCTGGATGAGGTCTTTTGTCGGGTTTTCAGTTGGGCTGTTTTGTTTTACAAAATTTTTCCTTGGATTAGAGGAAGGAAAAAATACTCATAATCTACTCTTGCAAAGGAAACAAAGGAAGGACTTTATATTTTAAATTGTTTTATTCCTGTTAAAGTCTCTATTGGTCTACGCTGAAAAGTGCCTTCTTCCCAGTGTGCCTTGTCATCAGTGTGTCAGTTTGTGTTGCTGTTGTGCCTCGAAGATCCTTTGTTGTGACAGTGGACTGGTTGTTTAGTGACCTACGTTGCTAAATCATCGAGACATTGGACTGTCCGGTCTCTCCTGTGGTGAAGTTGTGGGATTCTTTAACTGTCACCTGCAAGCAGTGGTCCACAGATCTCTGAAGCCAAATGCGTCAAGCCAAAGCATTTCACAGGTGGCCTGTTTGACACTGGGGTTAGTTTAGTAGCTTTGTGCTCTCCCTGATTTGCTTTTGTTCCCTGGTATGGGAAGGCCCAATGATTTTCCTTTTTCCGTTTGTCTTGTCAGTTTAAACAGTTGTTGACCTTTTCAGTCTGACCTGGTAGGTATCAGTGGTGCAAAAGCAGTGTTACGATATGAGGAGACAGCACAAAAAAATCATTTGAAGCTGAGGGAGAGCAGGATGTTGGTGATGGGGAAAATGGCACTGTCTTCCTAGTGCAGAGCAAGGTGTTCCTCGTTTGTTCTTTGTAACATCCTTTTAATTTTTTTTTGTTCATTGTAATAAATTACTCGGTTCTGTTAATAACTAGGTTATTAGATTACTGAATAGCTACCAAAATTAGTGTTCTGGTTAAGAAAGGTTCATATCAACATACCCTTAATCTGAAATATCAACCGTGTTTTTACAACATTGTCAGGATTAAAGGAAAATTACCACCTGTTGCAAAGCCCCTGGTTGAGAGTCAGGTTAAACATCTACTGTTTCATTTTAGATTTTTAAAAATAAATTTAGCTTCCCACTTCTGCCTTTACATTTTATCTTCCATTAGCAGAGAACATATGCTAGATATTCTAGTTTTTCAATGCCACAGAGTGTATCAAACATGCGTTGGTCTGAATGGGTTTTAACAGTTCATTGACTTTGAGAGTTTGACTGTATCCCTGACAGAACAGATCTACATTTGGGGATTTAGCATCAGTTCACTTCTTAAAATTAGAAATAATTTTTTTGTTGTTTTGTTTTCCTAATTGTGCAATAGATGCAGTAGCTGTTAATGGTATTTTGGCTTTTGAAAGGCTTGTTTCTTTCAAAAGGATGGGAGGTATATCAGTGAAAGGTATTTGCCCTTTTTTCGCTGAAAGTTAATGTATTTTGTAGAATCCTTTTCTAGATCGAGGTTCAAAAGCCCTAGGTTAACTGGCGTATCTTTCTGAAGTCCTCAGAGAAACCAGTCAAGCCTTTCATTGTGTTTTTTCAGTCCAGAATAAAAAAATCTTTAGCTGTCTTGTTGATAAACCTTTTAATTTATTCATCTCTTGCATCCTTGTTGGAGGTGAGCTGTAGAAATCTAACATAGCTTTTTTTTGGCATTCTTACTCTCTTACATGTACTTCTGTATGCATACACCTACAGACAGACATACATTCCCTGGAAGCTTTATTAGGTTATCTGCAAAAGTAGGTTGCTGACATCGGTCTTTCCAGTGCATGAACAGTAACGCTGTGAACAGGAAAATAGGTTTCCCTATTAACAGTGTCAAATATCATTGTGCGGAGCTGACATTGATCCAGCCCAAACAGCCACAAAAAGCGACTGTGTGCTCTTTCTGCCGAAGGAAGCCAAACTGGCTGGCATAGTGAGGTTTCATGCCCATTAAAAAAGATCTTAAACCTCTTCTGGTTAGAAATCCGTAACTCCAGCAGTAACGCTTGGCTTCAGAAATGGGGTTGGGCACGAGTGGGTGGTTGTGGTCTGATGCTGAGCCTGTTCTCTCAGCATGTTTGTGGAACGCTGGATTGTGAAACTTCTTGCCCAACAATGGAAACTCTGTGAATCATCTCAGAAAGATAAGCAAGCAGGTCTACTGCATTAGCTATAGAACTGAACAATATACCACTAGTAATCCTTCTGTTGTTAATTTTGGCTGCGTGATTAAACTCTTTTTAGGTGTCACTGAGCTATAGACTCTCACACAGATTGCCAATCTGCAGGTGTGAATTTCTGTTGTAGTGTTGTAGAAACTGTTAGAGGAAGTTTTGATCTGGTTCAAATATCTAAAAAGCGCCTGAAGCTGAAGCTGTGAAACTGTTCACAAGACTCCCTTAAGATCTCACCCTTAGATGGGCAAGCAGAATATTTTAGATAAGCTATTTTCTGGAAATGTTTACTTTTCTCCATTGATTGTGAAAAGAGGCAAAAATTGCAGGGGCAGACTTAGGTGTCTGCTGTCATTCATGTCTAAAGTTAAACATTCCCCATTTTGGGGTTCTGACAGTTGGCTGTTCGGTCAGGAGAAGTGGATACGGGTTTTGGCTTTGCTAATTTTCTCCTAAAATGATCTACAGTGAAATAGGCAGTGGTCCTTACAACTAATAGCATCCATTAAATTGTCATTTTTTTGCTCTGAGCTGACCGACAGCTGTCCATAAATCCATTCCCAGTCTGTGGGCACGAAGTGCTTCAGGAACTGCTGCGGTGTAAAAGGTACTGACCACAGGTGGGATTTGCTGCCTCTCCAGTGGAGTGGGGTAAAATATTGTATATCTGCTCTGGGCTATATCTGGGTGAGGCAGCTGTCTCTCACTCAATAACTCCTACTAGCTTTTTGTAATGTGATTATGCTGTTAGCACATGACACTAATACTGGAAAATTAATACAAATTCATGAGGCAACAGGCTAATTACTGTGTTTTCTTCTAGCTTGGGTGATTTACATTGTTACTTTATTTGATTTCCTTTCATGGCAACGTTTCTTAGTTCTGACATTCTGGTCAACTGTGTATTTAAATGTGTGTATACATATATATACATAGATATATATATGTATACACACTGAAAGCAACTAGTTTGAATGTCTGCTGTCATCTCAAAAAGAAGCCATCTAAAGTCTTCCTACAGAATTAGTAACACAATGTGCTGACCCAGGTCAGCCCTCTTGGGATTTTTGTTTACTTTTCCTCCTCACCTGCCTGTCCTGAATTCCCACCCAGCTCTCAGTGCTGTTGTCATATACTCGGCAGTGGAGCATGTTCTTGTGGGTGAGTAATGCTTGCCTGATGTGTTTGTGGACTTAAGAGAGCCTTTCTCGAAGTACGGAGTGAGGAGGAGCTGTGTGGGATACATGATGCCTCTAAGTCACCTGATCTCAGACCAAAGCTTGACTTACTGGGAGAAATTGGCCTTTGGTCCAGAGCCTGGTCTCTCAAAGTAGCCTGTAGAGTTGGGTAGGTGTAAAAAAGTGTGTGCGGGGAAGGATGTGATGTTATAAAAATATAGGTAGATGGGAATGCTACATTTGTTTCTTTCATGCTTTTGTCATACTTACAGCAATTTTCAGCTCAGAAGGTTGTATCATCCCTGTGTTTAATAGCCCTTGATAGACTCTTGTTCCATGAATCCATCTAAGAGCTTTCAGGCTTCCATGCGGGTAATTTATGGACTCTTTTTCTGGCCAAGTGAATGCTGCTAACAGCATAATCAGCATTAGCTGGTGTGTTTAGAATACTTGACATGGTGCAAAGCGTTGTGCGTTTCCACTGCTGGCTTTTCGTGCCATCTCTTTTTAGCCAGAAATACCAAAATCCAAGTATCTGGAAGCTGATTCACTATCCTGCAGGTAAAAAGCCATGTGTTAACTCAGTGAACTCCTTTCTCTTGTACATGCTTTGAAGAAATAAGTAAGGAATCTGAGTTAAAACTTGCTTGTCTGTTTACAGCAGTTGTCATTTTATTAAAGCCATGGCCTTCACTGCTTGCAAGTGTGTAAGAGGTGCTGGCTATTAATACATCCCTCCTCTGATTACTGTATTTAGTTCGTGTAATAATAAACTGTTAGCAACTGGGAGGCATTACTTTCTGGAGAATGCACACTTAGGGTTTTGGGGCTTTTTAATTTTTAAGCTTAGCCGGTGTAATTTTGAAGACAACTTATGGGTTTTCAAACGCTGCAGTGCTGTATCCTGGAGACACCAGTGATCTCCTCTACTTTTGCTGCTCAGAACTTTGAGGCAGCAAGAAAAATGGAAGGAACACACTTCTGATTTTGTTGTTTTGATATTTGATATCGACTAGGATTGTTAATATAAAAATACAACTTTCAGTGGGCTGGTACATTAAAAAAAGAGAAGCAGGGTGGACTTGAGCAGAGGAGTGGTACCCTGCATGAGAAAGCTGCTCTTCTTGCTACTGGCTGTCATTACTGAGCTGTTATCATATTGTCTGGTGTCTGACAGACTTCATTGCCTGGAACTTTTTTTTAACATGCTTTCTTCCAAATACTTGCCTTTTTTTTTTTTTTTGGTTTATTGAAGACCTGTCTCAGGGGACCCCTATAAAGTGCCTCCATTAATGATTTCTGGCTAGTGTCTGGTACTACTCTCTCTGCCAAACATTAGTGAAGAATTTAGCTGAACTGCAGCAGTACCTTTATAATCATGTTTTTGCAGAATTTCAGCTACGCTGTTTTTCCTCTAGGAACACCATCTCTTACAGTAATTGCTGAGATAGTTATATTTTTTCAGGATAAACAGGACATCCAATGTCCCTCTGGATTCAAGAATCCTGTTCTAACATCTGCACAGTCCATTGAAAGTGGTATATTGCATAAGGAAAAAAAACCAACCTTGTTTGCGCTGGAAGAGTAACGTCTTCTGCTTGTTTTTCAAGTTAACCTGACCTTGATCTCTGCCGATCTTTTTTATCCGTTTCTTTTTCTAAGAGGTTTTCCTGCTGGCAGGGCATGCAAGCTTGGAATTAGATGTCTAGCCATCACCTGAAAATGAATGTTAATTGGGTATGAACTATCTGTAGCAATACACCATCTCCATTATCTCAGGTACTTCAGTGAGGAGCAAAGCAGCCTAAGAGAGCTCTCAGCAGTCTGAGAAAAGCTCCTACTAACACCTTGCCCTTGAAGAACTATATCTAATTTCTCCTCTTAGTTGTGGAAAGAAACCTTGTTACTGAAAGATAAGATTTTGTGTGTGTCAACCCCAGGTCTGATTTCATTTTCTTGACGTGTATTTTTATCTGTCAATAATTAAGATTTTTCCCGCACTGACTGTGACTTGACTCATGGCTATTTCATATGGTTGCTGATTGTGAGACACAGAAATCCGTTGCCTCGGTTGTTCAATTTACAGTTCTCTTGACCTTGTGAAGTGCATCTGGAGTGCTTTGGTCATGGGAGATTTCTGTCTTGTTTTTACCTTGTTATTCAGCTGAGGCACTTCTGTAGCAGTTCTTGGTGAGGGACCTAAGAAATATTCGCTGTTCTGAAATACATGTAGTGGGCTGGATCTCTGATGCAGTGTGCAATTGTACTTTAACTGGTGGCAGTGTTGGGGGTTTTTTTGTTTGTTTGTTTGGGTTTTTTTGAGGTTTTTTCAAGAAACACCTTCCTGTGCATCTCAGTTTAGGTGACAAGATTTATGGTACATATTTCAGTGTGTTTGTCTTCTCATTTTTAGTTGGTTTTAATTATTTCTCGGCTGTATAACTACTCACAGGTTACGCAATTCTTGGATGGAGAATCTTGCATGAGCACAATTTTTTATTTAATGTGTGGTAAGTTTCTTTCTCTTTTGGTACGTGTTTGTACTTGCTGCAGAATTAAACCAATTCCACTTCATTGATCTTTTTGTTTTCTTTCTCCCACAAGGCATGCTAATAAAGGACAATTACTTTTATTAGAGTGGGCACTTAACTTTTTACTGTAGAAAAGCACTGTCCTGTGATTTAAAAAATAAATAAATAGGTATTAGGTGCCTTAAGAGCTTCTGGAAGGCTCTTTTGGGAAAGACAGGGCATTTGGTGTGTGCTGAAAACCTGCTCTGACACTATCTTGAGATACTACACATGATAGCCACGGGTACTAGGGCATGCTTCCAAGTACGAAATCAAAGGTCGATATCTAGTTGCTTCGTGTGCTGTAATGTCATAAGCAAAATTAACCCCTAACAGAAGATGTATTTTTCAGCAGTAAACATGTGGATTAGCAGTATCCTTTTTTTCATGTAAATACTAAAAGCATGAGGTTGATTGTATTTACCCTACGCATCATTATGTGGCTGCTTAGTCCATGCATGTTGCCGTTGAGGTTGTTTGTGCAATAAAATCAGTGAGGGGATTTTAGTGTGGTAAGAGCCTGGCTCTAGCTTTACTGTTTGTGATGAGTGAAACCTTTGGGGTAAAGGTTTCATAAACATTTAACTCTGCTGGTAGCCTCAGTGGGTAAAATGGCAAGATAAACCTTCCGGCTGCCAGTGCTGCCCTTCCTGCTGATTTGTACCACGTCCGAAGTTACAGACCTCCAGATTATTAGTCACTTCTTAAAAAAGCCCCTGTGTTTTAGGAACAGAGGGTAAGAGTTGGAAAATGGTGATGAAATAGCACAAGTCAACCTGCATAAAGAAAACCCGGTGAGTCTCACTAAGGGTTTGGTTTTGCTGGCTCCCCAGATGTACAGAGAAGGAGAGAGGTGGCTTCTTAGTGCTGCTCTGGTCTCATCCTCAGCACTTGGGACCCTGCAAAGCAGCAGAGCTTTTTATCGCCTTATTTTTCAGCAGTATCAAAGTGAGCTTTAGCAGAACGTAGGGAGTGTTGCTACCGCTCTTCACGTTGCAGGCTAGTCAACGTACTGCCTCGGGTGTGTAAAATAAAGTGCTTTTCCTTCACACTGACTGGACCTGGGAAATGTCAGCAGCTGGGGTGGATTCTGTAGCTTTACGAGGGCACTAAAACTGTGTTGAAGCAGAAAATGCTTCACAGCTGTTGCGGTGAGCGCTGCAGGAGCTGTGCAGGCTGTGTGACTGATGTGTGTTGCTGAGCCTTGAGAAGCGCCTGTGCAAACACAGGAGCTGCCAGAGTCCCCACAGGGGACCCGTGTCTGGGTGGAAAGCGGGAAGCCTGGTGAGAATTGGGTGAGAACTGGTGGCTGCATTGCGTCCGCTCCGTCCTGTTGTCGCCTTACATCACTCTGTTCATCTCTACCAGTAATGATATTGGAGTTTTCCAGCTAAAGGTTTTGTTAGCTCGCAGTCTAGCTGCTTGCTGACTTCCCGGGGAGCAGAGTGCTGCTGGCTGTGTGCTGACATGTTTCCTCTCCAGCAGAAGCTCAAGGGCAGCTCTTCCTCCGTGCTGTTCAAATCCAGTAATATGCTTTTAACATGACTCCTTGGCTTGTTGCTGGAAGAAGAGGAAAACCCTCTTTAGGTTTTCATCCAAAGCCTGGAACTGTAACAGTGAGAGGATGAAAATGCCTAGTAACATTGCTGAATGAAAAAGACCCAATAAAGCCTTTTAATGTCCTGGATATCCTCAGGGAAAAAAGATTGACCTTATATGTGGGTTGGGATTTTTCCTTCAAAGAAAGTCTCCCCATCATGCTTTATTGTATTTGATTTTTTGATGAGTATTCCTGTCTTGCATGATGTCTGAGCAAGGGAAAGAGATGGAAATAAATCCTGCCAAGCATCTGTTCCTGTGAAAGCTGATGGTGCTGTGTTGGTGGTGCTCTGGCAGCTCTCTCCAGCACCTTGTCAATCAAATGCCATCAGCGAGGCCCTGCAGCAGCAGCATCCCGTGGAGCAGTGTTGCGGGAGCCCACCGGTGGGCTGCACACAGGGTCTCCGCCTGCCCATTCTTACAGTGCCCTGTGGACAGAGAGCCATTAAAATCTTGGTAGAGAATTGTAGTAAGCAGGTTTTTGTTTTGTTTTGTTTTTTAATGTTGTCTGGCATTGATTTCCCTCTCTCCATAACTAGGGCAGTGAGGTTTCACTGCTGTGAAGCAACTGTTCTTGAATTTGTGAATGTGTTAATGTTTGAAGAATCTTAGATGATTCTGAGACTTTAGTTAAAAGAAGTGTAAAATGATGCTTAGAAAAATCGTATTGGTTTGGATAAAGGTTTCTGTGGTTTTTTGTTGTGTTGTTTTGTTTCAATTTGAGCAATACATTTCCAAGAACAAATGTTTCCAGTATTTTAGCTTGCTAGAAACTTCAGCCTTACCAAGGCTTTCAATAATTTAGGAGTTGATCGTTTTAAGAACTTCCCTGTGGTATAGATAAAAGACTACGTTTTTCTGACTTGTTAAGCAAGCTCAAGCTTGGCAAAGCTCTGAAGTAACTGTTACTTTATCTGTTGCTGGTTTTGTAAATTAATTTTATTAATTAATACTGTTACCATTTGAAGTAGTTGTGTGAGAAGTATTGGTCAGTTATAGAAACTGCTATATCATACATGTCTAGATCTAATCTACAACTGTAGAAGACCCTTAGTTTTATTTTAGCTGTTTAGGGTCTTTAGCATGTAAATGAGAAGCAACTGTAGAGAAAACTGAACTTGTGGAGTTCAAGCAGTTTCAGGAGAATGTACCAAATCAACAACTTCATATTTTTTAAGTATGAATCTGTTTTGTAGAAACCTGTTGACAAGAGTGGGAGTGGAATTTGGGAGACTGTTCTGTCACGCATTTTTTTATTTTTCTGATGAATTTTGTAGATACAAGTTTGTTATCGTCAGGCTTAGACATTTTCAGGTTCGTATGGAAAATGACCGTGTTCTGGAGTGTGATGCCTGGTTCTGTACTGCTGTCTGACATCTCCCACTTGGGTCACCCAGCTCAGCTTCTGACTTACCTGCTTATAAAATAAAAGGTATTCAGGTACGGATATTTGAACACATGAGTTGTTTACAAGAGGTTTTCTGGATCCCAGAGGACACTCAAGAGTGAAGTATCTATTGCTGAGCCTCTCCCATCGTCTGTAGAAGGGTGGAATCTGTGAACGGAGTGTGCTGAGGAGCTATCATTTCCACACCTCTTGCTTTCTTTCCTGCTGGCTATTCCTACAAATCGTGTAGGATGTTGGGCTGCAAGATATAAGTTTGACTGGTGGTTTAGCTTTTCTTTTTGAGGCTATTTCCTTCTTACCCATCCTTAGGATGTTTACTTCTCTGAAACCAGTATTACTTCTCTAGCCAGCATTTCAAAATTTGCCTTTGGCTTTGACCTTCCCAGATCCTGTACCTTTCAAAATGCAGAATATATGCAATAGTTCAAGGTCTTTTATGATTTCAAGGCTTTCTGGCTACGTGACACCTGAGAGGCAGGCTGCACAGCAGTGCAATCAAATGTACTGTGCAAGTTTATATGCTGCCACCTTAAATTTATGATTTTCAGCCATCACTTCTGTGCTGTTGTTGGTGTGTTCTTGATTAAAAACCAACCAAACAAAACTTTTTTCATTGCATTCACTTTTGTATCTGATTTACTGTACCTGGTGTCATTTGCAGTATAGGTGCATCCTGAGCTGTCGTACAGATCACAGGGTTGGTTTTGCTCAGGCTCGTGCTGTGGTTTTGTGATTAAAGTGCCGGTGCTGTCCTTGGGCCAGTGCTTGAGGGAGTGAGCGCCTTATAAAGCCTGACTCTCTCTCCAGCAGATTAGAGCACAGTGCATTTAAAGTTAAATATAGAAGGCAGCAGATCCTGTGTTCCCAGTAATTTACTATTCAAAAGTCTCTTCTGTTTTCCTGAACCTGTGTAGTCATTAAGTCTGCCAGAAATGATGAGTCTTACTGTAACTGCTTGCCTTTTTGTTTTTTTAAAAATCTTGTTCCCAACTGTTTTAGAAGGCATGTTCACAGGGAACAGTTTTAAAATCTGATAGTCAAGCTTCATGTGTGTGCAACTCTTCTCGCAGTTTAAAAAGACGCTGCATCAAAGGAAGGCAGAAGTCTCGCGCTAGAAATCTAGCATGTGCATTTATATATTTCATAGCAACTAGGAAACTGTACCAGTATGACTGGGTTGAGTGTCAGGTGTCATTCATTTTGTTGTCCTCCTCCCATGAAGGAGGTGGGCAGTGTTGATCCCAGCCCGATGGCATGTTTGTGCTCTGAAAGAGCTGTGACAAGACAGTTAAATCTTACCTGCTGTGTGGCTTGCTTGACACTTTATTTTTGAACCTTAGGGGCTCCTTCTGCAATCTATTGAAATTAACATTTTTTAAACCCAGAACAAGAAGTAAGGTATCAGCATCAGGCGTAAATACAATCAGAAAAACTTGGACGAATGTTTTATTTTATAGATCAGTCTCTTACGAATAACTGAAGGTCAGAAAGACAAACCAGATAAATATGTCAAATCTAGCTGGTCACTGGCTAGAGGCTGGGCTGTTGCTTATCCCTGTTGACTGCTAAATTATCTGCCTAATTAATTTTAAAAGCACCTCCTGTTCCTCTGCCACTGAGACAGCTCAGTGGGGGAAAGAGGCTTTTGAGCTCTGCTCTGATGGGAGGCTTGGATCCTACAGCACTTCGCTTGCCATTTTTAACTCTCTTTGCAGATGGACAAACCATTTTTCCAGAAGGCTATTTAGTGTTGCAGGTTTTTTTAAACATTCCTTGGTCTGTTAAAACCATAGCTTTAAATCTCAGTGGTGAACGTGAACCTCTCGGTTTAACTGCTTGTTGCATCTTTCTATTTTTGATGACTTGCAGGAAGCAAAACTGGTCTTGACTCTGAACTTCACTGACTATTTCCAGTGCGTGTGGGCAGTTTCTGACTGCAGATAAATAGTAGACCTTGACTAGAAAGCAGTGGTTTGCCAAGTTAAACATTTGAAATGGTGCAAAAGTGGCCGGATGCTGCAGCTAGAAGAGGCACTCTGCTGGATGGGAACGTACTGGGTAGCTGGAGCATTGTTAGCAGAGTTGTTAAATGAACTTGCAGGGCCAGAGAGAGCATTAACTTGAATAGTAATGTGTGGTTGGCATCTTTCTAGCCACAGAGCTTGAGTTTCCCTTTCCTTATGCTAGGAAGAAATGTTGACAAATGTGTGTACTTTTAAACTAGACCTTCCGAGTCCGCAGTGAAGAAATACAAATAATACACATTTTTGCAAAACTAAAGTTATTAGAGGAATGTGCCCAAAGGATAAAGCTTCTTGGATGGGAAGACTTTATTCTCGATAAACAAATTGTATGTAACAGTGACCTAAAGACCTTCAGGTTGTGAAATAGGTGGCCTGCAAGTCCCAGCATTGGCACTTGCAGTTGGCAGGACAGGGAGATGAACCGTGATGCTTCCCACGTGCTGCAAAGCTTCTTGTATTCGCTGCTGTTTGCATTCAGCTGTTTGCTTAGCTGCTCATTGCACAAGCTGCGTCTCGTGTGATGAAACTAATTATATACAAAGCTGAAAAATAGTTTTGTTTTCTTTAGATAAAGTGTCATTAATATGTGATAACTTCACAAATTTTTAAATGTTGCATGTTGAGATTCACTGTTAAGATCTGAAGTAATATAAGCCCAGCATCTTTTACTCTTTTTGTTACATGATGTGCTGTGTATGTCCTCAACTATGTATTTATACACAAAATTCATGTAGGGAGATTTGGTTATCTTTTCTTATTTTTACAACACACACATGTTTTTAAGAACTGGAAGTTACTATGATATAGTAATGCTTGGAAGAAACATTTGATTGGGATTTGATGGTGAAAACATTGTGGTTAGACTGTAGTAATGTCTTCAGCAGGATGACCTGTATCCCTGAGGGTCTGTCTGATGATGGTGAGACCCCGTGCTGTGCCCAGCCCCACCAGGATGGTTCCAGTCCTGTGTCCTGGGGGCTTCTGTGCCCCCAAGCGTCCCCATGAGATGCTGCTGCATCTCTGCTGTACCCCTGCCCAGCAGAAAGGACAGAGGCGCCTTCACTTTAATGCTCCAGTTTGAACCTTCAGGGTTTTGTACAAGGATGCTAAGAGCCAGGTTTAGAGAGAAGCACATCCCATCACAGTTATTCTTGGGATCATAGTGCTCTTCGTCTTGTAAGAGAATGTGATTTATTCTTTGAGTATACATCAAGAACTTTCATGTGTTGGGATTTTACTACACTGAATGTTTGTTTTACCTTTAAGTTCAACTGTTGTCTGTAAATGCCATAGTAAAAATATGCTTTTCTCTTTCTTTATTTTCCCTCTCCAGAAATTTTATGAATAAGAATCAGAAGCCGGTGCTAACAGGCCAGCGGTTCAAAACTAGGAAGAGGGGTAGGTTATGTTACATTTTTTACTTTATTTTCCTCTTTGTTAAAAGTACTAGCAACAGGGCAGGTGGAATAACTGGAAGTTCAATAGGATTAAGGTTTGTCTCCTCTTCAGCCATGTTAAGAGTACAGATAATAATTTTAACTATGCTATGAATTTTATTACTTTCTCTAGGTATCTTAGGACTTTTTTTAAAATTTGGGTTTATTAAGTCTTGTAGAAACCTCAGTTAAAAATCAGATTCTAACTGAGTTTATTGTATATCTACACATGAGGAAGAAGACTTGTAAGATGTTTGTTTTGGGTGTTTTGTAAAATGTTCCTTTCAACTAAAGAAAAGCAAAATAGGAACTTGTATTTAAAGGTTGCATAAAGAAAATTATCTAGCTTTCTTTTTTTAAAATTTTTGGTTTTTATTACTGTGGCTCAAATCTATGCCATATCTATAAATGAACTTTTCACATGTAAAAAGGAATGCTCTTACCTTCTGTCTCCATGAGATGGTCAGATCATCTCACTGGCCCTGCTTTCTGTAACAAGAGAGGTCAGAAAGCTTGTTTTTCATAAATATCATTTCTGCTTTGTTAGTGTGGGTGTTTTTCTTTGTTAAAATAAAACAATTACCATTGCATAAGTCCAATTTTATTCATTGTGATATTGATTTTTCTGTAAACATGGACAACACTCTCTTGATGTACAATATTGCGTCCATTTTTAAAGAAAGCAAAGTAGTGCTAATTATATCAATCATCCCCATATTCTGTACAGTGAGTAGCATCCTCAGATGCTTGTTCATACTGTACACAGAGTTCATTTGTCATGATTTAGGTGTCTGAGACAAATGCCCAGCACTTTTGAACAAAGAGCAAAAAATATGTTTAATAAACGATTGTCTGGTTTGTGAAAAGAAGGCTTAGATATTTTGCTGTTTCAACAGCAGATTATTAGAGCACAAATAGATGGGGTTTCTGTCTGTCATGTAGTAGACTTTTTCCGTCTTGACTTTCTGATGAAAATCTAACACCTGGTCTTAACTTCTTGTAAAAGAAATTTGAGCATTTTCTCAGTGTGGATGAAATAAAAAGACTTCACAACCCTTCCCAGAAAATTAAGAATTCTCTCACGAGTCTGAGGAGCGGAGTGCATGTCTTGAAATCTAGAATGGTCACGAAGCTTGGATGAGAATTGCAAAATAGTTTGTTTTCAGTCATATTAAAAAACAGTGCCAGCTTTCTTCCATCTTTCCTCCCTTGCACACATCGCTTCCTCTGTTTGACTGGTGTGGTCGTTTGAATTGAGAATGTCCTTTCCATGATGCACACACAACATTTGCAGGTATAACTAATTAAAAAAATGAACCTATATTGTTTGTAATTAATTGTTGCAATGCTCCAGTAATTAGTGGGATTAACTTTGTGTTGGCATGGTCCAGAACATGGTACAGTAGGAGCTGTATGCTGCATTAACTAGCAATAGCACAGATGTAACTAGAGGAGTAGAATTAACGATCCCTAAAGAAAAATCTCTGTCAGATCAACCAGTAAAAGCAATCAGATATACATCCTGCTGGACTGATCCAATGTGTTATTCAATCTAGGTTGGTCAGTTATGGTACATACTTTTTGCTAAAATTGTCCTAGAAAATATTTTCTTATAAAGATTTCCTTTTCAGACCATGTATTGCAATGTATTTGGCATAATGGGTCCTAATACTGATTTGGTCTTTGACTCCCTATTTAATAAAAGTAATAGTTAGAATAAATAAAGAGTTTGTATTTGTAATTCTGTGTCTGTCTAATGAATTTCTGTTACAGTGATTGGAAGTGACGCTAGATGCTCTTTGACTACATGGAAAAAGGAAAAGACTCAGTGGGGTGTTTGTTTTTTTTGAGAGATTACTTCAATGGGATTGTGGATATTAAATGACTTTAGTATAGAAACTTTAACATGAAGGCACTTCTTTATGTGCTTAAAGCATAAAATCTCTTCTTCAAAAATGGCAGAATTCTGGTTGCCTTAACGTTTGAGGATCCTGCTTAGAAATATTGTAGATAGCTGTTATCTTTCTTGAGGAAGAGAAATGGCTTCCTAGAATGTTCATTGCCTTCTGTGTGTATATGTATTTTCTTTTTGTATCGTAGCAGTGTCACAGACTTAAACTAGAAGATACTGCTAGGTTTTGTACATCGGGGAGTCACGAAACGTCACGCAGGTAGAAAGGAGGGCAGTGGCTGTGATCTGGCCGTGGCATTTCAGTCCTCAGAGACTGTTTTGTTGTGTGTACCAGGCAGAGAGCAGGGTCTGAAATGTGCAGATCTGTGGGAAGTCTAAGAAAAATAATTGTCTATATGAACTCTGTCACTGGTCAGCTAGCTGCAACTAATCTCTGAATTTGAACAATTTTGAGCTGAGAGCAAAAGAAGTAAATAGAGAACTTTTTTTATTTAAAGCTTGGGAGTGTACTTAGTGTCTAAAATATTTTTTTGGAGAGAACTATAAAGGAGAAGTTTGTAATTCCCACTCTTTCCAGCTTCATTAATTGACCTAATAAAAGGTATAAACCTTGCCTCCAGCATATGTAGCATCAGGCATTAAAATGGCTTTTAAAAGATTTGAAGGAAGAAAAATTATGTTGTAAAGGGAAGCACCTTCCAAGGGAAGGAGACATCTCACAGTTCCATGTCGAGCTTTTAGCAATCTGAGCAAAGAAAATAGTTTTGTTCATTCTTAGTATGATTTCTGTACCTGTTGAATACTACGTTTTGCTGAGGGTCAGCAGTAGTTTGCATCTGGCTGGGATTTGTGCTTATGGTGCAGATATGTGAAATGTGGATTGTATCGACTGCACTGTACTTGCATGCATGCAGATTGATGTCCTTGTGTCTTCTGAAATGGAATAGCAGAAATGCCAGTAGATAATAAGGAAAATGTATATATCCAGACAGTTGACAAATACCCGCAAGGCAAAAAAGCTTCCCAAAGCATTAACAGGAACAAACAGTGCATGTTGTTTAAAGTAAGCTGACAGGCAATAGCTGAGACCCAGGTTTGTTCCCATGGTATAGATAACATACAGTTAATATCTGCTGAAAAGTAAATGGCAGTTTAAAAAAGAAGCTAAGCAAAATGAGGCATGTTATTTTCAGGAAGAAAATTGTCTAGTAAGAAGTCGATATTAACACCTCTACATTAACTTGAAGTAAGAAGAGGGGCCAAAAAGGGCATCTCATTTTTCTTCCACAGAAATATGGTTGTGGGCCTCCTGCTGAGGATTTAATGTTTATTTGTAAGGAGGGGTGTATAAATGTACTTTGTGATTTCCTTAGACGCAAAAGAAAGGAAATAAAGATCTGGGAACATGATGAAAATGAAAAGCTGTGTATAGCACTGCTGCATTGGATATTGTATGAGTTGCATCTGCAAGGTACACCTGCCTCCGTTAGCCTGTGATTGAAACTGTGCTTGTTCAGTAATTATGTACTTGACAGCTCAACATACTGTCACCACTTCTGATGATGGCTTCTTACTCACCCTGTTACACTACATCAGCATATTCCTCTTCAGTACATTAGCTTGGTAGGAAAATGTTCCAGTGAAATTATAAATCATTTTTCATGCAATGAGTTTATCTCCTCTTCCTGTGTAAATTTTTAGATTGTGATAGACAAGAAAATAGTAGGGTACTCCAGATGAGAGGAGAATTTCTGGGGCACGAGAAGAAGCTGTTTAAAATAGCTAAGAAATATTAATCATGGTGTTTGTTTGTATTAAGCACTGTGTACCCATGATACCGAGCATATAACACTTTTCACTTTAGATGTGGGCATTGTACATTTTTAGACAAAATATAGTTGAAAAAGTAAAATAAGGTTAGTTTTTTAAACACATCTCTTAAGTCTTCTTACTAGTTAATGAATCATCAGGCTTTTAATTTTTTATCCTGCAAATAATACATTTTTTTTTGATAACCCAAGAGAGAATAATTACACTCAGATACTTGTTTATGGATGGAGCTGTGTTTCTGGTTTGCAAATAGAACTGCCTGAAGTGCGCATAGTGAGGTATTTACACTTCAGTAAAAGGCTTGGTTTTTTGGAGATCGGTTGGTTGGTTGTTTCAGGTTGTTCTAGTGCTTCAAGTTGGAAGTGAGCTGAGAGAGGAGCTGAGCGTGCCGGAAGAAGCTGGGTTGGCAGTGTGATGGTGTGCATCACTTTGGGGCAAGCTGTGGTTGGGAACCAGTGCTTTCCTCAGTGTGTACCTGGGTACCCACGTTGTTGAGTAATCCTCAGCTTTGGTCTGAGGAGGTCAGCTTCAGGGGATGGGTCAGCAAGCTGCTTGGAGATAGAGTCAACAAATCACTAACAACTAGGCGTAGCAGGGAATTTCTGGAAAATAAGGTGATGCCTCATTTTTCCAATATCTCTGAGTGCTTGACAACCCTGGAGCTGCTGTTGGGTCCTTGGAATCACCAGTTAACTAGTCCATTGAGTGGCCTGGACACTGAGTGGGGAGGCACTGCTTGTGCTTTCCAGGTAAAGTGTTTGTGGAGTGTTGGAAGAAGGAGAGAATGGGCAAGTGATGCCCTGAAGAAGATAAAATGAGTGCACTCCAGGTACACGCAAGAACAAGAAGAGAGAAATGTGTCTATATTAGAAATAATAAAGCTGATAAAATTTGGCATTGTGTGTAAAATAATTGTTTAATTGCCTTAGGGCTATTGTGGCAGGAGAAAAGAGACTGGGGGAAGAAAGGCTAGCAGAAAACCAAGTCTTTTGGGCGTTGCTTTTGGTTAATGTTTGTGATAAAAAGCTGTCCTGTGAGTTGCAGGAAAAGGAAACCTGCAGCCAGACAATGTGTAATGCCCAGAACGTCTTCTCCCAAAAAGCCTGGGACAGCTGGCGCATTTCAGACTGCATTAGCACATGTTTAGACAGGAATTTTACCAGTCCTCATTCATCTTAGTAACTCAAAATCTCTGCATTTGTCCTCTGGATATAATATGTGCAGGTTTTTAAGAACTTGTGTCAACATTTGTGTTAGCAGGTGATAACAAACTAGTTTTGGTTTTCGAGTGTCACAGAACAACTCAGTTCTGTTTCTGAAGTTGAAAGTTATTTTGATGGTAACAAGCTTTTCGTATGTGTCCTTATATAAAGCCAGGATTTGTTAAGAAACTTCAAGTGTTTGTGGTGAGCTGTTAAGAGCCTGCAAGGAGCAGCAGCAGGAGGTTGCAGTTATTATACATCTGTTGTGACTAAAGGCCTTGACATAGGGATGTTGTCTGGGGGGTCAGACTGTGCCTTGATTGAGTTCAGCCAGGGACAGCTGTAGAAAATGCAACGTGACCTCCGTATTTGTGTTCTTTGTGCTGCTTAGGTCTGTGAATATGAAGGATAAATTCTTCGTTACACTATCTTGCCTGGTCCTAAATGTTTATGCAAAAACTATTTTTATGGCTACCCTGATCTCATCTTCTCCTGAAGTCTTGCCTTTTTTAAAACATTTCAGATATCTGACCACAGTTGTTTAAAGAAAAATATCAGGAAATGAAAAATGGAGTGTTCCTACAGTGAGATTACGTGCACATAACTGACATTCCCTTTATTCTGCTATCAGATTTAGCAATGCATGATGATACACACATTCAATAATATGTTTAACAAGAAAAGTAAGAGTATGAAATGTGAAAACAATTTCAGTAGTTGCTTTTCCTCCCCCTTATTTGTTTCCATATGTTTGTGTGTGTTTTGGTGTTGGGGGGGTGAGGAGGAGAGGAAGAGAGAGTAGACACTGCAAAATTGCCAGAGACAATACAAGCCAAACAAAAGAACTTTGGGTGTGCTGACCAGAATGGTAAGAATATGTTTATGTGCCATGGTCATTTCAGTTGCTGGCTGGTACAGGATTTTAACAGGAAATTTAAAAATTGACTCTCTCTCTTTTTCCTTCTCCTTTATCTCTCTTCTAGATGAAAAGGAGAAATTTGAACCCACAGTCTTCAGGGATACGATTGTCCAAGGCCTCAATGAAGCTGGGAGTGACCTGGAGGCTATAGCCAAGTTTCTGGATGCAACAGGCTCCCGGCTTGATTATCGCCGCTATGCCGACACACTCTTCGATATTTTGGTAGCTGGCAGCATGCTAGGTAACCTGCAGTGTACCTGATTCAGAATTTTGATGATCAGCCTTGCTTCTTTTTAGATGCTATCTTCCTTTAGAAAATGAAAATTCTAAACTGTATTACAGTTTCACTTATCTAGATGCTTCTTGCATCTCGTATCATTGTGTTGTTTATTGTTTGTAGTGCAGTAATAGCTGGGGGCTTGGTTGTGTGAGGTGTTTTGCAAATATCACAGAAAATGGATACTGCTCTGAGAAGCCTTCAGTCTGAGCTGAAATAGCATATAAATGCAACAGCAAACAAAAAATGAGACACACTAACTTGGGGAAACAGGAATTTGTTAGCATAAAAAGGTATAATATAACTCTCCAGGCTATTAGCTGTTGCAAATCTTGCTTTCTATATGTTGCAACAAAGGCTAGCTAGAGAGAAGTGAAGGATAACAAGGAGTGCTTTGTGTATGTTCATGTGCCCTTGCTTGGGCAAAAACATACCTTTCACCTTCCTCTGTGTTTTGAATAAGTTGGCTTTTTTACCGGTCACATTGGTTTGATTCCTGCTTCCTGCTCTTTAGTATGTAAGAAGAAAATATCTTTTTGTAAGACTTGAGGTAATGCAGGAAACAGAAGCCAGTGGAAATATCTAGGAAAAAAGCTCTGAACAAAATAAGCCAGGAGAAAACTTTGGCAGCAATGTTCTGAATGTTTACACAGGCCTGGTAAGCATTAGAGGGGAAGTCCTCAAATTAGTAAGAGAGTGCTAATACTCTACTCTTTGGAAAGGATTTATTTTATTGTGCTTAAAGCAGTATTTAAAATATGTGTGAGGGTTATGCTTCAACCCATGCTTATTTGATCACACTCAGTGCTCTCAAAACCAGCTGATATTCAAAATCTCTCAGTCCTGTGAGGTCTGTGTGATCTAAGGAGCAGCATCTCGACCAGCCTGTCCCTTCTGTCAGGTACCACCACAGCCTCGCACAGCTTGGGCTCTCTTCCCCCCTCTCCCCTGCTAGCTCTTACCCTTGCCTTCTGCCACAGTGATACTAACGTAAGATTTATTAAATCTTATAATTATAGAATATATATTCTAAAGAGATAAATAGTTTCTTGCTTCTTTTTTTTCTTTCTTTCTTTTAGCTCCTGGAGGCACACGTATTGATGACAATGACAAGACCAAGATGACCAACCACTGTGTATTTTTTGCAGATGAAGATCATGATGCCATCCGAAATTATGCTCAGGTCAGTAAAGGCATGGTTGATTGCTGTTTTCCATTTATGGAAGGACTACAGTGGAACATCTGCAGACTGTCTAGGCAGCAGCAGGCTGGTTACAGGGCAATTGAAAATCCAGTTAACCAGGAATCTGCCCTAACCTCTAAATTTTAGGTAAGAAAATAGGATGTCTAATCTGATCACAGCTAGCAATGCTTTATTTTACAGAAAGCATTCTTACTTATTTCAGTCTGCTGTTGGTTCAGTATATTTTTAGACACCATCCTATTATTTTTATTGACCTTTTCTGTATGCAGCCTGAAAGATTTGTGTGAACACATTTTTAGAAACATGTGAAGTGTATGAATGACAAAAAATATAAAATTCACGCCTACGACCTTTAGTTGTATAACTAGGTAGGAAGTGGGCATATATTCCAAGAGCTTTCGTTTCTGTTACGTATGTGATATATAATTTCTTTTTGCAGGAATAAGGCACAAATGGCCCTATGTGAAGTTAACACAAAAAAGCAATGAAACCTAGAACATTATTGAAGAGAAGCTAACATGGCATAACTCTTTAATGGAAGATAATGATTAAATGAGAAAATTCTATTGAAAGTTCAAAGCCACCAGGCAATTCTGGATACAAGTAGGATTGCATAAGAATGCAATACTACTGAGACTCCCATATGTCAAAAGTTTATTGTTAATTAAGTAGCATATTTATATTTTTAAATAACTAGCTGTTATTGGGGTGCTGGGGATGGTAATTGAAAACATAAAAGCCACTGTCCCTGCTAAGGAGTTGAGGGTGGTAAGTTGCTGAAAAGGTACCCGGTTGATTTAAAAGGAGCTGGGATCAGAGTCTGCATCGGTAACGAATTTTTGCCAAATAGCAGCAAGTTCCTTTAAAAATGCGTATTTGATTATCTCAAGACGTGAATTATACACTTTTCTGGAAAGGGAATCAATTCATCTTGTGTATCAGCTTTATATTCTCTTAAAACAAGGTATTCTACTGTAGGAAAATTTCTTGTTATTAGTAAAAGCATTGATTCTGCCTTCTGGAATGTTAATATTTTAACAGTTTGATAATAAAAAATTGGCAGTACCAGTCCTCCAAGGAGAAAATTAATTTTAAAATAAAAGGTTGCGTGTTGGAAAATGGAAAAGAAGGCTTCAGGATTTGAAGCAGTGGAATTTTCAATGTATTCTCTGCATTTCAAACAAAAAGCCACCAAATAAGTGAACATTTTGTAGTTAATGCCTGAATGAAGAGGTGTATCCTTTTATTGACTTCGCTAGGTTTTTAATGCATATTGTATTATGAAAAAGTGGAATTAAGCTAAAATAGCATTTAGAGCTTCTTTATCTTCTAGGTAGTTTATTACTTTGAGTCCCAAATGAACTGGTAATGTGGCTGCTTTTTGTGGTTTTAATCATGGAAACAATTCAAAGAGTGAAAACTCTTTGAGAAAAAAGACTAAAGCTACCGTTGATATTTTAGCGAACGATTTGCCTATGAACTGTACTTCTGTCATTTACAGGGACTTAAAAATATGCAAAATTTTCTTTGGAAATATGAACAAGGTGCTAGCTTACATTTTCATCTTCCTTCTATTTTATGCCTTATTTTATTAAAATTCTGTGTTGCTGTGCCTCTCAGCATGGGCACAAGTCCATTTTTCTCTTGTTCTGAGCCAAAATACTACCATTTAGGATGTCTGGCTGTATTTTACATTCTCTGAAAAGCAAATTGAAACTTTCTAAACTTAATTTCTCCCTCCTCCCGCCCCATCCAGCCTGACAATAGTGTTGTTTGTTCCCTGTATAAGCCTTTTTACCTGTGACAGTGAGTTATATGTTTTGTGCCCTTTGTACAGTAGTGAGAGCAGTGATTTTTGTTTATTTAGTTTCTTCTTCAGTGTGAACGCAGCCTGCACCTGCGCTGCTTCTGCTTTCACAATCTGTAGCCGCATGATGGGAAACAAATGGTGAAAACTGGAGAACAAGTGTTTCCGAGAACATGCTTGTTGTAAAAAGCTTTGGCAAATGTTTTTCCTCTTTCCCTGGCAGTAGCGTGTTTTGTTTTAAGTGTTCGTGTTAGTGGATTTGACGAAGATCCTGCATCTCCTGAAGATGCCCAGCAGTGTTATCTGATGGCCTCACTCTGAGTTACACCTGAGAGCTGCATTGCCAGGGGAAGGGTGCAGAGTTAAACTCCTCCTCCTTTCCCTGCTTTTGGTCCATAGACAGGGTGAAAAGTAGAGTAGGAATAACATTTTGAGAAGTACGGAAAATAAAACTCTCAAACTGCAGTCAATTCTCTGTTTCAAACATTGCTCTATAAAGCAAGAATCGCTACACTTGTATTTTTCCACATGTGAATAAACTAATAGAGGGGGATGTTCCGTGGTCTGTCCTGAGATAGACAACACAACAAATGACTGCAGAAATATCATACTGCTGGCTGCTTATTTCCTAGAAACATTGTCTAAAACTACAGTGTGAGAAGCCATCAGTGCTTTCTATTTTTTTTTTCTTTCCTGCTGTGGAGATAATAATAAGTTCTCTTATGGATTAATCAAAGATGTTCTTTATGGATTCAGTAGTGGCAGTCATGTTTCCCTTTGCCTTTTCTGTTAATCTGTGTTTATCTTTAGGTCTTCAATAAACTCATCAGGAGATACAAGTATCTGGAGAAAGCATTTGAAGATGAAATCAAAAAGGTAAAGCTGGTGGCAGTCTCCTTTTAAGCATGAATAGTTTTAAGCTTGTGTCTAATATAATTGCATATGTACAAATGCTGCACTTTCATGTATTTTATTTAGCTCTGCTGGAAAAGATGATGGAATCTACAGGTGGCAGCTGTAGTCTGCAAATTTAGCTCTGTGGAAATACTGCTGGCAGCACTTGATGTAGAGTACTTCTGAATTAATGCTTTCTTTGATGGCTTTGACCAAACTCACCTTCCTCTCCCAGGCTTTTCTGTGCAGAACTTCAATGTGCTTTGGAGGGATATAGTTCTTAATGAGGGAAGATGTTACTGTCCTGATATAGAACTGCTCGCTGTGGGTTTTTCCCACAGAATAAATGCAAATCTGCTCTGCAGAGTGTAACTCAATGTATCAGTATTAAACTGCTCCTGCATTGTGGAATGAGTCCTAGCCACAAGTTTTTGTATTTGAGGCCATAGATATGTGCAAGAAAAAGTCATCACCACTGGCAGAATGCTCAGGATTTGCCAGTAAGACTGTAGTGGATATTTGTGGATACTGTTTTGTTTTGTGATGCTGACTTCTAAGGAGACAGGAGAAACATGGGTAGAAATTTTTGAAAAAGCACAGATTTATTTTGTCTATTTTGAGCTCCTAGTAACAGATGTAAATATATTTTTCTAATGGTCTGAGTACATAATAAACACTGCTGCACTCTAAGTTAACCGGCATGATGATAATGGCAAAACCTGTCCTGTGACTAAAATGCCCTGTTTAAAGAATAAACGTGTATTTCTATATTATTTAAATGTTTGAAAGATGGCTGCGAGGGTCAAGTGAGGATAAGTCTGGAGTGTGATGCCTCACCACCACCTCTAGTGGCTGAGTAAATTTGGCTCCGATTTATACATTCTTGCTCATATAGGAAATTATTTTTGTGCTTGTGGCCAGCATGCCTATTAACTGGTGCTGATTGCTCAGTACATCATTCTAAAGACCTAAATTTACCTCTGTCGCCCCCCCAAATCTAGTGTTCTTGCTGTTAATTACTATAATCATTGACATGAGAAGCACTGACTCATAGCACTCAAGTTGCAGAGAGTGTTCAGCATATTAAGCGAATACCATGTCAATTCAAGCCGCCTCTTCTCTCTTCTCTAACTTGCTTGGTTTGAATCCTCTAAGTTTCTAATTCTCTTGGCATGCTCAGTGACAAGATGAGACTATGGTTAATGTATAATAATGTGACTCTTCAGCTGAGAAACAAGTGCCTCTGATGTGAAGATTAACTATACAGTAGCTTCAGAGGAAGCAATAATTTGAGGTACAGTGTGACTGGAGTCATGCTACTCATGTAAAGTCATTTGAAGCATCCTAGCCCTGGCAGCATGGGGCAGAGAGGGCTTGTTCACCGTGCAAACTGCAAATCTCAATTTTATATACAGGCCTTTTGTATAGTTTGAAGTGTCGGATAACATCTTGTATGAGAAATCACAAGATGAGGTTTGCATTGTGGTCCTAGGCTGGGGGGTAACTTTTCCATCTGCCCTTCCATCGTCACCCTTAGTGCTGGTGCCAGTCTTGGCCTGGACTTGTGGTGTGGGTGCCGAGTGCACTCTATTCCTTGGCTAATGCAGTTTATTTGAAAATTTAGAAGTTAGGAAGGTGGTTGTGAAAGTTTGGGCCTATGTGTTGCACCTGTGCTGTCATTGCCTCCAAAACCCTTGAGGACTGATCGTAGTTGCCTTGTGCTTGGGGCTGAGGGAGCTGTGTCTCTTTAGCTTGGAGGAGACTGAGGGGTGACCTCATTAATGCTTACAAATATATGAAGGGTGAGTGTCACGAGGATGGAGCCAGGCTCTTCTCGGTGACAACCAATGATAAGACAAGGAGCAATGGTTGCAAACTGGAACACAGGAGGTTCCACTTAAATATGAGAAGAAACTTCTTCTCAGTGAGGGTAACAGAACACTGGAACAGGCTGCCCAGGAGGCTTGTGTAGTCTCCTACTCTGGAGACATTCAAGACCTGCCTGGACCTGTGTAACCTCATCTAGGTGTTCCTGCTCCGGCAGGGGGATTGGACTAGATGATCTTTTGAGGTCCCTTCCAATCCCTGACCTTCTGTGATTCTACCTCCCTCTCCATGTGTGGACCTGTACTTCAGGTGGCTGTCTTTTCACTGATGAGGCTGCTGGGTTTTTAACTATGTAATACTTTAATCACTGTGTGCAGTAATGCATGTGAGAGCAGCTGCCCATGCGAAGGGTCACAACATAGATACATTAATGTTTCTAGAAGGTGTTTCTGCACGATTTAATAGTTCAGAGACTACTGCAGTTGGGCGATGGTTAGAAAAGCCAGAGAGCAACTCCTCGATGTTGTTTCATGGGTCATTGTCCCAGCAATCGTGGTTTTTCTGGTAGATTCATTAGGCAGCTAGAGCACTTGGGGGAAAATTAACTCATCTTCTGGAAAGTCACACTAGAAAAAACAAGGCCATACCAGCATTTTCATTGTAAAGAAGAAGATGGGAACGAGCGGGACTTCTCTTTAAAGAAAGACTGTCTTAGATGGCAGTATTCGTACAAGTATTTGCTTTATATCTTCTAGTTCATAATTTTGTCATGATTATATTTTGTTGTTATTATTTCCCAGAATCTTTCCCTTTCGTGTGTGCTTCCAGCTTTCAAAAGTTATATTTCTTAATTCTCTCCCCACAAGATTGCAAATTATTCTTCTAGTGACGTACGCAAACCTTACATCTAAATTCTTGCATCTAAATTGTTTGATGCAAGCAATTTCGATAGAAGACAAGGATTTTTAAGTGCATTACTCACCTACTGGTTTTTAATATAGGCAGCTTACGTTTGTATGAGCACTGCCCAGTTGTCATGGTTTAACCTGAGTTAGCAATACAACCATGATAGCTGCTTACTCACCCTCCTACGCCCCAAATAGGGGAGCAGATCGAAAGGGATGGAGAAACTTGGGTTGAGATAAACACAGTTTAATAAAATAACAAAATGCTAATGCACTACTAGTAAAAATATATATATAAAAAATAGAAATAGAATATAAAATAAAAGATACTCAATGTATTTCCTCACAAACTCCATCCACACCGAGCAGCCAGTCGCAGGAAGCAGCACCTGGTCTCAACAGCTGATCCCGGAGAAAGAAAAGAGGAAAAAAGGCAGAAAAGCCCAGAGGCCTCTGCAGAACATCAGGAAGGCAAAAAGGCCAAACTAAACGTCCTGAACAAAACTCTCTCAAAACGTCCTGACTCTGACAAAAGCGACTGAAGAAGATGAAGAAACGAGAGAACGACTCAAAGATCCAAACTCTCCTTAAATATGAAGCATGATGCTAATGGGATGGAATCCTCTTATTGCTCAGTCAGGATGTCAGTCAAGCTCTGCCCCATCCATGCCCTCTTCCTCAATGCCTCACACCTGTGGGCAGAGCACTCAGAGTGTCCCTGGCGCTCAGACCAGTACAATTAAAAACATTAACTCTCTCCTGGGGTGTTATCTCTTGTTCTCAAACTAAGTCCAAATAGTGAGTGTGCTAGCTATGAAAAAGAAAGGTTTCTAACTGCATGAAGAAAATTAACTCATTTTCAGTGAAACCAGCACACCAGTGTGCCTGCATAGACCTGTGACAACATTTTGCAATAATTTGAGTAAAGTTCTCAGTTCCAAATTTTTGTTCACCTTTCTTACATATCTATTTCTGCCCAGGTCAGTGGGTGAAACATGCAGCATTATTTGTCTCTGTAGTATTTTTGTGAGCCTAAGGAGCATTCTGTGTAGGTTTTTTTGTTTAAAAAATTGGGATAAAGTGCAGATACGTGTATTTATGGTCTTAACCGTAGTAAATAATACTGAGTCATATGAGGGCATGTGAAGTACTGGGAGATGTGATGAGGTCCTTTGTTCGTATTCCTGGTTTTTTTCTAATGTAAGAACTCTAGAGCTGAGAATTATGAAATAAGAGGAGCCTAACATCCTGAGATCAAACAGGGAGTAAACAGAGATGCTTTAAGTCAGCTAAATGAAAGCCAAGAATCAGTCAGCGGGTATCTGTTATTTCTACTGCCTTTTCCACTGCTGACAGTTCAGTGCTGTCTACAGATGTGACAGACTGTCAGATGCTAAAGCAACAGACCACTTCAGATAATCAAGATATAAAAAGGCATTACACTCCCTGTGTAGATGAAATTCCTTAATATTCACTATTAAGGCTTCCAGATTGCAAGAGGGAGAGCAGAAGCACTTGTTTTTCTAGTATGCTTTTTAATGTTGCGTGCATGTCTTTACTTGGGCCTATCTTTTATGCCCAGAATTTGTGCCTGAAAGACTTTTCTTTTAAAGACAAAAATAGCATGGAACAGCACATTAAGTCTGGTCTTGTGCTTATTAGGCATTCTGAACTCCCACTTAAATACTTGGGAGCTCTTAGAGCTGTGATAGAAATACAAAATTGTGAGCCAGAACTGCGCATTTTATGCCTGGAGTCAGCTTGTATCTGTAACAAAAGCAGTAATGGCAGCGCTTGGCTCACAGCAGGGAAGCATCGGCTGGGAGAACTTTCTGTGGGTGGTTTGGTGCTATTCTGAAGTGACTTGAACATTTTGTTACTTCCCTGCTGAGGTTTGTAATTGTGATGGTAGAAGAAGAGCTCTTAAAGTAATCGCCGGTAAAAATCTGAAACGACAGCTTCTAACGGAACATTTTGTTCTTTTTGATGGTTTCTAAATGGGTTTATTAGAGGTTTTGTCTTTTTCCTATCATTCAGTCACCCCCTAAATTAGCCTGTGTTTCACAGTTGCTTGAAATATAGAATAATATCCTTGAAGAGCAGAAAATGATATATTTAGGTTTATTGGAGAGGCTTTTAAAAAATATTAGTAAAACAAAAATTATGCCGTAACACTATCAGCACTTTAAGCAGTAGGAGATGTGTAGAAGACCAGGTTCTTGCTCAAAACATACTGCAGTGGGGTACTGTTCAAGAACACCCTAATTCAGATTCATTCCAAGAGACCTGCAAGAAGCACATTTCAAAGGAAAGGGAAGAGGACGAGACTGTGAACTTCGCAGAGACATCATCTCAAACCTTGCAAAACGTTTGGACAAATACAGATTTCTCGAAACAAGAGTCAATAAATGTTTGGGTGTTCTCTTAGGATCCTTCTCCACCTTGAACTGCATTGCCCTGGTCTTGCAGCTGCATTTACTGCTGTTGTTGCTTTCATGACTCAAGTCTGACATAAATGGGTATAACTGTTCATGATCTATTAATTACTGACAAAACCCTAGGGAGGTTGCAGCTCAGAAGTATGCCAAAAACCTGGTTTGTCACATTACAGTAGTCAGTGGGACCACTTTCTAATCAAAATGCTCATCTGTTGCTTATATGGGAGCAGAAGGAAAGAGAGTCAAGGAGGCTACACGAAAATCTAAAGCTGTTTCCTCTTTGTTAACAGTCTCAGTGCTTATAGTAAAGAGCAAAAGGTCTAATTCCTATTTTTTCTTGTGCAGATCTCATTTTGATACAGTGTTGTTGATAAGGCTTGTATAGACAAAGCTTTAATTCCCCAGGCTTCCATCTTATGCTAGGCTATACTGAAATACTGTAAAAATGTTTTCAGTCTTCCCATTAAATGTGGCCCTGGAGTTCCTTTACTTGCACCATTATATATACCAGTTAATTGCTGCATTTGGAAGTATAGCACACCACTTGTTTCTCAGCCATATGTTTAGAAATAATAATTCCATTCATCTGCATCCCAAATTTCTTTACATTTTTTTGGTTGTGAGTCACAGTTTGTTGAAATAAAATTACACCTGGAGATCTTACATTTTCTTTAATTTTACGCTAAAACGTCATGTTGCAATCATTTGGCTGAAGCTCACTTAAAAAACACTAAATGATTTGACTGTGGTGGAATCATTCAGGCCTGTGTAAGCTGTAATTTAAAGCTGATGTTATTATGTAAGTACTACTATATGAATAAGGGTTTTTTTTCAGTTCTGTTCGCTGATACAGAGCAGAGCTATTCATAAAACACTGCATGAGTTTTAATAATTTACTTCATTAGTTATCCGGATTTTAAAAATGTCACTGCATTCAGAGAGCTTTACAGTTAGTGATAAGCTGCTTAGATATCTTGGAGAAGAGCTCTCACTGTCTGTGGTAACGAACAGGCACAGGGACATGTCTGATATTCTGTCCCTTTCTACGAGTAGGTTTTGGTAATTAAAAAATATCCTTGATTTGGAGACTGGGTGGGAATTTTCCATGAGAATGGGCTGCTCTGCTTTGATTGCATCTATTGCTCATTTGGAGAAGGAAAAAGGGTGTCATGGCAGCAGAAGGTAGCTGAATAAAGCGCTGGTAGCTGAAGGAAATGAGAATTCCTTTTTAATTCAGAAATGGATGTCTGCAGACTTTTTTTTCTGCCCTGATGGTCAGTTTGTACACCAGCTTCTGATGGAGTCAGCAGCTTTTTGCAATGAATGAAGCCGCCCTTTCCTCTCTAACCTCCTTTTTCCCATCAGCCATACTGTGATTGCTAACAACACATTAAGAAAATGTTACTGTTAACAGTAACGCTATCAACAAAATCTTGTTTTTGCGGAACTTCTTTCCTGATGTAAAGGAGAAGAGATGTAAGGTGCTGCCTCAATACGCTTTCAAGTCATTCATTTTATTTTAACATGAAATTAAGATATATAAATAGACTCAGTTGCTGGTTTCAGACTTGAAGAGGTAAATGCGTAGTCCAGATTTTCTAGTGCTTAAGATGGAGAGGTTTGTAATTTTTTCTCAGGCTGGTTGTTTCCTCTTGTAATTAGTAGTGGCAACGGCAGGGTCTTAGAACAGCTTTTGTTCCTGTCTGTCCTCTGCCAGCTGCATCAAGAATGTCTGAACTTGAAATATATTTCTTATTTTAGCCAAAGAAAATCTTTTGTAATTGCGCTCTGTTCCCTTCCCCAAAAGGAAAACAGGAAACTTTCTCATCCTTTTATTGTTCACATGAGTAATAGTTTTTGTAAGCTAGAAAAGGAACTGTGACTGTGTGGGGCTTAGTCCGCTCTGAAGATGTGCAGGCGCCTGTCAGCCTGTTGAAATCAGCAGGTCTGTGATCCTGTAGTTTCTGTGGGTCTCAAGCCGTTAACGAGCACTTTTATTTTTACACATACATCTGTATATTTGGAGAAGACAGGCCTCGTCTCCCTGAGTAAGGCTGTATTGCACATGCTTGCATCCTTATGCAAAGTGAAATTTTAAGTGATCAGTGAAATGGCACCGCCATGCTTCAGGACAGATTTTGACGTGATTGCTATTAATTATAGTGGGACTTGTTGAGAAATAAGAAATAAAACTGTCTGCTAATATTCATCTCTACCTGTTATTATTGCCTATGGCTCAAATATATCTTTTTTTTTTTTTTTTTCCTTCTTGTCTGATCCACAGCTTCTGCTGTTTCTTAAAGCCTTCACTGAGACAGAACAGACAAAGCTGGCAATGCTTTCTGGCATCCTGTTAGCCAACGGGACTCTTCCTGCTACAATTTTAACAAGCCTCTTCACTGACAATATAGTCAAAGAAGGTAATGTTCTATACAATATTTTTTTTCTTACATTATCTTTAATCAGGGATGTATTTTATTGCAACATATTTTATACATTGGAAGCCTTCAACTGTGCAACAGAAATCAGTATTTTAAAGCAGAAGCCTATACAGACAGCAACAACCAACATGCTTTGTGAAATCTAACAAGAGGGCAGTCAAACATAGGAAAAAAACAACAAAACCAAAAGTAAACCCTAAAGGATTTATGTTTTCTGGAAGTTATACACGTGTGCAGAATTGTAGAATATATGCCTTATAGTGGTACTAAAAAGTGTGAACTGTAACATCTATTCCTGATATACGCCTACTAGCATTTTTTCAGGTGTTGCAAATATCTTGTGCATGTGAGCGTGAAGTGGGACAGAGAGCACATGCAGGCCAGCTGGGTATTGCAGAAGGTAAAAAAGAATTCAAGCCCCTGCTTTGCCTTAATACCAGTAGTGATCAGTGTTTGATACACTTTCCCATGCATTTGTATTTACCATATAATGAGTAACTGTTCTTTCAGTGTTAGGGTATAATGCATTTTTGAGATGATTATTTTTTGGGGGGGTTTTCTTTAGTTAGTTAGTTGTAGCTACCTTGGAGTCCTGATTTTTCCAGTGTCTTTCTCCACTAGAGTACCTGGAATAATCGCAAATGCACTGTCAGTGTCAAACAGGTTTTCATGAAATCTTTTTGATTTTGTTACAGAGCTATATATTGGCTAAAATGTATTCTAACTTTCATTTAAAAAAGAAGTGTTCTAACTTCGTGTTGTCATTTGCAGCATGCTAACCATTACATTTGTTTTCTAAATGCTGCAGAAAGAAAAGCCACAGCTGCAGCTTTGCTCTATCATCACCCACAGCTTTTGGAATCAGAATTGAACTGGGAGAAAATTCAAACAAAAGCACTAATCCATGTCTTAGGGTGATGGCCTGCAGTTTTTTTAAATCAGAGTCTATTATGGGTCTAGTTATGGGAAAACAAGAGTCATCTGTTAACTCAAATTTTTAAAACGCGTGTAATTTGTTATATTTTAAATTTAGCATTTAAAGAATGCAATTGTTATATACAGATCCTAGAACAAATTGTATTTGCATTATACACTTATGTTTCTAGGCGCTCTAGACTTTTGTCAGGAGCTTACATATACTGTTGATTCTTGGTTTATCTATACTAAAATGTACCTGTGTCACATTTCAGGAAAAGATTGTTCAATCAGTGTTCTGGAATAGATCTTTTATGGAAGAATAATTAAAGATGCAAAGATAAATGAAAAACGGGAAAAAGATTAAGGCTTAAAACAGGTAGATCATATAAAAATAAGCTTTATACTTTGATTTACAAAAAATCAATACTGCAGGCAAGTGAGGTTAAAATACACAAGGAAAAAATTATCTGAGGGAGCAGTTGATCAGTGTGGCAATTGTAACGTTGGCAAAGAACTGGTTGAAAGAGAGAGAGGACAGATAGTGCTAATAGGAGATCCATCAAGTTTGGGGACAAATACCTAATTTATTTTAGGATTACCCTTTTTCAGTGTTATTACTTTTATTGTGATGTATCGATGGGAAAAAATGTCTTTTGGGGGTAGCTGACGTATTTCTAGCAGAAACAGAGAAAGGTCTAGGCAATGGTGAAACCTCAGCAGAGTTATGTGTGCCCTTATTGTCACTCATGCTGAAAAACCAGTGCAAATGCAAAGAGCGGTTAATGGGGTTAATCAATAAAATGAATGGCTGAAGCAGCTTTCTGCAAATAGGGGAAAAAGAAAACCAAAAACAAATGGAAAAAGAGAAGAGCTGCTTAAAGGAAAAGGCAGTGGCAGCACATGAATAGAGCATAAGAAGTGGCTGACGATAAATTTGGACTGTAAATTAGAAGTTTGAAAACATGTGGGTAGCTGTAGAACAACCTCCCTCTGACATTTTTACAGGCATAAAATTTGTTTTAAGCTAAAACTTGAAGAAGGGTTCAGGACATGGCTATTGGGGACAGTGCTTGGTGACAGAGACCGGAGTGTTCCACTCAGTTTTGGTATTGAACTTATGAGCCCATCGGATATGCTGACCTGTTCTTGCAGGTTTAGCAGCTACAGATGGGCATTACACCTAGGTCTGCTGTTGGTAGACCAGGCTTTGTCAGTCTCGACTCATCAGCCAACAGTACTTCTGATGGCTGCATCCTGCTGGTTGCATTTGGAACCTGCTGTACAACATGTGAAAAAAGCCCGAAGTAGTATTTGTAGACCTCTCTTGCATGGCATTGTGCACCTATAGTTCCATATGGTCCTTCTGTAAGGATTGTGCCTTATGACTAAGCTCTTGCAATAAGGTTGCCAAAACTGTCGTAACAGTCAAGATCTGTAATGAATGTTAATGAAACTTAACGCTGCTCTGCGAATAGTCTTTTCTGTTCTTGTTTGATGACTCATTTAGCCAGTGTATCCTAGAAATAAGAATGGATCTCTATCCATAAAGTGGCTAAGAATGACGAAGCTGCTTCCTACCAGTAGGTCCCATCTAGCTCTTGCAGCTTCAGGACCGTTTGGGAGTGAAGCAGAAAATTGTGATGACCGGCTGTGGCATAGTATGATATACTGGTATCCTTATCTCCACCCTCAGTGTCACGGTAAATCTTGAGATGAGCGTAGTATGGAGAAGTGTAGCCGGCCTAGAGGGGACCTTCCTCAAGGATGAGCTGGGTCTCCCAGACCTTGCAGGTTCCCCCAGCTCCCCACAGTCCCCACTTGCAGCTGAGAAGCCAGAGCAGAGCTCCAGGAACACGAGCCGGGGGAAAACAGGAGGTGTGGGGCTAATGGCATGTTAGCTCCCCCAGGAAAGCTACAGCTAGGGGAAGAAGAGTTCTTTTGATCCAATGCAGAAAATATTAAGTTGTGCCTTGAGGAAGGAATTTTCAATTTAAAATAGCATTTGTGCCTGGTTCTACCAGCTACTAGGAGGACAAGGTACAATTAGTTACCTTGAAGTTGCAAAGTTATTTAACCCTATTCCAGGGCTTCCTAAATGCTGTTTGAATATATGGGTTGGTTTTTTTCAGTTCTTATTTCTGATTATTCTTTGTTATTTTGTGCCTTCATTTCCTGATTTAACACAATTTTTCCTTTTGCATTGGACTTAGTCTGTAAATTAGTAAGGGTAGGAAAAACAACTGCAAAGAAGATCTTTGAACAGTTGAATAGTGATGGGCAATACAGAATGAAAAGATTTTTCAAATAATCTAGGATACTTCAGAAAAATAATACTGCATTAAAGAAAAAAAATAGCATTTCATCTCCACGTGTTTGGTCCTGTTGTCATAAATGTATTTTCATTCCTTGTTCTTGTAACCATTTTGTAACCTTGTAATTCTTATAACCATCTGTGATTCATGTTGAAAAGTGCTGAAGCATGGTTTTGTGTTTTTTCTCAAACAGGGATTGCAGCCTCTTTTGCTGTAAAGCTTTTTAAAGCATGGATGGCAGAGAAAGATGCCAATTCTGTTACCTCTGCTTTAAGAAAAGCCAACCTCGATAAGAGATTGCTAGTAAGTACAATGTATTTTCAACTAGAAGCAAATAAAATGCAGATGGTAGTCTGCTGTAAGCCTGTTAACTCTCCATCAGACTGACTTGACATTTTTAAAATATTTTGAATCACAGCAGTATTGTTATGGCTGTAGCATTGATACAGGTTCAGGAATATTAAATACCACATGTTTTTACATTCTGTCTCTATTTTTTCTATAGTTAAATGCCTTCTGAGAGACTACATATATAGGGATTGGAAATTAATTAAATAGGATATTTTCTAACCACTGCTAACAAAACACACACCACTTGCAACTGTGCATGAGGACTTGTGGTTTTTTGGAAACATGTTTTACTTTTGTAAATAATAAAGGGTTGTGATTAGAATATAGGTTCCAAAGCGACAGTGTTTAAATAGTATAGCAAAAGCACAGTAAGCTCATTTTCTGCAGCAATAGCCATCTGGGCAGCATAACCGGTCCTGCAATGGTGCCAGCAGACCTGGTAGCAGCAATGCAGGAAGGCTGTCAGCCTTTGGACTCGAAACCTGTGTTCTGGGTTTGTAGCAATGGCCCAAGCTGTTAAGAGGATATATGAATATGCAGCAATGTTTTGTGCCGTTCTCTTGCAGTGTCTTTCTGAAGATCAATAGGGCTTTTTTTTTTAATCCTTAAAAAGATTGCTGCTGTGATAATCCAGTCAAATGCGCTACATCCTGTGTAGCGCTGCCTGGAGAATTTCAGCAGCATTTCCTGTTCCTACCTCTATAATTTATGATTTGGCAAGAATCTTTCAGAAGTGAAGCAACCCCGCCACCCCTTCATCTCTTCAATTTGTATTTGATTTGAAGAGTCCAAGTCATAAGTAATTTGCGATAAAGCTGTGAAATGGGCTAATTACACTGTTTATTAGAGAGGGGGAAGAAAAGCAAACTGCGTCTTATTTCTGTTTCAAACTTGACTGACTGAAACTTTCAGCTGTTGGCTCTCATTATGCTGCTATATTAAACAACTATAATGTATCAGATGATGTTGCCTAGGATAGCTGTCGTCATGAAAGTTTCTTCTTAATCTCATTTTCAGTAAGGAAACAGATTGAGGATCTCTAGTTTCTTTGTAAAAAAAGTGTTACCTATCCCACAAATTATTGTTAGACAGCAAGAACTGGATGGTAGGCAAATGCCGTGGATTCATTACCAAGATGGGGCATTTGCTGTAGCAATTTTTAAGAATCATTATAACTTTTCTAAGTAGCTGGACTTTCATAAATCATAAGTTGACGGTGTCTTTGAGTCAGAAATGCCTACAGGAGTTAATGTTAACAGTACATGGTGGCTTTTGAGATATTTGTTGAATGATGCATTAGTGGTAATGATTGCTCAGCACAGTAGCGACATCGGGCTAGGGTGCTGGGGCCATATGTGTATTGCTAAGTGTATTTTTCTTAAGAGGTAAATGTATGGACACACTGGGAGGGCTTGGTAAGTGTGCTTTGCGTATAATGGCTTTACCATCTATTCCTTTGTACTTTCCCTACAAAACTCTTGGAATCTGGAAAATGTGTATTTTCTCTGTTTTGAGCGACATCTTAGGGTCACAGGTCTTCATAAGTACATGCATTTCATGTGGAGAGGGTGTTAGGCTTTTTGCATAACTGACCATCATTTAGCCTTCCACTTTAATGAAACAACATTATGAACAAAGTGTTGACTTTTCCAGTGTTAACACAAGCACTGAATTTTTTAAGTGCAGTACCAGGTGGTTCCCCATTGTTCATTCTTAAAAAATGTTCCTTCCATTCTGTCAAGAGTCACAGTTGGTTATTTATTTAACAGTGAGTATTTCTGTCTTTTTAGGAACTATTTCCAGCCAACCGGCAGAATGTGGACCATTTTGCCAAGTATTTTACTGAAGCAGGTCTAAAAGAGCTCTCAGATTTCCTTAGAGTTCAGCAGTCACTGGGGACTCGTAAAGAACTTCAAAAAGAGCTACAAGAACGTCTCTCTCAGGAATGCCCAATTAAAGAGGTAAAGAGTGGGTTTTTTTACAACTTCTGTTTATACAATCATAGTGAAAGACTTGAATCAACAGTAGGTACAGAGGAACAGATATGAGCACCTCATAGTTCTGCTTTTCTTAAAATTATTTTAATTTATTCATCGGTTCACCCTGTGCTTAAGACTAAAGCAACAAAACATCCTCTGGATTTACAAGTGCAGCTGACTGTGTGGTTTTTTGGTTGTTCTTGTTTTGTTTGCTTTGTTCAGTTATGCTTGATGAGAATCTGTCTCATTTAACTGTATTAACTGTTAGGTTGGAGGGGACGGACAAAACTTGTAGTCAAGTAGTAGTAATGTTGCTAATGCTAAATGCTTCTTTTTTGTTATTCTTGTTCTAATTCTGTTTCTTCTTACTTCTGTGCTGTGGTGTTATTTGTAAATGACTGCAAGTATTTGGTAAGGCAGCACCATTCCTGGTTTATTTCCTGCTGCAGGTAGTGCTTTACGTAAAAGAGGAAATGAAGAGAAATGAACTGCCAGAGCCAGCAGTGATCGGTCTCCTGTGGACCTGTGTCATGAATGCTGTGGAATGGAATAAGAAGGAAGAGCTGGTTGCAGAGCAAGCCCTCAAACACCTAAAGGTGCGTGTGTGGGTGAAGAGGGGAAGGGCTGCAGTGAACTAAGAGAATACTTTGTACAGCTGTCAAGTTTTTGCCCGCTTAAATCCAGGAGATTTAGAGTCTTGAGGGCTGACGCTGAGCACGCTAAGCATCGGAGTGTCTTGTGTCTAGTCCCTTCTCCTGTAGTCAAATTAATGCAAAACTGAGATAGTTCAGATGATCAAATGCCCTGAGGCACAGTGCAGAGAACCAGGGCAAACTGAAGTGGTCACAGCCTGAGCACCTCTGCGCTGCGCTTTCTTGGTGTGCCAGATCCCAAGAGACTCCTTGCCTTGGGGACAACACTGAGCAAGTGCTGAGGCTCAGCTGTGCTCCAACCTGACTGGGAAGCCTGCAGGAACTGCCTTTGCAATGTCTTTGCCAGAAGCAAAGAAGTTTTGGGAGCATGGTGAGGTGGCACCAGTGCTGGCTTTGCACAGAGCTTGGTTAGATCCAGGCAGGGCTGCTCAGCTCAGATGTTGACTGTGGGAGCTGGATACTCGGCGACTTGTCAACTAATAAGCCAGGAGCTGGCTTGAGAGCCTGTGCACTGTGTAGGGTGGTTACTCTCTGATCCAGGTACTGTCCTTATGGCTAAGAGAACTGAATGCATATAGAGACGGGCTGTAGTTTGCTAAGTGATGACAGATCGCAGTGTCACTGTTTTATGTTGGTAGAAAAACTCTTCTGACCCTGAAGCGGAAGAAAAACCCAAAACCTGAAAACAATGCAGAGGCATTGGAGTCATTGCAGTGGTTGGTGTTCCTCATCTAAGTCTGAAGGAACTGTGTGGTGCAAGACACTTGAACTGAGAACAGAGGCAAAAAGGCTTTTCAGCAGAATTAGTCCTTTTAAGCTAGTAAACCATGAGCAAGAGAATACTCCCTCACAGCCAGGGCTGCAAAGATTTGCCCTAGGCTAGAAGCAATCTGTACTTCATTCTTTATGGTAAAATGGATCTTAAGCTTGATCTGAATTCCTTTCTTCTTCATATTGGATGCCTCTATTGGAGTTCCCACATTGGTTTAGCTCCTACCACTGCTGTCCTTTCATCTGAATTTGGTTTCCCAAGAGCAACATCAGCCATCCTAGAAATGCAGTTGCTTGCATTCTTTTGTAGTCTTTGATGGTAAAACTGAATGCCTTGAAGTCTTCTCAAGTGACCCAAACAGCATTAGAGAGACAAGATAGTTTCCAGAAGGAGGAGAGACATTGTTTTTCTTGTTCTTTTGATGTAAAAACTGATCATATCTCTCTGAGTTGTAACAAAGTATTCATTGAGATTTACTGTCTAGTACTGCAGGGCAAATTAACAAACATTTCTTGGAATATTTGAACATGGGAAAAATAGAAACATAGCTGGCTTTGTGCAAATATTGTTGACTGGGTGCTTAGTCCTATGAATCTCACTGTCCCAAGCCATCAGCTATGTATGTAACCCCACTAAATTAGGTAAGGCATTTTGCCTATATGAGACAGGCGTCTTTCTAGTTAGCACTGCCTGAAAACACAGGACAACTTTGTATGAGGTATTTACTATTTGCAGCTACAGGTATGATTTTAACAGAAACAGTAGTAATAGCAATTTAGACTTTGCTAGCTGCTTCTTTACATTCCATTTTTCAAAAATGAACAGCATTTGTTTCACATCCTCTGTCTATAGATAGGTAGAGACAGATCTTGGATTCCTCTCTTTGGACTCTCGCGTGACCCAATATGTCAGCCTCCTCCAGAAATCAGATTAACACTGTTAGTGTGACACAGAGCTTGGTTCTGTGCCCTACTGTGTGTCAACGTGCCCTGAAACAATCATAGAGTTGTTTTGCCCTGGTGGTGCAAGTCAGGGTGTGTATAAATACGTACTTGACATGGGACATACCAGGTGGTGGGATTTATTCTTGTATGGCTGTACCTGACATGTAACATTCACAAAGCACAGTTCCCAAAGCTTGGATATACAGGTACCAGTCTCTTCAATTTATTAGATTTCTTTTAGTAAACTGTATGCAAGGGGCCCCTGAAAAGACATATCAAGGCACAGAATATTAACCTAGTTTACAGCTAGTTTACAGTTCTTAACAAGCTGTTCTTGGATGGGTGGGGGCAGCTATGAAGCAGTAAATGCCACATGTGCCATGCACACTGCAGGAGCTGAACTCAGGAGGAGACGGGGCAAGCTGTTAAACCCAGAATCTTACAGGATAAGCTCTTTGTCGCCCCAGTAACCTCACCATGACACTGGGCTTAGCCCCTAGGCCACCTCCAGTGCAGGGAAGAGATGTTCCCCATGGATGGGGGAAATCCTCCAGACAATTTGCGCTGCTGGCAAGGCTGTGGTGTGAGATTCATGACGCTGCAGCTGCTGGCCTGCTGCTATCTAACGCGAGGCAAGTGCAAAATAACCCACTTAACTCAGCCAGCAATGAAAGAACACTAATTTTATGGTTTCTTAGTCAGCTAGACACTTGTGAAACTTGTAATTGTAAGTCTGTGCCAGTTGAGGAGTGAGAGGAAAGCAAAGGGAATTGGTCAGATGTGGCAAATCCTAAAGGTAGGATTTTTATTATAAATTGCTTAACAGACACAGCAGCACTTCAGAGACCTGTGGATGGGAGTGGGTTCTGCTGGTGCATTTTGTTTATTTAACAGCAGTATATATTGCCCTGCCTCCCTGCAACTTACCTAGATACCAGCTGGATGCTTCCAGGGCCAAGAGGAGGAAAGAGCGAGTCTTGCTACCTAAAGCCTTCACAAGTTTTGCAACGCTTTAACAAAATAGTGGCGTTGTTTCTAGAGATGTGGCTGTACCTGCCAGAAGTGGAAGACTCAGCCTCTGGTGTTGGCTACATGTAGTAATTTCTCATAGTTACTTTCTAAGGGTTTTTTTTCCACAAGTAATAATACTGTCTGCATGCCCAGCTGCTCTTGTTACAGTTGCACTGCGATTTTTTGCTCTTTCTGTAAATTAATAGCTGATAATTATTTTGCAAAAGACATTCTAGGCCTTTCAAACTTTAGTTTATTTTCATGCATTTTAATTTTTTTTTTTTTTCATGGATCATGTTGAGTAAAACCCTCAGAATTTACCCTCTTGTAAAGAATTCCTGAAATGTATGTTCTTCTGAACGTGCCCATCAGTGCTGCTGGTGATGGGTGGTTTGATACCTGACCGTGTCCATCGGCAGCGCCGGTCGCACAGACCAGAACTCTGCTGCATTAGACCATTGCAGATCCAGCTGAAAAATGCCAAACTGACAGTGTTACTGAAAATGATGAAGAAAGGCTGAACTGAGCAGTACAAAAACAATTTAAATGGTAAACTTAACATATATTTGTCTGGGGGCTCTGAAGATCAAGGTATTCCCTTCAGCTCTGAAAAATGCTTTTAATATTACCTTTCATTTAAGATTGCAGTCTTACCTGGACTTGTCACAGGCAAAGAGGAGGGGAGACTGGAGAGATGGATATAAACACTCCAAGTTTTAAGGAAAGAGTGAACAGGATATGGTCCTTTAACATACTTTTTAATTTTAAAATCTGAAATAAGAGGAAAAAATGCATAACAGAAAAGTTTTTACTGATACTGTCTTGTCCGAATAATATTAGCAGTTAATTCTGTGCTTTGAAAACATTGCTGTTTACCAAGGCAAAGGTTGTCATGATACTTTGGTGGTGATAATGAGAAAAAATAATGACACTTGATCACAGTTATCTCGAATAACTTAAATTAGTTCAATTTCCTGGGACTTCTGAAACCCTGTGAAACTAGAGTTTTGTCTTTTCACAGACTTCATCCTTGGATGCCTTATGTTATGAACATCAATAAAGCATCATCACTTCTGAATTGGCATCATCCTGCCTTGTGAAGTGTACGAACAGCGGTACTCTGAGACATGGACTTTATAAATTGATTTTACAAAATTCAGTATCTAAAACTGGTACTGAATTTTAACTCGCAGCATGCAGCAAATCTTACAAAAGCTCATGGATATTTATGTATATGTGTTTAAGTAAATGCAATTGGCAAGTAAATCTAAAGTTTCAGTGAAACAGATTTCCAAGGATGAAATTCATGATACAGACATTAAACGTTTTTATTTATTTTTATTCTCAGTATACTGACATGCATTTTGTTTCTTGCCCTCTCTTCCTTTCAGCAATATGCCCCCCTGCTTGCTGTGTTCAGCACTCAAGGCCAGTCAGAGCTGATTCTTCTCCAGAAGGTGCAGGAGTACTGTTATGACAACATCCACTTCATGAAAGCCTTTCAGAAGATAGTGGTACTCTTTTATAAAGGTAAAAGTCTATATCCACTCTTGTATACTGTGCATGGATTCTCTGTGCCAGTCACTCACCTATGACGCCATAGGAATCATATGTTCTCCAGGTATTGCATATGAGAAGGCTGAACTCTGGAATAACTTATGCTTTGATAGTTCAAAGGAGTGTGTGGCAGCAGGAAAAGCTGAAACAAGCTTTTCTGTCTTTGTTGCATTTATCCTGTAGTCCAGAAGCATGTGCAGGATCCAAGCACCATCCACAGTCTGGTCAAGTGCAGTTTAATCCTTGTATAAAACCAGTTCTAGGAAGACATTTCTGTAAACTCCTGGCAGGTTTAAAAAGGTAAATTAGAGCTTGGTTTTAAGAAACCTTGAAAGTGCAAACCCTTTTGGCAGGAAGATTTTGTTACTTCTTCCCTGCTAGAAGAGCTTTCCTGACTATTCTTTCCATTTTACTTTCCCCGCTGGTTTCTTGCAGGTGCCATAGTTTGAGGGATTTAATTTTTATTGTGAAGTTGACTTCTTTGCAAGTTAATTCAGATCGAGTTGTCATAGAGACTAATGGTCTTGCACAGCATGTGAGAGTTGGGTGCCAGTTTGTTCTGACTTTTTTGCTATAAATGGTTTAAGAAGAAAAATCAGCAGGAGTAGAAACCCAGTATTGATCTTTGGTCGCCCTGTTGTGTCCAGGTACATGTTCAAGGCAAACAAGTTCAGACTGTTAAAATAATGGCTTCAGAAGGCAAAAGTGAATCAGATGGATTTATTTCCGTACTTGTGTCAGTATAGCATGGCTTCAGTGATCAAATGAAAAAATGATACACCTTGTTCTTCTGTCTGCAAATTCTACAACTTGTAAAGACTGCTAATGACTGAGGACAAACTTCAAACTGCAACCTGCAGCAAACACTTTTTTCAGTTTTCTTGGAAAAAGAAAATTCACTTCAGACACGGTCAGTGATTGCTCTAACTGCTGTGCGCTCAGACAACAAGTGATGGTTAAAGCAGAAACAGTTCTGTGTAGGACTTCCTTCAGAATTTTTGTAAATTCATGACTGTATTAGCCTGCAAGAGCAACCGCATGGCCTGTCAGTGGAAGCCATAAGTTCAGCATGTCCAGCACACGCGATACTGTATTCATACCGGGAATACCTGGGGTAAGCACGCCAGAGCCCCGGCCTCTCTGCTGTCTGTGGCCGCGCCACGGCACGGCTGCCAGCCCTTCCCAGCCCTGGGCAGGCTGAAGTTTGATCTGCTCTGTTTGGCAGACTGACTGCTGCCTGCTGGCAAATGCTGGCCTGACTGTATGGCCACAAGCCGTAGGAACCTTCCGAGCGCTGGGCACAGTAAGGAAGTCTATTTAAAGCAGCTTTAGAGTTGAACAGTGTCCATTAGGTAAGGACATGCTACGGCATTAACCAGGGAAGGTTCCGGGAGCGCTAGTCCTCCAGTTCCTGTTTCTCCCATGTGAGGTTATTGTGCTTTAACCACCCACAGCTCTGGCTTGTCCAGAGCTGTGAGGAAGTTGCCGACCTAAAGCCGGGACCGAGTGCTGCCTGCTGCCTGCCTCTGCTTCATTTCCATGCTGGTGGGTCTCTCTCTTCCTCTCCCCAGCTCATACATATCCACTGGAAACAAGCCATCAAGTCTTTATTTAGAGACATACACTTTATTGTAGCTAAGTTGCTGATAAAAGCATATCTTCTCTTTCCTAGTCAAGGAGAACAGCCCCCAAAAGCGATTACTGGCTATGCTGGTGGTGAGGGCGCACAGCAGATGCCTGTGTTCCCCTTCCTGTTGTGCTTCAGTTGGAACCTGCGTTTCAGAGGACCTAATGAACTTTTTCTAGTGACAAATATAGACATCTGAAGTATCTGTGGATGTGCAGAGAGAAATTCAGCTGTCTACCAGGATGAATGTGGACAGCTTATTTGCTTGTTACTCATTACAAGGGAGTGCTTCCTGGGCATGAAGATAGTCATCAGTGATGACAGGCACCAAATGCCACCCATGCTTTGACAAATTTAGTTGTATGACTACTCTCATCAGCATGTCCAACATCTTGCATTTAAATCTTTCCCATGTTTCCATCACAAAAGAGCCCTTGGATTACTTTTCCTGGGAGTTACATGGAAATACCAAACATGATGGGAATGGTTGGGCTCATTAGCATCTAGAAGGCTTGAAAGTCTGTGGTGTTTGTTTGTTTGTTTTTTAATTCTGTCTCTAACAAGGAGGAACTTTTCCCCCAGTGAAAGCTCAATCCCTGTTTTTCCTTACATGGTGGCAGCTTCTTACCAGCTTGTAGGTATAATCTGCAAAAGCAGTTCTATAGTCAGTTAAAGCTTATTGACATTATTGTTATTATGATATCTTTATGTTCCTGGTACACTATAGAGGAAAACAAGCTGTCCAGTTCTGTACTGATCCCTGGCTATGATATTGCTTCTCTGGTTATTACTTAAAGGCAGTGCAATTATAAACCTGCCTACTGCATTTTGACCAATAATTTAAAAGCCAGTTGCAGAATAAGAATTACTGAATTCTCCTGAGTGACATCTGCTAAGTTTGCCAGCCTTCTTGCTAGTTATTCATGGGCTGTAAGGTGTATATTGGTTTTTAGTCCATTCTATGTTTCAGTGCATCCCTTAATTGTTGGTAAAATAAGCACTGAATTACACTCTGTAAATTGTATTCAGTTGCAGAATCTCCTTAGTTTGTGTCCAACCTGGAAATTTCAAATGTGAAATACTGATGCTATTGAAATTAATAACCATTCCTTTCATGAGGAATTTCACCCTTTGAACAGCAAACACCCTTAGCAGGCACAAAGTGTCTGTGTACTCTTGCATTAGAATTCAAGACAACTTCTACAAAATATGGAGGGAGAACAGAACACAAGTACATGTGTAGTAGCACTCATCATCCTTGTTAGGCCTCAGAGATACTCTTCTGCAGCACAGAGATCTTGTAACCAAAAGATGCAGACTGGCTTCTCAAATGCTGCAGGAATCCTGTGCTTATAAGAACTGAATCTTCAGGTTCCACTTGATACACAGGTTTTGTTTTTCGGTGGGACACAATTATCTTTAAATATCTTCATTATTCAAGTATTTCCTTTTGGTACTGGATGCAAAATTTTCCCAGCAAAAGAAAATATATCATAAAGACCCTGACCGTACTGTGAGAGACATTCCTGGCTTTGAAAGAGCCCTTGCCTTAAGGGTTTGTCCTCCCAACTGAGTTAGCTGCAATAGAGTTGAATTTAGGAGATTGATTGACCGTGTTGGCAGCTGACAGGGTTTGCTTTTCCCTTTATTGCCAACAGCTATGCAGTTTGAGTTGAAAGCAGAAATTTATTTGAACTGGGTGATTCAATACGGAGCTGAGACCTGAACTTCAAGCAACTTTCCAGTTAACCCCATAGTAAAGACACTGGGTTCCTCAGTCTCTGCTCTGCAGCTCCTGCCTTCCATGAGGGTTGTCCCTGGAGGCTCTGGCCGTGGGTGGTTTGGGTTGTACCTGCAGTAAAACCAGCTCTCTGGGGCTGACATCACCTGGGACTGCAGTGAAAATGATGTGCACACCCCCACAAACCATGGTGTTCAGCCTCAGCCATTAAAATATATATAATCAACTTTAATGAGGAATAACTATATATATATAAAATGGATCATTCTCTTCCTCCTCCCGTATCCCCGAGTGTTCCCATTGCTTCAAAGCAACCTCGAGGTATGATTAACTACAGCCTGTCCTGCATGATTGTTTAACTGAGCATCTCTGTGCTGACAGGAGAATATCATCTCTTAGGAGCACTGGAGGCATGAATGTATTACAAATAATATTTCTCAGAAATGAAAGGAGAGTTGCAGTTGTCTCTTTTGTAGTTCAATGCATCTTGTTCTTCCCTGTTAGTGTAGGAGGCTTATTGCTATGGAGTTATTTACAGGCAAATTTTCCATCCACCTGACTTGAGAATGTTTTAATCTTCCAGGCACACAGTGAGATTACATGCTGCTATTATCAGGTTTCAGGTTTTGGGGAGGGAGGGGAGAGATTCTCCCCTTCCTCTTTGGCAACAAACACATCAAGCCGACAATCTGCCAATATAATAAATGAACTTAAATCCTATTACTACTGGACTGAGATACGTGCCTACTTGGAGGTGTGTCCTTGTACAGTATTGTAATATGGACTGTAATGCAGCAATGGGCTTCCGCAGCTTATTCTATACAGCAACTTCATGTTTTGAAATGTCCACAACACCCAAGAGCTCTAGCTTGAGCCCCGGGAGGGGGTTGTTCTACTTCTTTTTTTCGCCTTTCCTGAAATCTCTCCTGATTTTCTGTGCTTCTCCCTAAGGATCATAATATGTGACACACCATGAGTAATTCTGCAGATGTAGGTGTGTGAACTGTAGGACTCTGTGGTGTATATAAGCTTTTACGTGCAGTTTCATGGGAGTCCATGTGAAATATTTTCAGGTTTGCTAAATTAAAATCCTGATTTATTAAATGCTGTAATGTCTTTGAGCTGCTGCTAAAGACTACTGGCAAGTATTCAATGCAACATGCTTGAAACTTCTTTCTTAGCTCCAGTGTTTCTCTTGTATTGGAGAAAAAGTTCATTGTGGTGGGTTGTGATTTCAGGAACATGCAGGAATATGCCACTTGTAGGGTTCACTAAATGCAAATTTGTATGTACTGGGAAAAGCCCAGAGCCAGCGCCCTCCCCTTTTCCCCCTGTTTTCAGCTTACTTACAAGGTAACTTCTACTCACATGCACTCACGAAATTCCAAATTTTCAGGGAAACTTCATATTCCGTTACTGTTGGATGTCTTGGGATAGTCTTGATTAAGCCCAAATGTGTCTTTGGTTGCTTCCATCTGTTAATTATTCAACAGCATATGTGAAATGTGTCTTCTCTGTCCCATTTTATCAGATGCTTTGCGGTTTTGGTGTCATTTATCTGAATTTGCCTTCTTCCCTTCCCTGCCACATCTGCTATAATAAAACCTTTAGGCAGAAGGTGATGGTTGGGATCGGTGCTTTGGCAGCCAAATATCCAGTGGGTGGGATGGCACCAAGGAGCTCAAGGAAGCCATGAAGAAACTTCGCTGAAATGAGTTGGTTTTGCAGAGCAAGGGAGGGTTGGTTGTTCAAAGAAAAAAAGAATGGAAATTTTAATGAGATGTAGAAAGCTGTCTTGGGTCTTTTTATAGAACGAGTAGAGTTTGGTATTTTTTTGTTTGTTTGTTCTTGCCTCTTGCATTACATAACTGCCAAAATGCCATTCTGGATCCCAGATTTTGCCTCCGCAGCCGTCAATTACTGAGATATTTGGCTTGGCTGGATAGTGGGAGCTTTTCTCCTGGGGCTAGAGGTCTGTTGCTAGCCCTACGTTTGCATCTGTTGGAAACAATAAGTGTTGTTGCTGCTTGTTAGGATTTCTTTATTCTGATTCTCACTCAGGCTTGCAATCCTTCACTGACAGCTATTTTGTTCTCAATACTTGACAGGAAACTGTCAGCTGGGCTATCTGATTTGGTCCCTTAGAATGGGTGGTCTGAATAGTGGCCTTAAAACTTACCATCTAAAAACAATATAAAGCCTTTAGGGGGCAATGATTGCAAAAATTCCCTCCTGGCTGTCTTTTCACTGTTCAATCAGGAGGTGTCTGTCACTTCAGATTTCTAGAACCATGCACAGTTCTGTGATTCAACAGCAAGAAAAAGTATGGTATTTCTTTTAAGATGTGCAGACTGAATTTTTTTTTTAATCCAACCGTCATACATAGTGTATTTAAAGCAGATGAATAGAGAATTGTCCTTTACAGAAGCGCAATATTTGGTACTTTATTTTAATCCCTAATACATAACACGTTTTGTTGCATCTGGAATCCCTTATATGCATCAGATATTCTGTAGTCGTAACCTAAAATAGTTCGTGCAAAGCTTGTTCCACAATGATTATATTAACTTACTTTAGGCTGCCTTTTTGAAGAAAAAAAAATCTCTCTACACAGATGTTCAAAATCTTCTAACCTCTGATCTGTATTTCAGCTGATGTTCTGAGTGAAGAAGCTATCCTCAAGTGGTATAAAGAAGCACACGTTGCTAAAGGCAAAAGTGTTTTTCTTGACCAGATGAAGAAATTTGTGGAGTGGCTGCAAAACGCTGAAGAAGGTACGGATTCATTTAAAGAAATATGGTAGTCTCTTGGCAAATCAAATTTCTGTTTTCAGATTTTAGTTGCACAGCATATGAAGTACACAGACTTAGAAGACAGCAGGGGTGACTGCTCCATATTGTTTCCAGTCATGCCTGAGCCCAAAAACACTTGCTGCTTTTTAATGTTTATGGTGTCCTTGTGAAGTCCTGAAGTCATCAGATACCACTTCTCTGGAGGTAAATTCTTTAGGCTTCTGCAGGAGGAACCCAGCACCGATGATGACCTGATGTACCTTGGTGTTAGCATGGCAGCCCAACATTTTCTGTATCACTGCCTTTTCTGCTATCACCATCTGCACTGGTGACATGAACACAGCGTAAACTTGCCTGTGCCACTGCAGCTGAAATCGCTGTGAGCTGAATGGGCAGGCTGAGATACGTGGTCTGTGTTTGCTGCTTTAAAATGGTTATTGTGGAGGAGAACTAGTTTCTTTAGTCTCTAACCTCCTTTTTTTTTTTTCATGTTCTGCATAGGAAAACACTTCAGTTTGTCCTGAATAATTAAGTTACATTTTTTGCATGGAAAAGAAATTCCACATCAATCGAGAAGATCAATCCATGTGTAATAGACAGGGATATAATTATTAGTGCTCATTTGCATCCATTTGATGTAATTGGTTTTAGAAACTTGGAGGGAATACCTAGTAATTCCAAGATAAGACTTTCCAGCAATTCACATGTGCATGTAGCAGTATGAAGTGGTAGCTCTTTTCACACTTAAGACTTCAGACTAGCAATCTTGGTCTAATTAAGCATTTTTTCACCTTTTAATCTTCTGCTTGTATGCCTTTCTGCTGCTCTGTACTTTTATCCTTTTCCTGCATCTCCCCTCTGCCAGATGTCCTTGATTACAAAGTCCAGTACAAATGGAGACCAAATGTTGCTGTAAGAACACACAGACCATGTTTGCTCTGAGAAAGCTGATCTAATGTGTAATAATTGTTGGCAGCAAGCCCTTTCCTGTCAGGTGAACATACACAAATACAGCATGATGCAAAGTAGCTTTACGTGATAAAAGGCACTGTGTTATGTTCCTACTTCTAAATTTCTTGTACTTCTCCTGTTTATACTTCTTAATTACTTCTGTCTTATTCTATACAAATCATAAAAAATTTTGTTTATAGATATTTCATACCTGCTGTAAGGTAACACCACTTCTACCATCCTAGATAGGCTGTATGGTGATGCTGATTGGTATTTGCAGAGCATATAGTTTACAGGGTGCTTCCTGGATGATAGCATTGCCTACTCATAGAGATGAGAAAAGCGAGCAAATAACGCTGATCCTTTATTAAACTTGGGTCAGATACGCATTGCATGGCTCTGCGGATGTGGACCAGAATAATTCACAGTGGTCTGGTTAAAACTCTAGTGACAGATCTGTAAACGAAGATCTCCACTGTGGAGGGCCCAGAGTAGATATGTGTCTTCTGCAGCTGCGCGTTTCTTTCTGGCTTAATCTGTTTCATCTGGCAACCTTTCCTAGGAAGTACTAGGTGTGAAGAGAATTTTAATTTGAATTTTGGAAGGATATCTCCTTATTTGTATTGAATTACATCACTGTCCTTGTGCAACCTACGTGAAGTGTTTTACTTTGTTCTCTTCTAGAGTCGGAGTCTGAAGGGGAGGAGAACTGAGACGGTTCAACAAAGCACAGTCTCAATCTAGGTTAATGCCAAATGCGCTTGGGAATGCCGTACTGTTCAAGCAAAGAGGCTTTACTTCAGTGTCATACAGAAAACTATAGGCTAGGCTTTCCTTTTGTTTAGAAGAATAAAGGTTTTTAATGGAGCCCTGAGGCATTAGATATTTTACTTGGGACTCTACCTCTGGCTCATTGTACACTAACTTAGGCAAAGACATTCAGCAAGGAGCCATATAGGAAAAGTGAAATGAAATACTTATGGACTCCTTTTTATTAACAGTCTTTTTCAGGTACTATGGTATATGAACACTCCGGTTTCTGTTTATAGAACTGTTTGGTCTGTGTTTGTAGCTCAATATTGGCTTGTGTACGTGATTTGACACCACCACATTTTTTTGAATAAATGGCTTTTATATCTTAGTTTTCTGGTGTTAGTGTGTATGTTTTCTAAATTGGGTTTGCCAAAGTTTTTATGATTCTTCAAGTTAAAATTTACAAGAATGTCAAGAGTCTGTTTTCATACTTGTCACAAAATCAGCATTCACAGCTAATTGGGATCACTGTCTATTCCCGTATTTTCACATAACTTTGGACAGATTCCATAGCAAATGTTGATTCATTCCATTAATTAATTCAAAGAAAACTCTGCAGAGTCCTAATTTCGCAGGTACAAAATTTATGCAAATGAGGAGTAATACACTGTTCTCAGTTCAGGCCACTCAGTTATTGGTGATGGCTGAATTTTGCAAGTAGGAGCATCTCATCTTAGAAGCACTGGCTTCAAAACATGTATGACTAGACGTTATTACATGTGAAATCTGGAATTTATTTACATCAGTGTGTTGTTACAAACAGATATTTGACTGAAATAGGTAAATTAATATACAATCTTTTCAAGCCCCGTCCTACATAATTTAAAATTCACCTTGTGCCTTGATTGGTGCCACTTACAATTCCATCGCCTGCGACCTGGTTAGGATGTTGCGCAGACCCGATGCAAAGGTTTGTACGTGTACACAAGGCTCAAACTCAAGCTCAGAGTCTTCTTTTTAACAATCTTTTCTTTAAGAATGTGTTACTTAACACTCTGCATCCTTCCCTTTAAACAGAGTTAAAGCCACATGATAACTGAGTAGTTGGATTAGTAAGGTTTAGAAAAGAGAGGCCTGTATCCTTACAGGAGAAAAAGCATGAAACAGTATCATTAACTAATGAAGTGGTGTATTTTGTCACTAAGAACCAATAAGCTAATGGGTATTATAGATTTTTTTCTACGGAAAAGTCAACACTTCATGCAGACCACACATCATATGGTTATAAAAGTCTTGTCTCGGTATCTAGCTTTACTGACAACAGCAAAGAACAAGTGAAAATCAAGTGCTGTTGCTTTCCAGCTCTCCATCTATAACAGCATTTACTTTTGTAACAGGTATTGATCCTTGAAAGGAGAAATATGTAATGTGAATATTTCCAGTAACGTGGAGACAGTAAGACAGTCATATTAAAAAGCACAATTGATGCATTAGCTGCATGCTTTCCATTTCAGTGTTTTTTACTACAGAAAACGCATTTTTTCAGGCACTACTGATCTGGGGCCTTCTGCTCGCAAACTCTGCATCTGTGAAGTGGTAGCAGAGAGTTGTTACTGATACAGAGCCACTATCATTAGAAACATCTAAAATTCAAAATCGTGCTTTTCTAAGGTACTAACGAATATTCAGTTGGATGCATGTAAAACTGCTTTTCCATATAATCTAAAACTTGGACTGATTTCAAAGGTGCCAATCTAGAATAACGTGCAGAGGACACCACGAGATGTACTTGCGGTGAGACTTCTGGAGAGAAAAACCACCGGCAGCAGCTGGCACGCAGTGGCAAAAAGCAGCAAGTCTGGGGTGCTGGCTGCAGCTGTGCCCTTGGCGTGCAGCGGGTACAAGCAAAGCCCCCTTGTGGGGACCACTTCACTGAAGCTCAGGTACCTGCAAGCCAGGCGCTCATCACTCACATGGTTGTCCCAGGCTCTCTTTATACTTGCGTTGGAGAGAAACGGGTGTTTTTAGGATGAGGCTGCTGGTGATGCTGAGACCTGTGATTTGGAGCAGGGTGAGAAGTCACATTCTGGACTGACAGGAGTTGTCCAATTTTCAGTCACGCAACTCCCAAAACCCAACATTGTCTGTGTTCGTATCACGTCTTGTGTTTAGCTCCTGAAAACCCCTCTCTACTTGCCCTCACCCAGCAAAAGAACCTGGTACTTTGCTGAAGCAGTAAGTGTTTCTGATTCTAGTTTTCAGGAATTTTCCTTTGAGATCCATTCAGATGGAGACTTCTCACACACCTGTGTATTTTAACCTGAATATATGCCAGAAACTAAACTAGGTAGCAGTATGAATACACAGAGACCTGGTCCGAATCAGGCTGAATTTCAGTACAAATGCATGTAACGCTCAGGCTTTGCAATCAGCCTGTGGTTTAGAAGCTGGGCAGTGCTTTTGATGTGAGTCCCTTCAGGTGAAGTACCCTTCCCTGGAAGACTTCACACCATCTTCATTTCAGTTAAAAACGTCCCCAGCCCAAAGCATTTCTTTAACACAACACTTGAATTAGTGTTTCTCTGCCAAAGAAATGAAAGTTACAGTCAATGCTAAATATGTAATTCAAATCTGGAGTGAGTTGTGTTATAAAAATATACTTCATAGAAAATATGTTTCACATAATATATTCCATCAGTGGAATCTAAATGTCAGAACTGTACACGTATCTCTTACTGAACAATAAATTGCAATAGAATGCACTTTAAAATGTGAATTATTGAATTTGAAGGTGACTCTTCCCTCCTGACCTCGCCCTTCTGAAATCAAGTGGAGGCATTAACTGACCTCCATTTATATTGCTGTAAAACATTCTTCTGGCAGGCAGGTGCTCTCCAGGAGAGGGATCGCACAGTCCTTGGCATGCAGCAGTGAGTTTGGATTTACAGGCCCCTCGGTTAAAGCACTGGTTAGAAATCTGAAAGCTATTACTACAGTCCCAATTTCTTGCTGCTTGTAGTGGATAATTGCATTGCCGGCATGTCTAAGCATGTAGGGCCTCATGCAAAGTGGGGTTAGTTACTCTTAATGTTAAAAATTTCAGAACACAGGAGATATGGGTGAACTCATTAATGTGTTCACTCAACAAAGAACCTTGAGCTCTAGTACTGACTTCTTTATAATTAGGGCCCTGTCCATTCATGCTGCTGTCAAAACAGATTTAAAAATGGAAAACTATTTTTGAACATTAGTTTTAATTCTAAATAATATATTAAGATGCTTACTATAGTATACTTAATATAAATAACATAATATTGCAAAATATAATACATATTTAGAATCACGTGACTTTAAATATATTTAAATACATAAATAAAATTCTATAAAATGTAAAATTATTCTTGAATAAAGCTGTTTAAAATGTTCACATGTGAGAAAGTTACTGCACTACTACAAGATGTGTGTAATAGAATCATAGAATCATTTTGGTTGGAAGAGATCCTCAAGATCAAGTCCAGCCAAGAACACTGGCACTAAACCGTGTCCCTAAGAACCGCATCTATGTGTCTTTTAAACACCCCTAGGGATGGTGATTCAACCGATACTAAAGGGAACATAATTAGACACAGAATATTTTGACTACAACTCAGTTTCAGTCCACAAGAGAAGTTCTTTCTAAGTGAGTAATCTAATTTCTAACTTCAAAACTTTTGGAATATATTTTAGTTTCATTGCGAGTATTAGTTACTTAGTTTATTTTTAATAAAAATATTCAGAAAACATGGAACACTGGGATTCTGAAGCATTTTTTATAGATGCTTTTAGCCTGAAATGCAATCACTTACCTGGAATTTACCCTACTCTGTACCTAGTACCTGAGGTGACAAGCAGACAAACCAGTGATTCAGCCTTCTCCTTCCTGTGCTCTAAGTAATGTCTGGGCAACTGCTTTAAGAAAACACACACAATCATCTAGCTATTAAAATTTAGATTCCTTTTAATACCTCTAAGCTATGCATTGCTTTACCTCTGCAGCTTTTTGCATTACGAGATGCAAAGTCTTTTAAAAAAATCTGTGAAAAGGTCAAATCTAATCTCAAGCCTAACTCAAGACATCCATTTTCTTAACAACTTTATAAGGTAGGAATGCCTTGGAAAGCCAGTCATGGCCCAGGGCAAACCCTGCCATATGGATGCACATGTGCACAGGAGAAGCTTCTACTTTTACCACTTCTTTTTGGGAAATGAGAAACACCTTCCAGAAGGGCTCCTAGTCTTCATTATGAGATACAAGGTAGTGGGTTCTCCTGTGACCCACCTTTCCACGCTCTTGGGTAGGACTTTTAGGTACCCAACACTTCATACCTGTTGTTTGGCATAAAATGGAGAGTTGGGCACATGAACAGCAACAGGCAAGGAACTTGCCTCATCATTTTCCAACTCCTGAGAGCAGGCCGAAGGGGTTAACAGGCTTCAGTACAAATACAGGGAAGTGGTAAAATACGAAAAGCATGAACTACGCTAAACAGTGCTACAACAGAACCTCTCCAGCCTCCCAGTACTACGCAGGCAGCGCTCACTAATAGCATCGCTAAGCCACATACAGTCCTTGACAACACAGAAGTTTGGCTTTTCCCACTCCCCTGCATTCATATTAGCTAGCTCCCATGGTTTTTGTCATTTTCACAAAACCTATGTATTTTTTTTTCTTAAATACCATACAATTATAAAATATTTTGTCTGAAAACACCAAAATCCTTTTGCTTCTTGAACCCTTGATGGGGGAGCCAGGTAATGATGCAAGTGACATTTTCTCAAGTTTTTAAAAACTTCCCCCACTAATCCATTTAAAGGCACGAGGCAGCATCAAACAAGAACTCAAATGTGTGTGTGTGTACAGCATGAAGCAAGTGTATTAGCTTCTTGTATTTGAGCAGCACAACTTTATTTCAGGACAGCTTGTGCACTTGAGCAATGACAGAGCAGCACTTCGAGAGGAGCAAAGACAGCAAGAAAATGTGGCCCCATCCCTTACTCTCAGTGATGTAAGGGTGTGGGGTTGATGAACTCTGGTTTCTGTTTGCTCTAAAGGTGAACTTTTCAAACCAGCAGGTTCAGGCCTGGAGTGGTGACAGACATAGGGCACATGATAATTCAGCCTTGCTGAGTTTGTCCAAACAACACATGGAAAAGAACAAAACCCATCACTCTCAAACACGCCTTTCTGCAGCACTAGTAAACTGCCTGGTAATTGTAACGTGCTTCCTCTGGTACCTTAAAGGCTCAGCATTAAGTTCCCATCATGTTCATGGGCAAGAATAACTACCTTTAAAATTACATTTGCACTTAAAAATGGGGCTTCTGATTATTTAAAATAAGGCTTGTGGGCTAAGACAAACTGGTCTGCCCTCAAAAAGAACCACAAATAGTATTACATGGGTTCATTGCAGCCAACCATTGAGTGCTGGCTGAGCTGCGTTGGTTATTAAGAACCAAAATTAGGTCAAATTACATAAGTATATCCTTTCCAAAAAAAAAAAAAAAAGACACATTTTCTGATTTTGCAGCAAATGTCCCAGCTACAAAATGGAGGAGGGAAAAAGCATCCCTTCGGGGTCAGCTTCTGCTTCCTCATCATGGTCTTTGTTTTGTGCTGCGATATTAAAGCAAAAATGATCCTCTGTTCCTTACCAGCAACATGCCCCTTTGCACCTTCACGTCAACAGAAACAAATCCGGGGCAGGCAAGTAATGCCGTCACCTGCAGAAGACATGACTCGTGACTCAGGCAGGCGAGCACCGCCAGGCTGTGTGTGTAATCTGTGTTTGGCCCTTGGCACAGATGACCGGCTCACTTGCTATTTCTTCCCAGCAGAAATCTGATTACTGGCACGATGGCGGCCATGGTTTCCTCCCACAGCAGGCCTGGTAGCTCCTGTCACACCACGCACTGACAGGGCATTCAGATGCTCAGACCCTTCTGGGTTTCTCCTCTCCAGTTTACTCACATTATGCTGTAACAGGAAAGTCCTGAGCTTATGAGGGACCTCAGGAGCTTGGGTGGGAGCTGTGGAGGTTGGAGACTCACCTCCCTGCTGCTGCCCTGGGGCACCGGGTCCATGCTGAGAGAGCAGTATCCTTAGTACCAGTCAGAGGCAATGCAGACAAGGAGAGTGAGGAGTACGTGCTTGCTTCCCTGCCACCTCTCCCACAAGAGGCAAGAAAGAAATGCACTTGTCAGTCTCAGCTGTCACTGAGCAGGACCACACGGATGGCTCCGTTTTGCAGACATGCGGGACATGTCCCCTACGCACACACTGAAGAGGCGTTGGTGGACTGTATACGCCAAGATCTACCATCATCTCCCAGTCAGCATGAGGAAAGAGGCCAGTGCTGAACTCCTAATATGACACAGCTGCAGACTGACGAGTAACATTTTGGTACTTGGATCTGTCGCTCCCATGGCTTCAGGCTGCCAGAAACTCAATTACCTCAGTCCAAGTGTCTCATTTAACAGTTCAACGTTAATGATTGCCACTGCCTCCTACACTCATCACTGGCACTTGTGTTGATGGCGTTACAAGACCCGAGTGTCTGTACTCTTCAACCCGTGGGACTGCAGGGTAACTGCAAACTGCTCTGGAACTCTCCTGAACACCAAATTTCTCTGATTTAGGAACACACAGGAATAAAAAGAGAAAGATTTGACCCATCATGAACAAATCTGTGTATCATGGCAACTTCATAACGATAAAATGCATCTGCATTGCAGTCTCTCCCAGCACATCAGTTGCCTGAGAATTTTCTGTTTATTTTTCCCTGATGAAGTTTAGGAACATTGCTGACAGGCCAACACAACTCCCTCCATATCATTACTAGTTATTGCTGGGATATTTGCATAATGCTGACAGCCATAAATTATGCCAGAAGAAATAACAAACTAGTATTGTTCCCAAGGATCCAAGCATATGACCAAAATAAGGTTTGTAGGCAGACCTATGTTATTAGACCTACTAGTCTAGCTGGGAAAAAAAATCAATAAGCTTTCAAGTAAATTGGTCCTTGTCCAGGTCCAGCAGCCTCGAAAAAATAAAAACCAATTGAGAACTGCTCTAAAATTTAGTTAGATTTGTATCAACAAGGCCACCCAAGAGGAAATAGATGGTATTTGTGATACTGAAGGATACTCTAAAGGGAAGTGGGCAGGCAGATAATTTATAGTTTGTGGAATAAATAGGACATGTCAGTGGAAGAAAAGGTTAAAATACGCCACAGAATCTCTTTCACTGTGTCGATGACCTAAGGAAGTTCAAATATAGGAGATTAGACTTTGCCACTTTCACTCGAGGGCCACGGACAGCACTACACTAATTGGGGAAAAAAAATGGTATTTACCATGTGGCTGCATACCCATCCCTGTCCGTCCCTACGATCCAGGGCCCTGGGATAATGCCAATGCAAAGACATCTTCTGAAAGAGCCTGGAGATGAAACTACACTGCCACAACCAGAGATTTCTCTTGCATCAAGAGATGGAAGCAGTATATGGACAGACCTGGAAGATCACACTTTTCTCACCTTCTGAATATTCAGGGTGTTTCAAAAAGATGGACCCAATTTCAAAGATATAGTGATGTCAAATTGAGTCTATCTTTTTGAAACACCCTGTAGAAACACTATTTCTGTGGTTTTATTGAGGCAGTGGGATTTTGGGATTAACAGAAATCATGTTATATTTCTTCTCGCTACCACAGACTTCATATTTCCTGCATTTTGCATTGAGCGTAAGACATTAGTGAATCCAGAAACCTCTGAACCTGTAAAACTCTTCCACAAGAAACCATTAAGGCTCACCCTGCACCCAGCTGAGAACATCCTGAACTCTCTCCTCTCACAAAACACACATAATTAAATAAATCCAACACAGAAACATCTTCTGCCCCGAGACAGATCATCTCTCACTTAACATGGTATCTCACCTCCCTCTCCTTCACAGCTTGGCCTAGATTTCCAAAAAGGCCGGGAAAACATTTTATCATCCTCAGCTCAGCTTCTGGCGCTGCAATCAGACACATCTGCCCTCCCGCACCGCTGCTGCTGAACCCCTGTGCAGCAGCATCTCCCGCAGCCCCTTGCCTCAGGGAAGGCAGGGGGATCCCCAATTCCACAGGGGTTTCAGACCACCAATGGTGCCCCCCCAGCCTGCGCAGAGTGCACGAACCACATCTGCTGGCACAGTTCCTCTGGTCCTCAGGGAAAACTGCTTTGAGACCCGAAATAATCACAGCAGCCAGATTTGTAGGGACACAGTCTCTGGAGATCCCAAACGGGCCAGTAGCTTGTCAGCACCTGGAAACACCACAAAGACAGAGGGAGAGGAGGAGTATTCAGTACTAGTCCCAACAGAAGTACGGGATACAAAAAGCAGGACAGAAAAATAATTCAGAATAACTGCAGAAATCAAGGTCACGTGCTGTTACTTCTGCCCCGAAGAGCACATCTGTAGCGCTCCCTCCATGCTGCTGCTCTTCCAGTCACACTCAGGTCCCTGTTACATTCAGCAGAGATCGCTTTGTTTCCCTTTCTCTCCTTTTATTTCAGCTTTCAACTAGATTGTGTGCATATTCACACCCATAGTTTCCTTTATCTGTTCTCTTATTTTTGTTTGTGTGGGTGAGTTTTAATAGTTTCATAACAACTGGTTAAGGTTTAGTGGTTTATGTAGCATTATGTCATTATATTTGCTATAATTTAGTGTGTCACAGCAACTGAAATGACTTTTTTTTTTAAAGAAACCTTCCTGAAACAGCAGCTGATGGTGCACCCTTAACTGAAGAATTCTAAGGCCAAAATGCAGCTCAAATGATAAACGCACACATCTGGATGATTTAAACTTAGATAACACACTCCTCCCTTCGAAGACTAGAAAATCAAATGGTCACTTGTTTACGCTCTGCCTGGGTGCAAACACCTTTAGACGTCACTAGGCTTGAGTAGGACCGATGACATCCAAGAATCAGACGTAGGCAAGAAGAATCAGCGTGGATAAACCAATGATATATGAATATATCTACTAAAGAAGTCCTAAAGCAACTGGTTTCCACAGACTCTGGGAGAGTTTGAAAGCTGTAAGCAGATACAGACAACTGACTGAACAGGAACACACGGTGGTGCTGATGTTTCAAAGCAACCCTTAATTTTTAACATGAAAAAGGCACAGAGGATAAGTATAGTCTTCTAATCCTCAGAGAGGAATAAAAAGGAGGGCAGCTTCTCCCCATATCAAGGGAAGAAGCCACTAGGGACAGCTTTAATAGTATAGATGGGAACGTAAAAATAAACTAGAGGAAAAGCACAAACGCAGTGCCTTCTACAAACATAAATGAGAGTGACGGCAGAGCAACAACCTGCCAGTTCAAGTCCTGAGACAGTGAGAGGGTCTGAACCATGCTGTAGATGACATTTAAGCTGGAATTTTGTTTCCATTATGAAATTCATGCTAACTGTTCTCACAAGCAGTCACTTAAAATATCTGGAACCTGGAGATATTATAGAATTTACAAGGGTTCTTACTCCATGCCATAAAATGGAAATGTTGGAAAATCCATATATTCCCCCAAGATGCAGGCATCAGAACCAGAAACTCCATCCAGTTTTGGAGAAGGTATTTGAAGGGAGTATAATTATGTTACTGACCTACCTCTCTCCAGCCACCTTTCACTGCTGTGCTACCCTGTAATGTGCAGAAATACATTCTTCTTCAAAGGCAAACAAAAAGCCAGAAATCAGCCAACTCAGTAAAATAATATTAAACAGATCTGATAAAGCACTGTGGGGAAAAACAAAACAGTATGATTGAATAAAAATATCAAATATGCCCTACTGCCCAAATGCAGAGGTGCCTACAGCATTTGATTAGTGTATGGCACATGCCTTTGACACAGGAAAGTCAAACAAAAGAAGCATACCATTTAAAAGAACTGCCTTAGCAGTTTCTGCAGCATTTACCCAGTGTTTGGAGTAAACCCTGTACTTCTGAGGGATCTTCTGCTTTGTTGTGTCAGACTTGTGACCTTCCTGTCCTTTGCCTCAGAGATGGAGACAACACTCAAGGCAGACATCAAGATACCTAAAAATACTGCACAAGTGACACTTATGGGCATGAAGTGATGGAGTTTCAGCCCCAACACAGATATAGCCATGAGAAGCAGATGAGAGAGACCGGGGTCCCACTCCTGCTGGTCATCTCAGAAAAACACTTCTAAGCACCAACAGTCAAAATTGAGGCTGGAAACAAACACTGCCCTGCTGCTGACAAGGAGGGGGCCATAAAGCCTACCTGGCTTCTGCTGGCCTGATTCTATCATAATATCACTTGTACTAGCTAACAGACATAATATCTATTATCACTCATGTCAACAATCGCACCAAACAGCTGCAAAGAAGCACCACAGTGGACTTGTAGGTGGTCAATGCTCCAGATCTGCCTGCTCCCAATATGACAGATTGCTCGCTCAACCTAAATTACATGAAATATTTCCTGGGGAAAAGCAGCCTTCAAAAGCATTTTATTTTGAGTATATCATCTTTGTGTAAGGCTGGATCCTTTAAAAGATAGGTTCATATTTAAAATGGTTTGGTACTGCTGACACAGCCTTGTTTTTCAGCTGCATCTCAGTTATTGCTTTGTCAGCTGCTGTGTCTCAGTGGCAGCACCAAGCGCACTGTGAGCTGCTGTGACTTGGGCTGCTCCAGGGAAACAGTGCCATCAAGCTTCAACACCCTTCTAGAAGAAAAACTGCTCCTGTGGTGACAGGAGGTGGAAATAAAGCACAAGATGGTGTAAAAAACATATTCCAGCTCATACTGGGAAGTAAACTAATTTTTAACTTGAAAATCCACAATCATTTAAAAATCTCTGCAGAATTAAGTTTAGATTTACCTTTACCTTTCCTTGGAATTCAGTGTACTTTCTGTGAAGCACAGTCATGGCAAACTTTCCCTCATTTGGTGATTATTCACTACTTTACTTAAAAAAAAAAAAAAAAAAAGAGAAGAAAGAAAATAGAACAACATAAACCCCACTGTTTCCTTCCTTCCTTCATTCTGTTCCTGTTTGCTTCTCTAACTCTCTTGCACAAGGGTTCTTGACCCATGTGAAAGTGCATAATTAAATGGAAACTGTATTAGCACACTGGCAGAACACTCTTCTCTTTGAATGTGTAAAGAAAAAAGCAACTGCATAGAAAAAATGAACAAACCAAAGTTAATACTGGCCAATTCGTACCATTTTTGACCAATAGCTGTCTTGATCAGCAACAACTAGAAACATGAAAAACCATAGCTCCAAACGGGCAAACCCTAAATTAGGACTGCATGCTGGCAAGCCCGACAACAGAAAGAGGCAAGTCTTGGGACTCTGAGAAGAGACTTGGGTGAAATATAAGCCATGCCCTACCACCTCTTTCTTTTAGGAAAATTGTACCAAGTAAATTCAACCGACAGAAAATTCCTGTGTGCTAAAGGGATTACTTGCTTATTGCAGGTATCAGTATGTGACCATCAGCTTGTGTTATGTCCCTAACACAGATGTTTGGTCACTGATAGCAGAAAGCACTGACAGCAGACTTGATAAGTAACTAACCTGTAGGATAAAATCTGAAGTTTAAACGCTTAGCCTGCATAAAGTCAGAAACACACCTCATATCAAGACAAACAGGCTGATTTTCACAGTGATATGTCTGCTACTGTGCTGGAGCTGGATGTACAGGTCAAGAGCAAAGCACTAAGTTCTGAATAAGCACAAGACTTTAGGGTTTCACTGACAACCCCTGGATATGTCCTGGTTTCAGCTGAGATAGCTTTCTTTTAGTGGCTGGTATGGTGCTGTTCTTTGGATTTAGTGTGAGAAAAATATTGATAAAACACTGATGTTTTGGTTGCGATGAGCAGTTAAGGATTTTTCAGCTTCTCATGCTGGCCTTACAATGAGAAGGTGGGGAGTGCACAAAAGGTTGGGAGGAGACACAGCTGGGACAGCTGAGTCCAACTGACCAAAGAGATATTCCACACCATATGATGTCATGCTCAGTATATAAAGCTGGGAGAAGAAGGAAGTGGAGATGTTCAGAGTGATGGTGTCTTCCCAAGTAATCATTACACAATGGAGCCCTGTGTTCCTGGAGATGGCTGAACACTCGCCTGCCAATGGGACATAATGAATTAATCCTCGTTTTGCTTTGCTTGCATGTGTGGTTTTTGCTTTAGTTATTAAACTGCCTTTATCTCAATCCATGAGTTTTCTCACTTTTCTGATTCTCTCCCCCACCTCACCATGGGGGACTGAACAAGCAGTTGTGTGGTGCTTAGTTCCAGCTGGGGTTGAACCACAACAGGATATCACCCAACACTCCAAGTATTAACAACAAAAAAGGTTTGTTTCTTCTATTTTGTAGTTACTAGGTACATATTCCACGGTGAGTGGCATCTGCTTGCAAGAAGACTACTGGAAAATAAAGAGCTGTGCCCACAGATGACCATACTCTGAGCACTCATGTTGCTTTACATTTCTATGCAAGGGCTCAAAACTCTTTCAGGACTTTCAAGGGAAAAGACCGAATGAGGAAACTGCTTCCTAGTTTATCGCCAGCTTGTGCACAGACGCTAGTGGTGATGCAGCAGAACTGGCTGGCAGTGGAAGACTGTTTTCCTAGCCAGAGGAAAGAGTCATAGCTTTTTCTATATGCTCCTCATGCATGCTCAAAAGTACTGCATTCACATTACTTTTAGCCTATGGCTATAGGTATTCTCTTTGCCAGAAAAGAAGCTAGGCTGTTGTAATAATGAGATATTGTAAAGAAAGATGAATTGCTAGAGAGGCACAGAGCATTATTATTGAACCAACTGCTTCGAAATATACATCAGGTGTCTAAATTAGTTACAACTCTGATTTAAGATTTGATATTAGGAAAGGAATCAGGTTCTTCAAATCTACCTTTGGAATTTTGAGCCATTTACTGCTCATGTTTTCAAGGTTTTGTTCACAGCCTAGTTCTTCATTTCCAAAAGACTCTCACATCATCACAGGACCACAGCAGCTAACTTCAGCACATATAAGCCATGCCAATGGAGCAGGGTGAGCATACTGACTGTGCTTCACAGAAAACATGGAAAGAAACACCAGATACACAAAAATCTGACATTCTTTCTCTTCTCCCTGTGAATTCCTTTCACCTGCAGATTGCTGGTTTGGACCTGTCATCTCCATTCTCTCACAAGTGATCTATTCCACCTGAGCAGGGAGTCAAAGGAAAATACCAGCTCATGATGTCACAGGTCAAAAAGGACACTCTAGCTCCTGAACAAATGACATAGGAATGACAATGGAACTGGGTTTATTTAACCTAGATGAAAGAAGGCTGGGGGCAGATCTGACTGCATTCTTCCACTCTCTAGAAGGAGTCAGAGCAAGGACAAAAACACTCTTCTCAAGGGCAAAGAACAAGGCAATGACCACATGGGTAAAGTTTTCAGCATGAGAGTACTCAAGCAGTAGAACAAGTTGCCCAGCAGTTTGTGGCACTCCATCCTCAGAGATGTTCAAAATCTGCCTAGATGCGTCCCTACGCAAACTGCTTTGGCCCAGAAGTTGGCTTACTTTTGAGCAGCAGGTTGGATCAGATGACACCCAGGAGCCCCTTGCAACCTGTGGTTCTGTGACAGGCACAACACACCTTGTCAGAAAGCTCACATGCACAGCATGAGCAGCAACACAGCCAACAGACAGACCTGGTGACAAGCACAGCTAAGCAGCTTTCACCACAAACTTGTTGCTTGAGATTTCCTCCATGATGCACAGCTTTTCTCCCCATCCTCCCACTTTCACAGTGCAACATCTTGCTCAGACCATCCTCTACTGTTCTTTCACATACTTGTAAACACTTTGAATTTCTGCTTCTTAGCATATGACACCTGATTACTTCAGGATTTCTTGAAAGCCTCACAGAGAATCACCTGGGAGAGCATTCAGCAGGTGGTATCAATTTTCCCTTCAAACCAAAACCAAGTGGTGATGGTTTCCACCTGAACCTGATAAAGGCATCTTTGGGATGTGATGGTAATGAGAACCTGTAGCAGATGTAACAGAAGACCAATAAAAACTGTAATTAATTTGAAAACTATTTATTTTCCCACTGCTGACACCCCACTGTCAGTCCACAGGCATTAACATTTCTTGTTAATCCCAGAGTTACTGTCTTAACTTGTATTTGTTGCAGTTTGCTGGGTTTATTTCAGACCTGAAGAACAGATGTGACAGCAGATCAGGTGCCAGCACATTGCACTGATAAACTCCCCACTACAACAGGGTAGGATAAACCCTGTCTCCAAAAGGCCACCTGCCCAGCAGTTATCCACCTCTACAGAGAGATAGACAGATGCCCTGTACCCAACAGCACAAATTCAGATTTGGCTGCAGGAAGCATAAAATCACTTTGCTCCCTGGATCTAGACTTCAGCCCTTTTCTTTTTCAGACTTGATCTAAACCCAGCCCATTTCTGGACATCCCAAAATCCTGGCTTCAAACAGAAGGGATGGGCTTTGAGTCAAGCCTTTGATGTGCTACTATTCAAAATATCATTATACTGCTATTTTCAGCCTCCAGTTATTTGTTTCTTTAATACATGAGAGGCAACAAACTCTCCTCATCCTAGTGCTCTATCAGCTTAATTTAGAATGGATTTTAAATGTTCAAAAGGGAATTCTTAATTTTAAGAGCATCAGAAAGTCCCAAGAACTAGCTTCTGAACCCATAAAATGAGTATTTGCCCATCTTGCTATTTTTAGAAGGCTGACCTCCAAAATACACTTTTCCTTTACAGTCAGTGCCCTGGTGCTATCTTATTTCTTTGTTTTGTTTTGTTTCCTCTCATCTATAAACATAAAAGCAACAAACTTCACCAAGTCTGCCTTTTGTCTGGTAAGCCTTATTCATTGGACAATTCAAAAGACATGGGTATCAACTGAATTAACAAGTAGACATGCTATTGTTACACTCCAATGTTATTTTCACCCAGTGCATAGTAGATCCTCTGGGAATTATAAAGAATGGTTTAGAAAGTGAGGCTGGACATCCAGCTGCTCCATCCAAAACAATGGCTTCACACTTGCCTGTAGCTGCTTTTGCTCCAAAATAATCTCTCTTTTAGGTAGTTTTTTGGCAGTGATTTAACTTTCCAGGCTATTCCAAGAACTTAATGCCATTTTGGCTAGAAAGTTTCTCAAATAATATATTCAGCATCTGTCTTTTCAAGAGCAAAGATGAACAAACTGTTATTTCATCACTAAGTCATTCGTAACCACTTGTTAGATTTATTAAACTGAACATTTGCTATGTTTTTGTGCTCTTGGAGGAGCTAATTTCTGGCCTAGTTGTGGGTTCCTGTAGCCACTGTACTTAAAAGGTCTCTTTTCCTGTCCTAATTTCCCTTTCTCAATCTACAATGCTCCACTTCACTAAAAAAAAAAAAATAAATAAAAATGCCGAACGGTTTTGTATATTTTTTTTTCTTCCCGGCACAAAAGAACTTCCGATCCAAACAACACAGGCAAGATTATTCTGCATGCCAGAATCATCTCACCCTTGTGTCTGGCTCATAATGATCATCGACATGAGACACCACCACTCTACTTTGTGCGTCTACCCATCAGACAGCAAGGATCCACGCGACAGCTACACCTACCTCAGCTACTCCTACTGCTTGGCACCAGAAAGGGCTTCTTTAAGGTTGGAGTGAAATGTCATGAACGTAACAGCACTGCTGTGGATCTGATTGTGTTCCAGGAAGTGGAGAGAAATTCATGATGGCACGCAAACACCACAGCACAGAGAATTAATTGCAAAACAATTCAGTGAATAACTGGGGTGTGTCCAGAGGACATTTGCACTGAATCTAGCTCTTTAAAAAACAAAACAAAACAAAAAACGCGATTGTTACTGCAGATAACATTTTAAGCATATGTTTTATTTACTCCATATAGTCTACCTGCTGTACTACTATTAACTAAGGTGACTAATTGACATCACTGAATAACTGAGGTGGTTCAGGTGACCAAGATTACTCAGATTTCCCTCTTCAGTGCCACAAGAAATGGCTGAACACTGGACAGACACAGTTGATCATACACAGATTATAAACAGCATTTTACTTCACAGACTTTGTTGACCATAACATAGATCCTACAGCCACCAAACTGTTCACCTCAACACTAACATCTAAAAATGTCAACTGTATAAAATAAATACTTTGAAAACAATTTAGACAGACAGTAGATGCTTGGCTTGTTTTTTAGGGCTGATTCAATAAGCTTTTAAAAACAATCCCAGAGGACCTTTTTGCATATATAAAAGGAAAATGAGAAATTCCCTAGATGCTGGCATCATCATAACAAAAAGTACGGAATTACTGATTTTAACACTGCCATTTGCCGTTTTCATATAGTCTCTCAAAGGAAAACAAGACCAATGCTAGACTTCTAGAAAATAACACCAAACCAAACAAAAATACCAAGACAAATGTAGCCAAAGAAGAAAATCGTGCAAGGTGCATTCCAAGTTTCCATAAAATCTGAATGAAACTAGCAGTTTTTAACGCACCTGATTGTCTTGCAATGGAGTTCATACCGTTTAGATGCATATCTATTTTTCCTGCTATCACAAGTATTTTGCTTATACATTTAAGGAGAGAAAGTCACATCGAAGTCTAACAATTACAAGTACAGAGATTGCATGCGGCATTCCTACCCCTGGAAGTTTCTGGCTTTTTTTAACTCCGTTTTTCCCCTCCCTGATTTTGATGTGCATGAGAGACTTCATACAAACAACAGGGGAAGAAAAATTACTTTACAAGACAAAGAATGAAATTAACTACTCAAAGTGCTGTCAACAGCTCACTGTAAACCTGGGAAAAATAAAGCGATAAAAATCAATTTCTGCAAACAATGTTTCACTTACAAAGTTTTAAACACTCCACAATAGCAGAGAGTAAGAAAAAAGGTCACACTGTCTGAATTTTAAGACAATAGTATATACTTTAAGAGAAGTTCGTACACACTTGAGCCTTCAAAGTACAAATTTGTGCCTCAGAAGTGACACAGCCCTTTAGATTTCAGGCACGTAATAACGTAAACCAGCTGAGTTTGCATTCAGAGTGTTTCAGCAGAAAACCTCCTGGAAACCACCCCAGCTGATGGGAGCTTCACAGGGAAATGAACAGCAAAGTATCCAAACGGCTTCATTTGAAGCTCTTCTGTGTAGTAAGAAGCACACTGGCATCGAGCCCCGGTAACTCTACATTTTTGCTCCCCTCCCGCCTTGCAGGAGCTTTTCCTTCTGGAATTCTGTGCCATCTGTACGTGCACGTCAGCAGCATCACAAGTGCCCAGTGCACTCTTCCCCCGTCGCAGTTTCCCATGAAAGAACGACTAATTCACACTGTCTGTAGCTGCTCCTGCTGCCAGCAGTGTCATTGAAAGACACCAAAGACGGGCAGGAGAACAAAGACTGTGCAAGGAAGCGGAGAATAAGCATCAGAAAAAGTGAAGGAAGAAAAGGAAAAGGTGCATTCTGCTCTTCCTTATGTCTGGCAGCTCTGGATTCACGTCACAGATGCGAGTGCAGAACTTGTCCTCCACAGAGGCAAAGGGTGAGGAAACAAATACTTAAGATCCTCACCTGGACCAGCTATTAAAATAATCTTTAAAAAGAAAAAAAAAAATCAAATAAACTTCTCCTACAGAGAAGGAAGGATTTCCTTCCAAAAGGAAGACAACCATTTTATGACTAACATTTTGTAACTATCCCTTTAAATGAATTAAGCCAATTTAGTTCTAGCCAGAATCTAAACTAAATTCTGCAGCCTGATAGGGAATAGGAGTACAGACGTAGCCCTGACCACTACCAGAAATTACAGCAGTCAGCACTGCCAAATGCTGTAACAGCAAAAGTATTATTCTATATCTAAACCATATTATTCCAAGTTTGTACTATAACTGGTGAAGAAAACTGGAGGGAGAGGAAAAAAATAACTAGACCCCAGCTACATTTAACACAGCTCCACTTAGGTAATGGAAGCCTCTGATTATTTATATCAGCTGAACTGTGCCCCACAGTTTACAGTCAGAGGTGGGTAAAAACCAAGTTGCATTAGTCATGGTTAGCCATCTACTTGAATCTGAAGAAGTAAACCTGTAGTAGTTACTTTTCACCCACAAAGGGCTGTAGGAGCTGGTTCCCTTAGTAAGAAACAGCAGCATTAATTAAGAAAGTGGAGGTACACCTTTTAATAATTAAAAGTGAAAGAGATCTTCTAAGAAGGGCAGTGGGTGATAATATTGAATAATTCAGCACTATAACCAATGGAACAACGGTACAGTAACTTTAGATGTGCGCATTTGCAACAAAATCCAACAAAAACATTTGATATGCTGATGGCTTCCTGTGTTCAGGAAATGGTGTACATTCAAGGTACTCCTTCCTATTGAGAGGGCACCAAAAACTTCTGAAACCACTGTTTACAACAAAATTTAAAACAGCTGGTAAAATTGCACTGAAGCAAGTGATTGTCCTGAGCTTACACTCTGCCAGACTTGGGCCCAAAAATCAGAGGTGTGGCCCTGTAAGGACAGTAGCTCCAGCCAATAAATCTGCATTCCGAATACGCCAAATAGGCCAGAACATCGACAGTTTAATTAGCAAGAGGGAAGGAAAAACAAACAAACAAACCAACCCAAAAAAGCCCACCCCAAAACAAACAAACACAAAATCCCCAAAACACAACAGATTTGTCACTCACCCTGTCACTTCACAAAGCTCCAGCAGCAGGGATAGCCTGTGTCTGTTAAGTTGAGAAGCAAACTGAAAGCTTCAGCAGCTGTTGAACATTCAGATTTAATTTGTGGTCACAAATATGGGAGAATTTTAATTTGTTGCCTGGCTAGCAGCTGAGAGGTAGATATACACCAGTAAAAAAGTGATGAGTCTGCTATTGCACGAGACAAAAATGTGTGTTATATTTAATTGCAGAAGTCTGGCAAAATATCAAAGAGCATGAAAAAAAGACATAAAAAAAATAAATCTGAGTGACAGACAAGGACAAAAGCTGCTGCTGTTCAGCCTCTTTCTGTCTCACTCGCTGGCAGGGATTATTAGCCTGCTGTGACTTCCCTTAGCAGACGGAGGCCAGCCAAATTACACAAAGCAGAATGCTCTTGGAATTTCCCTCTTAAATTGCTTTGATGACAAGTTCCTATTAAGAATTGTCATGAATTCATCAGAAAGCAGATGCAGCTTCCTCTGCTTACTAGGAACTGACCATCACAACTTCTTCCCTGGCAACAAAACCCTGATGAAGTAAAACTACTGTGCTACATACCCTTACAGACATCCCAAGGGAAGAATGTTTGTCTCCTTGTCTCTTTGTGAAGCCCTGCAAAAACATAAGGTATCTTGGGACACCCATCACGCAACACACACATGCTGAAGTGCCTCACAGTTAGTAGGTTTGCTGTAGTTATTATAAAGCATTATACAGTGAGCCCAGCCTACAGCGACTGCAGAGACAGGATTTTGGAAGCTACCAGTGACCTAGGACACCATCCATGCCAATTTAGAACAGTTAACAAAAAACTTGGTACCGACTGGTAGGAACTTATTGAATTTTGTTTGACTACCTCCAGGTAAAAATATTTAACTCTCACACTAAGGAAATACGCAGATGTAAATATGTAAGTAGTATCACAGTGGAAACGTGACCGTTCTTCAAAATTTAAAAAATAGAAGTAAATACACTGATGAATAGCTGGTAAAACTGTAACAGTACTGCAAACACTTAAGTGCCCTAGAAAAGTAAATCCCTGAATGTTTCCTTTTGATTACACAGGGGATTAGGTCACCAACGATACACACAGACCACCATGGAAGAAGAAACCTCTCGTTTCATGAACAAAATGGCCGAGGAGATGCCAAACCTTCTCCAGACACCCTTGGGTAAGGCCCAGCAAGTTCCCCTCTCCCCATCAGGGCCCGCAGCAGCGGGGCAGATGGCGCTGCCGGCCCGGGCAGCTCCCAACGGGGAGCCCGCGTTCCACCACCCCGACAGGGGAACTAAGAGCTGCGCGGCCGACCCCACCGCCTGTGCCGGGGAAAGCTCTCAAGTGCCCGCAGATAACGGGTGACGGGGCCGACGGGCAGAGCCCCCGCCAGCCTCGCAGCCCACCCTGCGCCTCCTCATTTGCACACTTTTACCTTTGCGCCCGTCAGCGGCCAATCAGCGGGCGCGGCGGCTGGCAACGGGCGCCGCTCACCTGCTGCGGCCGCGCCCGCTCCGCTGCTGGCGCCACTCCGCCCCCAGCCTCCCGCTGCGCGGTTCCCGGCGGCGGCAGCGGCGCGATGGTGTGCGGAGGCTTCGCGTGCTCTAAGAACTGCCTCTGCGCCCTCAACCTGCTCTACACGGTGCGTGGCCGCCGCGCTGAGGCGAGGCGGTGGGAGGGAGGGGCGCGGGCTGCCCTGGCGGGGTGCCCCTCGCCCTGCGGGTTCTGCCGCCGGGTGGGGTGAGGAGGTGTCGGGGCTCAGTCCGGCCTGAGGCGGCTGCTGGTGTTGAGGGGCCGGGGGGACGCCACGCCGGGGCCGCCGCTCGGTCGCGGCCTCCGGCTGAGGCGGGGGAAGGTGGCACCGGTCGGGCCGGGCTTTGTCTCCGCGGAGACGTGGCTCCCTGGGGTCAAAATCCAGGCGGTCGGGCAGCGGTGACACGGGCCGGGGTCTCGTTTCCCGTGCCCACGCCAGGCTGGGCCGGGGCGGCCCCGTGGCGAGGGGAGGCCCGGGCCGCCGCTGACCTTTCTTCTCTGCCTGCAAATGTCGCTGCGGCAACCCAGGCGTGAGCGAGGGAGGGTTTATTTTGTTATTCGCCAGCCAGGGAGTAGCACCGGCTTAAGTGCAGATCGGTGAGTGACAAGTGCCGTGTCGGTGCGTTGGGCCCTACGGGGCCTGGAGAGACTAGAGCACATCGGAGAAGGAGGGTGATGCGCTGGAGGGGCCCCGGCCCTGTGGTGAGGGGTTTCCCGGCTTTCCCTAGGGACCGACCAGTGGGTTTCAAAGTCTGGTTACTTCGGGGTGCTGAGAACATGTGTAAGGGGAAAAGTAGGAATATACTAAACTGAAATAATGGGATTGCTGGGAGCTCCCTGCAGGTGCCTGCTTTTGTTCAGGCAAGTTGGAGGACCTGTTTTCAACAGAGAACAACAAAGTCTCCACTTGTGGTACAGCTGTGGGTTTTTCTTTTCATTATTTTAAAATGACACAGAAATAGTAAGAAACAGGACTACATGTAGTGACTTCTCACAGCACATCCGGACAGATAGTATGTCTTCTAATGTTTCATGTTAACAACTGGGAATGACTTTCAGCAGACTGAAACTTGGGTCAGCCAGAGCTTGTGTACAGTTGTATCAGTGCTTTTCTGAAGGCACTGTCTGATCTCATATTAAAGGCAAGACAGGAGGCTTCTAGCTGACAGTTACTGTACCTGATGGTGATCACCAGGACAGAGTGCAGATGGAGATAGAAGCCACCTGTGTTAAAGCCAGAGTTGGTTGTTATTATATTATTTGGACCATGAGGTTACCCTTGGTCCCTTGGAAAAGAGCAGAACAAAAACCTTAATACAGGAGAGGGTGTGCTATTATGCATGTGCTTCCTTGGAGGAGCTTGTGGAATATGACCCTGAGAAGTCTCTGTAGCGTGTCTGGGGAGCCCAGCCTACCCACCGTGAAATTCACCCAGGATCACAGTGGTACTGTGGTTTGCCCATGCTAACCCCAGCCAGAACAGAGGGGAGCAGGTAAGCGTTGCCCCTGGCATCTATAGCTGGAGGTAAGTTTAGCGTATATAGATTCTCATCATTAAGGTAAGTTAGAATCATAGAATAGCCCAGATTGGAAGAGACCTAAGAAGATGATCTGGTCCAGCCTTTCATGGGGGTCCCTCATCCCAGTGGATGGGTTATAGATTTATTGTCCCATCCTGATTTCTCCTTTCCGTAAGTCAGAGATTAATGCAGGACGTTGTTATTATCTCTTATGTGACAGAAGTGAGAGAAATGTGGATCTTTCTAGCATAATACAGACACAAATATCATTTTGATGTCATATGGACAGCAGTTGTTGTTTTGTTTTGTTTTGTTTTTTTCTTGAAGGTACCAGCACTTAGTCCTACAACCATATATTAACCAAATCTAAGGAGTCGCGTTGGCGTCTTGGGTGTATTTAGCCTCAACACGAGTGGATTGATCTTTGAGACCTCTGTAGTTCTCTTTGTGATACCTGTACAAGGCACCTATGATCCTAGTCATGTGTATCCTTGAGCAGAATTTACTTTGTGGGTGTTACCTTGCTATTCTTTCATCTGACCTATGCAGAACACAAGTTTTTGCTGAAGGGAAAGAGTGACTTCTTTGAATTATAGTAACTGCAATATCCAGTTGTTATTGCTTGTGTCACTTATAAGCAAGTTACAGGACTAATGCTTTTAAATTCTGAGTTGCAGAAATTACATTTAAGGTATCTAGTTGGCCTGGTGGAGTTGATCCAGCAAAATGTGTGGACTTCTGTGTTCCTCAGTTAGACAAAAACCTGACAATATAACGCATAGGTTGCAACAGCACAGTGAATGGTGGCCTTCTTTTTTCCCAGCTGGAAAAGAAATGCAGAAGACAACCAGAGCAAGGACTTAACATCTTTTTAAACAATGTTAATTCAGATTAATAACTGGTGGGGATTAGTGAAGATAAAAAGGGATATTAGCTCAAGTAGGTAACACTTCTTGATTGTTTTTTGAGCTAGCGTTTGTGTCTGTATCATATGCTTGGGATGAATTAAGCCTCAGAACTGTATATTGGGGGTAGTAGTTTATATTCTCTTTTTCTTTAAAACGCTTCTAGAATAGGATATTTGAGCTTGACTTGTTTGTTTGTTTGTTTTAATGATGCCTTCTTTTACTTTTTACGTTAGTGCACCAAGAAAAATGTATATCCTGGCAGTAATAAATCAGATACTGGTATAAGGCAAGAAACCAGAAACCCACTAACCTAATTGCTCGCTTAATGTTCTTTTTAGATGATGACTTTTGGTTCTTCTCTGAACTAAGTTAATGTCTTTAGGCCATGATTCTATTTTAAAATTTGTTTTATATGAGTAATTCTGACATCTATGCTGCGTCATGCTACCTTCAGTATGGTTCCTTATGGGTATTATAAAAATAGAGGAAATTAATTGACTATTTGTTGAGTCAGTGTGTATATAATGATGTGTATTGCTGGAATAAAATCTTACATGAAAGAACTGTCTGCATACAAGGACATTTAAAATATTAGTTTTGGTTATCTGACCAATTTTATTGTTACTTAATCATATGAGCATTTCCCATCAAATGACAAATCCCTGCAAACTGTTTAAAAAGCCTGTCCACAGAGTTCTGCCAAATTCAAGGATGTGTATGTAAAGCAAGACTTCTAATCTTGCAGCTATAAGAACCCTAGATGCTCACTCCACCAGTATTTGCTCACTTGAATCAGACAGGGATTTCCTTAGGTAGACAGTGTTCTTTCCAAGCAAGTCTTGAGTAATTGTGTCAAAGTGTGAACAGCTGATATCTTATTGCAAATCAGATTCTCAGAAAGGAAAGGGAAATTCCTAAGTCCTAGCTCGCGATGAAACATTGAAGTGGTAGCTAGCTTGCAAGATTAAATATTTAAATGAAAAAAACAAAAACGACAGTTCGTTTGGATGGTGTTTGCTGGTTTTGTCACTTAATTATTACTTCAGAAGCAAACATGAACTGTTTGTTCTCAGTATGTAAACATCTTGCCTTTGTTTTAATAAGCAGTTTTTCAGTTTTCCATACACTGGAGTGGCCATTTGATTTGAAGTAAAACATGTGATAGCTTTACCATTAAAAGTGTGTATTTTTTACTAGCACAGAGGTCATTCCATAAGAGCATCCATCTTTCCTCTTAACACTGAAGAATACTTTTCTAAAAATAATTTGCTTTTTTTTATAATGCTTTGCTCTCTGAACTTGTTTTCTAGACTGCCTGTTAAGTGTCCTGGTTTTGCTATCACTTTCCAAAGCATTGTATTTGAAAGCTGTTGTGTTTTTTTGTTGTTGGGATTTGGGGTTTTTAATTTGTTTTGTTTGTTTTTTTTCCTTCCCTATTGGTGCCTGTTGTTTTCTGGGTGCCATTTTTATTGGAAGTGCAATTAGTGCATTTCTGCTGTCTTTATCAAAATTGCTTTTCCTGTATTATGGAAATATGCACAGATGAGGACAGAAATTCTCAGATTTGGGCAGTATGTATTTGGCATAGTAGAGTCTTTAATAGTGTTTGTCTTAGTTGCAGCATTCCTGGTGCAAAGATGTGAGCATGTTGCATCTTTGTGCAGATTTGCCAGCTCCATCTCCCTTCTCTTTGCATAGGGGAAACCTGGTGTCTGAGATACTGGCAACATCTGGATTTTCCTAGGGAAAGCGAATGTGACTGTTTCCCATGTTTTCTGATAGTTCCTGACCACCGTAATAGCCATGTGGAACCAGGTAATAGCAGACAGGAATTAGAGAAACACAGTTCTTGCTTCATGTGCCAGTTGGTTTCACAATAGTGAATAAACCTGCAATCTCTGAATTAATTCCATTTTGGTTTGTATAAGCTTGTTTTCTGCTGTAAGAAGTGAACAGTAAGTATCCTGCTGTTTGCTGAATTTGGTGGTCTGTGGTCAGCGTTCAGGAGAACAGTGTCAGGAGTTTGCCCCAGTGCCAGCCTGTGCTGGGATGATCTGTCTCATCCTCCTACCTGGATGCTCAGCAGATGGGACAGGTTGCCCTGGAGCCATTTCTGTCTTTCCCAAGGACATTTTTAAGGCATCAGTATGAGCTGTGCTATCTGGTATTGATGTATAAATAAAACTGTGGTACAGGATGTCCCAGGTACGTGGCAGGGAAGGTTAATATTGGTCATGTCAACTTGGTCTCAGGGATTTTTGTTTTCATTGGCTTTTTTGAGAAGGATTCTATGTTCATGCTTGAGAATACTGAAGAGTGACCACAGCAAAAATATGTATTTTAAGACTTTTTGTCAGTGCTTGGGAATGTCCTCAGGTATACTGTGTACCAATTTATAGCCAAAGTCACAGTGGTTTGTGATAGCAGGTCAAAATTGAGACATGTGCAGGGTCTGTAGACGAGATACGAGCTGGTTTTGGTTTGTTTTTTTTTTTTTTTCACTTGTCTGGCACAGAGTGCATAGTGGCGTTGGAGCTTGGAAGGCAAACTGCCTTTGGTGACAGAACTGGAGAATGACAGGACACAGAAGAAGGAGGCTACATGTAGCATGGTATGTTTTGATACCACTGATGTTTTCAACCATCCTAGTGGTGCAAGTTGACACTTTAAAACCACTACAATTATCGAGAAGCCCTTTGAATGCCCTGTAGTAGCTTTGTAGCTTCAGTTACTAGTTGTGCTCTTACTACTCTTTTTCATGTTGAGGGGGATATATGTGTGGAAGAAGCATCTATGGGATCACTGAGCTTCCTGAGAACATTTCACAACTTCTTAAAGAACAGTGAACAAACAAGCAGAGGTAAACATGGCAGAAGATAGTTGTTCGGCTACACAGCAGAAAGCTCGCATTTCCAAGGAGCAGGGAGTACAAAACAGGGATTAAATCTCACTGCCATTTTAACACGAAAGAAGCTTGTTATATGGTCAAAACCAATTTGATCCTAATCATTGGCCAGTAACATGAAGAACTCTGAACTAAACTGTCAAACTGAAAGAACTGGCTTTCATGATAAGAGACAAGAATGCTGCCTTTCACATAAATTGCTTGTTCCAAGTCATGTGTCTCACACCTGTTGAGTAACCAGACTGCTCTTCATTTAACTAAGTTGCCTAAATGTGCAAGATTTTGCTCTCTTTTAGAAATCCTTTGGAGGTACCCGGAGCTTTCCTTACCCCTCCGCTTTCCTTACCCCTCAGCTTTTACTGTGCTTTCAGTAAAGCTGAAGAAGTACTGTAAGGTGATGAAGTTGCTTACAACTTGGCAAGCTTACAGCTGTGATGGAAATCAATTTAGCTTAGGCTTAGCTTGCTAAATATGTACCCCTTCGTACTTCCTGCTGTTTTAATATGTTTTTGGATGAAGTGCAGGGGACCAGAATAATTGTCTTCAAGATTCTCTATGTTTGTGCAGAAATGGCTGGCAAAGTTGAAGGGAAGGGTGGTAGAAATCTCTGCCTTCAAAATGTATACCATTTGAGGTTTAAACTTGAAAGCCCTCTTAGAAGAAATGGAATATGAACTTTCATGTGGGGAGAGAGAGAGGTTAGGGATGATGTGTTGCATCATGTGTGTGATTTGTCTGGTTTGAGTTCCTGTTCCATATCCAGCCTGACAGCTATTCTGTAAATATTTCCTTTGCTGATACCAATGTAGATGCTATATAATTGCTTTACATGAGAATGGTGAAGCTGTATTTCTTGAAATTTAAATTCTGAAGTCTGTTGTTTACTAAACTCCTCTTTGGGCTGAGGCTACAAGAAAACTGTGGGAACACTGACTTCTGCAAATGACTTCCTTCCTAGCGAGCACTCCAAGCTAGCTGAAATGCTGAAAAGTTGCTAGTTAATCAAAACAGCAGGTTTGCTTGTGGATTGCTGTTGAAGGAAGAGGGAAATGGATTTGACATTTGAATTGTTTCTCAGTGGCGTTATTGAGAGAAACAATTTGTCAGAATCTTGGTTTCTTTTTGTAAAGTAGACTTTAAGCTTGCGGATAGTACACAAGGGGTAATTATGAAGAGTAATACAGTTTTCCAGTACAGGAGTGAGGGAAATGAGCAGCTATGGGCACAGGAGAACTTCAATTTAAAGAATAGACCAAATTAGTGTTTTTTATTGTGATTTTTGTTTGTTTATTCATTTGTTTTAGGAGGAGTAGTAATTTATGTAGCAGTAAGGGGAAAGAAAACTCTGATAAGTATGGTAAAAGCTAATGGTTTAATCATGTTAATCAGAAGTTAAGTGGAGAACAGGGCAATCAAACTTGTGATGACTTTGCCTCTGTGACAAATTCTCCTTTGTCTAGAAATTGTTATTTTTGAAACATCTCTGGAGTTCAAATGTGTGTGCATGTATATATATGTATAAAAATACAATGGAAGTCACTTAAAATGGAGTCTGATCCATCCCACTGGTCTTGGTCTTAACAGTCCCCAAAATCCTTCCTGTAGAGATGCTGATATTTGATTAAGATTTTGTCTATTGGCGGTATGCTTGATTTTTTTTTTTTTTCTCCATAGAAAAAGCACTTGGTTTTATAGTGAAAACTATAAACTATAAATTGATGAGTTTATATTTTGGGTTATGCTAAGCCTCTGTTTGCTTGTGTGCTTTTCAACTAAAGCTGCCAGCCTTTGTATTGATGGAGAGTATAGTATATAGTAAATAGAGATACTAAATTTAACTTACTGCCCATGGTTCTGTGTTGTTTTTCTGGTTTGTGGACAGTATGTGCTTTTAGCGTCTTCCTGTGAGACAGATTTCTCTAGCCTGAGATTGTAATAAATTGTTTTGCTCTCAATGCCTTTTGACTTTCTATGTAAACGCATCTTAAGTGAACGGGACCTTTAAAATCACTTCTGAGAACAAGACTTACACTTGTGTGTTTGAAGCTGTATAAGTACTTCTGAGGAATCATACATTGCTCTTTTATTGAGAGAGCTTCTTACTTCTTGTAAGAAAGTGTTTTCTTGATATCGGGTTTAGGAGCCGGTGATAGTCTCTCTTTAATGAGTAGATGATACAGAGGAGTCCTTGGGGGGAGTACTGAATCTGTCCTTTATCTGCCTGTTAAAGCTTGGTGTGAAGAGTAGCAGACCTTCCATGATGGAAGAGCTGGCTGTGGTGTGTGGGAGTGTTGGTTGGAAGGGACTTCTGGGGCTCATCTGTCCAGGCTCCTGCTTAGAGCAGATCTATGAATAACACTCATTTGCCAGCTGTGGCTTTGTCTGCTGAGTTGTGAAGACCTTGAGAACAAAGATTATCACCTCTTTGTGTACGGCACCACACCACCTTGCAGATATTTTTTCTGATGTCCAGTGTAACCTCCCAAGCCATTACTTGTGGTTGTTGCCTCTTGTTTTGTGCTTGGTCAATACTGAGAAGAGTTTGCTTCTGTTGTTTTTGTAATGTGCCTTCAGCTTCAGTTGCTATTAGATTATCCCTAGGCTGCCTCTTCATCAGATTAAACAAACCCAGCTCCATCACCTGCTTCTCAAACATCATCCTCAAGGTTCCAAGCCATTTTGGTGACTCTTCACAGGTTCTCAAATTTCTTTTCAACCTAGGGGGCTTGAAATAGGACACAGTATTTGAGCGGCAGTCTCATCAGCATTAAGTTTCCCATGATTGCACTCCTCTTGGCTTTTCCTCTTTGAAATAAGAGCTGACTCCTGGCTCATACTGAGCTTGGCAACCAGTGTCATCCTCAGGCCTATCTCAGGCTGTTGTTCAACTGATCCGTTCCTAGGCTCCACTGAAGCACCCCAGGAGCAGAATTTTGCACTTCATGAGGTTCCTGTTGGCTTATTCCTCAAGCTTATCAAGGTCCATCTGTGTTGAATCTCCATTTGGAGACTCAATCACTTTTCCTTGTTTGGTATCATCCACAGATTTTCTGAGGATTCATTCTGTCTTATCACCCACGTTGTTGATGAAGATACTGTATAATATTTGCTCCAGTATCAGACTTTTTGGTGCTCTTATCTGCTACCAGCTGGATGTTAAGGCGTGGATTACTACCCTTAAGCTCAGCAGTCCAGCCTGTTGTCATTCAGTCTAACAGGCCATTTCTTCAACCAAAGCCTTTTCAGTTTACTAATGAGACTACTGTGCGAAACTGGCTCCATTGTAATCACAAAAAACTGGACTGTGACTTTGTTTCTGGTGGATTTACCAAGCAAATATTTGAAAAATTAGTAGTCAAGGCTAGCTTTATGTAAGTAAACTCCTGTAGGTACAATTGAGTTTCACATGTACCTCAGTCTTCCTGGGATTATGCTGTTTTATCTGGGGGAGTTCTGGTGCTGTGAAATGTGGTTTCAGTAAAATAAAATGGGACATTCAGAAACTCCCTAGAGAGTCCTTTTTCCTTTATTTAACAGAAGTAGGTGACTTTTTAAATTAAGTAAATAAAGCTTATGCGTTTAGAATGTATATATGGCTCATTTACAAGTAGTTAGGGTCACAAAGTAATTTTGTTTCAGGTACATTTTACAAAGTCTTACCAGCCTCACTTTTAGAAATATTGCATCTAAATCCTTTTGTTTCAAAAGACTGAAATGAGCACTGCTGGGTAGTCATTTCTGGCGGCTGAACAATGCCTGACACTATGAGCCTTGCAGTGTTCTACAGACTAGTAAAACCTCTTCCCAAAACAGCTAAAGTTACTCTTTCCTGTTGGCAGTGATGTGTGTTTACTTTAGTTTTTCACATTATGGCATTATAAAACTATATATGTACATACATAGTTTTATTGCTCAACATTCGGATAGTCTAATCCAAACCTGAAAATGAAGAAATAACCGTAATTTCATCTTTTGGTCGACATGCAGAGGAGTCAGGAACTAAATCTGTTTCTGGTATGATTTGTAAACCTGCAGTGTTGAAACACGAAGTCAGCGTTCCACAATTTCAAGTGTCTAGAATTGGAGTAGCCAATAGTTATTTTGATCCAAATAATGTATCTGCCTGGATGGATGTAGCATTTTCACATAGCTTGGCAACCAGAGCCCAGTAGCATGGATTTGTGATCATACTGAACTTCCAGATGTTTTAAGGAACTAGACAGTGGACAACTTGGTCATGTGAAAGAAAAGAAAATACAGCCTTGGTATTGTGGTGGTAAAGCTTGAAAATGACACTGACTCTAAAACTAGAATGTGATCAAAAGAGCAACTGAACTATTTTATGTTACTTTATTTTTCAAAGCCAGTCACCTGTTTCCTGGACATCTAGGGTTCAACAATGGGTTCAAAAGCCAGAGTTTTTTTTTTTTTTTTTCCACTTGAAAACCATAGCAGTACGTGGCTGTTTCTACCAGAAAAACTTTTTGGACCAAGTGGCCACAGTAATACCTTTTAGTGTCATATACACTAATTTCTTGTGTACACCAGAATAATGGAAACTGAGATGCAAGCAGCAAGAAGTACGTCGTACCCTGCAACTGGTGCACCGCGTTTATCCAGTAGGTGTTTTAAACACAGACTTTGTTTAGGTCTCTTCTTCTGATTGTGATACTTCAAGAATAAAACTTATTTCATCTGAATTGTTTTAGACCTCTTCTAAAATGAGCAAAGAGCTGAATAAATACACATTTTGATATCCTGGAGGCAGATTGGTGAAAATAAAGATTTGCAGTCATAGCTCAGACAGGAGAAAAAAGTGTTCGTGAAAATCTTTAGGAGCAAAGTTTCTTCTTCTTCTCTTTGTGAAATAAATGGAAATTTGGCATTGTCTTTGAGACTTTTTTATAACACTTTGAAGAGCTGTGTAGTGGCAGTGTGAGTTCTGAGCTTAGAAGCTGATGCAGAGCACGAGACATCAGCCAGTGCTTTCTTACTGGAAATTGGGTTATGGAATTTCTTTTGTTGTTTGCTTCTGATGCTCATGTGGAAAAATAAATCTTCCCAGCAGTATGAGATAAATAAGATCAATGAATGGGCCTAGATCAGAACAGGTAGGTCTTGCACTTAACTGTCTGAGTAGCAAGGCTAACTTTTAACATAAAACATCAGGAAGATTATAGCCTTTTGCAACATGCAGTCAGAAAATCTGTCCCTGGCAGAGCCAAGGCTTTATTTTTTTCTTCTCGCCTCCATGTAATTCAGATTCATGATATCTTAGCCCTGTGTTTCAGTTTTAACTAAGCTTAAGGCTTTTTGTTTGAGAAACAAAGACAAACGGGAATTAATCCTAGAACTGTACTGATATTGATCAATTATTTGGAATTTTATAGGTTTCTTTCATCTCTTCATGTGGTAAGAGAGAGGTGAAGGTATGGCAAATATCCTCCTTCATGCAGACTCTTAAATTTCTCCTGTGGATTACTGGCTTTTGGTGAAAACGTTTTTTTCGAGGTGTGTTCTTGTGTGAACACACTTGAGAAAATACTCACTGTGTTTAATCTTGATAAGCATGACTACTTGTTTTACTGGATTACTTGATGTTACCTTCGATTTCCTTGTTTCAAAAGCAACACTACATGGGTCAGTCTTCTGAAGCATATTTAATGTGAAAAAATACACCGACATGTTTGGTATTAAAACCAACTAAAATGCACAGCTCTAGGTTAAGTATACTCAAATTGACGGATAAGTTGGAAATTTCCTCTTATATTTAACTTCTTTCACCTCTCTGGATAAGCAGTAGAATGTCGTGAGATACATCATTTGAATGGAAGCTGGTGAACAACTCTTTTAAGTGCTTGATGTAGGTTTGCTGTCAAATAAAGCCAGGAGGTTGGACTAGACTAAACACTTACTGTTTTTGTTCTCTTTTGTTTTGAATAATGATACAACTCCTGAGGATTTTTTGGTGAGGTCAGGGTTTTTTGAAGTTAAAACTTGTATGTTGAATTGGTGTTATTTAACAGGGAACGTAATGGGTGATAAATTACACATAGGTCTAACTGTTTGAAACATGAGAGTGTTGAGCAACCGGTGTGTTGGACATCTGGGTTGGCTTTGTCTGCTGCTTTCCTCCTGCTGTACTTCATGACAGATTTCGCTTCAGCTTTTCATGTTGGATTTTTATTTTTTTTCCGTGCTTTTGGCATGGAAACAGGAAAGGCTGGAGCTTCCTGCCCACCTAACAATAAATCCCAGTAAACTAACTGGGACAGATTCTGCCTACCTTCCCTGAATACCATCTCTAAAAGGAAGGAAACAGCGTAAGAGCATTTTGGGTATTGAAATAGGAGTGACTTCATAGTAGAGCTGTTTTTCTTTCAGAAATACATAGCAGAGACAGGCACTTTTGTTGTTTTCCTACATGAAGTCCTTGAGATACAGACCTAAAAAGTATTTTTGTGTGACCTTGTTAACTATTGTATTATATCATGAACTATGTAGAAGCTTCTCTGATGAACTAATATAGCTGTATTCCTGATTGCAGTAAGTTGGCAAAGTGCACTTTTTTACATGTTTAAAGATGTGGAGCTGTACATCCTATTTTCTTTGAATACGCTGCCCACATTTCAGAAGACACCTGGAATTTTCTTTCTTCCATTCTGTGATTGAAGCCAATGATTTTAGTTTATTTGTCAATTCTACTTTAAGTGTCTCTAGTCAGTTGCAAATAATGTAATGTGGCTTGATTTGCAGGTGGATTAGGTTCTAACAGTTCCACATTAGCAGTGTTGAAGAATATATGTACCTTAAAACATACGGAACTGAAGTGATCTCCATGATTAAGTGGAAGATTGGTTTGTTTAGGGTTGTTCTGCATCTCTTTGCACTGGAAAGAAAAACTGTACCTAATAACAACTTTAATGTAAAGAATGTAGCTGTGTGTAGGTTGACCCTCTGTTAATATGCAGACTGACTTTTTCTTTTCTCTTCCCTGCAGCTGGTCAGCCTGCTACTGATTGGAATTGCGGCATGGGGAATCGGCTTCGGCCTCATCTCTAGTTTCAGAGTTGTTGGAGTGGCAATTGCAGTAGGAATCTTCCTCTTCCTGATTGCCTTAGTCGGACTGATTGGTGCAGTGAAACATCATCAAGTGTTGCTGTTCTTTGTATCCTAATGCGTTACAGGGATCACGCTTGGTTAAAGCCATGTGAACAATCTGTTCTGTCAGCTGAGACGAATGTAGAAGGTGCTTCAGAAACAGAGCAGCAGTTCACAACCTTGTTTTGGTCAAGTGCAGTCTAAATTAAATTACCTTCCCCTTTATTCCAGCTTCCTTTTTTTCCTCCCTTGTTTGTGCTTTGAAGATGGAAGTATTCGCGTCTCCTCTTTTAAAAAATAAAATCTTGCTCATTTTTTGAGAGCTTTTAGTGGTGGGTCACTGTCACAGGTGCTTCTTACTGTGTACCCAAGCCTACCCCAGGCTAGAGTATGTGAACTATCAATGTTTAGCAGTAAAGAAAGGTGATACTTGCAGATAGCGAGCTGGTTGTAGCTGGCAGAGGAATGCATTGTGGGTAGTACAGGCTGTCAGGAAGCAGCACTTCCTTTTATACCTCAACTCTAGTGGTGAATCCAGTCTAGAAATGAGCGCAGGCCTTCTCCGTGCACTTTGCTGCCCCTTTATGCTCACTGACACTGTAAGCAGTGTGTGGTGCTGTCTTGCATAACAAAATTGATCTATTTGAAAGAGAAAAGAGATTCATTAGATAAGTCTTTATTTTTCTGGTTGTGGTCTATTAGTAAGTAGTGACCTCCACTTTACAAACAGTTTAATTGTGTGAGATAAATATCTGTTTCTGAACAGAGCAGCCAAATAGTGAAGACTTTCAAAACAGGATATTTTGTATCAAAGTTTGTTCTTTGTAATTTGTTCTGTTTTCAGATGCATTAGTCCAAAAGTGTATGAGAATATGTTCCAAAAGCAACTCTCACTTAGAACTTCAACCTAGATTAAAAAATATTTTGTAATTAATTACAAGACTATGTCATTGAAGAAAAAGAAAATCTGAATATGCAATACCCAGAAAAATATTTTCATTACTTCTGAAGTATCTTGAAATGGCAACACAAGTCCCTAAAGCTGGAAAAATTGACTTAAGATTTTTCTCTCTCAAACCCCCTTTTATTAACCTCTCTGTGCATGTTAACTTGCTAGGCAAGAAACATGTTACAAAAGCAAAATAAATTTGAGAGTATATCCTTAACTACCGTTTCCAGTACATGATTATTCTTTTGCTAGTCTTTATTGTCCAGCTTTCTGTCTCCTGTGCCTGTTTGGCACTAAACAAGGAACAGCAGGTAAGAAATGTTTCCTGACTTCTCAGTTGATGTAAAGCATAATATTATAAATATATGTACACACACACAAACATCTTCCTCAAAATGGGGAGAGCATATTTTAAGAAAATCGGCATTATCCTTTTAAATAAGGACTAGACCTTAGGCAATGCTTGGCCCTGGTAGCTAGAAAGAAATACATCTGATCCTAAAATGACTTCCAGCTGTGTTTTGGTTTGGTTTTAAGCTTCCTGTCTAGGTTTATGGTCACAAGTGTAACAGCATGATATCTTGACTATATAATGTGTTCAGCAGTTCCATATAAGCTGACGCTATCTACAATAATCTTAATATAAAGATAAAGCCACTGAATTGAGCTGGTGTAGCTGAAAAGGTTGTAACTACATGAGGAGCAGAGGTTACCCTGAAGTGTGAAAGTAAAACCAGCTTCCATGGGGTATGAAGACTAATTCTTAACTGCATAAGAAGCAGGCAAGGGCACAGTGACTAAATAATCATCTTTTATATGTAAGTACGCTTTTTGTTTGAAGTCTGAGCAGTCCCAGTTAGATGAATTGCAAGACCCATTACTAGCGCTCTTGTTAGTTTTAGGGAAAAGAAAGGTAGAAAATTAATTATGATCAGAATGTGCTGCTCCCAGGTGCTGCTATTTCATTAGCTATACAGGCTGTTGTAACTTTCAAGTCATATTTTAATATATTATCCTGATAGACTTCAAGATCTGAAGGTTTCAGTTAGGGAATTATTGATTTGGCCTAGTATATTGGTTTCCATTGAAATGCAAACCAGCTCAATTAATATAATATGTATTTGCTTATGCCTTCTAGAGTCAACTTCTGGAGGTGGGATGGAATAACACTAACAGCGCAAGAACAGATATTGAGAGAAACCTGAATTGTTGTGGATTCAGAGTTTTTGATCCGAATGAAGTCTGCTCTTCTGTAAGTTCATCATGCATGAGAAAACTCAGGTCATTGTGTTTGTTCATATGTGTACAGCTGTTTTCATAGTTGCAGAAATCAAGAGTTTTTTAAAGAAATGTGTAAGGTAGTTGTTACAATGATACTAAGCTTTCCAGCTAACTTATTGGAGACATAATTACACAGCACCCTGCAAGGATTGTACTCCATGGTCATTTTTATATACTTGCTTTTTTGGAGTGTTTTAAAACTGCTAGAGTTTGTCCATGGCTGGCAGCCTTTTATAGAGGTAACTAGACACTTTCACTTAATGGAATGTCATCAGAAAATGGAGTGCCATTCTGCTTATATATCTGCTGCAGGATTGTTTTAGAAGTCACCAGTGTCAACCATGTGCACCAATAATAGAAGAATATTCTGGAATGGTGCTGAGATTTGTTGGAGGCATAGGACTCTTCTTCAGTTTCACAGAGGTAAGAGGTTAGAAAATGTAGTGCTTTTCCCCCACTTCTAAGGCTTTGTTTTGTGAAATAATTAATTTTAGAGGGTTTGTTACAGGAACTCTCAGTGCCATCTCAGGAGTCAAATAACTAATTGGGTCATATTTTTCCAGGTCATCAGCTTGTTTAAGTCTGCCAAAAGGCGGACTTGTCTTTATTTGACACAACGAGTTCTTACAACTTTGTTATTTAGACTACAAACCACAACTAGATACCACATTAAAATGTGGTGCTCTAAAGTTTAAACTTTTGCAGTCTTTGAGGCTTTCTGGTTTGGGGATTTTTTTTGAATTTTTTTTGTGCCTCCTGTAGTGCAAGGATAGAGTTTCTTGATGAGTGAACTACGTTTTGAACATCAGGTTAGAAAGGTGCTTGACTCTGCATTAGTACCCAGATTACACATGTACTTCCTTTATTGGTTGGTCCTTGGAGCAGCCCCACAGTAACCCCACAGTAGAGCACGTGAAAATACTGCTGCCTATTGCACTTTTCGGGAGGTTTGTAGATATTACAGCAACGAAGGAGATACAGCAACTTCAACAGAATCACTCTGACATCTGCCCTCAGTTTCTCTACTAGGAATGTGAAGCTGCTGGGAGGGGGCAACATGGTTGGGGGAATGACAAGATTTGAAACTGTGCTAGAAAAACAGCCTTATAGTTAAATGTTAACTGTAAAATGAAACAATTTGGAAGATTTGTTTATCATTACATGAATAACAGGCTTGTGAATATTTATGATTTGGGGAGGGCGAAGTTTAATGCTAGACATGCATATGGGAAATATTTTGCACTGCATTGCAGGTACAGTTTTGGCTTTTTTGCTTTATTTTTCTCTCTGTGGCTAGGTATGTATTCTTTCTGAGAAGGTGCTTTTGTTTTCTAATTAAGAAAGCTGGTGTGTGGTTGTGCAGTTTTAGCAATAGTAAAGTATCGTAAACTCTTGTACTGGAGATTCATTGTCAGGATTTTATGTTTAAAACAAATTTTGTTAAAGTGATGGAAGGTGGGATTGCAGACCCTCTGCTTAATGTCTTTGTTTTTTCTTTTCAGATTCTAGGAGTCTGGCTGACATATAGATACAGGAACCAAAAGGATCCTCGTGCAAACCCTAGTGCATTTCTTTGATAAGTTTATAGAGGACTGAATCTTCTCTCTGCACCCTCTACTTCAAAATGCTGACTCTCTGTAGTTTGGTATTTCTCCGTAATAGGGATTCTACATGTACGCAAAAGAAAACTTGATTTCCATAAGAAATTTGTAGTTTTCATATTTAATTTTGCAGTATTCTTCTAAGCATCTCTATCTTGAAGTAGACTGGTGCATTTGGTAGCTGGGCAGAGTCAAATTGCTGCTCTGAGCTGGTTAAATAACTCTGTTAAGGCTTTGGTAGTTGATGTGTTGAACTCTATACAGTGAGTTTTATAGCACTACCGGCTTCTCTGGTGTCCAAAAAACCACTGAAGTGTTTTCTGCTATATTCGTTGATTACAAAAATTCACATGATTTCTCATAAAAATGCTAAAATTATATGGTGGATGGTTGGACAGTATGATTTGATTAGGATTTGAAATTAACTTGAGTCAGATTTTTTTGTCTTAATAATGGTCTCTCACTTTCCTGTTAAAGTAAAAATAGAAGCTTTGTTGTTTTCTGTGGTGCACATTAAGTACATGTTAATGACTACTGTAGTCTTCACCCCTCCCCTTCCCTGTTTGTTTTGGCTTTCTGGTAGCTTTAGAATTTTGTTGAGAAGAAAAATAATTAATTACTTTTTAAATTGATACCTTCACTATGAGAAAAACGAATGAGTAAAATCAGGAGAATGTAATCTGCAGCTGATTAAACTTTGACTTGAAACTTTTGTTTTCTTTGACAAGTGAATGAAGTTTGGGATTTGCACATCAGAATCAATAGTGGTCTGTCATCTTTAATGTAAGAAACTCGATGTCTGAAAAGTTGTTGTACAGCTCTTTTCTCAGATGGTGTAAAATTGTTGTTGTAATAACTTCACAGTGTATATTCCTCTGTCATCCAGCTAACAGTCTTGATTTCATGAGAGATTGAATGATGTGTGGAAAAGAAAGTTAAAAAAAAAAAAAAAAAAAAGTTTAAAAAAAAAACAACAGTGGTGGTTTCCAGTAGTGGTTTTTGTTTTGTTTTAGAAAAAGTAAAAGAATTAAAGTTGGAATGGTGCATTATCCATGTAGTAAGTGTTTTCTGAGCAGAAGGAAAGCAGGGTCCTTCTTCCAGGCTGTCATAGAAGCGCATCAGCCGGAACATCAGCCATCGCGACACAAAGGTACATAATGTCCATTTGTTTCTGATCACACTGAACTGCAGACGTGCACTGTGTTCAGCTGCTGCTTCTGGAGCGGTTGGCAGCTGCTGCAGCCTGAATATGGCTCCACAGGAAGGGAGGGGGAAGAGTACTAAGGCTAAATGCCAAGTACACAGCAGCTGAGTGAGGGAGACAGTGAGGGCAGACAAAGTGGGTTCTCATAGCCTCCCTTTACTGGGGAGATGCCTCCTTGCTTCTGCAAAGGAGGCAAAAAGAAGTTGACTTACATGCCCCTCAGAAAGTCCAGTGCTCCTGAAGAAGGAATTGTCTCGAGGTTTTAAACCGGAAGAGTTGAACCTGAAGGCATAGAGTGCCGTTAAGAACTTGCTAAAGACATCTTCTCTTCAGGTGTAGCTGATTTTTCCACAGCTGCTGTCAGCGCCATCTCCTGGTGTTTGCTCTGAGTTACTGCTTCGTATGTGGAGAAGTATTGACATCTGTTTCAAGCACATACTTGTACATGCAGTGTAAGAGCCCACTCGTGTACTAAAAGACCTTAAGAGCCTTCAGATTATTGCTGAAGTATAATGTAAAAATATGCAACATTTTTTCACACCTCCACCAAGTGCTGTCCTGTTTAGGCAACTAATTAGCTGTTCTCAATACCTTTTGAGGACAGAGGTCATCTCATGACTTCCTTCAGCAAGAGTTGATTTTCCTAGACAGGCTCTGTATTTTGTGCCTAACTGTAATAATTTAAAGGAGAAGTCTTATGAAGAAGGTGTATGAAGCTTAAGATAATATCACATTGCTGCATCAATTTTGATTTGTCCTAACTACTTCAGTGCTCGGTTTTGGGTGGGGTCTCATAAATGTGGTAGGTGATACTGGAGTGTGCAGTTACTGAGAAAATACTGAAAATGTTACCACTTCAGAAAGTGTCACGTCTCAAAACATGCAAATCGATGGATTATATGGCTTGATTAAAGTTTTTCTATCATATTAATAATATTTTGTCTCTTCAAGGTTGTGGTTAAAAAAAATCAAACCAAACCAAAACCCAGCACAAACCTTGAAAATTCACATTAGAGTGTGGATTCACTTTCAGAACTTGATTCTTAAGGGGGACAGTAAAACACATTGAATCTGACTTTGGTTTTGGGGTGGAAGAGAGTCACCTCTCTTGGGAGGTCTGACTCGTGTGTCGCTATACAAGAAATGTATTGTTCTGATGTGCTGAAATACAGCATTTTTAAGAATGATTTATGCCTATTCTTGGTGGGTTTTGTCTTCGAAGTTTTCTTTTTTAATTACTTTGTCTTTTGAGAAAATAGTTTGGTCATATAAAGATTTTGTTGTTTGGCTTCTAGAGAGACATTTTAATTTTTATATGATCGAGAATTGGGCTTAATTGTAACTGGATTTTCTAGAAGCTGTTTACAGCAGCAGCAAAGTATCGAAGTAACAAAGTGGTTTAACTTGGAATATTCTTAATGCTTATATTAGATGGTTTTTGACCTTCATTATATTGAAATGCTTTCTTAAAGTTGGTTATTCTAGGAAAATGTAGAAAGCTGTCTTGATTTCTTTCAAGACACCTACACATTTTCATCACATATAAGTAACTGGCTATAAAACAATAAAATATAATTCTTCTACATCAATCTGAGAAAGTGAATTCAAATGGAAACTAGCATACTGATACCACTGTGCAGCATCTACCTGGTTTCACATGAGAAGAACTATTACAAAAAGAAGCAGCTTGCAAAGCTTGAATTGATACCTGTAAAAATGTATGTTAAAGCCTATAGCTGATGAGTAGAAGTGTGCTAGTGTTCCTAGCTTGCATGATGATTTTAGGCCTAATTATTTAAAGATTATCTGAATGCTAGTGGAATTCTGGAAACCCATCCATCCTGTGTGCTTCAGATTACCAACTGTATGTACTTCAGCAATGATTTCTCAGGTTTTCCAAATACATTGAAATAGGTTTTTAGCTATCTTAGCTTGGCTTGATGCCTCTATAGGCCTAAATAATCTGCATTTAGAGGGGAGGATGAAAAAAGCAGAATTAATTTGACCATTTATGTATTAAGATTCTTGGAAATTTGGCTACGGTGAAAAGCAAATGACAAGTGGCTTGAATGCAAAAAATTAATTTCATTTTCAAAAATAAATTTGTTGATACTTGCAGGCTGAACTAGCTTGTGTGTTTGCATCTATAGCACATAGACTACTGGACCCTTGTAGATTCTGCCTTAAATCCATTTTAGGATATGCATCAGTACATCTGCTTAAGCGAATGATATTACTTCAGGAGTCTTACAAAAACAGACTTGTAATATGTGATGGCACAGGCAGCTTCCCCCTACTGCATCCTTTTTCCCCCCGTCTGTCTTCTGGATGCTGCTGTTAAATGGAACATCTTGCTGAACTGCTGAAGCAATACTTGGTGGCATGACTGAGGCAATTTCCAGGTGTCACATGAGGTTTTCTGGGTGGTAGGGTTTGCATAGCTTGCCAGAGACATATTAGCAGGTTCTAATTTTGCTGAGAAGTTCCTTTGAGCTGAAACCCACACTTCTCTTACCTGTCCTACCCTCCCAAGGGTGTTCCTCTCTTGCGGTCATCATCATGACTGGTAGTGCTAGTAATGGTAATAGTAGTGACAACAATAATGGCTGACATCATTGCCAAAAAACTGAGGAGATAGTGGAGATACATTCCTGGGCAAAGTGTTTCTCACTGGTGGTCTGTACACCCATGTGTTCAGCTGCAGGGTTTCTTATAGTTCTGAATTTTCTTATCCCTTTCAGGCTTGTAAATGAGCAATCACAAGCTGTAACACCATCATGAAACCAACCATATACTCAATATAATATTACTTCTATTAATCATCTCAAGGCTTTTCTGAATTCTGATGTAAGCAGGAATTTTCTAAGGGTAACAGTTTTTAGCTTTAAAAAAATTCTTCAAGTGAGTAAGGTGATCCTCATCACGTCAGAATGCAGCATGTTTAGAAAAAAAGAAACAAAAAACCCCCATGTAAACAATCCCGTCCTCTAGTAGCAAGTACTTTTCTGTAAAAGGTTTGCACTTCTTATCTAGCTGTAAAGAAAGGGCTGATAACGGCAGCTCGACATAGATTGTTGCTGTGAGAAAATAAATGGAGATAAAACAGGCTGAGCAATGCAGCATTTGGCTGGCTGCTAGAACTGGAGATAAAAAGCTGCTTTCCTCTACTGGGCTTGGCTGAGTAGAGTTAATTTTCTTCAAAGTAGCTGGTATGGTGCTGTGTTTGGATTGTGACTGAAACAATGTTGGTAACACAAGGATGTTTCAGTATTGCTGAGCAGTGTTCACATGGAGTGAAGCGAGGAGGCTGGAGGGGGCACAGCTGGAACAGCTGGCCCTGACTGACCCAAGGGTATCCCAGATCACATGTCATTGTGCTCAGCAATAAAACCTGGGGTGAGGAGGAGGAATGGGGGAAAAAATGGGAGCGACGGCATTTGTCTTCTCAAGTTGCCATTATGCGTGTTGGAGCCCTGCTTTCCTGGCTGAACACCCACCTGCCCATGGGGAGTAGTGAATGAATCCTCGTTTTGCTTTGCTGGTGTGCGTGGCTTTTGCTTTACTGTCCTTATCTCAACCCACAAGTTTTGTCACTCTTACCCTTCCAGTTCTCTCCCCCATCCCTCTGGAGGGGAGTGAAGGAGCGGCTGTGTGGGGCTGAGCTGCTGGCTGGGGTTAACCCACAACAGCCCTTTTCCTTCCAAAGGGCTTAGGTGTAAAATTGCAAGCTGTGGTCTCAAGTAACAGAGTGGGTTTAGTCTTTCTAATAATAGTAGATGATTATAAGAAAAAACAAAACAAAACACAAAAATCCCCACAAAACCCACAACACAGTAACGTTTTGTATGTAAACACTGGAAATGGATTTATTTTTAAAAAAATCATTTTTTACAGTTGGATCATACAATATTCTTCTGTATGCCTTAAATTAAAAGCCTCCGGCTTTTAAATATGCTGCCTAGTACAAAAGTGCTAATGTAAAACTGTAGTGTTTGTGTATATAAACCAGCACTACACATTACTAAATATTGCTCTAAATATTCTCTTCACCCGTTTCAATGAGTGGAGAAGAGGTTGAAGATCAGACTTCGTAGTATTTAAGGGCTTCCTTCTTCCCCTTACAGTTCAGTCTTCAGGAGCTTCTGCGCTTTCTGCATATTTGAATACACTAGAAATGAAATATTTATACATGTTATTTATGTTGCAACTTCCTATTCCAGCAACTACAATTGTGGTAGAGAAAACATCATTATTGTTAAAGCTTTTGCTCACATGCCTATTGCTATACGGATTCTGATGCACTGGGCTCTTCCAAGCATTTTCCGAACATCATCTGTTTAATTTTGAGTGGTGAGAACACAGATCTGTTAAGGCAAACGTGCAGGCGTTCGCAGAGCAGAGATGGGAGCTGTGCAGCAGTGAGGGAGGATGAACATACAACTCTTCCCTCCTCCCCGGAGCTTTCCTGACCCGAGCTGCCAGGGCTGGTGTATGAGAGTTCTCACCATTGCGTACACTGAATGCTGCTGAATTATGCACGTTCACAGTGACATGTGCTTTCTCTTTAAACAGATGGATGTTTAAGGCTCCATGGCTCTGCCGTCATTCTCTTCACCTCACCGAGTTTAAGTCTAGCATCCTGTTCCATTTTAATCCTGGTTAACTATCTTTCAGCAAGTACTGATTGCGAGAGGCTATAATGCCTGGTGTTATTCCTTGTCGCATGAAAAGTGTAAGCGATTTCAGAGTATTTCAGAATATGCTACTTACACAACGAAATGTCAGAGGGCTCATATGCGTAGAGGCGATTTGAGTATCTTCCAGTAATATCTGCTCTCACAGTCAGGGAAGGATCTGAAAAAAAAAGATGAGAGAAGTTGTAGAGAATAGGACTAACCTTCAAGCAGAAGGAAATAAAGCTTTCTACAATTCTGCTTGATTCCTAAATGTTTCTGCAAGACAAGTCTACTTTCACTAAAAAAAAACCCAAACAAATCATTCTTCTACACAGTCACTGCATTTCAATTTTGAGTGTTCATGAAGAAGTGGATATGTTTATTCTGTTCAGTGCTGATCAGGCTTACACCCTGTGCCACTGCACAGAACCTGAATTAACTTTACAAGCTAAGGCTGCTTTCAGGCTATTAATGTTTTAAAAAATAAATAATAAAGGCAGAGATAATATGGCAGTTGCCTTGGTCTGTTGAAAATGATCATCACAAGATAGATTTATCAAGCGATGTGTTAGTGGTACGTGTGTACGTAAGGTTATGTATCTGTTCTGGGAGAGGGAACGCTGGGGTGCACACATGGCCACTAATACGTGTTGAAAATGTAAAAGCCTATGAAGGAGCGTGCAGGTGAGGGGAGCACGGAGCTGAGTTCTGAGCTTTGAAATTGGCCCCTGAAGCCTCCAAGGTCACTGCTGTTCCTGCATTGTCTGAGACTGTGTTACAAATGGAAACCTGATGGGTTTGTGGTATTTTTAGGGATAGGAAGATGAGCAAGGCTAAGCCAGTGTCTGCTCATCCCAGTGACTGACTGCGGTATCACATCATTTCAGTGCCACAAGGGAAGAAATTACATCAGCTGTGGCACCAGTCGGGGAGGAATGCTGGACCTGTGAAGCTAATGACCCATCTGGGTTTGCTTTGAAATTTCATCTAACAAAACCAACTAGATTTTTTTTGTTTCTTATGGAATATATTCCCGCTAACAAGCCTGAGGATTTGAGATGCACGGCACAGCAGGGACCTCAATCTGAGATCAGTTTTGATGCGGGAGATACTCACCTATGAACAAAATCCGAGGGACGTACTGGCCATCAGGGGAAAGATTCTTGTCTGTGGTTTCATACTTAAAAAAAAACAGATAAAGTTCCCAGTGAGGATTGCAGGAGGGCATGTTACATAATTTTTTTTTTTGTCTTTCTGCTTTGTGTTATGAAATAGAGCTTAAATAATACATTTTGCAGTTAAAAAATTCAGCCTGAGATGCAAAGTTTTAACAGCTGGAGTTGCAAATTGATAGCAACAGTTAATGTTATTACTGAACTTTAAATTCCCTCATATTTTGAGGTTATGATAGCTACAGATGAAAGAGATTCATTACTAAATCTGTTATGCTTCAGCACTAGTCATTTTTCTTAGCCAGCCCTGGCTGTTAAACCATCTAATTATAGCTAGAGAAGCCACAATTAAAACAGAACTTTATTGCTTTCACTTAATGAAGTGTAACTGGGACACTTACCACAAGGTTCAGAAGAATGAATTGTTCAGCCAGTTTCTGTACATCTTTACTTTCAGCAAAGGCCTTCTTGAGGGCTAGAATGGCAACAAATGGGAATGGAAGTTAAAAATATGCCCCTGAAATATATTGTCCTTGAAAAAGAAATTCAAACAAAATTACAGAACAAAAATGAGAATTCCCAGTTTACAATTACAGCAACTGAAGATTTTAAGTTAATTCCATTGGAAGGTGATCAACTCATTTATACTTTGCAGTAAAGGGTAATTATAATAGTACAAAATGTCCCTTCTTTCTTCAGATGGTGAAGCTAGCTCTCAAACTTGTCTGTGTAAGTTTGAATTTGAGCATAGGACCCTTCAAACCTCTTGTTCTACTGTTGCAGTTTCTGGCTCCAGTTCTTAAGGCGCTGACCATACTGTGCATAGGACCTCAGCCTTGTACAGTTGAAAGGATTTTAACACTTGTACAAAGATCCTTCTGGAGTTACTGGAGCTATGGATGGTCACAAAGGTCCTGCCGTGTGGGTTGGCTCATAGCAAGAAGGCCCCTCAGGTAAATTCAGAAACACTGGGGAAAGAGCCATCCCAGTTACCAGAAGTCCCACAAAAGCTCAGTTTCAGCCTAGTCTTATTTAGTCCCTGGCCAGATTCACTTGCAGTCATCAACAGTACTGAGGGCTGAATACGTCCTTTCCAGTAAATCACGGTTTTTCACGACTCCTGGTCTTGCTCTTATCTGATTGTGACACGAACAGAACCTGGATTTGTTACAGGTCATGTTGCCTGTTTCCGTATCAATTCTGTATCGTACAAAACTGTATCACTGTGAAAATGCCTATGTGTGACAGCAACTTGAAGAACATGCCCTATGCTTATGCCAGTTCGCATTTCACTGAGGCTTCCTTAGCAAGCAGTGGTGGCTGATTTGCTGATTTAATTATTTTTGTTTTAAGCAGCATTTAGCCAGAAACTGAAAACTGGATTTTCTTTTTCGTTTCCCAGTGCTGGGGGATTACCTTGGCTGTGCGGGCAGTCGTCCAAGTGGTGGATAATCATCAGGGGCTTGTTGCTGGAAAAGAAGATTCCTTGTTAGGGGTGGGGTAGATGCTAGGGGTTGCTAGGAGGCACCAGGGGGTGCCGTGGGGGGTGCCGGGGCTGCGGTACCTGTGCTTGGCGCGGAAAAGGGCTTCCTCGTACGTCTGGGTCCAGATGAGCTGGTCTCCCCAGCCTGCGGGGAAAGGACAGGCGGTGCGTTACAAGCGGGGCAGGTCGCCACGGGTTCGCGTCCCGCCTCCTGCCGCTGCCGGGCCTTGAACAGAGATGCTGCCAGAGGGCTTTGAATCAGGAGTAAAGAGGGAGGGGGGCTAGGAAATACTAGAAAATTTACTTGCAGAATAAATTGCAAGAAAATCAATATTTTAGAACAGCATAGGAATCAAAAGTTTAGCAGATTGCACTTTTTTGTTTGTTTGGTGTGTGGGTTTTTTTATTTTTTTCTTTACCTCTGGAGAGTGTCTGAGGCAGTTTCGGTTTGGCAGTAGTCTCCTTTGTCTCCTTCTTGCCTGCATCCTTTGCTGCCAGAGCACAGGAGATGGCAACGAGCAGCAGGAACACGGACACGTAACTCTTCTCCATGGCTGCTCCTGGAACAGGTGGGAGAAGCTGCATATTGTCCTGCCTGCCAGGCAGGTGCTTGCCTTGGGGCACACAGCGGATAAGGGCGGTAGAGGGGCAGGTCAAGTCCCAAGCATGTGGGAGGGTGAGTCAGGGCTGAAATGAACTGCTCTAGGCAGGGGCCTGGGCTTGGGGGAATGTCCAGCAAGGGTGAGGTTTGCTCAGCAAATTGCCATGAAGGACCTGGCTGCTTTCTACAGCTCTCTTCATGCCGTTAGGCTGTGGTCCTTCTAAGATGTGCACTTATGTGCTGGTTTCTCTTCTTTTTACATTTGTTCAATAAAACAACTGAGTTTTGACAATTCCAAAAATACTTTCAAGTCCTAATAAGTTCACAGTTGTACCTCGATCTCCCAGTGTTACAGCAACCAAGGACTTTAACAGCCCAGGCGTTGAAAAATTAACTTGTCTCAGCTCTTTTCCATTTTGCAGCGGGAGCAACTCAAATGAGAAGTCAAAATGTTAAGCTAGGCTTTATAGTTAGCCTTTGGCATAGACACAGCTTAATGCTGTTGTTTAAACTTCTGATCCTGTCTTTTCCTTTAAAAGCACCATATAATCCTTAAAACCAGTAGAATATCTGTAATAAAAAGAGTGGGCAGTACTTGCTGTGTGGAACAGCTAGAACTGAAATGCAGTTTACTAGTTTGAGCAACACAAAGCAGAGGACTTTTCCTGAGCCAGACTCTCTGGCATGGAGATGGAGATTAGACATGTCTAATGAGAAGCTCCTCTGTTTCAGCTGGGATGCTTCCTTGAAGGGATAAAACACTTTAGCAACATGACCCTATGTTTTGTTGATTAATATTCCCCTAGAAACTAAAACACCAATGTAATGGGTACAGTTAGAGAATCTAAGATATTCCAAAAGCAATACAGAAAATTCAAAAGACTCACGAGAAAATTATAACTGGCTGACATTATTTAAAGTTCAGACAATGAATATGAAACTCCAGGGCAACAGAAGCATTTTGCTGAGTAGGAACTGCAGAAGGAGGCATTAGCAGAATTTGCATCATTGGTACAGTGCTCTTTCCTACTGGGGTGCCCAATAGACCTCAAACATTCAAAGAGTCACTGTTTCAAAGGCAGGAAATACGACTTTTGCAGCAGGCTGCCTTTCTGCCCTGAGAAAAGTCTCCTTGGCAAGGAAGAAAATTGCATAAAGTTAAATTAAACTCAGTGGTTGTCTGAACAGTTGTTTTGGCTCGACCTGTATAGTGGAAGTAATGCTTCCCCAAACAGATTAAAAAAAAAAAAAATAGGAGGTATGGAACAACCAGGAAAGCAAAGACCAGGCAAAGTTTATGCTGTTGCTGATGCAGAAAGCAAACACAGAGGAACATTAAACCTGCTCTTTAAAAACTTTGCCTCTGGAAGGCTATGTGCACTTCTGTTAAGTTTTCCACCCCGAAAAACAACCCCTCCTCTCTCAACTCTTCAGCCTGCAAAGCCAACATTTCTCTACACGTTTTTCTTCCTGGCAAGCTGTGCTGAACTGTGCCTACTTTGTTGCAGTCTTTTCTTTCCATGGATCGTCCATCCCACCCCAGGTAAGCCGGGCTCAGAGCTCCCCCAGGTACCCCCTGCAGCGGCGCCTCACCTGGTGTCCTGGCCCAGACGCCTGCCAGGGTGTGAAGGTGATCCGGCTGCAGTGTGAATGCTGCTGTTCCTACTGCCTATTTATGCACCTTCATACACCCCAACTCCGCCCACCAGCTTTGAATTAGGTTACTACTTCCAAAGAGCTAAACTTTCCGTTTTTTTTCCCCACCAAAACATTCAGGGTTAAATTTGTAATTAAATAACATTACAGATTCCTTTTGGGGGCAGCATCTAAAGCTCAGAGGTGTATCTGTAGACTTTTTGGACCTTTTTTGAAAGGTGATTTTAAAATGCTGGCAAAGATCCAAGTCCAGGTAAGCTTAAGTCAAGAATCCTGATTTGCCCAAAGAGTGATTTGTCTTTTTTTCATTGGCTGGAAAATCAATGCGAGTTGCTGTTCTTTTAGTCCTCTGAAGAAGTTAGGTTGATGACTCAGAATTTTAGATGTTAATTAGATAATTAACTATGTACATTATACAGATATCTGTGTACACATGCACAGGTAACAGCACATAGTAAAATTGTAATAAATCCTAAAAGGAAGATTGTAAAGGTCTCAGCAAAAATATATTTGGAAGGTATAACAATAAACTGTGATCATAAGTGGAGGTCTAAAGGGATCTTTATTTCAAATGCCATGTTTTATTGGTTGTATAAACATTCATTTTTAACTACAATGTTAAAATAAACCATTTTAGGTTTCAGATACACACATAAGAAAATACAACACTTAGAAAAGTGAGACCTTTCAGGTGGCTGGAAGGCCATCTCTACCATTGCACTGCTTGCAGGTGGTCCCTCCTCAGAGCTCAATGTGATCCTGTCCTCAGCAATATATGCTGAAACTACAGCATGTTCTCCTTGGTGCATGCCTCATATATTTGAGTGAGATTAAAATCACATGTCTGTGGGCAGTGAACACTTAACTTTACTCAGTTGGGTAGATGAAATCCATCAGATATGGATTTTTCCTGTTTGAAATTCACAGTGCTCTCTGATGGCTGCTAACAGGGCCCTTTCTTTTTTTTTTTTAATGAATATACTAAAGAGAATATGGTGCTTTTTTAAAGATACCTTTTGCAAATAGTAATTAGAAAAACATGGTGCAGAAGCAAGGTGATGAACTCAAGGAAAAAAAATGCGGTTCCTCACAAACGTACGGTAGTACCTCGCTTTGCTTGGTTGCTTTTCTTACTAGAAGGGTGAAACCAAAGCTCCCAGGGATACCAGTAATTTTAACTCCTGTTTCTCTATGTTTCATGACAAGTGTGTGTTCTGATAAAGAAATAAAATGGGAAAGATTGCTTATGCCTCTCTGCTCCTTCTCTAGCACTTCTCCCTGAAGATTCAGAGGTGTGTTTTGTTAGCTTGTATGTTATGTATCCAAATCACAACCATTCAGATTTTCTTCTATTAATAAAACATAACCTAAATAAATTTCCAAGATCCACATTTGTACATGTGAGCACTCACTTTGGACAATCAGATTACATCCCTAGTCCACTTCAGTGTAGATGTAGGAGTCAAAGATTAGGTACCATTTCAGGAATCTTGGTTTCAGCTCATAATTGTCATTTAACACACTCTTGCTGTCTGTCTTCCCAGGTCACACCTAATAGCATTTGGTAGCTTTAAAGCCTGTAACATAAGTTCTAGTTGCTTTCTGGTTACCTGAAGCCCTAATGAGCAGGTAGGCTCCTACTCACACACTTTTCTAAAGAAAAAATTGGGTTTTGTGTAAAAATGCATTCTCAAAACTAAGCCCTCACCCACTCCTTGGCTCCCACCTTAGATCTATTTTCATTTACTTGCTGTTTATTGGTAATATTTTCAAATTGGATGGCAGAAGAGATGGTTAGGATTTAAAATATGACATTCTGACCCTTTGACCTCTGCTTTCAAAAAAACCCACTATTCCATCAGGATTTTGATATCTCTGAAGACATTCTTTCCCACTTGCATGTGCATGTTTATAATACAGGTTACCACCACTTGGCGTAAATTGGCAAGCTGAAATGCAAACGTGGAGCATCCTTCACACAGCTTCAGATAAAGGTGGGGATTTATCATTTAATCTGTTCTTATACTCCGTTTTGACCTGTGAAATACTGGGATGTCTGGAAGGCATTGCTGACGTGTTTTAAAACCAATAAGTCATTTGAACACCCGCAGTAAATATACTTGCTCTTGTATTTTTTAATGCCCTTTTTCACAACAGTAAGGAAACTATAATGATGTTGCACCAAGGAGTTTCAAGGTTTTCAGCCTAGGTAGGGCTTCATTGCTCAGCTTGCATTTGGTAAGAGAAAACCTCATCCTGACAGCATTTAGATTGAACTTTGAAATATTTTGTTCAGTCCTGCAGGGCAGCAGTGAATCAGTGCAGAGGGATTCTTTGATGAGAGGGATGGGGAAGCTGGGGTTCTGTCAGTCTGTGGAGAAGATTGTTTACCTGGTCTCCTTAAGTGGGTAAGTCAGTTGTGATCAGCAAGGCTTCGTGCCTGAAAGTCTTGTACTTAAGTAAATGCATTTTAATTAACCAAAATAACTAGTGGTGCTTAAAAGCAGAAATTTTGCTGTGCTCCAAGATTAAAGCCAATGACTCTTCCCCTGTCTGAGCAAGTGATATTCAATTTTCAGTATTGCTTGAAACCTGTATACCATCAGTTTCTTATTTTTACTATGCTGTAATAGATGAGGATAGTGGGAAGACCTTTGTGTTTTGGACAGCTTAGTATCAAATAGATAGTTTTTAGTTAACCCCTTTTTGTTAATATAACTTGTTTATAAATCCTGCCTGCCTTGGTCCTTGGATGATAAAGTACTACAGGCGAGTAGCTGAGCCACGATACCTGCAATTCAGTGAGTCTCCTGGAGCTGCCACCTTACTGTGATCTCTCTGTGTGTCACCTTGTATTCGTTGTTCTTCTTTCAAAGTTATGTTTGATTATCTGTAGCCCAGACCCTTCCAGTTTTCCTGATGTTTTACCTGAAAGATCTGAAGACTTTGACTTCTAGTGAGTATCAGTGATACGATGCCAGCTCTGACTCCCAGAACTGGTCCATAAATAGTCAAGGATGTGATCCTCGTTATGTGCTTTATTCTCTTTATTCTTACAAATTTTCTGGAAAGCTTGCAAAAATGGAGAATTCCATCCTGGTCGGGTTTTTCTGTGTGTTTTTTTGCTTTTAATTTTTTTTTATTAATGAGCAGTAAAAACATTTGCTCAGTGAACCCACTGACACAATTGCTTTCTTAGAACTGCTGCCGCTTGTGCACTAATCTTACAGTATTTAATAGTGTTTTGCTTTTGGGACAACAGCCTGATCAGCATCACCTCTGCAGCAGAATTTATTTGTTCTGCTGAGCTGCCATTTTCTCCAAGCTGTGCAGACTCTTGTGGTATTGACACATTCTGGCCTGCATGACGTGTTCCACAGCATGCTCCATCTTTTCCTGAATTCTTGTCATTGCCTTGGCTTGTGTATTTGTCACAGATGTGCAGTTTTAGCCAGTCACATAGACTGCACAGTTCTAAGGAACTCCAGCCTTGACTTTTTCTGCAGCAGGTCTCACAGCTGTCGTATCTTCACCATGTCAATATCACAGTACCATTTTTTCTCTCTCTACTTCAGTCTGAACTGGATGAGGATCTTTGCTTGGATAACTCCAGCTGCCTGATCAAGGTTAAATCTGGTATTTAGCAGTCTGATTTTCTGAGTTGGATTTCTCAGATCCTGAATATAGTCTTTTAAAAAAAAAAAAAAAGTGTATTTTATTCTATTTTTTTAATGTGGACCTCAGCCACAAAGCTGTAAAACTGACTCCAGATTTAGATCAGTGATAAACTCCTCTATGTTTTCACTTTCTTACTTTCTTGTTGTTGTTGTTTTTTAGGAGGGAGGAGGTTTTTTACTTTCCTCCCAGCCCCCCACTCCCTGTGTGCAGTACTATAAATTTTGTCTAATGTCACAACTGAGCTTCTCTACTAAAATTCAAGAGATTGGCTGGGCTTGTCTAATCTCTTGACGTGGAAGATAAGGAACTATCTAATAGTAGCCTTCAGCTACTTTAACAGATGCTACAAATGAAGGATCTGAACTATTCCATGAGTTTGAGGGCCATGAACCGTGTCTTGGGACATCAGGAAGATCATCTTCATGGGCAGGATAGTGTAGCAGTGACACAAGTTACCCAGAAAGGTGGTGACACAAGTCTGCTGCCAGGTTTCTAAGAACTGGTTCAATAAAGTTTAAAGTTGGCATCTTAATGTCATTATTCAGTGATCATGCAGGGGGACAGTGTTATTCATCCTGTGTCTGACCTTCAGCTGTTTAAACTTCATAACATGAGCTTTGAAATAACACAGAAGTCTGTTGCATCTGGTTCGTGCTATGAGTTAGTTCCTGATGCAGACCACTGAATGTGCTTCTGAAGCCTTCTCACTGCAATTCTTGTCTGCAAATATTGACATAATTCCTTTTCTTACACAGTGTCTTAATGATGTATTATAGACCACTGGTTTGTCTTTTCATTGAATAAAGTCATTCTGTTGCAGAATGCCTCAAGCATCATATTTGCCTTAGTTTTTTACTTTTATGTTGCCTCTATTCTATGCCATGCTGATATTCCATTTCTTACAATAATCTTTGATTTGCCAATATAACAAAAACAGTAGGGACACACACCTTTAAAAAGTCTTAACCAAGGTCACCTTTAAAAATCCTTGTAGAGCTACAAATCCTGACATAGTCCCAGGACAGAATTCTTCTCTTTTTGCATTCCCTGATTGTGTGAGTATAAAGTTCTGCTGGATTTTCAGTAAAGCCAGCAAAAATACCCCATCTCACAGGGTTGAGAATCTTTCCTTCTATTTTTTTGAAGGACAACATTTTACTGCTAATAATCTCTTAGCACGCATCACCAGTACATGATCCAGAATTTCTACTCAGGTGTTTCACTTCCAAGTTGAACAATTCTGTTATTTTGTGATTCTACGGATGCAGCATATGCAAAAGAAAAGTTAAATAGTGCAAAGATTAATTTATAATGGAATGCAGACATATTCCTCTTTCAACTACAGCTGACCTGTTGCCACATAAAAGCTAAATTAATGGAAAGGTGCCATACTGTGGTCACAGGTTAGGATATTATTGCTGGAAGAGTAATGAATGGTTATTAACTTTTACCCATGAGGTGCTTGTGTTTCACCACCATGTGGGTCATACACTGTACAAATACAGTTGTAATATTCCTATCAGAATATTTAGCTGGCTATTTAAGCCAGTTAGCATGACTTAAGGCAACGTGTACCTAAAGTCTTGTTTAAACGTTATGGCCTGGAACTGTAAAGCACACTCCCGCAGGCGGTGACACTAAACAAGCAGTATCAGTCACAGGGAGCTGATAGGAGGATGGGTGTTCCCTCGCTCCTGCTGGCCCAGTTTCAGCCGGTGGCATGATGATAATGTGGCTCTATCTTCGCATTCAAATGCACAATGCTCCTTAAAAAACCTGCATATTTTGTAGCTGGTCTAAGCAATGCTATCCCAAATCTTGTGAAATACTTATTTTATAGTGGTCTAAGGGCTGACATAGATTACAGCTATGCTTAACATAGAGAGTGAGAATTTGGGATTGGGCAGGCAGCTCTTGTTTCCCCTCCCGACCCATGAGGTCATTCTGGCAGCTGAGAATGGCTGAAATAGAAGTGAGCTCAGGCAATGTGGTCTTTTTGCATCCAGCTGTTCCCGGTATCCAGCCCTACCACCTGGAGATTCCCTGGGAGGCAGGGAATTCCCACATAGTCAAGTCACAGGTGGTCTAACCTCTACATACCAATAAAATTGGGTGGCAATGATGGAGATAAGAGCATGATGAGAAAATAGAGCACTTAAAACTTTGTGAGGAGTCATATATATGTAAAATTGCACATACTGAAGTTGCTATGGCAATGGTCTGTTAGGATCCACTTATGCTTTCAACATGTCTGCCAAAAAAAAACTAAATAAGGTGTCATTTCTTGCATTCTTTTGAAAGACTTGTCACTACCCTACTTTGACACTCTAAGAGTTGAATGCATTGAGTTATTACAAACACCAGTAATCTGGGCCTTCAGCTCCTGTACTCCTATTTCATACTGTGCAGCTGTTGGAGCTGCAGAGCAAACAGGCAGCTGGTGGGGAGCTGCTTGCAACCAGCAGCCTGTTGCATTCTGCAGGTGTTGCTGGGCAGAAATAACCTGGGGGCAACTGATAGCACCCACCTGCTTGCTGGCATGGGTGGAGGGGGGATATAAATCAGCAGCACAGCAGGAATGGGGGAAATATCCATCTATGCTTGGTTAGTGTGAAGTTCTAGTGTCTGTTACTTTGGTGTGTTGGCTGGTGGTGCTGAGGTCCAAGTTGCTAATTCAATGCACAGTACTGTTGTCTCCACTCACTGTAAGTTTTTAATGTCAACCCCCCCAAAAAAAAGCCAAACAAACAAACAAACAAACAAAAAAACCAGACAAACTGAAGGTAATAAATAACAGAGTCAGGTAAATGATGTCAGTTACCTGAAGAGAAGCAGATAATCTAGGCTCTACGTTTCAGTAACGTTCAACTATGTGGGCGCCTTGTGCCAACAGACCATAGGCAGTGGGGTCTGTAATAGGCTTTTTTGTTTTTTTTTTTCTCATCCTGCTGCAGTGTCTGTGTGCGTTATTTCTTTTATCTGCAAACCAAAAAATAATGAGTATTACTATTCATCAAAGGTTTGTATGACAGGAGTTACTTTCACTGGTCTTGTATGATGATCAAACAGTAACCTACGAACAGCTGTAGGCTCCACCATCTGTTCTAGCTTCCTGTGCTTTCTATTTAAAAATCTGGAAAGGAATAGTCAGAGGAATAGTCTTCTAAAAGTCAAAAATTGCCTGCAGCTTTAAATGAGTTTGACATGAACACTTGGATGTTGCAGATATCACAGAATCATAGAATTATTTTGGTTGAAAGATCATCAAGTCCAACTGTTAACCTGTCAAGTTCACGATGCTTGTGTACATGTAAAGCTGTGCTCTATGGTTGGGAGTCATGACCTTCGGCATGGCCTCCTCTAAAATCTTTTTATTCTCTTTTAAAGAAAATGACGGTCTAACAGACAGTGGGTCTAACTAATGATGCCTTCACTGTTGTTTTATTAGAGGTGCTCATTATACTCAGGTTTCTTCTTTCTGCTGGCCAATAAGATTGTAGCACCTGTATTTCCTTGCAAACTTCCAGGTTGGTGTGTGCAATATCAGCATCTAGTTTGCTTGACTTCATCTCTCATGTATGTGTTCTGTATCTCTCATGTATCTGTCCTGCTCTTACTATCCTGGCTCAGCCCAAAAAAGAAATAACATTCTTGTAACTGGTTAATTAAAGTAGAGTCATCATAAAAGCCTAAGAACTGATATAAGCAGTAGTAAGCTACATCTTGAACTAGGAGATCGTCCTTTTGGTGACTGACACTGCTATGCCAATGAAATTTAAGCATGAGTACACTATAAGAATAGGAATTTTCCAACTCTCTCTCTAATGCAGTCAGATTGGTTTTGAAATAAAACCATGCAATTTCTTCTGTTAAATAAAGGAAACGTAGGAATATAAAACTTCTAATGCAAGTAGCTCTACCTTTTAACTGTTCCAGTTGTAGGCTGTAAGAATATCTGGAAGCTGCCATATTGTTTGAACCTATCTATATGAGCTTGAATTGCCAGAACCTGTGCTGTGAAAACATGTTGTACTACGTATGTTGTGATGTGCTACAGTGAAGTCAAGTGACCATTTGCTGCATGTGCATTTGGCTAGCAGAGCTCAGGTCTGAATTATTCAGAGGTTTTTTAGTTCATTACGATTTGGGAAATGAGGGAAAAAAAAGAGTGTAATTTAACACATTTTTCAAGATAACTGACATGGGCCTTGAGAGACTAAAGATACTTAAAGATGTTCATGTTAAAATATTAAAGTTGTCCATGCTAAATTATTAAAGATGTTCGTTTTAGGGAAGAAGTGTTAAATTCACAAAAGTGTGGTGAAAATGAAACCAGTGCTTTGTGTTTACAGATCATTTAAATCAAAGAGAAAAGGTATTCCCAATTTTGCTGCACAATTATAAGGTTTTCTTCCTCTCAAGAGTGTTGCTCACGTAAAGCAGAATGATGCCTTTTGCTCTGCAGCACCATCAAGGTGAATCTATCAGCAAGAACCCCCCCAGGAAAGTCACACAGTTTTGCCTTCCTGAGAGCATACCATGTTGCCATGTTTTTTTCCTGTTGCCTGTTTGGTGAGCAAACAAACCTTCTGTGAGTTCGTTTAGTGATCCGGTTCTTACTAAGCAGAGAGGCTTATGCTTCCAACTTCTCTATGCAGCTATCTTAACACAGTTTCTAAAAATTGTTAGGTTAAAACCAAGCTCTGTTCTTGGCCAGTTGTCAAAATGTAATTTTTGTAAAGTGATGCTACTTTGATGGTCTGTTAGGGAACCTGAGCCTAAAAATGCCTCAGTTTTTACAGGTCAGCTCTCACCAAGCACATCTCAAACTGAACACCCCTTACTTTTTCTGACTACATCAGCTGCTATAATAAATTAATTCACCTCTCCTTGCAAACTGGTGTTTATAGAAATATTGCTTGATAGAGTGCTTTGGTTGGCAGTGACAGGAGCTGAATTCTGTAAAACCTTCTAGCCAGTTGCAGGAAAATGCTGCTCTCCAGTTTTCTTTGTTTGAATGAATTCTGCCTGGTGAGCACGACTCGCCCAGGACAACTCGCAGAGCTGGCGAGCAGGAACCTCTAATAGCTGCAGCCCTGGGTGTTGGCTCTTTGTTCTGTGGCACCATAGTAATTTGGGAGTGGTTTTGTTTAATAAATAGCCAAAATACTCTACTTGCTACCTTTACTTTTATTAGGATAAGGGGCAGAAAGAGAGCCTGTGCCCGTGGCTTATTGTAGTAATGAGGTTTAAATGTTATGGCAGGTAAACAGCAGAGACTTTTGTCTGTCTGTGAAGGAGGATATCCTTTTCCTTCCTCTTTGTGTGTTTTATGCAGGATGATATTGAATTCTGAATGTACTGGAGAGGGCATCCTAATGCCGGAATGTGGTTCTCTGTCAGCAAATCAGATGGCTAAAAGTTAATGCTGGATTTATTGTGCTGGTTAAAGAATAGCTTGCAGCTAAGTTGTACAAAGAATGTGGCTGCAGTTTTACTAAGAGGAAGTGAACTGGATATAAAACTAAATGCAAATAAAAGCTCCACCCTACAATTTCAATTTTTTGTTATACGATTTTCCATTTTTAAGATTGCCTTATTCTCTCGTTCATGCTAAGTCAATGTTAAAGATATAAATGTGAGACCCTTCAACTGTGCTTGAGCAACCTCATTGACTTTTATGAGGACATAACAAGATGGATGGATGATAGCAGAGCAGTGGATGTGGTCTACCTTGACTTCAGTATGACATTTGACACAGTCTCCCACGGCATCCTTGCAGCTAAACTGAGGGAGTGCAGTCTGGACGATTGAGCAGTGAGGTGGACTGCGAACTGGCTGGAGGAAAGAAGCCAGAGAGTTGTGGTCAACTGGGTGGAGTCCAGTTGGAGGCCTGTATCTAGTGGAGTGCCTCAGGGGTCAGTACTGGGGCCGGTATGATTCAATATATTCATCAATGATTTGGATGAGGGGATAGAGTGTACTATCAGCAAGTTTGCTGATGACACCAAGCTGGGAGGAGTGGCTGACATGCCAGAAGGCTGTGCTGCCATCCACCGAGACCTGGACAGGCTGGAGAGTTGGGCAGGGAAAAATTTAATGAACTATAACAAGGGAAAGCGTAGAGTCTTGCGTATGGGCAGGAACAACCCCAGGTTCCAGTATAGATTGGGGAATGACCTATTAGAGAGCAGTGTAGGGGAAAGGGACCTGGGGGTCCTGGTAGACAGCAATATGACCATGAGCCAGCACTGTGCCCTTGTGGCCAGGAAGGCCAATGGCATCCTGGGGTGTATTAGAAGGGGGGTGGTTAGTAGGTCCAGAGGGGTTCTCCTTCCCCTCTACTCTACCCTGGTGAGACCCCATCTGGAATATTGTGTCCAGTTCTGGGCCCCTCAGTTCGAGAAGGACAGGGAACTGCTGGAGAGAGTCCAGTGCAGGGCAACATATATGATTAAGGGAGTGGAGCATCTCCCATATGAGGAAAGGCTGAGGGAGCTGGGGCTCTTTAGCTTGGAGAAGACTGAGGGGTGACCATATTAATGTTTACAGATATATAAAGGGTGATTGTCACAAGGATGGAACCAGGCTCTTCTCAGTGACAACCAATGGTAGGACAAGGGATAATGGGTTCAAACTGGAAAGCAAGAGGTTCCACTTAAATTTGAGAAAGAACTTCTTCTCAGTAAGGGTGACAGAGCACTGGAATAGGCTGCCCAGGGGCGTTGTGGAGTCTCCTACTCTGGAGACATTCAAGACCTGCCTGGACCCCTTCCTGTGTAACCTCATCTAGGTGTTCTTGCTCTGGCAGGGGGATTGGACTAGATGATCTTTCAAGGTCCCTTTCAATCCCTAACATTCTGTGATTCTGTGATACTCAGTTGTCCTCATGTTCTTGCTAAGTAGAAATGTTTCTTTTTAATATGTGCTAGGTGTTTAGCAATGCACAATGGCTACAGCTTTTGCCTTTCTGGAGGAGTTTGTTTTGAATATGAACCTGGGTAATTCTAGAGTTCTTGTTGAGCATCTCAATATGACATCTGCAACTTGAGTCCATTTTTTCTTTAAAATACTTCTACCATTAATGCTTCCAAATAGGAAAGCAAGTAACTAACAATTTTAAGCATATCACAGAATCACAGAATGGTTGAGGTTCGAAGGGACCTCTAGAGATCATCTAGTCCAACCCACCTGCTAAAGCAGGTTCACCTAGAGTAGATCACACAGGAATGTGTCCAGATGGGTTTTGAATGTCTCCAAAGGAGAAAAAACAACAACCTCTCTGGGCAGCCTGTTCCAGTGCTCTGGCACCCTTAAGTAAATAAGTTTCTCTTCATATTCAGATGGAACCTCCTATGCTTCAGTCTGTGCCTGTTGCCCCTCATCCTATCGTTGGGCAACAGTGAAAGGAGTCTGGTCCCACCAAAGAAAAATTGATTCATATAGATCAATTCATTTATGAAACTTAAACTCTTATAATAACAAAAAGAGAAGTGGTATAAATGGAGAAGTGAGAGTATAGAGGGGTTGTGAAGTTGATGGTGTCACCTTTGCCAGAGGTACTGGAGCAGAGTGATGTTGTAAATGCACACAGCAGTGAGTGAATCAGCAGCTCACAGCATAGCTACATGAACATTTGGAAGATCTTCTGCTCTTGAGTGGGAAATTTTAGCTTATGTAATATGATACCATGAAATATTTTAATCCCTTGAGGAATAAAATTGACCTGTGCAGCACTGTGGTTATTTGGGAGACAGCAGTGATCATACTGTCATTTTGACAGATGGAGTGCCTCAGGTTCATAATTACAGGCGATCAGTTAACTGCTTAGCTAGGTGCCTTTCTCTCAGTCACTGGAGAGCTTACCCTTTCTTCTTGGGTGAGCTTTGCTATTTTGCTGAATACACCTTCCTTCATCAGCACTATACAAAGAGATTAACTTCTGCTGGACATGGTTTCAGGTTAAGCTAGCTGAGGTGTGCCCATGTGTCATGCATAAATGCTCGGTTTTATCTTGGTTCCTGTCCAGTTTCTGGGGATAGGCTTTGAACTGAGGCACCAACTTTGGGTGAGATCTCAGCCCACTCCCTGAATGATCTGAGGGCATGATGATGCGCATATGTGCCTTTATAACTCTTGATTTTAAAATAATATGGCAAGGCAACTTTTTTGTTACTTGTCTCATTTTTTTTAAATTAATTCCTTCATTTTTAATCTTTCCCAACTATGGCAATGTCAAGTTCTAATAATTTTTGAAACAGTCTCTGTATAAATCAGGCATGCAATGGAGCGCACATGTGTCCAGGCATCCTGAACCGGACACGCTGGCGGAAGTGCCCTGAAACTACCTTCCTCTTAATTCCTGCTTTAGCTCACTTGCAAAGCTAATTGGATATAGTTCCTCTGTATAAGCTGTAGCTTGACTTGTATTTCTACTTGGTTCAATGACTAATCTCCTTCCAATCTATATATGTTTAATCAGGAGGTGACCTAGGTCAGATAATAAGTCTGCTGCAAATGATGTTGTACTTGCAGCATGTTTCGATAAGTGATAGCAAATCTGTTGAGAATTCCTGCCATGCAAATCCCTTTCAAAACACTTTTACTGAAGGAGAGAATACGTGTCAGACTGGGAATGGCTGCCTCCCTATTTCTTACTGCCTTGACATTTTCAATAACAGTTTCAGGATACAATATACCCATGCTATATTTATCCATGAAGGTTTTCACTTCTCAAGCTGCTACTAATTAAAGTTTCAAAGAACTTCCTTTGGTATTGAGCAATTATTTATAGGTTAGTTAGATTTAAATAATTTGTTCTAAATCACATACTTTTCCTAAATCTTATTTGCTTTAATTCCTATTATCTTTCCTGTTTCTAATAAATGCAAATCTCAATATATAATTTAAATATGCTCTACAAACTTCAAATTGCTGTACCTGTCTGTTAAATCTACATTTTTTTAAGATCTGTCTATGTATGACTATACACATGCAGGCTCCAGAAAGGACAAGGGTTCTTGCTGAAGCAGTGACACAGTAGGTCACCTTTTCAGTCAATATTTAGGAAGAGGAAACAAGCTTCTTTCATGGCTATTTCAAACTTTTGATATCCATTAAGACTATTGTTTGCTGTTGTGAAATTGAAAAGCCTTGTGGACTTTCCTGCTTGGTTTGTGAAGAGTGATGTCAAGACCACACATGTGAGAGTCTTTTCAACATGGTCAACAACCAACACATAGCATGAACACCACTTGCCATCAGTGATACTACCCTGGAGAAGAAACGCCAAACAGAGCCAATTCCTGCTCCCCTGTGGGTGAATCTATTACAAACCAGGAAGTTGTGCCTGAGAAGGGGGACTGTCAAGTTAAATGAATCTGCCCATTGACAAAGGACACGCTGTCATCAGCAGATGGTCGTGCCTCTTGTTACAGTGTCTGGTATGATGTCCATGGCATGGTTGGTGCCAAGTGACATCAGTGTGCCTCTGGTGAGCGAGAGGGCAGGGGCTCAGCTCGGCCAGCCCAGGCTGAAAAGTGCCTTAGTGCTGGCTCTGATTGTATTCCTGCTGCTTAGGAGCCTAGAAATGAGGGTGAAAACAGCTGCACTAAGCTGCTGCACGGGGGGAAACATAGGGAGTTTTTCCACGTGGGAGCCTGTTCAACAAAGCCCTTTAATATACCCACGTGAGGGAATAGCTGTCATTCTGACTCTGGCTATTTGTTTCCTTCTTGCCTGGTTATTGCATATTAATATGCTGCCTTCCCCCCCCCCGTAATATTCTGGGCTTGAGGGAGCACGGGAAATAGCATATTATACAAAAGAAAATGGTAGGGAATGGTTCTTGAACACTTGATCATTCTTGCCATGTTGTTTGCTTACTCTTTTTGCACTGTAGATGCTTGGTAAGACCTTTGGTCCCTAAGCTGGTCATATTGAGTTCATTCCTCACAGTGAGGCCTCACTGTACATTCAATTAAGTTATTTTATCTGTGGAAAAGAGTTAAAGGACATAGGCTGCTTTGTGCAAACCAACCTGGGAGAAGGAATGTGTTCTGGAAATGAAGTTTCTGCATCTGTGCCTCAGCCGTGCCTCTGCAGAGGGAGCGGCATTGCTGTGCAGGCTGGCTGCTGCAGCTGAGCTCTGCCTTGCCTTGTTTGCCCAGCTGGGCGGATGCCGGGAGACAAGGGGAAAGCAGATAGGAGCTCTGGCTGGTTTGCCTGTCATGCATAGGATCCTTGACGAAACATAGGACTCGTCATGCAGCAAGAAGGGAAGAAACATGCCCTGTGCATTCTGTGTCAAAAAGGGAGGGTGTGATGGTCACTGGCAGCTCTTTCTGGCTGTTTACTCGTTGGATGCAGCTCTGTGCTGGAGGTGAAAGTGAAGAATCAGGGTTGTGATACAGGCACTTATGATGTGAACTTCCTGTAGCGCCAGAAAGGATGCTGCTGTGTCCCACAGAACCTTCCACAAGCCCTGTAGAAACAGCTGCAGCTACTCTTGACATGAGTAACCTTGAGCAACTGCTTAGTGGGTGCACAGTGAAGAGCTGCATTGTGAAGAGATTGGCTCACTTGTGTTCTCACCGGTGCTTCAGAAAAAAGGATCTTGAAATAAATGAAGATAAATAGAATCAGTAATATAATAAACCAGACAATGACAAAGAAGTGTTGAACAACAGTCAAAACTCTATGCAAGAACCAAAAGTTTGCTCTCACGGATATGCGCCCATTTTTGGGTTATGTTATTTTGCAGGTAACTTTACAACACAGAAAAAGACAGAGTGCTGTTTTAGTGAAAAAACCCTCTATCATACCTATCATTTAACCTAAAAATTAATGTATTATAGTATATTTTTATTGTGAAAATTCATTTGGTTTATGAATAATACTTAGATTATCTGTCCTGGTGATAAAATAATATTCTACTCAATTTTGAAAAAAATCAACTGGAGAAGTATTTCCTTATTTGCACTTCTCGGTGTAGAAACTGGCACTCTTACCTTCTTTGATTCATTTACCAGCTCAACTAATCTAAGTGGCATTTCTTTGGTCATGACTGTAACTCGTTTCTCTTGGGAAGGCCCAAGACGTAGGCACAGCCTTGCCTGCATCAGAAAGCTCCATGATCTGGTGATACGAGAATACAAATGCGTAATTGCTATTAATGGGCAGGACAGATTCTCAGACTCATTCCCTGCAAATCTGTGCTGGAAGTTGGCTGCTTGAAATAACTCACACCAGCATCTTTGATAGGAAAAAAAAAATCACTTTGCAGGTACAAAGTGACAGGTATGACCCTCCATCCCCCTGGAAGCCGCTGATGGCTGACTCCTCCTTCTCTCCTAGAGAATGACAGCCTCAGGGTTTTAGTCCCTGTCTTGATTCTGGCTCACATTTAGGAAAATATAATTTGAGGTATACAGGGGGATTTCTTAGTGAATAGCTTGTTCACTCTTCTTCTGCTGTGTTCCAGATTCAGTCATACCTTCGACATTGCTTTATTTCTCATTTTTCCTCTTAAATCAAGGGAGAATGCGAATTTTGTGCCATGAGACAAGGTAATAGTGATTGGGAGGGCTGAGATATGTATGGTCTTCTCAAAAACAAGTTAACAAATGTATCACTCTTATGTTCCTTAGCATCCAGTGGTTTAGTAGCATGAGTTACTAAATACCTTATCATACCCACCTATAGACTCTCTTGCTGTCTTACCCAAGTAAACTACTCATATAAGTTATACTTGTATAAGTTACCACTCATCAGTTTGTGCCTAAAATTAAAAAATAAATCTGTGCTTTGGTTCAGAATCTACTGTTGCCCAGCATTGTGACTTCGGCTGTGTAAGATGTCCATTTCTATTAAACAAGCTAATCTCTAAATGCTGTTCTATTCTAGTTGCATGAAGACTAGCTCATATAGGAAATGAGTTTGAAAATTTTCTGTAATCATTGCACACTAATCACTTTAGTAACTGCATGGATATTTGAGATATATTTTGTACCCCTAAGAGGTGCATAAAATAGTGATTAAAGCTAACATATACCGGGAGGATGCATCTTGTCTGCGTCAAGCTTTTTATAAGATCAGAATATAACCAGCCCTACAATTGAACTGCAGAAACACACTTAGAATGTGTTTGATGTTTCATGCACAGGAAGTTTATATCCTTCCTATAGGCAATAAAACTAATAATTAAAAATACAACCACCTATTACAGGAGAGACAGTGTGTTACAAGTATGTGCTTAAATTGTATTATACCACAAGATATGTAGGTAAGTCACATAGAGTGATAGATCCACATGTGCTTGTATACACTCACCTTCAGGTAAAAACAGACAATTCAGTGCACCTGTTCTAATTCAGGCACTTTATTCTAGCAGTTATTCTGATTTTAGAGTAATACTGCTAACATAAGAGGAAAAAGCTTGTAAGAAAACTTCAAGATTTGATTGGTAACTGGCTACACACTGAAGGCCAAGGCTTTACTCTGAGGTGATCACTGTTCTCTAAACAGAAGTTAGCTCCATATGTGGTAGATGCAGTGACTTCCCTTGGCTTCTCCTGTAGCCTGCCTCAAGCTGTAGTGGATACCTGACCTCTAAACATAAGCCTTCCCCCTTAATTTGGATAAGGCCAAGCAGTGTTTAGCTACTTGATAAAATTCTGATAAGATTGTAACAACCAAGGGATTATGATTATTGTTTAATCATGTGTCAAAATGACCCAAGAAGTACAATAATAGTACAGTAGTTACCATAGTTTCCTTCCATCTAAGCAGAACCAGTATTGTCTACTAGGAAAAGTGCATTTTACTTGCATAGTAAGGTAATCATTCACAGACAGAATCATGTGCAGTTTGTAATAGCCAGAAAGGGGAAATGTGTTCTAATCAGCCTAAATACTATTGTTGTGGTCAAATTCTGTCCCCCATTACAATTCTGGACAGGCCAAAGTCTCTTCTGAAGTGTGGGGTTGTGATCTGCTATTTGCCTTGTTTACTCCTCACAAGATCCCGAGCTCCACAATGCCATGGTCACTGTAGCCAAGACTGTCTCCAACCTTCACATCCTTGACTGGTTCCTTCTTATTTGTAAGAATGATGTCCAACAGAGTGTCTCCTCTCATCAGCTCCTTGATCTCCTGTGTCAGGAAGCTATCCTCCATGCCTTCCAGAAACATTCTGCATTGCTTGTGCCCTGCTGTGTTGTCCCTTAGGTAAAGATCAGGGTGGCTCAAGTCCTCCTCCCATGAAGGCCAGAGAAGAGAAGAGTTAACAACAATCCTAAAGAGCAATAAACTTTACTTCCTCCTCTCCTCCCCCCCATCAACACACAAAGCAATCTATACTTCTATAAATAAAATACTCTTAAAAGTATATTTTTTATTCTAGGTTTCATCTGCGAGTTTTGCCAATGTATTCAGAAGCTATGCATACAAACACAGAAATTATTTATTTTTCCCTGTACTGTTTTAAATTATTGTGATTAGTTTCATGGAAGATTTTACTTGTTTTTCAACTTTGCTGTTTCAAAATATGGTTATCAGCCTGACATCTTTTTGGCAACTTGCCCCTATAGTTACTATATAGTTTGAACATTTTGTGATTTATCAGCATTCCACTACAAACATATTGAGTCTACATGACTGAAATATACACATCGAGTAATACCAAAGTATTTACTGGCACTGGCAATATTTGGCTATTTTCAACCTCAGAATCCCAGTTACTTTTTTAAATTAATTTGAACTTTACGTGTAGACATGGTAGCTACCATAAGACCTCAGCACTGTGGAATTATCTGTTTACCACAAATATTTCTGCAATTTACTCTTTATCAAAGACATAGTTATTTCTGGGTTTGTTTATGGCTCAGTAGAGCATGTTATGAAACTGTATAGCACAGGAAGAATTGTCGTTAGCTTTCTTGGTGAGTCATTCTTTCTCTAACAGAAGGACACGTATCCCTTAATTTGTTTCACTGCAAGAAGGAAAGGCTTTATGTTTTAAGGCTTATGCATTAGTTATAAAATTATAGATGCTCTCTTTCATTCATCTTAGTGCATACCTTTTTTTCCCTTAGTTTCAAGAAGTAACACAACCAAAGGAACACATTTCACCATCAGAAAGTGGCAGCATTAGTTAGTTCATGCTTATTTTCACTCACATTAGCTTAATAAATGCCCTTTCAGTTCCTTGCCCTGCTACATGCTTTTTGTGTAATCTTAACCTGCCTATATTTTAGTTCCTTCTCTATAAAAATATGGAAAGCTAAACATCCTTAGTGACTCTCTTCAGCAAAAATAACTAAAGAATCTGTCTGTCCCTTTAATGCTACTCCCATATCACAGGCAACCTTCAGGCAGCATACCTGCTTGTTGCTTAATGCTTAAGCTGTCTGGTCCTTTGTACTCCAGAGATGCCCTAAAGCTATACCTGGAGCTGTGCAAGTTCAGCTCACCATCTGTGCAGTCAACGTGTTTGGTCAGGAAAGGCAGCCTTGAGGTACCGTCAGTAGTCATACTCAATGGTGGTCATATACTGAATACCATGTACACACTTCAGATAGGTTCACATTTGCACTGTTACCTCCTAGAAATATCATATAAAAAAGTACTTTTTCATTTAGTAAATCTCAACAAGACATCAATAAAGTTGTTTCTTGGCTTTTGTAAAAAACAAACAAGCAAATCCCAAAGTTTTCTTTTTCTTTAAAGTAGTTGTTCCACATCTTATATCTTTAGTCCAAGAATGCAGAACAACCCATAATGTTTTCACTGGAGTGTGGCTCCCTCTCTATTAATGTGTTTGGTTAGCAAATAAGAAAGGGTGTTTTTCCAAGGAAGGAAAGATTGAGTTTCCAGTCTCAGGTAACTGCTGCTCTGAACCTCTGAATTCCCTTTTGGGAACTCGTTATGGGATTTAGGAATTTTTGTCTTTTTTGTCAAGGTTGAGAGTATACAAATTAGTGAGAACTAAAGCCACTGAGGCAATGAGGGAATATTTCTTTCGATTAGGATGAGAGTGCTCCTTAGCGGGAATTTATACATGTGAAAATATTTGCTAACGATAACATATATTGCATATGGAGTTTTCCTCCAAGCAAAGGACTGCAGATCTGGGAGATGTGGGTTCTTGTTCTGCACTTACAATGATCTGATACAATTGCTCCAGAGCTGTGTAAAATCACAACTCCCCTGCTTGTAGACTTGAAGCAAAAGATACCTTAGCAGTTTGTGGCTCTTTTTCTCCTGATCCTGTACAATACACTTCACCTTAGGGTGTAGCTTCTTCTCCAGGCAGTCACTGTCCTCTTCCCTATATGTGGACATAAGTAACAAAGCTGGTGCTTTGTATGTATATCGGTGAACTCGGGTCTCCTCAGCTGGCTGAGTGCTAAATAGCAGGGTGGGTTCATGTGTGCCAACCTTTTACAAACAGTTCTTTGGGAACATGCAGTCACGGTGTGCAAAGCAGTAATGAGTGATCGTCAGTGTGCACAGAAAGGTAGCAGAAGGCACAGCTGATATTTTTGAAGTACTTGTAGACTCTTTCCTGAAACAATATCCAAGTCTAAGCACCAAAAAAGAGACCCCTAGGGAGTGTTGTCTCATGAGTGTTATAACCTTGAAAAATTATTGCATATGTTTACTTTTCTTTTCCTTACGTCACATGTAGACGTGTACAAAGAGTGACTTGATGAACATCTGTTCAAGAACAGTTGGAGTTAGAATTACAGAGAAATTTCAAAATGCAGTTCCTGATATAGCAGTGTGAACTAAAGGATGACTGCTGTATTTGGGTTCTTTCTTAATATGCAAAGATAGGGAGACCTGTTGTTTTCCTGTGCCTTCTCTTATTCTGAAGAGATCAGCAAATATCTGATACCTCTTAAAAATGCTGACTAGTGGATAAGTTACTTTACAATACACAGTAGCAACTCAAGATGGTAAGTGATGAATAGCATGAGCACCTCAAACAGCAAGGAAAAAGTGTGAATATACAGGTTGCAAATGCTGGCGATTTTCTGGTGGAAGAATAAATATTCCTCCCCTTCTGATGGATGCTTTTGGACTTTCTAATTGCCATGGAGACTTCTTGTTTCCACCTGACTCATCCCATGCATCTGTGCATCCATTTGAACAGAAGAAGAACCAAAAGGAATCAGATGAGTGACCCAGCCAATCCTGTGGAGGACACCTCAGCATTTGAAAATTTCTCTGTGTCAGCCTTTGGCAAGAACACATATAGCACATGAAACAATCCAAAGTCTATCAGCCTTATTCTGCAAGTTCAAGTTACTTTTGCATTTTAAGTGCTGAGGTGTCCAACAGGCTCTCACCTCCACGGTACACAAAGGTATGGTGACTTTCTTTTGTTTTGGTCAAGCGCAAATATTTGCACACAGGAAAAAGCTTTCGCTCTGCAGACCAATACATCAGCCATCTGCCTAGAAAAGCCAACGCCTTTCTGCACTGAGGCGGATACATAGGGGAGGATCCTGTTCTGTCAGTTCTCAGGTTCCTGTGCCTCACCTCACTGACGTTAAGTCCACGTTTGTTTGACTGCCTTTGGTCTGATTACAACAGATAAGTCCAGACAGTAAAGCAGGTATGGATATGTGAACAAGTGGTAATAAAACTTGCTTCCTGGAATGTGTCACGTTTGTAGCAAAGGCAGAATTCTGGGAAGTTTTTTATAGAAAACATGGGCACTACAGGTGATGCTATATTGTGTTCATGTTAGTATGAGCATCCATACATATAGTAGACAGATTATGAGTTCTATAAAAGCACACAGTCTACACAGGTAAGCTTTCTCAGCTACTTGCTCTCATATTGTGTTTGAACTTATTCTGTGCAAAGCAACTGCTGCTCTTGCATTCTCATTTTCAGCGTTTTATTCTCTTCCTTCAGCTCTAACCCAAACAGTGGATGTCAAATAAACCTGGCTGGTTTAGTTCAAATGAACCAAGGAACAAAAAGAACAGTTTCCCACTCTTCCTTAAGAGAGAGAATTAAAGAGTGTGACTAAAAACCTGCCCACTAATACGAAGAATAAAGCTATGTGGCACAGAAGCAGGCAAGAAGGGAAGAAAAGAGGGAGTAGTGTCTCATGCCATTCATTTCAGGGGAAAAAAGGAAAGAGTCATATTTTATCTGCCAATGCACAGGCTACAGACATGTCATCTTATCCTGAGGAATGAGACTTTAATCTGTGAGCCGAGTTTCTGTTCCATCAGGAGAGATATTACCTGGCAAAATACCATTCAAAGAGGAGAAGGCAGAGAGATAGTAGCAGCTGTAAAATTAAGGATGAACGTTGAACTAAGCCGTGAATGGAAAATATGTGTGCAACATACAGCGTGGTTTTTACCTGAATATCTAGCTCCACCAAAAGGACCGGATATGAATCTTTAAGAATCACAAAGATTTAGTCCCATTACTCAAAGCTATGCCTGAGAACAGATTTCAGTGTGACACCTATGGGGTTTTAAGAAGGGAAAGAAGAAGGTGAAATCCCCTTTAGTCACTTTGCAAAGTCAGTCTCATCAGACACAGATTAATTAATGTGCCTGTGACATTTCTGCAAAATGTCTGCTGTCTGCTTGGATGAGTAGTTTGTCAAAGCTGTCAAAAGCTACAATGGAAAATACTGTTCTATATTACAAATGCAACCAGTATCAATAATACCTTTGAAAATTAATCCAGATTTTCTTCAAATGTTAAAATAACGTGCATTGTAATATAGATATAAAGGCTAACTTTTGTTCAAAAATGAAAGTCAGTGGTCATTTTATTCAGAAAATTTTGTGATTTATAATGCAGTAGTTTATTTAATTTAATTCACACAGTTTATTTCCTGTCTACTGGCTCAATATCAAATGCATGAAATAAGGCAAAAACAGCAGACTCCTAGGCCCAGGGCTTGCATTACTTTGTTTCTTCCACAATCCCAATAAGTGATAATTCTACAATTTATTTTCTGCTACAGCTCTGAGCTCAGTCGGACTATGGAGTTTAGCATTCCTGAGCCCAGGTAAGTACTGGACTGCGTTCTTGTGATCTTGAATCACAAATCTTTTGGGATTTCAGCTTTGTAGATTCTTGACAGCCATCTCTTTACTTGTGAATGGATCCACTAAAAGAAGTGACACAAATATAATCCCTGAACAAGCAAATGTTTGTGTAAAATAATGGTTAGCATAAAACTTTCAGATCAAGGAAGTTAAAATTCATCTCCTCATAGCGGAGCAAAATGTAGGATATATACAGGAATTCGGTGTTTTTATAATGGCTAAGATGTATTGGATTTGATTATCTAGTCTTTTAACTCAGTACCCAATCTGCTGCATCCTAGATGCTAAGAGGGAGGCATGACAATACTATCCCTTTTAATATAAACCTGCAGCAGCCAAAGTACATATATACAAGTATGTACCTTATTAGCAGTTATTATCAGCAGTGGAGAATTAATAAACTTGATTTTGACTGAGTGGGAGTAGTCCATATGTGCCATCTTCAGATAAACCAGAGCAAAGGCTATGCATCAGGATTTCTTGAGACAGTAAATTCACTGGGGGCAACCAGAGGTGTAAGATGTGGATTGAGTTTGGTAATCGTACCTCAGAGCAACTACAGCGTGTCCTTGGATCTAGGAATAACTCTTGCACATTAGCTATTCATTTGCTGTGAGGGCCACCCTTCATCTCTACAACCCTGACAGTTTAAACTGTAAAAGTGGTGTAAGACCCTGTTGCTGTGAATTATGTTGCTTTTGCAATTCTGCTCCAGCCAGTTAAATAAGTAGGTCTTGTTTTCTATTAACGGAAAGTAGTGACTTATATTTTTAGCTGACAATTGTCTAAAAGCAGTTAAGATATAAATCCAGCTAAGCAATTCCCCTGACTTGAGACTGCTGACTTCACAGGATGGTTGAGGATGGAAGAGAGCTCAGGAGGTTACCTGGTCCAACCCCTTGCTCAAGCAGGGCCACCTAAAGCCAGTTCCCCAAGACTATGTCCCAACAGCTTTTGAATGTCTCCAAGAATGGAGACTCCATCACCTCCCTGGACAACTTGTGCCAGTGCCCAGTCACCCTCACAGTAAAAAAGTGTTTCCTTATGTTGAGAGGGAACTTCCTGTGTTTCAATTTGTTGTCATTGTCTCTGGTCCAGTCACTGGGTACCACTGAAAAGAGCCTGGCTTTGTTCTCTTTTCACTCTCTCTTCAGGTATTTATTTACATTAATAAGATCCCCTCTGAGCCTTCTCTGATGGAATTATACTGATGTGACATGAAACTGTGTTCGTGGCTTCCCTCTCTTTAGTATATAAATGTATTAACATTTCAGTGTCAAGTGGTTGGCAGGGAAACAAGAATACCATGGACAAAGATGTAATTACTGGAGTTAAAGGGAAGACAACAGGTTTGTTTCAAAGTTGCTTTCCAGATCTGAAATGGAAAGATTTTGTTTCACACTGTAATGAAAGCATAGCCATGCAAACTCTTCCACAAGCATAACCTTTCCTCAAATATCCATGCAGAGCCTGAAACCTTTGTCTTCTTAATCTGTAGTAGGTGAAACAGGCTTTGACTAATAGTGTAACTATCCCACATTTGATTTCCTGCCTGAGTTAGAGCAGAGGTTGTTTCAAGCCAATGTCTTGCATGATCCTAGCTGATGTTGAAAGTGAATGTGAGGAGATAAAATACTTCCTTGCAATATGACGACAAAGACCCCCCCATTTTCCACCTAATCTTTTGCTGATATTTTAAATCTACCATATTCAAGCATTTCCTGTTTTGTGCTGTGCTTCTGCCCAAAGTAAATTGTCTCGACTCTTCTTTGAAAGTGCTGCCATGGCCACCCTCTGTCATCTCTGGCAGCTGCTCACATCCCTTCTCCTGAACATCCCTGGCATGCTCAAAAGAGGGTAGCCCACAGACTTGGAAATGTTGCCAAATCTGGAATAAAAACAGACATAAATGAATATAGCTAAACACAACTCAAAGGAATGTGGCAACCAGTTTAATGTTTCTAGTGTTTTCCCATAGGTTAAAAAAACATTTAACTGACTATGAAAATAACAGACTGCTAATGACTAATACAAGATTTTTTTTTCTCCTAGTGTACAGGTCATTTATCACCACTCTGTTGGAATATACTCTTATATCCAAATTTTACATAGCTATGAAGATATAGATAGGCACAATACAACTTCTTCATGACAAATTAATACTAGGTGTTGTAATTAGCAAAGCTGTCCTGCAAAGATTGTTCCTTCATCTTTTATATCTGTATTTAGACAACATCATAGGATGTACAAATCTACTCACTAAGCTGCCACTGTCATGAAAAAGAGGGAACGACCTAGGATGAGCTTCACATGACTTCAGTGCCAATTCAATGAAAAGAACCAGGACAGACCTGCTGATTTTTCTCATACCAGGCTTTACAAACATCACTCAGCCTTAGGTGTGGAGATCTGGAACTATCTCCTTCCATCTCTCTTGCTTCATTGTATCTTTATAATATCACCTGAGACAACATGCTCAGTGTGAAATGTCTGTTCTGTTTCAGCTATCAGAATGATAGTTAAAGAATTATACAGAAGAAAGCTAAGCCCAGATCACTGATTTTTTTTTTTCTATAAAAGCTATTCCAAAATCTATAGAAAGGACCTTCCTGTCTGATTTGCCAGTAGAGTTTCTTTTCCTTTATTGAGAAATAAGTGCATAAATCAGAGTTACATTAGTGACTTACAAGCTTCTTGCAATAAAAAATAAAAATGAGGAGCTGAGATACGGCTGGTAACTTATATAACAAACTGCAAATAGACAAAAAAAGATTGGTTATAACTCTTGGTCATACGTCATAGCTGACTTAACAACATCATAGTTGGATTGATAAAACACAACTCAAAGTTGCTGCACCTTAAACCATCACTTTCAGTTATTCAAATAACTAATTTCAAAGTGTTTAATAGATTTATCCTCTTGTTTTTCAAATGGACATGATAGTCTTTCTGTGTTTATTTTTCAAATTGTACATATAAATTTCTCATTAAATCTGATATATCAAAGTTGCATTGTAAGAGTTCAAAATGCTAGTAGAGACAGAGACGTTAACTAAAATGTTTTAAAATGTTAGGTTTCCTAGTGCAGCTTCACCTCGTAGAGGCTATGGTCATTTCACTGTTACTGGTTACAGCTCTGTCTGAATGAGGCGTAGTGCTTTCTTCATGTTCTCTATTACTGAAAGAAAAATAAGTAAGAACTGTAAAAGTACATTTGTACAATTAAAAAATGCACCTAGTTTGATCTGTAAATTGTTCACACTGAAATTAATTTATGGTCACAAGTTATATTTTAGGGCTTTTTATTGTGAAAATTCTCACATTCATACCAAATCAGGAAGTAAAAAGTTTCTTGAATCAACATGTTGAACTTAAAGGGGTTTGACAAGGCCCCTTTCAACTTGCTCACTTCTCAACAGCAAGCCTGATAATCAGATGTGAAGTGCATATTTGTGGTGAGATACTGCATTGGTGTCAGATAGATTGCATAGAGAAAGGACTAGCTCAACCTGTAAAATCACATTCCTTTCTGAAATATGGGTGCTAGGTGGTACCTAGGTAACCATCAGCATTTCTTTTCTGATTCCCTCCCACCACTGGCTGTTTACATTGTGCAGTTGGGTACCTTTGACTTCCACCATTCTCCAACAAACTGCTCAGATCTTGATCCTGAAAGTTATCACCCGTGATCTTTCAACTTGTCTTACCTGAGTAGTACTAATAAATTCAATCGGACAATAGGTGTGCTTAAGTGTTTTGCTAGAACAGGTTAGACCATTATAATTTTTTGCAAATGCTCACACACAGTCCTTACTTTGAGAACTTAATGGGTTCACATGCACAAATGATTGGGATTGGGTGTTTCTGGTTGCTTCCAATGTGAAAAGCAAAATAACACAATGAAGAGGGCACTTACAGAATGGTATGTCTTGTGGTTCGTAAGTGTAAAGCCGGTTGGAGTACCTTCCTGTGATATCAGCTCTTACTGTGAGAGATGGGTCTGAAAAAATAATTGTATTAAGCATGATTTTCCATTCCCACAACAGCTGATGGTGATGTGAGAGGCGATACTTTGACAGCCCTCTTTCTGAACTGTTCTGATTTTGTCAATGAGGTAATTACGAGGCTGTTACGCTATGTTCCAACTAACAGCTCTGGAGAAATCCTGAACAAAAGCTAATTTTCTTTTTCATATTATGCAGCTATTTTAAAGTGATAGATTACACATACATATCCTGTTTTGCAGGTTCTGGGGTTACATCAGAAAAGGGCATTTTGACTGGATGCACGCACAGCGAGGGTCATGGATACATAATGAAATATTGGTGTGACCTACCTAGAGTGTTCAGAACGAAAATCTTGTGATTCTTAATACTTCCATAATAGGAGCAAGTTGTTGTGGACATGTCTTCTCCCAGTTTCCCTTCCAAGCATTTTGTTAACTAACTGACTCCTGTCACTACATTGCTCCTCTGAGTGTGGGCTTCATCTCACCTAACTGTGGATGCCACCACACAGCTAGTCACTCTAGACTCCCTGTACAGTCAATTAAAAGGAACAGGCACTCTAGGGCATGATTCATCCAATCTATTCCAGAAGTCAGCTTCATGGTGGGGTAAATAATTCCTAAGATGGCACTGACTATTGACATGCTCTATGGTCATGTCCACACTGTAGACACCTACATTCAGTCAGATATTTGACTATTTTCAGTGAACTTTTGCCTTACAACAGCACTAACAAAAAGCATGGAGAACAAAAGCACAGACACTAATGGACACTTAAGTATCTCGCTCCCAAGCAGTAATTAGGTAGTGTCCAGAACATATCTGTAATCTGAGGGTCAAAGCCTGCGATAGAGGGAGAACTGAACTCAGTTCTGCCAAGATTCAGACTAATGCCATGGTAATGATAAATTTTGAGCTTTTTTGTATTTTAAAAAATGAATTATTTTGACGTTTCCAAAGGAGGACACTGGCATAGATTCAGATATCACATCTTTGAAGATACATAAATATTTTACATACCTACAAACATGATTCGAGGCACATATTGTCCATCAGGTGACAGGTTTTTGTCTGTGGTTTCATGCTGGCAGAGAAATTAAAGCTAATTATTAAAATATTTATGTAAATTTTGGTGAAGTAGTACCACCTGTGAATAGTCTTGTACCAGAGGACAAAACCAAATGGTACTACTTGTGTGTGTATACACATGCACGGATTCCTGTACTTACATGGTACTGAAATGCCAGAGATATTTAACTAAAATGACATGAAAAAGCGAGACAAAGAAAGAGAAAACACAAGCCAAAAAAAGATACAAGTCAAATCTCCCCAAACCCTTCATACCATGAGGTTCAACATAACGAAGTTATTTTGGGCCATTTCCTGTATCTCTTCATTTTCTGCAAAAGCTTTCTTCAGTGCTAGAAAAGACACGGTCATTTTCAAGTCCATCTCAAATAGTGCTTTTCCTTCTGCATTTAGGAACCACGCTGGCCGGAGACTGGCCACATTGTTCCTGTCTCTGCTGATTCACATTCCTGAGGAGACACTTACGGGCTCTATCACTGCTTTTTGCTTTTTTGACCCATGTCAGTACAACCTCCCGGCTATGAAAATGGAAGCTCTCTTCTGTTATTTATGAAGCTTGTCTCAATGGATACCATGTCTCAGCTTGACAAAAGTGCATTATTCTCAGAAAATTCTTATTAGATTGATTTCAGCAGCCCTGTCCTCATTTCCTTCTCTAGTTACCAGTTCAGGAGAGCCAAACAATATTAAATCTGTTCAATGAGTCAGTAGCAATTCTGGGTCTCTTAATTTAAACTGACGAGTGCTGCATTAGGGATAGCAGGAGAGCAGAACTGAGTATTTTTCATGTTCTTTTCTGGGTAGTTTCATAGTGGAGTTTTTGTAAATAACGGTAATAAATTCTTAGCTTTTCATAAATGTTTTCATTTACCGATTTCTTTAAATAATTTTAAGTAAGTGCAAGGTAAATATATAGCCAAGTGCAGATTCTTATACAAATATTCACAAAATGTTAACACTCAAAAAAATCAAAATTACCTTGGCAGTATTGACAGTCTTCCAAATGATGAATTACCATCAGTGGCTTGTTACTTTATTAATAATAATAAAGCATGTAGTTAGATCATTTGACAAGTATTTACCTACAAGTATTTACCTACAGTAAAACCATACAGGCATTCTGTAAAGAATTATATTTTCAAGCAAGGGGAAAGAACGTAAATCCTTCATAAAAAAAAGAAATAGAGAAATAGAGTTTCTCTATCTAAATGGGTTTTCTAAAGTAAAAAATTCCAGAAGAAGGAAAAAACTAAGCCATCATAATCTCATTCCTGGTTAGCATATAATCAAACAGAAGAGATTTTTAATATTGCCTGTGTGAAGTTCTCCATGAGTAAGAAAATAAAAATAACCTGTATGAACTGGAATAAAATATTTTTTTTTTTTTTAATTTGGTTTATCATCAAATACTTTCCATGAAAAGTTTCACCTTTTTTAAGCTTTTTCAAACAGATATACAGTAATATTTTTTTTTTCTGTAAATATTTTGGTAAAAGTATCAAAATTTTCTGGTTTTGGATGTCAAAACATAAAACAATTCTGTTTATTTGTTCTCGTGTGCATTTAAACTATTCTTACTGTTCAGTAAATCAGTTACTAATGATTGATCTGCTATCACTGTCAAGAATTGTTCAGTTCCTAGGCATTTGTACATAGGGCAGATGAAATTAGTTGCCTTTTATTTAAAAAATAATTTGTCTGCAATTTAACAATAGCTTACACCACATTATTATGATCAAAAATGAACTATAACAGAGATTTAAATTAATACTGTTATGAATTCTCAAATGTATTTTCAGCTGAATCCCAGAGAAGATTCAAATTAGAACTTTAATTTCTACCAGGACAGTGAGAAACTGTGAGTACATCATGTTCATATGCCAACTGATAAAGTGTTGGGAAAACATCAGAGGCAGTAGATCACCATGCAAGAGCAAATGTAACTGATTTCCAGCTGTTGATTAAGGAAGTAATCAGAGGAAGAATGGCATATCTATTTAAAAAAAAGTATTTAAAAAATAATAATATCTATTTATCATTGCTTATTCAAATGACAACACTGCTGTTGTGACAAAGAAATAAGAGTGTTAAATGCAGAGTTCTCTATCAGCCTATAACATTGCTTAAGAATCATAAGACCCTTGCAACAACTGTTATTTATAGACACTAAATCTGTTTTATTTAACTGGGTGGTCTGCAGATGATTAGCTGCCACTGTGTTTCTCTGTTTTATTTCATTATAGCATATTCAGACATGACTGTCTGATTAACAACTTTCCCTTTTAATCTCTTACCTTTTTTTTGCTTGATAAAGCCCTTCTTCGTAAGTTTGTACCCAGGTAATTTCATCTCCCCATCCTAGAAATATAACAAAAGGATTAACTGGTGGCCAGGTAAGTAATTCATAACAAATTACATTTTTTTATATTTATCAACAGTTGTACACCAATAGGATTTGTTTTTCAGGCAATGTTTCCCAAACATTGTGGATATACTAATTCTGTATCTCCTAAAAGGTGCTCTGGAAGATTAAAAAAAACACCCAAACCAACCTCCCAAAAACCTCAGCTGGTTGAATATCCAGTTCGAGTCCTCTAACAAACCTGTTAGTTCTCTTTCTCAGAGGTCACTGAATCAGCACCCAAATAATTTATATCTTTATATTTTCTGCTCCATATTTAACGTAGACTCTGAGGCTTAAAGAGAAAGCTAGCTTGTAAAGTTAGAAAAATAAAACATGACAGTTCAAATAAGATCAATTTTAATATGAACATTGTTAGAATATTCCTGAGTTTTAAGCTTAACTCTTTAATTTCAAACCCTGGTGTTGCAAGTACTTATAATTTAATAAAATAATGCCTGTTAAACAAGAATCTCCACCTAAAAAACTTCTAATGAATCATCAGCTTCATAACTCATACATAGCTGGTGATACACTGATCTCAAAAAGCAAATTGTCCAGTTGGTTTAATACTTTCAGATCCCAAAGAGGCCAGCCCCTGTGTGGTAGATCCCTGCCACCCAGTCAGTGTTACTCCATTCATGATGGCCCCCATGGGAATTGTAGAACAGCTTCTGGATCTGGACCAGGTTAAGGCTCAGTTTCTTCTGTGCCGTCTGGACAGCGCTTGGACCAGCCCTGTGGTTACGCAGAGATTTGCTGTTAGCTTTCTCACGGGACGATCTCTTGTGATGCTACCAGGTCATATCTTCTTTCAGGAGAGTGCCTTTGATTACAGATCTGTCTGGTTGATGGTGGGATTCTGGCATGTAGACCAGTGTGTTCCCAGCCCTGGCTGAAGTCAGCTGCTGACACAGGTAGCTGCACAGAGGAGTCACCTATGGTCATTAAGCAGTAGGTTTAAATGTTCACCTTTAATCTGTGAAAATTACAGGTAAAGCACTCAAGGCATCCCAAAAGGCCTGAAATCAGAATTAGAAAACCGATACCTTCTTTGGCTTTTTTTTTTTTCTCCAAAAAATTGGCAGAATTGAAGGGATTTTGTTATCTTCTTATGCATTTAAACTCAGTGGGAAAAATAAAACCTGATGTAGGCAAGAGAGACAATAGATACCAGATGTATTATAACCCTTTTCCAGGGATACCACTTATAAGAAGTGATTTGCAGTTTTTCTTTGGTTAGTTCAGATGTTGCATGATTTTGTCCAGTACTCCCTGAGCAATGAGGTTCAGATGGGACCTCTGTGACAGGTGGGCTTTTGCCAGTGGTTTGTATGGGAAGGTCTCAGGGGTGAACTGTGTGATCTGCAGGCTTGGCACAGCTTGCAGAAGAGGCCAGGGAGGGAGTTCGACATTTTTGGGGATGAATAGGCACGAAAGGAGAGGGAAGGTGGAGAAGAGGAAAAGACCTCGGTAACTTATTTCTCAGTTTGTATTTCTAAGGATTGATCAGGCATAGACAACTAAAAATAGATTCTTTAGTTGACATCCAGGTGGAAAATTATGCACCACAAGGAAAGGAATTATGCACTGCAAAGCATGACTCTGACTATCTGATGAAAAGCAAAAAAAAAAAAAACAAACTCAAAAAGTAACGCTGAAAAACCCACCAGTAGATCAAACTGCTGTTTTGTGTATAAAAATGGGTCTGTAGAAAAAAATTTCCATAGCAACTGAAGTTAGCAATCTGTGTTTCAGTAATTAACAAGTTAACATAACAAATTATCTTTTGACTGATATATGAAACAGTATTGTTTCAGTGATGTTCTGACCCTGATTTGAGAGAGACACTCAGTTTAGGTTGTTGGCTTCTGCTAGGTCTCTGCGGGTTGTGTAAATTATGTAGGTTATATGGGATGCTCAGTCACATCCTTAAGAACAAACTGATGGAGTGAAACAACATGAAATAAGAAGATGCACTACTTAGAGTGTCACACAGAGAAACACACCCCAGTAAATCATATATATATATATGATTTCAGGAAGTTCCTAAATTAAAACATTTGCTGACCTGTATGGGAAGATGAAGAGATAACATAAAGCAAATATACAGTACCTCTTGACAGTGTTTGAGGTATTCTTTTTTCCTTTTTGATTGCCATTGCAAGGTTGGAAGAGACTGCAATTAGCAGGAGGGACAAGGCCAATGTCGAATGGAGCATTGTTTCTTTGAGAAGATCCCTTTCAACTCAGCAAGGAAACTGCAAAACAAAGCAACAGCTTTAGTCACATGGATTCATCACCTGGTGCAGTGTAAATCACTGTGTTAGTAGTATCCTAACAATCTATACTACAGAAGTAGTTTTGATTATTTCTATAAATGCCTTTGGAGAAAAGTGGAAAATGGAAATGCTTATTTTTATCATGCAGTACTGCTTTCAGCTGCCAAAATTGAGCTGCAGGGGACAGTTCTCACAACAGTGTGATCAGGCCAACAAAGTTCATTTCAGTTCATTTCTGGTCACCCACCATTTTTTTCATATGAACTAGTACAATATTGTAATACTGGATCATGAAAATTTCAAGACAGTGCTACTATTAGGTCATTCTGTTAGTTTTTTAATTTCAGTGAAATGTAGCAGCACGGGTTCTTTTTCAATGATAGTAGTTTTTTTGGTCAAATGATGTCTCATTATATCCTCCTCAATATAACAGGAAAATTGACAAGTATTTGCCTCCAGATATAGTATATTTTAAATGAGCAAATCCCTCCCGAATGTTGAAATTGCCATTATTTTTTTTAGCCTGCACTCTGTGAACCTGGATACTAAAGACTGAGATAAATGTAGAAGAAATTTCCAGCTGCTCCTCACAATGAAAACTCAAAAAAATTCCCCATTATCCATGGCATCTTAAAACTGATTTTTAGCTCAAGTCCTGCTTAATAAGACAATCCATCTGTGCTTCTGGTTACTTCCAGTATTCTGAAGATGTTTGCTTCTCTTCCTGACAAAGATTGTTATAAGAAATTCAATAACTTCTGGTCTTGATAAAAGTTGGAGAAAAAAGTGATGGCTGAGGAAGGGCATTACAAAGCCAAAATTTTTAACTGATAAGTCTTCTTTCTGCCCAGTACAATCATCTGTAGGCATGAAAGCTCAGATATTCAGGTGGATACCTGATTATTTGAACTAAGTGAAAAAATATAATACATGTAGCCTAGGATACCAACCTAGTCTGTTCTCTCTGGAGATTTCACTTTTCAGAGGTTGAACTTTAAGCATTACCAGGATGACCTGTTGAGAAAATGCTTTAACTTAAAAAAAAAATAAATAAATAAAAAAAAAAATCCCCCAAACCACTTGTGCCTGTATTGACAAAGAAAATTTGAACTTTGAATTTTAAAGTGATATCCAATATGGTATTACAGCCCTGAACACTGGCAAAAGAAGATGTTTTGTGATTCTTACGACAGAGAGGCATCAAAAGTGCAGCTTTTATTCTTACTTCAGTATGTTCCTCAACATTACTAACATTCCTGTTAAACAGTTCGATTTCTGGTGAACAAATTCAGTGCCACTTTCAGTAGTTGGCAATCTCAATCCAACAAAACCGCTCTTTTCACATGACTGGAGAAAAATTTGCACATTAAAATGCGCGAAATTCTAGAAAAAACCCCAAGTATTACAATAAGATTTTCACGTTTCTGAAAGTTGCTAAAATAATTATAATATTTTTCTCCTCAGTCTTGTGCACAATGGTTTCATTTCCCCCCACATGGCATCACAATTCTAGAGTTGTTCTTTGTTTCACATACTTTCCTCTTTAGGCTTGTTCATGTTAAATACTGTTGATTGCGTTTTACAAGGGAGTCTCCTTTGGAGATGATTAATTACGCACATTAATTTGATGGTTGGAGATTATGGATATTTAATAAGAAAATCTGAAGTTTTCCAGTGTTTTTAACTTCTAGTTAATTCTGGGGGATGAGGATTTTTTGGTGACAAAAATTCCATTCAAATTTTCCCCATGTCTGTACAGACCACTAAATTCAGTCAGCAAAAGCAGGTTATTACACCCTACTACTACATTCCTAACAAATGAGTATTTGTAGCAACTCTATGTGAAAGTTAATAACTGTATCTAGTATAAGTTTACCTATTAGACGTTAACAATAAAATTTAGCATTTATGTTAATGAGTTAGAATGCTATTTATGGCTTTGAAATCACACCAGATAATGTCTCTATAAAGCATGGAATGGAATGCCTGGTATGGAATGCATGAATAGGGTCTTTCTTTCATGATGTATTAATGAAAAAAAATCAAAGTGTAAATCTCTTCAAGTCACAGGATTAATTATCTGAAGATTAAATAATTGATCATCATCCTATTGAAAACCAATAGGGTTTCAGAAGGATAATTTATGGAGCTGTAGCTGGAGGCAGCTTAAATATTCTGAATTTTTTATGTTACATGATCCAGTGTTAGTTAATTGATTAAGAGGAAAAATGACAGCCAACATCATATAAATTACCTTCTTCTCTCTGTCAGAACAAATGTTTTGCTAGTTTATCTATAGGCATCTATCATTTGTCTTTTTCATCTAACCAGGTTTGTAATGCATTTGTCAACTGAACCTTATTGCTATATTAAAGGAAAGTTAAGAATGAGAAATATTTGCTTACCAGCAGCAACCGATTCTCCTGATGGAAGGTTCTTTTTCTTAAACCGGTTACTTAAACATCAGTGTGGTTTAAGCATAGAACACCTGGGCTGCCCAGGTCTCTGTGTAGCAACAACAGCACATTCACCTGGGAAAAACTGAGAGGAACCTTTTAGCTGAAAACCAAATTAATGGGTTTCCACCCTCCCCCTTCCTTTTCTTCTGTCCTTCCAACGTTTGCTTTTGTGAGTTCCCATGCTTATACACTGAATCCTTGGACTTCTCTTCATCTTGGCTTGTATCAGGTGTCTTGTGTGAGGATTGGAAATAAATAGTGGCTTATGTGTGTCTGCTACTTCCCCCCCAAACAGCTTGAATCTGGCTTATGTCCAGTGAAAAAAGAAACCACCAATGAAAGCTGGAACTGTAGGTGCTTTTGTTCCCAGTGAATGACTGGGTTCACTGGTGCTTGAAGACAGGTATGAACCTAATAGGAAAACACAAGGTTTACTTTGTGTAGAGGAATGTAATTAACAAATAAAAGGAACTTTTTTTTTTTTTTTTTGTATAGGGAAATAAAAATCCTTGTTTAAAGCATATGGTTTAAAGTATCTGATTATTGCTTCTCTGAGTTGTAGTTTAAAAATTATCTGATTATTTGGACATGATGCTTGATATAATTTTGACCTAACTTGACTAATACAGGAAAAGTCCCTTATTCATCACCTTTGCACAAATAAGGAATTACCTGCTTCGCCTCTTCCCTCCTTCTTGCATAGCTTTTGCAAGGGAATCAGCAGCAATCTTCTTTTGGTTCTTTGTCTACCATGTATTTGGTTATATGGACTGTATGGTTAAATTTTTTCCTCTTCCTTTTCATGTGAAGTCTGAATTCTTATTTGTCTTTGATGCTTTGATCTACTGATGTTTGTTGCCACTGACAGGTAAATGATTAATAATGTGCGATTCTTGCATTATGTTTTATCAAATATTTTTCGTATCAAAAAGTGAAAAATAAGAATTTCTGTGGTTTTGGTGCTGAGTTGTCTTTAACATTTGTAAGGGAGATTTCAAACTTACATTTCCAGTTAAAATAGTACAGTAACTATACTTAAATCCATGATACACTTAGCTCCTGAAATGGCTGAAAAAGCAAGGAATGTAGTTTGGTTACAAAATAAATGCAGACAGATATTTAAATCAAAGTGCTATATTACATTTCTTCATTTAAATTTTAAGTAAATTAAAAAGACTATCTGAAGTAAAACCAAGGATGATTTAAAGAACTTCCCTCCATCCAAACTTTGAGTTTTCATGTAAATATTCCAGGAACCGAAGCTTCAGTTCTTCTTACTCTTCAACTAATTACAGATCATTAAGTAATTAGAAATATAGAAATTTTCCAAGTGTATTGAAGTGTATTTCTGTTCAACCCTAAGATGTTGTGTTCTTCAACCCTGAGATACTATGTTCTTTACTGTACAGGTTCCTTATCATAAGGACTAAAAGGGTAGACATAAAATGAAATAGATTAAAATTAGTGCTGAGCTACCTGTGAATGGCCTTATTTGACAGGACAATGTTCAGCAATTTATTTTCTATGCTCTAGAATCTTCTGTGTTGTAATCTTCTCTTGAAGATCAGAATTTCAGCCTTTGTCAGTCTTGCCATGGAGAGGTTGGCAGTTCTGGTCAAATAGACCTTATCAAGGTTTAATACTGGAAAAAAAATCTGTATTATTTGAAAAACATTGGAGAATAACTGACACTTGGAATCTCATGCCCCTGCTTTTGTGTGAGTCACGCAGTAGCAGATTTAAGCACGTATGAGACCATATGTGAGATGTGAAACTGACATTGAAACTTTGCATTACCTGGTGCTCCACAAATGCTAATAGAAAAAAACCCCATCCTCACTGAATTGATCAGTTCCCAGACCTTACCTTTTCTGAGGCATTGTGTTTGTTTTGGCACAAGGCAAGGGATACCCTGATGTAAAGAACAACAAGCTGATCAGGGTGTAACAGGACAACCCCATGTGACATTTACTATCACTTATGCATAAGTTTAAATTAAACTGAACATGGACCAACTGCATAAGAGAAATACAATTTATTCATATAAAATCTTATTGAGTCAAAGCCTAGACAAAATACTTACCTGGGTAAGGTGCACAAAATCTTCAGTGCTGAAAGTAATACCATGGTGATATCTCCACAGACAGAAAAGTCAGTCTTCAAACTCCAGTATCTTGCCGCAGTCTGTAGCATAAGTCAGTGACCGATGATGAGCATCCTCTGCTGGTCTAAACAGCCTTTCCTATCCCCAGCCTGCAGAGATCCCTAGGTCTGGGTAGTGCAATTTACCATGTCTTTCCCAGTAGTTTTTGCTCAGGTACGGCTTTTGCATGATCCAGTTACAACGGTGTCATGAACTATTCCGGATCTGCTGAGCTGTAATAACTATCTGCTTTGCAGGCCAAGCACATGAGTGCAGGCAACGCTGGGCTCAGTTAACATGATAACCATACCAGATTTGTTAACCCGTGAGAACTTATTTATTTGAAACCTTAAGCTGAGTACAAATCTGAATTTGCTGAGTGCACAATATGAGAATAAAAGATAAAAGAGAAAAGTCAGCATCTGAGAGAATTTCTAGGGAAAAAAGTCCCACGGTGACACATATTTACTCTGTGTGGTTTCTCATGGGCTATGACTGCTCCTCATGAGGTTAAGTGTGAAATCCCCTGAATCGCAGCAGGCTCATTAGAAGAAACCCCTATTACATATAAAATGAAGTATATTCAATTCCAATGAAAATGATTTTTTTTGCTTTTGACTGTTAAAGATCTCCTCCTTCATTACTTGCAGAATAGAAACTCCTGTCTGATGCCTCCTCTCTGCGCTTCCTGTCTGTTTGGGTTCCATGGGGACTGATGTCTTTCTGTGCCCAGGGGAAGGTATGAACAAGAGGATGATATGAAGCACATCTCTACTACAGTAATAAAAAAGAATATTAAGACCCTTTAAAAGGCTGGTTTCTATTTTAGCATTTAGACACTTTGTTTGGTCTATCAGAAAAACTATCCTAATTTTGTAAGCATTGTAGCCTCAGAAGTTGATCTAGAAGGAGCCTTGCTGACCATGTTGTCTGCTGCTGCAGTTGAGCTGGTCTTGCTGCAGGAAGCCAGGGAAGGTTTCCAGCTCAATCACATTAAACTGAGCATGTTTCTTCAGCAGACGAAAACAAATGGCTTGACTTTTTGTTTTGTAAGCCTGCAAGTGCCAGCTCCCTCCTTTATAAGAGAAAGACAAAAGGCTCTGGGTTTAAAAAGAGAAGCAAAAATACACCAGTGTCAGTGATGGAGGAAATAAAAGACAAGGAAGGATTCAGATTTCAGTGATGAGTTACTCCTATATAAAAGGTTTCCTTCTTTCCCTAGCGCAAGGATGGGACAAAGGTCCTAGCATCAGGATGGGTGTGAATTTTTGATAGGGCTGTTGCTTGTTTTTGCTTATACCACACTGTTCTGAAAGCTGGGAGTGAAATGTCTGCCCCATGGAAGTCATTTGTTTTTCTTGGGATGGTGCCAAAATTTTCCCCTGGATTTTAAAAGATTACTTGTTCTAGGCATTGTCTTTCAGGAGGTGTCTGAGCAACCTGCAAACCTGCTAGTAACTGAGACACAAAACTGACCACAGTTTATCAAATGATGTACAAGACTTGGCAGTGAAATCCAGGTGTATCTGCAGGACAGAGGACTAAATCCTGACGAGAAAGCTGTCTTGTAACTCCACAATTTGGAACAACATGTTTGTGAATATAAATGTGGTTCTCAAATGAAAAGTCCATTCAGGAGAACATAAATAGGCAGCTCATAATAGTCATAGAATGTCCCGAGTTGGAAGGGACCCACGAGGATCATCAAGTCCAGCTCCTGTCCCTGCACAGGACAACCCCACCATTCACACCACGTGTCTGAGGCCATTGTCCAATCTCATCTTGAACACTGTCAGGTTTGGGGCTGTGATACCTCCCTGGGGAGCCTCTTCCAGTGCTCCACCACCCTCTGGGTGAAGAACCTTTTCCCAATGTCCAACCTAAACCTTCCCTGGCACATCTTCCTGCCATTCCCTCAGCTTCTGTCATTGGTCACCAGAGAGAAGAGATGGGCACCTGCCCCTCCTCCTCCCCTTGTGAGGAAGCTGTAGCCACCATGAGGTCTCCCCTCAGTCTCCTCTTCTCTAGGCTGAACAAACCAAGTGACTTTAGTGACTTTAGCCGCTCCTCATACGGCTTCCCCTCCAAACCCTTCACCAACTTTGTGGCCCTCTTCTGGACACTCTCCAGTAGCTTTACATCTTTTTTATCCTGTGGCACCCAGAACTGCACACAGTGCTCCAGGTGAGGCTGCACCAGTGCAGAGCAGAGTGGGACAATCATCTCCTTTGCCTGACTGGCAATGCTGTGCTGGATGCACCTCAGGGCACGATTGGCTCTCTTGTCCTTGAAACTGGTCATTAGGATTAAAATATGTTGATGGCAAGAAGCTGGGGGGTCCTTGGTTTTGTCTTAGCTAAAGATGGTACGTCCAGCTAGTGCTCCCTAGCAACAAGACTGATCGTCATGGGCTGATTTGGAGAATTAAACACTTGCTGTTGATCTCCTGCTCCAGAAAGGTTGCTGATGAAGTTCTTAACTTTGTCCAACTCTGCCTTAGCTTGTTTGTGAGCATGGGTTGAGATCACAACTGCTGTGACAGCTGTAATTCAGTATCATTCCTGCAACATCTATTGATAACTCTGCAAAAGACTTTCATGCATGCATGAAGTGCCGTTGCGAATCAATACAAAATTAATTAGGAGATTACACAAACATGATACCCAAACAAATTTTACACGAAACAATATGAGAAAGCTACACAGAGCACATATTTTCATGGATGAGAGGTACTTCTGGCTCCTAACACAGCTCATTGATGTGCGGTGGGTCTGGACTTCAGGGCACAATCAAGTACATAGTACCAGAACTGGGAACTATGCTTCGGGCTTAGAGTGCTGAGCACTGGCTTTTACTGCCAAACAGAAAAATCAATAAATGGAAAAACCCTACAAGTGTTTGTTGAGTTTAGGTTTTGACTGACAGCCAAAAATCATTACTAGAAAATTTCTGGTTCATTTCAATAAAGCTGTTTACAGAAATCTAGGTATGACGTGTGTGTGTCTTTCAAAATCATCACCATTCTGGAAATGTTGCTACTGGTATTAAAAGCTCATTCACAACAGATGCACCTTTTTTTCTTTTTTCCTTTCCTAAAAACAGGGTTCTGGGTAACGCTTGAGAGACAAACTAATCCAGTATTGCCTGAACCCTAGTGGTTTGCTTCCATTGGACCACTGTGCTTTTTTAGCTTTGTGTTCCTGTAACTACATTATTATGGAACTAAAGCGTAATGATATAACTGGAAAAACATTTGCTGATTTAGTTTTTACAGGGTGACTGCAAACCATATTATCTGCTTCCCAAGACAATGTCTATGCTTTCACTTCTAGGCCTTCATCTTATTCCAGTACTGTCACCTCTAAACCCCCTCAGTGTTTTCTCTGCATTTTTGGGATACTCTGGCTCCTCAAGCCTTAAACTCCCCTGCAGTCCAGCCTTTAGAAAACTTGGTTCCAGGCTTAATTGGCACCTCCCTGTAAGCTGCTCTGCAGCTCTGTGCCTCTGTGAGTCACTACTATCCATTGGCTTCCACTTCCCAATGAAATTATTTTCCTGCCCTCCAGGCTTCACAAATTTCCCAGTCACTTTTATAGATATAAAGCTTTGAAGACTGTCATGGAAAAAATGTGGTTTATTATTAGTCATGAATCTTGCTGAGATTTACAGAATAAATGTGTTTTGGTAAATAAAAGGAAACCAATGCTGGATGTTGTTGGCTCCTCCTTTCAGTACAAAAGTACAAACTGTTCTGGACAGTACATTTGTTTAATGCTACGTGAGCTCTGACAGGCAGGACTTGCCCTTCTACAAGCAGATCATCCTGTGGCACTGTGGTTCTAGCCATGCAATTTTCAAACAATACTCTAGGTTTCTGCTAAAGAAAACCCATGTTATTTAGATCCAGGTATCTCTCCCTCTGAATACTGGTGCAGAACAACAGCAAGGGGAAACCCTGGAAGCCATTCTGGCCTCCAAAGCTCCTGGTGTACCCCAGGGCACACACTGCCAGCCAGGAGGAGACCTACAGTACACTCCTGACTGCTGCAAAAGAGCACAAAGGGTTGCCCCCTGCCTGTTTTTAGTTCACCATCTCATAAGAGTTCCTTGGGAACAGGTTTCCAAAGACACCTGGTACAGGTACTGCTCCCCAAGCTGTTATCTGTTTGCAGTATTTAACTAGAAGTAGTGAGAGTTGTATGTCCTGCACCCTTCAAGTGTGGAGCACGGCGGAGAAGCCTGGGAGTATGGTGCATCCTCAGGCCTCTTGGTTTTCTCCCTGCCACCAAACTCTGCTATGCGCAGGTTTGCTTTTGATTTGGTGATATGGCAGAAGAGGGATGGGGCGCAGTTGGAATGAGCCTTTCTCCAGGGCTTTGTTAGACCTTGTTTGTCATGAGGATCTGCTGAAGGTCCTTGTCCTCTGCCCTAGCTTGCTCTTGCCAGATCTTGGGCAGCTGCACATTGCTGTGCCACACCACCATGGGCATGGCAGGGAAGAGAGCTGGGGATGCAAGTGGGGCCTGGGAAGATCTGGTCTGCACATGGTGTATCAACATTGACAGCTTCATGTTGAGTCTCTTCTCACATAGTGATCTAGCAAGCACATCCATGAGGCAGGCAGCAACTAAGCCTTTCCGGTCAAGTTCATGTTTTCTCTATTTTCAATTTTACTGCTTCAACTGAGAACAAATACCTGCCTCCTCAAAGTGCATGCTGTCCCACAGAGATGAAAACTTACAGAAATGGGATTTTAGCTCAGCTGAATATTGAATATGATTTTTTAATTTCAATAGATTATGAAGTCTTACTTAAAGTATGGATTGAGAAAATGATATCTAGGATTTATTTTGCCATCAAAGTTAACATTTTAAATTTTGTTAATACTTGCAATGTCTTGTGGAAGTATATTTATAAAAGTTGTTAGAATGGCTCAATAAGTCTTTGAGGAACCTGAAGTAGTTTGAGATTTGACTTAATTATTTTTCTAGATGATGTGATTTTTAATAGAATAACAATGCTTTTGGTGTTTGGATTCAATAAATGACTTACTGAAGCATCAAAATCTAAAGAAAATTAAATGGAAAAACTACTGTAGTTGGAGGCTTTGGGTGAGATTTCTGTAGAACAAATACAATCTTTCAGTATTTGTAGTTATACAACCCCTTAAGTTTATTGATGTGGTCCATAAGACACTAACTTGATAGTTCGCAATGCCTCTAGTTGGCAGTGTTGCATTACTAATAGCAAAAGGACAAATATAATTATTTTAACTTTGCAGAATTCCAGTGATTAGTACAGAATAGAAATAATTTAAAAATAAAAGTAGTCATTGCATACAAAAATTCACAAAGCTTGGAAAGGCAGTTAAAAATAAATTTTGAAAAATCAGAACGCTTTCTTTTTTTAGATTTACATGCACATGAGAGGTGACAGGGGTAGAAACACAGACCAGATTTTAAGAAAGAGAGCCAGGAAATTCAGCATGTGTTTTGGAAGAGATTGAGAGCTCAGAAATATTCAATGTAACTTTCTGACTGCCACAAGAAATGAAAAGCGGCTGCATTCCCCTACTGTCAGAGTGTCCCAATAAAGACTTCACAAGCAAGAACACTCTCCAGAAACACATTGGACTATTTTCCTGCAGCTGTGAGAGTGAGTCAACCAGGCATCTGTTGAAAGAGATGCCTGTTGCTGTGATGTTTTTGTGATGTTTTCCTGCAGTGACATCACTGTGTCTGCTTTAAAATGTAATACCGTCTAAAAGTCAAAAGACATCGTGTGCTGTAAAATGAGAGTGTTTACAGCATCTTTTAGTGTTTAAGATTTCTGCACAGGTATTCCTTTCACTTTTGCTGTTATAAGGGGTTTATCCCACGACTTGCTTCCATGAAGAACTGACACAAGAGGGCATGAGAACAACTCAGTATCTCTCAGCTTTTGTCTCCCTTTGCACTCTCTGTTCTTCAGCCAAACCTTGATCCTGTGAGTTTTTGAGTCGTTGGCCCAATTCCAGCACAGCACTTGATATATATTTAACTTTAGGCACATTAGCAACTCCATTGATGTCCATAGGACCACTCATATGCTTAAAGTTAGGCATGTTCTTGAGTGTCTATACTGGATCAGAGAATAGGGGATTGAGGTCTCTGGCAAGTCTCCAAGAAGGCTTCTCCTAAAGAAGCCAGACAAGCTTCTTTTCTGATGCAGACCTGTCCTGCTGCAGCTGTGTTTATGCCCAACAGCCAGTTGCTAGAAAGGGACCCCAGCTGATCATTCCTCACTGATTGACAGACCAAGCTGCTTTACCAACAGAGAGGTTTCAGCTTTGGCCATTGCAATGGAGAAACATCTTTAGCTCCAGATTAGCTTCTAGCTACAGTATTTTCTTCTTGTTGCTTTTTCAAAGCCAAGGATTAATAGGAGACAGACAGAAATGTAGGACTGAATCATCAAGTGCTGCACTCCTGGAGGCAGCCACACCATAATATTCTTCTTATATATGCATTGAAGTTATTTAGGAATTTTGCTTATTTTTCTGTCTCAAACCTGCCTTTGAAAATCACTCATTTGAGAGAAACTCTGATTTAACCAGCCTAAATGTACACTTGGCAACTTCTGAAGTGTTCTTTTGCCAGCATTGCCCTGGAGGATTATCTCATAAGTATTTCTGCAGGGAAATTATATCTCAGCTTGGTCTTCTTTCTTCTGGACTGAACAAAGAAGGGATTTTGAGTTTTTCATTGCAAGAAAACTTATTTATTCATTACATCTAGTTGTTCTTTTGTGCATCTATTCTAACATGAGTTCAACATTCCTAAACAGAAATGTACCATTATATTACTGATATGGCCCCATGAGGGCCTGTACAACCACTCCGTCTCTCTGGAAATTCTCTGGAAATATGTAGAAATGTGTTGTATGATACCTCCTAATGTTACATTTCCCTCTGTTTGTTTTTGGTGTTTTTTGTTGTTTTTTTTTTTTTTTTTTTTTTTTTTCCAATATTAGTTACAAATGCTCTATCGTAGTATGATCCATCCTATGGCTGACCATGATTACACCCACACCTTTATCTTCCAGGATCTTTTCCAACTGACAGGCCTCCAGCTTTGAGCAGAAAAGTCTGCCAGTAGTCTCTGTGAAAATAATTTTGGATAGGAATGCCTCTTCCATCTTTAACAATATTTGTAAGATGTGGATGAACCAGCCTCTACAGTGAGGAAAGCTGGAACAATTCGTATTTTTCCCTACGTCTCCCTAAAAACCACTACTTCAGGCAATGGAGATGAACAGCAAACATACAGGTTTAAGGCTACTCTAAATCACCATTTAGAGAGACCAGAGAGGACCCAGATGGGAGGCAACAGATAAAGAGACCTTAGGAGATTTGTTCCCACTAGCTGATGTTAGTGCCTTTAGATATCTTTCCAGTAACATATTTGGAAGATCTCATTATATCTGCATTCTTTCTTAGCATGTACATTGAAATAGATGATGTTAGATCTCAAAAAAAAAATCTTAACAGATTTCAGGCCCGAATGTCTAGATATCCGAAACACTAAAGCCTGTGTTACTGATACTGAAGTTAATGAGTCTGTTATGTGCCCTAGCCATCACCATACAACTGTTCAACTGTTATTCTACTGACAATCATTTCCAAGGCCTGCATAATAGCTTCCAGCTGTGGCACAGTCCTGTAAATGTGGTTTTTTTTGAGAATAAAGGATGATCTTTTGTTTGAATTAATGAGGTGTTTCAGTAGACAGGTATAACCTGGCAGTTCTTTGTTATCAATGATGGTGATGTTGCACAAAAGACGTTGTAAGAGGTTCCAGGGACTTTGTCTTTTCCCTATCTTGAATAAGAAACATGTTCTTGTTGCATGCACATGTAAAGTGTTGCAACTGATCTTTGGCTGAAAGATTTTGGTGCAGTGTTTCAGGAAGTGTGGTTCAGGGTGAGGTGCGGGTTGCAACTACCCCAGGGTTCTGCTCAGGTTCTGCCACGTTGCATTTCTATGGTGAAGAGCAAATTAATGAAATTTCTCTCTCAGCTTACATCACTGCAAATTTGAGGCAGCCCACAATGTGTTTAGATTAAAGCTTGGGAAGTGGTATTCACGTTTCTTTGCTTTATGCAGCTAGTGAGGAAGATACTTTGTCTAGACTAAGCTATAGATTAAATTAGACTCCTGTTCTCAGTTATCCTCTTGGGAGATCCTCTATTTCTCAGCTGACTGAAGACAAATACTGAGGAGATTGTCCTCTTCTGCAAACTGAGGTGCCTTGAACTGTCTAACTGTAGATTCCTTCATATTCTGCAAAAACTATTGCCTAAACAGAAATAAATACATTTGGAAAAAAGTGATCCTCAGATATATGGGGAAATGTAGATAATTGAAAAGCATGTAGGTCTTGTATTTATCTTAGATATTGACTTTAGTCAAAATTTTAGGACTACTTTCCATACTTTTCTTTCAAGAGAATAGAGCAAAATCTGGATCCCACTGCAACAGAAGGCAACTTTTTCATTTGTGTTAATGATCCTGTGCTGTCATGTTCAGCAGTATTTTTCTTTTGGAAATGAGATGGTATATTTTCTGAAACATAAACCCCTCTTTTTACAGCATATAATTTTATCCAGAAAACTTTGTCATAGTTTTGATAGGAAAAAAGAAAAAAAGTTTAAAAATTTCTTTTCTGTCATGGTTTTCCAAGGGAATAAAAACTCCTTCATTTTAACCATAGTTATTCAGGATGATACATAGGAGCAGTTCTAATGCTGTCCAAAAAGCATTATTGTCACTCTGTAGAACAGTATAACTGATTATCTGTCTGTCTATCTATCTATCTATCTATCTATCTATCTATCTATCTATCTATCTATCTATTTATGGGAAGAACATAGGTGAGGGAAAAGAGAGAATAATTTTCAGAAAAAGTTGAGTTTCCAAGGCAGACCACTGGAGGAATGTGAGGGGACATTTTTACTTATAAACTGAAAAAAAATGTTCATAGTTTGTCATCTAAGAAGTGCATACAAACTACACAGTGCTCCATGACATTCCTTGAGAAGTGAGGACAGAAGGAAAATTACATAGTTTTCACCAGTATTTGTATGATTTCAGTGGTGAAACAGGAATGAAAAAGAAAGTCTGCCAATGGGTGAGTTAGTTTGCCCATATTGCAGGAAAGACAAATGCAAATAAATTAATAATAATAAAAACATAAAATATTTAATTGTGATATTTAATTATGGCAGGAAAACCTAACACAAATTACATAGCAAAGATCAGTGGAAACTGGCTGGAAAGAATGTCTGCTGTTTGTCATAAGAACTTGAACTAGATAGTATGCTGAACTAGGTCCATGATGGAGCGTTACTGCAGAGGTAACTGGTGCGGCATCTCATCGGTGGGAACTGGGCTACTTGGGAGAATGCTAGTGGCTTACAAATACTTTCCCCTTCTCTTGCACATTGATTTAATTCTAGCATAGCTTTCCAGTAGCCATAAATTGCATATGAGTGCTATACGGATGCCACAGCACAATTTACTATGCTTTTGTATTCTAGCTGAGATGAAAGACCCAGTTCTAATATGAGCCTAATCAAATGCCACGGGGATTTTCCCTCTGGCAAATGCAGATATCTGCACTATGACTAGTCTCATTCTAATGTAGAAGTCTAAAATAGGTTGGCGGATATCTCTACATATTGTGGTTCCACTGATCATAAATCACATCCATGGAAGACACATTGACTAGCTCAGATATGGAAACCTGTACTGTAGATATCTGTAGTAAAGCTATGTGCAGGGAAATCTACCTCATATGTGTCAGGTGGGGACGACAGGGAGGGCACAGTGAAGGTGTCCCTGGAGGAACCAACTGCCAAAATTGACCTATCCTCATGTGCAGAAAGCTGACTCTGGGCTCTTACTGAAGGGAGTTCTCTTACATTGACAATGTCTGCTCAGCTGAAAAGCAAACATAAGCAAATGATGGGTCATGACAGGAACAGGAAGAACCAGCTATTGCATATACTAGACAGAGCACATTTCAGAGAAACACTTCAGAGGGGCATCATGAGGCTCAAATTAGCTGCAGGGCTGACATGGCATTTGAGTAACTGGATGATGCTCGAAAACCTAGTAATTTCTTGCCTGTTTATTTATCTTCCTCTCACCTTCATAAAGCTTTACTTTTTTGGCCATAAGCTCATGCTATTTTGACTTCTTCCAAAGCATACATTTTAAAATGGAGAAATCAATGTTTTCTGCAATTATTTTAAGAGAAATCTATTTGCTTTTTTCTAACTGGCTCCAAATTCTGTGATGGTGTTTAAATACAGAAACATTCAAGTTGGAAAGGACCCTGGGAGGTCTGTAGTCCAACCTCTTGCTCAGGGCAGGTTTGACACTGAATTCAGACCACATTGTTCATGTCTTTGTCCAGCTGGGTCTTGAAAACCTGCCAGGAAAAGGATTCCATGGCTTCTCTGGGTAACCTAATTAAATGCTTAATTATCTTGAGAGTTTTTTTTTTTTTTTTTTTTTTTTGTCCTCGAGTACAGTGGGAACCTTCCCTGTTCCAGTTTACAGCCATTATCCTCTCAGTGAAAAGCCTGCCTCCTTCTACTAACCTCCCAAAAAGCTCTGGCAGGCTTCTGTTAGGTCTGCCTTAAAACTTCTCTTTCCCAGGACGAAGAGGCCCAAATCCTCCAATCCTCCAGATTTTCCTTACAGGACAGTTGCTCCAGCCCCTGATCGTCATGAGGGTGTCTTGCTAAATATACTTGCTAAAGTCTATCTTCGTCTTTCATGTATTTCAGGGAAAAAAAAATGGATGCAGGTTTATATATTCAGTCTAATACATACCAAATAAATGAGACTAATCACTAGCAGGACTCTTATTAACTCAGCCAGGATGCTGCTGGCCTTTGTTTCTGCCAGGACACACTGCTGCCTCATGTATAGCATATTGTCAACCAAGACCCAAGTCCTTTTCAGCTAAGATGCTATTATAGCTGGTCAGTTTCCAGACTACATCACTGCAGTGGAACAACTCATCCCAGGTTCAGGAATTTGCATTTTTTCTTTTTGAATTTCATGACTAGAAATATAATCACATTAAATTAGGCTTAGGACAAAGCATGTCTATATTCTCACCTCACTCAAACAACCAGCAGAAATGGTTAGAATGGAAAAGCAGACATGGTTTGAATTGGGCAACCACAGGTTAAGATGACATGATTAATAGCAGGCAGGGACCTAGAGGCAATCTCTCAGTTTCATTTAGCAGTTCATAATTAAAGATTTAAAGCTCAAGCCTGCAACTTTACACCCTTAAACACTGTGTTCACAACCATGCCCTAAAGGAAGGAAAAGTTCTTGTGTATGAGAAGAACCAAACTGGCTTTCTGTTTTGTCTATGGCACAGCCTGTAACAACTCTTAAAACTACCTCATATGTCTCTGATATTCATAGCAGCATCTGGAAAATGAGATTTGGAAACACATATATATCAGAATTTATCCCAGAGGTGAATCTCAAAAGTGTTTTCAACCTGCCAAAGAACAGACAAACCTGGAAAAAATCATCCCAGCAGGTATAATTGAAACTAGAAAACAGAGATAAATGCTATTGCAAATGTATAAAAGTAGCTATTAGACAGAAAATATAAAAATATTTTTATTTAGAACAAGTAATCTCAGACTATTCTAAGTAGCCATGTTTATGCAGCTATATTAATCTTTTTTGGCATCTTTTAATCTGTTCCACAATTCTTTGGTTCTGACTTTTGCTTTTTATCAAAATACTGTACACAATATCTTTGGTGAGTGATGTGTCTGAATTTTATTCATTAGTGCAATAGTGACAATAATGTAACTTGTTTTCTGATTTCTTAATTGTTTTACGCAGCAAAAAATGAAAGTTTGTAAAACCACTGAGAAATTATATCAATTAGAAATAAATAGGGGACCATTTGAACAAAGATTTTATGTGATGAAAACAGCAGAAGAAATAGGAGGAGGTCTTGAAAGTAGAGAAGAAGAACAAAAACATCAAATACCCCAGCCAAATTTCAGAATGCATGGTGCTTCGCTGCCACAGTGCCAGTACTCTGCTGGTAAGCTGTGATTGTCATAGACACTCATAAATAATGCAGAAAACAAAGTCACAGTATCTAAATGTAGAATTGAATTAACAGAACTGTTCTATTTCTTCCTGAAGTGCAGTAATTCATTCTAAAAATTATTTCTATGTCAACCTGACTCAGGTTATCCAAGTCAGCTCTCTAAATCTATCCAAAATGCACAAAAAAAGAAGTCTGTAATGCAAAAAGTTTCAAAGCCTTCTTTCTGCTTTCCTAGCTGTCACATTATTTTATGTGCAACACACCTAAATCACGGGTGCCTGTAATACCACAAGACCAAAACACAGCCCAAGGTTAGTGTTCCTCAGTCTCTAGCCATGTCCAATTTCTTTCAATGTGAGTTTCATCCTACACCAGTGAACTCAACTGTGATGTGGAGAATGCCCTAAACTAGGGATTAATGAAGTACACGTAGTACTTGCCTGTCTGTTCTACACCACATGACCACTGTAGGTATAACCCACTGCAGAATGAGCTGGTGGGTTGAGGAAAGCCAAGGCAAGGCAGTCAAATACACGAGAGGTGAAGATCAGACTCCACATTTCCTTTGTCTCTGGGCACGACTAGGAGGGAGAGTATTCTCTTTCCTTTTCAATCCTAAAGGATTGCTACACAGCCTGTATGAGATGAACAAGTTAGAAAGTATATTTTGTAGCTGTGAACACAGACATGTGGACTTCTTCCATGGTTCTTGCCACCAAAGTAATCTACCTCCTTTGATTATCAATATTACTTAAAGATAATTTACATCAGTAAAGTCATAATTGAGAAATACTTTCAAAATTACATTATTCCTGCATCTTCTCTGTGAACATCTTACTAATGCATGAATATTTTGATAATGCTCATCTTTTCTGTCTTAAAAGTGAAGATCTAAGGTAAGTTACTTACGACTAACTTGTATTTAAAAAAAAAAAAAGAAAAAAGTTACGCAGCTTTCTCATAACTGCTTATTTTATTCACTTGCATAATTTATTTTGTGATATTTTATCAGATTTGCCATTTACTTCACATGGTTCTGATGTCTGACATCTGGAAAATACTTCTTCATGTCTATCTTTGTGACTTTGATATTTTACTTTACAAAATATTAATTAAATCTGTCAAATTTTATGTCACATTTTAATCATTAATCAATATTTTATAGTAATTTCTATTTATTTCATTTGGTATATTTTTTGTTGTACAATATTGGCTTGAATGATTTTTCCTGTGTTTGCCTGAGCTACACTTGCTGCATCTTTATGGCAATACTTGTTGGTCATACTCATGATGAGCCTTAGGAGCTGTATTTTCCACCACTTTTGAGCTATCTCTCATTAGTGAGATGGAGGTTAGCTAGCAAAGTATTTTTAAGAAATCGCTGAAAAAAGGTATTACCTGGAAGTTCCATGTGCAGTCAGTTGTGTCTCTCGCCCAGCTAGATGTAAACTTCCTACTGTAAAAGATTAATTTGTTTGAAGCTTTTTATAATTAGCTTTTCTTCATTCTTCTTTGGTTCGGAGAACAGGATGTGCAAGAGAAGATTTACAAACCACTACCTGTGTCAACTAAACTACATTTACCACAGAGACCTAAATCTTTTTTCAGAGATGAATAAAGTATAGATATGTCTAAAAATGTCTAGACAGGATTTCCTTTTCAGAACTTTGGCAGTATTGTGACACAAAAGTAACATTTTAGATATATTTTTAAAAATTTCATACTATAGAAAACAGAAGGACCATTTAAATTTTTAATAAAAGAGCTTGAAGTTTGAATTTATTTCTTAAACCCAACAGTTCCCAGCAGCTTTCCCACATCCTTTCACAGGTGGAGGGGATGCCTGGTACTGTTGTTGGTTTAGGTCACTGTGTGCAAGAATGAGCAGGTTTAAGGTATCTACGTAAGGAGGTCCATACCTGCTCCTGTGGGACAAATTTCAGCTTCACAGAAACACCTTACATTAAGACAGGGTGGGAAATAGATTTTAGAGATAGACAATGAGAAGTTCTGCTTACAGGATTCTTCACCTAATATGAAGACCATGGTGGGACTATAGAGATTGTTCTTTTGAGTAAGCAGTAGAGTCTTTACTAATGGACTACCTCAGTTGTATTAAAGGCTATAGATAGAGAAAGGAGTCTTCCTTCTTTTGCAACCACCTCACCAGTAAGACTTGCAGCTGAGCTGAATTTTCTAAGTTTTGCAGCACTTATTTAAATTAATGAACTAACACAGCTAAAGTAAAACCAATCCATGCCTGCCTGGCAGATTTGGTTTGTATGGTGTACCATAGCAAGATCTCCCAGCCTTACAACACTGGTGTTTCAGGTTTGTAATGGAATGCATGTCTTCCAGACCATTCTGACTCCAAGAATGAGGGTCTTTTTAAATTGAAACCTAGAGAAGAAACTGGTAAAGTAACAAAAAATGTTAGTATTTTGTACAAGGCCATCTGCAAGGCCTCCTGCTACATTTTCTTTAAGTTCTTGGCTAAACCATAGAAAACAAACACCTCATCTAAATTCCTCATTGTTCTTGAAAGCCTTTCCACACACTTTTGAAGGTGCTGCCTTCGGCCACAATGAAACCACATCTATTAATACTCACCTGGATTTGCTGGGAACATTGGCATTATACGACTGTAGATCTTGTACAGCTCTGACCACAGTGATGCCTATCAAATGAAACTAAACCATCCAGTATAGGCGTATTCCTTTCAAGATTTCCATCCTTTCAGTGATAGCCTTTGTGTCTGAAGTAATCCTCACTTGATACCTACGCTATGAAATGTTCTTTTATGTAGGCAGTCTGTTCTTCCTTGCCTTCTGAGAACTAAATATACAGAAAATTTCAATAATCATAAGTCTGGCTCTTGACGTGTAATGTGACCCAAACAGCTGCCATTTAAGTAAGAGGTTGTGATTGAAAAGGCATCTTCTTGAAACAAGTAATGGAAAGTATCTGGCCTGATTTTTGACATTTATGGCAACATACTGGATTTTTATAGGAAACATGAAGGGATGACAAGAAACATTTTCAAACGTAGTCATGGACTTCTGAATGTATTTGCAGAAAAACAGAGTTCATAGAGTTCCTCCATATGGAAAACAAACAAACATTTTTTTTTTCACATAGTTCTATGTGCACAGAAAGTATAAAGCATTTTGCATCTTTTTGAAGTCAAATGGCAGTACTCAGAAAACATAATGCTACAGTGTTCTGATAACTGTGGAAAAATCAGATTTCCACTGAGATGTTACTTGTAAGACACATTCAGGCTCAAGTTCTCTCCTAGACTGAGAGATTTACCCCGAGTAGTGACAGAGACCTTGTGCCAGCCAGTAAGTCCATGTTAATTTGGATGGAGTGTTATTTCACTCCATATGAAAGAAATTATTGTTAGGGAAGGAGTGCAAAAGAGGAGAAAGACTGAAGGATTGAGAGATGGAAGCTATGAAGAATGCAACAGACAGGACTTAACTGGGTAACAGTCCTGACAATTTGTTATTAGAAGGACAAACGCGCATATGTAATTTTTGTATGCTGTACAGCAATACTGGGTAGAAAAAACACAAATCAAAGTAAGATTTGCCTTGTCCCTGACAGTATTTGAGCTACACTTTGTGTCTGCATAATCCTGCGGGTTAGTGCAGCTGGAATACACTAGTTTATGCAGGCCACAACTCAAAGGCATAGTGCAGCTGGCATGAAGTACAATCACTTCTGACCTTCCAACTTGAATAAGCAGGTAGTCATTTCTAACTTGGTTGACTATGGTCAAGGTGTGAGGATTCAACTCATTCTCTTGGTTCTTGCAGTGAGACCTACTCTGCTAGGTGGGTTTATAAACATTGCAAATCAGAAAAGTAATGTCCTGAGTGTGGTAAGACAGCAGAGAACCTGTCCTGGTTTCTGTGGGTACAATGTCTTCACATGTTGCAGATTACCAGAGTTTCCCAACTCTCAGCTCTGTTTGGCAGCTCTGTTATTGAGCAGACAACTCAGCAAATGTGTTTGGACAATATGGATCAGTAGTCAGCAAAACAAATAGGATGCCTGAATGCAGTAAATTAGGGCTATGAAGTAACAGATAAAGTGTTATGGACTCGAGTAACATCAATTCATGTGCTGACATGTAATAAATCTCAAGGCTTAAAGATTTTGCTAATTAAAGCACATTTAGAAGGGAAAAAAGAGACTGTTACTCCAGATTTTAGTAATGCTAAACACAAGGCTGGAGACTGCTCTTGAGAGGATGGCAGGACAGCATGAAGTACATATGTCACTTTATAAGAGTCAAAAAGAAAGAAGGGAAAACTGATGTCATTAATGCATTTATTTAGATGGCTTCTTAGTGTTGTTTTAACTTGCATGTTTATTAACATTTGTTGATTGGCAGAGACTGAGAAGAAATTTGTATGTTTGAAACATCTTGTGCAAAGGAACTCATGTTTGAGCTGGAGCTTTGAGACAATAATGCAGTGGAAATGATAGCTAGTAGCAGCAGAAAGGTATACAACTATGGTGGCCTTTGTTTCAGCTTGTGCCCATTTCTGCTTATCCTGTTGTTGAGCACCACTGAGAACAGTCTGGCCCCATCCTCTTGACACCCACCCTTAAGATATTTATAAGCATTTCTAAGATCCTCTTTCAATCTTCTCCAGGATAAACAGACCCAGCTCTCTCAGCCTTTCCTCACAAGATGCTCCAGTTACCCCATCCTCTTTGTAGCCCTCTGCTGGACTCTATCCATGACTTTATTTCTGTGACAATCAAGAAAGTAAGAGAACTGTTCAAGCTGCCCATCTCTGGGATCATTTGTCCCCTACTTCCAGCAGGCATCCAGCTTTCCACGTCAGCCATCTCTCTGATCTGACTGCTCTGTTGCCTTCTTGAACTCTTCCCCATTTTGTGCTGTTTTTCATTTTTGCTTTCCAGTGAAAAATAAATTAAATTTCAAGGTTTAGTGGATGGGTGAAATGAAAACCACTTTATTTATTTATTTCCAGCCTGCCCCACCAAAGACAGATAAGTACATAAATGAAAACAAATGACCCCAAGAGAATTTCACTATTTTTCATTTAAAAAAAAGTAATTTCACTGAAGAAATTTTTAAGCATTGTAATTGTGCTTTTGTTGATTCAGAACCTACTGAAGCCAACTGGGAGCTTTCCCGCTGATTTCACTGATTTTGGATGGGGTCTCTTATGAGCTAACGATGTGTTGTTGATTTGGTGTTTGTTAAAAGAGAAGCCAAAACTTTCTGAAACTTTCCCTTAGACTCGTTATCCTCCACTCAATTTGTTTCTGCATTACTTTCATGAATGTATGTATGACATCAAAAGGGACAAGGGAGGGCTATTATGAGTTTACATTTCTCTTTCCCAGAACTTGCATGGTAACTTCATTTGTTGTCTGTTCTTTTAATGTATAGCAGGCTCATGTTGCTTTCAAGATGGAAGCAGAGATTTTCGTTATTCTATAGGAAAAGTTTTCACGGCAAGATCCGTTGAACATATCCCGTTCCAGATTAATGGAGAATAGGAAAAAGCCATGGGATACCATTAGAAAATCTGATTTCATGACATTTTAAAAAGAAGGCTGTCTTCTTTTTAATCCATTTCCTAGGATCCTGCTGAGGATCCCTTCTGACATTTTGTCATCTTGTCAAAAATAAATTTTCTTTGCCTTTGCTCTGATGGAGGTGGGGTCATTTTTACAGATGGCTTGGTAAAGTGAGTAAGAGCCCAGAAGAAGGGATAATTATTCATAAATGACATTTCCCATTTCTGTGGGTTTTCCTGAACAGGACAGATACTCTAGTGTTCAGTTCTAATGACAGGGAAGGATTTATGACCTCTCTCTCTTATTTTCTGGGATCCTGGGAGTGTAAATACTTTCAACTCTTCTATATATATATATTTTTTTAAGTATTTTATTTTTTAATCCCCAATGCACCTTACTTTATTTTGGCATTCAACTCCAGTCAGTATCGAGAATCCCAACTATGTAAAGACAAAATGTCAGATAACAGGACAGCTGCTTAGCTTTCTAACCTATGCCTTTCATAACTGCCAGGAGGACATCATTTTAATGATATAACTTCTTAAGGTTAATTTGTACTGGCTGTGAAGCATTAGGTCACACTATATGTTTGTTTTCAAGGCTGGGAGGTGTGTGACGGGAAGCGTTCCCTTCTGGGGCTGTGTAGAGCAGATACTTGGTTATGGTAAGACAGCTAGATGAGTCACAGGTGGCAAATAATCAGCGTACTGAAGAATTTGACTGTAGCCACTTTCAGCCTTGCCTCTGTTTGAGGAGACTTCCTGTACCCACACTGTACTGTTCACTTCTGACTCACCCACACTGAGACAGACAAATCTAGGAGTCACCACGTGGAGTCTGTTGAGCTAGAGCGAAGAACACATCACATTTCTAGGTACATGCAGCTCACAGGACTTACCACAACTGTTTTCTCTTTCAAGATGTGTGGATTTAAGAGCCAAATTAGACCAGAGGGAAGTGGATGGGTTAAGTAAGGTTTAAACTTTTGGGCCTTGATTGTGTAGCACATTGACTAGAGGCATGTTGCTCTTTGGGAAGCCTGGAAGATCCTTGCAGGCTGAGCATTTTCTCTGGAGGCTGTCAGTCACGTCTCATCTTTTGCTCTAATGAAGTCTAGCTTTCTTCTTATGGCCTGTTATCCCTAATGCATTGACAATAGTCCAAGTCTCAGTGCTGATGAATAAGTGATAGGAACTAGGGAGCTGTATAAACTTGTTATTGAAAGTTGAATTGTTGGATTTAATAGAATAGCAATCTCTCCCTTTCTCTTTCCTTTAAAGGAAACGGTGTATTCATCTTTAATTGGTCCTATGACAGCTACACAGAGGGGACTTTCCTTACTTTCTTGTGCACAAGAAACTGAGATCTTATGTGAAAATCTTGTCTAGCAGACCTAGCAGAGACTTGAGAGTTTCCAGTAACTAGCTTGAAAGTTATAGACAGCATTGATAAAGTCCACTGATGAACCGTGGGAAAATGGATGCAGACCTCTGTGTCTTAAAACCCTTTCAAAGAAAACCGCAGGGCATTATCACTGCTGATTTCGAAGGGGAACTCAGGCAGAACAAGAGAAATACCTACTTCTCCATTCCAAGACTATGATTCATTTAACTTTCTTTTTTTTTGTCTCCTCTTTATATAATATTTTTTTAAAGTAAATTCTTTCTTCCTCAAAGACATTTCCACTCCACAGTTTCCTATGTCCACTACACTGTGATTTTATTTTGATCTAATTGTGAACTCAAGGTGCCCAGAATGTTCTGTTCTAATTCTGAATCTTTTTCCTGCATAAATTACCTGTAGGGTTCAACTTCTGTAATATAACCCTCCTGATTGGTGAGAAAATATCTACGTGGTGCTCTGCCAAATATACCATCTTATATTTGGCAAAAACATCTTCTCAGAACTATTTTCGAGGAAAAGGATATGGCTGGAAAAATAAAAGAGCCAGAGAGTCATGAGCTACATTATCGCTGTGAGAAAGGGGATTTTCATCACTCTTTCAAAGCCAGCTTCCTACAGCATGTGCAACCAGCACCTGCCAGCACATGGGGAAAGTATGAAGGGAGAGTTTTTTCAGTGTTTAGTGAATTAACTGCTTATGAAAGGAGGCCCAACAACATTGTACTTATACAAAAAATAGGTGTAGTAAAGGCAACCACATTGCAAACATCCCTGCTCCTCCAGTGCACATAACCTGTGGTCTATGCTCTTCACTTCTAAGGAGGAGAGATGAGCTCTGCCTCAGTGCTCTCTTAATCTCTGGCCCCTCAGCGGCCCCTGCCAACCAAATATCTGACTATTAAATTCTCTGGACTCATGGAAACACATCTGTGAGAGGATGGATTGTGCCTGTAACCACCTTTCACATAAATCATCACATTACCAACAAATGCTGTTTACTGCTGACATGAGACTACATACCAGTAACCTAGGGGTGGCTATCACTCTGCAGTGTTTCACAACCAGTTCCTTTGAAACACTGATAGACTAGTTTGGGGTTATGGTATTGCAGAAGCTGACTATTTTTACAATGATTCTGAAATAAAATTGTTCTAAACACAGTAATTAAAATAGGCTTTCAAAATATATTGGTGTCCAATCACTGCCTTTTTGCAAGATTATCAGAGCAGGCTCTAATGTACAAGTTTGAACTAACGTGAGTTTTTCAAAAACACCTTTTTGTTGCCGGTATTTTGACTGATTTTTTCTAAGATAATGTTTTTGCCCTAAGCAGCAGTTTGCTTGCTGTAAGGTTTTGTAAGGTATGTAACTGAACTCATTACCATGGATGTGGTATGCAGCAAAGCTAGACCGCAGCTTTGCTACCAGCAGTCCCTGAGACAGCTCCTACCTCTAGCAGCTGTCTTAGGGTGTCCCGTTGTTTGTCCAACTAATGTCCCAGTTTGTGCACAGTGAGTCAGGTTGTGCAACGAGTAAACGACATAGCCAGCAGAGGGCAATGAAGGTCAGGTTTTGGAGAGATTACATAAAACAATCTCCAAGTGGTCCAAAACGTAGGGCAAGAAGGTCAAGCAAAAGCATGTCTTCTCCTGCTACGCATTCATTTCTATTAATTACTACGAGACCTAAGTGAACCCTTGTGATCATGTGATCTATAATGGTCCTTTTAAACAGCCATATTAAACAATGTAGTTCCTCATTTATGACAATGTAATTGATAGTCTTTTCAACAGGAGGGAAAAAACTAATGAAAATTATACTCTCCTAAAATAGGACAATCAGCTTAAACCGATTGCCAATAAACCAATAGGTCCTCTTATAAATTTTGTTTAATTGGTCTGTTCTGGGAAGTAGTTGTTTTGTTTAACTTAATAAACGGGCCATTTTCCCCAAGACAATTAGGTGCCTGGATCGAAAAGAAAGAGGGCCAGGGAAGTCAGCTGTTGCTCGGTTCAGAGAAAAAAAGATGCTTCTTTCAGTCAGTTATGAAGCTCTTTATCACAGATACTAATCCAACATGCTGGAAATAATGTGAGTTTACAGTAAAGAACAGCCTTTTTAACTTGTGTGACATCTGCTAGGGACATAACTTATATCTAGACACTTGGGCAAGCAGTTGATGCCAAGAAAGTGCAAGCTGCAAGTGTTATTTGCCTCTGACAATCTGGACAACATCTTTTTGAACCTAATTGTCACTCTAGGTGCCAAATATTTTAAAACTGATCTCTTGACATTGCTACGTTAACCAATGAACAGCTTAATAGCAGGAAATGCCTGGCGTGTTAGTGGGAAATTGTATTTATTTATTCTGTGGAAGATCCTAAAGGAGCCCTTCAGGACTGGGACCATGTTTCAGCTCTGCTACACTGCACAGGAAAGCTCCTGTGGGCAGTAGACCTGGGTTTCACTTTTATATGTGTTACACTTGCTCAGTGATTTGGGGTGTGTCACTTGGCTTTTCTGTACTGAGTATCATGTCTCAAAAAACAGTGTTACTAATTCCTCCTATTTAAAGTACTATCAGAGCTGTACATGCAATTGACAATATGAAAGCTGATTGTATTTTGAGATGGGATAGGAGAGAGAAATAAATATCTATTTTATGACTGTGGTAAGCCATAAAGAGAAAGGTCCTGAGCTATTTGTCTGAAATGAATAGATCTTTGCCTCCCAAAAGTTTAGCAGAAAGCTGGAAACTGTAACTGTCCTGGTGAAATTCCTGTCTGACCGTTCAGAGTACCAGAGCCTGGCATGGATGCTACAAGACCCAATGCAAGAATGAAAACACTTCTTTTAAAGAGGAAAAAAAATAAATAAAAAGAAAGCAAAACCTTGTGATGACGGTGTGGACTTCAAATACTCAGGACAAGGAAGAGCAAAGTCCCAGAGGAAGAAGGGAGTGAGTCACCTGCCTTGTGCTCCCAGCAGAGGTTTCCAGGCAGGGAGCAATCGGCTGGTGGTAAGTGCCCTAATATTCCTGGCTATTAGCAGTAACGATAATGCTAACTAAAGCTCTTTGTGCTTGTGTGTACTTCTTTTAGCAAGAACACAGGACATGTTAGGCTGTGTCAGATCCAAGAAAGAGATGTTAGTAAGTCTGTTTGTATATGAGCTAACTGTTGTTTCTGAGTTTTTATGGTGTCTCGTCAGCTAACAATCAGGAGCCCAGCTGGCGCCAGCTCAGACATCAAGTGGCATCTACGTGAGGTGACAGCAAATATTTGACTTGGTGCTGATGAGCTAGGTTTCAGTCATGGCTCTCTGCTCCCCACCAAGTGAATCATGGCAGAGGTAGTGGATGTGTTTGAGCCCTGACCATTCTTTTAATGGCTGATGATTTTTGGCTTTTCACTGGACTGACCATTACAATGCAGCCAAGTGGTTGCATTCATATCAGTACATCTGAGGTGCAGTCACACAGTGGCTTTGCCTGGGGCTCTGCAACTGCTCCCTTTAGAGCAAAGAGATGCTGTTCAGAGGGGGACAATGTTTCCGGGAGGGTAGCAAGGGTCCCCTGATGGGAGGACTTTCTGGGGCTTCTTTTTGGCAAATGCAGGCTTCCAGGTGCGCAGCGGAGGGCAGCCTGCCTGCGCTTCCCTCTGCCTGGGCTGACTTTTCTCCTGCGTCACAAGGGCCAGCTGAGGATTCGATAAACATCGGGCTGCCCCAGTTTAGCTGCTGCACACTGTTTTAATGGAGCCAGTGCACTGTAATGTAGCAGCACTTCTGCCAGGCTGATGTACTCCGCCAGCACCGATTAAGTGAAATCAGTGAGCACAAAAGTTGTAGGCAAGTCACAAATAAATTATATTCATAGGCTTTAAATATTTTATTTTATTTTTTTTTCTGAGGCTAAGCAGAGCGGTAATTCAGTCTCCTATGTTTCTTCTACAACACAAGCTTTCACCCAGCTACACCCACCCCTTTGAGGACATATTTTAGATCTTAAAGAAAAATGTAATCGTTCATTGTCATCTACTTAGGTGTGTAAAATAAAAATCCCTATCTCCTCACTCATTAAATTAATCATCAGTGGATTTTCTTTCCCATGCCTGTCTTGAACTGTAGAAGAAAATGTTGAAATATATATATATATATATTTTTTTTTTTTGAGACATTCACACATCAGAGCAAAATGAAAGTACTGATCAAGGAATGGCCCACCTTCCTTAGTGTTCCTCCCATTATACCCACTTCTTCCACAGACAGACCAGTACCACCTGTTTGGGGAAAGAATGGGACAGGAAGCTCTGAGAGAGCCAGGGGAGTGTGACAGTGGCTTCCTGGGGCTCCTCCAGCAGGACGTGGATGAGGTGGAGGACAGCAGAGTCCTGTGTGGACTCATAATATGGTCATTTAAGCCTGGCAGCACCTCAGCAGGGCTGTGCGTCTGGTCATCTGGGGTCACCTCTGAGCTGCATACAGATCTGATATCATGGCTGGGCAGCCCCTTGCTCCAAACATTAATAAGAGAGACTGTTTTAGTAACAAAGGACATCTTGAAGTCCTACGAGTTTATGATAAAAGTGCAAATATTGAAAGGTTTGGGAAGCATACTTAGAAGAAAGTGAAAGTTTGACACTTTCAGAAAAGGAGGATTTAAAGTTTTGAATCACAAATTCTTGAAATCTACTTCTTTCTGTACCATTCTTGCTTTGGTCTTGATGAATCACAGCCTGTTCTGTTTTCAGATGTGGACAGAAATTTCTAGCATCCTTTTATATCCAATCAAAAAAAGTCTTATGCATGCCACTTGGATTCTCTCTGAAATATCTAATATTAGGATTCTTTGCTCGTAAGATCAAAGCTATGCATTTTAAACAGAGAAACAAAATAAACAAGAGAATATTGCAGATGGAATGAATTGTTCATTCTTTTTGTATTCAAAGACCTGAGACAGAAAGCTTAATTGATTTTGTAAGACATTTTCTGCCACTGCAGCCACAGTAAATGACATTTAATTGAATAAGGTACAATAATGAAAAAAAAGAGAAAAGAACGGTTGGTTAGAAAAGTGAATGCATTTTTTCCTCTTTTCTACATTAGGGAAACAGGAACTGGGCAGTGATGAAGAAAAACATCTTAAGGGAACAGATTTGTTAACTTTATAACTTCTAGAATGTTTTACATCTTTAAAGAACAAATGTTTACTGCTGTACAAGAATCAGCTATGATTTTTTTTCAGCTTTGAACAAGGAAGTTTTATGGTTTGTGAGTGGAGAAAGTGAGACATAGAGGGGTAAAAATACTTTGTAACCATACCACAATAGGGAACTAAGAAGTGAATTATAGTTTTCTAAACCTGGAAATATTTGTAATCAAACATAATCAGTTTATTTTCAGGTAGCTGGAATTTGTTTATATAAAGAATTCCCTATAATCTGATAGAGAAACTAGCTACATGTGCATTCTTTAAAATAAAACTGCATGCTCTTGGCTTAGCTTGTTATGTCTTATGATGTACATTTACAATGAGGATGTTTTGTGTTTCTTAACAGTAAATTATAATATGCCTTCTCAGCTGAGAGCGATTTCCCACCCTCTTGTCAAAAGGTCAAAAATAGACTGGAAATTTCCATACTGATGAGGAAACCTTAAACCAAAAAATGGCATAGGTGGGGTAACACGAAATGTATGTTGTTGTCGCGGGCTCTTAGCCAGACCTGTTCTGAGCTGATCCTTCCTTTTTTTCTCCCCTGCTCTCTCCTTTCTCATCTTTTTCTTTTTTTTCCCATTCTTCATTGCTCTAAACCTAAAGATGCCCAGATATGAAATGCTGCCAGTCAGGGTTCCCAAGCTTCAAAGGGATCTCTCATCAGCAGAGACAGAGGCTCTTTTGTGTAGCTGTTGGAGAGTGGCTCTGGCTGCTTCCACACAGGCAGGGAACTCCGGAGCTTCTCTTCACTCCAGCCTCTCACTGCACCATCTGGATGTCGCAGGGATTTTTTTGTATGTTTTCCTCAAGGGTGCAGACGAAATAAGACTGCAGTCAGTGCAATGGTCTGCAGGGAGATGTCGTTCTACATGACTGAATGCAAAGAAACAGGTATCTGCATTTCAGTGCATTGTGTGAGGAAGTCTCTCCCCAAAAGGTGCTCTTGTGTTTTGTTGTCTCAGACCAGTCTTAAAACTATAGGAAACAAATGTTAAACTTGTGCTGAGAATTAATCACAAAATGGATTCCATGGGTATAATAATAGAAAAACTGTGAAAAAAATAAATTAAATAGAAGTAATGCTAAAATCTTTAATTTACTACCATTGTCATGAGGTTCTGAGGGTCAGGAAATGCTGCTGTGCTTTCTGAGAGGTGTCTGGGATTTTACAGGAACTGTCAGCTTGATTTCACAGGGCTTTGCTCTATTTTTCCATGCCCTGCTCTGTGAAAATGTGAGTGCAAAGTTCTGCTCTACTGACAGGTCAGGTTAATACCCACTTACCAAGGTGCAAACAATGTGTCAAATACAAGAACCAAGGAGGGGTGACTCTTCCCTTTCAAGCAAGTGATATGAAACAGGTGAGAAGGCAACAGAAGAGCAGTCATAGTGAGGCAAGCCTCTGATATGTTTAACTAAGTATTTTACCAGCTAAGGTTGCTAGCAAGGAATACTTAACAAGAATATAGAAAATAGGGTAAAAACAAAAAACATCTTTCTGTAATACCATCCATGAGCTGGGAGAGTGGGAAGAGAGTCACTGAACGAGGCTGGGGAAGTCCTTTTGTATCTCTTGCAGTGAAGAATTTTAAATTGTCTGTGATTTACTCTCATGCAGAAAGATAGTGTTTATCAACGGCTTTGCAAAAGGCAAGACTTACGTTTACTTTCTCCTCTCTTTCTGGAAGCTGAAGTTTACGTCGCTTCTCTCTGGGGCCAGAGGCTCCTCGAGAAGGGTGCAGTGTCTTTCTGTGTGTCTGCAGCACAGCGCCAGTTCTCCCTGGGACTTTCACACGCTCACATTCTCTGCTGTTTCTTCCACTTCACGTAGCCAGAAGATCTTACCTCTGGTCAGAGGTTCATGGTATCCATGACTCTCCAGATCATGTGTCTGGGGTTTCTGGTGTTTTCTGCGAGCCTGTGGGACTGGGACTGTAGGAGTGAAGTTGATGGGTGAGACATAAACAGCCTTCTGTGCTGACTTAGAAGGTTTCTGATCACTAATAAAGCTGAGCATTCATTTTCGAGAAAGAAACAACAATCTGGAGAAAGAAAACCCTCCTGGGCATCTCTTGTCACATTCCTTGTATATCTGAGGGACCTGTGAAACTGTAAACCTGGTGAGGACTTCACCTTCCCTGCTCAAAGAGAAGAAAAGCAGAGGCTTGCAAAGTTTCTTGGGATAGTTTCTTGGGATATTATTACATTTTTTTCCACAGATATTTCATTAGAGGATGCAATGTGGGATGCACTTTCTAAGGTCCTAACTCAAACGGAAACTAAAAAGATGTGCTATGAGTCACCTTATAAAAATGCTTTCAGGTGCTCTAGAGAAAATGCTTCTGGAACATTTGACCACTGAAAGAAAGGCCATATTGAGCCTAAATAGGAACAGACCTTTTACACTTTGTGGCTAAAAGATTCAAAGGGCACACAAAGACACAACCAAAGGCAGAGCTGGGCAGTACAACAAGGAGAGGGTTTGGCTGACAGTGCATTGTGCAGTAGGCACAAAATGGTGCAGCTCCTTGCCTTCGCCAGGCAGCACTCCAGCATATTAACATCCTTTATTCAGCATTTAACAAGATCATCGCTGTGTCATGGCTGCATTTCTGTGTGATGCCAGTCTGACACTACCTCAGGGTAGAAATGCTCTAAGTATACCACAAATGTACTTAACAATAATGGAAAATCCTTTTGCAAGCTGGAGAGTAATGCACTCAGAGCAGAAGAGCTGCTCTGGTGGCCCCAAGGTGATGTCTCCCAGAGCAGCCGGAAAGGTGAATGCACAACAGCAGCAGTATTTTACAATAATCTATGTGAAAAGAAACAGAATGACAGGACTGGAGGCTACAGTGAAAACACATGAGATTTTTTCCCTAGTGCTAGTGATAGTGAAACATTTTGTCAGATTTTTATTGAAAATACATGTTTTGAAGAGAAAAAAAAAAAAAAGTAGTTTTATCCTTTCCCTACCTTTCCCTATCTTTTTTTCATCTGTTGCCATTTGGAGAATAGATTATTTTTGTCTTTAAGAGCTTTTGCACAAATGGTAAAGTTGATTTGTAAATAAAGGAAACAGGCATATTCATTTTCCTTATAATATATCCCACTGTCCAAAGTAACTGAGATCTTTTCTCCATTGCTTTCACTGTGACAGATTTGTAGTTGGATGAAGGGCAAACCCAACTGCAGCATGGAACCTTTATAGTGTAACAGGGCTGGGGAGCATTTTGAAAGGTGGTTAAGGTCACAACATGTCATGTGTTGTTCAGCAGCACCTTGGAGCCAAGGAGTCTCTTACTCTGTGACTCAGCTCCTCCCAGGTATGTGTCTTGGCTTTCTCCCAGCTCTGCAGCAAGACCTGGGCATGCATCAGCCCCAGCAAGCTGTGATTGCTTATCCATGGGGTGCAACCGTGGGGGCTGAGGCTGTGAGGGTGCCATGATATGTCACATGCTGTCTGGACACCTGGGGAACCTATGCAGAGGGTGGGGATGGGATAAGAAAGGTACTGCAGAAAGCAGAGGCAAGATACAGCCTCACATTGTCTACAGCCTAAACATTAATGTAAAACAAAGGCTAAGACCTATCATACAAGTGGCTCCAAGTAACTGGTATCAGAGCCTCAGAAAGGTACTCCTTTCTCCACCTTCCTCTCTCTCAGAAAACATAAAATGATTATCAACCATCAGTGGACATTGCCAGGCAAGGGAATTTCAAATACTGACAAAATCTCTATTACTCAGATCTCCTTGGCCCAGCAGAGCTGACTGGGGACAACCCTCTACGGATGCCATTGCAAGGAGATGCAGAAGAGCTGTTGGGAGCCAGCAGTCAGTACCTTTATCTGCATTTGCAAATAGCCTGGGACAAAGCAACCAAAACCTTTGCTACTTTTGCCTCCACATTAAGGGGAGGGAGTGGGAGGCTGAAGGCATGTAATAACTGATCCATGTGGTGCATGGCACAGAGTATCCAGGAGTTATTACTGTCCCAGTGGCCTAGAGCAGTGGAGGGATATTCTGGGCACCAGCTGCAATGACTACTGTGGTTGAGCTATTTGGATTTTAGAGCAATGAAGTTTCTGTGATGTCCAGTATTTTAATCTGGATTTGCCAGTCTTTTCTCCAGTGACCTACAGATCTCTGTCTAAATTAATGCAGTCTCTTCTGCTTTCAGTGCAAAAGAGTAGTTTGATAATATCCTGCTGCAATGTTGCTCTTTATTACAGGAGTAATTGCCCTGACCTAGCAATTCTGATGTCTTTTGTATTTACCCAGGTTTTGTACACTCGAATGGTAATACAAATTCAGGCAAAGAGTTAAAAACCATGGAGCGTCTTGTATTTTTTCCAAACATCACATGTCATCTTGCTGTCTGCTTTTGCTCTAATTTCTGGGACTCCTTGTGCTGTGAACATGGCCTTGGAGATTTTTGCCTCAGGTCTCTTGTGGTATTTTTGATTCCTAATTGTGCTCACGGTGACAGAGCCCCTTTTAAGATTCAGTCTGAAATGGTGATTTTTTTGCTTGTAATGTGCCAGTTGTTTTGTAAAGGCTGACTTCAGGGGATCACTATGGTCTAGCTAGGCGAGTGCTTGTCCTCAGTTTCTAGGCATAATTAACAGGATCCCCTTCTGTCTCAGCCCCAAAACTGCACAATGGGATCCAAGTCTGGACAGAACACTTCTAGTTTATGTGATAAAAATCTCATCTCCACAGACGAGAAGGAGTTTAAGGGCATAGTGGCAGGTGGGAGAACCCCATAACCCAGTCAGAGAAAGGGACATGGTCCCTCCTAAGTCTCTCCCAGCAATGCCATCAGCCCCCAGGTGCGAGGTGACACCCAGCACCAACAGTAGCTGCTCTCTGGAGCACCTTTTGGACTGAGGGTGGCATGGCCTGAGGGTATGTGACACATTATGGGTTGCAGATGAAGAGTATTTTGACATTACTGGAGGTTTACAATGGGAGTTTTAGGGGACTAACCAAAGGCAGAGAAAAGGAGGGAGCAAGGCAATTTGGGGAGGAAGAAATGTGGGAAAATAGTCAGGGCTGGTCATATGTAAACAGGCTGCTAGTCAGTAGACATGTAAACAGGCTGTTAGTCACCACATTTATCTGGCTGTGCCTTGTGCCCAACCAGTACTGTCTGTCCTACCTTCTTATTAAACTCCATTTCTAACTGTTTTCCTGTGTGCGTGTCTGTGTGTGTCTGTGTGTGTGTGTGTGTGTGCGCGTGTGTGTGTCTGTGTGTGTCTGTGTGTGTCTGTGTGTGTCTCTGTGTGTGTGTCTGTCTGTGTGTGTGTGTGTGTGCGTGCGTGTGTTCAGAGGTCTACGTACCAGCAAACAGAGTCAGGCCATGGTTAAGAGGACCACATGGCTGTGGTGCCAGAGTGAGAACACGTATGTTAGTGTGCGATAGCTAGCAAATATCAAATTGGACTAGCCAGCAAGTGGGACAACTGTCTGCGAGCCACATTTCAAAACATCCGTAAGATATGTGTCACTGTGTGTGAGACCACCAGAGGAGCTGGCTATCATGGGGACCAGGAGGTCCAGGGCAATTCCTGGAAAGACCATGGTGTCTGGGGCTGAATGACAGGTGTGTGTTGGTGTCTGCAGGAGGACCCACCTTGTTCATATGCATATGTGTATTCCTATTAACAGATCTTCATCCTGGTCAGCCACAGATGCAAACAGGATGTGGCTGCTGTTTACGTTCGTGTGCATGCTTAGTGTGCCTGTCGGTGTCGATCTGCATGGCTGGCTATGTAAATATGTTTTGTATATATGTGTAGATGTGGTGTTTTGTGTCCATGCCTACTGGGCTTGCTGGACTCAGGGATATGCCAGGGCCAGTCTTACCTTTCTTTGGCTGCTGGATTCAGCAGCTCACTAACAACCTCCCCCCCTTTTTTTTTTTTCCCCACCTTCTTTTAAAAGTCATTCTCACATGGAGTACAGTACTCAACTTGCTGTGATATAATTTCAGAAATAACCTTATCTTGGTAACCAAAATCTGTTAAAAGCTTGATTTGGCAGAAAGTACTGTAATCAAAAGCTACTGAGTCGTTTCGACTCTTCCCTGTTTTGCAGGCACGTGCTGCTAGCAGATAAAACATGAAGCTTTCCTTTGAGAGTTATTCTCATGTCCACACCATTTCAGTGTTTCAACTGGCTTCTAAGCATTTTCGTAGCCCATTTGATCCTCTCAAGGGATGTTAATCAGCTGTCAGTTAGACCATAAGAGTGAGAGGGAGACCTGGTGTACACACAGTCATAAGCATTGTTGAACTTCTCCATAAGACAGAAAGCATTTCTAACTGCCTTACCCTAAAGATTCTTAAGATTGTAGATCCTCAAAAACTTGTCTTTTTTTTTGCCTACTAGCTTTTCTTGGTGGAGCACCTCCAGAATAAAACACATAATTAAAACTTGTCATGCATCAATCACTTCAGGGCAAATAATCCAGATAAGTATTTTGGTTTTACTAGTGGCTAAGTGGGTAAGTTTGGTATTTCCTGTACAATAATTCAAATTTATGGCATCAGGCTAATTTATATACCAGAGCCTTTACAGAGAGTAGTCAGTTTGGTGCCACAGCTTTACTTGAAGTTGATTCATATCACACTTACAAACATAACATTTTATCACATCAGATGATGTATAATATCTATTCTTGGAAATGAATAAGAGTGATGAGATAAGAACTGCAACAGAACATCACAGATTTCAGGAAATTAGCTCTTTTTCACTGAAAGCCAAAAACTAAGTCTGAAGACTGAGTTTGTTTAGGTCTACATGTTTGTTGTGTGGTGTTTTTTTTTTTTTTCCACCCTCCCCCTTCCTTCCCTCCCTGCCTCCTCTCATCTCTCAGAAAATTATTCTTATACTGTTTCACAGTTAATGTAATTTTTTTAAGCAATATCATGTGATATTGATGTGTCCTATACCAGTGGAAAAACTAAAAAGACAGATGCAGAAATTTTTTATCTAAGGAAGGTACATGGTAGGTGGATACCATAAAACCAGTAAGATGCAATGTGGGAGTTAAAACACAGCCAAATGTGTAAACTGAGCTGTAGCATTACTAAGTTGAAACCCAAACCAAACATAACCTTAACTCAACAGAATTGACTCATCTCAAGGCAGTCATGGGTTGTGCAAACAATCCCGGGCGACATAATTTCTGAACTGAACAGATTCTATCCAGCTCATGATAAGGGAGCACTGAAAGAGGGAAGTTATTTTGATTTATTTTTACTATTAGCTGAAGCACTGCTATTCATACAGGAATTCATCCTAACTAAAGTATCTTCTCAGCTTGGTACATGCAGAGAACTTAAGAAGAACACTGTTAGCATTTCCCTTTGCTGTTCAACTCATGACACTGCCCGTGTCACTTTACACTACCCAAACTTTTTATAGAAGATCAAGTTATCTATTATGTCATAGGCTCTTTATATTATTGCTCTCAAAGTTGTTCCATAGGAATGGGCCAAATCAGATTCAATTGTCTTTCTATATTTCTATTTCTATATTTTCCAGGGATCAGGGAGAGTGGTGCTGGCCCAGGAGGGAGCTGAAACTGGGAGCTGAGGTTGAGCCCAGCCCTGGCTGAGCAGTGCCCACATGGGCAGGGAAAGCAGCAGACAGGGCTGGAGATCAGCATCTTACAGTATTACTGGGGCAGAGACAGAAGGTCCTGAGCTGAACTGGAAAGGGGCTTCTGGTCCATGGACAGGGAGAGGTAGGGGGTCTAGGTGAGGCCAGGTGGGCCAGTAAGGCACTCAGGGCCCTGATAATCTATCTATCTATCTATCTATCTATCTATCTATCTATCTATCTATCTATTTTAAATTTAACAAGCAAGCAAGTAACAAATTCCTCCACATAGTCTTCCATAGGATTGTAACATTTAAATCTGTGCAGGGACCTCTGAGAGGGGAACTGATGGCAGGAGCAGATGGTTGTCTGAAGCCTGAGGAGGAGCAGAACGTGAAACAGCTCTGGAGTCAGTCCTGGCCTCTGTCTGAGGGAACACAAATTTTTCTCACTTTTTCCCCAACACCCTGACTTTGTATTTTTCTCACCTTTATTCTCCCTTCTCCTTCCCCCTTCTTAGCTAGCCAATCACACTCCTCTTCTGAGAAGCAGATACCCATATGGATGTCTCAATTGTTCTTACCCAATATGTCTGAAGGTAACCTGCCCAGCTCTTCCATCCCAGTCTAACTTTCACCATTTGCCTCCTCTCCCACCTAGTCCCTTGTTCTGAGTCTCTTTGCTCAGCCAGTTCCTTCTTATGTCCTGGTTTCCTTTGGCATTGGACTCTTCTGCCCTTGCTCTTCTACCCTCACTGGGTTCCAGCAGGTATCCTTTCTCAGGGTGCATCCAAGACAACTCTAACTATGTCCAAATTAACTTTTAGTATGCAATATATGACTGTGTCCAACTCAACTGTACTACTAAGGAACTGATTCTTATAGTTGAGATAAAACAATTATCGAGGTTAATGTGATAATAATGTATTTTGTGAATTATTTGTTAGATGTGCCAAAGAAACAAACCCTTTCCACAGCAAGAAGGGTCAAAAGTGGTTGAAAACATTGTAGCATTGACTTGCTGATTCCTTTTCACAAAGGGTGGGATCGTAGAGAAGATTACATTGTTTATGGTACTCCCTTCTGCAAATTAGAACCTGTCTTATTAGAATGACACTTTTATCATTTGCTGTTAGATAGGCCCCAGACAAATCTTCGTTTTTTTCCCTACAACTCTAACTAAAGCGGCAATCAAAGCAGAAGTTCAAATTATTCTTCAGAATTTCCATGCTAATTTGTTACTCTCAGAATTCATAATACAAAATAAAACCCACCCCTGCAAATTGTCATAGTTTTTCAGATATTTTAAAAACATAATTAAACCTTCTGTTTAGGAAGTGGATATCATTCACAGACTAGCAGGAAAAACTCCAATGCAGGATGTTAGTTCAGTCTCTAGTCCTCCTTCAGTAAAGTACGATGACTTGTGTTTAAAGGGATAAATGGGAGTTTTGTCTGAATAAAGACTTCATGTGAGTAAAGTCTTTAGTTGAGGACTTTAGTCCTACAATTACGAGCATCTGTTCCAATGTAAAGCTAACATGATTATTGAAGCAACCTTTGATGACCAAAATTCTCAAGCCTGAAATAAAATTAGTCTTAAACAAATTTGGTTTGCTGCCCCGGGTATAGCTGAGCAATCAGATTTCAAATGATTGGTCTAAACCTTTACTCAGCTTAAAAAAAACAGGGGGATTTGGAGGCTAACAGCTTTAAACTAAAGCATTTTTAGCTTACACTATTGATTATCACATGAGTTGGGTATTTGCTAAAGATTTTTGATATCTGAAGTTGTGCTAGATATTATCTGAGTCTTCTGAAGCTCAGGGATATAGGTGTTTCAAGTTCCTATATCATACAGATTATTACTGTAAAAATTAGGGACAGTTGTTTTCAGAAAGATCAGGAATAATCAGATTAGTCTGCTCAGTACTACCCCTTGAACAATATGCATTGTATTTCTGTAACAAAATCATTTTCAGAATACGTGTATTTTCATAACATTACCAATATTTGAGAGAAAGAAAATGTATTTTAATACTATGATTTTTTTTTTGTTGTGGTGATCTTAAAAATCCTTTATTAGATTGGTCCTTACCACAAGAGCTCCATGGACATCTAGCAAGTAAGGAGGGAAAACAGTCCAAAAATATGCAAAGGGACAAGTGTGTTAAGAACAGACACCCTCCCAAGGAAGGCATATGTACAAGTGTTGGTTTGTATTGCTCTGGTGAGATCTAAGATCTCTCCTCTTAATCCTCACTCACCCTGAGAAGTGGAAAGTGCAGCTTTCTTCACAGTGATCACAGTGTGCATTATTTCATTGCCAGTAATTATTGTGGAAGGATGAGGAAAATGGGTATAATACACTCATTGTGAGATACACCATTGAAGTTGGGCAGTGTATGATGAGGTGTATTGACGATGAGATTTTGGGTGAAATGGAAACCAGTCTGTACCATGAGGAATGTCTCTGGATCACATGATGAAAATACTTCTCTCTTTTGGAAAAAAAAAAAATATCACTAATGTCATTGAAGACGAGGTAGGGATTTAGGATTGTGGGTTGAGTGTACTATGCACAGTGGCTTCCTGGTGGAAGATTTCAAACATGTGGACAGAGCCACTGACTCTTGCAGAAGGACTCACACTGAAGCTATTTCTGTCTTCCTAAAATTTTTCTGTAGTTAGTGTTGAGACAGGTGTCTCCAGATATTTGTCAAGAGATCTTGAGCGTCTTTCTTCCTGGGTTATGTTCAAAATTTATAGTTTAGGGTCTGATTTTACTTGTTCTTAAACAGACAGCTCCTGAATGAAGTTCGGTCTATTGTCTCTGAAATAACATCTCACAGAGTAGCCAACCAGGACACATGTGGTACCCACTATCGTGTGTTTTACATGTTTACAGAGTTTAAATATCTTTCAGTCTCTGCCCTGAAGATATTTCCCAACAAAATCAGGACTGTCTCGCTCAAAATGAGATGGTGATACTAGGTTAATTACTATATAAAATTTGATTAATTTTTTATGCAATATATAAAATTAGATGAGTAGTTCTATTATCCTTACAATTCTGTGAACTGTTTTAATAATAAAGAATAATACTCAGTGCACATTACCAGTCACAGCCAACAGAGGATGCAAATCTCTTACATACACACTGCACAGACCTGACATTTATCCTTGAAGAATTCCAGTTCCATGTCATGTTGCATATACATACATACCTACATATATAGCCACCCGGAAATCAGGCACTAGCCTTGGTGAGTCTCTGGGCTCACTTGACTGTAGCTTGACAGATGTCTGAGCTGGTGGGCTTAGCTGGAACCAGTGCTAGTCATTGCTGGATTCTGCTACAGCTGGATCTGACTAGATGAGTACACTTCCCCTGTTGCATTACAGGGCCAAGTGGTGGCTCATGCTGCACTGTGGGAAGAAACGTAGGGTGCTCGTATGCGTCAGCCCTTGGCAAGAGGTGTTCGCCATCGTGGTTCTTTTCAGACTGCAACAGGTGAACATGCTGGGTCTGCACTTAGGACGAAACTCAGCCTCTCCATTGCACAGGAGTTTGCAGACACATAGGTGGGAGCAGGGGTAATCAGACTGTGCGTCAGGAGATTAATGGTCTGAGTGGTCCATAGGTCAGGACTCAGCCTTACTAGCCTAGGCACAAGCCTGACTTAACTGGTAAACAGAGTTACCTCCACTGTCACATTTATTTACATTTAGGCAAATTCTGCCAAGCATTCTAAACCAACATTTTAACTTGCCTCTGGGAAGATGTTGAAAGCTTTCAGCTCCCATTAAACTCATGCTTTGCATAGGTAAGGGTAAACCTTTAGTGCACTTTTCCCTTCCCCAGGCTCAGGACAACAGGAAATAAATTTTCTCTGGTTTGCAGAAGTACAGTGGTTTCTTATGCTGTGTCTAAGGTTTGGGACCCGAGTATGTTCCACAACTTGCAGGTGGGGTGAGTGCACCAGCCTTCCTGCTCTGCATCTTGATTGCCTTGAAGAGGGAGCCCAGGTACAATACCCGTACTCAGGCATCACAACTGAGGCAACAGGGATCAGGATTGAAAAGGACATGACTGTGCATGCCTGCCCTATAGTCCTGGGGACCATTTTGGCAGAGTACAACCAGTGGACACATTCACTGTACTTTTCAGACCTGCCTTTGTCCTACCTGTGGCCAACATGCTGTTCCAGAGTCCTGCAGCTAGAGATAAGTTCACTGTTGAACCTATTTTAACGAAGCTTTCTCCAACAGACATTGGAAATTGTATCCAGTCTTCACATCTGGGATCTCCAGTGACTCCATCAACGACTTGCTGGCTCAGAGAAGCAAGCCTAAGTTGGCAGAATTTGTGTAGCTGTGTTCTGGTATAGTCTAGCATAAATTTCTCTTTTCCCATCAATGGACAAGTTTGGACATGGAAGTATTAACTCTGTGAGAGAAAAAAACTTGGAGAAGGCTGTTTGTGTCTTTTACATTAATCATCTTTACCACCCACATCATTCAAAATATTCCAGAAAACTCTGTGTTAGATAACACTGTATGTGGTTAAGATTTAAATTCCTTAGTTTTTGAGCATAAATAAAGAACAATGTATGTACAAAAGTATTATGCTGGTAGTCATGATTTAATAATCTGTTATCACTGTTAAATATGAATGAGACACTGAACAAAACAAGATGGTTTTTCTTTAATTGCAGTCTCTTGTTTTTCTCAGAAACTAATTAAGCATAGAAGAGATAACTGCAAATTATTAAGTGCTCTTGAAAGAGACTTTTTTGCACATATGAAAAGCAGAGCAAAGCATAACACCAGACTGGATTATTTTGATGAAAAGACTCACAAGTTGCCAGTTAAGTGATAAATGTTGTGTGATATTGAACTGCTCATTTGTCTTCCCCTTCCTGCCCCCACACACCTTCTTTTCACTTGGACTATTATCCTGCTTAACTGGCATTTGGAATTAAACCAGACAAGGAGAAATTCTACAAAAAATACTATTAATTTGAAAATTTCATCTGCTTCTGAAATTCTTTCAAAAACCCAAAACAAACCAGCCAACAACTTAGGTCTAAATAGTGTTAGAAATCATGTCAAACAGATTTGAAAATAAACTGGTAGATACAAAGTCCCCATTTAAACAAAAATATCTCTCCATACAAAACAGAGGCTAAGTATTTAATTCATTTGCCTAACCTGATAAACCCCAAGGAGGTTTGTGCTGCACCTCTCTGAGGAACAACTCCCACTGGAAACAATGGATCAACATGTTGGGGACACTGTCTCAACTTCTTCTAGGGAGATGCACCTTTCCTGTATCCCCCATCAGGGGAGGAGAGCTGCCCCTTCAAAGGGGAGCTGGTGATCAGAAATCCTACATCCTACTGCCTAGGGCTAAGCAAATTGTTCCATGTTAAAGAGAAATTCCATGTGCTGAGTTTCTGTTTCCTTGGCTCAGTAGTGACCCTGCTTGACGGTGCTCCCTGCTTCCTCAGTTTGCTCATTTTTCTGCAATAGGGTGTAAAATGGGAGCTTGGTCAAAATTGATAGTCACATTTAACTAGAAATACTTTAATACCCAATGGTTGCTGATTGTAAGCCTCCTCCTCTCTTACAAGAGACAAAACTGTTTGTGTGCTATGGGTTTATAGTTCATTATCTTTTGTGCCTATGGATGACATCAAGACAATATTTTTCAGTCTTGTGGGACATAAGGAACCTAATTCTTAACTTGAAATCTTTCTCAGAGGTAATGCTAGGGGATTTATTTTTTTTTCTGATTTTTTGTAATACAGTTCCTACTTTCTCCTGACATGGTACCCTGCTTTTTTGCTTGTCCAGCTGATCTGAATGATGATCTGTCTTCTAGATTTCTGTTGAAGTCACTAACAAAATGGGAAGTGTTCCTGCTTAGTCTTTATTTTACAGCTTCCTACTTCTGCCTTGTAATTTTTGATCCATTAAAATTCCTTAGAGTGTGCTGGCTCCTGCAAGTAGATACACCAGCTAGTCCAACCACACAGTGCTTTAATAAGAAATGCTTTAAAGCTGTTTATGCAACATCCTTGCGTGTTATCACTCAGTTATCTTGTCTTCTGATATGCATAATAAGTTAGAAGATGCTGAGTAAATTATTTCAACTCTTTGAAGTGCTTAACTTATTTCTATTCTACAGCTGGAAATCACCAGAGTATAACAAACAAGTGCTTCAATGACAGCATAGCAGTACTTAAAATAGAAATTTGTGTGAGCAAGATCTGTATTATCTTGTGTGATCTTGGTGCAGTTGAGGTCGTGGGGTACTCTCACAGTGCTGACAGTGATGTGCTGGTTAGATACACAGTGCTATGTGCCGCGAATACACCCACCCCCGCACTCCCACTCCCACCTTTCTTTATTATTTAAAATAATGGCATCCTGAGCAAAGAAAACAATATTCAGCAGCACATTTCTAAGGTAAGTAAAGGCCTTTAGCTCAATAATAGCAATATTATTAATCCTGGAAGTAGGTTTGACATGCATTTTCTAGTTGTAAGTTGTAATAGGTGAATTTTCCTTGCATTAATAGTGCTGTAAGACAATTTTTGTCGAGGTGCCTTCATGGTTGTTATGACTTAAGAAAAAGTTATCTGGAAGTAACCATGTAACAGTAGCCTGATTTGGCTCCCTTTTCTTTTTCTGTGCAAGAATTTTCATTGCTTTCAGCGGGATGATTCTCCCAATGTCATGGTCGTTTTTCCTGAGAGGCTTGCTTAAGTGCTCTTTATTTACCTCTTTGGAAGCTTTCAAACTGTTGAGGCTAAGAGTTTGCCAGATGTTCGAAAGTGAACAAAATTCCTGGCATCATATGCCTAGTAACATCATTAATCACTACTGCAAAAAAGAGCAGAGACCAGGGACACAGTGCCAAACCCTTGTTTGGCTCGATCAGATATTTATATAATGGGTGTGCACAATGCCTTATCAAAGCACAGAACTTGCCTTTCCTTCAACATATAGACATACAAGGCTTCAAGCACTAAGAAAAAAAATAACAGCATGAATACTCTTATGTGCCAAATGATGCTTCATTTTTTTTCCCCTTTCCACAGAGATTCTGAACTACACTACGGGCTGTTGCTATTTTATGGTGAACAAGTATGGTCAGTCCACAAAAGTACTTCTACATCTAGGATCAGTCCTTTGTGATAGCTGCCATGATATTACAGTTTAATTCTGCAGCAGCAGGAAATGGTATTCAAATTTTGCCTTTCTGCTTAGCCCACATAGATATTTAGCCAGAGATAATAAGAAAATACCTTGCAATTATGCTAGCTGAGAGTCTATTATCCCTTCAAATACATGGTCTGCACAGAAGGGAGAGCTGAAAAGACTATTTCAGACATTTAGGGTATATGTTTTTCTGGCACACTCATAATCTGACCAAAGCCATTATTTGGAAGTCAGTTGCACTCAATCATTTTGCCTGTTAATGAGGAGTTACTGAATCCTCCAAGCATTAATACCATTTAGGAAAACACAAAGGCAATCTGTACCTTGTATCAAGCAATTATAATATGATTGCATTGAGCCTGAGGAATTCAATCATTTGTTGGAGGTTGTTTTTCCCACAACAGACCTTCTAAATAGAATTACCAAGCCTTTCAAATGTTAATTTGTTAAGAAAAATATAATGGCTAATAAAGACAATTAGGTTTGTATTGTAAATACTGGACTGCAGAACTAAAGCTGCCTTGGCTTGTGAAAAAAGCGTGGCAGGACTCTATAGAACTGCTAATGCTGGAAGCTATCTTCATGACAGAATAAAGAACATATGAATATTAACATCAGTCCCCAAAACATGTTTTATCCAAGGTAAATGTAACACAGGGCCAAAAAATCTGAGGCCTGATTTGAGTATTTTTTTCATAAAAATGAGGGTCAGGCAAGAAATACTGAAGATCTAAGACACCAAATGAAAAAGGCATTAGCAATATGGCACTTTTAGAAAAAAGCAGAAGACATTCAGAGATAAGAGCACCATATATAAAAGATTGGTACTTTTCACTCTTTACATTGTACCATTTGTGCCTTGGCAAGAACACTTTATTCATTACTGTGTCTCAGACTTCATGACATAGGTAGACATCTTGGATGCAACACAGAGAAGTTTAGAATAAGTTTCAAAGAAATTTAGAAAACATTAGGTTTGAGGAGTAAACTAAAAAAGAGAAGACTAAGATGTAGTGGTGGATAGCATAGAACATAGTGTTTGATACACAAAAGGTGCTGTGAGGAAGGCCGGTTATTCTTTTCTGTTATGGTAGAACAAGAAAGAAACAATCACATTTTTTAGCTATAAAGATATTTGTGATGGATTTTTTTTTTTTTAAATTCCTTGTTATAAAAGTAGTGAAGGATGAAACAGGTAACTGAAGAATATTGGGAAACCTCTTTCATGTTTTTATAAATTGGTTGGAGTTACATTTGTAAGGATGACCTTGGTATTTCTTGCTTGTCTATGTCCAGAAAGAAATGATACAGTTTCTTGAAGGATATTCTTGGTCTGTTTGCAGATGGCTTGGGCAAATTTATTTTAAATATTTTTTTTTTCTACTCTCTGATTGCTACAAGAAAACCTTCAGCTGAATTACCATTTGTTTATTAAAGTAATCCCTTGTAGTTACTGTCTTTGCAACAAGCAATTTTTTCTCCAAGACAAATGCTCATAAAGAACCTAAACAAACCAGAGAAACCCTTGAAACCATTTAGGAACAAATTCAGCTGTATGTCAAGATCTAATTTTAGGATCTCAGTGTCTCAGGTGGCATGGAAAACCACAAGTGATTTGTTTTTTTTTTTTTTCCATCAGCACCTGGATAGATATTTATAACACATGCAAATGTCAGGACAATTATTCATTCTTCAGTTGCTAGTTCAATTATTGCAATGTCTCTTGCATAGGGCTGTCCATACAGGTCATACAGAAATTACAGTCACAAATATCAAATAATACTCTCTATCCTTCCCCTATTTTTTTTTTTTCTTTCCCATTTTTCCCCACTCTATTTGGTGATTATTTACCATGCAGTCTCATATGATGGCTTTACTCTGTAAAGTGTCTAGGTCCTCAACTAGTTCAAAAATTTCATTTTTCAATGTACTTCTTGTGCAACTGTGGTGCTGAAATTTTCAGCCACCAGATTTAAGCAGTCAGACTTGACATGGTCTATGCTTATTTGGACCAGCAAATACCTGAAAAGGTAAATACCTGAAAAGTCTTAGGTCTGAGTTCAGAGATGTCCAAGTAAGTTTTGGGAGGGAAACGCTGACAGCTTTTATTTCTCCTTTACAAACAAACAAACAAAAGTGTATTTTTATTTATTCCCTTTTAATATTTTTCATTCAGAAGGCAAACATCATTTATATAACCATGAGGTAGAGCTGAAATGTAATAGTAATTATAAATCATGGAGTCCTTGATGTCTGCAAGTTTACACTCATGTTTGTAACTTGCCTAGTCACAGCTATGTTGCTAGAGAAGCTGTTTACTTGTCCTCAAGAGTGTGCAAAACCAGACAGAAGGTTTCCAGTGCTCAGTGCTTCCGTTTCATCCAGAAATATTGTGAGAAAAGATCTCGGTTGTTTCAACACTTCCTCTTTCAATTGCACATGGAACTGAGGAGGACAGGGAAGTGAGTGAATAAAAAGTGAGCAAGAGAAGGGCTCTGTTGCAGCTGGAAAGAGCAGGAGAGAGGGAGAGGCACTTGAGAGGAAAATAGTGCAGCCTATGCTAAGGATAAGCCTCGTTCCCTCCTGTGACTCTAGAGGAACACTGGCTTGTCTTTCAGCCAGGCAAGTTGAGTTAAGGTGAACCCCATTCCTTACTGCCTGCAGCACCTCTGAGTGAGGCCCTTTCAGTGTGTGGAGATCAGGAAAGAATCATTGAAAACTGTAACATTATGAAGCCTGCCCTGTAATCTCTTGTATCTTTACTATGGGTTTGTGTGAGTAGAAGAAACAAGCAGCATACCACACTCACTAGGCTCCTCAGGCAAGCATATGTTGAGAAAATTCAAGCCAAATGTGAAAGGTACTCTACAAATTAACTGGATCTAAATCACCTTTTGTTTGTTCGTTTGTTTGTTTGTTTGTTTTGTTGTTGTTTTGTTTTGTTTTGTTTTGTTTTGTTGCCACAGAGATCTTAGATATTTTTGAGGCTGTTCAGCCTTTTCCAAGGTTAGATTTATGTCTAGACAAAGCAGAAATACTGCCAATATAACACATGCTTATTTCAAACATGGGTGACAAAAGATCAGCTCTCCCCTGGTTGTGCCAGACATCAAATTGCTCTTCCTGAGTATGAGAACAGGAAGAGATAAAAAGAGCTACACATGTGTCATGAGACCACTTTAATGACAAATGAGCAGTTGTCATTGTCCTTGGTAGGAAGCTGAGCAGGGAGTGCTGAGGTGTGCCTGACACCTGAGTCCTCACTTACCAAGTGAGCTCTGACCCCACAATCAAGCTGGTTATTTCCAATTATTGATCCATGCCGCTTACATGGACAACACTCAATCTTTTTCTTAATCTTTCCCCACCCCCTACCCCTCCTTAATTTGCTGCTATCACAGGTGTCGTGTCTGCTTACACAACTCACTCTGAATTCCAAGAACATGAGCAAGGTCCACTTTCCCCATCCTTCATCGTGTGGATGGGTACCAACTCTAAATGTTACTGAGACCCCATTCCATTGTTGTGGCTCACACTGATCATCCCAGCAGGGGAGCAGACCCTTCTTAGGAACATTTGTGTCACCAGCTGTGCTTACCTGAGTGACTTTACATGCATCTCTGTGGGAAGAACACCTGAGCTTAATAAATGTAAGTCCAGCATGAGGAAGGAAATTACTTGGGTCTTTCTGCTTCTCTAAGAGCAGTTCTGACCTTACAGGTAATATTCAGGATAAGTATGGCTAGCAGATTTAAATCCCGTAAAACTGGAATTCACTGCAATAAACCATCTACCAATAATAATTTTTACTCTTCTTCCCCGTCTGCATTCTAAGGCAGATCACTATGTTGCTTGTGTCCAGGTTTTACTCATTAAATAGTGTGATAACGGTGTTGCTGTCACTTGTTTGCTGTCGTAAAATATGCAAATGTTGTGGAATGAGGATATGAAATACATGTATGCATGTCTGTGTGTTTATAAGGGTGCTTTTACAGATAGAAGATCATTTGCTATCCCTGAAGCAGTGTTTTTCCCAGTCCCTAGCCCTGTTGTCTAAATTAAACAGAATTAGCTTTGTAACAACACGGTACATTATCTATTAGCATAATACATAATTTGGAAGAAGATCTAACAGCCTACTTCCAACTCACCAGAGCTGATACATTCAGCAATCTGACTTGATTCAGCCATAATTTTTGGCATTATTGACAAAAAAAATTCAAAATCCAACATTGGGAGTAGACATTTGGCTGGGGATGATACTCTACCTCTATTGTTATTCACAGATTATTGAGGCCCACAATTAGGTACTACACACTGTTATCTGGGTTCTAATCAGCAGATCAGTAGAGCAGTTGAGGTATAAATTTGTCCTTCATTGTTAAAGATATTCTCTTCTGTTTGTCCTATTTGTGCTTCTACTTCATTGCAAATGACATTTTCAGCTGATAGGCTTTGTTAACACTTCTAAGATAAAATCATAGAGTACAATACTTTACAGAGCTCTAATTCATCTGTCACTCACTGCAGGACAATGACCAATACCACCCACTAGGCCCAGTGACAAAGGTGCTCTCCCAGCTTCACTGGACTTGATGATGAGAACACCAGCAGCTGTGTCAGTGTCATCAAAGAGACCTGAGACCATTTTCTGGCTCTGAAAGTGAGTAACATGGCCCAGCTTGTGCCCATATCTAGAGCCTTTCCCATGCTCCAGGCAGGGCAACCACATCCAAAACACCTGAAGGAAATGTATGGTTTGGGTGATTCTTGATTAGACCTTAGACTCGTAGAATTGTAGAACAGTTTGGGTTGGAAGGGACCTTTAAAGGTCATCTACTCCAATCCCCCAACAATAAGCAGGGACATCTTCACCTGGATCAAGTTGCTCAGAGCCCTGTCCAACCTGACCTTGAATGTTTCCAGAGATTGGTCATCTATAAACCTTGACTTTCTGCTCAGGACATCTTTCATTTTCTAATAAAGACATTGCTGATGAGAGCTACATCAGACTCAAATATTTAAGTAGTTTCCCAGAGAAACATAAAGCATGTGATAAACATTTCTGTTCAAGTAATAAGTCAAGAGAATTACATCTATCCAACAGCACTAAAATGTCACTCCTGTTTCTGCTGGCCTTCACAGATGGCATAGCACTGCACTAGGAATTAGTATCTGTTCTTTCACTAAAATAATGAAAGGACAAAATCTGAAAATACTGAGCTTGCACAACTTGAACAAGAACATACTTTTGTTTTCAAGTTTTTTTAAAAAATGAATATAAAACCTTTTATATATGTAATCACAGTAACTAAAGATACACATTTTAAATTCAATATAAAATTCATTTTTGGGGCTTGCAGTTCAACTCTAATTTCAAAATCAAGTAAGTATGTGTGGAACCAGTTCAGAAAGAATAATGAAAAAAAAGTTGGAGGAGATGCACGCTATAAGAACAGGCTGGACAGAACAGTTGAGAGGTTATAAGAGAAAATGGTTATATGAGAACAAACTGGCTGAGGCAGTAATTGGATGGTCTGAATTTTAAGAAACTAGAACAAGTATGGAGTGAGATAAGGCCTTTCAAATACTGCGTGACCTCAGATGTTAGTGCAGAAGCATTTTTGTCGTGTCACTGGAGTCACAGTCACTGCAGTCTCAGATGACGGAATTGATAATCATATTTGTGCCAGGAAGCTATGCTTTTTAATGAGTTTACCGTTCCTCTCATACTATTTTTTAAAAAGCTATTCATGCTTATTAAGTGATTGATAGAGGACAACCAGGAGCAGGGCCAGGCTGTGATAGTCACTGTACCAAGGGAGAGTTTGTAGGCTGAAGAAAGTTACCTAAGAATAGCACCAAGAGCAGTACTTGTCTCCATGTGATGCTGAGAAGCAGTGGGTACCTGTGTTCCATAAACAAAGAGCAGCGATGTCCCCTCATTAGCACAGTATTTAACAAGGCCTGCACAGCCAGCACTGTGCCAAAGACAGTCCATGAGGATGTCACACAGGGGCCAATGAGAAACCATGAGGACAAGAATGAGTTATGAATCCTTTCTTCTTTCCTGCCGCTCCCTCACTTCTGGCTGGAGGGAGAAGGACTTTTCTGGTTGTGATCTATAGCCTGAGATCTCTCTCAAATCACAGTATCACAGTATCACAGTATGTTTGGGATTGGAAGGGACCTCAAAAGATCATCTAGTCCAATCCCCCTGCTGGAGCAGGAACGCCTAGGTGAGGTCGCACAGGAAGGTGTCCAGGCGGGCTTTGAATGTCTCCAGGGAAGGAGACTCCAAAACCTCCCTGGGTAGCCTGTTCCAGTGCTCTGTCACCCTCACTGAGAAGAAGTTCTTTCTCAAATTTAAGTGGAACCTCTCGTGTTCCAGCTTGATCCCATTACCCCTTGTCCTATCATTGTTTGCCACTGAGAAGAGCCTGACTCCCTCCTCGTGGCACTCACCCTTTATATATTTATAAACATTAATAAGGTCACCCCTCAGTCTCCTCTTCTCCAAACTAAAGAGCCCCAGCTCCCTCAGCCTTTCTTCATAAGGGAGGTGCTCCACTCCCTTAATCATCTTTGTTGCCCTACGCTGGACCCTCTCCAGCAGTTCCCTGTCCTTCTTGAACTGAGGGGCCCAGAACTGGACACAATATTCCAGATGGGGTCTCACCAGGGCGGAATAGAGGGGAAGGAGGACCTCTCTCGATCTACTGACCACCCCCCTTGTACTACACCCAAGGATGCCATTGGCCTTCCTGGCCACAAGGGCACAGTGCTGGCTCATTGTCATCCTGTTGTCCACCAGGACCCCCAGGTCCCTTTCCCCTGCACTGCTGTCTAATAGGTCATTCCCCAACCTATACTGGAACCTGGGGTTGTTCCTGCCCAGATGCAGGACTCTACACTTTCCCTTGTTAAATTCCATCAGGTTATCCCCTGCCCAACTCTCCAGCCTGTCCAGGTCCCGCTGGATGGCAGCACAGCCTTCTGACATGTCAGCCACTCCTCCCAGCTTAGTGTCATCAGCAAACTTGCTGATAGTACACTCAATTCCCTCGTCTAAATCGTTAATGAATATATTGAATAATATTGGCCCCAGTACTGACCCCTGAGGCACTCCACTAGATACTGGCCTCCAACTGGACTCCGCACTATTGACCACCACTCCCTGGCTTCTCTCTTTAAGCCAGTTTGCAACCCACCTCACTACTCTATTGTCTAGACCACACCTCCTCAATTTAGCTGTGAGGATGCTGTGAGGGACTGTGTCAAAGGCTTTACTGAAGTCAAGGTAGACCACATCCACCGCTCTGCCATCATCCATCCACCTTGTTACATTCTCATAAAAGGCTATGAGGTTGGTCAAGCATGACTTACCCTTGGTAAAGCCATGCTGACTGCCCCTAATGACCCTCTTATCCCTGATATGCCTTGAGATGACACCAAGGATAAGTTGTTCCATTACTTTCCCAGGGACAGAGGTGAGGCTGACCGGTCTATATAAGGGTCTTACATTGTTTCTTTTGAGGAAATGAGCTGGTCTTGCTTTTTTTCTTTCAGCATGGTTGAGAAGGTGGGGTGAGTGTAGGTGATATGACTGTGCAGTACAGTAATGGCTGGAGTACCCAATGCAATGGGAAAATTTTGGGGTTCAGTAATTTTTTTAATTGAGGAGGTTTAATCTACACATCCTATACACCCCAGAAAGTGGACTACAACATAGGTGAAGAATGCTCTCTGTCCGGACTCCTCTCTGTCTGAACTACTGAAACTGGGCTTTATCCTAGAAGGAGGCAATCACAGCAGTCCTTCTATTGCTGGAGGTGTTTATCAGAAAGTGGTGGCTCTTGTGACATTCTGTGAGGATCTCCACCAGCTGCATGGGCAGTGAATGTGCCAAGCCCAGGGTGATCCCATCCCACAGCTTTTTGTCTGCTTGGGTGATCCTGGACCTGGGTGCAAGAGCTGCATCAAATGACTGGTTTTTTCAGAACTGAGGTACTTCGGAGCATGACCAACTGCAAATCTTTTAGGCAGGTGGGAAACTTTAAAATAAAACTAAAACCAAAACCAAACAAAATGAAACAACAAACCTGCAAATGCTTAACTAAAATACATCAACTTGATGGGAATTGTTTCAACACTGGAACGTTTTCCTGGATTAGGGCCTCCAAGATTTTACAGGAAATATCTCAATACTTCAGTTAAACTATCCCTTAAAATTCATTAATGACCAATCACTACACACAACCTATTATTCTAGTAAAGTCTTTATTTGCATTAAAATAATGTGAAAGAAATGAAATGTTGAACTGTGCACAGTGTTATTTTTAAGAGGCTGAAATGGGGAAATGATGGTGTATGGTACGAAAGGAAATGCAAATAGATTCTGAGACAATTCCTGGAATTTCTGATTTATGAAGCATTTTCATATATTGAGGTATGAATAACTACTAGAATGGATACTGCAAATCACTATTTGTTATTGGTGATTTTAACAAATAGAGGAACTACTGTCTTATTTCTGGTATAAGATTCAGGAAAATGTACCCTCGGTAAATCAGAATACAATGACAGCCCCTAAAGGGGAAGCGGTCACTTCTTGTAAATTGTTGGATTTTTAGCTTCCTTTTCACAATCAGCTCCTTCTAGCAATCTTACAAATGCAGAATAGAAGTGTGATTTCCTGTTATCTACTTTTTTTTTTTTTTCCTTTCCAGAACAAATTGACCACAAATATTTAACATTCTTGTATGACTTTCATTGCTGGTGGTGGAGAAAAAGAAATAAAACACATACATTCAGCTTCTTCAATGGCACATACAACACCACTGTGAATGTTTGTGGAGCAGAGTCATAATTTGGCTCCAAAGACCAAAAGAATATTTATTCAGCCTTTGGGCATTATATAATCTAAAGAGGGACAAGTGAGATTTCGAAAGGTAAGACTTCTCCCAAATTTCTGCTTCTAATTAACTGAAACTCAATGTGAAAGTTCCTTTCATTTCCTTTCCTCCCCTTTTCCTGTCAGTCTGGGCACATTAAATGCTACACCAGCACTGAAGAAGAAGCTGTTTGTCATCAGCCTCTGCAGAATGCTGCCATCATGCCTAGTAACATAGGCGTATTTATCACACTGGGTAAATTGCTTCTGTCACCACTGGATGCTGTTCACCTTCTTTCTAACATGTTCTTTCCACTCCACTCCAAATAGACAAAGCAGCAGTTTTGTGATGTCTGCTCTTCCTGTTGAGACACAAATGCCCCAACTACACATCAATAGAAATGCTTGGGACACCTTTCCCAAACATACATCTGTTTTATCACAGGGATTACCACATTTCCAAGAAGGATTTTTTCCCAAATTTGTGGCAGAAAGTTTGGTCTAACTGGCTTTACTGATGTAAAATATTTACTGAAACAGCAAGTCAGAAGGTCCTCTATCGCATGTCATTTAGGTTTGGGTTTGCTTGTGGTTTTCCAGTGTAATCATAACCGAGGAGCTAAGATCTACAGAGAAGACCTGAAAGTAATGGAAACAACATTTACTAGGAGTGGGCTAAATATCTGGAACTCTCTGAGGACCTGCCCATGTTTCCTCTACATTCTTCCCATCAATATTTTGTTACGTGATGCTTCCAGCTGAGGCACACCAGTTCATTTCAGACCACATAGGTTGGAGCCCATTTTACACTGCAGGGCAAAGATACAGCTGATAAACACTTGCCTTTGTTCTCTTGGGAGAGAGCAGGAAAAAGATCTCCCAGGGTTCATGGAGGAAAAAATAATGGGGTGCATGTACTCAGGTGTTTCTCTGCTTATACAGTGGCTCAATTGGATGCTGTCCAAAGGGGCATAATCTATGTCAAAAATGTCCGAAAATGACATTGTAAACAAATATAGCATGAAGATTTGGGAAAAATAAGATCAATTTTAACAATGGTTTTAAGACTTCTGCTTAAAATGTGAACTAGATCTGCTTTGAGGCTCAAGAAAATTTGATTGAACTCTTCCCTAACCTCTCCTTGTCACTCACTAGTCATCTTTGTCTGCTCTTACATTTTCTCGTGTTGATCAGAAGCAGAAGTAAAATACTGATGTGCTGAAATAAATGTTACTCTGAAACTTTTTTCCTCATCTTAATACAAATAAGGAAGTACCAGAAATTTCATTTGAAAGACAACTGTTGCAAAATTTCTAACACAATTTTGCAGACCAAGGAGATCAAAATACAGAAGTTACAGATGAAGAGCTGTTGTTTGGGTGCTTATTCCAGCACAGAACTTGTGAAAATATCCAACCCTAGACACTGTATTTTAAGGTTAAAGGTTTTAGAAGTTCAGCTTAATATCCCCAAGGTTCCCCAACTGTGAGTTCAAATAGTTGCTTTTTTTCTGGAAGAGGGTATTTCACTCTCCAGTAGCTTTGGATGGCCATCATCTTCATAATATATGAATATTTGGAGTAATTGCTAGTCATGCTAGTGAGATAACTGTGAAAACTGATCCAAACTGTGAATTTGATGTTGCGCTCCCCATCACTATGCTGATACCTATGAAAGAGAAGATAGTAAACAGTAAACAAGTTTGCAATTTTAAACCATTTTAACATATTGTTGCTAGGATTTATTAACCATTAAAAATATTTATACTCAATTGCTAACGAGCAACAGATGCATGCACTCTGTGGATCTCTGCAAAAAAGCTGCCAACACAAATAACTTTAATCCTAACAGGAATAAAATATCATGTCCCTAGCATACTGTGTAGGGAAACTGGCAAAAAATTATTCCTGCCCACATGGCAGACATCACTGCCTTCGTTCTGTAAGAAATATATGTAAGATAAAGTAAAATGTGATACTGAACACTGTGAAGATGATGTAACTAATTACTGCAGTGCTTACAGTGGCATCTTGTTCATTGTTTCTTAATTCAAGTGAGTAATATTGTCTGATTTTTTTATTCCAAAATGCACACATTTTTGTTGTTGTTGTTTTGAATAATTCTAAACAGCTATGTAATGCAAGTGCTGAGTAACTTATAGTCTGTCTCTAGAACACCAGTGGCTAATCCTGCATCAGACCTTCCAGGGCCCCAGAGCTATAGGCTGAACACACCATGGCACATCAGTGTGATTTCAGCGCTGGAGATTGGGCTGTGATGGACAGTAATGTCCTCCTAGGCATCAACAGCTCTAGAGAGATTGGTTTTCATATACACTAGTGTAAATGATTCTTGAATTATGTCTTTCATGTCAAAGACCCAGTTATCTAAAGAAGTAGGGAAAAATGGCACAACCTACAGCTTCATATAACAAGTGTTTCCTGACAGATTCTGTCTTTGTATGTCAAAAATGTTGTTGTCCTCCCATATCCTTTCAGCTACTGTATATTATTAGCCTCTGGTCATAGCAACAGTGTGACAAATGCTTCACTGACAGGAGAAAAAACACAGAGGCATGTGAAGAAGTCCCACTTGTATGAGACAAAACAGAGAACAAACCAAAGAATCCTCCAAAAAGGAGAGAATGCAGTGAGAAGTCATTCCTAAGGCAAGATGGGAGGAAAAGAGGACGGAAAGGAAATCTTGACTTAGCTACAACAGGAAAAGTAAGGATAATTAAGGAGAAGATAAAAGACAGAAAGGCATCACAGTGTATCTTGATAACTTTTTGCTTGGGAAAATATAGTCTGGAAAGAAGAAAATGTTATTTTTTCATGCATGTGTGCAGGGTTGGCTCCTATGAGCAGTGAGCGCTAAATGACACCTGTGTGTAGTCAGTGCTGTTTACAGTCTAGGCACAGAAAAGGTTGCTTGCTGGCCTTAATCCTCACCAGATAATTTAATTTCTTTCTGTGCATATGATCCCATTTTTTAATGAGTTGCTGTGGGTATTGTAGGCACAGACCCCAGCAGGACAGTGTTAACCAACCATTTGTGTTCCCATGGGGTGGAGAAACCACACACAGTTGCACGCCTTCGGTGTGGGGGCTACCAGGGATCTGGCTTTGAGGAAAGTCAAACTGATTGCAGCTCTATGAGGTTACATCCTTCCTGGTGTTAAATGAAGGATGAGCTCTGAAGCTCATGGAATTAACTAGTATTTTGTTTCTTCTGGAGGGAATTTAAAGGCAAAGTTTTCTGTGTGCAGCACCTGGATGCTGGGTCAGCGAACACCTTCGGTGGTCACTGTGAGAAGAGCTGGAGAACTTGAGTTGCCAAAATCTTCTTTATGTTGCTGGTAGTAAACAATGGGTGTTTGGCTTATCTACTTGATGTAGGCTCCTTTACCACCAACAAGAAACTCCTGGAGCCTGGCTTGAAGTATATTGTTAATGGCACCCATATAGAGATGAGTACACTCAGTATTTGTGATTTGTTTCTATTTCCTCACTAAGTCTTCTAACTAAACAGCTCTGTAGGCAAGAAAAAGGAGATCACATTTCACTAGCACTGGTTTTGGCAGACTCTGAGTTGGAGATAGAGCTAAGCCGGTACGTGTCACTAGTTAGAGAGGGTGGGGAGCGAGGTACTGTGTTTCTGTTTTTCACCTCATCTGGGATGTAAAATGATGAGGAACAGACTTAGAAACAATCGCCTCCTTAGCTTTCAGCTACTCCATTAAAGGTGTGCTTTTGATGATAGCCAGCACTGCTCGGCAAATAAGAAGCAGTATATTGATATTGGCACCATACACAGACCATTATAGTTTCCATATACAAGGAGCAAAGCAGATGTTTTCAGCTTAGTCACCATACTTCCCCTAATGTTAATGGAGAAATAAAACCTTTGACTGTTGGAAAGCATTCGTTCTCAGGTTTGAGCACCTTACAGTTTTCTTCAGGTGATGGATTTCTTATATAAAAAAATGTAATACATAGATCTAGAATCTAGCTATGTAGTCATTGTCCATGAAATACAAGGCATTTTGTAGTCTATATTGTAAAAAATAGGATATAAGAAAGTATTTTTATAAACAAGAAATACAGCAATTCTTTTTCTTGGTTCTTTAGCTTCATGAATTAAACTAATAGCTATTCCTCATATTTTCAAGTCAAGATGTCATTTAGCTTTTATGCAGATCTCAGATGCAAAATATTATTTTATTTATATACTTTGTTGTTGCAGCAGTCAAGAGATGGGTGATGTTCATTTCACTGATAACAAAATGCTCGCACAAGGTCTATTAGTAGTTGCTGAATTATCCAAGAAAGTTTACAGGACACTTTCTCGTTCCCATCTCAGTTTAGTAAACAAATCTGCTTTCATTTGGAGACAAAGTGTGTGGTGTATGTGTGTAAACAGAGAAAGAAAATGTTCTGAAGTGTCATGTCTTTGTCTAGGTCACTGCAACGTACTTTGTAGCAGCTGAAAGCAGTTGTTGCAAGCAACTCTTGCAAAAACTTTTAACAGACACTTGGCTGGATAAGAAAGAAAATGAGGTTTAGAATATCATCTACAGTGATGATCAATAATCTGCACTTTTAGACTTTTTCTCAAGTCTTGGATGAAATATCAGGCATGATTTTTTATGATGCTGTAGTAGTTTCACAAGGTTAGCGGTGTCAGCTTTGGAGTCCTGGGCAAATTCCAGATGGCACAGCACATACCAACACTGTACTGTTAAACAGGCACATTATTTCTTGTCCATTTCTTGTCCATTTTTTGCACTGCTCTTCTATGAAACTCTGTTCCAGAGGTTTCATTTCTAAGTCATATGATCCCTCTGATATACAGTTCATAAATCAATTCGCAAAATATGGTGAGTGCCTTGATTTATTGTGGATTAGAGGTGATGTATAAATAACCATCTTTCTTTTTTTTTTTTTTTTTTTTTTTTAAATTTCAGAGCCAGCACTGTCACATTGCTAAATGAATTACTTTTATAGCCTATTATTTTATAGTGCCATGTCTGAGAATGTAAATCATCCAAATCTGCTGGACAAGCTTTCTCAGCAAAGGTGTGTGGGACACATCAGTATCAGCAGCACCAACAGTGCCGAGACACTGGGGAGCGAGTTGCAAAGCCCTTGGGCATGGGACTGGCCTGCATTTATCGAGGTGAATAGTCATTTTTCCACTGAATTTCCAGTTTTGATGAGATCTGATGGCTGCAGGAAAAAGTCCATAGGTTTGACTTTTATTAGCCTTAGCTCACAAGGTACTGGTCTTTATTTTTACAGAAGGAGCTGCACTTGATAGTACTTCCCAATGTCTTCTCATGCTTGAACTATGATTTTAACAGGAATAGTGCTATGATGACTGAAAAAGAATTATTTGAAGGAACTGGATGCTTTAGAATATCTAATGAAACTTCTTACAATGGCCGGTCCAGTTTAGTCATCCACAAAGTAGAGATAACTTGTTTAGAAAATAATAAGGCAAAATAGTTAGTTTCTAATAAGCCCATGGCAACAACAAGATTCCTGTGTGCATAACCCTAATATGCAGCCATGTAAACCTGTGAGCTTTTTCATTTGCCTCTTCCATTAAGAGAAGCTGAATGATTCCTGTTATAAAATATGAGGTTGAATCTAGGACTTAAAATGTTAGCCAAAAAAAAAAAAAAACCAACCCCCGAAAAAAGTTTTCATCTTGTCTTTAAATCCAAGTATGAGATGATAGAATAAAATTTGGTAGTTACCTATGCCAGGAGATTATGTTTTTCCCTTTAGTAATTTTTCTTCTTGTTTGGTGGTTTTCCTTTTCAGCCATTACAGTTATAATGTGCTTTCCAATACTCGGCAGAGAATTTTTTCTTACCTGTCAAGAGAGATTTTTTTTTAATTTCTAATGTGCTGAAAGACAGTTCCTATGATTATACTGACCTAAGTGACCATGTCTAACAACTTTTTATTTCCTCATTTTAAACAAATAAACCCTGTTATCCTGCTGTTATAACAGTTATAAACAAAACTTCTTTTTCTTTCTTTCTTTTTTTTTTCCTGAAAGTATGTTTTTCCTGAGTGTATTCGTCTAGAGTAAAATTATTTCTGACCTTTCATCTGATAGGTATCAACAAGGAGTATTCTCCCAAACTTCAAATAATTTTATAGTACTCAGATAGGGGCCTCTAACTGTGCTAAGTAATGTTAGTATTTAAACTGAATTTAAACTTAATATTTAAATATTAAGCAAGATGGGAAGAAAATTAATATCAATGGTACAATGATATGTATGTCAATGGTACAATGACAGATGAAGTTAATGACTGTACTAAAACACAGATTTGGACATATCTTTCTCTGCTATCAGGATGAGGCACGAAAGTGTAACAGTGGACCTCTTAGTTTAAAAGTCACAGCACAGACATCATTTCCATGTTGGTGCGGAGTTGGCTGGGCCACCTGTTCTGAAAACTGGGCATCCCCTTGGAGACACAAAATGACTTTTTTTAATGTAGACCATAACTGTATTTTATGGAGCATTTATACTGACTGCGGTGCTTTTTGAACCTTAAGGGTCATCCCATTAGATTACACATATTCAGTGAGATACACAGCACTACTCAGACACATAAATAAACTGTGCGGAATGATCAGATGGGGCTCTAATCTCTCAGGTTGTGCAGCTTTATTTCATTACAGTATTTCTGTCGCCAACAGATTAGTATTGACATTGCCAGGAAATATGTGTGTTAAGAAGGAACTGATTGAGGGCTGCTGATCTTTCAGAGAAAAGGACCAACAGAATACCTAACAGAAACAGGATATGAGAGAAGCTTAAAGACATAAGTGAAAGGAAGTTTTGGAAAGCTATTGAAAGCAGTATACTTAAGGAGCCCAGGTAAAGAAATTAGGAAAATGTAAAAATATGAGCCATTGATACAATTTCATTCTTCAGAATAGGGAATAGAAAATTAAACAGACAGGTTTGTCATCAGTGGGAATAAATCTCTGTTGCTCCAAGATCTGGGTCAAAATTACTGTGTATAATCACAGACACAGATTGTTAAATATGACAAATAACTATTCAATAGACTATGTTGTAGCATTTCCTTCTTGTGAATGATATATTTATATGCATATGTGCATATTTGGAAGTCTGACTAGCCTGAAAAAATGTGTCACTATCTGATTATCTGTTTTCTTTTGGAGTTTTCTTGAGACAGCACTTTTTAATGCAGTATGAATTAAACTGGCTGCAAGCTATTACCCATAAAACATCATTTTAGTTACCAGTTCTGTCTAATTTCCAGCATTTTTTGCTTCACAGAACTTTCTTTACTACAATTAGTTGATAACAACTAATAAAGTTAGAAGACCACCTACATTGCTACCATGCCTTTTGGCAACTACAGCTTTATAAGAAATGCATTCACTAATTTCTGAACACTAAATAATAGCTTATTGTATCTGGATGAACACTCCCATTTTTCCTGTAACAAAGCACCTATTTTCAACATATGGTTCCCAGTATGGTCATTTGCAACTGCAGCATTTTTGGAAGAGAAATCGTCCACAGAGAAGATAGATGGTCACAAAAAATTTAAGCCCTTTCTCTTGTAAAAAAAGCCCAATTCTCTGGGCTGTACAGCTGTATTAACTGTAGTGGAATCAGCTCACTTTATAAAAGTTACAGCAAATTTTTAATTTACAAAAATATCAGGCAGTAGTCTCTGGTTTACGTTTTTCTTCTTCCAGAGGTGACTGCTACTTGCCACTAACCACAGTCCTGGACATTTCATCAATACCGTGCTTTAGAGAAGAGCAAAAAGGTCCCTAAGAGAAATAGCCCAATCTAACTAGGATATGTTCCAATAAACGGGGAAACGTTTCATCCTCTTTTTAGCGAGTTATTGTTTTTTCTCTTAACATACTTCAAGACTGCAGTCTGTCAAGTCATTCAAGACAAATCTGTAAACCCAGTCTTGATATAACTCCTACTTGTGAGGCAAACCCTTAAAGCAGTTCTCACTGGTTTTGTACCTGAGATTCCCAGTTCAGTAGAACATGGATATTTTCCTGCAGCACAAGGCTGGAAGCATCCAGCAGTGGTATTAAGTTGTTGCTATTTACTTTAATCAGCTGTAAAAAGCATCACAAAGATGAATTTTGATGTGGGACATTCACAATAACTCGGTTTATGTTGCTGAAGTGTTTTCAAGAAGAGCTCAATTAAAGAGGGCTTTTTAGTACACTGAACAAAGTGAAATACTCTTCAGAACATTCAGAAGTTATGGAATCTGTGTTTATGTTAAATTATGTAACAAAACACAGACAATGCTGGGAAAGTGAGCTTCAGCAATCTTTCAGGACTCCCATACCATGTGATACAGCCCTCAGGCAACTCTGGGCAGCAGTAAATAAATGAGAGCCCTTGTCAGAAAGAGTTTGTAATCTGTGGTCCTTCTCCAGAGCTGAGCAAACGCAATCAGAACATCACCAGGAGCTCAAAAGGGCTGGCAAGAAAGCATCAGTCTCAAATTTTCTGAATTAGAACTGAATGAATGATTCATTTTTTCCCCCTTTTTGGTTCACTGGCCATTAAGAAAGAAAAATAGTTTCATGCAGGTTTCTTCTACTGTCTGGCTGCATGGGCAGGAGAAATTATGAACTATTTTTACAGCTGGTAAAATCCATCATGTCAAGGGTTATCCAAAATAGAAGTCCCCAATTTTCTTAAGGGAGCTTAAGGTCAAAAATAGTTCCTGGTCAAGTAAGTAAAACTGAGGGACATTTAAAAGAGAGATTTTGAGTTTTAAAGAAGTATTTATCTTATAAAAGTGTTGAAATGGAATATTTTAACTTTTGGGGAAATTTATCTTGCCTATTTCCCCCACCTCCACCATGTGCAAGTCACTCGATTTGTCGAACTGGCATAATCACAAAGCTGTCTAGCATCTCCAAATCTGATGTTTGCAAAGAAGGAGTTTGACTTGTAACTGTCTGTTAACTGTTTTCTTAAGAAAATGAATGCCCTTCAAATTGCTGATCTAAAATGTATCTCTTTTTATTTCTTCCTTCATTGTTTTTGAAATTGTTTCTCACATTTTGGGTGTCTATCTCTTTCCTCATATCTGCTTTTTGGTGTCAGAGAACCAGTTTGTGACTCACACCCTGTTCCCTTTTCTGTGGCCAGCTTTTGCCTCATCTGATATATTTGCTGCCTTTACTATTTCCTGTGTTCTTGTTTTGGTCTCAGCCCTTGCACATTTGTCATCTCAGCCATCCTTGACCTACAATCATCATTCTCACTTGCTCTCTGGTTAAGTCTTGCAGCTCTTCATTTTGCTGCATTTCACGTTCCCTTTCTTTCCAGCACTGCTGTTGCTCCAGTCCTCAACATTCCAGCTGGGAGACCTGAAAGGCAGTTGAAGCAAGTGACACTCAAACCCTGGGGTCTGTCCTGCCTCCTGGCTTTTCGATTTAGATAAGAGAATTTGCACATCACTCTTAGTGATGCCAGTGTCATAACAGAGGTGTGTCTCCAATATTTATTAAGGCATTATTTGAGGGAGGTGTGGTGGAAAGATGAAGGGCAGCCATCAATTTAAAATTTGTACAAATCTGACATCCTGATTCATCTTTCAAGAGTTTAACCCCAAAAAGCTCAGCATCACTGTCTGACATTACTTCAGAGTCATTTCTGACTGTGATTTCCTTGCTGAATTCTGCTGAATTTTAGACAAGTCCATACTTCCCATGTGTTCCATGAATACTTGAATGTATCTTCATTTCAGCATTTGCCACAGCAAATCCCATTGAATGCTCTGTATAATCAGTATTAACAGTATTGTCTGGTTTATTTACTTACATACAAATTATATCAAGCCTCATAAGAACAGACGACCTTAAACCTAAGTGCTGCAGTTGCTGTACTGCAAGACAATCAAAGCACTTTAATGTCAGGCTATTGTCTATCCCCGTGCTCTAATGAGTGTATTTTATTATAGATCTTAATATGTCTCGACTGGTGAGTTTATGAGATCATTCTAGGTATTTAATGACAGCATGTCACTAATCATGTGCCCTTTTTTTGACTTTATAGATATCAATGTCTGAGGACAGTCCGACAAGTAGAAGCTTTTCAACCTTGTCAAGTTTTGAGAGGCTAGGGGGGAAAATAAGCTGTCATGGCTGTAAATAAATAGCATTTAAAGTGCAATTGCTGATTCTTTAGCAAAGAAGCAATTGTGCATTAGATTTGATTTCTGATTAAAAGAAAATTACTGGAAGATGTTAGGGCATAGGATTTCTAATAAATTAAGTCTCTTGGATCACACAAGTAGCAAAGTTCGTGTATTCTCAAGAAAAATAGAAATGGAAGACTATTTCTTCACCTGTCCACCTCCAAAGGGGTGTTTTACCTTTGCCAGGCCAGCCTCTCTGTGTCTGGCAGAAGTGAAAAACCAGTATCTTCCCTCTCAGCTAGTTTTCTCAGGTTTCAGTTCTGATCTATTCCCAGCAATTGGGGATCAAATCTAGGAGTGAAGACTAAAATGGTGCAGATGATGGGCTCTTTGTGGCTGGGTGGCTACCGATATGGAAACCCAGAAAAACAACAGGATAAAACCACTGCAAGATGGGTTTTTTAAGTTCAAGTATCATCTCCCTTCTCAAGTCACTCCTTGTCCAGCTAAACATCAATCACCCTGCCAGTCGTGCTTCTGTTATGATCATGAGGAACCTGATATTACACCCTGAAGGCAAAAAATACTTTCTTGAATCAATTTCAAAGGGAATATGTGTGGACATTTTGATTGCTCTACATAGACACAGGCACAAATGCTTGCAGATGTGCTTACAGGTATGTGCCAGTGCTGACTCTGCCCCTGAGCCTGTATTGTCACCTCTTTTAATTGATAATCTTCTCTTAGAGCTCAAACAAGCCAACTGTAGTTGCCTTAAGAAGTATGGTCTTTCCTACCTACTTATTGACCAAACAGATCTATTGCAAAGTGTGACTGCTAGAGAAGACATTTAACAGAGCTGAAATTTTTGGTCCTACTCTCTATACAACCCTCACAATATTTTCTTTCCAACATACATATAAAATCTGTAGAGTATTTCAACATTTTACCTCTAGCTTCAGCCAGTATTAAATGAAATATATCTTGGCCAGCACAGAACCAACAGGAAAAAGGTCAGTTTACAGTTAAAGAAAAAAAAGTTAGAAGTAACATTTTGGAAGCTGGTCTTTGTAACATGAACACATCAAACACATTTCACAACATTAAAACTGCTATCACTGGAAAATGTTAGCTTAACATATATGTTTATTTAGCTGATTTTCAACTTCGTCTGTGAATATAGATTGCAAGTCCAAGAAGAAGGTACGGATAGCATTTTACTTTTGTTTAGTTTATCTTGACATTTCTCATATCTAATTACTGGTGAATCAAACGAGATCAGACTAAAGAACACATGAAAAACAAGACTAAAAGTTAAAACCTTGTCTGAGATTTTTTTTTTCTTTTTGCTTTGAATGCTTAAGCACCTGAAGACAACGTTTAAGCACCTTGAACACCAGCCCAGACCTATGGCATACAGAAACCCCTGAGCCCTTCTAAATTACTCCAACACCATATTACAGGGATTACTTTAAGTCACTCAGACCTAGAAGCCAGGTTACTTTGCTTCACTTTCCAGTGGATAATATTAGATTATAGGTCCTGCTGTTTTTTAATACTGCACAGATACCAAAATTGTATCTGTAGCATGTTTCCTCTATCTTGGGGGAAGAAAAACCCAAACAAACAAATGAACAAAAAATACAACAAAACCAAAACCACACCATGCTTCTTAGAAATCCTAAGATACTTCTAGATCAAACAGATTAAACAGCTAAGAATCCTTAGCAGTATCTCAGACTAATTTATGCAATGCTGTAAAGAGTATTAGCTGTTCTGAGTTTTAATGACTGCTATATTTTGTTTCTTAGTCTATGAGTGAAATCATATGACGACAATAGTCCTACATACATTTATGCAAAAGGATTCCCAGTTATTTGCATTATAAGGTCAGAGTAAGATAAAGGAGAACTATTGATTTGATTTCTTCTTATTATATATTAACAGATAATATTGGACAACATGTTTATATTTTATTTAAAATAAATATGGGTGAATAAACTGGTGGTAAAAGGCTGGTGTGTTAACAAAATTAAATTTTGGCTAAGGAAAGCACTTTTGAATTAGCTCTGTTACCTTGAAATCAGCAGAACATTTGCCTGTGACTTCAACGGGCTTTGCGTCTGTCCCTACTTCTAGTTCTAGTTATGGCATGGGCTGGTTTAATTCTGGCATGCGGCCTAGCACTCTCAAGGGCTTTGCAACTTTTTTTTCCAGCATCCAGTATTTCTATATTCGTTCAATGTTCTCGTCTTTCTGGTATTTAAAGATCTCCTAATTTTTAATTATTATTTTTTTTAAAAAATTTAATCTTAAGAGAAAAAAAATTCTTGCCTGAAGTCTCTTTTTGCATACTGGGGATCAGAACTCATGGAAGGCTATTTCACAACAATTCAGTATTTTGTCCAGGCCGTCGACTCAGTTGCTAAGGATTTTCATGAGCCTCTGTCCACCCATTCCATCTCCTCATAACCGAGAGTTTTGTTAGAAGAAAAAGCCGTGAGGAGCAATCAGTATTACCCAATTTGTACATCCGTAATATGTGCAGCCTCCATCCTAATATGAGCCACTATAATAATTGTCTGTGTTTAATTTTTCAGTTGTGTGTATTCTCTGAACAAAGCATTTTTCCTAAATGTTGTTTCTCAGTTGTTGTGGCTAGGAGCTGTAAACCAGGGGCTTTCAGTTACCAAGATGTGTGATGAGCTTCTGAGGAGCCTTTCATTAAGCATTTCCCAATAATGTTAGGAACTGTAGCCAAGGAAGCAGCTAATTTAATTTTCCTTGTTCAAATACACTATGACAGGGGATTATTCTGAAATTTAATTGTTCCTTTTGGAAATGAGGAGAAAAAGACAGGGATGGAGTTACATGAACACCCTCCCCAGAAACTTTGTATGTGGTGTGTGTTTCTGCTGTCTATTTTTTACACTGTACGTCTGCAGCTGAATTTAATGTAGTCTGCCTTTATCATTGATGGTCATCACAGGCCCAGTGCAAGGCAACCACAGAGGAAGTGGAATAAGACCCTAACAAGGTAAAAATGAGTATAAATACATATTAGTTCTTCCAAGGTGCCTGGAAGCAAAGTAATATATGTCCATCATACTCTGCTCTCATTATGTCACTGTCTTTTGAAGCCAGGCATTTTATACATCAGAGAGTATGGTTAACAAGGATAATTACAATAGGTTTTAATTATTTTGAAGCCAAAGCAAAGTTAGTAACCTTAGAGTTAAAACAAAAAAACTGTGTAAACACTGAAAGTCTTTGTGCAGCTCTGTTTGTCATATAGATTTAGTTTAGTGTTTTTTTAGAGCTGTACATGTTGTCTCCATCCTGTTAAATGCTAGTCTGCCAGGGCTTTCACAAACTATGCTTTATAGGAGTTGTAATTTGATAATGTATATGCTGCACGCTAAAACTTAAAACTGGGTCATATAGGCTCAAACCCAGTGTGGGTTGCTTCTTGCTATTTCCGTTCCAAAAAACTACGGAAAAATTTCCAGGTATCAGTTTTCCAAGTCATCGAAGAGTAAAAACTGAAAAATAAAACCAAAGAAAGAGTAGGCTCAACAAGCCTAAACTCTCCTTCTCAAGTAGAAAATCGCTCCCAGATAAAAATGCTCAGAGATTTTTAGTGTAAACTAACACTGGGCAGTGTGTGTCTTCTGAAGTAATCTGAAAGTCATCTGAAAACTAGCTTTGATTTCAAGTATGAGCGAATGTGCAAGTTATAAGGTAAAGCCTTTGAGTATTGGCTCATTTCAATTATAGTGTTAAAGCCTTTGCTGAAGTAGAGGCTCAAGAATGTATTGTAGCAGAGTATTTTTCTGTATGGTAGGGGAAAAGGCTAGGCAGAATTCCCCGAGCTATAAAAAGTCCCCAAATAACTACAGAGATATCCAAATGTCATCAGGTTGTTATACTTCAAATTATAAGCAGGTGATCCAGTGATGTGATGCAGAAAGAGTTCATGTCCCTGAATTTCAGACCAGGAGTCTCTTCATTATTTACTACTAATTATGTTGAACTGTGAGCTATATTTAAATTAAGATTGTCCTGAACTCTTTCTGCTCTGAAAAGTTTAAGGTCATTAATCAGATACTCCACAAGCACAATATTATTAAAAAACCAAACAAAAACAAAAAAATAACAACAAAAGGTTGGTTTTGGCTTTTCTTTTGATTTTTGATTTTTTTCCTGCCCATCTGCAGGAACCTGGCTCTCTTCCAGCTCAGCTGCTGCTCTGGTGAGACCTAAAGGTGGAGATACTCTCTCTGTGGACTACCACACAGAAGAACTGCCCAAACCCTGCAGTGCAGCAGCCCTTCTCTTGGAAGATTCTGCAAAAGTCGAGCTGCTGTGGGGAGAATCCCTTGTTTGGGTGACTGGATGTGAGACCTCGTGATAAAGAAAACAGCAGCCTTCATCATTTGCATTCAGTCCCACCATTTGTATAATCAGAAATCCCTCTCTGTGCACTGCCTAGAAGAGCAGATGTAGCTAAATCATAGCTTTTGAAACTTGCTTTGCACCTGAGCTATTTCTGAACAGTTCCTCACGGCGGGTGCCTTGTGTTCCTGGAAGCAGGGCTGGGGGAGGAAGCAAGCCTATAATGAATCTGAAATGTGGTCCCCAAACTGCACTGGGACATAGATTCTTGTTCAGTGAGCTGAAGAGGACACCTGGAGAACCACTTTCACTTCTTGCCAATTAATTTCCCCCAGAGTTCTCCCATTCTGAGCTTTTTAAGCTATGTAGTATCTGTCCAGGGGCTTTCAGCCTTTCAGCCTTGTGAATATTTTTGGCATGAGTTACAGCCCTGGGACAGCTTACCATCCTGGTGTTAGACAGCTGTGAATGCAGATACTTCCCAACTGTGGCCAAATGGAAGAAGATTTGCTGTGGTATTGTACAGAACTTAGTTCTAGTCTCACTGCCTCTGAAATTACTTTGTGGTAGGACTGTAAGATAGGTTTCTCCCACCAAAGCTGTCAGGTGTGCTGCTGTTTGGCGATGATTCTGAAGTGTTCAAAATTACAGTAGTCACTAGCAAGTGTGGCTGAGAATTTAGGAACTTTAGTTTTGTAGCTTGGATGGTTTCTCCGAGGCACAGGAAATTTTCAAAGAGAGATCAAATAAATTCTTCCATCTTCCTCCCTCTGCTTCAGTAACCTTATGGCTGAAAATTCCACATTGTTAGAGTTCTGTCCTTCACAGGAGGCAGAATCAGACTGGCAAGACTTCTCTAGAGACTGCTGTTTTCATTTTGTACTTCCACACCTGCAGAGGCAGCACCTTGAAGCCAAAAATAAGGGGGTTTAATTTATGTGTTTCTTGGAGTATGGGCCTGAAAAGTTTTCAGTGAGCCACCAGGCAATGAAGTTGCAGTACAACTGTTCTAAGAATAAAGAAGACCTTGTATAAAAAAGTGGAAAAAATGCGGGTACATGAGAAACAACAGTATACTGCAACAAAACACCAGGTAATATTTGGAGGGACTATTGCAAAGAAACTGCGATCAATACAGAAGTTTCCAAGCCCTAGAAGATGGTATAGGCTAGTCTAAATGATGTTTTCACGTTTAAGTTGGGGGGGTCTGACTTCTCAGCTCAGCTGTGTCACAGTCCTTGCCTGATGTTGGAAAACCCACTTAGGGCAATATTTTCCTTCAGAATTCTGATTTCATCAGTCTTTTGTGTCTCTATTCCTGCAATTGCAAAGGTTGTTTCTTTCCTTGCTTCTTTGGAAGGGGACAACATAGAATTATATAGAATCACAGAATGGTTTGAGTTGGAAGGGACCTTAAAGATCATCTAATTCCTACAGTCCTGCCATGGGCAAGGACACTTTTCACTTAGGCCAGGTTGCTCAAAGACATATACAGCTCTAACTGACATGCTAAAGTTTCTAGAGTCCAGGTATCTCTTAGGAAGCCAAATCAGGAAGTTTATTACTTAATGTTCAGACTGAGAAAGTCCTTGTAGAAAATAATGATTCTTGTCTTTCAAAGTGAGATACTGCCTGTCTTACATAGTCGTGATGATTAATTAATTCATCTTTTACTTGCTTTGGGAATCTCAGAAGGATTAATAATAATTCATCATTTTTGAAACTCTGGTATACATTATAACATGATTTTTGACAGATTTGCATAATGTATGACTGAACAATTAGAAATTTTGTACATATGCATGACACTACATGAATATTCTTCTGATCTTTCTCCAATACCCTTGTAGACATGTGGTTCTGCACAGTAGGTGGAAAAAAATGAAATCTCCTTTTCTTTCAGCTCCCACTTACGAACAGTTTCAAAAAGAAATAGCTTTGCATTCACTAATAAAAGAAAAAAACCCCCAAGAAATCTGTCTGTCTATCAGGAAATCTGATATGTGCTACTCTTGCTAAATCCTCTTTTCATTGAAATGGATTAAGAGACCTCATAGAGAAATGTAAGTGAAAAAGTGCGATAATAAACTGCATGCTTTAAATAGAAGATAGGATTATATTTAGTGCTCTGAAAAAAAAAAAGGTTCTTTGTATGGTGGAAGAAAAAGCAGTTCCATGCTTCAAACCTTTATCCTGGACTTGAGCTCTCTCTGAGTTTAATGTCGATACTTAAACTTCTCATGAGATGTCAATGGACAGTGCTCACACTTCATTCTTCAGAATGCAGATGAAACTTCAGCTGGCATCAGTGACATTCACAACTGTATACCAGTGGGCAGAAACTAGATATGAAAAACTCCTATTGTATGAATTATTAATCATAATCTGCAAGTAAGATCCTAGATGAAAAGATCCACAAACTAGAAGCATTCAAAAATGGTTCTGGATACAAGATATGCTCAAGGAAGTTTTGATCCAGTGAACTAATATCTGTACACTAGACCTTAAAAACAAACAAAAAAACCCATTTCTATTCTGGATCTTCTTTACCCATTTTGATTTGACATGGATGGAGATGCAAAAGAAAACCACTTGTGATTCTGCTCCCTATATAATAGCTCAAGATGACTGACCAAAGACCAGCTAATGGGGAAAAGAACGTAATTTGTTGACAAACTTTTCAGTGAACACGTGCAAAGTGTACGTTTAAGCATGCAAGTTTAGCAGCCTCAGTGGTCAATTTGAGGGAGAAAAGGAAATAATGGTGAAATTAATCATACTGACGCCTGCCTGTCTGATGTTTTTGGCGTACTGCAGAACATGAACTACAACGAAATTTGGCAAGGGGTTCTGATTTGCAATGAAATCATCTGTTTTGTAACATGCTCTCCCCTATCTTATTATTTGTTGGCATGTTACACACTTGGAGATTAGAAGGTCAGATTAAAATATTCATTAGTCACCTAAAACACTTACAGCATCTGACAAGGAAGAAATCAAATCTCAAAAATCCCTTCCAGGGCAGGCTGTGAAAGGCTGCACTTGGTGCCAAATGTGGGGCTGGTCAGACCTATGTTTAGAAACCCATGATAAGTTCTAAACAGAGTTTGATGAAAACCTGATGCAAGTCTCTCCTTTCCCTGTCATCTGCTGACATTAAACTGTGAAGTTGCCTGTGATGTCAGTTCTGAATTATTCCTTCTTGATTGCTGACTCAAAGGCTGGATGTTAATGGAGAACTGAGATTTTTAAGGTTAATCAGAAAAAGCATTAAAAATCTGAAAAATATGCATAACTCTCTGGCTGGAGTATGCTCACATGGCTTTTCTGTGCTCAGTTAACTATTCTTTAACAGTAATTTTGCAAGAGGTTGTTGGGTTTTTTGTGTGTGTGAGTTTTTTTGTTTGTTTGTGGTTTTTGTTGTTGTTGTTTTGTTTTTGTTTGTTTGTATTTTTTTTCCCAAGGGCTAATTTATTTTTTGTTCTTCTCTTCTTTCTCTGTCCATGGAGAGTGACTATTGTCATGAACACAGAGATTCTTTGCTTGAGTTTGAGTGTTTAAGGGAAATTTCATGTGGGAAAGACGCTGACCACTCTGCACTAATAAGAAAGCTTAAAAGGAATGTTAACACTACTTTAGGGAACTTTGGAATATTTGAAATATTCAGAGGAATGAGTCAATTGAAGCTATGAGATTTTGCTCTGGAATCGGCTCAGACAAATATCACAAAAATCACTGCAAAATAACCCCCCAAACCTACAGAGACACGTGTGCTTAACTTTAATTCCATTGGCTACTTGCTTGATTAAAGATATAACTCTCTGTAGTCACAGTAAAGTTCTGACCAGATCCAGGTTGGCAGTCCAGGTTTCACTTCTTCAGACAACCAAAGGGTGCATTTGTCTCAGCGTGTCTCACTTAAGAACATGCTGCTTTTAAAACTGCTACTCTTTTATTACCCAGACTTTTTCTTGTCTGATTATTGTCTCTGAACAACCTTTCCCTGTCCAGAGAAAAGTGACTTACCTGTCCCTATTTTTTCTGCCCTGGCTGGCTTTTCCCATGAGTCAATGAAGCCAGTCTATCTGCACAGAAACTATTCCAATAAAGCAGGTCAACATTCAACATTCATAATTATTACAGGGCAGCTCCAAATCTGTTCATGTTCAACTCACGCTTTTCAATTTTGGCATGCTCTCTTAATGCTGGAGGCATTTCACAGATATTAGCCAGTTATACTTTCCAAGAAATCTGGTGCTGTTAAGAAAGTATAGTTTCCACTCAAAATAAACCTTTACCCTTTTCTATCCCCCTGTTATTAGAAGAGGTGGCATTCTGTGGAAGTTCAAGTACAGATGTGATGTAATTTTGAAGGAAAGACACCTCATTACAATTTCCGCTAGTTGCTTGGAAACTATTGCATACACTGTGATAGGGAAGTGATAAAGGACAAAAGATACTGGAATAAAACTCAGAGTGAGGAATCAGCCTTTGGAGGAATGTGCAGTGTTGAATGAGTGGGGGGAAGAGAAGAAACAGAAACATGCAAAGAAAACTACCAACTAGCAAATCAAACGCTTCATGAAATATGAGAATGAAAGCAAATCTAGGGGATTAAAACAGGATGAGAAAAGAGAACAGGAAAAATACTCAAATGTTTGAAGAAAACAATAATCCAATTATGCACAGAAAGTGTAGAGGAGAAATACAGAGATAGAACAGAAGTTGTCAAACAGACTTTACAGAGTAACAGGAGCAGTAGATGGATGAAGTAGGAGGAAGTAAATTAAAACCAATTCACACAATCAGCTTAGAATTCAACTGTGTATCTGGTATTTGTGGGAAAGCATCTATAAAGCTCACGGCATATATAGAATTCCATAGGCTTATTATCGTATTCTTGGTGCTTGCAGTAGTATTGTACATCTGCCCAGCAGAGTACAATAGTTTCAAAGAGAAGGAAATTGCCTGAGTGATTCATCACTGATTTTCAGCATGGTGAGAAAGAGCAGCCAAACATGGAACTTTTCCATCCTGCTTTCTCCCCAGACTCCGCATGCAAGTAAGATCCAAACCTCTCTGGCTAATGTTGGTAGAAGGAAACAAAACTTGACAAGCTCTTTTGTAAATGTTAAATTATCCTTGTTTTCCCATTATGCAGCTAACCCAAACTGAAACCTCATCTAACATCTTGAACGTCTCATAACCTAAATTTGCACTCCATCTCATGATGGAAGTAAAATTAAGTTACAATCTTTTGAGGTCATCTCTGATTAAGGGCGAGGTATTTCTTGACATCAGTTTGTGGTGGAGAGAAGCCTGCATTTTTGGTATCACCCACCCAACACAAATTTCAGTCCTTTGCGTGCTGAGACACTGCTTTTGGCAAGAGTGCCCAAGAGTGGGTACAAGCCCCCTGGGTCAGGCTGCACAGGCCCCTTTTTAGTGTCTGTGGGAGCAGGAGTGGAGTAAGGGCTTGCAGATATTACTGTGTCCGAGCTCTTTGCCTCATGAGCCACCTGCCCCACTCCAGGTCCATGACAGAGTGTAAGTCAACACACAGGTAGCGCTTATAACCCAAAAGCCTGAGTTGAGCCACGCTCTGTTTCAACACTAAGAGGTATCCAAAGGTGTCTTCCAACTCTGGCCATTTACTGAATGAAGCCACTTTAACTGTGGGGTCAAATGAGGCAATACTGAGTCAAAGCTATTGCAGTAAGGGATGGTGGACAAAGTTATCTGTTGGTGGAAATCCACTCAAACCATAAACTGCATCAACTAGAAATTAAACTCAGGCTTTCAGCCTCTTCATTCAGCTGCTGCAGAGCTGAACTTTGGAGAGAGAGCAACAGAGATTAAAAAAACCCTAAGTTTCTAAATTTCTGGCAAAACTCACTCTTTCTTAAGGACTAAATTTAAAGCTTAATGAAGTCAGCAGAAATCTTTCAGTTAATAATAATCACCTCTGGATCAGAAAAGCACCCAAATGTTTATTTACAGACTAAAGAAAAATCCAAACTAATGATGTGCTAATGGGTAAACTTCACCTCTTCCCCTTCCACTGCTATCACAGCAGGCTGCCTTTAATAGCTACTTTATTTGCTGCTTCAAAAGAGTAATAATATTGCACCTATTGGGATGGAATTTAACGGTTATTTCCATCAAAACTATCATATAACACTGGAAAAGACTCCAGTTTTAATAGCTATTCTCTTTTTGGCATTACAGTGTAGTGGCTTTTCAATAAGATATACACAGAGTTTTTTTTTTTTAATTATGAAAAGATTGACACATCATACCAGCATTTTGTTTGAACCAGAAGTACAACATCTTCTCTGAGATTTTTCAGGACTCTCTTCTTGGATCTTTGAATCTTATTATGTCCAATTCCTGTGTAAACAATATCATTCTATTGGAATTCAGTCTGATATTTTAAGTGTTTTTAGGAGGGGAAACAGGATAGTGTTATAGCACAGTGATTTTCAGATTTCTTTAGTTTCATTTTCTCACAGCAGTGTAATTTGTTGTAGTGGTGGATGTGTTCTGGATCTTTATTATTCATGGCTATAAATGAAGGATACTGTTTAAATAAGCTATAATTTACATTGAATGTCTGAAACTCGTGCTAACTTCAACATCAGTGAAAAGATAAGCCTGACATTTAAAACCTTAATGACTGTAATTCAGGGAAATCTAAACTATACACTTGTATTCAGAGTATTGGAAACTTTAGTCATCATTAGCAGCAGAAAAGTGCTTTTCTTTTTGTTTTTGTGTTTTAATTTTATTGAATAGACATAAATATGAAGACATTGCACTGTGATAATATTGAGGACTAACTATTTTCAGAGTTACAAATATTTTACAGTGTTCTAACAAGCAATCATCCAGAATTCCAAACTACATGATATGATAATTTGTTCATAAACTGGGAGAGCAAATGCAAAGATGCATACTGCCACAGCAAGCCACAGGCTCTCCTGTTGTTCAGAAATCGATTCAGAAAAACAATGCTGCTGGAGCTGTGGTGCACTTGACACCTCCTGATAGTTCAAATGCAATGTTTTAATGCATCCAGGACCAAAATGGAATTTCCTAAAAAGCAGGTTGAAGATCTGGAAAAATGTTTCCACATTCAAGTCCAGTTGCAGATTTTAATATCATAGGCTAAAATTTTTAACTTTCTTGCCAAGAATGTATTTAAAAGCTGCAAAATATTCACTGAAAATCAATGCCAGATTGTGGGCAGCTGGACTGTTTTCAGTGAAGAGCAATGTTTAAGCTATCATTTACATCATAAACAAGCCATGGTGGAAAATGTGTGCAGTCTTTCAATTCAGTCAACAGGGAAATCTAAGACTTTCATTTGCAATCAGCTTGTTAGATTACAGCCAGATCATCTCGGGAGCTTCTGCACAGAAAGGAGCCTTTGGTACATAGATCAGCTTTTGCCCACGCAAGGAAAAAGAAAGAAAAAAATGCTACTGTGGTATCTTTTATGCAGTTGTATCCCATTTCTAAGCCATTCCTCTGCAGGCTTTGTTCATTAAAGATCTGATTTCAGATATGTTTGATTTAGTGGATTTTCTGCTGATCTCCAAGGCTGATGGATCACACCCTGGTTGTCTTTCTTGCAGAGCACGTCTAATGACAAGGAGGAGGAAAAGCAAAAGTGCTAGCAATTTTGCGGCCACTGGTGTTACAGGCAAAGAAAAAAGAGGAATATGCAGTCCGTGCAACTTTACTGAAAACTACCAAAGCCCCTGTTTCCACTGTGATCTTGACCAGATTCATGATATCTTGAATCACTCTTTCTTACCAATTATTTCTTGCTGGCAATTGGAAGTTCCTTACAGTTCTCCTGTTTATAAACTAAACTGTGTATTTGGAAATGTGTTTGGCACATCTGGCAAAGGGAACTGAATGACCAATTTGCTTCATCACAGATATATAAAAGTCTTAAAAATCTGGGAAAGGGTAGACAGCAGGCTCTCATTTCCTGTTGTTGTGGTAGTTTTCTGCAAGGCTGCTTTGAAACACTTTGGCACAAATGATATTATAGAAATATTTCAAATTTTGATGTGCTGGGGCTAGTGTGTGTCAACACAAACTACTGGCAAAGGTTTTCATTCATTGGAAGCCAGTACTTTTATCTTTCTTGATCCAAGTCAAAAGTTCACTTCAGCATCAAGTACCTGGCTGGATCTGGGCTTGGAAGAGGGTTGTCTCAGAGTCCTCTACTGAATTACACATGTATCCACTACTGCTGGCAGGTGTCATAGTAGATAAATCTTAATTGCCCTGGGAAGACTCCAGTTGGCACAGGTGTCTGACGTAAACAACTTCATAAATTTTAAGTGGTCTTTTCTTGCAGTCATGGTTAAGGCAGTGATAGCTAAGGGATGGAATGGGATGGGATGCAATGGGATGAGATGGGAGGGTACAGAATGGTACCATACTGTACTGTACGGTGATGGTCACCTCTCCAGAACCTCAGCAATGTCTGACACATGTAGGAACAGTGTCTTGAGCTTTATCACACAGGAGATGCAGGTTAGAATCCAGAATTCTGCTTAATGCATTTGACCTTTTGCCTGTTTGTTGGGGTTTTAGTCAGATTTCTAAGCTTTTTGTCTTTAGTGGGAGAGGAAAGATTAGTTTTCAGTCTTCTACTGTTACCTGACAGGACTGCGTGGCCGTATATACGTTTTTTAGTTCTCTTGGTATGTGCAGTGAGTGGAACCACTAACTCAGGACTAACTCCACTGTTTCTTCTGTACTGTGTGATCTAGTGAATTGCTCTGATGATGCTGGTCTTTAGAGGCTGGCTGGAGATTATATTATGGAGACTTCATCACCGAACAACAAAGCATTGGTGAGAATGAAGTTTGAGGGCAGAGAGGTTGAATCTTCAAGATTTTCTTCCAAGGTCAATGGAAAGAGTTATGGCTGGTCATGGATAGCTGTATAACTGCATGGCAAATACATCTATTATGTAAGTAAGAGAAAGCAAAATGACTGGAATATATAAATTTTCTGCATTGAGATCCCAGGAGGCCATGTTCAGAGACTAAGTCTCCTGAATTAGCTTATTATAAGCTTCACCCCAGCCTGCATTACTGAGCCTTTGATGTGACAGTAATCTAGGTCCCTCTGAGAACTTCACAGTCACTTTCTCCATATTTCCCCATCATGTGTTAGGTGTAGGCAAAAATGACAGTGAAAGAGTAAACTGCACTGATGCAGAGCCCTGTGGGCTGTGGCATTGGCAAGTTTTTATCAGCAACCCAATCTGGTAAAGAGTTCCTGAAAGTCTCTGAATTATGTGAAGGAATTAAGCCCTACGACAAAGAAATGCGTGTTCTGTCAAAGTCTAAAAAAGAAGGAGGAAAACCAAATCTGAGCCACTTCCCTGCATAGCGTGTTTCCCTTCATGCCTTCAAATCAACAGCTAGCACAAAGAGAACGAAAGCATACTGATAATGCATTGTCACGGCAGCTCCAGAAGGAAAGAACATCTATTTAGAGTTAAAGATTTGTTTAGCCCACATTCTTTTGCAGAATGAAAAACAAAAGTTGGAAAACTGTTGTCTTTGTTAAACACTTTAACTGAAAATTGACTCATAAAGCATCATGTCTTTACATGAGTCCCTGCTAGAGCCAAGTTTACTGGAGCTGTATCATGACAGCTTCCTAGGCATATTGAGGTGAGGAGGGAACTTTAGGGCCCTTTGATATGAGCTGTGAACTATCTCTTGCTGGCCGAACAAATGGAGAGACAATTCTTCAGCAGAAGCACAACCCCTGCTGTGCTGGCAGCAACCAGAATGAATGCAGGTGGAAATTTCACCGAGGGCCGCTTTTTCCTTTATTTATTCACCTATTACCAATACATCTTCCTGAATTTCCTGAAACATTGGTTCACTGTATTCCCTAGAGTTCCTGTCATCGTGTTTGATACAGCTACATAAAGATAAGGACTCAACAGAAAGATTTTTGTGTGTGGACACAGTTTATTGAGCAACACACAGGCGAATAAGTTCCTTGGAATTTCACAGAGGTATTATATAAAGTGAGTAAATAAAGCAAGTAAACAGATGCAAGACCTGATGTTTCAGAAGAGCTCTTAATTGCTCAGGGATAGCTGCTTGGGATCCCAAAGTAGAAAAAAAAAAAAAAGGTAATTCCAAAGAGTAGGAGGAATATGTGTTATGATAACACAAACCAGAAAAAATCCCATGTTAAATAAATGAGTATACATATTGTTTGAGAGAGTGTCTTTTGACTTATTAGGCTGTTTCCACTTATTTGAACGATTTCCTTAATATCCTGGAATGATTCACAAGCATTGCCAAAGTGTCTGTCATTCCGCTTGTGACTGCCATTTTAATGTAGCTCTTTGCTCATATGTGTATAAATTCACACATAAATGCATATAAAGAGTTTTAGATGCAGTGTTAGAAATACATGAAACAGTATGATGTCTAGCTGGCAGTTTGTGTCACCCAAAAAAATGTAAAAATCCCCGTTTCTTCATGGAAAATATCAATAAATGTAGAGATGTTGAAAGTGACACTTAAAATAGAGGGTGGAAGTTTTTTACTCTTCAAAATCGGATTTAAAAAACCCACAAAATACTTTGTGAAAGTGCAGCCTCTCTTTGAAATTTGTAGCACTATATTAAAATATTTGAATCTGAGTCTGGGTGGCATCACAAGCATTTGTTTTCCATTGATTTCAAACTTTGAATGCAAAAATCCTTTGAAAAAGCCTCCCGTACCAAGTGCCTAAAAAAATGGTTTGAAAGATCTTGATGTCAAGCTAGAACCAAAACAAATCAGTGAGAGTAGAAAAAAAAAACCCAACATCACAACACATTACCATTGCAAGGCAGTTTAGCTCTAGTCACATTTATCCATGCATTTGCAATGTCAGAGTTTATCCTGTTTGTGCCAATCCTGCTTAGGGCTTGATTTCCCAGTCTCTAGACTATCAATAGACAAGATGGTAGCCTATTATTGTTATTAGAGTGTTGCCTTCTGCCCACCAGTGGAGTAACCAGCATTTCCCTTGATCCCATCCACTCACCACACAAGCTGTTACCACCCTGGGTTGTTACCTGGTGAGCTTGTCATTCTCCAGCAATCCAAGGAAGGTATAGCACTGACTGGGCACACACCACCTGAACCAAAACACCATGTTATTTCCATTCTCTAATCCAACAGCCTCTCTGAAGGTTTTCCTTCCTTCAAAGAAAATTAGCTTCCAATTATTTCAGAATTTGGACATACCTTGGGCTGTGCCAAGGTAAAGGAAAGCTTGCTGGCAAAGTTTGTGACTCATCTTTCTCTGCATCAGCAGCACATTAACCTGCTTTTTGTTTGACTGGAAGCTCCCTGGATTAAGAAGTTGTGGTTTAGCAGTGCCTTGTATGAGCAGCTCAGTGCCAGTAACTGACTCCATCTTCTATGTTTGTCTTATCTTAATAGAGGTGATTATTATCACGCCACTGGTCTCTTGGGAACTGAGCTTCTTGTGTTCAGTTACTCAGGGTGTGTGAGAGAAGCCAAGGGGAAGGGAGAACAGCTAATAAAAGGATAAAAAGTACCTGGCACCAATAGCTGAAGGTGCTGCTATTCTAAACATAAAAGCACAAAAGTTCTGCAGGCAGCAATACCCAGTGATGTTTATGAAATGACTTTTCCTACTGCTGTTGAATCAGCTGCTCATCTGAACAAAAGTTACAGTAGGTTACCTGTGCCTATCTTACTGTAGTGATATTGTAAAGAGTAACTTTACATAACTGAGTGGTCTCTGTCCCCTAATCTGTCTGAACATTTGTTATCAAACTTGGGGTATCACATTTCCAGATCAAATTGCTGTAAAATCTCGTCTGAGCAGCAGCCTAGCACATTTTGAAATGTTACCCAGTAACTAGCAACTGCTAAATCAAGCCCTGAAACTTGTGATTGATTTAGAAAATTTTTCAGCATTGAGTAATCATTCATGCAAATCCTATTTTTGGTCTGGTAAAATGCAGCTATGGTTAATAAAATGGTTGGTAAAAATCATGTGAGCCCAGAGCCAGTGCCGACTATACCCAGCCCTACTAAAGCAGTAAAGGCTCTGGGGAGGAGAAACCTATTTCCCCAGTTACCGCAGCCAAAGCCATTTTCCCACTGGCAGGCTGTTGAATACCAAAATGCAGCTACTGTATAGCAGCTGCCCCTTTGTGCTGGTTGCATTTGACTTGTTAGACTCCAGAATTGTCAAGAAGTTAGCTACATGCTGCAGCCCTGCCCTGCTGTACCTGCCAGGGGTAGCCATCAGAGGGAAGTTTGCCCTCTGAAGAGCAGAGCTGTGTGGGCTGGCACTTGCTTTGGCATGCCCCTGAAAATGAGGAGCAGACTTGATTCTTGCTGTGCAAACATGTCAGTGACAGCATAAAATCTGAGTAAAATATTTATCTGCTAGGTTCGGTGTATGCTTGTCAGCATGAATTAAAAAAAGAAAAAGAACTTGTAGAAACATATCTGAAAGGAGGAGACATTTTGCCTACTCCTCGTTCACCTGGAATATGCTGTCCTTTCATATCTGTCACTAGTTTAAAAAATATTTCCTCTCATATTTGTCAGTGAACTTTGGGACAAATCACATTCCTTCCCTTTTGTCATTGCGAGGAGGTCATAAATAGTGATGCTTAGCAGCATGAATATATTTGAACATTTTACTTCTTCGAACAGTGCCGCAGACACAGCAAGTGTCTGTGCTGGGCTGTTTGGCAAGCCAGGTCTTTGTGGCTAATGAAACTTTCACTTTGAGAAGCCAGTCATGGTAGGTCCCAAGAAATACTTAGCTGCAAAGAAAGTGCTCAACACCTCATTTCAAGGATTTCATTAGGCAGAAGAGGACAGCCCACTCTCTGCTTAGTTTTCAGCTCACCTGGGGTGCGTTTGAAGTGTTTACATCTCCTCCAAATAGGAAAATAAATTCACAGAGCTTACAGGATGGGGAAACACTGGTAGATTCTGAGGCACCTGTGGGAGCATTGAGGCATCTGTCTCACAAGGCTGCAGGGACCAGCAAGCCAAAATAGAGTGGGAGCAGGAAGAAAGATTTAGATTAGCAGGTGTAGTTTCTTGTTTTGGAAGAGCTCAGTTGGGCTACTTTTGCTTGCATTGTGTTGAATCTGTTTTTATCTATTTATTCTGCATTGCAGATAAAAACCCCCTTATCGGTATTTTTTTCAATACTTAGTTAGGGAAGAAGGTTGCTAAAATACTATTTTCCCTTCAAGTAATTTAATGAATTCAAGTGTTTTTGAACCATTAGTAAAATGAAAAAAATAACAAAACTCTAGTAATTACAATGAATTTTTATTATAATTATCACCAGTTTAAGAGGTCAATCAAAGAATGCTAAAGCACAGTCATTTTATTTGACCTGTGTATTTACAGTCTCTCAAGTCACCTAGAATTTCACAGATGTAATTGCCCCTTGGTACCAACCTGAACTATTTTCCCCTCTCACTCTCCAGGTGTCTGGCGGTGGTCCTCACATTATCTCTTCACCTTTATTCCGGCAGCTCCTGCAGCGGAGGCAGTCTGCAATGCTGGAGGTGCTGTCAGCTCTGAACACAGTGATAATGTGATGAGCACAGTGCAAAGCGCTTAACCAGACACCTTTCTGAGGGCACTGTGAGCTGTGCAGCCTGCATTGGCAGTGTGAGAGGTCTGGGGTGATCCCGACTGGATGTGAGCAAGCACCTCGTTGGTATTTATCTGAGAGTCTCATTTCACACTCCTTTCTTCTAGTGCAAGCCCCCAGGTGTGTGCAGCTCCCAGTGTAGGCTCCCACCTCATACTGAACCTGGACACTGAACCATGCTCAGAGCAAACACTCATTTTGTAGAGGATTTTTGTTTGTTTTGTTTTGGTTTATCCTGGATCAGTTCAACGGCTGGAGACCTATGCACACATTGTATTCCCCTGGCAGGGAAGGTGATGCAGGAGCAGCCTGACGAGGTCAAGGACTGCTCAAGCTGCTACTGCTTGTGAATTTTGCCTTTGGTATTTATGTATCACTGTTTCAATCCATCATCATATGTAGGTGGCAAAATGGGAACGATACACTGCATTAGAGAGTCTTCAAAGGGTACCACTGTGCTGATCCTATACAGGCATCTAAAAATTCCCTATAATTCTTCGGGATAAAATGCCAGTTTGGGCTACACTGAACACAGTAGGCTTTGGATAAAAATCTAAAAATTAAAAAAAATCAAACCTTGAAAACTCTAAAAATGTCTTTCTATTAGCACTATAGATACTCTCCTTCACTGTCTGAGAGCAGTTTTACAGATACTTCTACAGTGTTCATACGGTCTTGTTTCCTACTTTAAAAAGGGAAGTGTGAATTAGAGGAAGAAAAGCTGAAGCAGCCATAGTTAAGGAACTGTAGCTTCTTCAGAACTGTCTTTTTTCTCTGCATCCGTCACACACGATTACATTTTGAAGTAAAATTAGGTCAATATTTGCTACAGTGTTTTGGAGTGAGGTGTCTGGTAACTGTCTATTAGAAACGTGCAGTTAAAAAAACCCAGTGAAGGTACTACAGCCATACCACGAGTCTGACAGCCAGGACAAAATACTTACAGATTGTAGCTCAAATGGTCTTGACTTTTAAAAATGTATCTCAATTTTGAGTACTCCCTTGAAAAAAACATGCATTAGAATAGCAGTGATGCTCAGCAACCCAAACTCCCTTTGTCAATAACTTTGAAAATCAGGTTGTCTGTCAATTTGGCTACAAAATTCAAGTCACATACTTAAAACACAGTTTCTTATTGTGCATTTTAAAGATATGCTCCTATAGAGCATTGGGAAAATGAGGTCATTAACATTGTAATGTTTGGCAACATGGTATGTATAGAAAAAAGAGAGGAAAAAATATCAGCCCTGTTCAGCAGCTGTTTTGGTGACTTGTAAGATCAGCATAATATGTGGCAGAAAAACTAAACCCTTTCTTTTGGAATTCACTCAGGGTCCAAAAATATTTTTGTTGTTGTTTTGTTTTTTTATTTTTATTTGTTTGTTTCTAAAGACAAGACAGAGACAGAGAAGTATGCAAATGTATAAAATTGAGTTATGGAAATTAACAGCAAATGTTTTTCTTGAAATAACATTTCTGCAGTAAATGGGGGTTTGTTTGTATTGGAAACTTTGTAAAGTTAAAAGAAAAACACTCCACAGCATCCTTATCTGTAAATTTCCCCTTTCCAACCAAAAAACATGAAAAAGGAGGGGGAAAAAAAAAAAAAAAAAAAGAGACAGAAAATTAGTGCATAGATTCAGAGAAAGAGAGACTTAAGCCAAGACTTAAACCTAATTCTCTTGTTCTCTATTCTTCTCTGAGTCAGGGTAGCTCAATATATCTGCCTGGAACCATGTATACTTTCAGGGAGGTAAAAAACATGTCCTCCTTGCTTTGAATAAGCTGCACAATGACCATTTACAGTTTAAGGTACTTGTCTTAATATATTCAAGCTGGTATTTCCTTTCTATCCATTTTGATGTCATATATTATGGAGTAATGAAGAAGATGCAGACCTCACAATCTGGCTTTCCATTTTGACTTGAGCTTGTTCAACAAGGTTTTATTTTCTCTCCATGGCTTTCCTGCCTCCTTGGCCAGCTCTGCACTGCGTTAGCAGCATCGACCATGCTTCATTTAGCACTGATCTTGACCTGCATGTGTCAGAACGGGCACACTGTGCCTGGTGTCTGATGCCTCCCTATTTTGTTTTTACTGATGTCAAAATATTATGGCAGAAGAAATCTTCCTGCAAGTGCAGATGCCTGTAGCCAAGCTTTAAGCTTTCGGCAGGTAGTAATATGGAGTATGTTCCTGGCTTAGCCTGGCTGCATGGCCAAGTGTTGTGAGGCCATTGGCTGATGATCAGAGGAGCTGCTTGGCGGCTGGTTTGTTGCTTGGGGGACCTGGTTATACTCAGTACTGCCAGTCCTTGTAACCTGGGACTGGTACCTGGAAAATATAACATGACAGTGGCTATCAGGAGCGTAAAGAACGGACGGGAGGAAGGAGGTGGGATCAGTAGACATCTTTCAGGATGTGATGGATAGCTTTACAGGGTGATTTCTCAATGGAAATGGATGAATAGCTATTTCATAACAAAGATGGATATTAGTTTTTATACCAGTCCTCAAGTTAGGCTGCAGAGTTCAGACAGCCTTTCCTTATGACTCTGTCTACTGCAGAGCCCAGGGCTGTAGCACAGTGAGGAGGGGACAGGCAGTTAAACTCATATAAGTACTATTGAAACTGGTGGCAGTTGCTCATGCCTATTATCAGACAACAATGAGCTGAAGCCACAAGTTGAAATCTCCTCAGTTCTGCACACAAAGAATAAATGGCAAGGTTTCCCAAAGGCTGATGTTTCACACACTCACTGTTTGTGCCTCCGGTTCTCCACAGTAGCCACCAAACTGATAAGATGTTAGCAGAGCTGATCTTGAAGTCACACAAGGACACTCAGTTCCACAGAGAGCTTGCCTTTGCCTTTATCAGTAAATGACATACAGACTGCTGTGCTCAAAAGCCTGGCAATTCCTACAAGTCCCAAGGGAAGCTCTACCACTAACAGAGGACATGATAGCTTTTGCAGGTCAGCCTGCCTCCACTTTGCTGGCGTGTCTTCCATGTTGGAGATGTTGATATCACACTCCATTGGGTTGATACCTCCCATTCCTCTGGTTTTCAATTTCAACTTTATTTCTTCTTCCGTAACTGATAAGCAAAATTACACTCTGAACATCTAATTCAAAAATTTCCTGGAAGCTCTCTACACCACCCAAGTGTCGTGGTAGCTTTACAACCTCTAATCCCTGCCTGACTGGTCTCCACAGAGATCATTATAAAAAAAATGAGGACATCTTCTGCTCCAAAAGCTAACTGCTGTGCCTCTGAAAATCTTCTATGGCTAGAACAAATCTTGGGGAGGGGAAGAAGAGAAGGAAATAATGATTTTCTTTTGTGCAGCAGACTTCTGAATTGCTTACCAAAAACTGACTGCAAAACCAACACTTCTTTTTACTTGTATTTGCTAGAAGCTAAGATTTCTGATTAACAAGCAGTGCTTGCTTGAAGTTGTTATGATGTACAACCTAACAGCTATTATGTGTTTTGAGAAAAGAAAGAAATCCTGTTGAAGGAAACGGGATGGCGAGGTTATCCACCAAGATCTGGACAAGACTGATCGGAAGAACCTCAGTTACCATCTGAGCAACAAAGTCTTGTTTACAGTTTGAAGGGCTGCTAAGTTCTCTTTGAAAGGCCTCAAGGGTTGGCAAGTGGCTGAAATTCACAGAATCATTTGCATGTTATAGTATCTGCTCTGCAATTACTGGCATTTCTGAAGAACTGGCCTTCCTCCTTGAGTTTTGTACAGTTTGTCTGGTCTGCACCACATCATTTCTTAAGAGTGGAAAAATTTAATAAAAAGATGAAAAGAAAAACACCTGTGCATTTAGATTACGTTTAGCAACACGCAACATAAAGACCTATTTTTTATATATATAACAGAATCAAAGAGTCAAAACCCACAACGGCTTACTTCAAATTATTTTTTTTTTAAGTTTATGCAAAACTGCATGCGTTTCTCTTACTTCCCCCCACCTGCCAAGACAATTCAAAAAAGCCTTCTATTATGTAGCCTCTCATCACTGCTAAGAAAATTTTTTCCCACAAACCATTTCCTTCAGAGTTTATAAGATTAAGAGGACATAAAAACATGGATGGAAAAGAAATACCAGAGTAAAATAAGAGCTGTTTGGTGGCAAAGTGAACTCTTCCTGAACTCTTAATTGTTTTTTACTCTTATATCTAGTCAAAGAGCATGAAAAAAGTCTGTCCATACAGTTAAACAAATGGGTTGTTCTGGTTTACGTTCCAAACCTAAAAACACTATCTAATACTGTCAGTATTATAGAGAGAATCAATGTATTAAAACTTCTGTATAAAATCTCTTAAAAGCACTAGGTCACCAAACAGGTGACCTGGTGCTATCAGAAGAGGCTAGTTCTCCTCAAATGCCCTATATGTATCTTTTGATGGAAATAAAGGACAGTCTAAAAACCAAATAGAAATTAAATTGGCATGAGCTAGATTTTTCACAATACGTGTAAGCTGCGTTCAGAGGAAGCTGAGAACCTTGTTCTGCAGCGAGAGGAATAGAGTGCAGAGGACTGTCCAACAGTTCATGTTAAAACCTGTAATTATTTTTCCCAGTTTATAAGTCATACTGGAAGTCTTTCGACAAGTGCAGAATCTTGGGCAATTTTAAGAAAACAGTCAATAAGGAAGTGCAATTGGAATTTCAGTTCAAATGTGTTAACTTTTGTAACCTTAATGTGGTGGTGTTTTGTTTTTATTTCTAGTTATTTATTTATTTTTTTATTTATGATAAGGTTTGAGGAGAAACCTTTGGAATTTCTATCCCATAGACATCTCCCTATTTATGCTTAAACTGTACTGAGGATGACTGCAAATTCAAATTGCTTGGTCAGCCCCATACCAGAATATTACACTAATGTGGTGGTGACTAAAAGACAGAAAATACACATTCAGTCACTGATTCACATCATTAGGGGTGTTTTAGGTACTTCCATGGCTTTGTATGTAAAATGATTAATCTCAAAATGTACGTAAGGAGCAGGACTTGGAGGTGAAATGTCACTCAGAGATTTTCAAAAGCCCAGAAATGTAACCTGAGTCACACAACTATCCATTGGAAGCAATGGTAACTTGGAGGGATAGAAGCAAATCTTGCATGTTGTAGGCAGCAGTCTGCCAGCAAGGGAGAGCATAGGTGGCATGGAAAACACCTTTCCAATTTGGTTTTCTTTTCATCTGAGGGAGAGTGTAACTGCAATAGAAGGAGGCATACAAACTTTGGGATAACGTTAAGACTTTTCAAAGATTTTGCAAAAAATAGTGGGAGGATGTTTATTCTGGAACAGAGATGGAAAGAGCCCTTCGCAGTATTGCTGGCTAGTCAGAGCATTCACCTCAGCGCTGACAGCAGCAGATCAGGGAGGTGAACATGAGGCAATTGCTCCAATCAGTGTTCTCTCCACAGTCTGTATGAATTACTATTAATAAAACATGAAATGCCTTCAAGAACAGTACAGCCAAGAGCCTAGTGTCAAGTTGAAGCTTGTTCATTCTCATAAAAAGAGCTGATTTAGAAGAAACGGCATTTTCCAGCAATAACACACTATACAATACCTCTCAGTGAGCTTTGTTTTATACACAACACAATAGGTGAAAATGGAAAAACAAGTGATCTCAACAGAATCAAAATCAAAATGTCTCTTTCCAAGGCCAACTTCAGTATGTCTAATTCCATTGATAGCAGTAAATTTCAGATGAGATCTACAGAACTGAACAGTTGCTCACTGTGAAAAATAGACAGAAGGAAAACCTGTGGAATCCCTCAGATCTTATATTGGTGTTTTCCCTTGAGCACATCACTTCTACTTTGTCCCTTGTTTTCTTTGTTTCTTGTTTTCCTCAACACTTTCTATCTATAATTTCTATCTACAGAATAATCTTCTTTTTGTGAGAACGTGATTTCTCTTTTATGCAGTGCTTAATTCAGTAAGACAGATTTAATCACTAGCAACAAATAATAAATATATTTATATATGTATATCTTGTCAATGCTCTGTCTGGGCAGACACTGTAAGAAAGGGACTTGAATGTGTACGTGCTGTTTCTTGGTCTTAACTAGTAGTTGACCACTAGTTCTATTCTCTGCCAATGCTACACCGTGATTTCCTTCTCCATTTTCTAAGTCTTCTTTCCTATCATCACAGTAAATACTGCTGACTGTGATTAAAATCTGACAGATACCTGTAAAGACATGTTGATTTTACTTGCATCAGGGAAAGCGATACGGAGCACCAAGTCACAGTGACAAATGAGGACCCAAGGACTGGACCCGCACAGCTTGTCTGAGCTCAATCATGCTCAGAAATCAAAGAGATGAAGAAGCTGCCAGTTGGCTAAAGCATAGACTCAAGGGAGAAGGGGCAGCTGTGGATTGCAGCAGTCTATGTGGAGACAGGTTATCATAGGTGTTCAGAAAAAAGCTAAGATTTCAGCCTCTGCTTGATATGAGTCAGACAAAAACGCTTTTGGAAAAGATCTGGAATCCTGTAACTTGCTTTGATTCTTGCTTTTTTGTCATGTGGATACTTCTCAGCTGTCAACTATAATTTAATTTCCCTCTAGGAGGCAGATGCTATTTTATCAAAACCAGCTAACTTCTTCTTTGTTTTTTACATGACACAAAAAAATCATACAATTATGCCAGCTGAACTATTTTTGCAGAGTTGGGGAACCTACACAGGAGTAAAATCAGCTGGTCTCTTTTTAACTATCCAGAAATAATAATGTTAGTTTTATTCATGAATTTCAGCTTCACGAGTGCCAAATCCTAACCTCAGCTATAACTATATAATTCACATGAAGCCAGTAGGAATAACCTAACTTTAGAGCCCTACTCATTTTGTCAGAAAGCAGTTTCCAGATTTACAATTTACATCATTTTCTTATTTTCAATGCCTTCCTTATGGAGGCATTAAATCTAGGGATCGCATTGCACTTCAAAGAAGAAGAGTAATGTCAGAATGATGCTGTATCTTCCACTGTCTCCAAAAATGTAAGAAGTGCATGAAGACAGAATAAGACACTTATTCCCAGGCAATTATAAAACATGTGTTTTGCAAGTTTGGACTTGCATGTTCTGTGTTGTAAAACTTGGTAATGTGCTAAATACGTGTGGGAGTGCGCCTTTTTTGTCAGCCTCTGTATATGTTTGGTGGATGCTAATGGTGGGATGTTGTCTTCTGATGCCAAGTGGCTCCATCAAAGCTTTCTCAACGAGTGCTGGTTATATCATTTGGTAGTCTTGTTTTAGCCCTTGACAGGAGGGAATAGATTGTGGCTCAGTCTGACACAAGAAAGAAAGGGTGCAAAAACCCCATAAAGCTCCTTCAGAGACATTACAACAGTAACAGAAAAAAGATCATACCCTCTACTCTTCATCCAAGTGAGTGAAAGAGCCTCCCTGTTACGAGAAGAGATAGAGACCTGGTTTTGTTCTGCTTTCTTTGAAGTACCGTAATTAGACCTGATCTGCTACAAGAAGATAAGTGTTCTGAATCTAGTTAAAAATCACATTAGCTTCTTTCTGTGGAAACCAGAAAGGTATTTTGTGACATAATATTGGAAATCCTTCTTGGGTCTTCTCTGGGAGTAACACCAAGCATTATTCAAAGGCTCTATCCAGTCCAAATCAAGCCCTTTTACTATTTTGCAATTAATTTCTAGAGTTACAATATAAACATGAAAAATGCTTATTTTCTAGGATGAACTGGAATGGGTCCTAGAGGATTTAATTGGTGATAACTTATGCTGCTAATGCATGCTTGAAACAGTGTTTATAAATATCCCACTTAGTGGAAAAAAATGTTACAAGTGGTGATAGAAATCTGTCTGGCAAAAACCAATAGGCTATCTGCCAGCAAGTACAGATTCCCAGTGCAATTGAAATACGGGTCCAGCTGTGTTAAAAAGCCATATATTAAGGATAATTAAAATATTATAAATCACCACTCGAAGCGGTTTGCTCCAGAGGTAGTCTTCTTGAGTCAACTGCTACTGAAGCTTCTTTAAACTTATTTCTTAAAAGCACTGATTCACTCCACCAGTAAAAAGACAAAGCCAATGCCTGGGGGTGAAAAATGTCATCAAAGGAGTACTTTCAGCTGATCCATAGGCAGTCTAACAAGACTTTAGTGGAAAAATTTTAGCTCTCCCACACATTCACGACTTCTCCAGAAAGTCTGCCTACTATAGTAAGGTTACACAGTGTAGTGCTATTGAATTCCTCAAGGAGTATGACTGCATAGTAATTTCATTTTATTCTAGTTTATTTACTTCTATTTTTCTCATATATATATGTATATATGTATATATGTGTATTTCCCAATGAAAGGGAAGCTAGAACTAACTGAAACATATCCTCAATGTCTGCCAGTAGCTGTAACAAGACAACAATACCAAAAGGGGAGCAAAAATTCTGTCACGGCAAGCAGCACTTTTGCAGGACATTTGATATGCAATATTATGCACTATAAACTACAGTCAAACAGAAAGAATCAGCTTGATGACATATACCACATCTGGGTCATGGGCAGCTTGACAGTGTTTTTGCCTTGAGTTATAGCCATGTCAGCTTTAATGTGACATTTAGCATATTTAACCATGAACATATGACACATCTTTAGAAATCATTATTGTCTAAATAGCCTATTTTTACATGCATAATTGCTAACAACAGTAAACAAAATTCAGCGTGAAGTGACATTTTATAAGACCTTATCAGTTTTGTCCTGTGGCATTAGTCTAGCATATGCTACAGGACACGAGGCACATCCTGGATTGTTTTTCTTTAGATCCTGCACATTGACTTTATCTTTGATATTCAATGCTAACTGTAACAAGGAATGTAAACTTTTCCTGAAATTATTCTGTCCTTTCTTTTCCTTTGTATTTCAAGCCCTTTGGACAGTGGGTTACTGTGCAAAATCCCTGTAAGTGATTGCCATATCTTATGATAAAGAGTAGAGGGACTTCAAAAGAATTGGTAACTGCGTACAACATCATTGCAGTGTGGACAACCCACGTGGTGATGCATAGATCTCCAACACTCGGGAGTCAACAGTTTGACATAAGGCACATTTTAAATTGATTAATTAATTATATTTAGAGACTTGGGTGGGTTCTCTGAAGAAAATAGAACATGCTATTTTTTCAGAACATAGTGGCATTGTTTCTAAATTTAGAGCAAAACATGCATCTTCCAAGGTACCACGCTTTAAACTGTGTTGATAAAAGATGTTATTGATATGTGTTATGTTTTAGCATTCTGGTTCTCCCATTTTTTATCAGTCTTCCTTGTTTTGTCAGCATACACTCCTACATAGAAAACCACAGTTGAAATACAATTATCTTGCTAAATGATAGTATGTAGAAATCTTTAATTCTTTTGAATTGTATTAGTCAAAATTTAGCTAAGTTAATATTCAAAATTACGAAAGATTATGAAATTGGATGGGAGATATACTTTGGGCTTGGTTTCTAACTCAAATTTGAGCACTTGTTTGCAGGTCTTAGAACCTTTTAGAATTGGGCCACTTGACATGAGTCAGCTCTGTAACTGATACTGTGTAGTTTAATTACACTTTTTAAGATGACTGATCATTTTGGCAACAGTCATGAGACTGAAGGTACGAATGCATATTTCAACAGAGTGTACTGGCAGTTGGGACCTGGTGAAGGAAGAAGAATATGCAATCCTCAATTTCTCACTAAGCTGAGTAATTTATTTATTGGAATAACGATTACCTCAGCGAAGGACAGAGATTCAGGGATCTATTTCTTCTTAAACAAAAACACACTTGGTCATGTAGGTTGAATTTTGTGTAAGTTAAGAAGGTATACTTAGGGGAAATGTGTATGTATACCTCTATATGGGGAAGTTAGTTAGTTAGTTAGTGAACGTCTTTGACAGAGATGTTATTGTAATGTGTACCAATCTTCTGCTCTAATGTTGACAAGACCATAGACAAATGGATAGCAAGAAAAAAAAAAACCTCTTGCCATCCTTATGTCTATGGTGTTGTCCGCGTTAAAACTGAAATACTACTACACAATCTTTATTGTTACTAAGACTAACACTCTTGCCTGAACCTGTGCAATAGAATAGCAGGATAGCACACATTGCAATAACAGTAGCAGTTGATAGAAGTGCTAACATGTTCAAATTGTCAAGACTGTTGCTGTGTCATGCTTTGTGTGGCTTAGAGCTTCATCTTGCTGTAAGTTCACTACTTGAAATACCTTAAACATACATGATTTAATACAGAGTTATTTATCTGATATCCTGCCAAAGTTGTGTCTGCTATTACAGAAACTTATTTTTTCATTTAGTCACAAGAAGCTTCATAACAATTCTTCCCCAACGTAATTTAAGGGAACATCAGTCACCAACTGATAATCGCTTTGTCACAGACTAGTCTGCTCTTTGCTGTTCTTCCTGTTCAGGTCAACAGTGCCTCCGGAGTCCAGCTTCGCAAGGAAGACTGCAGAAGTTATAACTATTACTTACATTTTTAAACTAATATCTACTTCATTTTTTCTCCTCGAGCTTGTTTATATAGATCTTTAGAATAAACTCTATAACCTGCATCTTTCTGAAAAAAATGAAGTTCTAACCTGACCAGCAGTTCTGGATTTCCTGAAGCAGCAAAGCTAAACCACCACAACAGGGCCATGGAAGAGGCTAGGCTGGATGATCATGATGGTACCTTCTGTTCTGGTGAAAACATTTTTGGGACGTTAAGAGAAGAAAGCAATTTTATGAAGTACCTGTATTTCCTTTGCTACTCTTGAACTAGATGAGCAGATAACTGTAGTACACTTCAACATTACAACCAGCTCAGTACTGTATGAACATTACTGCTCAGAAAGTACCTGGTACATTTTACAGTACTGAAGTGATTGTGTTCTGAAATTTGATTTACTTTTTTGGCTCATTACTGAAGTACATAGTTAAGTTTTGAATAATACAAACCCAGAAGTTTCTCAGCCACAACTTCGTGCTCAAATTTGTCTTAACTAAAAAGAACTGAGATTTCTTATATGGTTTGATATCTGTAACATATTTGTGTTAAGACATCTACCTGCTCTAACTGAAAAAAAAAAACAGAGTAGGTTTTGATCCTTTTCTGAAGAATTTACAAATTTCCAAATAATAATCTAAAACTGAAGTTTTATAAATTAATTTTTTTTGTTCCATGATATATTTACCTATAAATATGCTATCTGATACATGGGTTAATAATGCTTATGTTCTAGGAACAATTATTTTGTATCATAACTAATAACAGTAGTCTCATATATTAAATAAGACTGCATGTGCTGCAAATTATTTCTGTCTTCATTGGAATTTCGTGGGTGTTGCTTTGTCAAAGATTTCTACTGCCGGCTGTGAAGTTCTGGCTGACATGATAAAATTATGAATTGTTTCAATGTGCTGAGAAACAGCTGTGAGTTGATGAGGGCTTTACGAAGTATTAATATCTGCTAAAGCAAGTGAAAGTCTCAGTCATCTTGGGACTTTAAATGTGAATGCAATATTGGCTGAAGTTGAGAAAAATTACTCCTCCAACTACATATATTAAGAAAAAAAAAAAAAGGAGAGCTGAAAATCTATGACCAGATCAAAAGGTCACGACTGACAAAGTGAGACATTTTCAGAAAGAATAAAAAGAATTTAGGTCTTTTGCAAGAAGTAAAAGTGATGGACTAAAAGGAGAATCAGAGGGATGTGCTCATATAGCAGAAGAGACATCTTTAGCTGCTGGACCATCTGGGGTCAAAGGAAGTTGATGTGGAACGGAGGAAAAAAAAATGCAAGCAGACATACTCATGCACTCTCTGATTTGAAAGGGAGCTCCTAGGAGGAGAGCGGATGCTCAGGAGCACAGTTAACCACAAGACTGACTAACAACATGGAGCATGGGATGCGATGTTCCTAAATTCCTGTGCAGCCCCTCCATCAGTACTGGGGCTGCCTCCAGGCTCACAGGGAGTCACAGCCGAACCCAGCAGGAAAATGTTTTCAAGCTGCTTTCTGAAGAAAGGAAAATTTGGCTCACCGGTCTTTCCATCCCCACCATGCCGTGCTCCACTTCCCCAGGTTTACAATGAGGGTAATGATGTTTACATAACAGCATAAATATAATGACAGAAGTTGTATTTGTTGAGTGTTGCTGTTACAGCATATAGCAAAATGCCCACAAGCTTGCATTTGGTTTTGTATTGCAGATATGGTTTTCTGGCTTAACTTACGAGAATTTATTATATACACTCTATTTCATAATGCTTGACATATAACAGAACTTCAGCTTATACTTATAACTCATCTATACTTCAATTATTAATGTGTGTCAGGTTTGTTCCTTCATTTCCTTTGTCCTTCTAGGACATTTTTAAATTTTCCATGAAACTTTTGTTTTTCCATCTGTAACTATACATTTAAGAAAGAAGCAACGAAGTAGTTTGCTTTTTAGAGTTAACTTACTTTATAACATCATCTCTGCATGTTATATGTCTCTTTCCATTATGTTAATCCATTTTAAACTGTTGATCTTATCAAGCTAAAACAAATTAACAGCCAAACAACAGATTTCAAACGTGGGATTAATTTAATGAAAATTTCGATTTTATATGCTACGTCTTGGTATTTTGTCACTTGCTTAGCCTTAGGTTGTTATATTTCAATTTAGAAATTATGTCTTCTTAACATCTCAGTACTTTAGAAGAGGACTGATTCGTTGTTTGAGTATTTATCCAGTTGAAAAATGAGTGAGGTTATTATTTATTTATTTATTTATTTATTTATTTATTTATGTATTTTTTAATAATAGGTTTCCTTTTATTTAATGTTAAAAGCCACTGATTTTTTTTTTTTTTAATCAGAATCACTTCCTGACAGAAATATTATGTTTTAAGTAAGACCTGATGGATATACGTTTTATGGGATAAAATGGTTTTAATGGAAATCTTGTCAAAGAAAAGCAGTACCCTGACCAGTTTTAGTAGCGGAACAGTTTTGTCAAAATCGAGACTTGAACCTGGATGAAAGTATGGTTGATAATATATTTTTAATTTAAGTTACTGAATTTATAAGTGTGTGTAAAATGATTGTCAGTGTATTTTGTTATTTTCTTGCCATAATATTTTTTTTTTTTTTTTAGTGACAATCATGTTTTGTTGCAACGTGTCCATAACTTCTCATTTTTATTGATGGACGTTATGGGGAATGCTCCCATGGCATCAATTTCTGGTTAAAAAGACAAAAGAAATGTCTTTCGATGTACCTACCACACATTAGTAATTGAACTGTATAAAACTTCACGTAAACCCACACTCTGCTAGTAATAAAGAATGAGGAAATTAAAGGGATTGAAAAAAAATCCCAAACCTTAGTATAAGAAAACATCCATGTCTTACTTTGATTCCTGTAATCTCCCCACATCTTCCTCCTTTGATGAAAATCACACTGCAAGTTTTCTGATTCTCCAGCTGCCAGAGCAGTACATCAGATTTCCTCCAAAGACCATCTCATTGATTTGCTGGTTTTTGCCATGTGAAGCTCCTTTCCCCACTTGTTTGGCTTTGGGAAGGGTCTAATTGCCCTGTTTACCTACTTTCCCACGTTTTTATGTCATCGTACTTTTGCAACAAACAAGATACTGTAACCTGTCAAAGGTAAACCAGAGGAAATAAATTAATTATTCAGTCAACATTAATAAATTGCCCCAGGATGTTGGCAGACAGGCACTGCAGTGAGAAGGGGCAATGATGCCTGCTCAGAACCCTGCTCCAAAGATGCCCCTGGCTTCATACCTTATATGTTTCTCAGTGCCCCCGGCCCAAACCTCCCACCCCGAGCCACCCAAGAGATGCTGCTGGTCTCTGCTATCGGGTGCTCATGGACATTAGAACCCAGCAGCTATACTTCACTAATGATACATGGAAACAAACCACAGGAGGAAACTCTTTGAAAAAAAAAAGGGGTGGGGAGCTTTAAAGCTATTTGCCCTGCCTGTCTTGGGATGTTGTTCGATCTGCTATGTCCCTCAGTGTAGCCTGGTATCTGTGGCAATACTAGAGAAACTAGACAGCATTCAATGTTCAAAGAAATACAGGTATATACATAACTATATACGTGTGTTTTTCATGCCTAGAACTCACATTTATGGGATATTTCATACACTTACTTTACAGCCAGGACGAAGTTATTTGTTTGATCTCTGATATTTCTTACCTTTGCACTAGTTAAAAGCAAAATAATTGCAGTTCTGTGAATTTTAAATCTCCCCACCACTTTTGTTTGCATCCATATGATGTAGACATGCATAATTCTGGCCAATAATTCAGCCTATTTAACCTTTAGTTTCAGTTTGATAACTTTACATTATGGGGACAACATCAAGGAAATTAAGTAATTTTGTTATTTCATTTGTATAACTGAATTTGTCTGAACTATAGCTGAACCGGAATCCAAACTTGAGTACAGAGGACTAATCTATGCTGGCAGATTTAGCGTGAGAAGGAATATTTTTTGGATCATAGTTTCATTTTATACCAAGACTACAGAGTAAAGATGAATGTCATAAAATAAAGAATCAGGGAAACTAGGGGCTGCTGCTGCCCAGAGTATGTTGGGTGAAGTTGCACAGGAGGGTGGTGGTGCCAGTCAGTGCTGAGAGGAAGCACCAGACACCTCTTGCTTGGAGGGATAACAGGCCAGACCTTTCTGAAAGGATGAATCCTCCTTCACATCACAAGCTGTGTGTTTGCCTCACATAGGATCCAATGAGCAAGTGTAGGGCAGGACTGCAGCTTTTCTAGTGATGGCCCTAAAATGGGCAGGAGTCAGGGCATGCGAGCAGGGAGTGTGCACAGGGCAGGGAGGAGGCTGGCAGGTTAGTTTGGATGACTACACCAGCTGGAGCTCTGTACTCAGGGTAAGGAGTCTGCTGTGGCCACTGTTGTTTGCCATCTTGAGGGCAGACTGTGGCCTGTTTAGGAACCTGTTTGACAGAGTCCATTGTGGGCAGCCCTGAAGGACAAAGGAGTCCAAGAAGGTTGGGCATCCTTCCAGAAGTTGGTGAAGCGTCTGGAGCACAAGTCTGATGAGGAGCAGCTGAGGGAACTGGAGCTGTTTAGCCTGGAGAAAGGAGGCTGATGGGAGACCTTATCGCTGTCTACAACTACCTGAAAGTAGGTTGTAGCATGGAGGTTGCTAGTCTCTCCTCCCAAGTAGCAAGTGATGGGACAAGAGGAATGGCCTCAAGCTGTTTCAGGGGGAGTTTAGACTGGATATTAGGAAAAATTTATTCATACAACACATTGTGAAGCATTCGAACAGGCTGCTCAGGGAAGTGTTTGACTCACCATCCCTGGAGGTATTTAAACAATGTGTAGATGTGGGGCTTGGGAATGTGGTTTGGTGGGGTGGACTTGGCAGTGTTAGGTTAACAGTTGGACTCAGTGATCTGAAGGGTCCTTTCCAACCTCAGTTATTATATAATTCTATGATCTTTAAATGTTCACATGTTTTTTGAGAGCAGAGAATAATTTTTTCATTTTAGATATATTGTCACTTATTCCTGGACTAATGGCCATTAGATTTGAAATGGAGTTGCTTGTGTCAGTGATGGTAAATTTTTTCAGCATCTGCTCCCATACTTATTTTAAAAAGCACTGTTGCTCTTTGCCACTAATGCCCACCCAAATCTGTCATTGCAAAACCTGGCATCTGTACAAACACTTTGTGCTTAGACAATGGAAAAGCTCTCTGTAATTTGAGCTGCCTGTTGAATGTATGCGCTATACAATACTCTTAGCCAGGCTGCTATTGTCCTCCTAAAGGAATATTTTTCTTCCTAAAATGCTACACTCACACAAAGAATTTAGCTCAAAAGAAATATTTGATGTCTACTCTAGCTCTGTTCCCATTTGTAGAGGATAAGAAAGCTCTTGAACTGCCCAAATTAGATCACTATTCTCTACGTCCAGTTTTCAGCTCAAGAGCAACACATTTCACTTGCTTCAGAAGAATGTGGGTAAGACTATACAGGAGCTATTATGGAATAATTTCCTATTAATGAAGTTTCTTACTGGCCCCTGTTAGCCTGAGATTATTTTATGACTTTAGGCATGATAGTTCTCATTCGTTCCAAAATTATTTTTTAGTTGACAGTCACCCTTAAGGAGAATGAGAGTTGGCTAAGAAGACTTAATTCACAGACAGTATTGCAAAAGATACTTCAGTGGGAAGGATGTTGCATTGCCTAGCTGCAGATCTTTGTATCTGAGTTCCAATTATTTGTTTATGCATTCTGAGGTCTTGTTTGTCCTTTTTGTTTTGTTTTGTTTTGAATGTAGACATACACTAAGCTTGATTCTGCCATTCAGTGTTTTTTTAGTGCTTTATGACTTATCTATTTATGTGTACTTGCTATTTTCGTTCCTTGTCCTCCAAATGTATGCTGTATATTTACATAAGTGTACTAGTTGCATTTTTGGCTGCTGAACCATTCACCTAAAAGCAGGATGTGAATGCAGAGGACATAGATGAAATGCTGTCCTTTCCCCTGCAGCGAAAGAAGGGGAAGATAAACAGATTGGACAATTCTCCTCATTAAATATGTGCCATTCTAGGGCAGTGTAAGTCCAAGGAAACACACAGTGAGATGTGCCTGCACCATATCTAGAAACCAGTGTTTGAAAATGTTTGGACCAATATTGAATAACACATGAAACACGGGTCAACAGAGTGAGTCAAAACCAGAGCACAGCTTCTTCATTTCCAGAAAAGCGGGAAGGGTTGTCCCAGTTATGAACCTCTCATTATGGTCATTCCACATGTTCTGGATGAGATACTTCACCTCCTTTCCATCCTTGTGTTCCCCCTCTCTATTTTTGGCTTTCATATTGACCTTCAGTATGCCATAGATCAGTTTACCAGCTGCTTCCTTACTCATGCATGTGACACTGCCCCCGTCTATTCACTCCACTTATAAACTTACTGTGAAAGACACGGTCAGACATGAGACATGAAAAACCACAGAGAACAACCAACGAGCTCTTCAACAGCCATCAACTGCTCTGAATTTCAGCATGAGAGCAATGTTAGAAATGAGCTCGTGACACCTCATCAGAAGGTGAGGACCCTGCTACCGGCTGGTTTAATGCTATCAACATATGCACAAGAAAATGATAAAAACCTAAGAAGTGGGGCTTCAGGGGTACTGCTATGCTGATTAGCCTGCTGTTTCTTTTCTATCTACAGTACAGATTTTTGATACTAGCTCAGTTGAGGGATGGGGTTGGATGTATGTTCATTTCTCTATTTCAAATTCAGGCAGACAAATGAACAGATTATTGCTGTTTTTGCAAAGCAGGAAGACTAAACACTTGACTTCTGAAAAAAAAAAAAAGTGTGTGAACATCTACTGCCTTTCCCACAGATATCCTTCAAGGAAGTAGGGAATCAAGTAGAGCCGATTTACTGCTCTTTGTTGTTATACTCAAAGCACATTTTCAGGGTTTTTTTTAAGGCAACAATTGCCCAAAGTGGTAGGAGAGCCAATATTTTAGAGATAGTTAACGCAATACAAACATTCCACACACAGTTGATTAAATGAAAAGCAACACTAAATAACACTCTATCTATAGTACATATTTCATTCATTGCGCAGACCTGGCCTGAGGCTTGTTTAAAAAAGCACCAGATGTTTCTCCAAGAAATGTATTTGTCTTTGTGTGATGACAGATGCTCTTTGAAATCACAAAGTATGTAATAGCAGAGTTTGCCATTTGAAATCAGGAAATTCAATTTGTTTTCTCAGAGGCACAACTGAAGGGCAAAGCCCAGTAAGAATTGCTGTATAAACTAATACTTTTTAACATTATGTACTCGTCTTGCTACTTTGAACCTCATTTCCAACACTGTTCCCAAACAGAAATGGGAAAATCAGCTTCCAAATACAAGAGATCTCTGCCAGTGGGAATTTTTCCTCTCTATTTTCCTAGTGTGTTGTTTTTCTTAAATGCAAGTTTACCTTTTGTATTAGTCACCTCACATGGTCTTGTACACTGGGTTTTAAATAAGCTAATCAAATGGCTTATGGAAGGAAAATGTACTCAATATGAACTAATGAAACAAGTAATTTCTGTATACTATGTAAAGTATTGTCTCAGTAATTTTCACATTGTAGCACAATAAAGGGATGCAATGCAGCAAGAGATGAATGCATGCCTAAATTTGATGATTTTGTTTCAAATTTTTTGAAACAAACTGGCATTACAAAAATTACTTATATAATAAGCCAAATATGTGAATTCATGACTATGTATTAATAACTCAGAGAAAGTGATGAGCAAGCAGAAACAGGAGTTTGACTGAAAATAAGTTTTCAACCAAACCTGCATCAAAAATTGTGGAAAGCAGGCCCAAATTTGCCCTAATTGGGTTTCTGTTACAAATCCAGAACTTCTGCCTCATTCATGGCAAAGTTTGTTGAGGTTCAAAATCTGAAAGATTTTCATACATCCTTAGTTTGTTAATGGTATGGGATACAAATAAAGTAAAAAAGCAGTGGCTTGGGCAAAAGTTAAAGCATAAATTTCAGGCCATGCATCCTTAAGAAGAGAAAGCAGCGGTTTGAAAACTGTCTCATAATGTATATGCCCTGTAACATGTCTGAATATGCAGGACATAGTTCCTTTCACATTGAGAGCAGCGGAGTTGTTTCAGGCTATGGCAATTTAAATCCAGATTACTTTGAAGTGTCTAAGATTAAGAAAGTTTTTTAGCTTTTATTTATTTAATCTTTTAGTCGTCCCAGTGTTAAGCGTTTATTTTGCAATAAGCTCTGAAAAAATGTAGTGCTTACATGAAAACTTTTCAAACTCCTTTTGCTAAGAAATAATTTTCCTGTAAGATATTTAGCAACCTCTGGGTTGAGGTAAGAATAGCACAAAAAATAATTCTTGACATTTACTGACTTTTGTGCTTCAAAAAAGCTTGTGTCCTAAGCTAATGTGTTTGCATGAAAAATAATGTTTTTTTTTTTTAATCAAGGTCCAACTCTGTTAATCTACAGCAATATACAATATTAATAACTCTCTAATAATAAAGCTTATGGATTTTTCCACTGCTTTGAGTGGACACAGATGACGTACACTTAATCCTTTTCTCACTTGTGTGACTGGGTGGGTCAATGACAATAGCCAGGAGGAGAGGAAATTCAGGGCCAAGACTTGCTCACACAGGAAAATCAATGCGAATAAAACTAGGACGTACAATACAATGCCTCTGGAAAAGGCAATCCTGCCCTCCTGCACCTCTCCCTGCCTTGTGCCAACATCAGCATGTGTATGGCCATGTGCTCAAGTAGATCCAGGAGCTGACTGGAGTTGAAAATGAACTGGAAAGGAGAGAGGTTCATTTATTTTTGGCTGGCACAATGAGTTAGGCTGTGACAGATGAGGAGGGAAAGGGAGGGCTCTGACCTTAGACCCTACCCTTTGATAACAGAGAATCTTGGGAAAAACAGCTTATTTACATGGACATCTTAGCTTCTTGTTTTCCCTTTCTTTTCTTCCAAGCTCCTGCCAACACTTACTGAAGGCACAGCAGACCACTTAGCTTTCAGACTGTCACTGTGAGGATGAGGTCAGAAGCAGCCACGGGGCTGTATATCAGCCTTCGGGTTTACAGTACACCAACTTTATTACCTTGGAAACACCCTAAAGATAATAAAGCCTTGTTGCAATCCCACCCTGTAAAAATCAGGTCTTTCAGTCAAGTTGACTGGGTTTATACAAAAGAAGTCAGAATCTGACTCAGAGGTTCAGATTGCAGAGCCAGTGTTGGGGAATTCCTGAATAGAGCACTTCTCCAGATTTTATAATGCATACAAATAGTGGTACATTTATGCTTACTTACAGTAACAGCCTGTTCATTACTGAAAAAAACATGCATTTAGTTAAATTATTTTAGGAAGTAATTATTGTGTTCTTAACTCTGCAGTAACTGGTACACAGGAGACCAGTCACTTCTGAACACTGTACAGTTCATGCCTACATGACTTCCATTTGTTTATGAGCTTTTCCTTTGTTTTTAATTATTGGCAACACTTAAAAGGCCTTCACTGTATAATTTAAATTCTCAAAACTAGAAAATGTGCTATTTTTACCCACTCTTTGATCATCACTGAGGAATATATCCTTGTAACTTGCATGTTCTTCTATGGTATTTCTGGATTTGATGACAGTAGTTCTCTTACCAGACAATATACTCATTGGACTGTCACTTAGAATACAAAGAGACACCTAAGCCTGTGGATAAGTCTTTTTGGCACTAGGGTTTTACAAGTCATACTTTTTACATTGCATTTTTTTTCTGCATTTTTTTCCCCCCAGTAGTATATACAAAAGCTGATATCATGTTTCTGCATATCAGACATGAATACAATGCTGCATTTATTTTTTTAGCATTTAAGTCATAAACTTAGGGCTTGAATTCCATGACCAAGCTGACAATGGTTGCTGTGGTGCCACCCGACCTCTCATTCTTGATCAGGACATTTCTGCTTGTCCCTATCAGCCTCTGCACTGCAATTAGGTTCATCTCATTAAAATCTCCATTGCCAAAAAAATGGGGGTTTTACTCCTATTCCAGCTTGCTGAAATAGTGTGGCACAGGGTCTGGTGTGATCACTCCTCCAGGAGCTAGCATGAGATGCACGTGTGGTGGCCAGCAGGCTGGCCACCTCATGCCGTGGTGGAGTCATCAAAGTCTCTGGATGAACTAGAAGTCTGTGATTCCTGTAAAGTCAATGGAGACATGTAGACTCTTCCACAGATGCTAATCTTCATCAAATAACTAAGAAAACAGTTCCTCTCCATTGATTTTGGCATCAATGTTATATGCCTCATAGAATCTGGCTGAATACCACTTCCTTGTACCTAACTCAAGGAGTAGGGAGGCAAGCATGCAATTCCCACCAGCTTGCAAGACTCCTCTGTAACAATTGTCCTTGAAAAGTCTTGCTGGCAAAATCTTCTGGCTTGGATACGGGTGCAGCTTATGAGGGTTTCTGAAGTGAATGGATAAGAGCAGAGATTTGAACCTCAGGGAATCTCTGAGAAATGTGAAATGTAACTTCAGTGAAGGCAGGATTTATCTCTGTAGGACTAACCTTGTACTTAAAGATAGGCACATGCTGGAAACTCGTGCTCAACTGCAGCTTCAGTAAAAGCATTTTTTTTCTACTGTATTTTGCTCCAGATTTCCCATAACCACTTTAGACTTCAGATCATCCTGTCCCATCCATAAGACTCTGAGAATGTGGTCCTGAAAGAGATATACTGGTTCACAAACTCTGTTTTCCCACCACATCACAGGGCCCTTTTCATTAATTTATCCTCATCCACAGATCCAGGACATTTTCCATAAATTTAGTTTCATCCTTGAAGTTTCCAAAATGTGTTACATTTATATTGTTTTATTCTTCTGATACTATATTTAAGCAAGATAATTCCATGTGTTCATAGCAACCAGCACGTAGGAGCCATCAGCACAGAAGAAATACACACAAAATTGCTACCAAATGTTCTTACTGTGTATTTTTCTATAAAAGAGAAACAAAAAACATGCAGCCTGACTTCTCAACATGATCACTTAATTACTTACTCAACAAACATTGAATAATAAAATGCAAATGAATTCCTTCAAGGTTTTGAATTCTTTCAGCTGCAAGGTACAGAAGATTTTCATTGAGTGGGTGGTCTAAGAATTTGCTTTTTGTCCAACACTTTGTCTTGAGATGTGAATAGGTCTGTGTTTTCTTAAGCGAATCAGTGCAACAGTGATATATCATCAGATAATTCACAAGGCAAATTGGTAGGGAAAGGGAGAAAACATGAATGAACATCTTTTGCAAAAGATTGACTATTGAAAGTGGGAGCTACTGGTAATGAGCTCCAGACATATTGCTGTAGGAGCGATAAGAACAGGAAATGCTTTGGGCAACATTGTTCTACAAAAATAGCCCTTTTAAAATGCAACATGGCTGGTCTGCCTTTAGCAGCATAGCTGTTGAAAGGATTGCATTAAATGAATTGTACGATGGATGACTCTTGACATGCTGGGCTCCTCCTTGTTTCAAATTCTACTTTATGGATCTTGTTAAAACTCTGTGACTGGAACAGCAGAGTCTTTCAACAGATAACATGAAGCTCAGCTGATCTTCTCTGTAGCTCCCTGTTATCTCGCATTAATGAAAAGATTAAGAATATCAGCTTATTTTCATCTGATGGGAAAGGCTCTGAGTATTTTTTTTACAGCTATGAAAGGAGTGTCTGACACAATGTGGGAAAGTACTGGCATTCAAACAAGTATTCTTCTGAACCCAGACAGTTATATAAGTTTCACTGGGTGCCATTGCCAATTTACTGAAAGCAATTTTTTGATATTACGTATCATTTCAATGATGTTGTAAAGACACTGAAAACTGGAATATTTGCTACCTCTTGTTCTGAAGACGTTATTAGTTTGGGAAGTCACATTCCAAACAATGTAATTATTCATCATTAACTTTTTTTCCACTCTTCCCTCTGGAATAAACTCCATTTCAGGCTAGGCTTGTTGAGAAACTTCAAATGAGCAAAGGAGCAACCAGACAGTAAACAAAGGCAGAAGTTTGGTTGTCATGGATGTATTTTAAATCATGTCCCAAAAGCATTGCTCATATGAAGGTGTACAGGTATGTAAGCACGACTGCAGCTTATACAACGCAGTAATTACCTAGGCCTAAGTACTTTGCTGTGAGCAGAAGAAAAAAAAATCAACAGCTTCAGTTAGCAGTTCACAATTTAGGCACAGAAAATTCATAGCAGATGTTCCTTGCGAAAGCTTGGCTCTTTGGAGAGAGATAAGACTTTTGCATACATATTTCTACAAAATACCCACTAGCACCTTTTCAAGGCAGTTGTTCACTGCTTGGGTAAAAGAAGAAATTTTTTTTCCTACATCAGATACTTTAGTTGAAAGAGAGATATTATTAAATTATTACTTGATTTAGTTATTGACTCCTTGCAAAAGAATATACTTACATAACTTCTTGTGCTTTTAAAAACAATTTTAGTTTTAGGGCTTAGCTTCCAACACTTGAGGTTGTTCTGAAGGGAATTCTGAAGCAGTGAGAAATAAGGTATATTAGCCGCACTTCTTTAACCACAATTGTAGGCATTATTACTTTATGAACTGTCCTATGTCAGTAGGGTACAGTTATACAGAGTAATTAAGGTGGGTAGTTATTGAAAACATTTTATTTTTGTGTTAAAAATGGAAGTGAAATAGCATGCTGACAAAGTAATTGTGTAATAAGTAGCTGTATGGAAACATGGAAAAGATTATCTTTGGAAGTGTCAAATATTGAAAGAATATGAAGAGTATATTCTTACCAGATGAAAGGGCATGGCTGAGGGACAAGGAGGTGACATGGTTGAGGTATGGCTGTTCTCTGTTTCTTACATGCCATCTGAAGCCTATGAGAAGCAGAATATAATTTGAAGTGGTACAGATTTTACTCTAATTGAAATCAGAAACTCATTGGCTTGGAGGTAACTGAGCCCTTGCAAGCCATTTTAGATCAAAACTAAGAACTACATAATAAGAAATTGTGATATTTGTTGCTGAATAATTTTATTTGACCCACGAAACCTGCACACACGTTTTGAACTTCTCGGGAAGACAGAATTTTCACAGATTGCTGGGATTAATCACAAGTGTTTGTTGCCATCTTAGACTTCAGCATATCCCTTCTTTTCCTGAAGGCTGCAAGTCTCCCATGTTGTCCTTTGTCATATTGTAAGCCATGGGTTGATGTGTCAGACACTCAGGGAAGTCTGCAATGAACTCACATGCCTATACTTAATCACTTTAAACCTTTTTGATGTATTTGGTGACCTAGGAGTAGGAGCGTTGTGAATCAGCTTTGATACCTTCTCCTACCAGTCTGTAGAAAATGAGAACTTGGTCTTTGCATCAGTGTTCAGCACTTTGAAACACCAATTTAAAGCCCTATGGATGGAATTTAAGACACTAGGGAGAGTCTAACAATCCTCCTGTTCAACTTAAGTTTTCAGTAAAGCAGAACACAAACTACAACTGCAATTAGAAGTCCATTTTTTTCTCCAATCATCTGACTCTTTGTTAATGAAAAAGAAAAACGGAAGTAATTTTGTCCCTTAAAATCAATAATCTGTTAGTCTAATGAAAAATGTGCTTCAGCTACCAGGCAGTTCCATAAACTGCAGAATCTGCTATGTAGTTTGCTGCTAATTAATGAGTAATACTCCATAAAAGCAATTGCGTGTGAACTCTTTCCTTTAAAAACACAATCCTCAATGGGAGTTGACTTCCTTACTCTCTTATGAAAATTCCATCCCTGGTATTTATTATTATATTAGTAAGCAGTTAGTATTCAGAAATTGTTAGTGGCTAATTACAATAATTGAAAAAAGCAGATAAGGAGGAAACCTCATGACTGACTAATTACGGTAAATAGTATGCATGTCTTCTTAATGGTGGGGACACAGCAAGTTCTGCAAGAGACTCCACCTAGGAGATGCAAAGGGTGCAGAAATACGTAATTTCTTCTTCTGAACACACATACTGTGCTGAAAGAGCTTTTCATTTTTCACACGGTTGCACTTGCATTTTGTCTGTGGCTTTTCACTCCCAAAGTCCTACACTGTTGAGAGAGTGTGGCTTCTGAGCCCATCACTGCTCTGAGTTTGTCACAACAATGAACATTTTCAAATTTATGCTCAGAGCCCTGTTAAGTACAGGAAGAAACAGCACTGCTTATATCACACGACATTTATTGGAGTAAATGCTTTTTTCTCCCAAAACAAATATAGCTGGTCAGATCTACAAGTTACTAAAGCATGGCAAATAGATTCACCCCAGTTAGAAGGACTTGAAATGACTTTAAAAAGATTACCGAGTCCCTGACAACACAACAAATGGGTGCAAGGGTGCATTACATACCCTCTGAATATGCTTTAATGTCATTGCCTCAAATGACTGCTTGGATATATTTCTGATTGTTTTTGGCACTTTCTCTTGGCGTGAGATTTTATTCTATGTTGAAGTGATAAAGGAGACATTGTTACAATGGAGCCAGTGGCTCTGAATCATAACCCCCTGCATAATTGTTTCTCTCTTTTACTGGCAACCGACTAATACTGAGGATGTCTTTGGGTGTCTATTCTCTGTTACCGAGGTATTTCCTATGCTCTGTGGTAAGCATTCTCATGGAACAAAGAGTGTGAGAAAATGTTCTCTTTAAAGAACAGATCTGTGGTGTCTGAGGATAATTGAGAAATAAATTAAATCATATCCGCAGGTTGAAGTACACATACAAACCACTTATATGCTGTTATTCTATCTTTAAGAATAGTTCATGGCAGTATTGACAGATGTTGCATTAGAACATGAGAGCAACTGTAGCAGGTCAGATATGCAGCTTCTGCAGCTCAACATGGTCTTTCCTGTTGTGATCAACAGCAAATTACATACCTCAGTAGTGTACAAAAGGGAAAAGCATCAGATTTGAAGGTCTGGTGGGCATAGTATTGTGACAGACAAAACAGAATGACACATTCTATATACAAAGCTCTCTAATCCAGATTCTGTCAGAGCATGTGGTATCTTCAGCAAAAACTGAAAAGGAAGGACCCCAACATGGCACCCTAGATCTGCATACCAAAAATGCATGTCTGACTTGGATTTGGGTTGTAAGGTTAGATACACATTTAGGGTTTTTCTTTCTCGTTAATTATTTTTGAACCTGTCACAGCAATGTTAATGTGACAGAAAACTAATGTTGGTCCTTTAAATTTCCAGCCTCCTTTTCTAATAAATGGATTATTTTGCTTCTTACCGAGAGGTTATTGGTCTGGCCACTATGTTAAGAGAGGATAAGACAATGAACAACTAGGTTTGATGTAAATTTATTGAACATACATCCTTCTGTGTCTTATATTTTTGAGATGTATATTTTAAAGCATCTGGCTCATGCCAAAATAATTTAAAACTAAGAACAGGGAGCACTCCCCTCCACAACTACCTTGTGCTCTTTGAAGATATTCACCAGTTGTTAAGAATAAAAAGCATAATGTGAACTTGAGGCATAAAGTTTATATGTGGTTTACATTAAGAAATTATATTTCAGGTTGTAAAAGATGTCAGTATTGTTGAGCAAACAACTTAAGACTTGATTCTTCCAAGGAAAAACTGAACTTTGCCTGCACAGGAGGAAATAATTTCTTGCAAAAGGAATTCTGATGTGAGCATTCATAAACACTACAGTTACAGGATCATATAGGGGAATAAAAACACCAAAGGCTTGCTACTCTAGTGATCAACCCTTGTGCTGTAATACATAAAGTATGTTACCCAAGTGGATTGCTTCTCATTTAAGGACTGTTGCATATACATACGTCTCTGTATCACCCACAGAAGTTTCCTTTATCAAAGAAAGTATAATTTATCCTATTTTTAAGCTATAACCTATGAAATGCAGCTCCTACAGAATTGTTGAGCTCCCAGTGATATCAAAGATACTGCTTACCTCATTGTAAACTTTATCAAAGATGATGGAAACCACTTGCCCTAAACAGTTAGTATCAAGATTCGTGAAGATATATCAAGGTAAAATTCTCACTTTTTTTCTTCAAATAGGTATTGAAATGTTGTAGTAGTATCATTAAGATTAAAAGTGTGACCCAGATTTTGATAATAAAGGGTCAACATGTTGTTTGCTTGACCTGTAGTTTCTAACAATGTACACAATTATATGCTGCGCACATCTGGAGAAATAATTTTATTTCTGCTAGCACACATTAAAACAGAAATTGATCCACTGTGTTTTAGAGACGCTTGGATGTCTGTCCATTTGCTCCAGAATTACTCAGCGTTTAAGGTAATATTTAATGCAGCTAAATTTAATTAATATCATTCATGAGTGTTTGTTTGATTCACAGTGCCTTAAATGTGCAGGTAGATTTCACTCAATGAAAGAAACACAGAACAAATTTTAGAAATTCAACTGTCAAGGTTCCCCTTGGGCTGCAGCAGAGTGATCAAATTCAGACCAAATCTGTTTTTCTCCCCCATCTGCTCTCAGTTTACATGTAAGTACATGAATTTGAAATCAGTGGAATTACGTATGTGTAACTAAGAACAGAATTTGGGTCTTCAGCTGCCTCTGCATCTCTCCTTTCTCATAAAATTTTATTTTTCTTAGCAGATGATTTAAACATGTTCAGTTATATTGTTGTCCAACATAGATATCTGCTCATTAGGCATCTGTGTTGTGGAGTAAGCTGTGGATCAGCAGTTAAACATGAGATTTTAAACAGATTCCTATAAAACCTGGTTTGTTTCAAGTCCAGCACAGATGTAGAGCTGTTCATCTTCATTTAATAGCTAGTATATCCCTGAGGTTTTGGTATTTAAATGGCATCATTTTCCCTTCTATGCCTCATAATGTTCATATTGCACCTCTTCATTAAATATTACTTCCAGGCCATGATACTCAGCTTACTGTTATTTAATTTTCCTTACATTTTTTTCCCACTACAGCTCTTTCTTCGGAGCCAAAACTGAAGTGTTCTTACAGTCTAAAACCTTGGTGAAGCTCCCACTGAAACTGGTGCAGCCAATATTTGGTGTTCTGTTTTCATTCAAACAAACTTATTTTTGTGGCAGCTGGCACACATTTAGGAAAGCTCAAGGCACCATTGTCCCCTATGCTAGTCCCACAAATTAAGACAAGGAAAGGAACTCTGGGCTTGGCCCTCTGTGGGTATTTTGCTACTACTCTTTTTGCTAAACCAATTACTCCTTACAAAAATCTTCGTGCAAATGCTCTATCTATTAGCACTCCATTCCCTTCCCATCGATTCGAATCTGATGACCGGGTTGCTTTTCAGTGTACCTTAAGTACAATATAAACAGTGTTTACATTACATATTTGTAAACCAAGAATAAATTTCCATGACATTTATGCAAACTTCTAGTGTAGCTTTTGTAAATTGTACATTCCTCTGCAAAAAGAATGGACCTTATTACACCAGTGAAAGTGGGTTGAGCAGTTAAAAGAGTATATTACTTATTCCAACTCAGTGTAAACATATAAAAATAAAAACTACATATGATAATGTTTGGACCTCGGAGATTAGGTAGAGAGAAAAACAAACAAACCAATCACAACATGAATGTAAAAAAAAAGAACAAGTCAACCTTAAATTCCCTGCTGGTGCCCTTAGCTTGCACATGTGTTTGGCAACCATGAAATACTTGAAATATGAGACCTGGCAGTGTCATGGTGCCAAACATAGTAAGCATTAAAAATATTCTCCCAAATTATTAAAAGGTGCTCTGAAATTGCTGCAAAAACAGAGTTCCTAATCCTAAAATATATTCCTTACATTAAGCATATAAATATATTATCATCTTTTAACATTAAAAGAAATTGAGGTACATTTACACACTCAGGACTTCCATCAAAGACAACTACAAAATGGGTCCAGGTTGCAAAATCACTGGCAATTTGACTTCACAAAGCTTTCATTTTCCCCAATGATGCCACCATATAGAAAACTGTAGTGGCCAACAAAGGCTGTCTGTTACTCGACAAGTTCTCTGTACTTTCTCTTGACAGAATTTTTTTTTTTTTTTTTAATTGATCATAAGAAAGTGAGTGGGGTCAGCAAATCAAACTTTAAGTGTCTAGGTGGGACTACTCCAGCTTCAGTAAATGTTCACCTGCTGAGACCGAAACAGTAGAACTTCACAGGTTAGGTGGCTGAGCTGTTGGCAACACAATTCCCAGGTCAGTGGACCTTGTCTGGATGATTCTTCTTGTTCTCAGATGTATTTGTTATACCCTGAAGTTGTGATGTTTTGCTGGTCTGTATGAGTTCCTTTAACATTTCTACAGTGGCATGATCACCACTACCCAGTGCTTCATGTTGTGATGGCAAACTGTGATTTTGGTTTTGCTGAGTAAGATTTTGAATAGAATGGTAGTCATTTCCACTTGTTGGCAAGGAAGATTTCTCTTCAGTGCAACTCTGCAGAAAGCTGTTTAATGAGATCACAGAAGCAGTATGACTGTGCAAGTGTGTGATAGAAGCAGCATGACCACGGTCGTCCGTGTTGACTACCACAGTACTAATATATGCTTGAAACCATGCAGACCTGTACTGAAGAAGGTTAATGGCACTTTTGTAAAACAGTGCTTCATCTCCCTTCTGCTCAAATGCTCTCCATCAGGTAGTTTGAACATGGACAATATTGGTCGTTAATGACTACTACTAACACCTATAGCCTATAAACCTGATCACTGAAGAAGTAACCCATACTTTTCTATCTAGTGAGGGTTAAATGAACAATATTGTGTGGTTTAATCCATTTACCAAAAGATAATTTCTGAAATCTTATTTTGCTTGCAAGGCCTGTGGGCTTTCTGTTGTCTTTAAATCCGCCAAGGCATTCCCAGATAGCAAAGCATGGGCAAAGTATGCTTCAGTGACCAGGTTTATAGGCATTCCTAAGGGACCGGCAGTGTCTGCATGTTTCAAAAATTTTTTTTCAATATTTTCAGAAGAAGATGGTGGCAATGAGCTATGGAAATGAACCATTTGTCTGCTGTCCCTAAGAGAAACTAAACATACTCCAGGGAACAACCAGATTCTCTGTTACATTAACAGCTCTGGCTATAACTCAGCAAATTCTTCCCTGTTTATAATCCTCTTTCTCCTATGCCAGTAATAAATATAGTAGAAAAACCTGATCAGCTGAGAATTTATTGCCTACCCTGCCAAATACACCCTGCTTTTGATCACTCTTTTTCCCTAGTTGTTTTATTTTTAGAAGATCAATCTGAGCAAGACATAGCAAGAGTTAACTGTGCAAGCTGTCTGGGTTAGTGTACATGGAAAATAAAATAAAGATTGAACATTGAGTTTAGTGATATAAAGCTTTTGAAGCATAGACAAGTAAGAAAGGGAACAGCAGAGTCAGAAGCTTTACGTACAGAGAAGTACTAGAAGGAGGGAAGGAGACGAAAGCCTCATTAATGCCATGCTACATCAATGCTGCAGTTGTCAGCCTAGCCCACAGAAATGCCTGCGCTTCTCAAATAAACTTATCTGTTCTACCCACTTCTGTATACTTGTAGAGCTGTGAGAACTGGTGACGGACAGATATGGTCACTGGATGCCAGAATTAACAAAACTTTAAATATAGCCCAATTCTCACATATCCTCCCTGTTGAGACACTAGCCTTCAACTCTTCATCTCTGACAAGCGGATGTGATAGTGTCAGATTTGATGTAGGTTAGAGGAGGAGAAAAGATATTCCTAACCACTGTATGCATTCAGGATCAATAATCAGCAATTATGTTATACATAACTGATTTTAAAGAAAGAGTAATTAACTAACTCTAGAAAAAGATATAGAAAATAGTATCTGAAATTTCCTGTACTGCATGTTTTGCATTTGTAAATCTCTCTGAGAGTGTAAAGCATTTGTTATGTGGGTATCTAAAATCTTGCTAATTTAACTGGCAAGAAGCCAGAACATAATCTGTGTAAAAGTAGTTGGTGGCCTCTTTAATTTAAAATTCCTTACACCCTCCTGCTGGTAGTTTTTCCTGTACTCTTTCCTAGTTCCTTAGAGTGTGATTTTCAGCAGCCAGAATTTTAACTAACTCAGTCAGATTTAAATTGGTTTGGGATAATTTGCATGCTGAGAGTTGGAGGGAGGTTGAAGACTCTTTTAGGCTTACCTAGGAACTTGGCATTGAGTTTTGAGGGCAGGTCCTCAACAAAGAAATCATTAAATACATCTACTGCTTCCTCTTAATTCAATGACAGACTCTCAGACTCTGTGGAAATTGTTAGCTTTTAAAGACCAGTCTGCCTTTAATTATGCCAATAAACTCTGTGTGTCTATCTGTCTATTAGGGAAAACATTGCTGGCATTGTTTTTAATACAATGTTTTTAATTTACTTAAGGATAGGAAAACAGAGTTAAAACAGTTGTCTTCCAAGCAAGACTTAAAGGAGAATGTAAAATAAGTCCTGGGTTTGCCAGTGGCTGAGAATCGATTTTCAGCAGCCTGACACAAAATTTTCCTTCTTTTCCTGCCAAAATAATGCAATGAAAAGTAGAGACATAAATGAAACACATGCTAAAAGTAACAGGTCATGGGCCACATCCTAGAATTTCTATTAGTACCCAATACCTTCATAAACCTGGGAGCTGTGGTCATGGAGCACTTGGATAGAAGCTCACTGCAGCATACAAGAAGTCACAGGCATGATTTGGGGCTCCAGACTGGGGAAAAACGAGCATGAGGGGCCCACCGTCAGTGTCTACAATGTCCACAAAAGCCAAATAAAGACTTTTGTGACATGCCTGTCCTCATTGTTCAGCAGTTGAGGTGTCCCTGTTGGCTGGACAGACAGTCTGAGCCTTGGGAGACTTGTTCTCTTGCCAGTATGCTCACAGAAGGTTGGGATTTATTCCCCCAGCTCCCCACCATGCTTTCCTGATGAGAGAATTCAGGGCTGGCTTGGGTCAGATGCAGGCTGTGTTTCTGCATGTGTGGCATGGGAGGGAGATCAAAAGGAGAAGAGGGCAGGGAGCATGCACTTCCCAGGAGTCCACTATGCTGTTCATGGATAGACCTTGTCTCTCCCAGCATGGACCAAGCCTTCTACTGCCCAATCTGCCCGTACGCTGGGCTTCACCCTAGAGAAACATTTGCCTCACAGGTCACTGATGTTCACAAGCAACTGTGACCAGATGACTTATACCTACTCACAGGGCAAGAGTACTCAGGATCCAGGCAGCTGAGGCACGGGCCAGGCTTTCTGCTTTTCCTTGCTCTTTCCCAGCTGACTATTTTCTTTGTCATTATAACTATTTGTTTTCCTTCTTGTGTTTCTGATCTTTTTATTACATAGAAAATCTTTTACTCCATGGAAATGTTGGTATTTTTCTGTTCAAAACTTGGTTTATCATTGAGTAATTATTTCTATGGAGTTGATAGTTTTGTCTTAACAGGGGTAGAGTATGCAAATGATGTGCTGTTCTATAATAACATTTCAGAAAAGATAGTTATTAAAGGGAACCTCTGGAAAGCCGAGTCTCTTGGAAGCTTTTCTATTTGACACTAGTAAAAGGCCAGTAAAAGTCCCAGTTAAAATAAAATGACAGTTGTTTATGTAAGCAGATCCTAGTTACTTTAATTATTGCTTTTGGCAGGATCCTAGAAGTTTAATCTTTCTTAAATCCCACAGTAATGTCTGCTGGCTAAAGGATTTAGTTACCATGAAAAAATATTCAGCCACTACCTAACCTAAATGCAGCTATACACTAGGGCAATGTTACCCAAGTTAGTTTCACTTGGATGAAATGGGAATATTGCTCTCATTGACTAATTCAATTAGAAGCCTGAGGAACATGATATACATATAAATTTAATTTCTTCAGCATAGTAATTTTTAAAGACTTCAGGTCTTTGAAGTTAAAAGATCTTATTTGTATTTCCTGATGTAGGTCAGTTGTTGCAACACAATTTGTTCAGTCACCTTTTTTTTTAGGAAGCCAGTTCTATGAGAGTGAAAAAAAGGATACATTCATAGTATGGATGCAACAGTGAAAAAGGTCTGTCAGTTGGGAATGAACTGTGCATCAAATATTCCACTACAATTGCAGTTCCATGCCTTCAACTTGTTATTGAAAACGTCACACAAAGTATCAGGAAGCTTCAATGGGTTGTGATTTCCAGGGCTGCTGAGCTGCCCAGTGGCTGTAGCTTCATGATGGACAGGGTAAAGTCATTTTCTGAGTAAAGTGCTGTTCAGGTCAGCTCCAACACTGATGGTCAAAAACACCACCAATGGTCAAAACGAAATTCCTTCTCATTTCTGTGAGATTTCTTCAAAGCTTTGACCAACTACTTTGAAAACCTATTTGGACAACAGAGTTAGCTGAAATATCTAATTAGTTAACTTTTCTTGCACAAGGGGAGATTTAAAGCTGTCATTTGACAGTACCTTTTCTTGCAGCCCTTCAACAGCATCGGGCCTTAACAGCCTTCCCTGTTCTCCTGGCCTTGTGATTCAATACAGCCTCATCAATTTAAAAAAAACAGTGTTGTGACTCTTTGGGGCTGGCTGGTGATAAAATTCCCATTAGTCTTTTATTGCAACTCAAGGTGGACTACAGCTCTACTTCTAGTTGTCTTAACCCAAATAAAATACTTATTTGAGACTTTTAAGAAATAAAGATTATTTGCACATTTCGCTTATAAATTTAATTTCTATTAGAAGAGTGTCTGGGTTTTGCACAGATAATTGAAATGTAAATTGCAACTCAAAGCACAGTTTCACCTATTGGTAAAAGCTAAATGAAAGTTTACGTTGTACTTAAAAATATTATATAAAAAATAACATATGAGATTAAAAATCTAAATATTTCTGGAAAGATAATAATCTTTCTGGTGAAAAATCTCACTACTGGCAAGGTCTCAGTTTTTCAACTAAAGGTTTCAGTCAGGAAGAATTGATCAGATCTAGTGGCCACATGATCAGATTATCCAACCATTCAATCAAAGACTGCATGTGGCCAAGCCACGTTCACATGACAATTTGTTAACAATCAAAGCAGCTGATCGGTATCCAGCTATGTTATGCTGAAGATCATGTATCATCACCAAATAAACATTTTATTAGTTTAATGGAAAGAAGGGTGATATCAGGAAAAAATCATCTGTTGCAAAATATTCATCAGTGACCCTCTGTGAACAGCACTTTGCTTCAAGAACGACCTAACCCCCTCCCTCAGTATTACAGTGCTGAGAATCTTTACATTCTCAGAGGACTGCTTTTTCAGATAAGGTATAAAATACATGTACCCATCACTCGTGCTAACTGAAAATTCACTGATTTTTTTTTTTTAAATTAAAAAGGCAGAAAAAAAAATAGAGAAAATCCTGACAGATTTCTACCTGAAATAGGCTAATACATTAAAAAAAAAGTTTCCTTGGAAAATATGATTTGAAAACAAAACAGTAGCTACATATAGCTGTCTTCTAGAATGACTAGGTGCAGAATACAGAAAAAAGTATACATGGTTATGTATGCAATGTATGGTACATTTTGTAAAAGCAGTGATTTCAACCACATCTAGAATTAAAAAAAAATAAAATTGGATCAAAACATTAAGTGTTTTATAGCTACTGATTTTTTTTTACATTTTTCTATCATCTAACATTGAGTAAAGCAGCCCATAAATATATAGAATCACAGAATCATAGAATGGTTTGGGATTTGGGTTGGAAGGGACCTTAAAGAATCATCTTGTCCCAATGCCCCTGCCACTAGACCAGGCTGCTCAAAGCCACATCCAAACTGGCCATACAGTTCTATAATGAGATTCCATATGCTGTGTCAGAAATGACGGTGGAGATAGTGCTGACAGTCCTTTTGGTAACATAAGAGGTGAATGTGTATGAAGGTTGAATGGAATTAATAAAATGGACTACGCTATTTCTTTCACATTAAAAATTGAATCTAACTCATCTCAAAATGCCTTTTGGGCTATTGTATGTAGATCTCCTGACAGCTGCACATGTCATCAAAGCAGTATTAAAAAAATAGAGATTTTTTTCTTCCAAAGTTCATGACCCGAACACTACCTAAAAAGGGAGACATGCCTTCAAGCATTGAACTTTTGATATTTTTCTGACTTTAATGCATACCAACACTTGGAGTTCAAAGCATGGATTTAGTAATCCAAGGAAAAAAAAAACATTAATTTCAACTGTGATTATGTAACAATGCACAATACAACTTAACTTTTGCTTGGGAAACCTTGAAAATGCCTGGTTGTTGTTTTGTTTTTCTCTTGGGCCGAAAATGGAGCAGGGTGGGGGAAGGGTGTTATTCAAAATCATCTGAAACATTTCAAAGTTAACAAACATTTCCGGTATTTGTAAATAGGAGATCTGCAGCAGGTAGAAACATGCATGCCTTCAACAACAATATTACAAGTTTCCATGCTGAGATAGATGGCTATCCACCCAGCAGTCCAGACAAATAGCCATCCATTTCATTTGGGTCCCTGTAGCAGTGCTCTGTGCAAGGCTGAAGCCAGAGATGTTTTCTGGCTGGGTGGCAGGTTAGACCCCAGAATATTTTAAGAAAGTCAAGCCTGGCCTAGGTTTCAGTCAACACCATCCCTGATATGATGGCAGCTGTACAGCTACTTTCACCCAACGACAGTGTAGGTTGCTGGATTTGTTTTGCCTTTGCTTTCACTGGACCATTTTTCAGGCAGACAGAATCCCTGACCTAGTTCCCGGAGCAAACACCTGAAGACTTGAGCTGGCATGGAGAAGGGCCTCAGCCCTCTTCAGTGGTGGTGCAGATGGTCGTTGAGCTCACCAGGCTGCATAAGTAGAACCTATAAATAACTGTTCCTGGCAATGAAGATTTGAGAAGATGCCAAGAGCCCCAGGATAGACCCCTTCTTTCAAGAAAAAAAGTCAGATGAAGGGCTGCTACGTCTGGCGGCAGGCACCAGGTATTTCTACAGAAAATAAAATAATATGTTCCAAAATTTTAATATTCTTTACTCAGCCTGACCACCAAAAAAGTTAGGTGTAGAGGAGGGTATTACACGATAATGATAACACCTTATTAGCATTCATGTGCTTAAAATCTTTAAAACTTATGAGCAGCTCACAGCATTGAGACAAATGTCACATCATTAATGTTGTATCTATAAATTGTTCCTAACTCAGAAAATTTTCCTTAGCTCATACTACAAGACATACATTCTTTTGCATTTTTAAGTTGAGTTTACAATATTTTATGTTTGGAAATTGGAAGAAAAAAAAACAAAAACAAAACCAACAAGGCTTTCTTTCAAGTGGTAACAGAAGGAAAGTTTCACAATTGCAGTGTGCTATTCAGCCTCCCTTCTGGGCATGAAAATATTATTGAGACAACTCAGAAGAGTGTGGTTTATTCCTCCAGAAGTACTGGGCCCAGTATTTTTTTTTTATGGGTGCAAATCCATTCAGAAGAAATCAATGAGAAAAACTTACAAGTAACCTGAGATCAAATGGAGTCCTTATCTAATATAAGAAATGTTCTCAGGTCCTGGATTACGGTCAAGTCCTGTTCTCACTAAGTCAATAGAAGTTTTATTGTTTATTTCAAGTCAACTAGTTCAAACTTAAAATTGTGTTAAAAAACCATTACAGTATAAAATATGCTTAACATTTGACACAGGGGATCTTCAAGGGAACTTGAACATGAAGCAAGCAGGGCTTTGCTTCCAGCTGGACCACTGACCCTGCTGGCCACATTCACAATTATAATTAGGTTTCTTTTTGCTTATTAGGCAATGTAATGCTTCTTTGAAGTCTATATTTCCTCCCTGCATTTCTCTTCAAGTCATTAAAGACACAGGGCTCTGCTCCAGCCTTGCCTCCAGGTCTTTCACATAAGACCATTGCTGTTGTGCCACACGCTCTCCTCTGGTTATCAGCACCCACCCAGCAGAGGGCCCAGGGTCCTCAATGTGGCAGCCAAAAGCTGACTGAGAGCCACTGGCTCTCCATTCTTCTGACAGGTTATTTTAATCTACTCTGAGGCTGGGCAAATAACCTCTCTTTGCCTCATTTTCCTGACAAGTTAAAGGGTTATACTGGTGTGTGCAGAAGACTGTGGAAAGATGAGTTTTTTGGGGGGTGATGTTCTGCATCAGCATTTTGGAAGTGGACTCCAGCTTCCGTCATTGGCCCTTACCTAGCCAACTGTGCATTGAAGTGAAAAAGCCGGTAAAAAAGTATTTTCTGGCCCCAGAAAGAGACTGTATTGTGCTCTGAAGACTATAACCTGATCTTCTTGAAACTCTTTCTCGCACTGCAGAGAGTCTAACAATGAATGTTAAGTTTAAATATTTTTTTGTTTATTATCTATCTAATCTTCCTTATTATCTCATCTATATACCTATTATTATTTATTATTCTTGTTTATTATTATCTTTATCTCCAGGGTATTTAAATTCCTAAAAAGAGAGGATATTCATATTTTCTCAGACGAAAAACTGAATAAAAACTAGGCATTTAAACCATTTGTTGAAATCCCTTTCTAGTAATTTATGTGTATACATACGTATAAATATAGATATGATTAAAAGCAAGTTCCATTCACATAGTTATGGGAAAACAGAAATAAATATCCCTAGCTTTCACAGGGTCCTCATGTTTGTATTTTCATATATTTAGCAGTTACAAATGTTTATTAAAATGCAATTACCTTTTCTAAATACCTGTATGTTTAGATATATTTACTTTCCATATTGCAAAAAGGTATTGTACAATGTGGTATTAAAAGGAAAACATACATAAAATGGGATTATACTCCATCTCCATATTTCTTGTTCTACTGAATTATTCTTTCCAGAGGTACTATGCTCTGATAGTAACTTAGGAAACTTTTAATCTTTCATTCTTGAGGAATAAGACAAGCTACAAACAGAAAGTTCAAAAAATCTTATTCCAGCTATATTCTAATTGTTTTTGACAAATTAAACCAAAACACTGTAACCTTAATGAATTTCTAGAACATGTTACTCATGGGTATTTTGAACCATAGCAGAGTGTTTGCCTCAGAATATATTCCTATTAAGTTCCTATTTTATTACAGCCCTGATGTTAAAGGATCACCCCACATAATTTCAAGTAGCCGGAACAATGAGAGCTAAGTCTCTGCTTGGAGTTAAGAATGTAAGTGTTTTGCTGGACCAAAGCCATCATGTTTAACACTGAATCAGGTTTGCCAAGACTTCTTTCTGCCAAAACACAGTTTAGTAAAAACCAAACCACTTTGGTTTGGCAAAGAGAAATTAAAAAATGGCCGAGAAGAAGAATAATTTCTAGGGAAAGTATGCCACAGAGCAGGTTTTACTCTGTTGGTAGAAGATACACATTTAAATTACTTTTCTGATTGGCTTGAAGCAAAGATGTCCTGGATCACCCTGAATTGAAAAAACCTATGGATTTTCAGTATAGAATTTCTGAGTTCCATGTTTGGGATATGTGTCCTTCCCAGTAGGGTGTATAGTGCTTTCTCCCCCTCCTGTGCTTTTCTCAAATTCATTCTGTGCTGATACAAAAAAGAGATTTTAAGACCAATTTTCTGTGTGTGACAAGGAAATGCTCCCAATCCAGATCTATCCAACAATTTGCAAAGCTCAGCCCTAAGTGAAAACAGGATCTCTAATAGGCACACCATACAAGAAACCTTGCAATAACTATGATAAAGTTGTTACTACAGTACATAAACTTTATTGTTTATTAATAAACTACTTTTCTTCAACCTTTTTCTTCTGGAGGGATAGACAGAGACCTGTCTAAAGAAGACAAAAGAAATCACTGAGTGATTCCACAAGTCAACCTAAAGTATATGTCAGACTTTCTAAAGAATGTTGAAATAATTTCAGCTAAGCTGATTTTGAACTCAAAAAGTATAGGGCCAGCCTGAAATACCTTTATCATATCAGGCCACAAAATCTTCAGCAAGATGTTTTCTTTGGACATCACCTGTTTGAAACTAAAAAATTTCAGTTAAAGTGTATTAGGTACTACTGCGGCTCCCTATCCTCAGAGCAGACACAGCTGGTGACAAAAATGCCAGTCTTACTGGCAGTGAATAAGGTAAGGGAAGTTCAAAGTTAATTGAAGATGTTGAAAAATATTATTGAATCTATTTTGGAAGTAACCCACATTAAAAATACAAAACCGAAAGACACAGAACATTTTTCACAAACCAGAAAATCACTTGCAAGTACCTCCAATTTTAGCTTATTTCTGGTTGAAACAGTTTCAGAAGTCAAGAAAATATTTCAGTAAAAACCCATCAACCTCTTTACACAATTCAAGATTCAGGGTGTACTATAGTTCAAATGACTTAGCAGAACGAGTTTAAGAATTTTTGCAGAAGACAGATTGAAAGCTGCAGACCATATCGTTCTTTTCTGGTGTGATTTCTAGCTGGCCACTGGTAGCTCTAAGCCATAGAACTTTATAATGATTTTAAGAAAACCTATTTTACACAGTTATTTTTTTACAAGAAGTTAGCATTTAGCAGTCATGAACAGCAGGAAAGCAATATTGTGGCTCAACACTGTTTTGATTGTAGCAATGATGTGGTAGGAAGTGGGTGTCAAGTTCCCTTGGTAACAAATAGAGGATAAACGACACACTCTGAATCACCAATGAATCATTAACAGAGTTCTGCTTCTGATTTTTGGCTTCTATTTCCATGCTCTAAAATTACGACAGTTTTAAGACCATGGCTAAAGGTGAACACTTCACATTATCCACAAATGTGTGGTAAGGGTTAGACTGTTATTAGACCTCCTAACACTGTGAAAACAGGAAGCTTTAAGAACTAGTATTTACTGTTTCTTCCAGCTAATGTAATTTAGAGTTGAAAGGTATCCAGGTTATTTGCAGAACAACAGAGAGGATAAAGGTAGAAGTACGAATGTTCAGTGGCCAGCAACAGAACCACTAAGCTCAGCACAGTTGAGTGAGGTTTGTATTTCACTAACAAAGTTTACAAGAACTCAACCCTGTAAGCACATGCTGTATGACACACTGAGCTAGAAACTGAACTGCAGTATCTCTTACTGTGAATAGATACATGGATTTTGATAACCAATCAAATTAAAGTGATAACATATGCTAATTTGAGCAACTGGGACTTCCCTTAAACTTAAGACATGATGCCACAAGTGAAACTAAGAAATAGCAGGCTGTTAAAGTGAACAAGAAGATTATCTACTTAGAGTATGTATGTGTATGTGTTTGTGCATATACATGCACATGTTTAAGTTAGTGATGTGCATGTATAGTCATTATCATCAGTATTAGCATTGAAATTGTTTTAAACAGAAGTTGCAATATCAATACCAGAGCTCAGACTGTCACTTTTGGATGGGTTTAATTACATAAATTAAAATATTTACTATAAAGATACACATAAATTTTATTCTGAATTGATTCTTAATTCCTATAGGAGTTCATTCAATAGGACCTGGACCAGCTGAAGGTCTAGGCTCTGGTGCCTTGACAAACCAGCAGGAACTGGGCAGCAACCACATCCACCCTGTCAGAAGCTTTACCTTCCACTGGTTTTGTCCATTCAGTACTATATGATAAACTACACTCACTGAGTAGGTAGGACCAGAAAGAGCCTGGGAAAGTTTTAGTACAGCAAATGAAGAAAGCTATTCTGCATGTTTTCCATCTGAACATTTCTAGTTGTGAATATTTACAGCAGCATTTAGATATTTATTGCCAACTGTGTTGACTCCAGTTTTATTTTCTGTTTTAAAGTGATTGCATTTAAAGTGATTGCAGTAATATAACCTATTCAGGCCCCTGTGATGGGTTTCATGTATGTTCCAGCACTTCTGAGCTTGTAGAATAGTTGAGTTAAAATAAGCAAGTGATGCTGATAGAAAAATACTTTAGGACTATATAGGGCTATGGCGTAGTGACAGTGTAATGACTAAGATGAAAATAAAGTGTGCCTTATAGACTCACAACATTATATGTTCTGTATTAAAGCTTGCTTTTCTACTGAGAGAAATTTCCTTAGAAGAGAAGCACCATGCTACATGTCAGACTCATTAACTTTTTTATCATTGAAGCTCAAATAACCCCTTTGTGAAATGTTTAACTTTGGTTAAAAGAAAATTAACGAATTCGAAACTGGTTCTGGCTACCATTCCGGGGCACAATAAATAGTAGGTTTAGATTAGTGTATAGGCTATTGTCTTGGGAACAACACCACCACTACTTTTCTTGACTTTTGACTTTTCTGATGCATGTTTTAAATTATAGAAGCACATTAAACTGTGAAAGATCTTGTTGGGTCATTCCTTTTTCTTTTTCTAAGTTGAATTCAATCATAAAAGTTTGTTTCCAGCAAAATCTTTCAAAGCAAGGACACAGTGTTCTTAACTATTACTCTCTTTGTGTCTTATGAAATCATACATACGTCCTGCCAACTTGGAAATCAATGTTTTTAAGGTTTTTGATGTCTTTACTGAAACTAAGTACTTTCTTCCATACCTATTACATTGAATGGTGAATAAATCTCTCTTTAGATCCAGAGTTGAAAATTGAAGCCAAAAGCTTTCAAAAATTTCTCCTACCTGTAAATGAGTACTTGAATGTTGAGGCAGAACAATCAAAAGCACAGTTTAATCCACATCACATCAGTTCATCCTGTTGTCAGTAGCAGTTATTGAATCTTAACATGACAACATAAGAAATTAGTGGTCCAATTAGACAAAGATTGATTCTGACCTTGACTTGATACAAAGTTCTTGTCCACTCTGGTTTTTGTAGCATCAGACTTCAGAATAAAGCCTCCATAACCGCAACGAAAACTGAAGTCCATAATCTCCTATTGATTAAGATTCAGATATCTCTGTGTTTGAAATGACTGGACATCAGTGCAGTTGTGTTGACTCAAAGGTTGAGCAAGGAAAGGGTGGCTATATCCAGCTGGCTATGTTTTTACTGGTTCCTGATATACACCACCAGCTACTCAGCATGGCACTACGTACATCATGAGCTTCAGCTGCCCTGGAGCTTCATCAGGTGCTTTTCATTAATTCCTTATATCCTCACTAGAAGAGCTAGATACCTATCTAAGATTAACTGAAGATGATTTTGTAAATAGCCTGTGCATCCAAAGAGATTATTTTTTCTCTCCTGGTTTCCAAAAATGTCTCCCTCTGTTTATTGATTGTACAGGAAATTAATGGCCGTTGGTGGCAGACTCCCCTTTCCTGGGAGAAGGTAAATAAAACTACGGCAAAGGAGCACCAAAATGAGACTCTGAGCTAGGATTTACCATAAAGATTTTTGTGGAAATTGCACCCAGTTAGTGGAAATGATTAGCACCATCTACCTCAGCATGCTGGTAGCCCATCTGAACAAAGTTGGGGAGCACATAGTTGCCCCAGTCTGTACCAAACTAAAGTTACTGACTCTGGATCACTGGTCAGAAAAATTCTGTAAGTTCTGATGAACAAACCCAAACATATATATTCAACATTTATATGTTTTCAAATATTGTAAGTGCTTATAGTGACATTTACATTTTACAAGTACACAGTTTCTGCTTTTACAGACTAGTCTGATCCATGTCTGAAACAGACATAGTCTTTCCTTTGTAATATTGTGCAATATTTTTTCTTATTTTTTGGCTTCTACTTCCTTAGTTAAGGAGCAAAATAAAAAGTATACCTTGGGAGTTTAGGAAACTATTAAGAAGAGAAACTTATTCAGAAAAGGAACTTCTTGTTTCTCATCGATGCTGTCTCAGACAGAAGATGTCTCTCTTTTTTTCTTTTCTTTTTTTTTTTTTTCAACTACAACATACAGTCTGGTTATTTGACTCACTATATTCCACTACAGAAATCATAATTGAACATTGTCCTTTTGTTTATCTTCTTCAAACAAAGACCTAATTCTGAATATACAGCCTTTTCCAGACAGATGCTTTTATTTTACAGTTGCAACCTCTACGGTTTCACCTGGCCAGCTTCACCTCAATATTTCATCAGTGCCACAGGTGGAGATCATATGCTAAAACTTCAAGGTTATTATTCTTTCTCTTTGCAGATGAGAGATAACAGATAATCTTTTATTGTCCCTGGGGGGAAATTATTTTCTCTTGTACTAGAAATGAGTCAGCAGCATGTTATGATGTATGGGATCATCTCACTACATGAATTTTCAGGCAACCATACACAGGGTGTTAGCCTGTTTGTAATGCATTATCTATTCCTTATTGAAGTATTTTATTCAGAGAATCCTTCTGGGTTGAAACAACGACATAAACAAAATATTCTTTGAAAAAAAAATAACAGCTTTTATGTACAGCAGGAAATAGTGCAATTCATTTTACTGAGGTTCTGTCATATCTTCACCTTCTGAATTTGTTTGTAGACATAGCAAGCATGCCCGCTGTGTTTGCATTTGTTTGTTTGTTGGTTGTTTTTTGGTTTGGTTTTAATGTTCTTGATATCTCCATCACTTAAAAAAATATTTTTGATATGTGGAACCACCTGTACTCAGAAGAATCCCACAGAGACAAGCACATTCCCCATGCCCAGCTTCAGCACTGAGCAATTCAGTACAGAAAAGGCTTCAGCTCAGGAGCCATTGAGATCTATGAGGTGCCCTTTCTCTCCACACTTGAAATTTTAGCGAAAATCACAGAGGAATGTGTAGCAGAGTTCCCAAATTGCAGACATATCCAAGAAAATCAAATCAGGTACTTTACCATTCAGATATAATATTCCTGGATTTGGCTACCCTTCTTCTGTCCCATGATGGCTGGATCTTTACCATCCTGGTTTTTCCTCAGCTTTATTTTACACTGATTCTTACCCTCTTTCCTTCAACATCCTTTCATGCTCTTTTTGTCTATTTACTTTAGTTCTTTCTAGTCAGTAAAGAAACTAACATGAAAGTGCTGCCTTCACACAGCTCAAAATATATAATTAGTTTACCACTTCCTCTGCCTTGGGTCTCCCCTTTCTATTTGCTTGATAAGCTTTACAGGAACCTATGTCTCTATTTGTATAGATGCTCGACAGAATGATGCACGGCTTCATTCTTTATTGGCCCTCAGGCACTACTGAATAGTATCATAATATATGTTCTTAAATTATTGTAAGACAGAGAAACTCACCTGCAGGAGAGTTTCTTTCTTCTTTTGGCTTTTTGCTTTCCTTGCAGATCAACATGTTAACTTTTAAACTAAGATTCTTCATCTGAAACCATGGAGCTACATGTTTCACAGGTTGATCCTTAAACCCTCATTTTGAAGCTGTTTTACTTTGTCCAGTTAATGACCAGATGAGAGTCAGGCACATGGTGTAATTATACCAGCATGCCAATAAAGCACAGCAGCAGAAGCAAATCTGGTCTTTGTAGGAAAGCATTTAGCCTGTGACATGCATAAAAGAAAACAATCTGGTGTAATTCTGTCAGTATTATATTGTACTTGTGAGTATTTTCTCTCATCTTTTGAATGTTTGATGACAGCAGATTCTGATTTTTTGGAAGGCGAAGGCTGTTTGAGATGACTTGTGTAATAAACTAAAGCAGGGGTCATCTGCCTTATCTTCATTTTTTAACATTATTCACTGAAGAAAGAAGATAAATATGTTTAGCCAACACTTTTTGAAGTGTGCTTTTTTTTGCAAAGTTGCGACTGTAGTAAATCAACCCTGACGCCTGAGACAACTATATTTCACATACCTGCCACAGGATTTATCAGGGAAATAGCTAATAAGGGTTAGTTTTATATAGTAAATATAGCCCTTGAACAACACTGCAATACTCCACTGAACTGTATGGCATGCTGGCAGCAGTGGGAGTAGTAAGGTGTAAGAAGAGAGACTGGAAAAGGAGATGTGGCTGGACGAAGAGCTGTGGAAAGGGGTGGAGATGATCTCTGAGAAGTTGCGTGTTAATTATACTGTGCAGATGTTATGTTGCCTGGCACGCTAAAATTAAAAAAAAAAAAAAAAGGAAAGAAAGAAACAGAGAAGGAATGGCACTTCCTTCAGTCCTGTGAAACAGAATAAGCACAGTTATTGAGACTATGCTTTAATCTGAGTTATTTCAATGCAAACAGGATTACCCACATTGACTGGTTGTCTCTGCAGCGAAACAGCACAGAGACAAAAAAAAAGGTGGGTAGCCGCCAGGCCTGGCTGGTGCCTGCGCTGAGCTGTCAGAGGGAACATCCTGGGCTTCATCAGGAGCTTGGCTGAATGTGAAATGGTAAATTTTAGCTTCTGCTAATTTTCTCTTTAACTACCTGTTGAGTTATACCTCAGGTTCCCTTCTGAGATGTGAAAGGCAACAGGGGAACTGGAAACATTTTTCTTAAGTCAGAGGCATTTGAGGGTTTGTTGGGGGGGCAATTAGGTTTAAACAATGTCACCTCTTACTGAGACACTGTCATTGATGACAATTAAGAAATATCTGGAAATAATTTATCCTTTTTTGCATTTCCTCCCTGAGGCAGTGTGCACTTTTGTCCCTTGGATACTTTTGTAAGGCTTGTTGTCTTTTGTTATCAGTTCCCATTCTTTATATTTCCCCTTCAGGGAAGAAAACTTCTCTTCAAGTGAAAAGTCAGTCTTAAAACAACAGCAACATAAAGCAAGTGGACTACTTATTTTAGATAAAAGGATATATCTATTGAAAGTAATTTGGTTTGTCTGTCTCTGTTGCTCATGTCAGGACCTATTTACTTCACCTGCAGGAGTAATCTGACCAGTTATTCCCACACTTCGGTCTGAAATTCCATCAAAAGACAAAAGCACAGGTGTGTCTACTACAACTTGCACCTCAAACTTTTTAACAGGCTCAATAAAGCAGTGTGCTCACCTTTCAAAAGGAAATTATTATCTCTTTGAGGACAAATGTCTCTAATTTTCTTCCTAAATTAGGAATATTATATTTACAAAATAGGTAACTCAAACAAAATAACTCATAAACCTTCCTCTTAAGGATGAGGATTGATTATTTTTATTACAGAAGATTGCAATAATGTGATCATTGTTTTGGGGTTCTTATTCCCAAGTAAAATAAAGCATTTTACTATTTCTTTGCCTTCAATGCAAGCATTCTATTTAACATAAAATACAGACTATTGCTTTCTCATCATAGTACCTTAAATGTATGACCTAATCAATGACTCGTTTCAAGTAGTATTTGTGTCATGGAGACACATTTCTGTGATATTTTCTTCAGTCATGTGTGCACAGAACTTCCTCTGTGCTCAGAATCTCTGGCTTCTCATCATTCTGGAGACTCTGAAGAGAAGTTACCTGCCTTTCATCTTTCTGCTAGAGGGGTAGAAAAAGATTACTAGAGGAAAAAAAAAGGCTTAGTAAGAGTGTTTGTGTAACAGAGTTGGAATGTGAGACAAAGATAACAATTTCAGGAAGACATTTAAAGGAGCTGAATGGGAAAGGAAGATGAGATGATAAATTATGCCTTTTTTTACATTTACCTTTAACTTTCTCCCCTATTTTATAAAATTACTTAGTTTTTATTTGATAAAATGTACCATTTATTAAATGCATTGTTATTACTATTAATCTTCTGATGGCTGAAAAATCTTAGGGAAGAATTCTAATTTGGCCAGAGAAGAAGCAATGTTCTTTTGAAGCAATGTTAGGAAGTAATGCTCAAGTAAATTAGAGAAGCATGAAAATATGGCATAGGATTTAGTTCCTCTTCCTTGCTACAAATAGGACTAGTCTTCTTATCAGACATGATTATATAAGGAATTTCAAAATAAAGCAGAGCAGAACCTGCCTGAATGATGCCAAAAGAAGAGCTGGGAATTTTCATTTTGTTTCATCCATTTCAGGGACCACCGGACCTTGAATATGACATACTTAAACTAAAAGTTGCAGAACATTTCAGAATTTTCAGGTTTTCTCCCCCTCCCCACCCCCAACATTTTCAGCATTTCACAGAATCACAGAATCACAGAATGTTAGGGATTGGAAGGGACCTTGGAAAATCATCTAGTCCAATCCCCCTGCCAGACCAGGAACACCTAGATGAGGTTACACAGGAATGTGTCCAGGCAGGTCTTGAATGTCTCCAGAGTAGGAGACTCCACAACCTCCCTGGGCAGCCTGTTCCAGGGCTCTGTCACCCTCACCGAGACGAAGTTTCGTCTCAAATTTAAGTGGAACCTTTTGTGTTCCAGTTTGTATCCATTACCCCTTGTCCTATTATTGGTTGTCACCAAGAAAAGCCTGGCTCCATCCTCGTGACACTCACCCTTTATATATCTGTAAACATTAATAAGGTCACACCTCAGTCTCCTCTTCTCCAAGTTAAAGAGACCCAGCTCTCTCAGCCTTTCCTCATAAGGGAGATGCTCCGCTCCCTTAATCATCTTCGTTGCCTTGCGCTGGACTCCCTCCAGCAGTTCCCTGTCCTTCTTGAACTGAGGGGCTCAGAACTGGACACAATATTCCAGGTGTGGTCTCACCAGGGCAGAGTAGAGGGGAAGGAGAACCTCTCTGGACCTACTAACCACCCCCTTGTGATACACCCCAGGATGCCATTGGCCTTCCTGGCCACAAGGGCACAGTGCTGGCTCATGGTCATCCTGCTGTCCACCAAGACCGCCAGGTCCCTTTCCCCTACACTGCTCTCTAATAGGTCATTCCCCAACTTATACTGGAACCTGGGGTTGTTCCTACCCAGATGCAAGACTCTACACTTGCCCTTGTTAGATTTCATTAAATTTTTCCCCGCCCAACTCTCCAGCCTGTCCAGGTCTCGCTGGATGGCAGCACAGCCTTCTGGCATGTCAGCCACTCCTCCCAGCTTGGTGTCGTCAGCAAACTTGCTCTATTTCAGAACATTTGCTCACAGTGACTGTCCTGGAGATACAGAGAGATTGTTCTCTTTCATGTTCCTGTGGGTGGAAAGCTGCTGTCGAAGTCTTGCAGGAAAATCTGAGAAGTTTGATATGCTCAAGTGCACAGTTATGTCTGATGAAGATTGACGCTGGTGTAGGAAGTGGGTAGTACTGGATGCTTCCAACTGGAGAGAATTGAACCTGAGGTCCCATATCTGGGTCCTAATCACAAGGCTGAGCAGTTGCCTGAGTGAGATGCCTCTCTGGTGCTTGAAGTTGATTCATCTGTGCTTCCAAGAATGGAGGTGTCATGGGGCAAAAAGGAAAGCAGATAAAACAGAACCTAGTCTAGCAGGTGCAATATCCTGCGAAGGGACACAGCTAAAATGCCATGGCCAGAATTATGAATGCATTTATATTAGATCATCATTGAATAAAATCAAAACTAATCCTGGTAGTAGGGTCTACAACCCCAACCTTTTGCTGAAGCTACAGCTGAAATCAGCATATGAATTAAACAGAATGATTTCCATCACTGTTGGTTTCTTAACAACTGTGTTATTTGGAATCTTAAACAAACACTGTAAACATATGTAAATATACATCTAAACATCCATGAATATTAAATAGTAATTTTCTAACCAGTGTCACCGGCTAAACCACTGAGTCTTCATTGGTTAAAACAGGAGACAATACAAAATGCTCAGTGCTTTACAGTGCTGTAACTACTCCAAGTTTTCTTGATAAAACACTTGCCGGAAACCTGTGGTTTGCTTCTCTCTCAGAACTACATTGCTAGTTATTTGTGTTATTTGATGATGTCTCATTTTGACTGTCAGATTCCAGCATCCCTTATTTCTGTGACTCATTTTTACTAAAATAAATCATCATCCCCCCTCCAAAGCTGCTTGAAATCTCTTGCCTGAATTATTAAGAAATGCAGTTCCACAATATCACACGACTTCCCAAATTCTCTTTCTTTAAATACTGTGTCCTGAGGTTCCTTTCATGCCGTTCCCAGAAAGTGACTCATGATTCTTTATTAATTATGAAGGATGTTAACTTAATGACTGCACTAAAAATGTGTTTTTCTCTTCTCACCATAGCTTGAAGGAAATATCATTGCCAAGGTACTATCTCTAACACTGATCTCATACTAGTAGTGTACATGTAACCTTTTCATAATCAATTCTTTAAAGCCTAGCCAAATGGTGGTTTTTTTTATGTTAATGCAGACCTGATTCCATTTCAATAGACTACATCTTTAATTGTATGAACAACTTTAGACATTTAAAGTTAAATATTAATTTCGTTAAAAAATGAGGACAAAAACTCTCTGACTGTAGGGTGGTCAGCATTTTGCTCTGTTCATGCAGAAATTTATTGCTGATATGGCACACTGGGTTTTTCATCATTGTTGTTGTTTGCACTGTAATAATCTGAATAGCACTACACCAGAAGTAACCTGCTTTTGTAAATTTGATGGATAGGGTATCCCAGTGCCAGGAAGTAAATGGGAATATTCCAGTGTTAGCTTCAGCTATATTCTCCTGGTATCATCAAGGGTATGTCTGGAGAAAAATGTTCTGTTTGTATAGAGATGGTAAGTGGAGCAGTTCATATTCTTAGCTATGTTGTGCCCTCTGGCAAGCCTACCAGCAGAGTGCTGTGCTTGTTTTGTGAAAAGTAACCTCCTCCACATTCCAGTTTAAGCATATCTTTTGTTTTCAGACATAAACAGATGTGTTCCTTACCTAAGGGAAGCTCTCAAAAATATGGAAGTAAAACAGAAGAAACTGATGTGAAAACACAACAGTATTTGACCTGTCTGCATACATTTATAATCCCAACTTCAGCTGAAGGCAGAGGTCTGTTGTATTCAGTTTTGTTTATGTGCTTGGTTTCTGTGCTGAAGGATATAAGAACAATAAAGGATATAAGTATTTACTTAATGTTTTTAATATTAATTAGGATTTTGTTAAATACATACACGTTTATTTTGTCATTCCTAATTGTTACATGCAGGGTGATTCAAATTTACTTAACAAGAACTGGGGAAAGGAGGGTAAACATAATATTCATCCTGTCAAACCACTCTCTATTCCACAAGCCAAAATCTCAAAGCTTGTGATAACACTAAACTCTAGATCCAGAAAAGAGCTCATTCTAATAATTCTGATAGGGTGGATTAATACTATTTGCATGTATCTCTCCTGATTGTTAACAAAAATATGTATTTGTCAGCACTTTGATTTTTTTCTACCTTTTTTTTTTTTTTTTTTTTTCTGCAACATGCTGATTTGTCTTTTCAGACCTTAAACCAAGGTCCGTAGGATGTTCAGATGTGCTAGGCTTTAGCTGCCCGTGGGAGGTAAAATGATAACCCACAGGTGGGTCAGGGTTACAGCTCCTTCATGAAGGCAAGGCACAGTGAACTTTTGTAGCTATGGGGTGTGCACCTTCTCCCTTGAGTGCTGCATCTCTCTCCTCTTTCTTATCACCCGTCTACACTACAATTACAGCACAGACTGTATGATTAAATGAAAAATGATAATACTAAGTAACTACTGCTAGCACTGAGAAAAATATTGTGTATTGGAGGACAGCAGGATGAGCATTTCAGCGAAGGCAAAGAAAGGTAACTGTTGAACACAATGTAAGTGCAAAGAAAGAGGAGAAATGTTGGAGTGAGGTGCCGTATCCCCAGCATAGCACAGCTCTGGAGCCAGCTCAGGACACACTGGGAAAGCAACAAGTCCCAGCACAGTGCTGGCTCATCCAGCATCCCTCCAGCACACCATGCTGGGATGATTCTGGTGCTGCTGTCACTCTCTGTATTGTATTGCAGAGCAGATGCAGCTGGTCTGGGTTAGAGACCTCCCTGCAAGGTTACATTCATTTGCAGAATTAGTGGCTTGGATGTAACAAACCTTATTTGAAAGGAAAGACACCCAGAAACTCAGATTTTTTAATAATTATTTTTCAATCCACAGATACCAGATGGTCAGAATAGAAGCTGGTTGTGACTTCCCAGTCCTGGAATGATGAAACTGTAGTGCTACAAGAAGAAAAGAACAAGAATCTTTAAAAAAGTATGGCAAAAAGTGATGGAACATTCAAGAAATGAAAATCAACTTTATTTTAAAATCTTGTAAAATCCAAAGTATTCAATTTTAAAATTTAAGTGCAAGTATCACCTCTCTTCCATAAAACTCAGTGAGATATTTAAAATACGAGACTAAATATAAACTAGAACTACCTGCAAGAAGAAGGGTAATTAATGATTCAAAACCCTATTACTCAGAAGTGGGAGAATTTAGTCAGTCTCATTCATAAGTAAACAGCAAAGTTTAATTTGTTCATAGAGCAAACAAGATTTCCTGTAGAAATTCTAAAGAATTATAGTTATCATGATACATGGCTATCTTTGTTCTTTATTTGTTATTTCTGAATGTGCATCATATTAAAACCTTGGTTTCTATGCTACTGCAGTGTGATTCATATCTTGTGGTTAAAAAGACTGGCTTTTGTTTCCAAAATTTCTGCTGTGAGAAAACGTCTGCTGAAGTGTAGATAGTTTGTGGTCTGTGGATGAAGTATGTATTCTTTATAACCTCCTCCAGTTAGAACAGACTCATCACAAGACATATGACAACACTACCCATACTGCTGCAGTTGAGTTGGCACATCACCCACTATTTGTATGATCAAACCATTTTTCTATTTAGAAAGAAAAAATTCATGTTACATTTGCACATGTGATTTGCATAATTTCCAGGTTGTAGATGTATACATTACTCTTGTTGTAGGACAGACTATTTCTATCACTTAAAATGATATAATCAAAATTATCCTACTGTAAAATATAATCCATTACAGGGAGTAAAGGCTCCTTAAGCACCAAGAAACACTTGTTCAACTGGATTGAAGTCCCAAGAACAAAGAATTTTTCTTATTCACTTGCAGCTTATTGGGCTGTACTGGGAACTGTCTAACATGTTACAACATGAGTATTCATTGACCGGAGCCACCTGTTGCTGGTGGCACCTCTCAGGCTTCCAAATAGAATTCGTATGTCTATACCAGAAATGCATGTTTCTGTGTCCCTATGTTTCTCTACACCCTTTCTCAACAGATGACAACTTCCAGAAGCAGAAGATGCCCAGCCTTTCTGTTATATGGTCCATGATGTCTACCAGTCTTACTCTCCTCAATACTGGATGGCTCAGGCAGCTCTCTTAGAAAATAAATGCAGCCTCTTTCTCACCAAATTGAAGCCCCACCTCATATTTCCATCTCAAAGCAGGCCAGGCTTGCACCACTTGCAGAATGCCTAGAAGTGCACACATGCCACCCAGAGAGAGACAGAAACAGGCTTTTCTTGCTCCATACATACATAAACATGAATTGTTTCATTTGCAACCAGTAGAATTAGCACCACAGTTCAACACTCTCTTCCTGGAGAAATGGTATTACTTTTTACACTACTGTGGTGAATGCAGATGGTTTTCCTCAAATCCCTCTGTGGCCAAGACAACTCTGTCATTGTGTATCATAATGTGGAAGGGAACTGGAAGGCTGCAAAGTTTTGGTGTGAGAATATTCACAGAATCACGTAGGTTGGAAAAGACCTTCAAGATCACCAAATCCAACTGTAAACCTAACACTGCCAAGTACACCAGTGAATCATGTTTCTGAAAAGAATGAGTATTTTTTGAGGCAACTTGTGAGGATTTTGAAATTCAGGCTGCCTTAATTGGATCAATGTATATTTACATATCACAGTATCACAGTATCACAGTATGTTTGGGATTGGAAGGGACCTCGAAAGATCATCTAGTCCAATCCCCCTGCTGGAGTACGAACGCCTAGGTGAGGTCGCACAGGAATGTGTCCAGGCGGGCTTTGAATATCTCCAGAGTAGGAGACTCCACAACCTCCCTGGGCAGCCTGTTCCAATGCTCTGTCACCCTCACTGAGAAGAAGTTTTTTCTCAAATTTAAGTGGAACCTCTTGTGTTCCAGCTTGATCCCATTACTCCTTGTCCTATCATTGTTTGTCACTGAGAAGAGCCTGGCTCCATTCTCATGGCACTCACCCTTTATATATTTATAAACATATATAAGGTCACCCCTCACCAGAGCGGAGTAGAGAGGAAGGAGGACCTCTCTTGATCTACTAACCACCCCCTTGTAATACACCCGAGGATGCCATTGGCCTTCCTGGCCACAAGAGCACAGTGCTGGCTCATGGTCATCCTGTTGTCCACCAGGACCCCCAGGCCCCTTTCCCCTACACTGCTCTCTAATATGTAATTTCCCAACCTATACTGGAACCTGGGGTTGTTCCTGCCCAGATGCAGGACTCTACGCTTTCCCTTGTTAAATTTCATCAGGTTATTCCCTACCCAACTCTCCAGCCTGTCCAGGTCCCCCTGGATGGCAGCACAGCAACTTCAAAATGTTTGTGTTTAGTGCAAACACAAGTAGTGAAATCATCAATACACTGTTGTCTAGCATTGTTTAGCAGTCGTGTGAGGATGAATTTTAAAAAACTTGTGGGTTTTTTTGTGTGTCAAGGTGTTTGATATCATCAGCTGCTCAAACAGCTTCTATTACTTTCTCAGTTAAGGGTTTTGCAAGACTTTTGAATAAATCAGAAGTAGCTTTGAAATGTTTTTATTCTCTACTTCAGTCCTAATTTTGAGTTATCAGAAAAATTTTGCCCAGCAATTGCTATCACACAAAAAAAGAGGCTACATTTCATTCCTACTTTCATTGCGTAAACGGTGCAGTATACCACTGACATACCTACAGATAAAACTAGCCCTCCAATGCTTTTTTTTTTAGCTGCCATGTCTGCAGGCAAATGTGGGTGAACAGGGAAGAATGAGTTATCTTTTCACCCACAAAATGTTCCAGCACCATGTAGGAGCTTGTACCTCTGCCTTTTGTGTAACATCTGTTTTACACAGAGATATGAGCCTCCAGCTTTCACCATGGTCAAGATGTACTGCTGGAGTGCACCCATCCTGCTAGAAACATGTTTGCGGTGGTGCTGAAGAGGGTTGTTACTTGGGCAAAGAGAAAACTAGAAACTTGTTACAGATTACCAGTGTGACTATAATACTTCTTACCAATAGATTTCCTCTTCCACATACATATACAGTCTTTGAGGATGCACATGGCTTCCTCTAAATTATTGGTATTTTATTTTAATGGCACAGATATAAATGGATCACCCAGCTATTACATTGGAGGGTAGAAAGCATAATGAATCACTTTAAAGTTATCATTTGTTCCAATGAAACCTGAGTGTTGTGGGTTTGTTGATATGTTCAACTGCATTAGGGAAAGCACAAGATACGTAGACTCATAGTAAAGGGAGGGGGAGGTATGCTTCTCTGAAGTGGTTACAGTTCACAAAAATCTGTCAGAGTTCTCTGGTATTATATACCTTTACTGGCTGTATTTATTTAAGCTGTTAAATAGTTATTTAGTTTACTTATTTAATCAAATGGCATATAACAAGGAAGAAATGTGCTTCTTGCATAGTGAAAGTGAAAAGAAAGACAGAGAAGTGAAAACTTGTATTTAAAGACAAATATCTTTCTGCCACAAATTCTTCATTAGAAAAGGGGCTAACAAATGCTTAGCCATTTCCTCACCATCTCTAAATGTAAAATACCTCTCTGCAGCCTTGAACACAGGCAATAACAAGATGAGTTATTTACAGGAGATTGTGTTAGTTCCAGTCAGTAACAGCAAGTACTGTATAAATCAATCCTTTCTGCAGTGTATATGCATTTTCTAGGATTAAAAAAGACAAAGGCAGATCTCTGTGAAATCCCTCTTTGTATTTAAATGGCCCCCTTCAAATTCTTCACATGATCTAGTCCGAGTGAATTCTTAGAAGAAAATAGTGTGCTAGCTCCTAGCACAGATACATATTTCACTGTTTATAAGTATTCCTCAGTAGTAACTAAGGCTGGTGTTTCATCTACTTTGTTAGATATCCCAAGCAACTCCACTGCAACTGTTAAGAGAAGAGGGATAATACTGCAATGTTTGTGGAAGATTTCACTCTAGATAATTTCATACTTAGCTGTCTCTTTTTCCTGTTTCTGCAGCCTCACTCATTTAACAGAAACTTCACAACTCCTCTTCACACCACCCCCCCAAAACCTCAGATGTATGTGCTCCACATGCCATATAAAATACATTTTTTCCCCAATGTCTTGTTAATGGTTTGCAAGACAGGAAAAAACCACACTTCTTTCACAAGAATAAAGGAAAATAGAGCGCCTGAAAATAGCATTTTACTCATATTTAAATAAGTTTTTTAAAATGAATGTTACACATACTGGTTAGAAACTGTATGCTTGTTGTCACACAAGAAAGCTCAACTTCATTTCTTAATTATTAAAATTAAACTGCAGACTGCATTCTAGATTTTAGACAATACAGGAAATAAAATAAATGTTCATATATCCTTGCTCATTGTTTAAAACGCTGATGTGAAAAAGTATTCCCAGAGCTAGTTAGTTAATATAACAGATGTCTTATCTCCTCCTAGACTGACTTTTTCTTTGGCTGCTTCCTACTACTGAAAAGCAGAAATGTGTATTATGTTTGGTAAGCAGTGTGGTATTCAAAGACTGATGTATTCAGCTATGAGCATAAGAGACATTATTTCATCATTGGTTACAACTTTCCCCAGTGGTGTTGTGCCATGATTTTCTCTAATTATTTTTCTTCTGATTTCTTTCTTTTTCACAGCTCGAAATGGAACACACTTTCACAGTTTTCAGGAGTAGCATATAGTTTTCTTGATATTAGCCAGCACTGAAAAATGCTTTTGGTTTGAGATGCTTGAAGAAAGCAGTCATGGAGTGAAGTGGGTGTTTCCCCTGCTCTTTGACATTTTAATAGGCTGAGCTCAACTTTACAATCTTATGTGCCTGTTACCTCAATGGAAGTGATCAGATGCTCTTAACTGGGAGCCTCCCTCAGACTGGGAACTGACAGTCTGATCAGCAGAACTTACACTGTGCCTATATGCAACTGTGACCTCATTCAAAGCCCGTTGTGGAACTTACGGCATTGGTGACATTTTGAGAATTCGTATTTCCTTGATTGTCTCTCATTCTTATAAACATGACTGCTAACAGTCTGACTATTCTATTTTTTTTTTTTTTTTTTTTTGGTAGATGTGGGGGAAGTTGTGGAAGAAAATGATTCATTTAGTTGCTCTGTGTGGGTGTGTGAGCCTATGGATTTAAAACCACAGGAATACAGAAAGATATGGTGGGAGGAGAAATTGCACTGAAGATTTTGTCAGATTCAGAAGCAACAGATGTAGTTTCTCTATGTGGTTGTATCAGTGAGAACTTGGTATTAGAATGAAAATACAATTTTTCAGTCGTGGTTGGATTTCCGTCATTTTATCTGATAAACAAACGTAATAATGTCTTGTCTGTCAAGTGGTTTAACAACTCTGTGATATAAATGTCAAGAAATGGCACAAATTTTCACTCCTGAGCTCATATGCCCAAGAATTTAACTCTGCCCAAAACAGTAAGGGTACAACCCCTGCCTAAATTAGATGGATGACTGGATCAGCAGAGTAACCCTTAAAAGCATTACTAGGCTGCTTTGGTTTGAAATATATCCAGGCAAATACACACCACGCAATGGCAGGGGTTGTATAAAAGGAAAAGGTGTGGGAGGGGTGTCAGCCACGCTTTTAGAGACTTTTTAGAGCCTACCTAGAATGCCAAATTGAAATACCAACACCAAAACAAAAACGGTTTGCTGCAGTATAGCAGACCCCAGTGTCAACACGGCAGCACCAAATGCAAATCTGCCATAAAAGATTAAAGTTTTCTGCTCACTATACATCCACTCAAGCGTAAATTCTAAATTAACAATTATAACCACCCTGTCCTTCCTATGAACACTGGCAGCACATGTTTGGGTTTTTTTTAAACACAGCTTTAAAGAAGGAAATTGTAGAGCTCTGCTGCTCTTTCTGGCTAAACTGGGAGTAATGGGAGCTCTTTCTGCTCCTTGGTTCTGTCAAGAGACAAGAGAAGAATTCCCTCAATACTTAGGTAACCTTCTGATCTATGAGGTCTAAACCCCTTGCTCCAGACGCTGATGAAGCCCCCAGCAGAGGGAGCTTGCCTGGGTGCTGGGGGGACATAAACCAGATTTCTGGGCTGTGAAGGATTGTGGCTGCAGAAAACATCTCAAAAGCATCAGCTAAGGGTAGTTTCTCCTCTCTGTGAGCTGTAAACAGCCTCTTAACTTTCACCAGGGACCACAGTGGCTTTTGACGCCAGCTAAATCTGACAAATGGAAAGGAGTGAAAAGCTCTGCCCTCGGATTCCTTTGACCCGTCTTTTACACTGTTATGTCTTGAGACAAAATTCCTTATTTCTCTGCCTCTAGTAAATGTTCACATTTCAAAGGTAGCTTGGAGGCCCTTCAACCCGTACAGAAGTTATGGATTTGGAGAATGGCTGAAGAAGACTGCCTCTCCACACTTACTTTTTGTTTTGATTTTTATGTTTCTTGTATATGTGAAGCCACTGACTTGTAGTCCAACGAAATAGAAATACCACCATCTCTTTTTGTCAGATAGGTGGACTTTTGAGATTAATATTAATGCCTATTCAGTACAAAAATGCAGGTTAGTGTTGATGTGCCAGTGTTCAGTGCCTGCTGACGAATGTAGTAGACTTTTCCATGAGAAGCTGGCCAGACAAAGAAAGCATGAGCAATCATTTGGTTAAAAGGCTAATACTAAAATCAGAGGCTAAAAGAAAGAACTAGAAGGCAAGATAGTTGAGAACTTGACCTTGCTAAAGGCCAAAAGAGCTTTGCAGACTTCTTGGGTGCGCCATAGTTGCACGTGCATCACCCTGTACTGTGTGGTGGGGGAAGAAACCCAAGACCAATGTGACCACAGGATTTACAAAAGGGAATCATGGACCTTGTCTGTTGTCCCACGTCAGAGGTTTTCTAACAGAGATTCAGGTCAGGCTCTGTACATTTTCAGTGCCTGCAATTAGGGAAAACATAAGGTCATGTTTTCAATTTACAATTTGTTCCTTGCAGTCTGGCATTGCTGATGATACTTAAGTAGTGGTTCTTAGAATAATTTACTCATCATGCTCAGATTTGGCACAAGACTTCTTTTGTATTTGTATACATTTAGAGTCGCCCATGTCGAGAGTTTGTTAATTACAGCTTTTGAATCTGTTCTCCTTAGCATCACAGGAATCCTTATATTTAAAATAACAGTAGGAACATAATAAACAAAGAAAGGAAAATAATCGAACACAACTGCCTTTAAGCTGATACATATCATGTTACACTAGATACTCCATCAAAATAAAAAACACTTAGAAAAGAGTGATTCTTTTATGGCAGTGAAAATAAAATATGTTCAACTTCTTATTAGAATGATTGATCAAATTGCATCGTGTTGCTGCCTTAATACCATTAGGACTTTAAGAACATTAATTTATTCACAGCCTTCATCTAACACTATACAAATCCCTATATTAAATCATTATGTATAGCTTCTTTAATATTGTAGACCTCAGTTCCATGTTTCTTACTTGCACTAAAAATGGTTCATTTTAAGTACTGTAAAATTAAGATTCATGTTTCTAGCAAATTAAATATACTTTTTTCTATGTATTATATAATTAATACTGTATTAATATCAGTTGTTGTCTTTATTGAGAAAGATATGTTTTAGCTTATCTCCACATTAAGGCTTTGAAAAATTATACTTAGTTGTGTTCAGTCACATTCCCAGCAATGCCTCTTTTGTCGTTCACCCTTTCCCCAAGAGCCTTGTATTTTCAATTTTCCTTTTTGTTATCAACTCAGAATCTTTCTCAGTCCCCAGAAAGCTTGGTTTTAAGACACTTGTTTCCAGTTTGTTTCAAATCTTTGCCCACAATATCATTCCATGCCATACAGAGCATCTATTCACCAGATGCCAGATGCATAAAGTGCTCTTCAGTTGGCGCCTTTCCTCAAAATTACTGACTTTTGTGCCAAACTAATTTCTAATTTTTGGACTTCATAGCAGCTGATTGTGCTGTTTCCTCAGGGCAGTTTTTACTGGAAACAGTCCCAGATGTCAGTTACTACTGTCACAAAGTTTTTGAAAAAGTCTCAGTATATTGTCTTTCTCGTGTATTTTTCGTGAAACATCCCAGGGTGACCAACCAAACCTGAGTAGACGTAAGTCATTGTGGAAGCCAGAACTTACTGCAGAGCTGAAGCATCACTTTCATGTTCTATGAGAGCTACCTTTCAACAGCTGCCTTTGCATCCTAAGTAACGTTCTTTTTGCGTTTTTTCAGACATTATTTAAACATACATGACTATGGTGGTAAATTCCTTAGGAATTAATTTTGCTTGCCTACCCTATTAGACCTCTTGTCATTTTTTTTTCTCAGAAGATGAAAACATGCATAAAACTACATCACAGTTGCAGTCTCCATAGCTGAGGTGTCTTAAGGCTGACAGTTTGACAGCTGCCCCAAGTTTTATGACTTGTAGAGCATAAATGCATAAAGATAGGATGGTTCACTGTAAAATGCTACACACTATTGAGTTTAGAAGACAAGCGTTATAGTGCAGGAGGAGACACCAGTAATGCTATGCCACATTTATATATATTTATTACAATACTGCCTTCAAGTAGATGACCATATGCTGTCATATAGCATTCTATTTTTATTCTGACCTCTCAAGAATTACATAAGAGGAATATTTAAGGACTCTCAGACTACTGTAAATCCTAGAATTTTGCCTTTCTTGCTTTATTGTAAGCCAAATTTTATTATATTTTTGTATGAAGTAATGGTAGGCACAACAGAAGTATCTTTGGTAGTTTACAAAACTACATTCAAACAGCATGTTAATACTGATTATCCATTTTCTAAGATTCTTCTTCTCCCTCATTCTTCTTTAGGCCTATCAAAAGCCTCTTTTTCTAACTACCTCATACCCTATAGCAGATGTTTTGCTGATCCTTTTCTCAGAGAAAGAAGACAACATAAAAGCAACTACTCCCCAGGAGCACAATCTGATCCCTTTAAGGGCTTACTTTAAGCCTCCCATCTGAAGGATTTTATGGGAAAGCACCTGAGTGGAGTGAATAGTTCTGATTTACAAGGAGATGCTTTCTCTGGAGAAGTGATGATTACAGTGAGACACTGAGGAGCCTGTTGTCCCTCCCGCTGTTCCAGGAACAACAAAGAAACACAAAATAAAGGCCAGAATTATTATGTAGTGAAAAGCACACACAAAAGCCCCATAGGTGATTTATATACACACCTGTGTTGGGTAAATCATTGAATAATCCCTAAAATAAGGAATCAAAGTACAGGTTGTCAAATACAAACATTATTCATTTTCCTTTCTACATTTTAATTAATTTTACAGGAGATACTCTTCTGTACTGAATATATTTTAGAACATCTTAGATATCTTTTTTTTTAATCTGCTACGACCTCTGTCTGGTGACTATACCATACATTAGCATAGGGTTGGATTCTCTAATCTATAATGAATCCTTCCTGTTTCGAACTACCATGATCAAATAAAGCTATTCTGCTTTAGAGCCTGGCTTCCTCCATGCTAGGGAAGTAGTAACAGCTGTTCAGTCTTCCCACTGCCACTCCTGTGAGATTAATGACATACAATTGTTTTGGACACAAATGAGGAAAAGTAGAATTCAACTTCCTCTTTGTATTGTTTCTTATCAAAAGAGAGAATGTTCTTGGGTGGTGGTTAAAGAAATTATGTTGTTGGTTTTACACATTCCATGACATGACAGACAAGTTAAATGACACATTAATAAAGACATTACATCGACTGGAGAAACTCCTAAGAGTCTTCTGAAATCCACCCCTGTTTCAGTAAGTATCGGTCCAAATGTGGGTGTTTGGGTTTTTTTATACTTTATTTTTTTCCCAAAGGTAAATGCACACATGACCAGTATTCCTGAGTGGAGGCATTCTCCTCATTCAGAGCTTTAGAAGGGTGTCCTGAAAAGCAAAAAAGTTAATATTTTAGATGCTCAAAACTGCAATAAAGATTATTAAATACAGATAGCCCTTAGTCATCAATTTTCCTTTTCCATACCATTTTCTTCAGTGCAAGTGTTTAGGTTAGGGCCAGTAGACATACAGCAATTTTCATATCTGGATTTAAATGTGTGTAGATCCTGAGAGTGTTTGGATCTCAGTCTTCCAGCTTTTCCCATCTTTCTAAATAGGTGTTTCATATTGTTGTACCAAGAAAAAAAAAAAAGCCTTCTTGAACCACTTTAGCTATAGTAGAAATATTTTCAAAGTTAGGACTATAATGTAAAAGTGACTATAACGTAAAAGTGCATTGCTCACTTTTTATTTTGTACACACCAGTCATAGATATTTGTTAAATTTATTGTGAAATTAATGGACTGGAACATCTTTGTTATTGTTCTTACCATTTATATTGTATTAAAGGGAAAGAGAGGTAAACCTGAACTGAGTGGACTCGTCAGCACTGCCAGTGTGTGGATTCTGTGTGAAAATAAGAGAAAGAAATCCTGAGAATAAAGAAATCTGACTAAGTCCAGGAAACACTTTACCTCACTAGTCTTCCCCTCTTATTTATTTATTTGTTTGTTTGTTTGTCTATTTATTTATTTATTTATTTATTTATTTATTTATTTATTTATTTATTTATTTATCTTTGCTCAGTTTCCCTTGTTTTGGTAAAAACAATAAAACGAGCAAAAACATCAACTTGAAGGAATGACTATTTATAGTCCCACTCTTTTTTCCTTTTCCACCTCTCCCTTACTAAGTAAAACAGTTGAGAGAACTGAAGTCTTGCAACCATGAGCAGCGTTTGCTTGACATTACAGTCTCTTTAGATGAAATACAACAGTATTATGATGGATGCTAAAGTGAGACAGGCAAAATTTTCCCTTTGAAGAAGAGGTAGAAGCCTTCACTTCTTTTCTTTAATCCTCAAGAGAGCTGACACCCTTACGCATGACATTATACTCACACATTCTCACTGGTCTTAGGACTAGATTCTGCTTCATGCTTTCACACAACACCTTCCCAGCTGTCTTATGCAAAGAGGGATCCATTTCTCTGCTGCTCTGTCTGGAACAACCTTTAAGCTCAATGTTTCCCATGTATGTTAGATTTAGTGTCAAGTTGCCATAAAGCCGGTAAAAGGAGAGATAACATGTCTTGATTGGGGATGGGAAGTGGTTGAATGTGGTCACACTGTCTAGTCAACTCAAAAGGTCTGCAAAGGTTTCTTCCCTTGTGAACTGTGAGCCTCCAGAAGTTTTTCCCAAAATAAGAGGCAGTATGAGTCAAATGTATTCTTAAATGTCAGTTCAGCACGTTGCACGACCATGAAAACCATACAAATGCGTTTCGTTTTTCTGTAGAATAATTCACACACACATGCAACTATACAATTACATAATGACAGAAGGTTTTCAGGTCTGTTCACAACTCTGGTATTTTCTATTGTATAAGACACAGAAAGTAGGGTTGTTTTGTTTGTTTGTTTGTTTTAAAAGCAAATACTGCAGGAGGTCCACTGGAATACAAAATATACCTTCATTTCTAATAATTTGAAGTACTATGGCTACCTAACATAACATAGACAGCAAATTTTGTAATTAATAATTTTAATAGTCTTACTGGAACTGAACTTTTATACTAGGAGATGGGACTCTCAATTTAAGGAAATTTAAGAAAATATTTCAGGAAAAAAAATCCAGATTCGAAAGATATTCTGAATGTGTCTTAAAAATAATAGTTATACTCCAAAATTAAAAGGATAATTTAACCATACAATATTAATGCAAATATTGATCCTTATGGTTAAACTTGCTTTTAAAAAGATATTTATATGTGTAAGATATTTCTAGCTTTTAAATAAAAGGCTGGCTGATTTTTCACAGGAGATTTATCAATATACTTAGAAGTCATCTTCGGTATAAAACAAGATAAACAGATCTACTGATACTTTGTCTTTTTGTATACTGCATAGCAGCTACATAGCCTTTAGTACTACGATAAAAAGCATCTATGAGCTGTCTTTCCCCTCCCATCTCTCCCTTGGAAAGTAAGGTTACTGAGAAATTTTCACAGGTGGAAAGAGAGTAAGGAATGCTTTGAGGGGGTTTATTTTCAAGTCATTGATAACTTAATATAACTAAAACATTTCTGAAACAGCATCTGAGCATTTTGTGTGTTTAGAGTGCAGTACATACTGTGCTATAGTATGGAGTCTTGCAACAGGACAGAAAATGCATCTATGCTTTGTAAACAGATTTTTAGCGCCTGGAAAGTTCTCTTGCACAAATAGTTCTGCATTATGCCATGTGCTGACACCTTCGAAATCTTGCTTGAAGTTGTTTATAGATTTGTCTAAATTGTGGTACTTACACACGATGGTTTATACGATGACAAATTACTCTTCACATGTGCAGGACTATGTACAGTTGTAAGGTTTAGCACTGCTATATAAAGCATTAAGCTTATTACGCCCAAAAGAATTAAATTATGCTGAGGCAATTTGATTAGTTGTGTCCAAAGGAAGACACAATTGTAATGAGCTAGAAGCTTGAAGTGAACATTGCTAGCTGTAATACATTGTAATTAAAGAAAAAATATTTGCTTAACTATTTTCCTTATATCTATTTTCCCTCTTGTTTAGACAATTTGTTGTTATTGTAAAAATGTCGTTTGACTTCCAGATGATTCAAAGCATGGATAGAGCTTTCCAACCTTGTTTCAGTGTTTATACACACGACACACAATCTTGTGTTCATTATCTGCATCAGAAATTCTGAATTTGTCGGATTTCTTTCAAAATGTTAAATTATAGGCATCTTAATTCAAATTTTCTTAGAACGTCTAGGTCTCTGTATGAATTGTGATATGAAATTAAATAACACCTACTCATTTTGTTTTGGCAAACTTAGACCAGTCATGAATGGAAGCTGGTTAATATTTTTACTTGAAGTCAATGGAAAACCTAAATTCCTCCCGGTGGCCTGCTAAATGCCAAAGAAGAGAGGACTACTGAAGCTGTGAGGCAACACACTGGCCTAATCAATAGACACTTCCAGAGGCAGGTTATTCAAAATCAGCACCTTGGCTTCAGAAGCAGGTAGTGATGCACTGATGGTAGGTGATGTTTCATGGGCAGTCTTCCCAGCACAGCTATTTTCAGCAAAATATAATTTGATAAGCATTTTCATCTCGGCACAATTTAGAGTATTTATTCCTTCATAAGTTTTAATTCCTCTTAAGAGGAATGATCCTATCAACATAAAGGGGTCATAAGGATTGCTGCATGATCAGATTAACCTCTCTTCTACTTCATTGCCTCCAAGCTTTAGATCAGTTCTGCTTGATTTTGACAACAGTTTGTGTGCTGTTTCTAGGCTACTCTTTCCATTTTATTGCCATGATACTATATTTATTTATTGATATATATTACTTTATTTATTATACATTAATTGTTATTGTCCCATTCCTACCATCCTGTGATTCCATGAGGATTACATACCAGCACTATATTTTAGGAACTTCTCTCTCCGTTTTTGTAACTTTTTTTGTCACTAGCTAGTTGTACTATATGTGTAACACAGATTCACACTGATATTAATAATAATCAGCTTCTTCACAAACTGAGGTGAGCGAACACCTGTTAATAATAGAGCTGTTTGCAGTATTTATGAGGAAATCTCAGAGCCATCAGAACTTCACCTGAAGATTAAGGCTATATGGATTTATAAATTTTAGCTCACTCTTATAGAAGTTTTTTAATGCTTGCTACGGTGGTTGATAGGTTAGATGTGGATTTCATACTGCGGTTGCCCCATGAAGTTCCTTGCAACATCCCCTAAAATCCCATGCTTTCTCACTGCCACCTGATTCCTCGAGAATTGAGAAAGAAGGCTGACTTTTTTTCTCCCTTCAAGGTGAAAATATGGAGTGAAAGCAAACAGGCATGACTTAGTGCTTTGTCTAGACAGAGTTTGTGCAGTATGTTTATAGTTCAGGAACTATTTATCAGTTATTTAAATTAGTGTTGATAGTATTATCCATACACTTGCTTGTGGCATAACCCCTTAAGAACAATAATTCCTTAAAAGCGACGTTTACCTGGGAACTCTTCTCCTGCTTTTCACTGTTTTCTACCCAGTAACAATAGCTCCTCAGGAGCAATTTGGCAATTTGACATCAATATATTGCTACTGGGTTTTGGTTTTCGTTTTGTTATTACCAGTATTGTGTGTTGTGTTATTTTTATTTGTAATATGTTATGTTAAGGAATGTAAGATATTCAATATTTTCTAGATTTCAGACAGGATGTTCAGTTTAATTCTGACTTTTCAAAACTCAATTTCTCAGGTTAATTCAAAACTATTTATTAATTATTATGCAGAATATAAACTGATGTCGATTTATTTCAGCTTGATAGCTTCAAATGATACAGGTGACAAATGGAAAGTGTGCCTGAGAGTCCTTTCAAAATCTGCGCCTGAATTGTGCTGGATCCATTGAATGGTACTGTATAAACTCATGGTAAAAAGCAAATTTGCATCCATTTTGAGTAGAGGTGGAACCAAGCAGTTTATTTACTATGTGTATGAGATACACTTACTTCAGCAAATCCAGTGAGCACTAATCCTGACTTTATTTAAACTGACCTAGTTGAAGATGTCCCTGCTCGTTGCAGGGGGTTTGGACCAGATGACCTTTGAAGGCCCCTTCCAACCCAAACTATTCTATGAGTCTATGACATTGAAAAAAAAAATAAAGATTGCAGTGTTTTTTAAAGTGTTTACTCCAAAACTTGGAAAATTTAACCCATGCCTAAATGAAGGAATTTTCTTTTGGAAAATAAACTTGGAGACAAGGAAGCCTTCATTTTTCCAACAAGTCTGAATTATTGCTGTTACAGTTCAACCCCAATAAATAACTTTCTGATTCTCTCCCACTTTACTTTTCCCCTCTAGAATAAAAAATGAGTCTACATTATAAGACTAGGTCTTAACTTACACACCACACCTGTAATTTTCCATCATATTTACTAGTCAGTATTTTTTATATCTTCTAATTTCGGTCACTGTATTTGTTTACTAACACAAAAAGAGTCACAGTAGGTAAAACTGCATGTAAGAACTGCCATAACAAATTTAAAAACAAAAGTATTCATTTTAATTATATCTAATATCACTTTCCATGTATTTAATTGACACCTTGAGCATTCATTCTTGAAGAACACAGTTTAGTTTCAGTAAGAAAGCAATTAAAGAGGATATTTCTACTCCTGGATTTTTTGCTTGTTTTGCTCTTGTTGCTTATTTTTCCCATGCCTTCAAAATAACCAAAGTTGTGTGTGGTTTCATGAATGTGTCTTTGTGCAATGCACAGCTGCAGAAAAAACAAAACACATTCTGATTAAGGGTGATGGAGGTACTTTCTATGACTGATATGTTCAGCTTTGTGTTGTTGCCTGCCCATTCAACAGCTAAGAATCAGAAAAAGTAATAAAGGAAGAGGCAAAAAAATGAGAAAGAAAGGTAAAATAATGGTACTGATACAACCTCCCCATACCTCTTCAAGGTACAAGAAAAAGTGATTGTGCATCATATATATTGGGATAAGAGTGTTTGGGAGGAATACAACACAGATAAGTCAGTAATCCTGGGATCAAGGAAGACAAAAATCTCAATAATCATTCAAATAGGAGGAAATTTGAAAAGAAATGAGAAGCTATCAAAAATGTGCCATTGATATCTATCTGTTCAAAACGATAAGGTGATTTTTTTTTGTTTGTTTTATTTTCAGTGCTGCCGTTTGTCACAAAGAGGGTTTATTTATTTATTACTTTTCCTAAAGGCTTTTTTCCTTGCAAAAAGTAATGTAAATTACTCTGTTTCTAAAGCCCTCTGCCAGTGCAAACATGCCATGACAAATTCCCTCAAGGAAAGTCCTGCAGGTCCAAATCACAGCTGAAATTCCTCAGTGAGACACGCAGAATGCTTGAGACTGTTACCTGATGGCTGGTTGGAGTGACTGCATTGCAGAATATCAACTTGAAAGGGACAAAAGCCTGAGGTTCTGTACATCTGGCAGTACAGGTGGCTGCTCAGCAAACCAAAGAGCACCACTGGGTTGTTTGTTGGTTTTTGGTGTTTTGTTTTGTTTTGTTTTTTGTTTTTTTTTAATCCTATCACTCCTTAGAAAAGTATGATGAAATTGTGAAAGTACGCAGCATTGGTTCACTTCTATTAACCTGATATTCAGTAACACTTTTTCCTGGATTGCATCTAGACTATTGGGCTGGAGCAGTCTGTAATTGATCCAGCAGTTCAGCTACCCTGATACACAGCGTGCAGTGACTTTCCTTCCTACTGGTGTTTCTTCTTCCAGTGGAAACTGGAAATGAGGGAAGAGGAAGAGAGAAAATTATATTAAATTGCAGCTCACCTTATCCTGCCATAGGATGTAGTCAGCACCTGTACCAAGGTTCAGGGACTAACAGCACCTGCAGTTTGAATGAACCATTAATTTCAACAGAAGCTCATGCTTCCACCAGCATGGTGGTCAGAGCTTATAAGGAGACCCACTTCTTCCCTTAAATTGAAGTGATTTCTGGGGATAAGTTAGGCAGTATATTATATAATCCACATGGAAGCCACAGCGTTCTAGAAATTAATATGTGGGGGGTTGTGATGGGGTTTTTTGTTGCTGTTTGTTTTTGTTTGTTTGTTTGTTTTCCCTGTATCACCATTGCAATAGTTTAAGTTACAAGAGAAGACAGGAATAGTGTCACCGGCTTGCTGTCCTGATTATTTTGTTAAACAACAAGCCTGAAAAGGACTGATTTGTTTCCATCTGCGTGCTTCTGTACATCTGTTAAGCTAAACAGATTGAAGGGATTGGGAAATACTATCAGACTAAACACTGTGATTTCTATGCTTTTTATAGATGGAAATGACCTAGCTACTCAAAAATAATGTTTTATTTAATAAAGAAGACACAGGTGAGTTAGAATACTGTTCAAAGCTTATTATGTAAATTATGTCATTCTCATCAAGTATTTCTGAAAACATAGTGTCTCTACTGTTTGGACATCTGCAAATATATTAGCAGTGTGAAAAAGGCTCAACTAAATGAGTACAATATATCTAATATTACTAATATTGACTGTTCTTGCATCATATGAATACCAAGAAACTTCATGAAATGTCCAGTGTTAATAATAGTAATTCAATAGCAAAAAAATAGATATTGTATTCTTTCTTTTCCCTTCCTCACAATACATTTTCACTTAAACTAGAATTGCTTGTTCGTTTCTAGAAAATTCTGCTCTAAGTCTGCATATAGTTTAATGTTAGAAATTATTGTTTTTCTGACTGCATGCTAGGAACATATAAATCTTTGTAGTGTAGCTTGATGCATTCACTTATGCGCACACACACACACATATATATATATACACCACGCAGCTTGCGCTGTTCACGGACTGCAGTTTTAATAAACTAGGAGAGGATCACAGTAGGCTGTTCTAGTCACCACAAGCCTAAGATATCTACAGCGTCATCATCAAGTTTAATGTTGCTAATCATATCTGTGTGAAATTATGTTATGGTAGTAACTATTGAGCTGCTTATGAGTAGGCTGCACACAGATGCAGGAAGGAACAAACTCAGCAAACTCAGAGCATCAATAACCATAGCAGGAATAGAATGGTACAAGCATACCACAAATTCTTGTACTTCACGTTATTTTCAACTAATAAAAGTAGTTCAAGTGACCTGCAGTCATGATTTTAAGATAACCACATTTTCAACCATCAGGAATGGTAACATTTTAGGCCAAAAATCCTAAACTGGCAGTTTTCCTTATTCTGCTCTACCTATAATAGAAAATTTTGAGATGAAGGGCTAAAAACCCACTGAGTTATGTTTCTTTCATCTGTGTAGCCACAAAGGGAAGGAAAACAAGGGGGAAACACATACAAGGTAACTACCAGATTCTGCCCTGATCAAGATAACTGCCTCATTGTGTCCATTATAAATGTAGTCATGACTGTCGTTCAAATTTTGGCCTTAAACAATGGAGACCATTAAATGCATATTTGCTACATATTGAGAATGTTATGGGAATGACCTAAATATTTTATACAAGGGTAGCAATATATCTTGAACAAACATTATCTAGCCATAACATTCTGGAACATGGACTGCTGAAACAATTGTGGCTGGGGAGAAGTTCTTACAGGAAGACTAATATCTCAAACTAAATTTGTTTTCAGGTCTCCATTTTTAGAAAGGCTTTCCTTTTCCAGTTTAATGCAGAAGGACTATGTAGTGGGGGAGGCGGAGGTTTCCCTGCTTATGCCCTTCCCTGAGGGCTTCACTGAGGAAGAATTATTGTACATTCACAAGACATTCCGCAGAACAAAAAGACCACCAGAAAACCCCATGGGAGCAAGCTGAAGATTATTCCTGTATCTTTCCCTTTCTTTACCCATTTTTTGGTCTGGCTAATTCTAGAACATGGGCATAAAAGGCAACATCTAGGAAATTACAAGAGCCTAGATGTTTGCAATGACACAGACGCTGCAGCTCAGACATACATACAATATTAAATTTGTAGAATTCTTTGTATGGCTCTCTGCCACCATAACTACTGCCTTGAAAAATGCTAAGAAAGGTCTTTTCAGTGTAACAACATATTGATCACTACATCCTACAGTGACTTTCCTAAATGAAATATTAGGAAATTATAGTTTCCATGCTTCTGTGAACTACTAGTGGAATTCTGATTTTCTCCTTTGTCTCTTCAGATTTTTTTTAAAATGTCTTCTTTTTGGTCACAAGTTTCTCCTTAGCCATTGCCAGTTTTCTTTTCAATAACCACCTCTTTTAAATATTGGCTTATTGTTATTTCCAAATTTCCTTGTCTACTGTGTTTGTTATTTTTTCTCAGTTTTATCTCCTGTTCAATTCTAGCTGCATTTCTAGGAATGTGCTGTATGAATCCCACTTTTAGAGAGTTAAACTTTAAAAGGTCTGTGACTCCAATAAAATACCACAAGACTTTTTTGCTATTAAACATCTCGAGATTGTATAGAGATGCTTAATTACTTTCAGCGGATAACAAATGCATAATTACACCAAGAACAACATGATGTTATCTTATTGCTTGTCATGCACAAGACCATTTGCCAGATTTTCTGATATGATGGAATTAGGGAACTGGATGAAACACAGACTCAATTCACTGTATATTGTTGTAACTATTTATATTTTCAGTAAGGACAATAGGAATGTTTACTAGAAAAAAAAAAATTAAAAATGTAACAGAGTTGCATTTCATTCAGTAAGACACTTCAATAACTGAAGTAACCTTTAGCTGTAACTCCTGATTCTGTCAGGGTCAAGGTAGCAATGAGATCAGGTATTATTTCTTCTGTAATTGGAAATATGTTTAAAACAAATCATACTGGTCTTGGGCCATTAGGTAGACCACAGGCCACCTTAAGCCAAGCCTGAAGGTCTGCTGAAAGGCTCAGACAGACCAAGTTGCAGCTCTTTGTTTCTTTCTCAACATGGATGAGACCACCTCACCCGACTTCTGTGCTTATTGTTTAGTTTCTTTTCAAATCCCTCTCTACTTCAAAATATTGTCATATGTTGCTTGAAAGGATTATCATCTACTTTTGAAGGACCATCTGTCATGCTGTTCATTACTGGAGAAACTTCACTCTTAATTTCACAGCCTGAAAGAGCCCAGATCCAAACTTACCAAGTGCAGAGTCAGGGAATTCTTACAAGAGAAATCCTGGATGAAAAAAATCATGCTTGCTGTCTTGAAGTCTTACTGCTTCTAGGATAACTCTTTTAGTAAGCCTTGCTTACCAAAGAAACTGCAAACTGGCTCCAGATATACACCCTCAGAAATAACCCAGCAATATTTTATACCTCTGAAATGAGCTGCTTTTAATTTATGGCAGGTAGATTAGATAGCAGCTCCATTGACCATTTAGGGGAAATGATAAACTTCTAAAGTTTCATGGTATCTTGGTGATGCAATCTATTGTAGCTATAGGGATGCCGTGAGAATACTTGTGTAAAACACTGAAAAAAACTGTTCCGAACAGTATTGTGCTGAGTTCACTGGGATTGCTAAGAGAATTGATAGGTCATAGAAACTGGTTCTGTGCAGGTTTTGAAGCTGCTTTTATCTACTGTTTTCTAGAAGATTAAAGACATACACTAAAAATTAACACTTATTTTTAAAAGCTCTTTTGTTACAAAGAATGTCCATTATATCTGTTTTTCCACTTCAATATTTTATTTGTCATGGGCATTACAAAGTTACATATATAATATAGATCACAAATTATAAATAAGGCAAATTCCTTTAGAAGAAACAGAAGAACATTTTTTTTTTTTTTCACAGACAGATAGGTTTTTAATTCAGTATCATCAATAGTATTCATGTAAACCGAAAAATATTTAAAGAACATTCTGAACTGCAAAAGAACACACTAGACACTGGTCTGGTTTTTTTTTGTGTACATCAAAAATATACAAGCATTTAAGAGACAGCTGCTGTATAGCTGAGATTGTTAAAGCTTTGCTTTTCAGACAGCATTGGAGGCTCTACATTGGAGCTGACACTACATCACTAGTTGTAAAAACTAACAGGTAAGTCACTATAACTGAGGAGCTAAGCATTTATCTTGCATGCAGGGCACATTGATTAGAAGGTTTTCAGAAGACTCATTACCAGCAAGTGTTAAATACTACAAGTAACTCTGTGGGCCAGACTGAATTCAGAGAACCGGAGATAATGGGACTATAAAGATGATATGTAGCTAGCAACAGTTGTGGCTTGCTTAGGAATACATGTAAACACACTCTGGTTAGGACACTTAACAGGATAAATGTGGAAAAAAAGAAAGGATAAAGCAAACAATATATCAAAAGGCTTGTAGACAGTTTTCAGTACACGCATGTTCTCCCGGAATGTTGAGAAGAATAAGTGTTCAAGTGTTTCTCATAGCAAAGATATCTGCTCCTGTTACCGTTTATCCAGTGTTATTGTTTGTTCTATGCAATGTGGTAGCGCTCTGGATTCCTGCTGGCTTCAATTCTCCAGAGACAGTTGTTTCCCCGCTCTCCTGCCCTACCAGGCTCACTGTCCTCTCCTCTCTTCACTTCCTCAGGTCTCTCAGCCACAGCTGCAATCAAAGAAAATTTGTTGTGGGAATGACAGAAAGTTGTAGTCACTCTGGTTGGGAAAGGTTTGTTACAGGTTTAAATCATAAAACCTACAAAAATTACAGTTGCTCATTGAGAAACAGTCTCTAGGAGTAAGTCCTACACAGGTTACCTTGTGACAGAGGCCATAAACCATGGGCAGGGCAATTATCTGTTACAGGTGACACAGGTACAGCTCACTCTGCTTTCGAGAACTCTGGACTCAATGAATGACTGCATTTTCTATCATGTCAATGAAAATAGTTTGAATGGAACTAACACATGCCATATTTTTGTTCTCAAGCAGGCTATTTCCTGAGAAGGTATTAAAATAACTGTGTTTGGGTGTTCTTGTTTGTTTGTTCTTGCTTATAATGAATTACACACGGTCATGGAAATCTCTCTGTGTAATTATACTGATCTTGTATTTTAGCCTTGGCCTTTGGCATTCAGACATCTGTGTATCTGTTTGCTATTTTTTCATATTCTCTGTATATAACTACTGGATTTGATAGGAAGTCTCATTAAAAAGAAAACACTATTGCCATTAATACAATACCTGTAGCTTATCTTAATCATGGCAAGGTTTTATAAGGCTAAATTAAACTAGCTATATTTATTAAAATCAGCTCAGGTTTGTTGGTACAGAACTTAAACTCTGGCACAGCAACTGCATTGTCACCTCTAATTTAGATAATTTTTTTGCTCATTAGTCTTACTTTTTGTATACTATTTCTTGTTAATGTGAGCAGAAAGAGAATTTGCAACCTACTGGCTTAGCCATCAGACCTGTAAGCTTGTTTCAGGCCCTCTCAAACCACAGATTTTGTTAATATTATAAGTTAATCATAAGCCAATAGCAACAACGACCTGTTAATACATACAGCTTGGTAATGTTTTAAAGCAGAAGTAAAATGATCAGCTTGTTTTTTGTATTTGTTCTGTGTAGAGCAGCACAGAATGTCTTGGTGCAGCAAGATCATATGTTGGTACAGCTGGATCATATGCTTCCCACATTTGCTCATTGTCATGATGATTTACTGTTGTGACCAAAACTTTCCTGCTTCTGCATACTAATAATTGTAGGCAATTTGTTTTATTTATAGCCAAAAGCATTGGAACTATACTCTAAGGTTACATGTGTACTAGTAAATTGAATGAGTGCCATGGAACTTCTTGGACATTAAAACTCAATCATTGGTAGTTTTAAATGGTTAGAACCATCCTTTACACATTTTTGGCACGTTCCCCCATCATTCCCGGGTGCAGTTCAGGGGTTAGCTCAGGCCAGTGGCCATTTGCAATTTGCAGTTTGCATGCAGTCTACTTAGCTTGGAAACTAAAAAATATAATAGTATGGATCTGATTTGTTGTGTGCCATTGAGCTTTGGTGGCAGGGGAGGATCCTGGGAACAGAAGGTATTTGTTGAGCCCAATAGTTTGACTGTCAGGAAAACAAACATCACATAATGTATGCAGAAACAGTATTTTTATTTAAATGAATTTGTAGCTGCAGACTCTTTGCATATTGGTGTAACAAACATAAACTTACTGCCTCAACAAGGAGGGAGAGGAGAAGGAAGAAGTGGTGGTTGGGTAGTGCCCTGGTTAAGAGACTCTACCAGGTCCTCCTGACTTGCCCTGGGGAAAAGACGATTCATTACTCCTGATTACTTTATGGCTCTCAGTACTTGATTGGGAGTGGATTATGTTGGATTAAAATAATGAGTGGCTCTTTTCATGACAAAAACATGAAGCTCACTGCGAATGATAATGTAAAGACTGTTTCAGCCATTCAATAAAATTTACTTATAACGTTTGTGGAGGGAGGGCTGCTGAATGTTTGGAGCAGGTAAGGTTAATTAAGTTGCTTGCTATATCTGTATAACTCTTCAGAATTTTTTTGTTTTAGATTAAAAAAGAGAGTTCTCTTGAACTCAGAGGCAGTTTCTGTATGAACTTATCTTCTGCTCATTTCTGTACATGAGAGAAAACCTTGGTATAGTAAGCAATGTAGTGATTTTTATACTTACTCTATAATGATATTGTTCCTTTATTCCTGTGCTTACAGGTGAAACATGCTTTTCATTTCACATATCATAGGATCTGAGCAGAATCATGATTCTGCCTCACAAACGATTGTTATTAATTTCTCAAATTTTCTCAAAATGGAAAAATCTTGAATACTGACTCTAAATGTGTTTTTTGCCTAATCAAGCTTTTTTTTTTTTTTTTTTCTGGCCCCATTGGAACAATGAAGACTGTAGATTTCATTGGATTAGTGCAATTCAATTAATTTAAAATATTTTAAACACCATTATTAACAAAGGCCTTTCAGCACTAATCATTGTGTGAGAATCATAGTCTACTTGTCCAAATATTAATTATGTTTCATATTTTTCATCCTTTGTATGATGCTTCAACTTCTGGAAATGCTCCCCAGTTAAATACTCAATAAAAAATGGGTGCATTTTTGAACACTGGCGTATCAGAAGCTCCTGCAAGGGTAGTGGGAGTGGGGAGCCAGGTATGGAGACAGAAGAAGAAAAAAGGAGTGTGCAGGTTCTGTCCTATATTGACAAAAACACAAAAAGCAGAAGAAAAAAAAAAAAAAGAAGGAAAAGAGAAGGAAAGAAAAGAAAAGAGAAGAAAAGAGAAGAAAAGAGAAGAAAAGAGAAGAAAAGAGAAGAGAAGAGAAGAGAAGAAAAGAAAAGAAAAGAAAAGAAAAGAAAAGAAAAGAAAAGAAAAGAAAAGAGAAGAAAAGAAAAGAGAAAAGAAAGATAAAAGAAGTTTCTTGTCAATATAATTCTTGTTAAAACCATACATAGTTCAACTGGTACCTGCAAATGAAGCTTCTGTAAGAAAGGTCATCATAAAGCAGCATATTATTAGACCCTTTACTGAATTTATTTTTTTTTCTCGATACAATTATTTCTGCTTAAGTTTTAAAAATGTGATACAGAATTTCCCTCCATATTCCTGGTTCCTCACAGTAAAATGATTGTGTGACCTTCCCAGTCACTACAGAATCAGTGTATACGCTATTCACTGACTCTAATTCAGCTTCCCTAAATGATTAATTTCCTGAATTGAGTACAAAGAAAATCGTCTGAGTTACTGTAGATATTCTTTCTTAGCAGAACAAATGCTTTGCAGAAACACCCACGTCAGTGATAGTTCTGTATATCCCCCAAATCTGAGCTGCATAAGTCACAATTTTAAATAACAATCCTCTTCCCTCATCTCCAGAGAGGCAGAAAGGAGATCACAGATAACCAAACCAGATTTCTTCTGCGTTGTTTGCACTGGAGGCAGCTAGAACAAGTCAGCACACAGAATTAAGCTGAGGGAAGTAAAATTTTGGTCATGGACAGAAATAGTAGGATAAAGGCTAGAAATGAGTCAGAGATGACCCTAAGATAACAAGCGGTGTTTATAATTCTTATAAATTCCTCCCAAATGACAAGACTTCGTTGGACTTGTTGTGATCCTGTGAAACTCCAGCCTGCTCAGGAATTTGTCTATTTAGTAAAAGTCCTCTCTTCCAAACAGCCCCCACCTTGTGAAATGAGTAAGGGGCCAGGAGACAGAGCTGAGGAGGGGACTGTCCAGGGCAGGAGAAGAAGAAATGAGACAGAATGGATATGTGGAGCAAAATAATATTGTTCATTTTGGAGTCAGGGCAGCAGATGTGACTGATGACAAGTGAGAGCTCTGGAAGCTTTAGAGGATGATAACCACAAAGGATACTGGATAGAACAGAACATGTTCTTTAATATGGCACCTCAGCACGTCAGGGACAGGGAAAGGCACAGTTCACTATTTGCACAAACACATTTTTCTTAAAATCTCATCATTGGATGGCATCATGATTCATGACTCTAAAGGCAAAAATGCTGGATTTGAGCAAGGAGGAAAAAAAATGATCACTAATGGTTCAGAAGTATTTATTAAGGGAAGAAGTGAACTTTAGTGTAGACCTAGTAAGTCACTTGGGTAGTAGCCTAGACATGAACGAGAAGAGACTAGTTAGAGCTGTACAATACACTAGAAAGTGATCTGCACAGGAATTAAATCCTTTTGATTTTCCACATGACATCAGCCACAGTCATTTTTTGCAAGACCAAACATGTTGTTAAACCTGACAAAATATTACTTTGAAAAATAATAATAAAAAGAAAAGCTCAACAAAAAACTTATGCTGTAAAGAAGGCTCTAAGATTGCTGAATCATGGTTGTATAGTTTTTGCTTGTTTTACACTGAATATGAGCAAGATCTCTACTGTACCCAAATTATCAAATAAAAAAGAAAATACTGAGCCAATGGATTAGGCAAAGAGACTGCGAGAACATCAGGAGAGGACAGATTTGCAAAAGGTGTGGATAATGCGATATAGAAATTTTTAGGTAACTGTGCTGAAGATCTGAAATCTCATATTTGTTCTTAAATAGGTGCCTGACCCATAGGAGTGAATTTCCAATGGCAGACAGCGGAGGCAACCGTACAGATGCAGTTTCTGTCCAGCAACATGAGTTTTCCTTACTCTGTTTTCCAAATTAGGGAGTTGAATAGTTACCTCACTGGTGCCATGCACATTGCCATGGTCCCAGAAGGGAGCTGGGAGATTAAGTCCATCACGGGAGGCTAAAGTCTACTTCCTTCTTCATGTAGTTGCCAGTAGATTGGGAGCTGGCAGATGAGACAGCATAGGTATCGGTGTCTCTGGCTGGATTCAAGTAACACAAAAGCTCGAGAAAAAGTTGAGATGCTGAGGTCCAGTGAAGCATAAGAGGTTGCCAAAGACTTTGTTCAATCTTAGTGAGGAAATATGAGACAGACTTGGAAGCAAACTAAAAATTAGAATAAAAGGAGCCTTTAACAACGCATATAAGTTTTCAACTAAAAGATAGTGTAGGTAAAGAGAAGAATGAAAAAGAGCAGCCATTTATGTTGTGTATGGAGTGATCACAGCACACATGTTGACAGAAAAAGAAACCAGTGAGCAGGAAGAGTCTGGCGGTGAGGAGAGTACAGAAAGGGACTGGGAAGTTTAGGCTAGAAGAAAGTGCGTGCTTGGACAGGTGGATGGGTTTGGAGTGAAGAAAATGCATTTAATCAGTCAATGGAACAATCTCCCCAGGAAAGTGGTGGATTCACCAACATTGGATACTTTTAAGCTTGTGCTGGACCATCTTGTCTAGACTGCGCTGTGCCAAGAAAGGTTGGACCAGACGATCCTTGTGGTTCCTTCAAACTTGATATCCTCGGATTCTATGATTTCTAGTTTCAATCATAAAATCAAAAGAAGAAAGGGGGTGGAGAAGGGAAGGTAGTAAGACATAGTGTACAGTACTGCCCACCTTTTTTCCAGGGTGCTGGCAAGATCTTGTAAAGGGAGAAGAGAGAGTGAAAGGGAAAGCGACTGAGGAGAGACAGATGCTAGCGAACAGTTGACATCCTCTGCAAAGGTGTTTGTCCAGGAGTGTGGCAGGCGTGTGACTGCAAGGCACTGACCTCCTGAGCCATATGGTTCTTTTACTGTATTTTCTCAAAAATTTTGTTTGCTGAAGACATATTTTTCAAAATATCATTTGATCAGCTCCTGGAATACTAGCATCATTAAGGTTTAGGCAAATTAATTTTATCTGCATGTTGTGGCTTCAGTGTACTTTGCATCTGGGATAGCCTGGCACACAATTAAAGCCGAGCAATTAAGCTGGTAAACAAGCGCGCGTTATGCTGCCTAATCCCAGCTCCGAGCGCCCGCGGAGGGGGCCCGTGCGGCGGGACGCCCGGTACCGCAGACGCCGCAGCTGCCGGCTCTGGGAGAAGCTGCTGTGCTGCGGTTGGCGGTGGCCGGGCTTTGCGCAATCCCGCGTTTTTACCGCACGGTGATACCTGGGCCACAGTTATCGCCTCCGTCAGCAGAGCGGGACAGCAGGGCTTGCATAACCGGGGCTCCAGCAAGCAGCGAGGGAAGGTGCGAGGTGGCGCAGCGCTGACAGTCGGACACCAGCACCACGGACACTGCTCAGCCTCCCGGCAGCCGAGAACGGGCGGCTGCGGGGGGACAGACCCGCGGAGGCCGGGGCTGAGCTCGCAGCTGGGGCCGCTCTCGGGCGGCTGGGCTCGGCCATCCCCCGGGACGCGGGTGCGTTTGAAGGGGAAAGAAGAGAGCTCTTTCCGGCTCTCGTCTCGGCCCTGACCGCGTACAACTTGTGTTTACACAGGGCGACTCCCAGGCTCCCAAGCTGAGTGTTGAGACAAAATTTATTGCGGTTATTCCGGGGGAAGAGCTCTGCTGCTGAGAAGGGAAACAGAGGAAGAAAATGGGCGGGAGAAGTGGCGGCGGGTCAGAAAGGCACCGGGGCTCTTCTTGGATGGTTTTATTTGTCAGCTGTTTGGCAGCACCTCTTACTTTTTGCGAGGCTGCTCCTTTTCTTTAAAATAAGTGTTTAGCTTAAAATGTCAGTGTAATAACTCAGGGATTTAAACCCCAATGAGATATGAAGCACATCCGCGTCCAGTAAGCCCCGCCGGTCCTCTCAGTGCTCAGCGAGTGCAACCTTGCCCCGAGGAGTTCTTTACTTTCCCAGGTGTCCTGCTGTTCTTGTCCTTGGTGGTGCCTGTCCACCTCTCCCGCCGCGGGCACTCCTACCCTGGGCTCCCTCCCACCCCTACTTTTGTCGATCGCGTATTATTTCTGGTTTCTCTGCTGGGCGATCTCCGGTCGTGACGGCTTCAGCCCGGGGGGCGCAGGAAACAGAGGAGGTGGCAGCGCTGGGGTGGAGGGGTGACAGACACAGAGGTAGTGTGTCATCGTGCCACTGAGGTAGTGTTCTTTTTCTTTGCAAACTGAACGCTGTGACCTTTTTTTTCCCCCGTTTATTTTTTTGTTACTAGGGCTACATGGGCGCTTGAAGCTGACCTTCCTTCTCACTTTGCTGCGGGAGCCCCCTGCGCACCGCTCCCCGGCCACCCCAGGCTCGGGCTTTTCCCCCATCCCCATCCCGAGCCGCTCTGTCGCCGGCCCCCGGAGACGCTGGGCGGGCGCCCCCCCCACGCTGCCGCGCCGGTCCTCCCTCTCCTCGCGTGACCTTCTCAACATGGCGGCACGGCCGCCCCCTCCTCCCTCCGCCCCGCCGCCGCGAGGGGCCTCCTCGGCGATGGGGCGGCGGCGGCTGTCAGCCGGGCGGGGCGGGACGCGGCTGGGGGAGCGCGGCGGCGGGAGGAGCGGGCGCGGGGCTGGGCCGGGGCGGGGCGGGGCGGCCCGGCGCGGCCCGGCGCCGCGCACAGTGACAGGCGCTCGGCCAGCAGACGGCGGCCGCGCCGGGGTGCAGAGGCCGCCGCGCACCCGCCCGCCGCCGCAAAGGGAGCCGGCCGGGAGACGGCGTCGCCTCGGCGGGGAGACGCTGGGCGAGCGGCGCTGTGGAAAGCCCCGGCCGCCCCCACACCTGTGCCCTCCGGGGGCGGTGAGTGGGTGTACCCGCCGCCGATCACCTGGGATCCCCGCCCCGTAGCGCCTCCGCCTCCCGTTCTCGCCCGGCTGGGGAAGGCGCCGCTGCTGCGAGCGGACGAGGGAGCGCGCTCCGGGCGGCCGCAGGCAGCAGGGCCGGGGCCCGCGGGCGAAGCGAGGCGAGCGGTGCGGCGCCGCTTGGGGCTCGACCCCTCTCGGCAGCTGGGGTGAGGTGGGCAGGAGGGCGGCGGCCGCCGGCCGGCGGAGCCTGCGGTGCGGGGAGCTGAAGCCGCGGCAGGATGAACCCCAGTGTCACCTACGCCAGTCGCAAGCGGCGGAAACCTGTGCAGAAAATGTAAGCGGCCCTGCGGGGCGGGAGGGAGAGAGGCTAGCAGGGACTGCGGGAGCGGACCGGCTCCCGGCGGCTCGCCGTCCTGCGCGCACCGCGCCGCGGAGGCCCGGCGGGGGTGGCCGGGAGAGGTAGTGCCTTGAGGTGCCGGCGGGATTTTTATTTGCGTTAGCTTTTTTCCCTTTTTTTTTTTTTCTTTTTTTAAAAGAAAAAAAAAGAGTATCGAGGCTCGGAGGGTCGTGGCGGTGGAAGGACGGAGCGGTGCCGGCAGCGCGGCGCAGCCGGCTGACCTAGATTGGGAGGCATCTGAGGTGACGGCTCCTGAGCGGTGGCTGCGCTCACCCCACTGGAGCGAGTCCCGCGGGTGGGTGCAGCGCCGTCCCGGGCGGGCCCCCCGTGGTGGTCGCCGCGCTCCCGCTTGCGCGCAGGGCGCTCCGCACCCCTCCGCGCGGCCGCTGGGCGCTCAGGTGTCTCTGCCGGGGACCGGAGCCGGGAAAGGCTCGTCCGATTCCCACCGTTTAGGGCTATTTTTAGCCTGTCTGGGAGGGGTGAACCAGCTTTAACCCTCCGGTATTACATTGGATGTTTTTATTTGTTCAACTCCAAACAAACCGAAGTGCTGCAGGGGGGGTCAAAAGGCTTGGGGGATGGGGGGTCGGGGGTGTCTGGCCGTGGAGTGGCTTTTTCTTTATTAATTTATCTTTGTGGAACTCTGGGAACAGCTTAGTACCTGAGTAATTTCACATTATGCACCTGCTATAGGTTTGACTCCTAGGCTTAGCATGTTTTGCTGAAAGAGTGCTCTTACGAAAGTGATTTTTTTTCAGGCTAGAGGAGATGCTTAACTTGCACTTTCAACTGAAAGGCAAGAATCTGTAGGTCATGAAAAGCAACAAAGCTAAACTATTGAGTCGCAAGAAAAATAAGCTAACCACGATGCAAATCTCAAAAAATCCCCATGTATTTCTGTGGGGTATTTCTGTTAATGTAAAATAACTACCAAGACTGTAAAAGCATTAAAGGAGAGAATGACAAATACTTAATGAAATTCTATTGTGAATGTTATGGCTTCAGACTTATAGCAGTCAACTGTCTTGGTGGCAAGGAAATTAGCATGACTGCTTGTTTCTTTATGGTTGGAGTTGTTAGAATGAGTGCATGTATGTAGCTGGGTTTTTACCCTGCAAACTTACACAGAAAGTCTAGAAATGTGTTTTTTAAAAAAATCCCTTGCTAGGAGATACATTCACTATGAAAATAGCAGTGTTTGCTTTTTTGACCATTCATTTCCAAACAAAAATGTTCAGGTACCAAATTAATTCACACTATACAATCTGTTTTTAAGAATGAAATGAGTTGGATTTTTTTTGTGAAGAAACAAAAATGTGTTGGTGCTATTTGTAGACTATTAGTTGCTAAAGGCAAATCTTAAGTTCTGACTGTGAAAGGGTGAGGTGGTCTGTCATGCTGGTAAGTTCGCTTAGTGTCTGGCTTATTAAATTCTGGTTAGTCTTGGTTAGAGGATGTGAAACTTTCTCTCTTATGTTACTCTAGTATCTACGTAAGTAATCCTCCATGTATCTCCTTTTTTATCTAAGTTGGCTGAGCTTCTCTGATTAGTGGAACTTGAAGCTTTTTGTATTACTAATAGAAGTCATTTATTTATTGAGGGACCTTGTCCTTTCGGATCAAAGGGAGAAGTAAATGTTTCTTCTTAAAATAAAAATACTCATATTAAAATAGTTTGCTCACCCAATGGAAGTAGATTCTGATTATTAACCAGCCTTGCTTGGGTTACTAGAAATTATTTTAATCTAAGAATAGTTTATCTTTCATGTAGAATGTATTTGTTTATTTTCTGCTCATACTGGTTGCACTCTTTGGTTGTTTCTTCTGTTAGACCCACCCTACAGAACATTGTTACTGGGTCAGAGGGCTCTGATCTCTCACATAACTAATTACAGACCATACCTTTAGGCCAAAAAAAAGTGAGAGAAGCAAGAAGCTTTTGTAACTGATAGGGGGAGGGAAGATGTTCTTGCTGTTCATTAATAAAGATTTTAAACTTTATAAAAAATTCCAGTGTGCCGTTTTTTGTCTTGTGGTTTGACACAAAAGTGATTTTGGAATTTCCTCCCCCCCAATAGAATTCTATAGAATGTTTCTGTAGACTGGTCTTCTGATATTTTATTTGCTAGGTATGTAACTCTGAATGGAACATGATAATTGGTAACCTGTGGCAACAGGCAGCTGGTTTATAGACATGGAATAAGCTATTAATATACTGCCGTAGTTGGCATGGAATAAAATGAAGTATAAAAAAAATACTTCTTGCTTCAGGTGCAAACCAAACAACTCATTAAAGCCATGGTGGTAACTCAAAAACAGTGTAGGAAACTCCCCCCTGCAACTCCCTGGTCTTGTTATGTGCTATGTAAAAGGCTGAACTTGAGAGGGAATCTCAGGTTATTGCCTGACAGTGCTGAGTGTTGAAATGTGTGTTTTTTTGTTTGTTTTTTTTTTCTTTTTTTCTTTTTTGATTCAATAAGGAATTACAGTATCACAGCTGAAAAAGAAAAGCAATCATGGGGAAACTTAATAGGCAACTGTTCCTGCAGTTAATCTTGTTATCTTGTCATCTGCCAGAAAAAAAAAAAAAAAGCCCGCTAAACCATGTGCACTCCAATTGCATGTAATATACTACAGAAATCATTTTCTTAAAACCTTGGAGTCTTTAAATTTCCTCCCCATTGAGCGTTTGAGCGCTGCGAGTCCCCCTGGTGGCTGCACGTCCGTGCACCGAAACTGGGGAAGCAAAGAGTGGCCCCTGCATCTCTTCTTTTTCTTTTAAAGTTTTGAATTCCTTTTTTCTAGTGATTATTAACTGACCTGCTGAATACTGGTATTGTGGTAGGAAGGATAAAATGCAAGTTACATGGAAGTGATGTTTACTGTAGATAGACTAATGTCAGGTGAAGGTTATTTTGTGAATGTAGATCTGCCTTGTAGGTTCTATGTTTTTTTGCCTACTAGCTCTGATTTGCTTTGTTTTGCTTTTTTTTTTAGGTGATGGGATAGGAATTGTTTTGCATAACTGGGTAATTGTAATAGACAAGGAATGGGGTGGTGAGGTCTAAATGTTTCATGCTATGCAGGTACAAAGAATGTAATGGCATGTTTCTTTAGCAGAGTAAATAAGAAATTATGATACGGTTTTGGTCTGTGTTAGCTTAAGTGTGTTTATCATATTAAGTAATCCAGAGAAAAATGTTTGACTGCTGATACTTAATTATAAGTAGACAGAATAATTTCAGAAAGCAGTGCAGAGATATTTTAAGTTAAAAAATGAAACTATTTACATAGTCTTTCAAGGCAAACAAACAAGAAGTGCCAGAACAAGCTTTCAGAATGGAAGTTCATCAGAAAAGAAAAATAATCATTAAAAGATTCCTTTGTGTAAAGCAGTATCTGCTACAAACAGCAGTTTGCACCTCTTGTTTGAAATCAAGACACAGTTGTTATCATACATGGAATAAAGTATTATGTATAAATGATAAACTTGCTAGTCTTGGGGTACCTGTATGTTACTTGTAGGCTGCTACTTAAAATTCACTGTTTAGGTTTCTTGCCTTTTTTGGTTGGCTTTTGGTTAACGCTTCTTGCAAAAGTATCTTTTTTTAGAAAAAGAATCAGCAGCAAATGCAGATAGGCAAATGTAGATAACATTGTCAGTAGATAGGAACTTTTTTTTTTCCTCTGCCCAAATAACCTTGACTTTTCATCTTAAACAGTAATGAAATATGTTAAAACCGAATGTGAAACTTTAATTCTTGGTTGGTATTCTGGCTCTCTCTGTCACTTTGTTCTCCTTCATACACCAAAACAACCTGAGCAAACTCAATCTCTCTTTACTACTGGGGACCAAACAGTTGCCCGGCATCAGATCAGCAGCATGCTGCCGATTGAGGTTTTTTAGTAAAAACAACTTCGTGCCTTCAGCAGCCTAAGTCTTTGCTGATTTTATTGCCTGCTGAAGGAGCCACTGGAAAGGATCTCTTGCTCCTTCAAGATACGTTGGCAAGAACGTTTGATCCAAGAGGTCAATAGGCTGTGTCATGTCTGTTGCTTCTAAAGAAATCACTGGCTGAATTTTCAGTAGTTGTAAATTTGGTGTCAGAAATAAGAGTAAGTGCTTACGAGTATTGTTTGGTTACTAACATAAATACAGAATTTTGGAGGATGTCACCTATTGTGATACTTGCTTAGTGGTAACGGATACATTTAATATACCTGATCTACATTGAATTAAATAATATCCATAAGGATAACATATGTTATTGCATGGACTATTAAATATGCAATTAAAAATATAGGTAGCTGAAAAGATTAAATCCATTAGCTAGGTGAAATGTATGTTCTTCCTTGTGTCCTTTTTTCTAAGCAATAAAACAGTTCTGATGAACTTCTATTTAGTGGTTTGTTTTTCTACAAAATTCATTTTTTAACATGTCACTGTATCTTTAGTGTTCTTTTTGCACATTTCCTGACGTCATTTCACACTTTGGTCTTGTTAATAGGTATCATACCTTTCAGTGCTTGTTGGTTTTTTTCTTTTCAGAGTTTTTGTTTTCATATTATGAACAAAATAAATTTGCGCTTATTTTTATTTTCTCAATTGCTTGATTTACCTTTAAAAATATAAATGATGTGCAAATATTGAAACTTGTTTTGGCCTTTTGATCATAATTAAGACTCAGGTACTTGTCCACTTCCCTTATAATAGTTCAGTGTTGTTAATGTCTGTGAAGGCATACATGGGAAGCATGTGTAATGAAAACTTCTGATGAAGTAGTCTGTTGTAGCAGACCTGTAAAAATAGTAGTCAGGTATGTTATTATGGCAAATCCTTTAGAACTGTTAAAACAAGAATTAAGAGTGCTTGCTTGTCTTGCAGCTGTTGGATGATAAGGACTGTAGCTCAGTTCAGAGTCACTGTGTGTGCAGAGACCTCTGGCCTTTGATTAGGGAATTCAAATTTCCTGTGAAAGGTAAAAGATCAAGAATAGAAAGATCAGCTTAAAATCCAGTCCCACCCTTAGTATTTTTTTTTTCTTTTAAATAAAATGCAAGCATGGTTTTAATCTTGACATAGCTTGGAACTTTCCTTGAAGATAATTTTCTGCAACGCAGCTAGGGCTGTCTTTAGCATCAAGGGTTTATGTAAGTGGATGGAAAATGGTTTAGCTTGCTACTTATGCCCCTGGCATTTCCGCCCTTATTCCCTTCATCACTAAAGGATCCATTCTTATGTAACAGACTTTAGTTGGGTGACAAAGGGGGAAATCAGGGAAAATCAATGTTTGGTTTGGAGGGAGAGAACATGGTAAGATTTTTTTGCTGCAAACACCACTGTCTTACTATTCAGAAATGTTGTTTGCTACATTTAGAAAATCCTTATGCTTCAAATTAGTTAGAAGTAAGAAAGAGAAATCATTAGAAAGTACAGCAAATCCAGTGAGATCTGACTAACAACATGCTAACTGCACAGTTGTATATTATTTCAACTAACTTGTCAAATTGACTACAGAAGTTTTAAAGCAGAGGGCATTTGAGAAAATTGAAAAGTCTGGTATTTACTGCTGATTTAGTTGGAAAAAATGAGTATGTTTTCGAATGGTTTTCATGGGGACCTCCACTTTTCAGAAGCAGACCTCTTTGATTTGATAGTAGTGAGCTATTCACTGATTGTTATAAATTAAAATTTGGAATTTATTATTCTGTCTTTGCATTTATGGCAATTTAATAGATAGTAAATACTTATGAAGTAAATTGTATTGTTACTGGTAATGTTTGCTGACTTCTGAACTTAACAAAGTAAGTTATGGTTGTATTTCAGCTGTGTTAATCATAGGGCTTATACAGGGAAATATTCTGCCAGGATAAGAGAATGTGAAGGAAGCTTTACTAAGTTACTTTAATATTCACTTGGAGATATGGTGACCTGCAGGACTTGTGACTGAAGCACATATCTAAACAAATAGTTTGTCATCTATTGCAGTTGATGATGAACTATGTTTTTTTCAAGAGAGAAAATTTTCTTTTTTCTTAACTCATTGGTTTTCCCCACTTTTCCAATGTTTTCAGAATGCTGCTAGAAGTGTATCCTAGACAATCTTTACCCTGCAGCAAGCTTAACTTTATCCATCTGGGAGTTAAGTGGTTACTGCTGGTGTGTTGTATTTCTATGTGTTAACAACATTTGGCATGATAGCACTTTCAAGTTTCCAGGCTCTGTGTAAGGAGCTTTAGTGCCAGGAAACAGGCAACAAGACTTAAGTGCAAGTTTTTGACGAGTGGCACTTCAATAAATAATACCTGTAAAAAAGGTCATCTTGAATTTGAACTAGCAAGAAGTGTAATTGAAACAAAGGAAAAATGAGAGTAAAAATGTCCATTCTATCACTACTTATTTGACTGGAAATACAAGGTGAAATTATTTTCCAGTATAGTTTTTGCTTAGCAGTAGCAAAAATAACTATTGGAGCTTTTGCAGTTTATCATTGTAAAATTGATCTCAGGATGAAGCTTGGGAGCAGACTAAATGAAGCATTGAAAAAGTTAACTGCTGAAGTCTTTATGCTCAGTGTTTTTGCGACTGATACATCTTGTGGAGTCAACATTCCTGTGAGAGCAACACAAATTGATAACTGTGGCAGATCTCAAGTAGAACTGCAATACTGGAAAAGTGATAATGAATCACTCTAATTACAAAACTGTTTAATATCATAAAATCTACTATGGCTTGCACAGATAAATTATTTGGTTTCAGTATTGGCTGGTGATGACTAATTGTAATTCGAATGAGTAAGGACTTAAACCTGTTCCTAGACTTCTGCGTATGTGGGAAGGTGTGAGTATCCAAGTATCAGGGATTGGACCTTAGGGTGAATGTGAGTGGAAAATAGCAAGTTTATAAAAATTTTATTAAGTAGTTCATAACAGAAAGGTTTTGAAATGGTACTTTGTAAGGTACAGAGGCATGCCTTCATCATGCCATACTCCAATTGAATGCCTTCAGCTGAGAGGTGACTTAGAGGACGAGCTCAATAGTGTTTGCTACAAAGACTTTACTGACTGATGGAGCTGTATCTCTTGGTTTCCTGGGCAGTTTTGAATGCCTCGTTGTCTAGCATGTTGCTGAAACTTTTGTTGTATTCAGTTGACAGTAACCTGTTCCAAACATTGACAAAAAATGATACCTGTGAAAAATTGAACTGGAGAAGTGTACTGTCAAATGCAAATATTACTAAAAGCTGTTGAATTTTTTGTAATATGAATGTTTGGGAGAATTCAAGTGACATTTGAGTGACAGTGTGGGAAGCTTTTTATAAAAAGTGCTAAATCTCAAAGATTTCAAATGTTCATTACTTGTTCAAGTAACCATTGTGGCTCTAACTGCTTCATTTAACAGTGTGTGTGTGTGTGTGTGTTAGGGTTGGGGAGATGTAAACTATTTTAGATTAATTTTTTTTCCAATGGGAAACAAAAGTCACTTGGGAAAAAACGTTTTGCTTGTTAAAGTTTAAAAGACAATTTGTAACATTAGGTTTGGCAAATATTGACTTTCATTTTGAGCAGGAACTTACATTTCTGTTGTTCATTTGTTTTTTCCACAGAGTAAAGCCATCCACAGCTGAAGGAGTCAAGTCCAATCCATCCAAGAGACACAGGGATCGCTTAAATGCGGAGTTGGACCGCTTGGCGAGCCTTCTGCCCTTCCCTCAAGATGTTATCGCCAAACTGGATAAGCTGTCAGTGCTTAGGCTGAGCGTCAGTTACCTGAGAGCCAAAAGTTTTTTTGATGGTAAGGGATGAGAATTTATTTGTTTTTAGGCTTCTTGTAAAATTCTGTTCATGCTGTATGTTCATTTCAGCTGTTTAAGTACTTAGAACTGTTAAATTTATCTGTATTTTAATGGAACATCCAGTTGTGTGGGTATATACAATGTAACTGTATAAAGTAAGCTTTCCTCTTTCTTGAAAACCACATACAACTACTTATATTTCACTTAAATCACCAGCCTTTCAAAATTTCGCATTTGTAAGTAGTATTACCCTTAATGAGTCTTCCAGGCCTTTTGCTTAGACTTTCAGAGCTATTGGAGATTTTTTTTTCCCCCTCTGAAAATTGCCTTTGTAAAACCATTATCGTTCGAATCATGTAAGATGAGTTCCCATCAGCTGTATGTTTTGCTTAATGATGCATCAAAAACTGACTTGACTTTGATATGAAGTAATTGCTTGTGCCCCTTTCTGTGGTTTATTGCAAAGGTGACATGAAAAAAGAGGCAAAGTCTTTCCTGTGTTCAAGCCCTGATTAATGCAGGGCATGAGGCATTAAGATGACAGCTAAGGTTCTCCAGTTGCATGGGCAGGTTTTCACTGGCTGCAGCCCTGGCAACGGTGATACAGCAGTGCTCAGCATCGGGCCAGCAGCACGTGTTCTCTTACACCACCTCGGAGCTGGCCAAGGAGTCTTACTCTTCTCCTTCACTACCTGAGCTGTTCTGTAGGGTGAGGTTCCATGACTGGCTTGATGCCTTCAAAGGCAGAAATTGTCTAGTTGTCTTAATTGCTAGAATAAAGCAGGGAGCTTGTTTTACAATATTATGCTAAAGGTGGAATTACATTGATTAGCTGCAGATAAGGAATGTTGCTTACAATGGAGTTGATATTAAAGTGCAAGTTTAGTTATTTTTACTAAGTTTTTTGGGCATAAAAATAACCTCTGTCCTCATTAATTTAAGATTTAGTGTTTCAGCCTCTTGATGGTGGCTCCATGCCATGTATGAAAGGACTGAAGAAACCTAACTGCCTAAGAAAGTATTGCATTTTCCTGCGGGAATACAGAATATTTCTTCTCATTTATTGTGTCTAGTGGCTTCAATTTAGTAATGATCATATATTTATATCCAGTGTTTTGTTGCTTGCAGAATATATGCAAGTGTCTTGATTTCTGTGCTTATTCAGGACCATTCTTAGCATGGGACCTACTCAAGGCTAGAGTTTGGTCAAATATTTCTAGCATAATTTTTTTCAAATGAAAATATTCGCTCCCATGAAATGAAAGTGTTCTCTTGGCATATCAGTTTCATCAGAGTCTTTGTGACACGTTATCTCAGGTTGACTACTGTAAAACAAATTATTTGACTTGTCTGTGCTGTTTTTGTGAATCGAAAAGGAAGTTCCAGTCTCAATGATTTTTTTTTCTTTTTTAAAATAAATGATGTATTGAGTAGTAATATCAAATCTTGGTTTCTTATGCAATGGACATACTTGATTTTTGTTGTGGGGTGCGTTGTGATTTATTTATTTATTCTTCTCCCCACCCCCCCCATCAATTTGCACTCAAAGGTCCTGTAATGAAGGAGTTTAAGCCTATGATTTCTCTATAGCTAAAGCCGTGATTTTTTTTCCTATAAAGACCATGCAACAGCCAGAATAGCTTGTTTCTAATTTGAACATGAAGGTAGCTTTCAGCCATTTACAGCAGTGATGAATTAGATGTGTGTTAGTGTCAGAGAAGTTATATGTGCATTTTAGGCTGCAATTCAACTATTGTGGATGCAGAGTTGAAGCAAACTTAACCTGTTTTCTCAAATCAGTAACATACAATTAGGATGGTATCCACATCAGCCAGATGTATGCAGCTAATGCTACTGTACTGGACCACAGCTGTAAAATACAGAGTATTTAATTGTGTTATAATGAATTAAGTAGCAGAATTTTTATTTGATTAGTAACAAAGAACTTCCAAAACAACAAGTGCATATACTAGGTGTGTTACAGCAGAATATTTTTCCTGTGGTCTCCATAAAGTAAAATTTAAAAGCCTGGTAAATGTTAAAAGATAATTAACTGGAGACATTTTGAACCATGCAAATATAGGCCATCTCAACCTTTATTAGCAGAAAAAAAGGCTTCTTGCTACTTCTATACAGGCCTTTGAACTGTAGGATTACAAATCAGGTTAGTGATCAGTATCGTTCTGAAGGTCTTTAAAGGCTAACATCAGTGACTAAAGTGAAGGTAAACAAGAATAACGAGGCTATGACTGTGAGAGATCCACTATTGAAAATAAGATCTTTTATACTCTTTTAATGTTCTTAAATAACATGGTATATTTCAGTTAAAAATTAGCTTCCAAAAGAGAAATAACTGTTTTAAAGTACAGAATTAACAACAACAAAACAAACAAAAAATCCCCCCCACTAGGTTAGAGTTTCATGGTCTGTCTGTACAGTGCTCCTCACATAAATGCCATTTTGAAGGAGTGTTTTATGTGGTTAAATAGATGAGGAAAGCCCTATAGAATAAATCTGACAAATGCAAGAGTGAGCACTGATTGTCACCTTGAGTGCCTGGACTGAGCCAACAGGTCCACTTTATTAACGCAGCATGCTGAAGTAAAGGGAAACGCTAAATGAATAACAGGATGCAAATGGGGGGGTGTGTAAATTCCTGCGGAAAGTAAAATATAAACGTGTAATCAAATGATCTTGCTTGAAAGGAAACCCAAGTTTTTGCTGTAACAATGGATATTTTTTCAAAGAAAACACTTGCATTTTTCCAAGTTTAAATAATCTAGAGTGGATGTCTGGTTTTTGAAGGTGGGAAGTCTGGAGAAAAAAGGAACTGTTTTATGAAAGACATCTCAAGAAGTTGCATCAATTTGAATAAGCATACCTCACTTAAATGTCTACAAGGTTTAAAAGCAAAGTGTATATAAATAAAAGGCATCTCTCCTGCTCCCAGTCATTAAAATGGTACAGAATTCTCTTCAGAGCTAAAGCCAGATGAGTTTTTCCATCGTGTTGGCTAAAATGCAGTAGACTTCTGCACGCTTACCATATTTCAGGTTGTAGGAAATATGCATACATAGGAATACAGAATATAATTTTTTTTTTCTTCCACAACATTTAACCATCTTCATTTCCTCTGTTGGTAGCTGATTGTATTTTGTTAAGCAGTTGTTGTAGTCTGTTGTTAGCAGTAGCCATCAAATAACTTCACTAAGTGATCCTTCTGTATTTTCACCCCTTTAGACAAACCAGTTCAATGATGCTGTCTCTGTGGTCAGGTTAGTCTCAAGTCTACGTAGTGTTAAAAGGCTTTCTGTATCCCCATGTCAAGCATACCAGCATGTTCTTGTGTGTATGAATTTGGCCGTATAGTTCTGTAATCAAGAAATTTCAGTAGTGGCTTAAAATAACGTCTCTCAAGTCTGTTTCTTTATAAAAGTCAAAGTTCTTGCATGATGACTCAAAGCTAAGAAGTGATTTAAGGTGAAGTCGCTTCTCAGCTGTGCAGTGCTATCTGCTTGCACTGAAGTGGCTTAGCAGTCCTCAAAGTCAAACAGGTTAAATTATAAATCACTGCTGGAATATTTATTTTGTGGGTGTAAGATACTTTCTGAAGGTGGCTTAAGGCAAACTTTGTGTTTTTGAGAGACTAGAATAAATCAGACAACTGTCTTCTGACAGTCAGTAAAGAAAGACTTTACATGTTGTCCTAGTATTTTTTTACTCCGTTTTGATGCTGAGTGCCCATGGATGTGTGCGTTCAGCGGTGAAAAATGTGAAGTGGAATATGGGACAACAGCTCTTTGTGTGGGTGCAGGTTAGTGTGAGTGCAGCATCTGGAGCACAACTGGACAATCATATAGGCATATTCTGTGCTCCTTGTGCCTGCTAAAAAGAAAAAGCCCTTTTGCCTCTAGGTTTGGTCTTTATATGATGGATTGATAGTAATTTAAATACTTTGCTGTAAGGAAGAATATTTATAATGAGTCTTCTCTGGGCTTTGATTAAAAGGGATAAAAGTAGAGTTCATGTGATTTATCACTTTTTTAATGTTGGGGTATGATTTTTCTTTTTCAAGGTATAATGAGAATTAAGGAGAGGTTTGCAGAATCAAGAATGAAGTAGCTGTGCTGTGTGTGTATCAATACATTAGAAACAAAATTTAGCATGTTGCTTATTAATTATCCTTTCATCCATTTCACTAAGAATTCCTGTGGTTTAAAGCATGTGGTTTTTTTCCCTCTTGCTTATTGGACAGTATTTGCAGTTACAGAGGAAAGTTTCTGCTCAAAATTAGTTTAGAATTAGTTTCTTATGTTGTATGCAAGTGATTCTGGCAAACACAGCAATAACAAAATAATTAAGAATTTTTTCCAGTGAGTTTGTATTGCCTAATTTTGCTTTGTAATATAATTAACACACATTCTTTGGCATAACATAGCTTAAATTTGCAATGCACCCATTGTCATCACATAAAATATGTTCTTTGATATAATGTATTTTTCTTGTGATGCCTGATGTTCTATCGTACTGTGTATTACAGAGAACAGGCTGCACATGGTTCCTGTTCTGGGAAGTACTGCTTAAGATGTACAGATGGGAAAGACAAGCAAAGTGGGAGACAATGTATTTATTCTGTCCAATTGAAAAGGGCTGCAACGTACCTATGGTTCAGTGGACATAGGTAGCCTTTCTGCTGAGTGCTGGGTGCTTGTTTGAAAGTACAAAACTCATTAAGGCCAGGATAATACTGCAGATCTGGCCTGACTTGCTTTTATTTCAGACTGTTGCTATATTTATCTGCCTTGCTTATCTCATGCAGCTCTCCTCATGTATTTTTTGGAAGTGGGACTTCCCTTTCATGTCACCCTCTTTTGCTGCTGCTCTTGCTGCAGCCTCAGGAAAAGTCAAAGCCCTCCAGGGTAGAGCTGTGGAGTTGGGCTGTGCTTACTGCTTTCAGGTGTTTCTGTTGATGCCATACAGGAGTTTACTGTTGCCAGCAGCTTCTGGTAGGCTTGACTGACCTTGCTTGGTTCATTACTCTGTCCTGAGCCATTTTTGTATTCCCAAGGTGGAAAAAACCCCATAGTTTGAAGGAGATTGTTTGTGGCTTTTGTAGAACAACGTCTGAATTGCATGGAAATAAGTTAAATGTAGCATACACCACATCTCTCTTTTTCACATTTTTGAATGAACTGCTTTGAATCTTGTCTGAGAACGGGAATGGAAAAAAAATGAAAAACTGAAACAAACTGTCTCCTTTTGTACTGTCTTCCCCACTGGCCCCAATCCAAAATAATTACAAAATATGAACCTTGGAATTGCATTCTATTTCAGTATCAAACTGTTGTACTGATCAAGTTATTTCCTGATCCATGCTTGTTCTTCCACACTGCTGTACTTGTCTTTATTTTTTTTTTCCCTAAACATTTTCCCCTCCACCCCCAATCCCCTGAGATTCATACTGAGCATTTGTGGCTGTTCTGCTACAGGCTATTTTAGCCTATATTTTTACATTACAGAACGTAAGTAGGGATTTAGGCTTTGAAGTCCTAAATTCTGATTCTCAAAGAAGATAATTGGAGCCATGTAGCCGTGACATCATCCTAAATTACAAAATGTGTATGTTTTCATTGTTAGATGTTCATTCTTAGCTTGCTCAGAAACATTTTATCTTTAGGAGTGCTGTGTTTCTATGTACATTGTGCAGCTAGGCAGGTCTGTACCCCTATGGACTGATATAATTGACGTTTAATATATCCCAAACTGAACATTCTAGAATTGAATATTCTGTTTATATCACAAAGTAAAAACTTAATATGGCAATATATTTGCAAGATAAAGAGGAGAAGCCAGGTACAAATACAAATAGTTACTGTATCATTTATATGTTCCTGTTGTACTAGTTTTAATATTTCAGTGATTAATGTTAATCATTGTTAGAATTACCTTTGCAAGGAAGAGAAATAAAAGGTTATCTCTTGTCTGCCCTATATGTATCATTTTATCAAAGGTATATAGAATGTCAATGTAGGAGCCTCTTATGTTCCACAAAGCTGTTGTAACATTTCTTGAAAGCCCTGTCTCTCTATGCAGAGCATTTGTATTTGCTCTATAGCCCTTGTTACTAGTGAGATTAGCTTTAAGCATACTGTTCTGGGCTTTGCTCTGCATACCTGTTGCAGTGAATAGTCTCTTGTTTGCAGAAAGATAGCCTAAAATATAATTTATTGTATGCTAACCATCTAAGTGTGCTGGAGTTTTACATTGTTAGGATTAGTATGAAATTCAAACCCACAACAGGCAGCAAAATAAAAAGCCTGGCTTTGGGAGGTACTGCTGGTTCTGTGACACTGTGTGTTCCAAATCTTGTAGTCTTTGTTTACATTTTTCTTACTATAGTGTCGCATCTAAAGATAATGAGATTTGGGACTTTTTGTTGTACAAACATCAACTGTTGATTCCTCCTCCAAAGACAGTTTGACTGGAGAAATATAATTAGAGGTATCACCAGGATCTCAACATCTGTCTTCCATGGGCTCTGTGATTCATCCATTTGAATTTGTGCAAGCATAGTTTGCTTGACTATGACCTTAAAAATGTCCTGGTAATTTAAAACTTCAGCATGAATACAGTTTAAAAATGTGTACAAATAATCTGTTAATACTGGAGTAGCTTTTAATGCTGTGTCTGCCTTTATGACTCAGCAGTTTTCCTCCTGTGTGTGCTAGGTGATGGGAGAAATACCTTGACTTTTCCTGTTTGACTTTACCTGTTTTTTGATAAGGAAATAAGACTTGCCTGTATGACTAAGCTCTGTAGATGTTTACAGTTCTAGGTTATAACACTGTTTATTTTTCCTGAGTAAACACAAACTTTTAGCTCTGTTAAAACAGTTTCTGCTCCATACATGCTTTGATAGAGCACTAAGTAGTTAAAGAATTATTCCTTTGTGAATCATTTTGGCAACCTGGCTAGATAGCCAGAAGTTAATTCCAGTTACCAGAGCTTGGTTGCTGGAATGGATTAATTTATAATTTCTTTTTAAGATAATCTGAAAAAAAAAAAAGTAAAAGAAAAAAAACATTCCGGAAGTGCTCTTCGGAGTTTCACATGATGTTTAATACCTTTATCAATGATGTAGATGAGAGGATTGAATGCATCCTCTGCAGGTTTGCAGATGACACCAAGCTGGGTGGGAGTGTTGATCTGCTGGAGGATAAGAAGGCCATACAGAAGCATCTGGACCAGCTGGATTGATGGGCTGAGGCCAATTGTACAAGGTTCTACAAGGCCAAGTGCTGGGTCCTGCACTTGAGTCATGACAACCCCATGCAACACGTCAGACTTCGGAAAGAGTGATTGGGAAAACTACATGGCAAAAAGGACAAGTTCTATGAGGAGCAGTTGAGGGAACTGGAGAAAAGGAGGCTGAGGGGGAGACCTTATTGCTGTCTACAACTAGCTGAAAGGATGTTGCAGCATGGAGGGTGTTGGTCTCTTCTCTGAAGTAACAAGTGATAGGACAAGAGGAAATGGCCTCAAGTTGTGCCAGGGGAGGTTTAGATTGGATACTAGGAAAAAATTTATTCACTGAAAGGGTTGTCAGGCATTGGAACAGGCTGCCCAGGGAAGTGGAGGTATTTAAAAGATGTGTAGATGTGGGGCTTGGGGACATGATTTAGTGGTGGACTTGGCAGTGCTAGGTTAACAGTTGGACTTGATGATCTTAAAGGTCTTTTCCACCCTAAATGATTCTGTGATTCTATGTATTGATGCTTCCTGGGAAAAGCCTCCCAGGTGTTCCTTCACCTCAGTGCAGTGATGGACTGTCCAAACTCTATGTTCTATCAAGGTGTTACGTTAATGTTAAAACTTACCATGGTTAGAAACTTGAATGAAGTGAATTGTAAGAACCAGAACAGAGTGATCTGAAACTGCCTTAAGAAAATGTAGGCTTGCTGTTTGCCAGCTGTTAACATTAAAGGGGAAACAGAAATAGGAATTAGTTGCCTTCAGTGATGCATAGTAAACTCTGTTTTTAATTGAACAAAGAGATGCTCATTTTTTTTCCACTGAATAAGTGCTTCTTGAAATTCAACTCATGTGCCTTTTGAATTGCTTAGTACTGCACACTTTATGCATGGCATCATATAATGTTCTAATGCACCAAAAGACAGATATATTTGGCCCCTCAAGACAAATACTAACTGATTACATAAAGTCTGAATTTACTGGAGCAAGTCCGTGGCCTGGCTGGTCAAATATTCTGACTCTTCTATCAGGCTTCATTGTCACTTATTCAGTGGTTCAGTTCCTTTGGTACTTGGTATTAACTTATCATTTCTACAAATTGAAAGCATAACAAATGGATGATGATTTTTAAATAATATGTAATTTCTGATTAGCTTTATGCATATAAACTTTATGCATTGTTCTAATGTATGGAAAAAAATAGAAGAAAACTGTTTTAGGAACCAAAGGTTCAAAAAAACAAAAATATGATATGTGGGTGCCTCTGTGCATCTAGACTCAGCTTCCCATAGGTCTCATTCCACAAGAAGGTCAATCTCTTCATGTTCTCTTTTGACTTTTCATCTCTCACCTCAAAAAAAAGTAGCAAGCTTTTTTCTCCTCTTTTTGTGCCTAAAGCGGTATGACGTAGGTCTGCTGGTAAGTTACAAGCATGTACCTCTTGCTGACTTTTTCTGTAGAAGCAAGTAAGAGGTACTCAGACAAGCAACTGAATGGGAAATGCCTCGGAAGAGAAGCGGGTGTGCCAGGGTATGGTTTTGATGATTCAGCAGGTGACTGTCATCTCTGTGGTAGTTATAGAACAAGAGTTCATTGCCTCTAAGCCTTGAGATGAAACCGCAAGCAGTATATGGTTCGGTATGTGGTTGTTAAGCTTTAAAACCCAAGTGAGAGTTGGCAAATTTGAACAAATGCATGTTTGCTGATATTTACTTTTCTGTTTTAAAGTAAATAATAAAAGCAAATGTGAAGTTATATTCCCTATGTGTGTTTTGGAAAAAAAAAAAAAAAAAATCCTGATCCTTCTGGCATCAGGTGACTAGGTACAACTGGCTAGCTATAAAAGCACTGTACACTAATTCCTGTTCTGCTGGGTTATAGTTATGTCATGTACAGTCATTCTTCAGGGTTGTTTTTTTCTGAGCTCCAGCAAGTTTGCTGATGATACAAAACTGGGAGGAGTGGCTGATAAGCCAGAAGGCTGTGCTGCCATTCAGTGAGACCTCGACAGGCTGGAGGGTTCGTGGAGGGAAACCTAATGAAGTGCAACAAGGGCAAGTGTAGGGTCATGCACCTGGGGAGGAATAACCCCAGGCACCAGTACAAGTTGGGGGCAGACCTGCTGGAAAGCAGCATTGCAGAGAAGGACCTGGGAGTCCTGATGGATGAGTTAACCATGAGTCAGCAATGTGCCCTTGTGGTGAAGAAGGTCAGTGGTACCCTGGGGTGCATTAGAAAGGGTGTGGCCAGCCAGGAGGTTATCTTCCCCTTCTGCACTGCCTTGGTGAGGCCACATCTGGAATACTGCATCCAGTTCTGGGCTCCCCAGTTCAATAAAGACAAAGAACAATTGGAGAGAGTCCAGTGGAGAGCTACAAAGATGACAGGGGGACCTGGAGAAGAGAAGATTAAGAGGGGATCTTATCAATCCTTATAGAAGTCTTAAGGGCAGCTGTCAAGAGGATGGGGCCATACCCTTTTCAGTGGTGCCCAACAGAAGGTTAAGGGATGATGGGCACAGACTGAAACAAAGTTCCATCTGAATATGAGAAGAAACTTCTTTGCTTTGAGGGTGCCAGAGCACTGGAACAGGCTGCACAGAGAGATTGTGGAATCTTCTTCTCTGCAGGCATTCAAAACCTGCCAGGCTGTGATCATGTGCAACCTGTTCTAGGTGAATGTGCTCTATCAGGGGAGTTGGACTAGATGATCTCCAGAGGTCCCTTCCAACCCCAACAATTCTGTGATTCTCTAATTTTAAGTTGAGGAGAATTACCACTGATGTATTAGAAGCTCAGAAATTCCCAAAAAACATATATTAATAGATACTATTGACCCTTCTCAGACCAGGAATGACAAGCTCTTCCTGATCCTGCACTTCATGGTACCGTAAACTTCTGTATTCTTCCTGCTCCTCAAAAATGGCTGCTTGCCGTTCAGCTCCCGTATAACTCTCATTTTGTCTCCCTTTTAATTTCCTCCAGTCTGAGAGGCTGATGGAGATGTTCGGAGCAAGAAGCACAGAGATGCTTGTAGGCTTTAAGGGAATGAGCTTTTATTGCCCGGTGGTTGCAACAGTTTCTGATTTTTTTTAATTTTTTTTTTTTTTTTTAATTTTGTCTTCTTCCTCTCTTTCTCCTTTGCTTTTTCCCCTCAACTCAGGAGCAGTGGCTCCTGAAGCCTACACATGAAGTAGCTTCAAAGTGTCCTACATAGCACAACTTGGGAATATCTACATTAGGTAGTGCAAGTCTTCATTCACTCAAAGATTTAAGTCTTCCAAGTACAATGACTGCAGTCTCATTTTTGAAGGTAGGCACATATTTACTTAGTATGGTGTTTCTGGAGTGATTTATTAGCATGCTGCGAACCAAGTTCAGCATCACTCAGTCACTTAAGAAAAAAATATACAACTTGCTTGTTGGTTTTTCCTTCTACTTAAGAAAACATAGCACTGTGTTAAGTACCACTTTGTGGCAACTGAAGATATGTCCCCTATTTAAGGGAGACTACTGCATAAACACTTAACATTTAACACTTGATAATACTGTTACTCTTTTTTTATTTAAAAAGCAACATTAAAAAGGATAAGAACATATAAAAAAACAGAGTTCAGCTGTCATTTGTAGAAGTTAAGTTGTTTTTAATCCATGTTGTGAACAATTCAATGGTGTATAATGTTTTTCCAGATATTTAAGAGGAGATTTTTAAATTTTATTTTTTTAAAATCTTTTAGTGGTCTTAAGAGAAACACCAGTCTGCTTCAACAAACAGTTCAGGGTTTGCTGAGATGCATTTTGGCAATGGGTAAAAAGAATGTATCCTATGAAAGTTGAGGAAAATTTCATATATAGTCTGATTAAATTTCAAGTTCTTGCGTTATGTGAATGTTTTAAAACCGGTTTTTATACCTTTATCTCATATACATTAGGTAAATCTTGTAAAATATAATGTATTTATTCTTTAAGTTGCTTTTAAAACCAGGAAGTGTGTTTCTCCAATGTCATAACTTAAGCCATGTTTAAGCAGGTCATAGCTCTACATGGGTCTGATATTGTAGAGAAAATTCAATTACCCTGCAACTTACATTCCACAAAGCATTTTGCTCTAAGCATGCAGCAGACATTTTTGATATAACCCAGCAGGGTTGATTATCATCATCTGCTGTGTAATGAACTTGATAAACTGTCCCTCTTCTGGTGTCTTGCATGGAGGACTAGAATATTATGCAAGGTATTGAAGATGGAATTAGTCATACAGATGTGGAAAAAAATTAATAACTTCTGGCTATGATTTTTTTTAGTTGCTAATACAACTTTACTGTTTGGTAGCAGTAAATTTTATAGATGGTAGCAGCTGTGACTTCAGGAGCGGGATTTAGCCAACAGTTTGTAGATTTGTTGGTGAGGGAGGAGAAAATAGGCAGTAAGAGCTCATGTATTAAACTGTTGATGTTTATGCTAGCTATCCATTGTAATGAATCTAGCACTAGAATGTTTTGGTTTCTTTTCAGACCTGTAACATAAGCCTCTGACGTTATGTGATTTGTATATTTGAGCTGAATTAGATAAAGTTCAGCAGAACACTATCAACAGACTTTCCAACTGCATTTGTATATTCTGAAAATGTTTTTAAACCAGCACTTAAATATTTAACTCACTTCAGAATCCAAGAGCAAAATAGGCATTTGCTTCTATCAAACCATACCAGAAGAAAAGGTTACTATGCAGTTTCAGTTCATTATAAGTTATGGTGTTTCTGTTGCTGCTGTTTTTGCATTAGTGATGCAGAAAGAAACACTGAGAAAATGATTTTTTAAAAATGTAGCTAATTGCTGGGATTTCTGAGTACTAGGTTGTGCAAGGTGGCTTCCTGCTCAGGCATAACTTTTGCTTGCTTAATTGAAAGTGGTCACAGTAGTGGGAAACAGGCTTAAAAAGACTCCCTGATCTTGTTTTGCTGTACAGGTTAACTGTTGTAAAAACCTTGATTGTAAAGAAAAAACAAACAACAATATTTGTGAGAGTGGGCCTTTGTGTGCAAGCAGATCACCCTTCACCAAATGGATTTGAGCTGCCTGCTGATAGAATGTGATTTAGGGTATGCTCTGAATCAAAAGTTGGGGCAAAATTTCAAGAAGTGTGAATACATGAAATTAATCAGTTATTGAATTTCTTACCTCTTCAGCAAATGCTTTTCTAGTAAAATGTATACGGAAAAAAATAAAAAATTGAAGCCAAGACTGGATAAAGGCAGAAGACACTTCTACAAAATCATTAGGATGCTTGACTAAAGAATTAAATAAAACAGACACCTGGTGAAAGAGAGAAAGCTATAAAATCTGTGTATATGAATGAGAAGTTTAAAACCATAGTTGGACTAATAAAGAACATTATTTTACACTAAGTAATAAGGAAGCCTGGAAAAAGACATAATGGTGGAATATTGTAATAACTATTATAGACTGTATAGGAAAAGATAATTCGAGCAAAAAGTTGGATTACTAATAATATAACAAATGTAGTGAGCCTTACACTGCCCCCTCTAACATAAGAAAGTATTGGAAGATACTAATGACAGAAGTGGATGTGCCTGAGCAGGCAAATGTTTAATATGACATCAGGCTCTACCGCTGTGTGTGCATGAACACTGGATGAATATTATAAGCTTTTTTTTCTTGCAGAGTTTGACTCTGTCTGAACTGGACCTTAACAGGGATGTGACAAAAAACTTGCTCAAAATGGGGAAACATGTGTGTGAGGGGAACCTTAGCAAGTGTTTCTATTCCACACTTCCTAACTTCAAATTACTTTGCTGTCATTTTATGTCACCTGCAACATCTGTTGTAGTTTGTTTGTCTAGTGCAAAGGAGATGTGTTTCTGGTCCTACTATTTACTTATGTTTCTGTTCGTCAGTTCCAGTAGCTGTGCGGAGGAGCAGCTCGCGTTGTGAGATGCCTCTCACCTCTGGAACAGCATGGCTCAAACGAGTTGCTACCTCTATATACAAAGACATTTTTGGGAGGACTATTCCATTTTACATATAGTTTTGATTCTGTCATTTAATGGAGAGAGACTCTATCTGAAGTGCCGGAGTGGGGAGGGGTGATCCAATGACTTCTTGTGCTTACCTCTGACTGAGATCTCATACCTGACTGTGAGTGACTAATGTGGTGCTACGCAGCTAAGACTCTCCCTCATTTTTAGCCCTTTACCTGATTTTCCCAGGTTAAGCTCTTAATTGTCCTAGGAAGGAATATAGCCATGTTCATTTTTGCCTCTTCTCTTCCAGGAAACCAGTATGTAAGTTACTTTATAATGTCTTGGAGAAGACTTGTCTGATTAAGACCCATAAATGGAAATGAACAAGGAGGGAGAGGCATTATCACAGAATCATAGAATGTCAGGGATTGGAAGGGACCTCAAAAGATCATCTAGTCCAATCCCTCTACTGGAGCAGGAACACCTAGATGAGGTTACACAGGAATGTGTCCAGGCGGGTCTTGAATGTCTCCAGAGTAGGAGACTCCACAACCTCCCTGGGCAGCCTGTTCCAGTGCTCTGTTACCCTCACTGAGAAGGGGGGCTGATTCAAATAATACGTTATCAGATGGCTGTAACTTTTGAGAAAACGCTTCAGATTCAAACCTGTGTCAGAGAAAATGACCTTTGCAGAGTCTTTCAGTGCTGTTTGAAGTAATGTGCTGCTTGAAACTTTGTGGGATCTTATCTGTATGAAATTGGATGGGAAAATGTGTCTCCCTTGGTAGTGGCCCCCAAGCCTACAGTTGCTCTCTTTTGTAGAGTGGTTTGCATTCCTTTCAGGATGAAAATAAAACACAGGAATTTACTCTGTATATAAATATTTCCATACTTAATGTATCTTCCAAGTATTCTGAAGATTCTTTGGCTGCATTAGCCAACCCCATACCCACAGCCATATTAGAGACATATTACATTAAATGGAAGGTACAAGAGACTTTTGGAGGAATTGCCTTTATTTATTTTTTTTCTTTTAGCAAGGTACAACACAGACAGCAGAGCTATATTTCGGAGACTTTCAGATTTTCTGACTCCGGGTTTCGTGTTGGCACTGTCTGTACAGCTACATAATGCTTACAGGCATCTTCCCAGGGCTTCATGATCTTTCCCTGGAGGGAATTCCTGCCTTTATATAGGCATTTAGTGACTGTACACCTTTTCTGAGGGAAGAAATGGTAGGTGCTATTAGGACCCTTTTTAGCATCAAGAATTTGAACTCCACATTCAAGGGAATTTTAAAATACAAATCATACCACTAAATGCTCATAGGCATACTTCTGAGGATTAAATCTCCCTTAGTTAGAAACTTAATGCTTAACAGAGGGTGTAGCTCATTTGGCAGCATCTCTGAGAAATGTAAGGAATCAGTTCTGTATTTTAATATCTTTATATTTTTATTTGTGATTTCACCATTACAAACAGTAGGAACCAAAGCACTAAAAATAACCAGTAAATGCTACTTTTGTCAAAAATCAACCTGGGAAATAGTCAACTGCTATTATGGGTTATTTACTAATTATAGATAGATATAAAGACCACGAACAGAACTCTTTTCCTCTCAAGACATTGATAATAGCCTTAACAGATTTACGTTTGTGTAATTTCTGGTAACTCAAAAACTAATCTCAACCTGGTAAATTGTTAGCAAATGCAGTAAGTTCGAATATAACATTGCTGCAGCTTCATCTTTTTCATGTACTTCTCTGAAAATAAATGTTGCTGTCTGATTTCTGAATGTGATAATGGATTGTGTGTTCCTCAGATTGAATTTAAAGATGAATTGTCACCCCACTTAAAGGCTCTGTATAGGGAAGTTTCATACATAAGATAAAATGAGACAAGAGATGCAAATAATAAATAATTTTATAAAAGCTGATTATTTTTGTATTTTTATGTCATGCAGCAGTGGATGTTGTGATGAGCTGTGATACCCAAATTCGTTTTTTAGTTTTCTAAGCACGATTAACTGTTTATAGTGGAATCTTTTGCTGTCTTGCTTGCAGGGTAAGTTGCTTCCATGGAACACTTTGGATGTCAAGTATTTTGTCACTTGAATTTATTCTGCAAAGCTGGCAGCTATATATTTATGTATAGTCAGTGTAATACTGCTAAATGTTTTGAATGAAATAGTAGATTTTTTTGGCACTAGGATCTAAGAATGGAAATGCCATTTGGTATATAAAAGTAGAAAGTTGTAAATTACTACAGTAGTAACTAGACTAAACACCCATAGTTCCTTTCTTAAGAAATACTTAACTGAGCTCCATATAGTTTATTTATAATTCACCCTTAAATTATGCTAGTCATGTTTGAGGAGAGCCGTATTGGTTGTTTTCACAACCTTCTATGCATGAAGAGCAGGAAAACAAATCTGATACTATAGGCACTGCTTTTTTAATAACTTCTTTTGTTGCTGAAGCTAGAAGTAGGCTAGGAAAGTTCATAGCAATATGATAACTTTTTACTTGTCCTAGAAAGCCAGGCTGTCCTGAAGAAGGAATGCCTGGCAGTTTCACGTCTGCCTTCTATGAGACTGACCAAGATTGGTTCCATCTTGGGGGTTCTGGAGATGCTTTGTGCAAGACAGACCATGACTATCCCACCTGCTGCTTTAGCTTTATACAAATTGCTCACGCATTAGTGTAGTCGTCACCAATAACATGCTTTTTTAGTTCCCTTTGGCACGTGAACTTTTGTGCATAAACTTACCTGTGAGGCCAGTCAGAAGTTATGCTTTTAGCAGAGTGTTTTGGGTTTTTTTCTGAGTAGTTGATACATGTACGTGCCATGAAGGTGGGGACAGTAAAGGCTCATTTCCCTTTTCCTAAATTGGTAAAATAACATAAATTTTAATTGAGTATGTTTCAGTTGGAGATAGTTAAAAGAACTGTTTATTGAATATTAACATTTGTAGGGGAAAGGTAGTGGTGGTTGTCTTCAGTCCTCTTTGATAAATGTAATGTTAGATTCAGTGACATTTAATATTTTGCCATCACGTTTGCAACTATTATTAAATACATGTGAAGGGGGCTTACAAAATTGGGAAGCTGCAGCTGATGTTACTAAATATGTTCTATTAAACTATATTGAGGCTTCTGGCTTGCATTAGCAGTTGAGCTCTGCAGCAATGGCTGAAGCAGGATGGCTGTGAGTGTTGAGTCATAGCAGTCTGCTACTCACTGTCTTGAGGAAGTGCACTTGGTTTTGTTTTACATGAGCACCATACGCTGTGAAGCTTAAAGGCAAATATGTCCCCCTGCTAAAATTACCCAAGTTGTAGAGCTAGTAATGGCCACTTTCAGGTGGGAAAGCAAGCTGGGGGCTGTTCGACTGTTTTACCTTCACAAATCAAACCCTTCCATTCTTTGAGCCCTCACATTTGTTTCTATGTTACTACTTGTGTTTTTCTGCAAGAATGAAAATCATTTAACTTAATACTGATTTGGAATGCAGATATCTGAAGCTGAATTGCAGAATTAATAAACTATATGCAGAATTTGTTTGTATGTAAGTGCTATCAAACGCTTCTAATAAGTTTACCTCTCTGGAGAAGTAGACATTCTTCTATTTCCTTTTGCAAACTTATGTGGTGTATGAAATCTCAAAGTAAAATTAATCAAATTATGGTTGGTAGTTTTGTTACAGAAATGGTAACGTGTGACACAGTAAGGAGATGCACATGTAGCTTTTGGCAAAAATTCTCATGTTGCTGTTCCTTCTCTTATATTCGAGCATCAGGGCAATAGTATGAAGCTGTGCTTGTAATCAATTGGAACTTGTTTCTACAAAACACTTACAGCAACAGTATATTTGAAAAAACAAACAAACAGAGTATGATGTAGTTTACAACTGCTGATTAAAACAGCCTTGATGAGTTTGGAATTGTTCCGCACAAGGGCCTGGGTTGCAGGAAGGAAGGGGGGTTCCTACCAACAAGTCACTGTCTGAATCCTGAGGGGAACTCAGTGTTGTCTCATCGTCTGTCCCCTACGTGTTTCTCTCGCTAACATATTAAAACTAATCATAGTTACTCTATTTTATCAAAGCTAATCTTTAATTAGATGGATTAATTTTAGCACTCAAGTAAATGTCTTAAATTATGCCTATGGGAGCAAAACCTAGTTTCTATTAAAAGATTAAATGGAGATGGTGAATAGTTGCGACTGTGCTGGTTTGTTTTCTATGTAAATGTATCTTGTCATTGTTGACAAAGGAATATATTGTAAATATTACTAATGCAAAGGCTTAGCAATGCAGGTGGAGTCATATCTGTGAAATTGTCAATAGAGTACTGCAAAGCATTCTTGCACAAGTTTCTCTCATATTTTAAGTTAAGCTAAGTGCATGTATTTCTGGAATTATATTTCTGGATTTTTTTTTGTTGTTGAACGTAGTGAACAGAAATAGTTAATATAAATCTTTTTACATAAGAATTAGTTGTGCAAAGATGACTTGACGCACATTTTGGGAAGGAGCTACGCAACTACCAGAAGTGCTTTTACTTGTCTTCCTGACTAAATCCCAAATATTCTAAGCATATGGAACAATTTAGCAGAAAATACGTAATTATCAAACAGATCTGTCTTTGCCACCTTGAACATTATTTCTTGTGGCAGGGTAAGTGAAACCTCATGTTTAGATTTTTATTTCATTTGATCTTCTGCTATATTGGCAGAAGAGTACAAAAAGTGTATGACAGATGGCACCATTAAAATATGAGTTGATTTGTGCTTACTCTAATATGAATCTGAATATACTCGATAAAGGCATGGCACAAACTTCTAACTGAAATTTTGAAGCAAAGAAACCAAGCACATTTATCTTGGTAAGATCCTGAACAATCTATGTAACTGTAAAAACAAGTTTAATATCATGCAGGTGTTCGCAAGCAAATGTATGCATGTTTTTACGTTCATTATAAATAAAGCTGCTATCAAATGTTGGCTCTATGTTTCTGTTTTTCTTTTCTATGTGGCAGCCAAAATCAGTGAATGCCAATTCTCCATTACAATGTCCACTCTGTGGGCAGATATCCTTACTGATGTTGTAGTGTTATCTAAACTTTTTACATTGCATTAGATGTACTGTCAAGATTAATTCAGTATGCTCCCTGTTAAATTACTTCTGATTTCTCTTAATTAACCTACTTGATCCGAAGTCCTTTCAAAACTGAGTTTTCTGGACTAGGTTGTGCATCTACCATCAAGCAGCCATCCCACAGAAGAGCTGAATGGCCCTTTTAGTGGGGAGTGGATCAGGAACTGCTATCTTGTTCTCTGTGGTCAGTGCCCCAGCTGGGAAACTGGTTTCTGATTTTAACTTCAAGGTTTGGGGAACTTTTAAATTATTTTCTATGTGATAGAAACTTTTCAAGCGGAAGAATAGGTATTACTGTACTCGAGCTTTATAACTGACTTCTCCTGCAGTGAAAGGAATGGATGGGAACCACCTGGGTTTATCATATCCTGTTGCTGTAAAAATGGGTACCAAGCCATTCTTTCCCATCCCAAGAGAAGTATGTTGGCTATACGTGATGACGCTTACAGCGAAACTCAGGAAACTGAAGTAACTGTCTGTTACTTAGATTGTGAAGTTTCTAAATAGTGTATTGGGTATAGAAATTCAGATTTCAGGTATCAGCTTCTTTATATGGATCTGGTCCTCTGGAGTTGTACAGTACTCTGACCTATAGTCACATCAACCTCTATTACTATTGTTCATGTTAAAACAGTATCTCCTAGTGTGTAGCTGTTTTCAGGAGTCTGGGAGCCAGACATAAGCGTTTTCAAACTGCCTACTAAAATGTTAAGATGTTTTCTCACTTCAGTAGTTGCAGTTAATAAATAGCAACGAAAAGTAGCTTTATAACTTGTAGTTGTTCTTGTTTCAGCTTTTCTGAGGGGGACTTCAATACAGTGATGGGAGAGGATTGCTCATCAAGTTGGACTAGTCTTTTGTTTCTTCCTTCTGAAGATTTTGGTGGACTCTCCTGAAGCAGTCTTGGAGACAGTACTGGATGGGCTTTTCCCATACCATATGGTTACTCCATTTATCAAAATCAGTTTAAAACAACTGAGATTCTCTAGAATATCTGAGAAGGAGTGACATCATTCAGTTTGTAAAATCACGTTAAGGTCTTAGGGATATAATTGGAATGAGCACAGAGAAGGCCTGGATGGTCTATATTACAGGAGATTACTCTGTGTTTGTCATGTTTAGTGTGGCAAAAATGAAGGCTAGGAGTTAGGATTGCTGACTATGAATGTACCAGGCAGGATAACACTGGGTAGGGAGAAGAGCTGCTGAAGTCAATGGGCAGTGTTATCACAGGAACACATAGGAACGGACATGAAAAATTGTGCATGGGAGATTTGAAGGTTTCTAATAGCAAAAGAAGCCCTATTAGAATCTCATACGGAGAGGCTAAGTGTTCTTAAGATGCAGCTTGATATTTACTGTGGAGACATGGTTGCTAGGAGATCCTTTGTGATTTGGAATTCCTACAGCAGTTACTGGCTGACAATGCTGCTTTGTCTCCTTTAAGACATTGCACCTTCCACCTTAACTTTCTAATGGCATTTCAGTGGCAGTGAAGGTTGGATATGCTTCAAAAAGCATTTTGAGAGAAAATGGTAATTACTTATGTACAGACCTTGAAATGTCGAAGTTTGTTTAGAAATAAAAATATATGGAATTCCCGAACAAAAAAGGGATATGTGTGAAATGAAGAGTCAGAGAAATTGTGTGTTCTTTCTGTGCATCTAACCAAGTCTCGTATTTTCTGTAAAACTGTGGAACAAAGTTGTGTGGAAATGGATGCAAATCCTTTTTATTATATGTTGCGACATAGAACTCTCAGCTCTGGAGATAAAAATGCGGTAACTATACATCATTAGGTACCCTATCAGGTCCATGACCAGACAGTGTCACAACTCAAGAGGTCCCTTTGTGAGATTCTCACAAAAACTTGTATTTCTAAATAGTTTGAAAACAAACAAACAAACACCCCACAATAAAAACAAAACAACAAACAAATGCTCAAAACACTCAATCCTCTCCCCTCCCCAACCAAAAAAACCCAAAACCTCAGATGTCCACGTAAGTCACATAGTTCTTATAAAGAGTGAAACTACAACAAGAAGCTGAAGTCTTGTATTAGGAGTCTGAGATACTCTTGCTCATCTTTTGTTTTGTTGTGGTTGCCCTCCAGGGCAATCTGCTCAAGGCAGGACCTTGCTTTGTTTATGTGTATCAGTGAGTGAATTAAGTGGTGATGCTTAATGAATACTGTTTGACTATTTATCTTGATTTCTGAGGCATTTTATTAGCAGTAATTTCTATTTTGATTCATGAAGCAATTTATTGGTAATAATTTGTTGTTACAAAGTTAAGTATTGTTTACATTTGGAGTGGAAATATTGAAAATACTGAGAGAATTTGTGTCATTTTTGTTTACTGAAAAACTTATGCTGTGAAAGGGATGTGTCATTTCTGTGTTTAGAATTGTTGGGAGTAAAGCCTTAACTAGACTGATTATTTAAATGATATGTAAAATTCTAGATTAAATTTTGACTCTTGAAAACATAAAATGTGTTTAAATATTTTTATGGCAAAAAGCTGCTATGAGAACTCATGGATGGACAGGCCTTGTATGAAAATAGGAGGGAGCGGATGACAGGAGCTCTCCAGAGTTTAGCCTGTTTGTTGCAGTTCCTCTTCTTCACAGCCTTCCCCACCTCTTTCTCCTTTCCTTCTCCATAGGATTGTAATGAATAAAATAGTTTTCCACTGTGTCATGGTCTAACCCCATACCACCTAAGGTATCTAATGCTTCTACTTTCTGGTGCTTGATGAAAAATACAGACTTCTGTCCAGTGCGAACCCCTGACCGCAATGTGGCTGAAGTCCAGTCTGACCTTTTTCCTCCTATTTCTATATTGACGTTTTTACTTTATTGTATTTAGGCTACAACAATTTGTAGATCTTTAATTTGCAAACTATACTAATTCAGTGTAACAAACCAAAATTGTCAGGAAAGATGATATTGAAATACCATGCAAAGCTTCAAACTGTGTGTTATCTAATATGATTTTCATACAAAGCACTAAAATATCTCCCAATTAGAGTATGTGACCTTTTAAAACCTTTACTGGATTTATTCTTGCCATGCTACTGGAGTTAAAGGTTCCTATTCCGGTTTCACAGTTAAGGAAATGAAGCATTTGATGCCTCTGATTTCCACGACATCTCACAGGAAGACTGTGTCAGAACCACAAAACCATCCATCCTCTCAACTTTTATGCATATTTTTGATAATTTCCTGCTTGTCTTCAGCCTCTTTCTTCCCTCCCCACACCCTGCCCTAGTATATGCTATAGTGCAGTTTATAATCCTATATTAATTTAAAAAATATTAATGTCTGTTACCATGTGAAAAATACACCTAAGCCACAGGTGCTGTACTGTTTATTGCCTTTCTTATTTTTGCACATGTAGTTCTGCTGTCTTAAAACACTGCCATGAGTGAAGCCCTGGAGAAAGACAACTGTCAGTTTTGGAGACTGTTGCAGTTAAACCATCACTCTTTCAGGATATTTAACTCTGACGGTTATGACATTTTTCCAAAGTAACATTGGAAACCCAGTGTCTTCTCCAAATTCTGGCTCAGGAAGTTTAGCCCCCCACAAATAAACTCATTAGGTAAGATCTAATTCCTGTCCTGGTTACCTGCCATTACCTATTCAGCTTTCCGTAGGAGAGTGGGGTTAAGGTTCATTTCTTCTAAGAGGCTTTCTGCTGGTATAAAAATAATTCCCGAGAGAGCTGGAGCTTTTTCATAGAAGCTTTTCCATATTTCAGGTTCTAGAAGGAGTAAGGGTTTATGGTTTCGTTCATCCTGTTTAGTAGCTACCCACATAGCTATGCGCTTAGCAGAACAATGGCTTGTTAGTAGGACAAACTATTAAAGTACATCTCCTAGTTTTTTTATTGAAATTGCAGTTCAGTAAACCTATAACTTCACATGCAGTAGAACAATAAGTCAATTACTGACTTGTTGGTTCACCTTTGTGTAACTTTAACACACTTTTAAAAGTTCCTGATATGCATTTGTGTGAATTTTTGCAGATATATCATTTAATAAAAATACTTAAATGAAAAAAATGACATATTTAAATAAAAATCTTCTTATATGGAAGATACATATTCAAATGCATACTGGGTTAAAGTATATCACATCACAACCAGACTGAAGAAAGGGAAATGAAAATATGTTACAATATTCCAGGCTAAAGTGGTTTGCAAACAAAAGGTGTACAGAAGGGTTTTGAAACATTTTGAAAGGTTTTTCTGATTTTTTGTTTGGTGTTGGTGTTGATAAATTTTACCAGGCAGCAATATTAGATGTTTGTTTGTTTTTAACAGTAGAACACTAAGCTCATTTATTGTCTTGTAAATAATCTTGTGATCCAGAAACGTAATTTCTGGAAAATTCATGGCTACCTTTGAGCCTTGGACAGTGAAATTTGATTGGAGTTTAGATAGGAGAAAGAAAAGGTGATACTCCTGCCAAATTTTTGTCCATCTTATGATTTATAACTCTGAACATTGGAAATGTATCCTTGCTGTAGAGCTGGAAACCAAGTAGCACTGGTCTGAGCTCACAGATGTCAGTTTTGAAAGGGCAAGCAACAGACTTCCTTATGCCAAAAATAGCTTTTGTGCTAAATTATTTAAGCTTGGTATTTGATTATAGATAAATGGAAAATAATATTTTGCACTTTCGACCTTTTTTGTATAGTAGGGGAAACCCAGGGTCATTTTAAAATTAGATGGGTTTTGTTAGGTGAATCTGAAATATCACACATTCAAAAACTGTGGTACTTGGCACTGAGAAAAATGTTGTGAACTGTTTTTATTCTTCATGTGTGTTGGTTATATATTGATTGTAACGAAGAGAATATTTTAGTCTCCTGCAGCAGTTCAAGTAATGTCTACTGCTTCTGCGCTTTTCTGTTGTTGAGTGTAAAATATGTATGAAGACATGTCTGAAGTGTAAGTACAGTGGGCCCTTGGGAGGTTCTGGAGCTGTACCTTGAGTAATTTCAGTCCAATGCTGACAAAATATTTACTGGTTTATTTTTGTTTTGTAAGTCTGTTTTCATCCATGGTCTGTAAAACATTCAAGGATGGTTCTTAACGTTAGAAGTTCTCTGGCTTTATTATACCAAAAGTACAAATGGTTCTCTGTAGTCTAGCAAATGACTATGGCTTTATTTTAGCAGTTGCATTGGTGGCAGACCCTACAGGTTCCAGACAGGTTTCTGTTAAAACATTTTGTGTTCAGACACTTTTAATCCTCAGAATCATCCACTTTTAGAGATGAAAATTTCCTTTTTCATTTTACTCTCTAGCCCAAGCACTGGAGGGCAAATCGTACGTTTCTTCCTATCATAAAGAAAATATCTTGTTGCCTCAAACGTCGTCACAGCTGGGCAATCTTGTGCTCTCTCTCTGCTTAAAATAAGAAAATCCAGTTATTCAGCTTCCAAGACCAGCTTTGTAAATTGTTTTCTGCGTATATTACTCTGGACTGTATCAGAATAGTGATATATTTTTTGCATTGGTGTTTTTATACTAATGGAAAATGCATGTTGTTATGCATCCATCCATCCATCCAAAGTTTACTGTAATTTACAGGCTGTGTTGTGAATTGTGATACAGCTTACAAGGAAGACTACCCTTAGAGTGTTTCCTCTTCTGATGTGTAAGAAATAAAAATGCTGATGCATATCACAACTTTCAGATTTAATTTTTACTAGGTGGCAGAAAAATTGGAGGCCAGGATACTGGCATTAGAAAAGAAAATACGTAACTCTTGAATATTAAAAACCAAGTATGTGTCAAAAATCTGATAATGTGGAAAACAGTGCATGAGAGCAAGAGCCAGCTAACCAAATAAATGATGAAATTTTGCTGAATAAGTGGAATAATTATGAATTTGTCTGTTATAAGAATTTCTGTAAACAAAGATAAATTGTTACGCTACATTGCCTTTTCTTTCTTTTAGTACTTGGCTGTAAATATCTTCTCAGCTGTTTATAGGATATAAATAAACAATATTAAGCTATCTCAAAAATATTCAGAATTCATAAATGAAGGGATAGGAAATGCAAAACTTAAGTATGCAAGATATAGTGACAGCTCTCTTTTCCCCTACATATAACATGTTTTACTTGTACATGCAGCATATATGGAAGTCTATCTTATATCTTTGTGTAACATAATTAAAACGTTAGCGACATAAATATCAGAAGTCTCAATTTGTTTTCTCCTGTGGCTCTAAGTACAGAGCAATCCTTAGATTAGTTTCATTGATGAAATGTACAGTTTCTACTATCTAGTAGAAGTGTGGCTATGTACAAAATATTCAATCAATGAATGTTTTTCTTTCTAAAAAAAAAATTGCATTTTTTTCTTCGTGTTAATTAACAGCTTTCATAAACACTTTTCCCTTTACAGTCTCAGAGATAGTGGATAAAAAGTTTTCCGTATGCTCTTAGGTAATTGAGATAGCTACAGTTGCATGTAGGTGCATGGATACCTATAGTATTTTCTCCCACTTAAAACGGATCTTTTACCAGTGTAAACAGTTTATTGTATGTTAATGATTTAGGCAAGAGTTTAGTATTAAACGCTTGTTTTTTTCAATAATGCCCTTTTTGTCTTGTTTTGCCTGGTAAATCTCGTGTTTGAGGCTGGCATTTGTTGCTGAAGCGAGTAAGACCACCCCCCTCATGAGAACAGTTGTTTTTTAAAGTAATCTAGAACAGACTAGTTGAATTTACAGTTCTACTGAAGAGGTTATGAAACAGTCTAAATTGACTCTGACTGCAAACTTTGACCTGTTTTGCTGAATTGTGGGAACTGTGCCAAAATTTGATATAAAGCAGTTCTGGGAAGCTCTTTGAGATTAAATTCCAGGGCTGCATGACTGATGTGCTAACGATATACTTGTGATATTAGACAAGTGTTACTTCAATACAGTTTTAGGCTTGAACAGATCATTCACCTAAAAGTAGAATTTATCTCCAGCTTGTTTTAAGTACTGTGTTGCATCTCAATGATTTTTAAAGGCTCAGTTAAAATTTAGCATCTTGATATTCCTTTCTCTGCACCTCCCTGTGATGAGCTATCCTGGCTTCTCAGAAACTTTTTGCTTTGCTTTTTATCTGGGGAAGAAAAGGTAAGGAGGAGAAAAGGTTTTAACTGCAGAGTGTCTTGGTGTGGTTTCCATGAAGCTTTTCAGCCAGCAATCACTGCATCGGTTTGTGTTCGGCACTCTTATAACGCATGGCTGATTTAGGTGAATTTTGAGATGGAAAGTCTGTTTAATCATACATTTCTTCACTCATTTAGTAATAATAAGAGATATTTGGTGTGGAAATGCTCAGGTTTCAGTTGAGAATAGTCTCTCTAGCCTCCACAGTGGAGCATCAGCAAATATGATATATTTTCTTCATTTATGTTAGGAAAGAGTTCTTTGTTCCCTCAACGCAGAAAATACTACCCTTTTTTTTCTTCTTCTTCTTTGTATTGTTCATTCTGATGCTTTGAAAAAATGCACTTTTTTCAAATTAAGTAGTTCCTGGATTTGCAGAAAATACTAGTATTGTCAATGTCCTAATATACAGTGTTAGTGATATTCATCTCTTGTTCTATGGCCAGACAACCAAATATTCCATAAGACAGTAGTCAAGTAGAGACTAAAGGCAGTTTTATTATATTTCATTTTTACTGATATTCCTTTTGAATATTCATCCAAATATTGTAGGTGTGTTACTTCTTTCATGGAACGGAGAACTGGAATGGTTTTTGAATGCCTCTTTATATTACTTTAAGAAGTTTAATTGCCAATATTATTTTCTTAAAGTAATAGCAAACAAGTATTTGTGTATTAAATCAGGGTTCTATGTGAATGCCCACCAGAAAGCTGGCTAAACATTTGCTGACATTCACCTTATGCTGAATTCTCAGTGTCTCCAGTTACTTTATTAACTTTGCAACATGTAGTACAGGTAGTGCCCTCTCAAGCATGTCACTAGAGAGGGTATTTTCACTTGCTCTGTGACATTTTTGTTGTTCTCTCATGTTGTAACTTCTGGTAAACGGAGTAAGGAATCACTGTTTACAGGACTTCTGCTGAAGGTCCTCTGGTAGCTACAGGTCATTGATTTTGCAATCTGAACTGAACGAAATAGTAGGGGTGGACTTCAAAGGTGCTGGCTCTCAAGTGAGGAAGCGATGGCAAAGGTTCTTGCTGAGAACAGGAGTGACAGCCTGGAAGGAAAGGGGACACCAGTTGTTGTGGGTTGCAGTTTGGGGGAGCAAATAGAAAGTGTTTGAGGGTGAGGCCTTTTCCACCCAGGTCTAGGGCCTCTCTTGGAGGACAGCACAGAGATTAAATGAGATGGTGGATAGAATCTTCAAGTTTTAAAAAAATATTTTCCTCGTATTCTTTGCTATGATCTTAGTGTTAAGAGTTACTATTGCATTACGTAAGCTTACAGGTACTGAGGGAAAGACTTGAGGGTTTTGTTTCTGACTGGATCCGCTGAGTAATCATAGTTGATGTTGAATGTGTCTTAGTTCAGGGACCTGGTTTGAAGAAAGGAAGAATCTGAGGATTTTCTCCCATTAAATGTGAAAGTGATAGGTATAATATTGAGGCCAGCTGTTATTCCTACAACTCCAGCAACTGCAAAGCATACTCATTTTCTGCATCATAATGAAGAGAATGATTTCTGAATATTTCAACAAATAGTTTATGAAATTCATCTGTCGTGTTGTCAGTTGATTCAGCATGCTGCTTATAGCTCATGCAGTTTAGGATATATTCCAAAGTACTTTTTCAGACTGAATGTTATGCCCTGGAAAGAAGGAGGACTGCTTAGTACCTGCTCTCCTTAGGTATTGAAAACAATTTTTTCAAGGAATACTTAAGTGGTTTTGAAGTAAAAGATGGCTTTTGGCAGTACTCAGAACTCAGTTGTTTGAATTCTGTTCCAGACCTGAAGAAGTAGTTTTGTCAAACATTTTTTGTTTCTCAGATGTGTTGTTCGTCTAATAAAGTACACTGCATCTCTGTGCAAATGTCTCATCACCTGACTGTAACAGCTGGAAGCCGAGATAAAGAGTTGGTAAACTCTAATGTTACCATTGTTATTTAATTTGTCTTTTAAAATGTAATGTAAAACTGATTATCTTTTACATTTCCTGGTTTGGGTGCTAAAGCATTTCACAACTGTAAAACAAATGTACCAGAAAATACAATGTTGTTCTGTGTTTAGACAGCCTATTAAAGATCACTATCTAGTTTTGTTGTCTTTGGGATTTAGCTTTTACTTCAAATCAGCAAAGTCTTGGAAATGGAAATGATGCTTGTTAATGAACACAGGATTAAGTGACAATCATTAACCTACTTAGAAAGTATGTGCTTACAATTTAACCCTCTTGCTAAAATAATGTAGCAGATTATTATTATTGTTATTATTACAGGTATAAACAATTGTGCTTTATTTTTTATCGTGTTAACATTATGGAAAACTCTGTGAAGTACTTTGATTGTATCTTTCATGCCTTTTAGAGTAAATATAGAGATTTATTTTCTGTTTACGGTAGTGTTCATGTTTTAGTTTCCTGCGGCTGAAAATTAAGAGGGGATAGGTTGAAACATGTTGTTCTTAATTCAGAGATTCAAAAATTGTAAAGCAATGGACTATTGGGAATATTTGATCTGACTACATACGTAACACAGACTATGAGATGTAGCAGAATACATGGCTGATTTTAAACTAGGTGAAGATGATGGGGGGCCTGAAGCACAAGTCTGATGAGGAGCAGCTGAGGCCGTTTAGCCTGGAGAAAAGGAGACTGAGGGGAGACCTTGTTGCTCTTGACAACTACCTAAAAAGAGGTTGTTGTATGGAGGGTGTTGGTCTCTTCTCCCAAGTAGCAAGTGATAGGACAAAAGGAAATGGCCTCAAATTGTGCCGGGAAGGTTTAGATTGGATATTAGGAAAAACCTCTTCACCAAAGTGGTTGTCAAGCATTGGAACAAGCTGCCCAGGAAAGTATTGAGTCATCATCCCTGGAGTTGTTTAGAAGATGTGTAGATGCAGTGCTTAGGTGCCTGTTTTAGAGATGGATTTGGCAATGCTAGGTTAATGGTTGGACTCTATGATCCTAAAGGTCTTTTCAACCAAAATGATTCTGTGATTTTATGTTGGCTATAATATTACCTTTGGATGAGTTACCCTTATGAGCTTTAGTTCTCTTTATCATCATCTGTTACTATATCTCTAGCTGGTATTTCTGGAGCTATGGCATTGTGCACTGTGACTAAGTCTCTTCAGAATTACTGCTTTACAAGAAGGCCCTCCCATAATGGAAGGCCAGCATTTTCTGGGATCTGATACCTTTCAATTCGACTGTGCTGAGCCGCACGTTGCAAGTTTGCATCCGGCTAGCTGGGGTTGCTCAGTGTCAAGGACCCGTGTTGTCTCTGTTTGTTACTCTCATTGTGTTTGTGTCAACCTAAAATCTTACTAGCGATTTTTATCAATGTTTGATTGAAGAGTATTGATGAAGAAGTTTAATCACACAGGGTTGGTAATTACCATATCTTAATTATATTAGCATTGTAAACTTTACAAGTTGCATTTATAATTTTTTAAATAGAGGTTTATACCTAGTTTGAATACTGAATTTTATTTTTATATTTTAATACTGCCTCCTTTTAAATATTTACTATTCAAAGTTCTTTTTCATCAATTGTGTTGTTTCCCCAGTAGGGAATTCAACAAGGTGTTTTTAAAATCTTGACCTAAATTTATCAAGTCTTGTTCATCTAAACAATCCGTATTCAGTTACTTCTGCTTAGCTCTGTTGTACTGAAAAGACCTTCATTGTCAAATTTGGATATTTCACTTGTTATTCTCAAAAGTATTAAATAGAAATATTTGGTCATCTTTCCTGTTGTTTTTTCACAATATCATTTATATTTTTATCACTTCCACCTAAGAAGAAGCCTGTTTTGCTCTTGCGTTTATGTTCTTCTAATTTATTTGACTTTTGATTTTTGTGAAATTGTCTTTTTCTAGTACCAGCTAAATAGAATCTAATTTTTATTTAATGCGTGGAATTTAGATTTTATGAAGTCAGGGGAAGACCACACCTACCTAAGCAACATCCTGCACTTCAGATTTGATGCCACTTTATTAACTGAAAAGAGGGATGATTAAAAAAAGTCCTTTCTGCAGGTGGAACAGTTAACCTTTCTCTGACTTAGTCTTTAAAAGTGTGTGGGTGTTTTAGAGCTGTCACTTAGTGATGCATCTCCAAAGTCTCAGAATGTGAAGTCTCCTGTAGCGTAACCTCTTTGCCTTGCCTGTGGGTGGTGAGGGAGAAAGTCCAGTGACTGACTGGCTTGTAGAAGGTCTCGAATTTATCTGTCAGAACAAGGTAAATCTATTTTTTGTGTTTGTGGTGTGTTGTGGTTCCCCACACACACCCCTTCGGAGTTGTACACGCCCAGTAATTTCCACTGTATCTTCCATTTTTTTAGCCCAGATTGTCTGCAGTTTTCCATCTGTCTCAGGTTACAACAACTTGATTTCATCTGTTCTGATTTCTGCAAAAAGAGTAGGCTCTAATTCAGCAAAACATGTAACTTCATGCATACCTATACGCACGCTTTGAAAGTTAGGAGGAATATAGCCATATCAGTGTGTAGGCTGTGCTTGAGCTCTTGAGATCTACACATTAACATGTGTAGAGCAGAACATCTTTCACTAGTAATTCCTGTGATTCCTCCCCCTCGTGTATTATTTGCACATTGTAAAAGAAAATAATAAAAAAAACCAAAAACAAACAACAACAAAAAAAACACACAAAAAACCCCAAACCAACCAAACAACAAAAAACCCCCACAAACAAACAACAACAACAAAAAAACCAGACAGAAAACAAGTGTCATTAGGTATCCTCACTTGCAACTTCCAAAGCTGACTATGGACTTTCTCAATAATCATACAATATAATTTAAAAGAGTAAGAAGTTTTCTTCTACTGACAGTGGACTTCAGAGGGTTTTAGTGAGTGTTCTAGTTATCCTTTTAAAATAATGCTTAGGAAAAAAAAATATTGCTATGTCTTCCACTCCCTTGAATTTAAAATTAATTTGTGGAATACAACAGGACTTTTTGACTATCTGGTAGGAAGAAGAGCATTAAGGTTTTAATTTCAAAGCAAACCCTTGGATAAATTCCTGACTGATTAATCAGTTTGTGTCTTTTTAGAACATGTTTTTCCTCTGCGGTGCCTTTGAGGGATATTTTAATGAAAACTGTCTGGGTTGAAAGTTGTTAGCTGCAGTGATAGCTTAAAAAACCTGAAAAGCCTGATTTATCTTTCAGTTAATACACTTAGTGTAAAATATCATTTAACGTAGTTGAAAAGTGAGTGAACAGGAGTTCTTCAGGACTCTTGACTAAAGTTCTGAACAGCTGAGAAATGAAGGTTTTCAGCAGGTTGAAAAATCCTTGGGAATTTAGGGTGAATATCTCATTCTTATGAGATAAACGTTTGTTGTTTGGATTTTACAGAAGTGCAGTTGCTTTTATAAATTTCCCTTGATTTGCGGTTTAGAAAGTTTGGGGTTGGGTGGGGGTGTTGTTTAGCTATATCGGAAAGGTTTAAGCTATAATTAAGTAATTTTAAACTATTTAGACATTACCGATACCTTCAGAATAATTTCAGATTTGGAGCCTTTTTTTTTCTTTTTAGAACTATGTGGAAAATAGATAAATTCTGATTTATGGACAATCTTTGAGTATCTAGTTTTATTTGACAGCATCCTACTCATAGGAAGACACGGTGCAGAGATGGGAGGGTGTACATCTTTCAGGTACTTTGTAGCAATTTGGTCTGATTCTTCATCCTTTTTTCACTGAGCATTTTTTTCTTTCAATTGGATGTATTTTTGAACTGATTGATGATTATTCATTGTTATAGTATTTTATCTGAATTTGGCAAGTTTGCTTAATTGTTGAAATGGTTAAAATTCAACTATGTCAGGAAAAAAAAAGCTTTTTTGTTTGAAATACTTTTTTCGTTTGTTTTCTTTAATGTGTAATATGCATTTAGGGTTCCTGTTTCTTTCCTTCCTTTCTCTGAAGGGCACTTCAGGTCTAGAGCAGTCTTATATCTGAAGTACCATAGTTTGATACCTGAAATAAGATAGGATAACAGTAAGTACAAGTGTTGTCATACCTTAAAGCAGAGTTGTTATCAGGTTAAGGAGGTAATTGAATGAAAGAAAAGAAAAAGTCCTTTATTAGCAAGAGTGACGAACTAAAAGTGAGCCTTATAATAAAGACACAGATAAGGGAAAAAAACCCCAATAAACTAGTGAGATTTTGATTAATTTCAATAATACTGATTCTGTTGTTGAGGTACTATAGTTTAGAAAGGAGATGAATGACAAATTTGGGGGGTTATCTGGAAAGGTAAGGAAAAAACCTGACACTGAAACAGAAATCTTTTGTTAGATTGACTTTATAAACATTTTTAAAATATATTTTTTTTTTTCTCACACAAAATAATGCATCACATAAATTTCTAGCGATCCTTTCAAAAATCACTTTTTTTTTTTTTTTTTTTTCCCTCTAGTTGCATTAAAATCATCTAACTCAACAAGACCAGAAAGAAATGGCATTCAGGAAAACTGTAGAACAGCAAAATGTGGAGAAGGGATGCAGATACTGGAAGGAGAACTCTTACTGCAGGTATATTTTGGCTTACAGAAGGCATCTGATTTCAGCAGTAACAATCCTGTTTCAAGATGAACTGCATATTGGAGACACTGTAAAATGTGACTCAACTCCAGGTACAGGAGCTTTGTATGAAACAGAGCAGAATAACCAATTTTAATGTGTAGGCCAGAATTAGATGCAGCTTGCAGGTTTTTTTATGTCAACCACTTGAGGTGAAGTGCCCTCCAGAACAGGTCAGCAGAGGACACAAGCACCTGCCCTTGTGGCGTTCTACTCCCTTGGAATTACTTTGAACTTCATCAAAACCAACGATTCTGTGCAACTACTCTCTTGGATAGCCTGAGCTATTTAATTTCATATTATTATTACATGTTTTTTTAGCTCATGCTCTATTCAGGTAATTAAGCTTATATAAGGAATTTTTACAGATTTCACAACTGTTTGTGAGAATAGATTAAATGTCTATGCATTCAAAAGGAGTGGTTCACACCATTTAAAGACCAGCCATTTAATCAGATATTTAATTAGACCATGTAAAAAAACCAAGAAATAGTAAAACCATTTCTCTGCTAAATACAAAAAAGCAGTTATGGCGGTTACCATAGCGTGGGGGTATGGGAGTTAATGTTTGTGAAAGAATTATGGTGGTTTATAATAAAAAAATATTCGTATGTTGTTACAGTAAGATGTAGGATATCCTTCACTTACTTTACATTTTCTGTGTTACAATAATTTTGCATAATAAAGAGTTTTTAAAAAACATGTTTTGAGTGTGCCGGCCAAATTTGACTTTGAATGCAGCTGAGGAAATTAAGTGGCACAATATACTTAATCCAGTCCCTTGAGACATCCTTTTGTTAAATCTTGACTGATATCCATAGAAGTAAATCAGCACCTTTCAGATGAGCTGCCAAGTCACAAATGTACTGTTTGCTATCACAACAATTGCCGTGAACCGTATTGATTTGGAGTTCAGATAAATGCCCTTTGCGTGACTTTGAGTAAGGAGCCGCTTAGTCTGCTGCTTCACGAAGGGGGAAATCTCTTCAAAAACATTGTTTACTTGCAACAGTCTGCTTGTGCAGAGATTTTCTATTTTAAGTAAGCTATAAAATGTTTTCTTGGACTATGCGGGGGATCTTGATCGCTTGATTTCCTGTCCACTTGGACCATCTGCACTATGAATAGAACAGATTTTGGGAATGGGTTTGTGACATGACTCCCATTCGTGCTGTGGGCACCTGGCTGGACCGAAGGCTTGAGCCGCCTGAGCATTGTGAACTATGGTTGATGTTAGATGAAACTGTAGTTGTTCATAGTGCCGTCCCTCATCTCCTACTATCAAGAGTAATTAGAAGTCATCAGTAGGCTTTGTCTTCTCCCCTGAATTTTCAAAAATAACTTTTTTTTTCATTACATGCAGTTTTTTCTGCTGTGTCATGTATACTGTAGAAAGAGGCAGTGAAGAATCGTTGTGTTTGTTGTGCTGTTAGATAATGATATGTTTTTGCATACTTCACATTTTATTGGGAGAATAGGATATAGGTAGACTTACAGCCACAATAATTTTCTGGAATTTTGTCTCTGAAGCTGATAGATTGGTGTATTTTCTCCCCAGGCATTAAATGGTTTTGTGTTAGTTGTTACGGCCGATGCTCTGGTTTTTTACGTCTCTTCCACTATCCAAGACTACTTGGGGTTCCAACAAGTAAGTATGTGTATTTTTCTTCTATTTTGTTTTCAGTGGTTTTACTTAATTTTGGAGGGCATCCGTTTGCGTATTTAGGATCTGATAGTTTGTGAAATAAAAATCTCAGTTGGGTACTTTGGGTTGGATTATTTTGAAACCATGTTACTTTTTCTGTCAGCTTATATGGATGAAATGGGTCCTCAGGCCAAGCACAACAGGAATATAATTTCCAAGGTTGAGTTAGGCAAGATAGGAAATTTTCACACTTAATTAGTCTTTACTGGAACAACTGTTTGAAATTTATACTGTGGTGTTACCCAGTTTATGATGCTGAGTGAGACATAATTCAAGGGGAAGGTAATTCTTTTAATAGAAACCTTTCGTACAAAACTAACTCCATATGCCTTGAGGTTTTAAGTATCAACTGGGTGATTTTAATATTTTTAGAATTTTAGTGTTCTCTTGCTTGTATTTACTTTATTTACTTACTTATTTCAAAACCAGCATTTGCTATTTACAATTTATGGAGCAGATCAAATATGGCTAATTTCCTTGGGCTTGCAAACCAGGTACCAACGTAGTAAAGACCAAGACCCAGTGAGCACGTTGCCCTCCCTTAGAGAACTCCTGGGATTAGTTAATGTTAAGATGATAGAAGCTGAGTTATTGTTATCAGTTTGTATGTTTGTGTACTAGATGATGGTAGATTCAGTTGCTGTCTAAAACCAGGGAGAAACTCTGCTTGGTCTGCAATTTTTGCTAACTGATAAGAGATTGGGAATGTTTGCATAAAAGAAAATGTTCCAAACAAAATGTAATTATTCCTGGGGTCACAGATTCTTTCAGTGTTGGGAAAAAAAAGATTGTAAAACAAATTTAGCATAAAATTTATATAGTAATACCAATAAATCAAGTGCATGATAGCGACTTAAAGTCCTAAAAGTTCCAAAAATTAGCATTTCTACAATTTATTTTGGAAAATACTAATTCTTTTATGAAATTCACCAAAATAAAATCTGAGCTAGGCTTCTGCTCTTGCCATCTCCTAATTACTGTAGTTCTGTATTTTATTTCAAATATTTTCAGTTTCTATAATTACTGAGTTTTCAATCCATGCAGGAACTACACAATTTAACTCCTCTCCATTGACTGAGGCTTTTCTTGAATATCTTTGGTGGGCTTTTTCCCCTTAATTTCTTTCAACCACTGATACTGGCTGTTGTAGCTTTGCCATTTAGATCGCATTCCTAGCCATGCAATTGGTGGTGATATGAGAGAATCATCACGGAATCATTTAGGTTGAAAGAGACCCTCAAGATCATCAAGTCCAGCTGTAGCTTAAATCTAGCACTAAACCATGTCCCTAAGAACCTCATTTATACATCTTTTAGACACCTCCAGGGATGCTGACTCAACCTCTTCCCTGGGCAGCCTGTTCCAGTGCTTCACAACCCTTCTGTGAAGGAATATTTCCTAATATCCAATGTAAACCTTCCACAATTTGAGGCCATTTCCCCTTGTCCTATCGTTTGCTACTTGGGAGAAGCAGCCAATACCCTCTATGCTACAACCTCCTTTCAGGTAGCTGTAGACAGTGATAAGGTCTCCCCTCAGTCTCCTTTTCTCCAGGCTCAACAGCCCCAGTTCCCTCAGCTGCTCCTCATCAGACTTGTGCTCCAGACCATTCACCAGCTTCATTGGCCTTCTCTGGACTCCATCTGGTACCTCAATGTCTGTCTTATAGTGAGGTGCCCATAACTGAACTCAGGTTTCAAGGTGGGGCCTCACCAGCGCCAAGGGGGACAATCACTTCCCTGCTCCTGCTGGCCACACTATCATTGATGCATGCTAGTATGCTGTTGGCTTTTTTGGCTACCTGGGCACACTGCTGGCTCATGTCCAGTCAGCTGTTGACCAACACTCCCAGGTCCTTTTCCGACAGGCAGCTTTCCAGTCACTCTTCCCCAAACCTGTAACACTGCCTGGGGTTGTTTTGACCCAAGTGCAGGACCTGTCACTTGGCCTTGTTGAACCTCCTACAATTGGCTTCAGCCAGTCCAGATTCTTCTGTAGAGCCGTCCTACCCTCCAACAGATCAACACTCCCACTAGACTTGATGTCGTCTGCAAACCTACTGAGGGTGCACTTGATCCTGTTGTCCAGATCATTGATAAAGAGATTAAACGGAACTGGCCCCTATACTGAGCCCTGGGGAAAACCGTTCATGACTGGCCACCAACTGAGTTTCTCTGCATTCACGACAACTCTTTGGGCTCAGCCATCCAGCCAGTTTTTTATCCATCAGAGAGTACCCCCATTCAGGCCATGAGCTGCCAGCCTCTCCAGGAGAATGCTATGGAAAACAGTGTCAAAGGCTTTACTAAAGTCTAATTACATAACATCTACAGCCTTTCCCTTGTCCACTAACTGGGTCACCTTGTCATAGAAGATCATCAGGTTGGTCAAGTAGGATCTACCTTTCATAAACCCATGCTGACTGGGACTGATCACTTGGTTGTCTCGTATATGCCGCATGATGGCATTCAGGGTGTTATGTTCCATGACCTCCCCTGGCACCAAGGTCAGACTGACAGGCCTGTAATTCCCTGGATCCTCCTTCCAACCCTTGTTGTAGTTGGCAAATGTAATGCCCATCTATCAGTCAACTGGGATCTCCCTAGTTAGCTATGATTGCTGATAAATAATTGAAAGTGGCTTGGTGATCACCTCCGCCAGCTCCGTCAGTACCGTTGGGTGGATCCCATCTGGCCCTATAGACCTGTGTGTGTCTAAGTGGTGTAGCAAGTTGCTGACCATTTCCCCTTGGATTATTTGGGCTTCATTCTGCTCCACATCCCTGTCTTCCAGCTCAGGGATCTGGGTACCTGAAGCAAAATTGGTCTTACTGTCAAAGACTGGGGCAAAGAGGCATTTAGTACCTCAGGCTTTTTCTCATCCTTTGTCACTATGTTTCCCCCAACATCCACCAGAGGGTGGAGATTCTCCTTAGCCCTCCTTTTGTCACTGGTTCATTTATAGAAACATTTTTTGTTTCCTTTTACAACACTAGCCAGGCTCACCTCTAGACCTAGAATGGGTCAGGCCCAAGTACCAGCTAGTTAATACTTGATTTACCAGTATGTAAAATCAAATTATTTAAACAAAGCCTAAGCATAACAGTTTAAAGGTGGCTTAGATAAAAGCAGGTAAAGAAATACTTGACATAATGTTATTTATTTTTCTAAGGTAATATTTTTTTATTATTATTTCTCATGTTTGCAGTCATGGGTGTTTCTGAATTCTGCTCTGTGTTACTAAAAATTGTTTCATGAAGGTTTCCTGTGTGCATGCAAATGTATGTTTTTATCCTCGAGCAAAATGAATTTTGCTATGTCTATAGCAGTGTTGTCAACCAGATAACTTACATTATCATATAAGTTTCTTATTCTCTTTCTTTCCTGTTTTTTTCCTTTTTGTACGTAGTCTGATATTATACACCAGAGTGTATTTGAATTGATTCACACAGAAGACAGACCTGAGTTCCAACGACAGCTACACTGGGCATTAAATCCTGCCCAGTCTGCAGATTCTGGACCAAGCATACAGGGTAAGAATGCAGCCAGTTTATGTGTTTGCCTGTCTGATTAGTTAAGGGTTTTTTTAAAATTTGTGTATGTAAAAAAGTTTAGATTATTTTGTGTGAAAAAAGCAAGGAATAATATTTCTTAAACTTATTTGAATTTATGGATATGTTTGGCTAAAAGTGGGAATTACATTTTTTTTCACTTTAAATAAGCACTGATATTCATATCACAGCCCCATTAAAATACCAATTTTGTTTTAATTTGTGAGATTTTAATTTGTAGTCTTGCACGTCTGATAACTAGTCCTGTGGCAAGTAGCAAAGCAGGTAATCCTGCATGTTTGTTTTCTGAACACAGCAGTGAGAAGTGGGCAGTTGCTTTTGGGGACATAAGAAACAAGAAAGTTTTGTTTTTCTGTGTTTGCCCTCAGTTATACAGCTTGTCTTTGATCAGTGTTTGAGTGAGAAAGTGATTTCTCTGCTGAAGTAATGATCACTTTTACATCTGCTACTCCTGGTTACAGATCATGACACCAAATTTATTAGCTTAGGAAGGCCAGCAGGTGATTGGGTATGACAGCTTCTCTAAGCTCTTCAGGCTGGTAGATCCATTCCATGATTAAGAATGTGTTAGTTACAGTGTTAATATATGGAATATTGCATTCCTGGTTGTAGAAAATGTTATGGCTGTTGGGCATCATGATGTCTTCCACGTCTGTTCCTGTTGTATTAAGGCTTCCACATAGACCAGTACTTCTCTTGGGAATAGAAGAGGAATAAAAGATTAAATAGATGACCCTTTAAGACCAAATGGTATGCTTGTTAGAGCGTCAGATTGTCACATGTTATTGACTTATATTCAAGTGACCTGCTATACACACTGCTTACTTATCGGAAGAGAGATGTGTTGGTACAGATAGTTACGTGTAATATGGGAAGTGAATGCTTGCCTGATAATAATGACAAACCTGTTGAGACAACTGTAGTGCTCTGTTTTGCACAACAGTAATTTAAATATGTAGGTGAAGCTCTATGTTACTCTAAGTTACTTGATTATAGATAATTTTTTTAATCCAGAAAAAGTCCATATTATGTTTAATTATCATTCCTAAAGCAATTTGGTTTAAAACTCAAATTGTAACTACTCTGACATTTATGCAGTCCTAAAATTACATTCAGCCCTTTGAAAGCAACTGTGAGGCTGATGTGGCCCCCAGTGAAAATGAATTTGACACCTCTGATCCACACAATCCAGTTGAAAACATGCTACAGAACTAGTTAATATTACAATTTGCTATAGCAAACAGCTGCTGGCACTCAGAAAGAAGGTTTTTATGTGATGGCTTAGTGTTTGCTTCAGAGTGAAATGGCATTCCATAGCGCTCAAGGAAGTGCACCTGAATTTACAAAAGGTTGTGTTTGAAAAGTATGATGCCAGGTTGACTTGCCATCAGGTTTAACCAAATAATGGAAGTGCTTGGGGTTTTTTGTACCTTGTGTTCCTAGCTTACTAGAAACTGCTAATTATTTGAGGGCCTCAAGTAGTATAAAATGTTTGGATGTTGAGGCTTTTTAAACTGAATTCAGCTTTGTAACAAAGGATAATGATATGATCATAAGGATTCTCCACATTTTTGCTAATTTAATCCATTTCCTTTTTAATACATTTGGCTAGCATTATGTAGATATTTATAGATATAATATAATTGTTCTCAGGCTTAAGCACAGATTCCAACCTGATCTGAGAACTAATTCTGCCTCTGCCTGGACTAGTTGTTTCTAACTCAATACTCTGGTATGCCTCTGGACCAGTGGTCTCCTCAGCTGTTTCCTGTGCATCCCCAACACTCCTCCCAACCCTGTCATGTTCCCAGAGAAGTCTGCAAAATTCTGATTTTTCAGTCTGTTTTGCACCCTCAGCTTTGGGTTGTCTTTTAAAGTTTGCTTGCTACGCAGCCATATATGGTCTTGAGCTTAAAGAGGAAAAAAAGCACTTAATGCACAGCATGTTCTGCACGTTACTGCGTGATGTCGATGAGCTCCAGTGTGAACTTCATCAGGGATTTGGGTTATACCCCCTGTGGTGTTAACTGGTGATTTTACTCCAGGGATTGCAGATGCTCTGTAAGACTCTGCCTTCTCACAGTGAGTCACTTCTCCAAGATCCTGGTGCTAAAACCTCTCTGCCTCCTGTCTGCCTGGGAAAGTACAACAGTATTCCTTTTCTAAATGTAGAAGGCTTGGGCTTGAAGCCTATTCCCTCTTGTTTTGAGTTCTGTTCTGCCCCTCTCATGAGCTACAGACTGGGTTGCTTCTTCCATCACAGCCTTGTTCACTCTTGAGAACTGCTCATTTTGCTAGGGGAGTTGTCAGACACTTGAGAGAACCCAGGTAAGATACCTGTGTTCAGATTACAGCTCTGTATTTACCAAAGGAATAACACTGAGCTGCTCCTGTGGTGAAATTTTGAAGGATGCGCCCGCCAGTGACAAGGATACCAGCAGAAAGTCTTGCACTGCTTAGTGCAAGGGTCTCAAACTCATTTTCACTGGGGACCACGTCAGCCTCGTGGTTGCCATCAAATGTAGTTTTAGGACTGTATAAATGTAACTACTACTTTTAGACAGGCCTAAAATTACTTTTGGCCCTTTGAAGGCAACCACGAGGCTGATGTGGCCTCCCGATGAAAATGAGTTTGACACCCCTGGCTCAGTGGATACTAGAGATACACTCTGTAGACACTCCTCGGCCAGATTATTTATCTGAATTGGAGGACTTAATCAGAGCCCTTCGAGGAGCCTGCTACTGATGACTAAAGTCTTTCCCTACATCCCATCCAAGAAGGTTGCCCATAATCTCATTTATCTCCATGAAAGAATTAGCTGAACATACACAGGGCCTTCGAGATACCCTAAACTACTCAGTGCTCTCAGTACACTCCTGCCTGGCCAGCAGCTCTTCCAGTCAGCTTTTGTAACAGTAGCTGACTGTTGATACCAACTTTCTTTCAGCCTCACTAGCTGGCACCTTTCTCAGTAGTAGTTGATCTTGCAGGAATGAAGTTGTGGCAATAGAAGAGGAACATAAATATTGCAATTGCTTGGAGAGAAAAAAAACCCCAGTGTTTTAGTGGCTTCCTTGGTGCTGATGCTTGTGAAACCTGAATATTGATATATGCAGTGTATTAACCATTTTGAGGAGCCCTTGAGTAATTTGCAGGGATTCTCAAGGGTGTCAGAGTTGGCATTTTTGAAAGATGAGTTGGGATTTGTAAGCTGTTTCTTTGATGCTCTTTCTTCATAGTCTTTGCTTCTTCAGAGAGCGTCTAATCTGTTTCAGCACCTCTTGGAGAAGCACTGCCTCAGAAGTACTGAAAATTCTCACCAGCAACTAGGCAATTGAAAACCAATAATCTGCAGCAGTAGGAAGTAAGGGAGTAAATCTGCTTTTGTCTGAAAACCATCCACATGACAAGTGTGGGAATTTGTTATTTTCTAATATCGGTGTTAGGTGGTAGCTGTCTCAGACTACAAGCGTCTGAGTGTCTGTACCTGTGAGATCAGCTTGTAATGATGAGTTTGGCCGATACACAGTTCTGCAGAGAGCTGTAATTTCAGATTATCCCTTTTATTACATACTGTCAGCTTTTTCTCTATACCTTTAAGTTTGTTCAGCAAAATTTAACCTTGCATAGTAGTTGTTTTAAGAAAAAAACTGAAAAGCTGGATAATTCTGCATTCTTGTTGCATTTGTATGGCCTTAGGTCGCAAGGTCTCTTGGTGAGCCATCAGCAATCTTATTTGATTCCAGTTCAGTCCCTTGAATTAACAGAGCTGGTGTTTGGTCATGATTTGTTTTCCTTTGGTTTGATTTGCCATTGTACAAACCACCTAGCCTATCTGTAAGATTTTCCAGCTGTCCAAGAGGCAGAATTGTGTTCCAGAGAATGTAATGTGGTATGTGATTAAGTGACACGCTCTCCCTGACTTCATCTCCAAACCTGGAAGGTCAATATGGGTTCTTTCTTAAAATCTGTATTCTTCTTTTGTCCATACATGGCAATTGGTTCTCTTGGAGTACACGGACTGTTTTTTAAATTACAGAGTATTTAGCACTCCAAAATAGCATTTTTCACTGTTTTCCTTAATTTTCTGCATGGATGAATTCCTAGGGAATGACCAGTTTGTGGTTTTTTTTATATGTACTACAAACAAGATCACTTTGCTAAATTTGTTGTGAGTAGACATGCTCTGGTATGTCTGTATATGTGGCCTCATGCAAAACATATGTATTCTATTTGAAGTTTATTGATTTGTCTTCTTTTTTTACTTTATATTCCAAATGTTTAAGTCTACTAAGTCTATTTTCTAAATGCCACTTAGCAGCAAATGCTTGTCCTGAAGTGGCAGAAGAGTATCATGTTGTTATCTTAGTTGTCAGCCATGTTTTTGAGTCTTTTTAAAATTTTAAGTAAGTGCTTTGTGTTCTTTGAAGAGGTAACTATAGTGTTTTCTTGATCAGCACAGGCGTATTTTTGCTGTTGAGTAGCTTTTTTTTTGTATGTTAGAGAAAGTGCTCACATTGTGGTGGTTCTCTAAAGATGCTTATTTTTCTTTATTGTTACCAACACCTTTCACCTGGCTGTCTGGAAAGTAAAAATTTCACAGATTAAGACCATCAACTGATCTTCTGTATATTCAGCTCCTATAGTTACTGTGTATATAGTTACTGTGCCTGGGTGCCTACTTGACTTTTGCAGATCCTGCCTTTGCTGAAACGTGGATGTGCTCTCTGCTGAGAGCTCTGTTCTCTGCAACTGATTCAAAATTTAGGTTGGTGACAAACATAATTAATGAATTTAGAAAAAAAAAAAAAGATGCATGCAGTTTTCAAGTGCCAGAGCCTGTAAGACAAAATTCTATGAGAAGAACTGATACTTAACCTCACATTGTAATCAGTATAGGTTCTGAGGATGTTTCCAGTTTACATGGATCTTGCTCAGGTCATGACCCAATGCTTTGTTTTTGAGACGGAAGGTGATTTGTTATAGATAGCCTTCAAATAGGTGTTCTTCTAAAAATAATCCTTATAAATAATCTTTTCCTGTAGGAGATAATGGCTTTTCACAGCCAGATACCTATTATAACCCAGACCAACTTCCTCCAGAGAATTCTTCCTTTATGGAAAGGAATTTCATCTGCAGGTTGCGATGCCTCCTGGATAATTCCTCTGGGTTCCTGGTGAGTATGGAGTCGTGTGAAAACTTCCGCACATGCTTGCAAGCTGGAAATCTGTATTATCCGTACAGCAGTTTATTTTATTTGTCAAGTCTCTGTAGATACTTGAGCTGCTTTAACCAGCGTGTTTCAGTTAGTGATGCTAAATGACAAGTAAAGATTGTATTGCTGAGTTCCCCTTCAACATGGTGTTACATCCAGGTGCAAGTTCCCTCATTTTGCATGGCTCAGTTTCCTCTGTGAAATATGAATAAGCATCTGCTTTTGCAAAGTACTGTGTGATTTGTAGATAAAAAAGCTATACGAATATTATTTTCTCTTGGATATCTTGAAATGCAATAAGTTATAATAACTAACAGAACTATGGTTTTCCCTTACTTAGGAAAGTCTGTGCTTGTTCTTTTTAATAAACGTTTTGTTTGTCAACACTGTAATTTTAAAAGAAATAATATGGGTGTATCGCTGTCTAGGTGACTTCTTACAAATATAATTGTTTATAGGAGATTTTGCAGTTGTACACAGTTACATACTTTATACAAATAACTGACAGAAATGCGAGAGAAATAATGTTATTTTACTTGTATGTAGAATACTGTATTCATTGGAATACTAGAACATCCAGTTGGCATTTGCTATTGTATGTTTGGGGTTTTTTTGACAAAACAGCTTTCCAGTTCTTTTTCTAGGGAGTTTATTAGTAGAGCTCTAAGTGTTGTGCTCAGGGGTACAACAACAGTGTTTTGTACTTATTAGCTAACTTTTGTGTATGCCATGGTACAAAACTTGAGTCTGATGGGTCTTAAAGTTTAAAAAATGTTTTACATCCTAACAGAAGTATCTGACTCTTAAATACTTCCAACATAAACCAGTTACTTTTTTCTGCATCCTAAGGCTATGAATTTTCAAGGACGATTAAAGTTTCTCCATGGACAAAACAAGAAAGGGAAGGATGGTGCTACTTTGTCTCCTCAGCTCGCTCTGTTTGCCGTAGCAACTCCCTTGCAGCCACCATCTATCCTTGAGATACGAACCAAAAACTTCATCTTCAGAACTAAACACAAACTGGATTTCACACCTACTGGCTGTGATGCAAAGTAGGTGTAAATTCTTTCACATAATACTCATTTACTGTTGAGATAGGTTTCAAGTATGACTTTGAAATATAAAACTGGTTACTGTTTCAATCAATACTGATGATCATGTAGAAACTGTTAGGATTTTTCTCTTCAGCCCTGCTAGTAAGGAAAGAGAAATGGAATTGTCATAATTATTAATGTATTTATTATTAATACTTCCTTGACAGAGCATATTGCTTTCTGACTCTCAGTCATTAGAAACAAAACCAACCAACCAAAAACCACCAGAATCACAGAAAACAGAAGTTCCAGAAGACGGAATACTAATGAATTAGGGAAGAAGAAAAGTTTAGTGTTTAAATCTGCTTGGAGTTTGGTTTCTGAACTGATAGAACAAGTGTTTCATTTTGTTCTACGTGCTTATTTTCTTCTTCAGTTCAAGTAGATATAAAATGTAATCGAAATGTTTTTTGCTTGAAAATAAACAAATGAGGTCCTTTTTTATAGTATAACTTTTACCCATTTCCAAACTATTATTTTTCCTATATAAACTGGAAACACTCTTGCATTCCTATATCAACATAACATAACTATGGATCAACATGGCAAGAAGCCCATAAAGATGCTTCTTTATTAAATTAAAAGCTTTTGGCCTACTTGTTTCCTTCTCTACCCTATCCTATTTTTGACTGATAGTGCTTTCAGACTAATTTTCAGTAGGATCTCTCATATGGATTTCCATGTCTGATTACAGAATAATGTAGAGTCAAATTACTTAGTGCTCTACCTACTGATAAATCAAAATATTTTGCTATGAACTGATGGGAGTAAAAGTTAACAGAATGTTAATGCAGGCTTTTTTTCCTCACTGTGATTTTTTTCATTGTGCTTCACTTGAAGCCTTCAGTGTTTGTCACATTTTACACTTTTGTGTATATTGTTCGCCATCTCTACTTTTTCCTCCACCCTCCAACCCTCATCTTTGGATCTCCATTTATTTGGTCCAGATATTTTTTCAGTCTCTTTTTTGACTGCTTTATTCTGCCATGTATCTCATAGTGCTTACACAAATGCATTAAGTTCTTAATCTACCTGACCTCTAGTAAAGTACTCTAATGTTAGCTTCCAGGATCAAACATGACTCTATTGCCTGTACTCCTCTGAGGTGTTTCTTAGAAAGCTTAAATGTAAACACAGGCGTCCCAAACGACTCAACAGCAAAAGTGATATAGTTCTGAGATATGCACTGCTTTCAAGTTTAAGCTACTGAAAATACTATTTTGGGGAAGAAGTTCTAGATAACTAAAGTTACAACCCTACTGAATTTTACATGTGAGCTGCTATAGGTAAATGCTGTGAAACAGGGCTAAGCAAACAGTGTCTTTCATTGCAACAAATGGGAGCTGCCTGCTATAAGTGGGTATGTTCAAAAGTATGGAATTAAGAGTCCAGCTGAACTGTAGACATACTCTTGTTTTAACCATCTAATAATTTTGTGAACCTGTTCCTAGTCACTGAAGGCAACTTGGGGGACTAGTAAAAACTTTGATTTCTTAACCATGTGTCAGGCTATCGCATACAATTGATATTGCAACAAAATATAGTTAGCATTGACGTCTGAAATGTTCTAGCCATAATTAACTTGCTTGGCATTTGTTCTGTGAGTTGATTCATCAGCAGTGTTGCAATTCTTTGTTTTTACCTTCCAGAGGAAAGATTGTCCTGGGATACACTGAAGCAGAGCTGTGTATGAGAGGAACAGGATACCAGTTCATTCATGCAGCTGATATGCTTTATTGTGCTGAAAATCATGTCCGAAGTAAGCTTTTTTCCCTGAGAAAGGCTGTAAAATGAAAGCATGGATTATAAGAACACTGAAAAAAAAAATACTGTGAAGTACTTGGTTTTTATTTTTAAATAAAAAAAGGTCGTCATTAACATAAAGAACACCATTTCATGTGATCTTTCCCTCCATAGAGGAACTTATACTGGATGAAGAAAATTTAATATTCCTATCTAGACCCTTCTAGGTTATATATTCCAATTTCTGTCAAATCTTACTCTTCTCAGTTCCTTCTCTACTCAAGCCAACTTCTGCTATTTCAACAACTTCCTTTGAGTGAAGGGACTATTTCAAAGATAGGAAATGAAATAAAACAATTTCTTTTGATATCAGTGTAAGATATTTAACAGAAATTAAGCTCTGATATAGCATGTTAGTATCCTACATATTTCTGGTTTTAACTCTTGGCAGCTTGATTTGGTTTAAGTAACAACTTCAGGAGAGAAGCGTAACACTTAAAGCTACAGAAATAAGTATCAGCTATCTGATATGTAACTACTTAGTGGACGATTTTAATTTTTTTGTTAGCTGTAGTGTTTGTCTTTGGAAGTTAGAAGAACATCTTCATGATATTTTGGCACTTATTTTCTGCTGACTTCTTTTGAAAAACTGTGTTTTCTTTTGTCCCCTTATATACAGTTAAATAACCCCAGGTGGTAGGTTAGTTCTCAACCTATACTAAAGAAATATTCTGTTTCAGGTATAGCTCAATCACTGTTGCTTATCAGTGGTTTTGTTTGTTTTGGTAAGGAATAAAAAAGAAAATACTTCCAGAATAGAATGGATGAAATTTGGGTTGGAACTTAGTTTTAAAACTGGTTTTGTCCCATTTCTGATGTCAAGATAAAAAACCAAGTCTTTTAGCAACGATTATTTTTTGTTAGATTTCTTAAGCTTTCCTAATTTTTTTTAATTTAATTTTTCTGTCTAGTAATGCAGTATTTTCAGTAATGTACAACAAAAATGCATTTTGTTTGACAAGCATTGCTAGTGAAGTGATAGTGGGGGAGAAAACTAGTTGATTTTGGAGTACCTCTGCATTAGCCAGTCAAACTGTGAAAGAATTCGATTCAGAGCTAATGTGCTTTCTAATTTTTCAAGTAACAGTCACTTTTCAGATGTAAAAGAGACTTAGGCTTTTGTCATTTGCATGTTCTAGTATTTATTAATTTCCATTGTTGCAGAAATAATGGTTGAAGATCCATATAGAATGTTACAAATCTGTAGTGGATCTCTTACAATTGCTTGGAGCTTTGGCTTTTATTTTGCCAGTAAATGAAAGCAGACATCTTAAAGTGATTGATCATCCTGTTTCACTAGGAATACATTAGTGCCACAAGGAAATGAGTGGCTGAGGACGTGAGATTTATAAAATTGCTTTACAAATGGGATTATTTTTATGACATGCAAGATTTTTCCTATTTTTTACTCACTGGAAAGTAAACGGGATGGTTATTCTTTTACTCTAGTGATGAAGACAGGTGAGAGTGGAATGACTGTATTTAGGCTTCTAACCAAAGAAAATCGATGGGCCTGGGTGCAGGCAAATGCACGTCTTGTCTACAAAAATGGAAGACCAGATTACATCATTGCCACACAAAGACCTCTTACGTAAGTCATCATTGCATAAAGCAGTATACTTCAAAAACCAAAAACTTTTGACCTTGTCTGTAGTCAGAAAGGTATTCTTTAAATAAATCCCCTTTAAATCCTGAACTCCAAAAAGAAAACCTATTTCAATTTGCTAACAAACATTGAAAAGAATTTTGATATTTCAGTATTTATGTGGCATAGTCTTTTGTGTGTAAAACTGTAGACATTTTGATTTCCTATAAAATTAAGAGCAGTGGTATAAGCACCAAGTTATTCCACTCAACCTCTTTTTAATTCATTATTCGTGTTAGCAAAAAATAAGAAACCCAACTGCAGTTGTGCAGAAGAAACAACAGATAACATAAAGAAATTAAGTCCTTTATTGTGCTGAACCAAATGCTACATAATATGGAATTCAGCATTATTATACAGATTAAATAATTTCTGCTAAAGAGTCTGTAAAATGGGGAAAAAGAGATACTTCATTATTGAAGTAGTCATTCATTTGCTGTGGCAAGAAAAACATAATGCATGGAACAAAGCCCACTTATTCTCATTTTAGCTCTTAATGCACAGAAAATGGTGTATGCTATCTAGATTTAATTACAAATATAATATGTAAGGTGGTATTATGGTCATAAGCTCCTTATTTCATAATCTGCCTCTTGGTTTAACTCAGCCAAGTTGAGCTGGAATAGCTAGGAATTTGAAAAATGCCTACAAATGGAATAGTTGTGCGTTTTTTTCATATTAATTCCAGGGAAACAAAATATTATAGAAACTGTTTCATCCTTTAGTATTATGCTATGTATCTGGTTTATTTTCAGAGATGAAGAAGGGGCAGAACATCTACGGAAGCGTAACATGAAGTTGCCCTTCATGTTTGCCACTGGCGAGGCTGTGTTGTATGAGGTGTCTTTTCCTGTGTCGAGCCTTATGGATCCCTCTCAGATGAAGAATAAAAGCACGACGGGTAAAGGAACCAAAGCAGCGCTACACAATGATTCTGTGGATCCAAACTCCCTCCTGGGTGTCATGTTAAGGCAAGATGAGTCTGTATACCTCTGCCCTCCGGCATCACAGAAACTTTCCTTTGAGCGGAATTTCTTTGCAGACAGCAGGGATGAACTGGGTGGTGGTGGTAGCAGCGGCTGGACGGGTAATCTCCTGCCTGCTGGAAATCACAGCATTCTCAAACAGGAGCTGGTGCAGTGTTCTCAGGACAGTACTATTCCACTTCCTGAAGACAGTGCAGCACTCTTTCAAGATAACAAAACCAGTGATTTGTACAGCATCATGAAAAATCTGGGCATTGACTTTGAAGATCTAAAGTGTATTCAACAGGATGAGGAGTTTTTTAAAACTGAATTGTCTGGTATGGATGATATTGGAGACATTGACATAACTGATGAAATCCTGACTTATGTTCAGGATTCCTTAAATAAATCTGACTTCTTATATTCAGGCTGTAACCAGCAGCCGCCCCTGGTCCAGAATGAAGGTTGCTTGGTACAGCAGGAGTTGGATCCACATCAACTTCAGCAGCACCAGAAACACCTCATGGAGCAGCAACAGCAGCAGCAGCAGCAGCAGCTCTGTCAAAAGATGAAACACATGCAAGTCAATGGGATGTTCACAAACTGGAGCTCTGGCACCAGCATGCCTCTTAGCTGCTCGCAGCAGCAACCCCAGCAATATGTATTCCCTGTCGTGCATGGCACTACCTCCGACTTCTCCTACAAATCAGAAGTAAACACTTCCCCTTATGCATGTAGGCAAGAGTTTCTTCCTTACAAGCAACCCACAGCGATGGTGCCCCAGCTTTCTAATTTTGCTCAAATGGATTTCCCTGTAGCAGGTTTTGACAGATCAACCTATTCTGCTCCTTCCAACCTGGAGGATTTTCTCAGTTCTTTGCACCAAGTCCCTGAAAATCATGACTGTGAGATGAACTCCGAGTCGGTTATGTTAACTCCTCAAACATGCTACGCGGGTGCTGTTTCTATGTATCAGTGCATGCAAGAAGCACAGCCCAGCTGTGTGGATCAAATGCAGTATGATCCTATGATGGCAAGTCAACAAACGTTGTTGAACAAGGTAAGGTAAACACCATTGTTGTATTGTTGCATTTTAAACCATGTTTTTATTGTTTTGCATGGCTACGGGGATGCAGAGTTTATCATAATTGAATCACTAAGTTTGGAACTGATGCGTTGGCAGTGTGTGCATGTCCTTGTTTTCTTTGTTCGTTAGAATAAAGAGAGTTGCATTTGGTTGAGTTTTTATGTAAACGTATCCACATCCTCATAGCTCTCTTTGGTAGGAATAAAGCAAGAATGAGTGACTGAAACTGGTCTGCTGTACCTAACGGTAATTTTCCCGATAGGAGCAAAGGAGGAGGAGATCGGTCAGAAGCTTGAAATTTGCTTATATACCTTTTTTAGAGGTGTGGAATGATGTCAGTAGTATCATCTAGCATGTTCACTTTCATGGAATATGTTCTAAGGATCCAGAAAAATATTTTCTTTTTAAAATGTTAGTGTTCTCTGGCTACTCAGATTTGTCAATGATTTTAGGATTACTTAAAGTGTCACATTATAATATCACATAAATAGCATGAAATCTTATGAACTATTGTATTTTTACACATGATGATACTTTCAAAAGCATTTTTATATATTACCATAAGAGAAAGACAGCTTACTCTTCAAGCTGGTGTCTAAATTGTCTGCTGAAGACAAAAGAGCAGGAAAAATTATTAATAGTAGATAAGGTGAACCTTTCTCACATTGTGCTAAGGAAAAGGCACAACAAAAACCATAGAAGAGAGAGGAGCCTGGCTCTAGCACAGACAACAGTTTTAAGCGCAGTTCCTCATAGGTGGAATTAACTTAGAAATAAAACAATTCAAGTGCTACAGCAGTTACTGATTCTGAATAACCTCTGTTGAAATACTTTAAATTGTAACATTTATTTCTGCTAATGCTGATGGAGTACAGAGCCGCAATTCTTTTTTATTTTTCTTTTACCTCAGTGCTCTAAAGTACTGATCCTACAAATGCTTATGCACATGCATAAGCATTTGCAGAATTAAAGTATTAATTGGCATTTAAACTACACAAGACAGAGGTGAGGAATGCAAGTAGAACATACCCCATTTTGCAGTATGCTTAATACAAGCACAAAACATATAATTTTAAAAACTATTTCACTAATGGAAAAAATATAATTGCAGAATTACAGAAACTTAGCTAAAATATATATAGCCCAGTTCAGCAAGATAAATAGCTTCTGCCTGAGTGCCCACAGGCTGAAGTAGCACGAAGTGACTTTGGCAAACTGCAGTGTGGAAGTTTGCACAGTGCTTGGCTGCAAGTTGCCTGGCTATGGTCAATGTTACGGGTCCTTTGTAGTACTTGATAACAGGTTTGCAAAACAGTTCCTGGGTCATCCGAGTTTGTCCCTATAGCAGTATAAAATTGTTCTTCTCACAAAAGCTATACTGGTGCGGTACATCAGTTTTGAAAAGCTAGCACATAAGCAGTTCTCTGCTTTCTTTTTACTTATTGGTTTAAAATACATTTATTTTGTAGATTTTGTTGTTATGCTGCGTTAGTGATTTTTGTTATGCCCCTTTTCTGTTATTTTCTTGGTCACTTCTTATCTACTTGTGAAATTCTAATGACTAAGCATCTCTGAATGCAATAAATTAATAAGTCTGTTGCTTGATATTTACTAGAACACTGTGCTGCAATAAAAATATTGCCTTTAGCTGGTTTGTCATAAGAAATGAACAAAGGCCACTTTGTGAAAAGTTATCCTTACTTAAGTCATCGAGAGACAAATTCAGCCCTTCTTGCCGTGGTGTACTGATGCTGTGTGGATCTGGACTGCATTTGGTTAAACGGAAGCTTGGTCTGAAACTGATGTTACCCTTATGCATGTTGGCTCCTGCTTACCTCTGGAGAGATCTGCTGAACATTTGTCCAAATGAGCTTAAAAGAGGAGCACGCTTCTTGATGAGATAAGGAAGGATAATTCCCCCCAACGCCTTTTGTAAAAGAGTGATCATAGATAGCCAGTAGCTGTTTCCAAGTCCTTGCAGATCCAGAACTATGTATGCCAACTGGCTGCAGTGGGGGTGGGAAGAGACTGCTTGTCTGTGAGCCAAATAGCATTGACTTTTGCAGCCCATATTGCTATATAGTGTTCACATGAGACAAACCAACATCTCTTTTGTCAGACTGTACTCAGTTTTGACCTCTGGTCACATCTACCAATTAACATTTTCATAGATTGACGGCAAAGTGAGGCTTTATAAACCAAAGTTGTTATGTTGAGAAATGTTTTGATGTAGAAACTTTTTTACCTAGAAATGTCATTGCTCCAGAGAAAGATAACCCAATATTTATATATGTTTGTATTACAGAGATTATATTTGGTCTTGTATCAGAGGAAATAAGAATTTTAAAATATGTGAACCCATTGGAACTAGTAAGTCAGCAATATATCTGCTGCACTTGAAGTAATCTTGTAACATATTACCTGTACCAAAGCCATGATGGCAATAATAGGCATTTCCTTATTATAAATAGAGAGAATGTATCACTGCTTATGATAATAAACTCAAGGTTGGATTTTATTGCTAATTGCTAACTTTAGTAAGGATGTAACTAATTAGATAGGATACTACTGTCTGAGCCTATGTTCATGCAGCCAAACCAAAGCAGGGCAGTCTTTGTGGCTGGATTTAGCACAAGGACATCCCTGTCTGGGGCTGGAGGCTGGAGAGAGGGCAGATGTTACTACACAAGCCGTGATTGCTATCCTTTCCTCGGCCTTCTAACTCCCATTGATTTTTGTGTGAATAGACATGGGGATTAGAAAGCCAGAAGGGTCTGTTGTGGTCATCTGCCTTGATCTTCTGCCTAACTTGTAATTGCGGTAGGACCATAACCAATGCAGTCTAAAAACACTTTCAGTGATGGAGAAGGGCAGAAAGGCCTCAAGTAATTTGATTGCTTGTTTAAAGTCAATAAGGAGACACCTTGTTACTTACTGGATTCTGTGTTGGAAACTTTCTTAGAAATTTTAATGAGCTTGCTCTTCATGTTCAGGGAGAATACTGAAATTATCTGCTTCTGTCAGAAGTAATCCTAGCTTATGTTATAGCTGTCTTTGAAAGTATGGCAACTTTGATTAAAAGCATGACTCACATGGCTGAAGTCTTGCTAAAAACTTAGAAGAACCGTGCACAATTAGTCAAGTTTCAATGTTTGCATAGAAGGAAAAAAAACTTTCCAAAACCCAGTGTATTTTGATAGATGAATGAATGTATAATACATATTTTCTAGGACAAACTTTGAATGAGTGAGTATTTATGACATAAGCTACTCCCAAAGAGATGATGGAAATGTTTAAAATTATTTTGTTTTATTTTCTTTGCATGACCGAATGGAGTATTTTGTAGATAAAGTGACTTTTCCATAGCATGACAGGAAGCATTACATCAGATGGTTAAAATAATCCTATGAACAGTTATGTCGAGACTGATGAAAGCCATTCATTGCTCTTACTTGGCATTGTCAATATGAAGACCGTTTGTTAAAAAAGCCCACCCTGCGACAGCTTGGCCTATGGACTGATTGCAGGATTCTTCAGCTTACGAGTAGAACTGCACGTGCATTCCTGGAAGAGCTGTAGATTCTGGATTGCATTGCAGACATGAAAATATGTAAATAGGTTGATTTTAAAATCTAACATCTGGATGTGGAAATCAGGAGTGCTCAGTCAGACTGTGCTTTCTACAAATGGAAACTATATTACGCCTCAGATAATAGCAATGTTTCTTTACTTAGCCAGAACTAGCACTCCCACTGGCTTCAACATGGGGAAGTTTCAACATTGATTCAGACCCTGCTTTAATGCAAATTAACTTCTCATCATTCATCATTTAAAAAAAAAAAAAGTTTTAAAGCTATTAATTATATTTTAAGACAATTTCTTCCAATCTGTGTCTTTAGGAGGATTTTTTTAAACTTATAAATAAATTGTTTTCACATACTAACCATTTATATTATCTTTTTTCCTCCCAGTTCCAAAATGGTTTCAATGGAGGAAACGTAAGTGAAACATATCCCTCTCAGTTAGATGTGATCAGTAATGCACAGACTGCTACACATCTTCAGCCTCTTCATCATCCGACAGAACCCAGATCCTTCTCAGATTTGGCATCTAGTGGATTTATGTGATTCAGATCTAGAGCTCCATCTGTGATTTTGTCTGGGCGTCAGGCTGCTCTGAGGAAAAGCTTGCTAAGACTATCTTTGAGCATCAGACTTTAACAGCTAAATTACGTTTTGAGAATGAGGTTGGTTGCACTATATACTGGTGGATATGTAATCCAAGACCTGGCTTTTTAGAGTGACAGGTGGAACTGAAACTTCTGACTAAACTTGTGTGCATGTGCTGTTTTCCATCAGATTGACTCTGTCATTGCAGTATGGATTACATATGTACTACAGACTATGTCATGCTATACAACATAAGATAAGGCAAATGGTTTTGTTATTTAGAAAATAATTGGGCACTTTACAAATAGCATCAATGGCACAAGGAAGATGATTTCACACGTGGATTATTTCCAGGCTTTATTTTTTAAAAATCTAGTAAAAAGCTCTGAATTCATGAGAATCAAAAGCACTTAATTTTAATGCATACTAAGCTCTTTAATCACTTATTTTATATTTAAATCCTTTTGTTTTAAGTCTCCATTTCTAGCACTTTAATAGAAAGCTTAATACAAGGATATGATATGCAACTTCAGGTTTTCTATGAAACAGACCCTTTGCATTCCTCCTTTTCTTGTCAGCCTTAAGTGCCTCACAATTTAGCTACCTTGTTTCTGACGGGAGCTTGTTTTAGCAAAACTCACTATATAAATGTCATCCATATTATGCGAACTTTTATGTAACATCTACAGTGCTACTGGCTGTATCTTTTTTGTTCCCCTGAAGATAATTTGTTTAAAGTATATCTGTGGATTTGTTACACTATTATCAGGAGTTATTAATGTTCTGAATCTAGTTCAGTTTTAGAGTTTTGGTTTATGCTACGCTGGTTTTCTGCTTTCTTCAGGTAATACAGGGTATCTTAAAAAAGCAGATTTTGCTGAGGGAAAGGAGCAGATCCTCAGGATTTGTTTTTGATTATTAATGTTAAAAAACCTGTGCCTTATCTTGTGTTAAAATGGTCATAATGTTCTTTAGAAATAATACAAGGCTGCTCTATGCAAGTACTTTCATTAAAATGAATATTGAAAAGGATTACATTTTAAATAAGGGGGAAAGGAGTCTCAATAGCAGTTGGTATTAGCATTTACTTTGACTGCAGTTTTCAATGTTCGTAGTGGGGAAAGGGTCAGTTGTGGTTTAAACTTTATCCCTAGCAAATTGCACTGCAAAATACAGAGAGGTTATTCTTTTTATGTATGTTGATCCATTTGAAAAGCCTTGTGCAAAATATGAAATTGGGGAAAGAAAACAGTCATTAGAGGAATTCTCCTTGTAATAGGTTTTATTTTCAGGAAGAGGAAATGAAACAAAAGCAAAGAAACAAACAAACAAAAAACCCACCACATCCACAAAAACGGTCTGCGGTTTGGTTTTGTTTTTATCTGAGAGAATTGTTAGAATTGCAGACACCAATGTTTGGTGCAAAATAATAATCTACGTGAAAAATACAGAAATGTGTATATGTTCAAAATATTTCATACTCTTGTGTGTTGTATAGTTCATATATAATAAAATGTCTTTGTAAAATATTTTAAACAAGTTAATTTTAAAGTGTTACATCGTTATATGTTCAGAACAATTTTATTACATTTGTTATACATAATATAAAATGGCAATTTAGCCAGTTTGTTTAAAACAGGCAAAAGTAAATTGGCTCCCTCCAGATGGTTGTTAATATTGTTTAAAACAAGGACAATCACTTAAAACTGAAATCCTTTCATTGCTGAAACATCCTTTCTTTCAAGAAGATAGTATTTTCTTCTATCCTGTGTGATATGATATGCTAGGCCAAACTTCTAATTCAGTTACAGCTTTTCAGATTAATAACTTCGACAGTTGTTTTAAGTGAAATCACCAGTTATGAAAGGGACATTAAGGAATAAATTACAATTCAGGAAAAGCCCATAAAGACATTGTGGGTTGTATTAAAATGTTACCCTTTTTTTTTTTTTTTTGTTAACGTTTCAGATTTTGTTTTCACCACAAGGCATCAGTAACAGGTTTAATTAGTTTCATTTGAATTAATTTGTGATTCTGTTTTGTTTTTTTAATTGAAGTCTTGTTTTAAGCCAATATCTGAAACGTCTTCCATATCCAACTAGTGTATCATATTTGCATTTGAACTTGAAAAAACAGAAAAATGCTGTAAAACTAGAAGGTTCAAAGGGATAATGTATGTTTTACATCTTACAATCCAGTATATATCCTGTTTATGAATTTAGTTAAACCAAATACGTGTTGTCCTATCACTAAGTGCCAAGGATGCAGTACTACAGTTGTACTGCCCTACTTACTGTAAACAAGTTAGTTGTTTATATGCATATCAGCGTATTTTGTGCATTATCTTACGTGTACAACATTGACTGTATTAGTGCATTCTTGATCTGCACCAAACTGTACCTACAGTGCACAGATGTTTCTAAATTGGATCGCTCTTAGCCCTTCAGGTCTGTTATAAGTAAGATTATAATCCAGTGTTAGTCAGTATTACTATCCATTTTTGTACAAGTTTTCTTAGCTTGTTTTTCTTTCCAGTTCTTATGTCTCCTTTGCTATGCCTGTACATACCATGCAATACACCTCTTGTGTTCAGGTATGGTTTTGTAGCGCTCTTGCTCATCTCCAGTAAAGTTTGTAAGACATAATATATGGTAATAAAATAATCACTTGAATGTAGCTAAAATGTATATTCTTTTACTGCAAAAATGTTTGATTTCAGCAGTATACAAAAAGATACATTATCATATAGTTATTAATATCTTTTGAGAGCTCGTCATCTGATAGTTTACAAAACTATTGTTATTTACGTCACTGTGGACTTTGCACTTATCTAAATATTAGATGCAAATACAATGTATATAATGTAGAACGGTGAAGAATTGTTTGTGTTGGTCCGCAGAATTAGTATTTTATACTGGCATGAAACCACGTTTATTTATAAACCTTGTAAATAGTAAGCCCCAATTAGCAGTTGGAAGGCTTCTGTATTCATTGCTTAGTGACAGTAAATTCACAGTTCAACAATACTGAGGCAGGAATAGATTTCTGCATAGATGCTGCTAAAAATAAGCATTTTCTGTTTTGAGATTTGTAGCTGGCCATTGGTAACCTATTTACTGTTTGTTGCTATTTCATAAGTAGTGATTTTATGTTAAGAAAACAGTTAGTTTATTTCTAATTACTGGTTCCTGTGTGCTGTATTGGTTTTGCATGATAATCTTTTAAAATCAGTTGTACTGCTACATCAAATGTTTCACTGTAATCCCCTGTGCAGTTTACCAAATTTACAGTAGTTTTTTGGTTTAGTGACATTGATGGACAAGAAATTAATTGGTTTCAACTACACTATTGTCTTGTAATGTATTAAGACACACGTCTTATCCAGACTCAGCACTAGGTTGTGAACTCTGTATGTATAATAGATCCTCTTGTTTACTTTTCTTGCATAGCAGAAAAAGACAAGCTAAGGTACAAGAGTAATTCAACAGGCTGCAAATCTATTAAGTAACATCTGGAAATATTCAGGCAATAATACAAACAACATAGGGCATCCTATTTATGGTCTGTTGCATTTGTTAAAAGAATACCTTCAAGCCATGTATCGACCTGTACCCAGAAAAGTAAGACCTCACTGTCCAGTTTTGTTTGAAGGAGGGAGATACTTTCTTTTAGACTAAGCCATTTTCTTTGATTTATGGAATTCCACTTCTAATTCAACATAACAGTTAACAGCCATGGTGGTACCTAACACTGTCAGAAGGGGGCTTTCCCAAATAGCTCTTTTGGAGATGCATTTTGCTAGTGAGGAACCACATTTCCCACTCATGCACTGAAACTGAGAACTGTTTTATTTTCAGGTGATTTTGTTCACCTGAGAACTGGTTTATTAAGTTAGAGTAAAGTTACTATTGAGAATAAGAGCCTGATTCCACTTTGAATATTTTTATTCTTTCCATTGATTAAGTCGAAAAATTAGCTTCCTGCATTCCCCCTCTGCCTATGCATCTTTCCCTGCCAGCTGACACTTCTAGTGCTAAATAAGTCAACACTAGACCCAAACAGCTTTAGACGTCTAGAATACAAGCTGACATTTAAAACTAAGAATTAAATTCCATCTATTGTATGCTCTGCATGATCTGAACATTTAATGATTTCCAGCGTTGGGCCACTGTTCAGTTTTCCCCCTTTCATTTCTGTTACCTTCAGTGAACAATATTCTTTGCTTACCAGGGGATCTGACCCAGGTGTCCAGAAAAACATCCATTATTCCTCTCAAACAAGTGCTGGTGCATTGATTTTTGTGGTGAACCTACATTTCATAAATCCTCTTACCTCTTGAAGCTGATCTTCCTGACAAAAAGGACCATAACAGTAAGGCATCAGCAGCTACGTGCATAATTTTAAAAGATTCAACCAAAGATGTGAAATTGAAGATGTGTTCAGTCCATGGGATAATGAGGCTTCTTCTTTAAAACCCAACCTTTCTAGTCAAGGTCCAGCATTAGACAAAGCTATATACAGTTTTGCTTCCGAAGTAGCCAGGCTTTGGAAAAGGGAGAGGTTCCTCAACACTAAAGTTACAGTGGTTTTTATAATTTATGCTGAAGCCAACAGGCTCTTCTCTTGAATCCAGCCTGGCTGCATATAATAGTATAAGCAGTATTCAGAAATTAATCACTTCAGGAGATTCTGATCCTCCATACTACATAATAATATTCAATGTAACACTTCCTCCTCTATTTACAAAATGACAACGGAAAAGAGAAAAAATTTTGATCAAATTTTCTGCATTTTACTGACTGGATATGAAGACTTTCCTCAGCATGGAATAGGGGGTATCTGTTGGTAGGTGGTATGAGCCAGAGGAGCTTTACTCCTTCCTAATAAAAGTAAGAACTGAATTAGAAACTATTGAGTAAACTTTGTGACACTAATCAGTGAAGTTTTGAGAGGGAACTGCAGAAAGGATGGTCTCATCATTAATAAACTTAGAAGATGTCTGAGGGTATTTGTGTTCTTTTATAGTTCTGAATCATCATCCATAGTTTTTTAAACTAAATTTAAATCTTCAGCGTCTCTACTCAACTACCAAGCATCTTCATTCTCCCATAACCACTCAGATCCTGGAAATGCTGAGCTACTTGACTACCAAGCTCTCCAGAAGTTGCACACCAGGTGTTTCCTGTGTTGCTGTGAGACCCAAACCAGTAAGTGGTTTCAGAACACACAGAACAAATTTGTCCAACAGAGAACAGACAAAGTCTTCTGTCCAAATGAACTAATGGGCAAGCAAAACTAAGCAAGTTAGCTCCATGTTCTACCTTCTTTGGAGTTGGGATGTGAATAAAATCAAGTGTCTCAAGCCGTTCACTGGATATCCTGAGATTAAACAAACTCTCCTCTTAAACTGTTCCACTTGGAACAAACAGTTCATGAATAACAGAGGCTGCAAGGGATGTATCCTTTAGTCTGAGAGCTAGGACACACACTTAAGACAACTGGACTCTTCAGTAGGAGGTACTGGGTGCACAGGGTAGTCTGTGACCCACCAGTTAGGGCACTTACACTGTTCTTCACCAGCATCTGTTTCATTCTCCTGAGGGGAGAAGAGTCATCAGTTCTGGATGAGGTTTAAAGGTGAAAATCAAAAGTCAAATCTGGTCTGACCTTCCTACTGGATTTTACATCTGCAGTAGATGGAGGATCTCTGAAATATGCTACAGATGGTCTTATCAGAGAGGTTATTCCCTTTGATTTTAGCTGTCCATGCTACCATATATGGTTTTTAAAGCACATGTTTTCCAAGTTTTCATAATCATTACGATCATCAGCTTCTCTGAGACCCATCTTTACAAAAGCTGCAAGTTGTTTTCTCAAGTTATAAATGGAACTGTAGTGAAGAGGAGAATTACTTTCTACCAGTAGAGTTTTAAATACAACTCTAAGAGCTGGTCAGGTCTTCATAGTAGTGCCAATCATTATGAAAAATAGAACCGGCTTTTGCTTGCAGAAGTCCCTAAAGTCACTGCACAAAGCGGTGTAGCATTTGTGAGCCCATGGTGGGTGGTGGTAGCGTTGCTATGTAACATGCACATGCATGCACGCAGAGCAGCCTGTGACCATGAAAGCACATGATCGTGTGCCAAATGATGGTTTAATTACACTGGCATCTAATCAAACCTTTGAAAGCTAATAAGAGCCTGTGACACCTCATTCAATATAAAGAAGAATCTGCGTTAAACTTCAGGCCTAGTCTTACAATGAGCACAGAAACTTCTGTATATTTAGTTTTATGGCCTAAGTCTATTTTCAGTCTGTCAATAGGACTTAATAAAATAAATAAAAGGAAATTCTCAGGCAAATAAAAGTTCTGCTAACTTAATAATGCAATTTTAATATTGCTAGGTAAAACAACAATTACAGGAACTTCAGAAGAAGAATATTATTGTTAATTGGCAGAATTTTGGAAATGATCAGTTAGAAGATTGTAGATAAACCTCACTATCGTGCTTCTAAAGTCATGCTTTTTGCCTCATATATAGCTGTGTGAAGTCACATTCATCAGGTTGGTTTCATTCCCTCTTTGTTTTGCAAACATCTGAAATGAGCATTTAAAATGTTTCTTGCTATAAGATGAGAATGAGACAGGTATTTGTGTTCAGCTGTGACCTCAAACTTGTGGAAGTTCAAAGTGCTTTTAAGTCAGCAGGACAGTTGCTCTCTAATGATACAATTTGAACAAAAGTGAAATATGTGGCAAAAAGATTCAAATCTGAGTGAATGAGCCACTGGAACATTTTTCAGTGCTTTTACTCTTAAAAGTAGGGTATTTGTATATTATTGGGCATACTTCCATACCTACTCTCAGGAGTCATGTAAACCTTGTATAGAATCTGCTCCAATAGATACTAACAGAATAAGGCCAATTTAAGCTTCTCATTTAGATGCTATCAATGTTGTTTGTAGCCTCTGCTGCTTTCCAAAAATGACAGCTGCGTATCTTCTCCAGAAAGGGCCAAAGTATAGTGTGAATGTCTGTTCGGATCACTTGGGCAGGTTGCTCCCACACAGCAAAGGCAGACAAGTTCAGATAGCCTGTGGGAGTCTACATAGCAAGAATGGTCACTCCATGACTGGACAAGTTACTTGTTTCTTCAGGAAACCAAGTAGCCAGACTCCTGCTGCAACAGTGAAGAGCAGCTGAAGTTGCTATAAGGACATGCAGAGGAAAAATTACTGCCAAGACTCTTAACCTCTTCATAAGTACTGCGGGGAAAGCTGTATTGCTGTGTGCTGCTCACGCTGCGGGGCCCAGAGCTGACTGTGAGCTATCAGACCAAACTTGTCTGAAACAATTGTGGAGAAATGGCTGACTCCCTTGTTTGCCACTAGAACCCCATGGTTCTAGTACAACCCTTCTGCCAGGGCTTGACTGGCAGCAGGAAGGACTGCATTCAAATGTTGAGCATCGCAACAAGCATACCAGTCGAGCTCCCACCCAGGAACTTGGAACGACTAATCTGAATTACTTGATTCTCAAAATGAGCTGACTCCTCTGCTTGCAAACACAGATGGCTTAACAGTTGTTATTTGGCGGGGGAGGGGAGAAAACTCCAAGAAGTTGGGTAAACAAGATGATTTATGACACCTAATGCCTAAAGCAAATACCAAACTATTTTAGAGTTTGTTCTTCTCTGATGTGGCAACTGTTGGGTCAAGACTTGTCCACTTTCCAGTATCGCTTAAGTAGCAGCCCTCAGTTGATAAAACCTGTTGAGAAACACAACCCAGTTTGAAAGTCTGCTAAGCTGCTTGTGTTACCCCCTCTTAGTAGCTTTGCCGCACTTCTTTGCTACTGTTCTTTGCAAATTATCTCTGTTCTCCATGCCTCACCCTGCCACCACTTGTCACCACCGTTGCTTCTCTGCCCCCTGTGTGCTGGGAACAGGGACTTCGCCCCAGTGCCAGACTCAAAGCGATAGTTCAGTGCTCTCATTGCTGGTCGCTTCTGACTCATGCCTATCCTCAAAGCAGTATTTCTCAACTTTTTGGCCTGTCAGTCTTCGTGGAGCCCCGAGTCAGTTCTTCTGCCTGGGAGGAACACAGCTGCTGACAGCAGCGAGACGTAGGTAGCAATTCCGTGGCTAAGATAAACATACGCAGCCAGGTATTACAGCCCACTCATGTTCCCTCATCACTCCCCACGTTAAAGGAAGAGAAGTTCTACATACTTCTTCCACCCATTACCTCTTTGAAGCCTTTTATAACTTTCTAGATGTAACCCAAAATTTGAGAAACACAACTTTAAAAATAGCATGCAACAAATGGTGAAGGACCTCCTTCCATCCCTCAAGAACCAGTATTTGACCTTTCATTTACCATACTATATTTTTAGTAGTATAATTTCAGCTACAATTACCTACACTCAGCTTCTTAAATCATGCATGAAATGCTTTTTCAGAGCCACATTAACAACTAGCTGCTCAGCTTGCTGGAATTAGAAACCAGATATGTTGTTTTATTTACAATATAAAATCAGACTGTGGGTTTGGTGTAGATTGTTATAATAAAGAGAAAAGGTCCCTTTGGTGTTATTTAATTTACGACTCACGGTAAAATATCCAAGCACATTTTGCCTAGTAGCAGAAGGAGAAAAAATAGTAACTCTTGGCTGGAGATTAAAAAAGTCTCACACACCATGAAGGTATTTTGAGATCCTGCACGTTTGGGAGCAAATCAGCTACTTATCTGCTTTTTGGATCATGCTCATTTGTAACCACAGTGCAGGCTCTGTGGCTTTCATGGTTTTTTTTGTTAGTCTACCTAAATAAAATCATTCATATCAGATGAATGTCAGTATAGTGCTGTTAAGATCACATTAAAGAGATCTTTAGGCTAACATTTTTAGCCTTGCATCCTGTTCTGATTTTTCTGATTTTTCATGTCTCAAAGCTTGCTTTTTAGGCACAGTAGAAACTAAAAATAGTCAAGCGCTGTGAATTGCAGCTATATTGTGCTCATTATCCTGCTCATGTAAGCTCTTGTCATCATTCTGCTGGAGCGTTCTGAGGAGCTGCATAAACAAGCTGTGATCTGTGGCTTTCTGTAGCTTGTGATCAGATTGTTTAATCTCTGCTTATCAGTCAGGAACCTTCAAAATTGCTATTTCACAGCGAAGCCTTTAGTGGAAGTGCATCACCTGATTAACTTTAATCAGCTGCATCAGTAAACAGAAGTATTACTAGTGGATCACAGAATGATGCAAAGACTTCTTACATCATCTCTTTCCTCTCACTGACAGAACAAGATTCCTTGTTATATAAAAGCTTTGTTTGCCTGACTAGGGGAACTGTGGTGAATCCTGTTCACTCAAGAAGGCGGTCAGACTGTACAAGCTCTCCCGGGAAGAAAGATTTCCTTTCATTCATCCAACCTTTTCCTGCTCTTCATTTCTTCCTACGAGTCTCTTTATGTAGTTATCTCAAGATACGGCCACCCAGACAGACAACAAAATATTTCTTGACTGTTACTGTTAATAATTTTGTAGTTGAACACTATGTATTCAGGGACTGGTATTTCCACACAACATGCAATGAAACAATTGGTGTGAAGAAACAAGTTAAAAGAAATAGACCGATCCAGCAAAAGTCACAGGTGAGCAGCTACTAGTTTTTCTTCAAAAGAAAGCAAGTTCTTCAATAAAAATCCTCTATCTTTTCTCTGGTAACACAAGCCCATTTGTATTATTGTGTTTCCAAAATCCTTTCCTTTTAGCAAGCTGGGGTCTTTTTGGGGGTTTGTTTTTTATTTTTTTTTTTTTTCTGAAACTGAATAGAGTCCATTATGTTGGTGCTGGACAAAGATACATTAGTTGAATTAATTGTTCATTGTATTAGAGACATACATACATACATGGGAAAATCTCTTGCCTCCTTCTTTATATGAGGAAATTCCTTACGCATGCCAGATTTAAATTGGTTTGCTTTTTGCTGAACATTATGTTGCAAACTCATGTCAAATGTCCTATCCAATGTCTCTTTCTCCATCACTAAGAATTATTTGTTTTCTTCATACTTTGAAAGAGGTGACAGTCTGCATTTCCCAAACAATAAAGACAAAAACAAAAGGGAGGACTGTTCTGACAGAAGAGAATGCAGCAGGGAGCTGTTAGATAAAATAGTAAAAGAAAGATAGACCAACATATTAAGGAAGGTTGGGGTAATAATAGGAGATGCAGTGATGGTCCCTTGGGGGTTAGTTAAAAGTGCCATTGTGTAGGGCAGTCAGACCTACACTGAGCTAGCTTATACTCTGGGAACAATCTATATGAATTAATGGATTTCTTCCATCTTTTATTCATGACTCTGCCTAGTCCATGACTGGGGCCTTTCATTCTATGGGAAAAACATATGTGCACAGCCGAAGAGTGCATGCTTGCCTGTGTGTTTTTAAACTTGCCTGCCTAATTGCTTTTTGGTTTTGGTTTCATGTATTTTTGAAAATCATACAAAACCTTTGGAAGTGACTCCATCCAGAAGAATTGGAAAGGGAAGGTGTTTGCTCCCTAGCTGACAGACTCTTTGTGTCATATCTCCACGTGCAGTGGGTGTTCACAGCCGTCATCAAGATGTTCTCATAGCAACTGAACATACCTCTTCCTTTGCTCATGGTATTGTTTTATCTCATGGAACTTGACAAACTGCAGTATAAGTTACCTGAGATTCTTTAAAAAAATGCATGTAAATCTTACTTTTGTTGCTGCTAAATATTTCTGCAATTTTTTGTGGAATCCTTTTGGCCCGTGGGAAAAACAAACCAACATGCAGTATAGATTTACCCACTGAATTTCTGTCTTCCCCTCCATTCCTGCCTGTGTCCTTGCCCTGACTGTTCTTCCTCACCTGGAGGCCCAGTCACAGTGGATTTAGTTCAGTCCACATAGTAAGAAAACTAGCTTGTTTAAAGCTGACAGTTGAGTTTAGAAGTGTCCTACCATACTTAGTAACTATATGCCTCAGGAAAGAGATAACTTCTGCCTATCCATGCAGAAAAACACAGACCATATTTGTGAAAATAACTGTATTTTCTTCATACACCTAAATCAGCTCTGCCTGTCTCTGATGCTGCATTTTGCTGCTGGGTCTCCTAATTTTTCTCCTATTCTGGCAGTAACGGTTACTGCCTCTGAAGCTGGAGACAATTGTTGTTCATATAAAACACAAAAAAGCTCTTATGTTCATTTTAAAAATGAATATGGATCAAGCTTGGAAAACACTGACTGTTAAGGTTTTTTTAACCATACTTTTCTGATCTGTACTACAACCCTTTTGGCACCAAAGCAGAGAAGACAGAAAATATGACATCAGAATGTAATCAGGGCTCTTTCCACATTTCATTCCTGCCACTACTTGACCCATTAGGCATATATTTTTGTAAATGATGAAATACTATATGAAGAGGTTGAAGTACAAGAAAGAATTTTGTACTTTATCTTCTGAAAACCTTTGGAAGATTAGCTTTTCTACAAGAGGAGAAATCAGCCTTTGTGATTTTCCTTTCTTCTATTTTCTTTTCCTCAGCCACTCAGCCTCTCCTCAGCATCTGTGTAGTTTCGAAGAATGGAATCCCTGCCCTTCACTGAGAAATTGAAACCTTTGCTGTATTAGCAATCTGACACAGTCTTACTGGTATGCATCTTTTCCTTCTCGCTCAGCGATAATGTCATCATCCATTTTACTCTTAACTCTGAGGAATGAAGAGTGACTATTTTAAATACTTCCCTGTTGCAAAGGGAAAGGATCTGTTACCAGATGTAATGCTAGATGTAGCTTTCTTCTGTATTTTACAGAATATCAAAAACATGACTAAGGTATAAGATCAAGATCAGCCATTTAATTATTCATGGTATTCATAGTTATTGGTTATGCAAATAAATCTCGAAATTCTGAACTCATAAATTCAATTTCCTACCTACATCAATGATTGACACACTGGAAGATATCCAGGGACCTAAACACAGGCATCTAATGCCATTTTAGCTATAGGCTATCCTAAGCATCTACATATACAATCCCACATTCTTTCAGAGCAGCAGCTGGTAGACCAGAACAGATTGGTGCCTACGCCAGACATATGAATCACTGCCACACTGGGGAATCCTCACATTGTTGAGGAACACCTAGGAGGAAAAATAATTAATAATTACATCCCTTTTACATTTTGACATGATCAACATGTGAATTTGTTTAGCATATCAATAACAGTTTGAATTACCTACCATCTCACAGACCTGGAAATTAGGAGGGCAAAACTGAATATATTAACATCTTGTTTTTCTAATCCATCACCAGGTCATAGTCCTTTTGTGCTCATAGATGGTTAACATTGTAATTTCAAAAAGTTAATTATATCACCAAAGCATCTGGAATGCAGAAGCAACTTACATTTTTGTGTGCAAAAACCTGCCAATCTTACCTCACTAAAGAAAATTCAGTGCTTCTGTCTGAATGTGGCTGCATGATGGCACACCAATTCTGGCCTCTGGTGTCTCGACTTCAACATAAAATTATCCAACACACTCAGCTAGGCTTCATTCTGCTTGTTAGTGTTCTGTGAGCAAAAGACCTCTGGAATTATTTGCTGGTGGCGTCTTGCCTGTTCCCCTCTCTGTGACAGGGGATAAGAAATTTGACCACAAAGCTTTTACAGGGACATGGTGCAGGCTGTTTGCCAGTACCACTGGGCATTGCAGTGATCAGTCCAGGCTGCTGTAGGCAGACACGAAAGCCAGCTACAGTGAGCACAGCACTTCACCCCTGCTGGAACTGCTGGCACTCAGCTCAGTTTTCTCTGCTAATTCTTCTTCCTCCAGGTCTCTGGCCTGGTGAGGGAGGAAGAACATTTCTGGAGAGATATTTTTGAAGCAGAGACTTTAAAAGCTGATTGTGATCCCTCAAGCATGTGCTTTGCATGTATCTGGGTAGCATCAGCTAGTTGGAACAGTGCTAGATATTTTTCATAGATGATGCATCCAATTCTCCAATAGAAGCTCTGCCACAACTGCTCCCCTCTTATCTCCTGTTTCTCATTCTGAAGAGTCTTTCTGCTTGCAGATGAGGTAATGAGCTAAAGACAAGCTTGCTGATCAGGCCAAAAATTCTGTGGACAGTTCTGCACTGTTTTACAAACTGGCTGATCTGACTCAAAGACTCAGAGAACCATGTAGAAAGGCTCGCCTGGGACACATGCACAATATAAGCCCCATATTAGCTGTTGTAAATGATTAAATCATTCAGACTATCTATCCAAGAGAAGACTTTACTCTAAATAAAATTAAAATATGAACAGAGAGGTTCCAGAAGGTGGACCAAGAATCTGCATGTCCCCCATGAAGTGAATGAGGATTAGAAGATCCACCCCTTGCCAACATCTGGACTTACATCTCTCTATATATTTAGGTAGACAAATAAATACACACACAAACACAGAAACCAAATACCCACTGAAATCAGCTTGCTGGAATAGATGCAGTAAAAGTCAGTAAGAAAAAAGGTTGTATTATAGAGTCCTGATTTTTAGAAAACTTCCTGTCACATCTTCCAATAAACCTGGTCCTTTTAAAGATTTCCTCCTGGCCAAAAGTGTGTATTGTCAATAAAAGAGGTATTTTATTTTTAAAATACATGCAATTTACCTGATGCTTTAAATTGCCTTTGAAAAATTTTGCCTGAAAGAAGTACATAATAATTATTCCACACCCATCAATAATACCTTGACTTTCTCTGAAAAGCAGTGGTTTAACATTATTCTTTGGATTTATGCCAGATGCAGAGGCATTCATTAAGGTTTTACTGTTTTGTTTTGTTTTGTTTTTAAACAGTCTGATTTACCTGAAATACCAACATAATTTTTTCCAGAAAAGTCATTTACTTAGGGGTTTTTTGTACAATAATTATCCTTTGGGGTCCTACACACAGAACGATTGTCCTTTGAAGACATGCAGCCATTGACCACATGGCCAGACTCTCAGCATCGCAAATGTGTTCTGACCTCTGGGTCCCAACACATGCCAGATAGGTTCAGGTCTTCAGACTCCTCCTTTGTATTTAGCGTAATGATAGCAGAATATTTTGCTTTCATTCCCTCAACTCACCATAGCAGCCTTTCCTCATCACAGGTATTAGTTCTGCAAAAGCCCCCTGTCCTATTTAGATCTATGTTCATTATGATTTATTGATTTATTTATTTTTTTTTTATTCTTCTGTCTGCTGAGTGCCGCTGACTTATGCAGAGGAAGAAAATGATCTATAGAATGTCACACGAGGCAAAGTGTTAGCATAGTTTCAATTAGTTTCACAGTCTTCTTCTAGGTACCAAAAAGGGAACTGGAAATGTATGGTCGTTTCCTCTGCCTACTGCAGGGGAAGAAGCGTGCATTGGCCACAAAATGAAAAAATGAAGGACTAGGGTGTAACATCTCCTGCATCAACCTCATTTTCAGTCACAGGCTAAAAATGAATTGTAAAGTAGCAAAAGTACATGTAGACTAGTTTGGGGTTCTGTTCCCTATAGTTCCTGCTTTTTATCTCTTTGCAAATATGCCAAAGTAAGATTCAGAGAAATGCAGCTCATTCTGTTGTATCACAAGAAGTACTCTGGTCCTCCTGACAAAGGAGGCTCTGACAGAACCAGGCTCAGCCAGAGTCAGTCAGTCATGGGCCAGCACATATAATGTCAGGGCACAGAGAGCAGCAGCAGGACTTCCAAAACCAGGTGCAAATAGAGTTACCAGGCAGCTGAGATGGTGGTTGTGAAGACTTGCACAGCAGGACTGGGTCAGGAGTGTGGTGGTACTTGAGCAAGAAGAGATTTTGAGCAGTTGTGGTGAGAGGGACTAGGAAATAAGGAAAAAAAAACAAAACCCTATCTGTGTTCAGGTTTGCTGGTGTCATCTCATTGCTGTTTACCCCTGTCTTCTTTTTCCTCTTGCAGAGAAGTAAGCATAGAGCAGCTCTGAAGTCATAACCACTCAAGTTTATATCTAAAATTTCTGGGTTTCAAGTCTGTATAAGCAGATGTTATTGCTGCCACCTCATGAAATCTAGCAAATGAAGGGACAGGTATTACCAACCTAAAAATGGCCCCTGAACTGAGCGCTGAACAACCCCACACAACTGCTAGATGTGGATCTTTCTGGTGAGAGCAGGGGCAATGAGCAGGCTCCCACAGAAACGGTTGCTTGTTTTACTGCTGTTGCAGGAGAAGGTTTCATTCTGAAGTGAGCCATTGACCTCTCCCCATAATGATGCCTAAATCTTGATGGAAATGAGGAACCTGCAGTCCTGGTTGCTCTCCTGTGAAACACTGAGTCATTTAAGCACAGGAGATTAAACTATGATAAAATGTAACTACTCTCTAGTTCCCCACTGAAATATGAGGCCCTTTTTTTTAATTAAGGTTGAGTAAAAAAAAACACGTTTTCATATTCCTTGTATGCTGACCTCAGCATCTGAGACCATTTTCCTGACCGTTTGAAACTTCTTTTAATTTACAGATTCATGAATGAATCAGTATGATCCGTGACAACTAGTCTGCATGGTCATAACATAGTGCTGTCTTGACTCATACAACTGAAAAGGTGCAACAGAAACAACAGCAGAGTGAAAGGGTAAGGAGTCAGCAGCAGTTGAAGATGCCTAGTTTAGAAATCTATAAGTGAACTTGGTGTCAGTACTGCAATTGTTATAATCAGCAAAGGTCTTGATCTACAGTCAGTGAAGTCTGGAGAGTGATCCAGATGTTGCAGTCTGGTCTACTGTAAACAGAATGGCTTTCCAATATCACTCAAGGAGGACTTCTGGATTACCCGAGTTTGTCCTTCAGTGTTAAAGGGATCATATCATCTCACACACAGAGTTATCAAGCACCATCAAATTTGTCTGATGGCTAGGGAAAATTTTCTAATTACTGGCCAAATTGTGATCAGTCAATGTGTATTTATCATCCAGACCACCCAGTGACAGGACAACAGGATTTCAAGGCTTTTCCTTCATGTCATGCAGCAATCTGGTCACTTAGGCCCAGCTCAGTACTGTTTTGACTACTAGAGTAGTTTCAGGCTTTAATCTGAATGAGTTCAGGCTTTTTTCTGGATGAGTTGCCTGCTGTAATACCATCATTGCCTTGCACTGCATGGGGCAACCACACATTCTTCATCGAAGTAGTGGAAAATTGTGCAGTTGACTGTATTTACTTTCGCTGCTTTACCTCATCCTTTGAGATTTCTTTATGCTGGCCAGTGACCATAATAACCACATATGTCACTCTATGCTGTAGATCATGTTTGCCCAGTGATGTAACTTTTGTAGCATTGTGCCCATCATCACATCTAGTCTGTCTTTTCTGAAAGTTCTAGATAAATAGATTTGCTTCTGTGTCAAGACATGTTATCTTCTTTTTTTTTTTTTTTTTTTTGCAAAACACGTGCAAGTACTGTGCTTTTGGTTTTTTATTTTGCTCTGGAAGTTCCAGAAAGGAACCTAACATCCACATTTTATGTATCCAGCTGTTTGTAAAGCCTAGTAAATATTTTGTGGCTTAATCTACTCTCGAAAATCCAAAGTTCTGCTACATTTTTACTTTATGTTCTAAGTAATAACTTTATTGTAAAAAAAAAAAAAAACAAACTACAACAAAAAACAAACACAACAACAGCAACAAAATAATAATTTTAAAAATACCAACAACAAAAACCCAACAAACAAACAAAAAAACCACGCACACACCAAAAAAAACCCAAACCAAACCAAAAAACCAAACATGCAGGACATGGCTTGCAACTTTCATGTTGCAGAAGATAAATATCTCTTCTGAATATAATACAATATCTCTAAAATAGGAACAAATTGAAAGTTTTGAATCAATTTATTTGGTGACTGCCAAAGATAGCCAGCTGTCAAGAGGGAGAATAAAATAAATGGAAGATGACTGAGACAGTTCTGAAACATGCTCTAAAAAGGCATTTTTAGAGTTATTCTATTTCATTTTCTTTAAGTTTTCGTACCTTGAAACATTACACTAGTTGTTATATTCTTAACAAGTTATTTGAAGAATGGTTCACAGTCGATTTTTTGTTATTCTTTACAGAGATGCGATGAAATCAATGTACTCTGCACTGCAGGCATAATATAAAGCAGATGGTTTTTCCTCAAGCAATGAGTACATTAAAATCCAAACTATAATACAATGTATATAATGCTTCTAGATTAAAGCTCTTGCATGCCAGATTTGTAGCTTTGATTCTCTCTGATTTTAGTGCTTAGTAGGATTTATTCCAGTGATTCTGCCCTTGGGCCAAAATGAATCAGCTTTTATCTAGGATGATCATATATTGGCTAAGCCCTGTAGCTTTTCTTTTAATAAACATGTAACTTTAACCTACCATTACATGTACATAAAACATTACAAATCAAGCTTGCACACAACACTATAGCCAAAATAGAATCCATTAAAGTTCAAAATGCTCATTTGCAGAATGAACGCTTCTAATGTGTGTCCTTTTAATTTCTCTGATTACCTTCTAGTCAGCTTTGTTATAATCTATTCATTCTTGCTCAAGCTTAAGCTTGTTTTGGGCACTATAGAGACACATCTTCAGGCTCCTGTCCTGAGAGTGAAAAGTCTTCATAGAGTTGCAGTTTCTCACTAGAAAGTAACATTGTCATGTGTGCGAAGTGACTCTGATTTTCTCGTCTTTGTTGGTAGCACGAGCAGCAACTTTCAAAAAATGTTTATATATCCATTTGGCCTATTTTCTTAAAACTCTTTGTTTTTCAAGACTTTTAGGGCTTTGCTTATACTCTAAAAAATTAAATTTCCTGAATCTGAAATTATTATTATTAGTAGTAGTATTCTTTTTCCAACTCTCCAAAAATATCTTACGTACTTTGAAAATAACCAAGCATATTCTCTTGCCTGATATACTCTTTTCCTCCTGTTCATGAGCAGAAGGAAAAATCTGTCTCTAAGGCTCCTGCAAGAGATGTATCAGTTACAGAGTTCGCTTCATTTGCTTACCTCGTTTTGATCCTCAATGCACAGGATGTGACAGGGACGTAAAAGCAAGAATGCAAGTTGCCAGTCTGCTCTAGAACATTTTGATTTTCTCAGTACATGGAAGATTCCTGCAGGATCGTATTCAAACTGTAATTGGAGGGCAGAGGGTCATAAACAATCCTTGCCACCAGTGGGGTTTTCAGTGGTTCTTCGAAAGCATCCTGACATCTCAGGGAATATGAGCTGGTTTTGACTGGGAAGATATTTACAAAATCTGAACCTAGAAGTGAATAAATGAATATCAGACATTGAGTCCATTCTGCCATCCAAAAATTTAACTGATTAGTTCCATGACAATTAGAAAATAATGCTCTCTTACCCCAAGTTCTTTTACATATTTGTCTAGACTACTCAAAGAGGCAGGAGGAGCCTGACCTGAGATATCTCTGCAACATTAGCGATATGCTCCAGTTTTACAAACTTAGCTCATAACTCAGTTATTGTCTGACTGGTCTCACAGAGAAGCTCTCAGTAGGAGGAACAATATCTTGAAAGGGCTGAGTGATTCAAGGAAAGGTTAAAAAAATTGTTTGAGACAGCCAGTCTACCATGTTGAAGGCTACATTTTACTCAGGCAAGAGTCCTGTGGTTATGCACATGGGGATGTGCAGTGCCACCAGCCACTCCTCTCTTTCTCACCATTTCTGTAGGTCTGCTTAGATTCTGTACAGGGTGTCACTTCTACAACTAGAACATCAGCTCCTCAACATGACTGCCTCAAGCATTGCACAATGTGGTAAGATAGAAATACTATCATTCATACAAATAACTCAGAGGGGGTTTCCCTTCTGCCTTTTTTTCCTACAAGCGAAGCAGAAACATAACTATTATTTCCCATAAGTCCTGCAGTTCTGAGGTTTATATTGACTCAGAGTAAAATAATTTACACTAAAAAAGAAAGAAGGCAAAGCTTTCTTTCTAAATTTAATGCAAACTTTTTCCTGACTGGTTCAAATTCAGAAAGAAGTATTATAATGTTCTCACCAAGTGTTATTGAAGGCCAACCAACCGAAATAGTGCAGACGGTAAAGATAAAGCAGAGTCTTCCTACACTATCTAGTTTCATGTTAAGATCATTCAGCACGTGACTTACAGTAGTTTTCTTGCAGCCTCTAAAGATGTTCAACAGTTCTGTAGCAGGTCTCAACAGGTCAAATAAAAAATAATTATTATGAGAAACGATTTGTCCATTTTACGTGTTACTTTATCATGGGTGACATTCGTGTCTGTCCTTCAGATGTTCCCAGAGGAAGCTTTCCCAAACCTGTCCTCCAGAGGAATATTTCTATGGGTGAGAAGTAAATGCACAGTCCCAAATGCTAAACTCCCTCTCAGTGTGCTGAAACAGCCTGCAAAGCTCATGATGACAGTGAGAGATTTACTGCTTTGTGGAACTGAAATTGCTTCTTCTTTTCACATAAAAAACAGACTTCAGAAGATCTTTATCGAGGACAATAAAAACTTTTGGTTACTACTGACCTGCCTTCTTCGAGCCAGCTATAGAAAAGATGAAAGACACTGTCTTGTAGCACTTATCTACTGAAACCTTCCAGTCTTTTTTAGCTGTGGCTTGAAATATGATCATTTTTAATCTTTCTATTGTTAGAACTTGTTCACTCTGCCACAATTAGTGTGATGAGAATGCATCTGCACAGCAAATTATTTGATCATTATTTCATTTTAAATGAGGATATCAAATTACTGCAGTGCTGAAACTCCCTTTTTTATTGAAGAACTCATTGTTCTTCGTGAGGTTAACTACAGCTCTCCCATATTTTGCCAACATTTTATTTTCCGGTTGGAACAATTTTTTTTTTTTGTTGGTTTGGTTTGGTTTGTTTTTTGTTTGTTTGTTTGTTTGTTTTGGTGACTTGTGGGAATTCTATTAACCTATATTGAGCATTTGGTTTCAAAATAGTAATAACAGATAGGATGAATGACTGACATCTGTCTGCACTAATAAATCCCATGTCTAAAGCTATTCTAGCCAGAAAAGTATTGTCTTACTAATATATGGAATTCCCTTCTTCGCAGAAGGAAAATAGCCCTTTTTCTTAGAATCTCAGATGCAATAAAATGCATTCCAAAAATGTATTCCAATTGTGTTTGGTTTTTTTTTTGTGCCACTTACAATTTTTTTCCAAACAATTTGGAAATATGACTTTTGGACAAAATTATCTGTTTAGTATAAGCATATATTACAAATGATAGAAAATAAATGTTTTTTTCTACTTTTGACAATTTCAACAGCTGTTTAAATCAGTTCAATCTGCTTTCCCACAACGAGATCATTTTTTAAGAAGAAAAAAAATCACAGCAGAGATAAATGTGAAGAACAGCTCTCAATATTACAAGAAAAAGAAGTAACGGTAAACATGCTTGTTACAGAGATTACGTTCAATAACGATTGCCTGTAAGTGCTAGGGCATGGTCCTTCTCTCACTTTTACTGACATAAATCAAAGGTAACAGCTGTATAATCAAGGACATTATTGAGAGGAATAAAGTTCAAGTTATATTAGCCAATGTTATGTTATGCATATATACGTATATGAATATATTTATATAGTCTTCATTGTCATTTTACTGGAAAATATTCACAGAGGTAATTTTCATTTTATCCCACCAAGCAGGCAATGTAATAATTCTGTGGAGAAATAATGGTTTCATTTGGAAATATGCTGCGGTTTAGTGCTGAGTTCATTTACTTTTTCTTTAAATTTGCTTTTCATTGTTTTACTGTGTAGTTAAACATGTATTCAGACTATGGTACAGCTTAGTTATGGTGGCTTCTATATTCAGGAAAAACAAGAATAAATAAAACTCAAAATAAAATAAAACCATATCCCAAGTATGAATGCTTTGAACCTTTGCAACAACAGAGGAAGTGAAATGTGAATTCTTTCCTGTAAAAACATTTGGAGAAAACATGAAATCTGGGAACTGGCTGGGTTCTGCACACTGTTTGTTTACCAGAGCAAACATGTAATTGCACCAGGTTAAGCAATACACTGTTGCACATTACCTGCGGTCCCTTCACAGAGAAGACTTTCAGGCAAGAACCACTTGATAAATAAATTAAAAGAAAAAAAATTAAAAAAAAAATTGCAGTTGCCACATAAAAACAACCCTTTCCTCAGGAAACTAGTGCTTGCCCCACAGCTCTGAGAAAGAGCAGCAATTGTCACCAGGAATGGGAGATCACAGAGGGATCTTGATTGCAACCTTAGAGAAAATTGGGAAATATTTGGGCAATAATTTGAAGCAAATCAACCACAGGTGTGATGTGTGGCTTGAGCTAGGAAAGGCCCTGGGGAGAGAGATGGGGAGGAAAGGGAGATTTGGACAAGGTTCTGCTGGGGAGCACTGGTACCTGCCATGGTGGGACCAGGCCTGCAAGTCAGAAGAGGTTTAGGGGTTAGATAAAGAAATGGAGTCAGCAGCAGGTGAAATAAAGGAATATAAGCCAATGGAGAGGTGAAGACCATTTTGGAAAGGGAAGCGATGATTCTGTCCAACAGTTGATGCACTCTGAGTCAGATGCAACCAAACCCTGGAGCCAAGATAGGGGTCTTGAGCAGAATTTGGGTGGTGAATGCAAAACTGGAACACCAAATACCACCACACAGTTTCCACATAAGCCTGCAGGGCACCTAAACACCAGAGAGGCTTTCCTCTTTCGCTGCAATGTTTCCCCAGTGGTGGGGTTCACATCTCAAACATGTTCCCAGAACAGTCCACAGGGCTGAGCAGCTGGGAGCTGGGGAACCAGGCATTCCTTTCCTAAATCCCTGAAGGAGAATGATCAGAGAGGCATTTGCAAAGCATGCTGAACACACTCATGGCTTCCACTTTCTTCTAGAACACTACCATGAGCAGGGGGGCCCCTTGCAAGACTCACAGGGCTAAAGTGCTTGCCTGGGTTGCAGAAGAGCAGCACCTTTGTTTCCCCAGGGCTATCTCTGGGATCTGGGAACCAAGCCTAGACCTACACTTATCTTTCCTAGTCAGAAGGGCAGGCTGTGGTCCCCCATTCCTAGTCAGAATGGCAGGCTGTGGTCCCCCATTCATAGGAGTATGTGGGCCCCATACCAGACTAGCATCTGGTATAAATCTGGGGGAATCACATGGCTGCACCATGATGAAGACAGGGAGGAGGACATTCTTGTGAAAGAGGGGCTGAACCAGCCTGAAAGTGCAGCTTCAAGGTCAGCATCTCTCCAGGCTGCTGGCCATGCTGGGTCCCATCACCAAGTATCTGCTGGCACTCTTGCGCTGCCAGGGAGTCCCAGTGCAGATGCTGGGGTGCTGGGAGTTATATTAACATAAAAAAGGAGACCCATAGTAAGTGTCAAAGCACAGCTGTGTTGGTAAGAGCAGACGTGGCAGTGAAGGCAAAGGTGCGATTGTAATCCCTACCTGCTATCGTGTTCCATGCAAGCGAATTCCTATTGCTATTTATTTTTGCAGTAAAAGCGCCAAATAAACCTGACTGGCATTTTACACGATGATGATTTATAGCTTCACCCTCTAAGACTCATTTCCTTTTTTATCTCTTCTTTATTTGTTTTACTCCCCTCAGAGGCATACCATAGATGAAAACACCCTAATATTTATTACACCCACATATCTTTATCATACGTCAGTGCATGGCTACAGTAACAGAAGACAATAACAAAGGAATAGTGTTATAACAACCACTGTGTGTACAGTCATTGTGGTAGCTGCTTGATTATGTTAAGTACATGCTTAACCACATATTGAATTCTGTCTGCATTCCCCATGTGTCATAGTCTTTAAAACCTGTATCCTCACTCAAAATGTCAATACCTCCAGCTCTGAATTTCTGGCCGTGTCTCTGCTGCACTTGGACCAGGCTTTCTTCATGACCGGTCTCTTCACCACGCACTGTGTGCTTGTAGACATGACCCAGACATACCTGCAGCACATAATCTGGGGTGCCTGCCCATGCATGTTTGGGAGTAAGCGCGCTGCCAGACTCTGCCAGGCAAGCTGCCTGCGAGACAGGGCTGTGGCGGGAGGAGACTGGCACCTGGGCACCGCTCAGCCTCTGCTCAGTCTCATTACTATCTTAGAGATAGTATTTTTCCACTAGAACAATATTTCCTCACTTCCTCACAACTCACACATAGGACTATGCAGAATGGGAGCCCATTCTCTTTGACAAGTGTTTTAATAAGTTAGCAATTTATTTCCTTGTACTTTCACCAGTCTCTTTTCTGAGATAAAAGTGAACAAAGACCTCTTTTATCCCATTTAAAAGTTGTCAGTTATTTATTGCTCAAGCTAGTTTTCCGCTGATAGTGATAAACAAGCTGGAAGAAGATAAAATGAAAAAAACCACTGAGATGGGCTTAAATGACAGCTCACCATTGTATTTGTAAAGGGGAGAACACAGGAATCTGTGAAACTTTCCTCAAGCTAAGTTCATGTATCCCAAGTTAGGGATTATCACTGGGACTAAGCTGGGAAATTAAGAGGTCTGGGTCATGAAGACCTGACAGTGTGCACACCTCCGCTATAACCTTTGGATTGAAACACCCTATTTTCCTCCTAGTAATCCCTGAAATCTTACCACACTTGAATTCATTTTGAGCAAAATAGGCAAAGAGTCTCCCTATCACCACCCAGCACACTGAGTGCAAGTCTTGATTTAAAGACATGAGAGCTAATTAGAACACAGCTGTAAGTAAACTGTAAGCTGAAAGTAGCAGTGAGAACAATATATATGATCTGTCAACACCCCGTTGGTAATCCCAGGCTGCCTTCCAGGTCTCCAGGAAGAGCAGGACTGTGGTACAACTCTGAAGGCCTCAGTGTCCATATGTGTAAAATTACTCAAAAGCCTTCCCAACCCAAGTAAATGTTAAGGTCCAGCTCCATCCTGACACTATCCCTCATCATATCTCTCTGTGTATTCAGTGTTCCGAAAAAATAATCTAGCCCATGCATCATGGATGTTGTGATCCTTCATTACTATAAAATCTTGTTTTGTTGTTGTTGCAGTCCCATCGAATCACTCCCCACCCCACACCCCCTGCATCATTTCCCCATGAATTCCTTTGCTTTATTCACCTCTCCACATGTACTGCTTTTGTATATGTCTTTGCAACAAAGACCACACACACTAATGAAAGATTGTGGAATTTCATTATTATTTATTCAGTAAATCTCAGAAAGGGATATCCTTTTATAGATAAGGAAACCCTCTTTAAGGAAAGAGGAATACAGATTTAGCTATTAAGTATGGAATCAAAAACTGCAATAATAATAATAACGCATAAAAAACAGCAGCTCCTGGGGCAGCGTAAAGCATTCTTATAGTTTACTATGGCATAATACAAACTCTCCTGTTATCATAGGAGTGAGTCAATTAAACCAGCCGAGAGTCTATCTACACTTTTTAAGGGGCTTTAAAAAGGTACTTAAGAGTCTAACTACATGAGATATCTGTTATGCATTGACAAAACAAAAATACAGTGAAAGTGTATGCCCGTGAGAAACACTGTACACACTCTGCAGACGGCTTCCAAACCACAATATCTTAGCAGCTTTCATTTTCCAAAACAAAAAGCAATAAACTATATAATGCATTGTTACACTGCCAAAATAGTTTTAACCATTATGGTTAGATAAGCACAAACATTTCCAAAATGAATAAAGTTTGGGGCTTTTTTTTTTTGTGTGTGTGTGTATATGCTTTATAACAACCATATTCATTTTTGTTATCCACAGGGTAGAAGAATTACTAACACTATAGTACACCACAATTAGGGTTTACAGCCAAAGTCTTAGTCTATTGTATTGCAACTAAACTAGTTCTGTTTTGGCTCTTAGGTTTTGTTTTGTGGGTTTTTTTCATCTCAAGAAAAATAACAGGACTAGCCAGCTGCTCATTTGAGGCATGTCAATGATTTATTACTCGTTTTTAAAATAAATGGAAAGAGAATGGTGTCAATTCAATTTGAAACATAATCTGAAGTGAGACTGTGTATGTTAAGCATTTTCATATTTGCCAGGCATGATCTAAGAATGTGTCTAAAACATTAGTGGTGCCTATTAGTTCTTTCAATCAGTAACACAGAACAGACCAGTTTGTAAGATGCTGCTGCTAGCAATCCCCATAGAGAGAAAATACACTGTGATGGTTGGTACAGCAACCTGGGCTGAGCCAACATAAAGTAACCAGAATCAACTTGATAGTGACATTTATTCCCAGTTCTACATTTGCACCTTGGACATAATGACACTGATGTGTCAGAGGATTTCTGACCATCTCCTGTGGCTGAGTGGAGATGGGCACTCAGCTTGCCCTCATCTGGTGGATGTCATATTAATAATTTCTTTGTGACCTGGACCAGAACACCTAGTTAATGCTCTGTAATTGTCAGCTACAGCTAAAAAAGTTCCCTTTTCGTGTGGGAGTGTGTGCTGAATAATCCGCTAAGGTTGCATATAACATCCTATTAAACCTCATTAATAAAATTAATGCAATAAGCAATGCATTACACAGCTTGTCCACCTCAAAAATTATTGGTTTACTATACAGCAGTAGGAAGACTCATCTCACACTCTTGCCTCCCATCCCCAAACTTACTCTCCCACTGCAGACATTTTTCCTCTTTACTTTAGATCACCATGTTTGATTGAAATGTTGCCTGACCTTGAACTTCAGGCAGTTGCTCTTCTTGGGTACCCAGGGTGTACTTTTAATCTTGTTCATCCATGAGCACTGCTAGCCATCACCAAGTCCGGCTGCTGATACCTAATTGACTTTACAGGTCCCAGAGCCCTCGGCAGCACAGCTGGAGAATGGTGTTTTAGAGCTGTGAACGCTATCACAAAGTAGCCTGCAGAACTCTGTTGCAGAGAGTAACATGTAAGATAGAAACACCACAGCTTGATTTTTAAAAACTGGCTAAAATTAGCACTGAGGAACACCTGTGTTTTTTTTTCTCTATACCCAAAATATAGGATTGCACAGTGCCATGCTTTTAACTGAAAGTTTGAGGATTCAGCAAGGCCATGTCAAATGAAAAAGGAAAATTGAAGGTCATGCTATTATACTCCCCCTCATGTCTAAACTACTATTTTTCTCTTTCTAATGTTTTGTTGAGGCACTTCTTGGTGGATGGGAACATCAGTAACATGTTTCGAGGTTTGAGACAATTACACCGTTACTAGGGTGACAGAAGCTGACATGTGCACCCACTGACCATTACCTTGAGTTTGCATCTTCTCAGCTGTCCCTGTTTTGCTCATATCCATGATCTACGAAGACAGCATATTGTGAAACAAGGAGCTTTTCCCCGGTGAAGGTTAATGCTTCATATTGCCACTCTGGCATTTTTCTTAAAGGTTTGAAGCTGGACATCCCGGAAGGACAGTGCTACTTATGGGTCATACACTTCTCATGTTTCTGCCTACAGCAGAGGTCTCTGGTCAAAACTTGAGTAATAGCATGACATTTTTGGAAGGACATAACTCTGTAACAAGAAATCTTTTAGCTATAACAAAAAGAAGCTTTGTGAGATTTAACTGTCTATATTCCACCTCAAGCTGGGTCTTTAATTCCCCTAAGTTCTTCAAAAAGCCTAGGCTTTGTTCATGCAGCAATCATCTTCATCTGTGTCCTACAAAAATTTGCAACTAACAAAGCCCCTTAATTCCGGAATTAGCTCTCACTAATGCAAATGAAGACGCTAGGGAACCCCATCAAATTTAAATCTTAACCATGTGCCAAATTCACGAGTGATCTTTAACTGTTTATCAGAAGATTGCTTCTGGAGTAATTTCTTAGAAATTGGATCCAGCTATTAGCAGTAGGCATTAATTTCCCATGAAAATGATCTGAGCTTGTAAGCCAAAATCTTGGGTTTTAAGAACAAGCTAAACATGGTTCCAATAAATTTTATGTTCTTTTAAATTGCTATCTCAGACTTGGTATTTCGAGTCCTATAAATAACTACATATTTAAAGCTCTTTCTTCCACTATTAAAGCATGGTAAAATTCAAAGTACACTAATTTGTTTTTATTTATTTAATTCTTCTTCTGATTTCTTCAAAAAAAAAAAAAGAAAAGAAATTGTATTTATGGGTCCAAAGAAATCAGTATACATTGCATACCTACATTAACGTGCTCTAAATTAATGTGCTATGATTTTCTAGTGTAGACAAGGAAGTGTAAATATTGACATTTTCCGGATGGACAAGTGGAGACCCAGCTTTCCATTATCTTTCAGAGGAACTCACAAGCATATACTCACAAAGTGGAGCCCAACACAGGATTCCAAAAAGTGCTAATTGATGTAGTCTGGCAATCCAGTTCACTTCTTCCAGACAAATCCATAAGTTCTTTGCGAACACAGCTGACAAAACGTTGAAAACTAGTTACCTGCTGCATTTAGAATGGAGTTCTGAATGCCATGGAATAGAAATATTCATAGCCCTGTTCTCAGTCACACAACTTTGGTGTGTGACACCTTTCACATGGTCTACCTCCTATGTGTCAAGTGCTTTACTGATGTGAAAAAGCTGCCCTTCTGTGGATGTGACAGAGTTTCACATACTTTTGGCAGAGTAAGCAGATTTTCTTATTCTGGAACTGCTGATGTGAGAGAACTGATATGAACAGAAAGGACGGAGAATTGCTGACATTAAAAGATGGGGAAATTTATTGTTTGTACAGGCTTCCATATGATGACACTTCAAACACAAAGGCAAAACCAGTTAGTGTTTTGGTCAGGTTTAATATTGTCTTTTCTGTTCACAGTATCACAGTATCACAGTATGTTTGGGATTGGAAGGGACCTCAAAAGATCATCTAGTCCAATCCCCCTGCTGGAGCAGGAACGCCTAGGTGAGGTCGCACAGGAATGTGTCCAGGCGGGCTTTGAATGTCTCCAGGGAAGGAGACTTTGAGAAGATAGTGAAGCTGATCTGCTGAAGAACTTTTGCTCCGTGAACGTGGAAGAGAATTCCAAATTTCTGAAGTGCAAAACAATTAATGACTTACCAGAGATAGCTACAACTCCATAGATACTCCATCTACTCTTTTTAGAAGTGGACAGTATACTATATACAGACAATACCAGAGAGACATAAAGATCTTGAAAACGGTATAAACAAATATAGACAGCATATTCTTGTTCCTAAATTTATCCTAAGGCTCCAGGTGACAAAGCCAGGGAAACTATTTTTTCAAGAGGATTAAAATTATTATGAATTCTCGTCGAGCACCAACCTGCACCGTGTTTCTATTGAAAGCAGAATAAAGTCAGAGAGAGGTCACAGTCACTGCTTATTTATTTACTTGTATATTTTTGGTGGTAAGGGGGATGATGGGAAAAGGATTGTGGAAAAAAAGAAAAAAGTAGCAAAGAAGGTTATACAGAAAAGAAGCTAAGGGGTAGCTAACTTGACATTAAAAGGACTAGAGGCTGAGTTTAGAGAAATACTGTAAAGACACCATGGGCTAGAGGAATTTTGTCTGTTCCTGACATTTGTGGGATTTCCTGTAATGGTTCTGCATCTTGCTGTGGATTGCTGGCAGTTTTCTGCAATTAGCTGTGATTTTTTTCCTCTTCACATCTGGTACAGTTTCTAATTCCCAACTCAAGAACGTCAACGATTTTAGCCTTTCTGATGTGTCAGAACTGCTTTTCTGCTGCATCCCACCTACATGAGTAGGACTTCAGAGAGCCCACAGCCTCTCGTGGTGTGCAACTGGGGTGAGGAGATAAACAGATGTGCAACAGACAACAAGGAGGAGTTTGCTACATATATCAAAGTACTCAGATGTGTCGTCACTAACTCCAAATTGCTATGGCCCTTCAGTACAAAAGAGGTAGGCTTTAACAAGTATTCGAGGCATCATTTTGCAAAGAGTTTAAGGGTGTGTTTAACTTGCAGTGCTGAAGTCTTACTTGAATCAACAGAATTTGAGTGTATGTATGTTTTGGCATAGGTCTTGTGTGGTATCTTGTGAATATTTTGCAAATGTTGAAGGTTCTGTGCCTATAGAAAGGCTAGTATGGGAAAAACTATACTTCAACTGTACAGAGTACGGGTATCCTTGAAACTTTCTCATTTGAGATTCTCTTCCATGGACAGAGACATCAAACATAATATAATAAAGCGTATGTATAACAACACTGTGCAAATGGAAATGAAACATGATTTCTAATAAATACTGTACTTTTGGAAAAGGCCTTTATACTGTGTGAGAAGTGCCATGTGCCAGTTTTATATATTCCTACAAATCATCATTTCCTGTGGGCAGTCATTGGCTGAAGGTCTATAGAGATTTTTTTCCATGCTTTCGGAGATGAAATATTTTCCTTGTGGAGGCTTCTGAGCACCTTAAAGGCTTTCAGAAAAGTCTCTTAAAATATATATATTCCACTTGGTGGCAAATATATCATGAAGGCTCTGTGACCAGCTGACAGTGATTCTGCTGCTGCTGAAGAAGAACAACTGGAAAACATACAGATCCTGGTTTAAGGAAGCACGTTGCAGACAGACATCCCTGTGCAAAATGAGCATAAGCCATCCATACCAGATAGGCTTGAGATGATCGGGGTGTGCCTTAAGCAAGATTCAGGAAATCTCTGCTTCACATTTAGAAAGTATTTTTCTATGTTGTCTTGTGACTGATTAATTTCCAGCATCCCCAGCTTTTGCCCACTCCCCAGACACAGCAGTCCCTATTCCTCAAACCCTTTCAGCCATACATGAGCTCTAACCTTGTCACTGTTTATGCCCTTCTGGCATAGTCTTACTTATCTGTGTCCTACCACAATCTTCAAGCATCTCTTGCAAAACCACAGTGCAAGAACAGGCTCAGAAGCTGTTTCTATAGGCAGACTATGGCAGAGGAACTTGCTAGGAGGACAACTGGATCAGATAGACTAAATAATCCTGGAGCGCTCAAACACATGGGGCTCGTGCAGCCATTTAAACTGCTTGAACTTTAGGCCAGCTTTGTGTCAGCATTTCATTTTTCTCATAGAACAGATGCTTGTTTTATGTTGTATCTTCCATATTCTCTCAGTATCAAGCATTTCACAATTAACTCTGTCCATGACAAATAAAACCTGACAGAATTCAGTGCATGGGAGGCAGATGTAAATGAACAGCTTTGCTTTGACCAGCTGTATCTGGCTGAACCTCAGGAGCAAGCTGTCTGTCAAACTCTACCATTATAAAAAAAGCCCTCACATCTTGTGAGCTGGTGTGTGTGTGCTGCAGAGGCCTGTGCTAGAATAGCAATCATGCTAAATGGGGAAGGAGGGAGCCTGTGATGGAGCAGCTGCTGCAACTCAGCACAGCTTCATTTAGCTTTTCCCCCCTCCCACAGCAAATCTACCCTGCTAAAGAGGAGTTCAAACCATAAAGATATTCCCCACAGAAGAGGATTATAAAGCCCTGTGATGAGCCTGGAATGAAACTAAAAATAGCCAGGGAAATGAATGTGCTCTTCTTAGTCTGTTTTGGGAGGTTTCATGAAGAAGGTTTTGCTTCTCAAAGCAGTATGTGTAATCTCTCATGGATGGATCCCAGGTTGTCTGCTGCATAACAAATGTAGATGGCTGTTCAAAAGGAATGTGGTCGCCTTGCCTGGGTCTTTTCTTTTGTGGTGCTGGGGCAAAGGGAGAGTGTGTGTGCATGTGAGTATGTGTGTTGGGAAAGGAGGGCTAAACCAGTCGATCAGATTTCATTAGGTTTCTAACTGCCAGCTTTAGGCTAGTGGTTTTGGAATATTACTTGGGATCATTTCAAGTATTTTCAGCTTTGAAAAGCAAGTTGTTGTAGTTTCTAATTAAAAGAGAGGAGGGAACAAAGGCCCCCTTGTCAGTTAATAAATAATGGTCATAGACACTTCGGTTCAAAAAGCAGGAAACTCTGGAGCTTTCCTTTCTCCCATCTCGGCTGAGGGCTCCTGGCAAGAGGGGGTGTCCCCAGCAGAGGACCACCTGTGGCTCAGGAGCAGCCAAGTTCTCAAGCTGAGATAGAGGAATTTTATACATGACCATGATGTCCACTTCCACTCCAGGCCATCTTGAGCCCAGATGCATCTCGACTTTCAAGATACAGAAGTGGAGGGTGCCAGATTTACAGTATAAAACACCTTCCTTTAGCATTACTCACTCTGTGGGATCCCTGGCTGCTTATTTTATCCCTCGTGATATTAGAAAAGAATATGGATCCTGCCAAGTTTAGTGGTTTCATGTACAGCACTGACAAATAACCTTAGATGGTAAATTCCCTGGGAGCTCTCTTACACCTTTAAAGTACCATGCACACTCCTGCTGAAGTATATGTAACATAGTTTCAAGGATAGGGAGGAAGAGATGCTTAAAATTTCTTCCACTTCTTGCCTTATTCATGTCACTTATTCCATCATGTTCTGAATCATGCTATCTATCCGCTGATGCCAATAAGAAGGATGGATTTTCAAATATACCTAAGCACAGACTCCCTTACTTTGTGACAACATAGTTGGTATGGGTACATTTTTAAGAGTGCCTGTGACAATATTCCCAGAAGTGTGGCACTTACGTAGAAGCCTAGGCAACCAGCTTATGCACAGCAACTATTACATGCCTAAAGTCATATGAGATTAATCCAGCCCCTCTCCCTAAGTTACTATGGATAATTCTTACTCTTGCTTAATAGTATCAAAATTATTTCATGTGGCTATTTTCGTATCATCAGAAAATTAGGAAACACTAACAGCTTCACATCTTCTCCAGATACATGGAGTTTATGTTCCTACGTACCTGACACTGCTAAACTGTAACTACAGGTACAATTCATCCTTGGTTTAATCAAGGGAGTAGGAAGCTGATAGGACTTGTAACTGTTTTGCTAGTGCTATACACTGACCTAGAACTCACTGTGTGTAGGTGTCTGGAAGTTTTAAGTGTAGGCATCTACAGAGATTACAGGTGAAATTAATATCTAGCACTAAAATTAAGCATGGTTAGAGACAGCTCCACGCTCACTTTTTTTCTCATGGCTCATTTGAGTCTAAGCATGGCCAGGAACAGCTAATCTAGGCCTTGTACCTCACTATGAGAAAAGTGTGTTAGTAAAAATTTCTCTGGTCTTTCAGACACTTTTCTTTCTTCTGTTTCTGTGATAATGATCCAAAAAAATCTGGAATGGTCCCTTCATAGAAGTTTTACATGACATCAGCTTTCCTGTGACCAGCTCAAAAAACAACTGTAAGAAGTATTTATGGAAACAATAAAGACCCACTGTTTTTTATGGAAGTATAATTCCATCCAAATAAATTCCACCATCTATGGAAACTTTCATTAAAAACATAACTCTGAAAGACTCAGTCCTAGTACTTCAACAAAAAGAACCCTTGTTTTCTAATGTAAGTGAGAGTCCTGTAATGTTAGGTTTATCGCAGAAAAAAAGAACTATCCACAAACACATCAGAAAGAAGCCTGAATGTAAAGATAATGAAGGACAAATGTTATCTCAGGGAAGATGCTGAGCTTAAGATTCTTTGCAATGGAGGCTCAATAGTAGGTGTTTTATGCATCATATGCCATTGCAAAGATACACATGTATGTTTTTGTTATTTCAGCAATATGCCTGTACTTTACAGGGAAAAAAGAATTTCTTGGGAAAGAGCAAGCTCTCCTTCAGCTTCTGGCAACATGATAAACTGACCTTTCTCTTTTTTTCTCTCTCTGAACTTCTTTCAGCTCCCTGTACACAACCTTCTGCCAGTCCCAGAGCACATCTGTAGGAGTTACGAGAGAGAAGAGAAAGTCTTTTTATCTGGTTGACAGGGGGTAAGAAACGATGTTTCAGGGCACTCTGTGGGCAAAGGGTGGCCTGTGGGGCACTCATTGCACACCATTACCAGGGGAATTGTAGGCTGGCTTATGTAGAGAAATTGAGTATGACTAAAGGAATTTAGTCCTGGCTCTAAAGGGTTACAAATGTGAGTGGAAGAGGCTCTGACAACTCCTAGGAGACCTGAAAAGTAATTTTACAAGAGCTCAAACCCTCATGCACACCTGGTATCTGTCCACTGTGGTTAAACCACTCTTTTCTATCTTCACACATGGAAAATTAAGCTAAATTTATCAGAATTATCTCAGTGTATGTGCAAAAATGTAATGGCTGAATAAGTGGCTGATAGAAATCCTTGAACAGCCTACAATGAATTAAATGCCCTTTAAGAAACATACCTATTATTGAGGTGATGAGGTAATAATAATTCAACAAAGGAGCAACAACATATATGGTAATGTTCTACCCTGGGTAAGTATTTGGCTAGAAAGCAAGGAGAAATAGCTTCAGCTTTCAACATGGGAAGTGGTTATTAATGTCCATTTTTAATGAGATGAAGAAAACACTACAGTGTTAAAGAGTAAATGGCTCAGTGTAATTTAGACCAGAATGAAACGTGCTCCTGGAACTGTCAAACTGAGGATGAAAAATTACTTACACTGATTTTAGATGACTAACTTGTTCATTTTTTCTGATGTTTTCGATTATGTTATTGAAGCAAGATTTTTCATTTTAATTGCACTGTGTAATAGAATGCCCACTCTGCTTTTAAGTAAAGAATTAGGTTTGGTCTCATAAACCTTTGTGTTTGTTGCTTTTCAGTGCCCAGACCTGCTAAGAACCTAAGAACACAGCTGCTACATATCATCTGCTGATCTTCTTTTGGTTTGATTTAGTTTGGTTTTTAGTAGTTTGGTTTTGGTTTTGTTTATTTGTTTGCTTCTGTTTGTGTTTTTGTTTTTGTTTTGTTTTCTTTTGTTTTGTTTTATACTGGTGGGGAACACTGTGAGACTCTTTAAAACATTTAGCAGGGTTTTAGATAACTAAGTTGCAGAGCATGGCTATCATGTAAGCACTCACTGCTTACATGGTAAGTACACTGAGTTTGATAGGTAATACCTTGTACCTACTGTAGTCACTTGCTCTTGCAGATTGCAGAGTAATCCAGTAAGAATTGTATAGTCACCCTACATTAACAGAAAACAGGAGAGATTGCAATGTGTACATTCCTTCTCCGATAACACAAGCATAACTAAAAATATTAAATAGGTGTGCCAGAGACCTGTTTATTTCCCACAATACAGGCCAGTTGTTTCAAAGCAAAGACATCAGGCATGCTACTGTGCAGAGCAGCCCTGGAGTAGTACAGCAAGTTTAGACAGGTACAGATAATAGCACTATGTATTTACTGTGTTTCAGGTGCACTAGCTGAAAGCTTAATGTTGACAATACCTTTCCAAGCCTGTTACAGAATAGGGTGGGAAATATATTTTGGCTTGAACAAGGTATTTAAATTTTAATAGATTTTGAGGTTCTATCTGTTTTTTTTTGTTTGGTTGTTTTTTTTAGTTGTTTGGTTTGTGTGGGGTTTACTTTGTTTTGTTTATTGTATTTTGGTTTGGTTTTTTTTGTGTTGTGGTGGGGTTTTTTTTCTTCACATGTTCTATACGTTCATTAGTTTAATATGTGTATGGTAATTTATGAAATGCTACTTTTTTTTTTTGCAAAAATAATCCCTCTTAGTTTTTTTATTATATGAACAAAATTGTTAAATTTGTCTATAGAAGAGAAACACAATTTATTTAAGGAGAATTAATCATGGTTAGGTTTATTCACTGATGATGTACAGTTATCAACGTTTTAAGTTCCAAGTTGGATTATCAGAAAGATTAGGTGTAAGACACTATTAAGCCTTAATTTATTAGAAAACATTAATTTCATCTATCCCTTGAAAATAGCCTTCCTGTAATATACTTATGCATCATAAAGCAAACATAGAACAGAAAGCGAAATAAAAAAGCCTGTGCAACATAAGCACAGATGTAATCAAATAAACAGCTCAGCTGCAAAAAAATAATTCAAATAATTGCATGCCTACAATTTACTCCATCCCAAAATATCTTTATGCTTTGAAGGATGACTGACAATTGTATTCAAAGAAAGAAACATCTTCACTCATATTTGCAGTATGCACGCAAAGCAAAATATTCATGGACACAAATGGTGACTGTGCTTGCAGCTGCACCATGAACTTCAAGTGCACTACCTTTGCCAAGTCTTGTTTTGCTTGTGATCACCCTAAAACATGTAAGACATGCTGCCATAACTGATGGGTCAGCAAAGTATTTTGAGAATAACTTAGCTGGTTCAACAAGTGTACTGGTGGCTCTCTGCTGCACGGTTATGAGCAGATTCACTGGGCAAGACATATTCCTCTCCCTTCAAGTACAGGGCATGAGTACAGTAAATACAGCAAATGGAGCAGGATAGTAATGCCCTGGCAAAGTTTACCTGGGGTGATCTGAAGCTTCCACCTTAGTACATGACCTAGGACAACACACTTTCTCATCGGAATGTGAAGGGATGGGAACAGGAGAGAAAAATGTAGATAACAATTTTGAGGAATGCAAACTGTTTTCTTATTTGTCAAACGCAAGAAGTTCTGGAAGTCTAACTTCACTCCATCTCTTAAAGTCAGGCATTCTAAAATGGAAATATTGCAAATGTACGAATCCGATATGGGTTAGCCATAGTATTGCTAACAATCACCTCATACCTCAAATCATGGCCAAGGGTTTATACTTGCACAGAAAAAGGTTGACAGTACCCATAGCTTTTGCTTCAGGCTAAGCCTCTCAGGTTGTTTTCCATGTTTTCCATTTTTCTAAATGCAGTCTTTTTATAAGGCCCTATGATTTCATTCTTTCCATATGTTTTCTACTTGGCTTTTGCATAATCGCCTGATGTGAGGCTGTGTTCTGCCCCAGGTGCTCTTAGACTTGGTGCCTCTCTGACCCTGGGGCTCCCAGCACTTCCCCTCCCTGGTTGCTCTGCCTCACCAAGGAGACAGTGTCACCCTTGTTGTCCCTGCAGCCTCCAAAGAGCCACTAGAGCCATCACCCTGCCTCCTGCCTGGCCTGAGTATGTGTGGGGGAACTGAGTCACAGTTACACAAATGAGCAATCTTCAACAGCCAAATTACTGCCAGGCAACTGATTGAGTGGATTTAAATATCTGAAGCCTGAGAGGCTCAGAAAAGACAGCCAGATGCAGGTGTGGCAAGTTAAGCCATCCACCAGGAAATGCCCTGGCATTGGCAGGATTTAGCTCTTTTCTAAAAAGTGGTTCATCTGCAAAATTGAGTAGAGGCACAGAGAGTTTCTTTAACATATGCTTCACAGCAACGAAAAATTTTCAGGAGTAGATGCAAAAGTGTTGTTAAAAAAACACATGAGAGGAAGACTGTCATTATAGCTGAAATAAAAGCATCAAATCCTTATGTTCAAGTCCTCCTTACATCTGACTTAGAGCAAAGCTTTGAAATAAAATTGCTTTCCTCCCAAGAGAGCTCCCTTACACTTAGACCATAGAATCAGCCGAGCAGCCTTAGTCTGAAGATTATCCACTTTACACACATAAGTAGTGGTATGAGCAGAGGCTGGGATCTAAATATAGTCATATTCACACTCTGTCAAAGCTGAATGAATATTTAAACATTTTTTACACAGTGGGACAAGAGAGACTGAGAGGATATCAGAACTGAGCATCTCTACCTTTGCGGTGGTTAGAGGACCTGGGTTTAAATCCCACACACAGGTCAAGCAGAGGAAAGATCTGAATGTGGATATCTCCATGCTGCTTGAGCCCTTTTGACACTGACATCCCAGTGACAAAGGACAGGGGAAGACATGGGCTTTAATTAGTGTGTTTTGCTTCAAAAGCATCACACAAGCTGCTAAAAGGAATCAAGAGGGTAGACATACTAACGTATTTCTGCAACATGCTAGATATGAGTCATGAGTTGCGCACTTACGTGTTTGATGATTTTAGGATTTAGACAGAAACATGCAATAATTTAGGCCCTGAAGATTTTAAGCATCAAAGATAAATCAAGGAGTTTGAGTTGAATGGACAGAAAGGTGAGTTTAATCAATCCCTCCAAACTTGCCTAGGTTGAATTTATAACAGAACAAATTTTCAGTCATTTGCTCTACTGAGAAATCTACACTGAAACAAAAATCAATTTAACCTCTGGCAAGAACTCTTGTGGTTTTCAAATAACAGAAAAATTCCCAGCAGGTTTATAGAAAGGCTGTATCTCCTCATTTGAGTTCTTTGGCTGCCATATGTTAAAACTACACACACACAACCTATCTTGAAAAACCACAATATTAAGAGCCACACAATTCAGAAGTTAGGAAATGGTAAACTCGAGGGCTGTCTTTGTGACCATAACACAGCTGTTTTGTGCATATGCATTAAGGTAGGATCCCATATCACCATTGCCTTGTCTGATGCTCAGCCATGGGAGGCATGTGCCTAATAAGCAGGTATCTAAGAATTTGTTTTTTCTGTGTATTTAATGTGTGGTCACCAACCACATTTATGGTAAACTCTTTAAACCCTAGTCAAGAGAAATTTGATTTTTCCTTTTCCTTGTTTTTTCCTGTTATCCTCAGGACCATAGTACTGTATCGGACAGCATCTGTATATTTCCCAGCTCAGTGGACACTGGGAGCACCCAGCAAACTCTAGCATTGTGCCTCCAAGACACAACTGGCAGGCTGTTAGAGGACCTGGATTTCTTCTGCAGAGCTGTTTCATCACCGTCCTGTACAATTAACAAGTCAGCAGGTCTTGAAAGCTATTAAATTAGTTGGTTAAAATCCCTTTTGCCATATATGCATGGAAGGTGTTGGTCACTAAGATTACTCTCTTGCGTGCTTCCATTGGTAGTCTTAACAACTTCATCACAGCTCGGTAATTTTCTAGTTAGTTTATTTTTCAGGACAAAAATTTGAGACTTAGCTGGTCCAGGATCATGCCTTTTTTAGCTATTTGAGGGTCCCTTTGGGATGATTTTCAACTCCAAGGTTCCTCAAAGGGAAGAGTGTCCACACCTTCACATGGATAATGCTGATTTCACAGTTGGCTCTTCTGAGGGGGATCCCAAGAACAATGGTGACAGAGTCTGTGTACATGATCATTTCACAGCTGCCACTTGTAGCACCTTCCCTCAACTACAGAAAAGGAGTTATGTCATCATACAAAACACTCAGCAAGCAGAAGTTTAAGATCCTAGCACAGATGAATTTTATTGTCTTTTCATGCTGCTTCAGATCTGCCACACCCATTCCAGCTATTTGATTCTCATGATCCTTAAGCACATGATAGAAGTAAAATCTACAGTTTGCTTTGTTTCTGATAAATCTTTTCATGTTTGCCCAAAGTACCAGATGCATTCTGTAAATTTTTCTCAGTACTTTCTTTGACAAATGATGAGTGGACTTCAAAAGGCAAAGAGATTTTGCATCCTTAAGCACCAATCCAAAGCAGAGATGCTCTGAAGAGCCCACAGCTTCTTTTTGAAACATGGTTCTGCAGGTATTTGGGATTACAAAGCTTTAAAAAAAAAAAACAGAGTAGTTAAATTTCATACTGCATTTCATTTAAAAACAGAAGGCTGTTCCTTCTTTAGTGTTCTTTCGAAAAGGTATGAAAAGTGTTGTTTCCTCAGAGTAGCTGAGCTGGGAGTACTGTTTTTGATACATGGGCAAACTTATGGTAAAGGCACAGTGAATATTGTCTCACAATTTACCTTAAGCCTGTGGAGTCACGGTGTGGTCTGAGGAAAGGATGGCAGTGTGGTCTAATCAGAGATGGTTTCTCATGGTATTTCTGGCTGTCTTCTGGCCTGAACCCAGGAACCACAGAACCATGTAGAAGTTATTAGGATGGGATTGGAGGGTTTCAGCATTATTTTCTTCAGATCAAGGGTTTCATGTATAAATTTCAATTTTTCCCGTGAAAAGTCTCATGCTGGTGATTCACAGAACAGAGGATAAGTGAAGAGATAGATTAAAATACTGTGTGAGCTGTCTTTTATGTACCAGAGCCCTCATATTCTACTGTAATTATTGCTCTTGGAATAAAAATGATTGTCAAACTCACATAGGAGAACATCAGATCTCTGCCTTTATGCGAGGAGAAAGTGAGATATACTTAGTATATTCAACTGCCTGTTGCCTGACAGATCTCAGCTCTGCAGTGGTAGATTTGTTGGTGCACATTTTAGTTTCCATTTCTTATTAATTCCCTCTTCTGTGTCCTACAATGTACCAGACAGATCAGCCTAAAGTGCTGGAAATTGCAGCCAGTTGATTCCTTCATCTGACTGCAGTGGCTCTGTGGTCTGAGTCCTCTCCTCATCCGTTGCCAAACCCTGAGCACTTGGAGGAGGTTTGCCACCCTTACAGAGACTTTTCTGAGAGCTGCTCTGAAGTGAAAGAACATCTACTGAGGGTCTGGGCTTACAGACCTTATTGGTTAAGGGGGGTGATTCTCTGTGTTCACCATAAATTGCTCATAAGTGCTACAAATTACTGGCAATTAAAGCTGGAGTCCTGTGTATTCTTACTTCTTGCTATCAAGATCCAATGAAAAATGAAGCCATGTTTCCTTGCAAATGGACAGGGAATGCAAAACTAAGCTGGAGTTTGGGACTGCAACAATTGTGTAACTTATAACAATTTTGGGAAGATGGGCTCAACATGGAATTTTCCCCATAGTAATTCGAATTATTTCTGTAAGTGATGTGAGTGACCTTTTTGTGGCAACACTCATGTTGCTATGGCAAGGTTTGTATTAATATTAAAAGGTGCTGTCAGATTGCATGCCTCCACTGAGACATACAAACACTTGAGGGTGGGAAATCTGCCAAGATATTCTACACGGTTAGGAAAAGGAATGTATGGTTAATCATTGTTTTTTTCAGAAGGAAGCCATGAGAGAGACGTTTGTACCTTATGTATGCACCACTCTTAAACCACCAGAAGAGAGCAAGGTCCAAAACTGCACAGAGTTGTTAGCAAATATTAGAAGAACTTTTGAAAATACAAATTATTTAGCAGGAATTTTTTATAATTACAGGCGTCTAGGCTTACTCTCAAAACAAGAAACAAGACAAAGCTCAGAAGTTATATTTCTATCTCTGTTATACCTAAGAAACGTCGCCGACTTCACTGGTTTTGCAGAACATTTGGAAATGTGTCAAAAGCCTATGAAATCAGAAAATAGAAAAAACCAAATATTCTAGGAGGTTCTTTGCAATGTTTGAGGATCGGATACTGCTTTCTTAGCTCTCTATGATCCCACATTTAGGAACAAATCTTTTTCTTCATTACTACTTTTTAATTAGAATACTTTCTATACCCTGCTTTCTTTATATTTACATGAATGTCAGCCAGTATGAGTGCTTGATCTATGGATACATTTCATATAGGTTCTATAAGCAATAAAGGGTTAAACAAATACCAGATTCAGTTAATCGTTTTTGAGAGTCACAAAACTGATTTTGAGTTTGGCCTGGAGGCATAACTCTGGGTATTGCCCAGACCAGTGATATGATGGATGACAAACACTTTTGTATTTACAGTGGCACAATGCCCAGCCTTTATACTGTCTGCTTCCTCCTCTTCACAGCCCATGAGGTCTTCAGTTATTTTTCAGAATTACAGTCCTCAAATGATACCAGAATGCCAGACAATAGCTGAGCCATACATATCTCCAGCATAACCTCCCATTTTAAGGGAAATGTCAGTCTCTAGATAATGAGCCCCAATAAGTTCTAATTAGCAGAAAGCCTTGTTGTATCCCTAATAACAGAATGGTCAATTGTAAATCAGTAGATGAGATCATCATTTTCAATCAGACTCTTCCGCCAAACAACAAAACTTCATAGCTGAGAAAGCAAAGACTGCTTGCAAACCATTAATTCTCATTCACTTCATAAGTAGCTTAGCGAAGTTCACATGAACATATGAATCATTCTATTTATCTTCTTTCATCAATTTATTTTATAACTGTACCAAAGAAAACTCTTTTATAAGAGTGATTTAGAATGTAGTAAGCTTTTCAGTATGTGTTCGTGCCATTATTACTGCAAAATGAAGAAATTTTTTTCTTACTGTTTTTGAGGAAGTTAATATTTGGATTGTGAATAACTATTTCAGTCCCATTAGCAATACAGTTCAGAATCCATTTGGCTAATTCAATGAACAATTCAGAAACTTTATGAACTAGTAGTTTCTGTAGACATACTTTGGGCTGGTGACAGAGATGCAGACAAAGAGGAAGAAACTATTTTTTGTTTAGGTAAGAGAGTTTAGCCACTTTTAACACTCACTGAACAGTGAGGTTTTTTTCTTTACTTTTACACTATTGGGTGAGAATGGATTTCCTTAAGAAAACATGCACTTAAACTGTGTTCAGAGCACACTGGAGATGGAAACTATTTTTAAAATGCATAGAGGAGATGCAACAGAGCCACTGACTGCTGTGTTTCAGCTGTGGTTTGTGGAGAGCCAAATAGATCTGTGATAATACTGCTGTTCCCATGGTTATCCTATCCTTGACTTTTCATCTATAAAGGCCTGCTGACATCTGCTGCATTGATTTCAGTTATGCCTCACTAAGATTTGAAGAGAAATCATGCAAACAGGGATTTTAAAGTTAGTGAAAGACAACATTAATGAAAGATAATGGAGAATGAAGTCTATGGAAAATTTTATGCCTAGAGAGTGTATGTCTGAATACAAAATATTTTTACTGTAACACTATTTGTCAGAGTTTACTTCACTTATGAAATTTGTTGATAAACAATAACCTTTGGCTGCCTACAGCCTGTACGTAATATATCTATCCTTTGCATACCTTACAAGGAGATTCAGTATGAGAGAATTGCTTCTGGCATATGGTTGGAGGGTAGTTCTGCATCAGGATTTTGCACTGATGGTTAATAACAATGCTGTTCAACAAAACCTCTTAAAGTGACTTCTGATGGTTGGAAACCTCTGTTAACTGGAGTCACTGTGCATTTCTACTGCTGTAATGGTGGAGGATGTAAACTTACAAATTATTTGTTTTCAGTAAGAACAATAAAAGTAATATGCAGCAACTCTTTAACCTTTCATTTAAAAACTATTTTTAAATCATATATAAAACATCTGTTACAGATATTCAAATATATGGGACTGTCTTCCAGATGTGAAATAATGTTTATCAAAGGATGTAACAGAAAGCAGTTATCACTGGAGGAGGTCAAGAGGGAGGTCTCTGAATTACAGAGATCTCCCAGTACCTCACAATAGGCAAGAGGTTATGAAACAAATGTGATCATGGTAAATATAACTTTATTTGCCTTATGAATAAGGTACTTAACAGGACACAGCTCTAACAGAGATGAGTTGGGATTTGGTGGAGTACACTGTAAGTAACAAGCAGCCTTATCCATACAATCTACTTTGAGAGTACATTTAACTTGAAGAGTATCTGTCGTGTTAATATAGAGATTAATTGGGGGGTTTAGGCACAGCTCCGTCTTGAGTCACACCTTCCCTGGAGGAGTGTGGAGGAATGAAAACACTTCACAGGACTCCTGAGCTTCTGGTGAGAACTTGGCATATGCACTAGCCACAAGCCTCTCCTTTGGCCCTCGTGGTGGGCAGGTCCCTTCTCAGTGGGACCATCAACACCTTCTATGAGCAGAAACCAGGAGACCCCAAGACCAAATGCAACCCCTACCTTGTATCTGTGTTATGCCACCCTTTCTGCAAAGAATTTCCCTCAAAATTTGGACTTCAAGACACACCTTTGAACTCCTTGAGTATTCTTTCCTATAGAATTAACTTTTACCCTTTGTTTTCTAATTCACTGTGCTGCTTTTATGCTCCTTCAAGTCATCCGGTGTATGCAGTTTTCTCATACTGTGTGTACAGCCATTTATTTTACTGCCATTATTGCAGGGTTTATTTCTCCCAATAAATGGATATCAGGCTTTTAAAATAGCCACAGCATAAGAGGCATTTAGGATTCTGAGATCATTCTGATTCAATGTTTTCCTCTTCAGAAGACAGTGCAGATCAGGGCTGTCAACCCACCCACTAAAGCTCACAAACCTTTCACAATGTATTGGTGGTCCCAAAACTCATGTGAAACTGTAAATATTGCATGGTTTTTCTGTTCTTGAAATCAAACATGAAAGCTAGGTGTAAATATTTGGAGTGGTGAGGCAAAGGCTTCCTTCATCTAAGCTAAAGAAAGTGCTTGTGTGGAATCATGAAAGGAAAGCTTCTGAATGCGCACCATTCAGCAATGAACTACAATAATGAGCAATGGTAGAACATTGCATTCCAGTCAAAGCCACTTTAATCTTTGCTTGCAAGAAGAGATATTCTGTGTCCAGATACATAACAATGAGTTTGTACTAGAATTCCTATCATGCTCATCCAGAACTTCTCAGTCTGCATTACAAGCAACTAAATGAAAGGGTCAGCCCTCTTGACTTGCTCACTATTTGACAGCTTCACAACAATTCAACATTTAAATGCCTCTGTTTTTCAGTAAGGTATAATACTTTATGAATACTTTACGATCAGTCAAATAGACATGAGAAAAATAGTTAAACACTGTCCTTCAGATACACAATGTGTGCATTTTTCCAGTTTGAGCTTTCAAGCTTTACTGCTTCCACCTGTGTTGCCACCTTGTTCTTGATTTCATGGCTTCAGCCCACTTATAAAGCAACATGGTGTCTTTAGTCCTGCTTCACATGATCCTCCAGTAAATCCACTCCATGATTTAGCAGAGCAGAATGATCAGGTATTGTTGGCATATTGAAGCAGCAAGTAAAGCTGGTTTTAATGTCTGAACAAATCTGCTTTGGCAGAAAGCCATAAAAAAGGGAAGGAAACAAGCTCATGACCTCCAGGCAATTGCTGGCACATCTTTGGGGAGACTGCTGGGTCATGAGTGTGAAAAAATCATCAGAATAGGTTGTGGTATTTCGTCTCTGAGAAAAAATTGTATTTTCAATTTATTAAATTGTTTTACATGTAACAAGAACTCTGCTACACTTCTAAATAGAATTATTAAAAAATTAAAATCTTGATATATAAAACATATATAATCTATTAATATATGTCAATGCTTCCCATGCAGTGTTCCTGGTATCTGAATGCAAGAAGTACAGGGTATTGCTTCAGATAAAAATGTATGCTACTTTTTCTTATGCAACTGTTGACCTTTTAAAGATGACTGTTGGACTGTGAAAATAAATTCTTGCAAAACAAAATCTATACACCTTTGCCTATAATTAGATAAGCCAAACTCTTATTTACTTAACGACAAAGAAAAACAATTCCCCAAAATGCCCTTCCTCCCCAGTTCAAATGAGTCACATGATTTCTAGCAACATCCTGGTTTTATTCAGTGTTTCATCTGTGTTGACTAAGGCACCAAGAGGTCAAGTGACTTCAAGGGTAGTTTTCCCATAAAGACAGAGCCAACAGCTGTCTAATGGAGAAAAACATAAAAGCAGAATAATAGTGGTTGACACTGGAACAGTCAAATAATTGTGGCCTGGGAGGAGATTACATTTTCCCATTTCCCCAGAGAAGCTAAGTCTTTAGAGAAGTTGCTAGTGAGATGGCTACAAGCACTGGGTGTTTCACTCAGATGGCAGCAGTAGTTTTGCATTTCCCAGCACACATCTCTGATCTCTAGGCAACATAGTTATGTCTATGAACATTTACCTGGTCTGCACCTATCTTTCTGATACCAGAAGAACTTTAAAATCAGTTTAAAAAAGAGGATAGGCTCATCACTTCTCATAAAATGCCAAAAACATACATAAAATCTAAAAAATCCCAAGGTGGAGCTAAAGCCTTCTATGTAGACTTATTTTCTCCTTGATTCTTAAGAGTAGTGCTGGACACAAAAAAAGTCAATATTTGCCAACATCTACTCCATGGCAGAGGCTGAGATAAACAGTAATCCTTTCAGCGTGAACAAAGGCATAATCTCCACGTGTATGGTAACATGTACAGGGTGTTGGATGAGGCTGGTGCTTAACTGCTGGTTAAGAGCTCCTGGCAAGTACAAAGCCAGGCCCTGGCAGTGATGTTCACACAGGCACTGCTCTGCTGTCTTCCTCCATGGCGTGCTGTGGAAACAAAGTCCAATGCTACGCAGGGCTTTTATCAACACAAACGAGCTAGCTGCAGCCTGAGTGAAAGCCTGGAGCAACACTCCCATTTGTGCATCATGATCCAAACATGCTTTTTCTCATGTCCATCAGTTGTAGGTCGCACCCTGCCCTGTGGTCAAGATGTAGCCAGGAAGTCCAGCAGATCCTGAGTGGAGACAAAAGTAGACCAGGTGACCATTGCAATAAACCTGGCCTTGTCAACCAAAAAGGCTGATGTTGTCTTGAGTTATACAGCCATTTTGAACAAATGAGGGAAGGAGGAAATCAGCTAATAATGCATCTTGCAACGTGGCCTGGAACTTTCATGTGAACTGTCTCCTTCTTTATGTTGCAGATGGGCATCGCATCAGGAGTTCAGCACAGCTCTCTTTGTCCCCTGGCCAACCCAGCTGCACTTTTCTCAAGTCTGTGAAAACAAAACTTCACAAACTCAATTTCACTTTCCATAGATTTCTAGGGTGATTTTCTTTTTTTTTTTTTTAATTTTGGCCTTCAGTGCACTCCATGCTCAGGCCTCTGTCCAGCAGCAATATCCAAAACTGCAGCATGAGGTGAGCAAGAATTCAGATACCAGTGAAAGAAATTTCCTTTTGCAAAACAGAGATAGTAATGGCAATTTATTCAATGGAAATAATACTTAGAAAGTTCCCATTAATTGGGGCAATTACTGACAATATTCACAGGCATCAGTCCAAGAACAACACTTTTGATCTGGACAGTTTCACTTTAAGGAGCCAGGAAGGAAAATAATATTAGACAGGAAAAAGTGGATCTTTGAAGCCATGCATGAGAAAGGAACTACATGATATTCCCTGGCATTTCTAGTGCCTGCTGCCTTACTGCTCTGTTCTGAGCCCATTTATATAATTAAGACAAAGAGCAACTTTCTGACAAAACAAATTAATGTGGCTGACTTGTCTACTGGAAGTGTGTCTTTATACAGCTATTGCCTTAGGACCAAAGGTTTCTTGGGTCAATGGACTCCTCTACTGATAGAGTGAGCAAAGACTGGAAAATGGAGTGCAAAACCATCTTAGGAAGCTTATACAGAGGGATGTATCTAAGAAGAAAGTGACTTAATTTTTTAAAGGTGGCATCATAGAGTTTCAAGACCTATAGCCAAGATGGCAATCTAGAACCTTCCTGATAAATTTGTTTCTTAATCCACAAATCCTTTACTCTTTAATTTTAATGTTCTTCAGGCACTCAAAATCCAACTTTGCTATGTTTTGAAGAGTGCTTTGTCTAATTTCTCCAAATATTAATGATATAGAGAGATTTTTCTGTAAAAGATTCCTGACAAGAATAATTTCCCAGATTGCCTTCTCTGGCAGGACCAGACTTCACAAAAAATAGTGACGATGATGCATACTATTAGTTTAGAATGTTTCCCTAAGAAGTGGGAGGAAAGGTTAAAATTTTTCCTCAACTTGAGGAATACCAAATCTGTATCTCCTACCTCTTATAAAAAGTTTGCTCAGTAACTTCAGAAGTGTTTAGGCCAGCACATTAAGGTAAACTGAAGTCACGGTTAGTTTACACTCATGCTAGCCTGAAAAGTGGCATTCTTAGTGCACATGATCAAATATTCTAGTGAAGAGCATTGGGAGGAAATATTCAGTTTTCAGTCCAGTGTTCAGGGTATTTGATTCAAAGATTCCCATTCCTGAAACATGGTTCTGGAAACAAAGACTCTATGCACATTGAATGTCTTACCTTACAAAACGTATATGCAGCTATATAAAGGGATCCAAAAGAAAGATTCAGCACTTCAATGCTTTTGCTGTTCTTCTATTCCTGTGAAACAGCAATCCTTTCCTGACATTATCAGAGCATAAAACAAGAGGACTGGAAAATTCCTTCACCCAGAATATTCCATAATCTCTTTGTAAAGTTGATGTCCTGATATATGGTTTTGAAATATGTCACCCAGACAGAAGATATGATATCCTTCAGCTCTTAGATCCTGTTTGTAAGCTTTAGCTACAGGGTCATTTAACAGGTAGATGTCAAAGGTACCCATTCATCCTTTCAAAGAATACTTCCACGGCCATACTTTTTGGTGTCTGCGTCCTTTATTACACCAAACATAGAATTTTTAACATTAACATGTACTTTCAATGCAGCTTTCCTTCTGCTATTTCCCTTACCCTCTCTAACAGACCTTTCTTGCTCTATTAATTAGGAGTTCTGCTTAAAATAGATCTACTACCCTGAACCAGACAGATGTTTATAATGTGAGGTATTCTGAGCAAGAATTATGCAAAAACTGATTTTCATTACATCGTTCCTGTTTTATTCATTTTACATCTGCTAAATTAATAAAAAAATCTGGTAAGCAATATTGGAATATTTAAATTAACATATAAAATAGTCTAAGTCAGATGCTGGAGTTAAACACTTAATATGTTTATGAACACATTTTATGTTATCACATGCATGCAAGCAGACAGATTGGGCACTGAGAATAAGAAGCTTTAGTAATTTCCTCTCAAATTTTGTTGCTTTTTATATCCACTCTTGAACACTGCAGAGGAAGCTTCTCATTTACAGTTTAATATATATGAGACTGGCCTACAGTAACTAGATATTTTGTAAATTGTCCAATTTGGGGAGCTTGGGTGACATAATCTATTGAGACTTTGCTGGAAGATTTTTTCTGTTTCTGTTATCTTTTCTTTCTTTCTTTTTTTTTTTTTTTTTTAATTACAAAATCGCTGATTAAGAGGTATTCAGTGAGTAAAATAGCATAATTCCACTACCATTCTTCCTTATTCTGAATAGATCTGTTTCTTAGAAGTGTTGAAATTATAATGTCCTTAATTTTAAGTCATTTGGGAAACAGTTTTCTTCAAAGAACTGGTAAGCTTGAACACTGGTGAACAGATGTGGTGTTAAGAGCTCTTGTGTTACAAGACAGACAGTGGGGTCAGTCATCAGCGAAAGGGTTAAATGACAAAATCAAAGTTTTATTGGTTTCTGGTCTGGTTAAGTCACCAGAGATGTCTACATTTAACAGCACCATGAGACAATGAGATCTGAGTATCAGCTGGTGTCTGAGTTTCAGCTTCCACATGATGTAAATATACCCCAGAAAACAATTCAGAGCATACTGCATATGAAGAACCAGAAGTGACATGGGGTTCCAATTACAGTAAAATGAACCATATGTCTAATTAAATATATATGTTTTCTATTGATCTCCACACTAATTGCTGAAAACAGATGCACATGTTTCATCTAAACAGCAATTAGCTATGGGTAGCTATAATATGCAATTCTCCCCCATACATCTTTTTCTCACCTGCTGCTCATCTTACCCATTGTAGAAATATTTTGGGGGAGAGGCTATAGATTTATTTGAACTCTGAATAAGCATGAGCTCTCATGTTTGTTCATATGCCACATATAATAAGCTTTCCCTGGCAGAAAGGAATAAGCAAGCATTTTAAAAAATAGTGATAAGACATTTCTCCAGTCTTAGGCGAGACGTCTTGAAGATTTCCTGAGGGTGGTGCTAAGCACATTATGAAAATCACCCTTGCAAGATCTGCAAAATTAGGAAGAGACAGAAATGCTGCGGAAGTTTGAATGGAATTAATTTTCTTGAGTATTTCTTGATGAGGAAGATTTCTATAAAATTATTTCCCTAAAACTGTACAGATGTTGAAGTGACAAAAGCTTTCATGAGTTTCCAGATTTAGCAAAGCATAAATAAAATGATTATCTTAATAAACTGCTGCTTTTTTTTTTTTCCAAGCAAAAGTACAAATACAGCAGCAATTTTTTTCATCATACTAATCTAATTTATATCTCACTGATAGGCATAAAGTCAATGAAAAAGACTTGTCAGAAAGACCTTCGTGAAGAATGTAAGTAACAATTTTTTACAAAGTCAAACAAACTCCGAAATCATCCTGCCCAGATGTGTTCTTAAATACCTTTGGTTTTCCAAATGGAATTTTAAGTGCTGTAAATTACATTCTGAATAGTGTAATATCTTTAGCGGTAGTTGTCCAGCGTAAAACAAGGATAACTTGTCAACTTTTTTTTTTTTTTCCTTTAATCGTGACTGTACATAAATGATTTGTCTTATATAGGTTTTTCCCATAATTTTTAAAATTCTCTTTCTAGACATTATGCTGTTGAACATCTTCATTTGCTGACTACATTTGGAAAACAAACAGCATAAATTCTGTCAATTCTTTAAAAAGTTTTCTGTTAAATTTTCAGTGAGATTTTTTGTAAGAAAAAAATACTTCTTGGAAACAGTCCCCCAGGAGACAGTTTTTCAGTGGACTGTGAGAGATGTGCTTAACTTCTTAGTAGTGTATAAGTCTAAAGGGATTGCTCTTTATTGCTTTTACACTAGATACAGTTAGATGTGAATGTGTATTTTCACCATCTGCATTGTCTCATTTTGAGCATGGAGCTTGAGTGGGTTTCAAGAAATGAAAGAGGGACTTATCTTTTCCTCATCATCAAAAGGAGAGCCTTGAAAGCCTTCAGGGGTTGGGGAGGGGAAAAGGGGAAGGGAAATAAGTGGTACCTAACTTAGATATCTGAAATGGTTTACCCAGTGTCACTGTTCAACAGGACATCAAACACATTCCCCGCATTTGTAAATATTCCAAATATGCAACTTAAAAAAGTTGAAACACAGATTGAAAGCAAATTTAAGTTTTAATAATATTACCATCAACATAAAACAGTTTATGAAAGTCTGTAAATTTGCAGATAACTTGCACATTTGCTGAGGAGATTCCTGACCTTCCTGAAGAGAACAGAATGTCAAGGAATGATTCACAAAGAGTAATGGCTTCACTTGGTGAATAACCTACATAACCAGGGATTTGGTCAGTTATACTCTTTCAAAATCCGCAGGTTGTTTTATCCAGTATAGTCTGGGGTGACCCACATTATTTTAACCCTGATTTGAGTGCATGTTTTCAGGCAGCTCAGATGACATTCAGTTTGGTCTGCTTTTTGGGAAATAACATATTCATAAAACCTCTATCAGCATTACTGAAAAGAACAAAATCCCCCCTCAAAATATCTCATCCACCTCACATGGTCATTCCCAATTGATAATCAGAAAGATATTAAATTTTTTTTAAGAAGGAATAGGTTCTACCAACATCACTATCAAGACAAGTAGGCACACATTTCATTAGGTGTATTCATATAGGAAGACATACATAGCATGAATGAGGATGGTGAAACTAATCATTTGTCTGGTAAACTGGATTCTTTACTCTTACCTTTTTAATGCTAATGGACTATTTTATGTGGCAATGCAGATTCAGTTCAACTGTTGAATCTTCTGTTAATGCCCCAAGAGATGATTGAATTTGGAGAGTTTTTGTGAATTTTACACTTCAAGAAAAAGATCTGAGTTCGATACTGAGCTTGCAATTAATATTTTTTTCTAGAAAATTGGTTTCTTGCTTCACATTATGTAACATTGTAAGGGATATATTTGAAAACCATTTTTATTCTCTTTCACCTAACTTTCAGAGTGAAATTTCCAAAATAAAAATGGATTGGACTACTTTGATATTGTACTCTGATGAAGATTTCCTTTTCTGAAACAATTAACTCACTTTTGTTCTGTTTACATTCGTGGGTCCGTATTGAGTAATGCCATCCGCTGACAGAAATATGGATGAGTGAGTCATATAATACAAAAAACTACAACAGAATGTAAGAATACTCATGTTAAAGACAGACTAATGGCCAAAAATCCAGCCTCCATCAAAGATCTGAAGCTGTTATCTAGGGAAAGAATGCATGTAAACTGTAACAATATATGTCTCATGTATCTACAGCAGTCTGTCTTTGAAGAACTTAATAGTGCTTAGTAGTTCTTGATGAATTTTTCTTTCAAAATTCTCCTGTAAGATATATCTTTTTGATTTAGATAAATCTGGTAGCAATTTAGTATTCAATACTGAGTACATCTTCTGTTACTGAGTACCACACTGTAATTGCTTGTGTGAAAAATAATGCCGTTAACTGTTTTTATGCCTATTATCTTTGAGCCCCCCCATCCCATCCTTTCTTATGAGAAACTCTTAATTATATATTGCTCAATCATTCATGAATTTCCAGAACATAGTGAAAGTTTTTCACCATCTAGAAGTTATCTCCATAGTTAGGAAAATCTCCTTAACCCTTCTGTAAAACAACAATTGTTAAGATTACAAATTCAGTAATTATCAAATCTAACCTTTTCCCTTATGCTACATGAAAATCCTACTTACTTCCCTCCTTATGGGTGGGCAGTGCAAAATGAGGCAGTAATGCAGTGAGAAGAATGCAGACAAAAGCAAGTTCAGTAAAAATGAAAATACTTCATTTCAGGTCCTTATGAAAATATGTCATCACACATATTTTTCCAGCAGTGGTTGCCTTATCTAACTAGATGTGCAGTCTTGCATAAGTAAAACAGCAAATTTTGGTTGCTAATATCTGACCTTAAAAGAATGGTTGGGGTTTTATTGACTTTTCTGCCTAGACTACCTTTATAGTTAGGATAATTAATTGATGAATTTCTAGTTCCAGAAAGAGATTATTGCCACTTAACCTGATTAGCAGAGAAGTATTTTCTGGCTTTGCAGCAGCTAACCTTTATAGCTAGACTTGATATAGGAGTATCTATTTTCACTCGAGCATTTCTAGTTTGTATGGAAAGAGTATTTGACTGTTACTCAGGTAAACTTAGAAACGATACAATTATATCAGAAATGCAATGCATAGAATGTCATGGGATATTTGTATCATTTATTAATAGGAAAATATACTAATGGTACTGTGACTTACATATGGACCTCTTTGTCATTTACTGTACAGACTCAACTTCGTGCACATTGTTGTGTAGATGGTGTGGTGGCTTGCTGCCACAATGTCCTCGTTTAGACAGTGAAAAAGTACTTAACTGAGCCGCAATACACAACTTCCTCATCGTTGAGAAAAATTCCATGGATTGCTGGTAGCATTACAGAACAAGAACATTGGGTCCTGAAAAAAATGAGAGGGGGGGGGGGGAAAAATGGGAGAGACATATAAATATCACCAGGTTTAATTTGAATAATCAGGACTTGCTGCAGTGCTGTGTTATATTTCGATTAAATGTGGATTATACAACATTTTTTGTAGGAACTCTGCTCCACTGGATAACATCTCTGCATTTAAGAAAGAACAGAAAATTCCAAAAGGCTCTGTCCTTGGGAAACTGCCTCACACTGACCTAATTAATTCATTAAGCTTGGATTGAATGGTTGATCCGAAAGTGGATAAAGCTGGAAGCAGGAAAACAGAAAATTGTTTTTCTCTCCCTTTGTCTCTCTCTACGGGAAGAAATTTCATTAGGATGATGCTTTGATTCATAAAAAAACCCGCATCCTGTGTGCATCTCTGTTCCGGAAATTGGTGTAGGTAACAAATGCATTACACTGTGCAGAGCTGCGATAACTCATGAAACCAGAACAAGCCATCATCTTGACTCCAAAGAAGGTAGCTGCAAACAGGAAGAAAGTTTTGGGTTTGTGTTTGTTGTTTGTTTGTTTGTTTGTTTGCTTTTTTCTTCAAGTACAAAGGAAAACATGGAGGAAAAGAGGGAGTTGAAACAGGAGAAAACGAAAGAAAAGATGAGAGGAAGTGCTTGGTCTATCAAAAAATGTGAAGTATGAGGGGATGAGCAGAGAAATCCAGAGCTTTCAAGAAAAAAAACCTAATATTTGAATCCCATCGTAAATGACATACAAAGGCAGTGAACAAACATTATAAGAAAAAATATATTTTCCTCCTTCAGGGACAGAAATTGAAGAGCAAAGCAGGTGAAGAGCATGATATTCCTGTTGTCACCAACTATAGTGCAAGCCAGTACCCAGTGAAAACAAATTCTTTCAGCGATCACTCCAGCATCCCCTGAGTGATGTGAAATCCCTCATCAATTCTGGGATTAGCAGGATAGCAAAGACTCTCAGCTTTCTCTCAGTGTGCTTGCAATGTACCCAGAGAGTGCAGAATCTCTTCCAAGAAGATTCCCATTTCTTTTTTAAAGATTACTGGGGTTGCACCAAAAATTAAATTGTGCCAGTGAAATACCTAGTCTTAGCTAAAAAATTCTTCACCTTGTCTCTGCATTGTTCAAGCTTCTCCTTGCAGCCCTGTGACCTTGAAAACCTTTTGTCAACTGTACTGGAGATCCCCATCCTGTAAAACCTGATTTTCACAGATGTGTGTAACTAAATGAACTGTTAACCTTTGCTTTGAACTAAATCGATAGATTGCTGTGATTTGGTTCTCACAGGAGGCACTCTTCTGAACTCTGTCTCATAACATAAATAAAAACAAAAGTAATAGCATTGGTGTCCTAATCTCCCGAACATTGCGGCAACATAACATTCTGTTGCCTACATGTCCATATGTGCTTTCTTACCTACAGTACTGATGTGAGAGCTGAAATTTAGCTGTCATGATTCCCAAACATACCTGGTTAAAATTTTGAATTTTTATCTCATGAGAAACTTTGAAGTTTCTATATTTTTTGTTCAAAAATTGAAGCTTCATGAGAAATAAAATACCAAAAATAAGTTTTCACAAGGTTTGTTTCAAAATAGGTTATTTTCAGAGTCTCCAACATTCATCTCAGATGCTATTTTTGTTTCTGTATGTTTTAAGTTCACCTCATACCATACTATATAACTCACAGTCACTGCTTACCACTCCTAATACTGAGATGTTAAAAGATGACACTACGTAATAGTTAAAATAGGCCATTCTATCTTTAAAGCCATTAAAGACAGCTGCTATTCAGTGCTGATTGAAACATCGTATCTCCTTTTATAGATCAAAGTGCATAATGTGATACTGACATAGTGTAGTATTAGGATATTCTAAATAGATTGTCTTCAGATGATCCCTATGGATCTCAGATTTAAATTCCACTGGGAAGTAAATCACACAATCCTGAATCTTTGTGTTTTCCAAATAATTGTAATATTCTTTTCAGAGGACAGGATCTTCCAAAGAAGTGTGAAGGATTTTAGTGTAAGGGCTTCCTAACATCTGAACTGACATTTTACTTGTATCTGGAAAGCGCACTGAAATAATACCTTGTACATAGCCTTGTAGAAAACTCTCGGATACAAAGAAAAAAATAGACAGTAAAATAAAAAGAGGCCGGATCAGTGGCTGAATTTCATGCAACGGCTTTGCAATCATAGAAAGTAAGCTTCAGTTTTCTTCCAAGTAAAATCAGAATTTTGACACAATATGTATTTGGAAAAGTACATGGGATTAAAAATAAAAGCAATATCAAAATACCTTCAAATCATTGCTATACTACCCATCTTTCTACTACACTTCGTGTGCCTAAGAAAGACACAGACAACTCAAGGTTAAATAGACTTTAAACCACATTACTTACATCTCAGATGCAAGTAAAGAGGAACGATACTGTGTTTTAACTTTTTTATTCAGGAGTTTGCTTAGGGATCTGTGTAAGAATAACCAGTCAACCGACTCCAGTCTGGCTGGGTGTAATATTATTGCAAAGGGCTGATGGCTGAAAATGCTCCGGAAGAATATGAGTAAACAACCACATTAATTCAACTTGTATAACTGTATATTCAGAATCCAGATGCTTGAGAGTGAACTATTAATGGCCGCCTTGGCTTGTATATTTAATTGGATGCTGGATGTTTAATTCACTGTACTCCACTATGCATTTAGATTTGAGGCACAAACAAAAATGGGATGGTTATTTTAATGTAATAAATGGAGACAATGAATAACAAACATGCTACAGTCTCCTGCTTCCCCGCTGTTTTCCAAGAACAGAGGTCTCCTGAGAGAAGGACACTTCTCTCTAATTTTCTAATCAGCCACATTTGCGGTTAGTTGAGCTGTTTCTATTTGCTACCATTTATTTTTATTATCCTTTCTCCCGCATATAAGAGAGATATTCTGTGGGGGAAGGACAGGAAGAGAGAGACAGTTAAGGGGTAGAAACAGACAAAAAAATAGACAATATCAAATCGCAGAAATCCTGGCTCCCTGGTGTCACAGCTTTACCACCAGACTGGTACCATATCCTGAAAACAGACCTACTAATTTTTATTATTTGAGTTGAGTAAGGAATTTAGCTCAATAGAGAAATAAAAAGCTTTCCACTGTGACAAGCACTAACGTTTCATTGAAGTATACCCACTGTGTCCAGCATTATTTAATAAGATAAAGGCAGTGTCATTGACACAAATTTTGTGTTTCAGATGTCAAAGAACCACCCTGAAATAAGTTTTGAAAGTGTGCCTTGTAAGATTCAGCCACAACAAAAACATTTAATTTCATTACTTGAGTACAAAAGGACATTACCCAATGCAGTTTCCAGTACTGTGTGTATACATGAATATTTGCAACTTCATAACATTCCAGGTCTTGTAGAAGTAAATGAGTTCTGCATGATTCTTGTGTAATTATTTTAGCATTCTATAGGTAGCAAACATCATAAATAAATAGTTGTGGAAATTTGATTGGATACAGACTGCAATTGAATCATTTGTAATGAAAGTTGTTTTTCATTCCCTTTCTGTGAAACTTCATGTTTATCTTATCTGCAAGGTTATTTATGGGATGAGAAGCTGTCATGATTATGTGTTCACAGAATTGCTCATGCCGGAGATATGCAGTGGTCATTAGAAACACTTCTGTGGGTTTGGGAACCATCCAGTGGGGACCAATAGGTAACTCACAATGAGAAAATAGATATACGTTTGCTGAGTCAATTGGTTGTTAATAATAGTCTTCCCTGCTCTTACGACTTCTTTCTTACTTGGCATGTGTTGCTGATTGGGCTTGAGTTACACATAAACACAAATGTCATGGCTCATGTGTGTCAAAAACCTGAGAAGACACTATGCTTGGAAATGCAGCTTTAAGGTTTTTTTTTTAATAAACACAGGGAACCAAAAATAGAATCACTGTGGATAAACATGTGGAAATGTGAAATCCTTGACTAGCACAATGACACCCTGAAACTATAGCATCAGCCAAACCCTGCTTCTTGGCGGTTTGGAGGGCTGGTTACTAGCTGGGTCCAGTATCATGACTGCCTGGACATTTGTGTAGAGATTTTTCTCTAATGAAGGACCACATTGCAGCCTGTTCCCACATGATCTGGTTATATCATCAGATGATATATTTGTGCTCTGAATTTATAATCAAGGATCAGTGTTCAAAAGAATTGGGAACGGCTGACAAAAATACAGGTAGGGTGATCATTGATGGTTTGATTGATTCATCACTGCCACATCAGAGCACCCAGAAGAAAATCACACAAACACCACTGTGTATGTGTACAAATACCATACAAGTCTTATCTTGAATTCTCTGAATCAGTGATCTTATGTTAGGTGGCATACAACAGGATGCATAACCTGGAAGAGACAGGTGCAATGGGAGTCTGGGAGAACAAGAGTAATGATGAAATTAATAGGTTATCCTCAAAGACTGTCAGATGTAATTGATACAATTCAAATAATACAACCTCATGTTGTAAGAAGCACAACACACTATACAAACAGTGCAATCCTGACAAGTTATAAGAAACTAACCATATAGAGGCATATCTAAACAAAATTTAACACAATTCCTATGTCTAAGGAGTATTGAACTTAGGCAGATGTTGATGGGGCATAGGACTGAGCTCTCTGAGAGACAAGTGTTGAAAAGAAACTATGTTCAGCTGATTACTGCTATTGTATCTGCAGTGACATTACTGTTGTCCTTCCAGCTACTACTATACATAGAGTTTAATAAACAGTTTACCAAGGCAATCCCCTTTTATTAGTGTAAATGCTTTCCTTTGTATGCTGTTAGCTTTCATATGTTTCAAATCAAAACTTTGCGATCTGGGAAAAAGCAACAATTCTCAGGGTGTCAGAACTTTGTGGACATCTGAAATGCACAGTAGTACTCATAATGGAAGCTCTACCCTTAAGCTGAAATTAGAAACTATTTTATACCACCTTGCTTTCTTTAAAGCATACTACTGTCAAAAGAGATGCCTCTGATATTCCCACAGGTACTTCATCAATAGCAAATATGGCAATTTATCAGAACACTATCAGGAGACTCACTGGCTCTTCAATAGATCTTCTGTGTGTGCAGCACTTCATCCTGTTGATTCCATTCTTGTTCTATGAGTTTTTCACCCACCTATTTAGATTGAAGGTACTGGAATTGTTTAACCACAGGTTCCTGATTACTACTGGAACCTCAGGAATTACTACAACCCTATAGAAAAGCCTCTACACAAAGGACAACTTACTTATCTGATAGAAAGGACCACTGGGAAGAAGAGCAAATTAGATTATAATGTATTTAACTTTTCATAATGCATATTTGAAGAAATACATTACATGTAGTTTTTATGTCGGTTATCTCTCTGCCATTTTCCAAAGACAGGATAAGGAGGTTGATATGTTTTGTAAGCATGAATTTGTCTTCACAGATCTTAACCTTGCAATTTCAGACAAGTGTTGAGACAGCATGAAGTTTAGAGTCCTCCACACCTGATGGAAAACTAGAAAACATTTTCATAGCTACTAAAATTCCAAGGAAATATTTGGAAACATTTCTGATAATACAGGTCCTCAGCTTGCATTCTATAATTGTTCCCAGCAATGTATCACTGTATATCTATTGTCTGTATCAAACTGGAGCAAATAAAAAATTAAGGATATTGTTTGAAGTATGTAAAACCATTTAAAAGACATGCGGTCTTGTTGTAATGAAAGAAAGGAGTGGCTATAGGGTAAATTAATCCAGAAATGTAGTGATGGTCACAGGGAAAGAGACAAGATTTATTTTTTAATTCAGATTTGCCTACTCTGTGTTTCCAATTAAGCAATGACTTTCCTAAAGTAAGTGACAATGGAAGTACAGAAGCTACTATTTACTCCTAACTATAGACATAGTCCCATCTACTGTGCCATAGCCTAGCTGTCCCATGTACAGTTTTTATGACATGTCGGTAGTTGCTGTTCATTGTGATCTGGATCTATGCTTCTGATATGTGAAATACTTCAGCACAACTCAGACTTCTGCTTCCTGAATGCACTCTGTAAGCCAACTGTAATGGAAATCACTCTTTTTGTAGAAGTTACGAATTTATGTTACGGGTTTTTTTCTATATCAGTTCAGGTGACATTAGAGGCTTGTAAGTGACATATTGCCATCATTAGCAAGTACTGCAGATTGATATGAGTGGGTCTGTTGAGTAGTTGCTCTCCTCATCTGCTGCTAAGGATCTGATACCTATGTTACATGTTTGGGGACTTTTTATTTCAGGCTGTCTCTAGTCTGGTTCAGTGGACTGATTGCCCAGTGTTGGCTGGACCACATCAGTTTCACTTCTGATGTAATTGCTCAGTTTCATCCAAAAGGAACCCAGTTTCAGAAGTCCTAGAAACATTGCTCACCTAAGTACAGCATGAGGGGACAGGTAGGAGACTGACTTCAACACCTAATCTGAACAAAAATTTTTATGTAAATTCCCTCATTTTCCCATTATATCTCAGGCACTGGAAAAAACTCTTAGCTTCATAAAACATGTGCTGGTAAGACAAATGCTGCAAGAATTGTCATAATTCGACTGTCCAAGTCCAAGAATCAAAATAACCTTTTCTAATACCAGAGAAGGCAGACTACTTTCTGTGTTCTTCACCTTTTGTCTTCGGAGAAGAAATAAACAAAGCATTGAGACAGACTACCAGCTTCCCCAAAAGGTCACACCTGCCAGTAACATATCTTGGGGGGGTGAATTTCTCAGTAGATCAAGAACAAACCTGTGCTGTAAACATCAAGGTCACTTCAGATGTTAAAACCAAAAATTGTTGGGGATTTTGTGGAATCACAAACTTCCAACAATAAAGTGGATTTTATGCGGTGTACTAGTGAGTCCCAGTAACGCTGCACTAGTTGTGGTCTCCCTGGTCCACCCCTAAAATTCCAAAGATTTTAAGATAAGCCCACTCCACCGTGGTCTGCTGGCTGCTTACAAAGGCTGCTTGAGAATAGCCATACCACCTCTGCCTGTGATTCTCATACATTAAGCAGCACCTGGGAGGGCCATAGCTTCAAGAAAAATATGAAAATGAATAAATGGTTTGGTGTTGGAGGCCTTAGACAGGACTTATAAAGCAAGAATTCAATTTATTTGTCCATCCAAAATTCTCATGATAAAAAGTTAATGTGATTTAATTTCTTCAACTGTACGGGGTTATTTAAAGACATTAGGCAACTGCTCCTTTTCTTAGTGTTTCAAGGATGCATGCAGTTTGCTAGGCACATGGTGAAAGATATTATGAAAAAATGCTATTACACAGCTAGAGCAGTAGCCTTCTTAGCCAGAGTGACTAACCAGTAGTTGTTTTTGCTGGGTTATTTCAATGAAGAGGAAAATAGTGCTAGAGTTGGGTGTCTTTGAATGAGCTCTGCTTATAATAGACACAAAACTACTTAATTATAACACTGGAAAGCACAAATGCAGTAGAAATACTGGACCTCTAATGTGGTTGGAACAGCAGAAAATGTCCTTGCCGCCTACCAAGTTCTGAGTCTGTGGCATATGGTAAAATGTACAAAAAACTTCTCTTTTGGACATACAATGAAACAAACACTTTCTTAGCCTTCAGCCAACACCTCGACCCCAAAGCCAAATGTCTCCAGACAGGATTTTGGAAGCTTTTCTGAAGTTCCCTTCTTTCTTTACTTCTCTGTTCTCCAACTAAGAAGCTTATTTTCTTCACATACACTTGAGTAAAACAATATTAAGCAATATCTTTCCTCATAGATCATTTGAATTAGCATTATACTTGGGTTTTTATTTGTGGAAGCATAGCCTTAGCTCTCTCTTTCAACCATCTAGAAAGCAGGCTAAATTCATTAATTCTCCTGAAAGATAAATCCAGATTAGCTTCATTTTTTTGTTCCTAAAAAGGACTCTCCTAAATCATCTATTCAAACAAAAAGAGAAATAATAGATGATCAATTATTGTAAATAAAGCACTGATAGATATGCAGCCTTTTCAAGAAATGTTTCACTTTATCATAATTAAATTCCTGTCCAGATCACTTTTTTTGAGTGTGTTCCAAACCCCATGGTAATTCTTTCTTTTAGTTACCAAGGGAGGGCCATGCTCAGTGTAGCCCTGAGAAGCAACTACAGTTTCTGTAAAATTTGCTAGCTGACATGTATTGATTCCCTACTATTCATTGTTGTATGAATCTTTTTCTCTTTACTGGAAAATGCTGCAGCAATACCTCCAATTTCCAGTGGAGAAAAAGGTAAAAACAAAAACCAAACCAAACAAACAAAAAAATCAACAACAACAACAAAAATCCTAGAAGTACCATCTTACAAGCCTCTTAAATTTTGGATTAGTCTGTCTGGAGGTTTTCAAGAAAGAAAATAAGACAGATATTTTTAGCATTTGCCCAAATGTAAGTACTGGATTACATTTTATATATCACAGGCCTGTTTTTTATAAACTATCTAGAAAAAAGGGGCACAATGCTTAACAGGCAGTTAAAACTCTGTGATTATGGTTAATGTTTCCACCATCCACATAGAAAGCCTTGTAAATTCAGGATCTATACAACCTCACAGTTTTCAGATCTGTGTTTAAATTTAACTGACGTAAGAATCTCTGCAGTTTTCATTCACTTATGCCAATGTCATTTACACAACCTTTTGGTATCTGAATGGATAAGTAGCAGACAATATTTGCATGTAGCTATGATCCGGCATGCCCTTTCTCAAGAATACCTTAGCACTTTGACAGCTATAGGTTGCAATATAACTTTTTAAAACACCAGTGCGTATGGGCCCCTCCTCCCCTAAGACAGATGGTCTTTAGCAATGCAAGCAATTGCCCTTCCTGTACCAATGGGTCTTGCTGAATCCATAGGCTTCATGCACTGTAGATATTTTTCCTTTATTTGGACAAGGTCTTGTATTTATAAATATCCAAACATTTCTAAGCCTTCGTAGAAAGAGTATCTGTTTTCAATATCTCAGGTACAACTACCTGATTGTCTTACTCTTTGTTATTTTTGCCTCATTTGTTATAATCTTACTTTAACTCCTGCTCCTACCGGGATACTGAATTTGATAGCAGTTGCTTTAACCAACAAATTTGCTAGATTCACACTGTCTGATTAAATACATAACTTTCTTTAAAGTTATATAGAAAAAAATAAAAATCTGTTTTGTGATAAAAGTGCTCTGTCAGAGCATTTTAGATGTAACTCTGATTGCTGAGATGAGCAATCTGGTCTTATGATATGTGACACGTTTTAGCCAAATACAACTGACATACTACATCTTCACAATGCTTATATTGAACACTGGATTTATCACTCTGTGAAAGCAACATCAAATTCAAATCATATCAGGTGCATCTAGGAGTAGCCCTGAATCAGACTTTGAATTTTCAAGGACATCTAAAGAAAACAGCTGCAAAAGCAAGGACATCTGTGAAGTAGATTAGCTGGCTTAGCATGGGGTGCCTAAACACAAACCTTTATAACATCCGTACCAGCCATCTGTTACTCAGCCATTCCAGCCTGCTACTGCCTGTCACACGCAAAGCTGGATGATAGCCAGCTCGATTTAATCGTGCATTATATCATAAACCTTCTGATCCAATCTTTTCCCATCTCTACTAGCGCTTTATAACACACCACCACCACACATGTGATGCGAGCATGTAGCAGTCAGCTCTGTAGGGGAAGTCCTGGACAACCATTTTACATGGAACCATCCAGCTCATCAAGACCTGCCTCAGGATATATCTGTGGAATCTTATGTTAACAGGAACAGTCTTCATTAGTTGTAACTAAATTGTAAGTTTGTTCAGTATCAAATATAAACCTGATTTTAACCTGCTACATGTGGCCCCTAACAAAAAAGTCATGCCAAGTTTGCTTTAGAGCCTACATTCCTATGTGGTTCTCTCAAGACTGGTGACAATGACTGCAACAAATTATTATAGTAGTCTGTCTTGACAAGACATATATTAGCCCAAAAAAGAAGACAATGGTTGCTTGAAATCACCCCAAACCAACTTCAACAACTCATGGAGAACAGTAAATCACATTTATACAGTTGTGGTAACTAATTTCCATATTTTTGAAAGACTGATTTTGCTTCCAATGCACTGGTGTATGAGTCCAGTCTGGGAGGAATGGCCTGAATTTTTTTTTGCAAGCTACATGATGACTGGTGTTGATCTTAGTTATACCAGTGCCAGTACACTAGTGGGGACTGATAACAGGGAAGTATTAGAGAAAATAGTTTATGATAATACACTGGAGAAAAGCTCAGTTGGAGTGCAGCATAGTAGTCTGTTTACCTTGTACTCGACACAATCTTTACCTGTGGTACCTCTAAATTCTTTTTAGCTGGTAAGAATCTAAAAAAAAAACCAACCAACCAAACAAACAAAAACCACCACCACCAAAAAAAAAACCCTGTAATAGAACTGTGCGTGCATGTGTATCATTCAATGAGAATTTAAGAGACCAATATCACACAAAGCAAATAGCAATTAAAAAAGCATTAGCAAGATAGTAAAGATAGTACAAGACAAGCGTATTTAGATCTTTTATATAGGAAAACAGAAAATAAGGGCATTGTGACTGCTACATGCTTCTTCCTGTGCTCAACCTGGTTTGCCACATGCCTGTCTCTGATTTCAGGGTAAGCCAGGGAACTGCCCATGTAGGGTGGATATGCAGGTGCAATATGCTTCCCAGTTCCATTGCTTGTGGTGCCAGATTTATGTAAGCATACATACCATCTGCACTTAGGGGGAGAAGGAAGTAAGACACAGAAGGATTTTACTAAGTTATACATTTCTGGTGGGAAATGGGTTTCTGTACCCCCAAGGTAAGAGTCATGATTGACCCTGACAATAATAAAGATTTGGAGGTATTGTTTCATTTTATAGCCAGTTAGGAAAGTTAAGTCTGTAATCAAAATCAATGTGCAGTGCCATATGCTGGGATCTATAAAAAACATCTCAGTACTATTGTCTGTTTTGATAATATTAAATCTTTTGGAAAATGGTCTGTGGAGCAAAAGGAGAGATGCTTCAGAAGGAGAGGTGCTTCAGGAGATTTCAGAGAGAGACAATGATTTTTTCTGCTAATCACATTTGCAGATTAGTTCAGCCCTGCTGCACGCTTATTTTGCAAGCTGCATGACAGAATACAAAATTACTTCCCTTATGACAATTCCCTCCCCTCACACGCTTTCCTTCTCTAAACCAGAGACACCAGTGATGCCAGACATAGAGCTATTCCTCTCCAGCAGTTTGCTGGGCAGGGAAAGGAGCCCCCTCCAGCAGGGGAGGCAATGGGGATAAGGTCTGTGTTCTGCCTTGCAGTAATGAGTGATGTACAGAGAGCCCTGTCATTGCTCTGGACCAGGGGCAGTGGAGGCTGAGACATTGTAAGTTGTCAGGCTCAGGTCAGGGCTCTTCTGAAGAGCCTGGGTAAGATGGTGGTGTCAGTGAGTACCCAGACGAAACCATTATTCGATACTCCCAATGCTGACATACTATCAAACATAACTTGTTCTTGCTTCATTTAGCCCTTCTTCCATTAATTATAGACACTTGAACAAGATACATGCTAATGCATTTTATTGCAAATGACTACAACACCAGCTGAGCATTAAAGGAGCCATTAGAGTCTACTTGAGTGTCCTCAGAAACAGAAAAAGACCTCTGGTGGGTAACACCATGTTCGTTTTCAAGAAGTGCCTTTATAAATCTATCCTAAAGACTCAGAGATACAATCAGACTGCTAATTAGACCTCTGACAGACACTGCAAGAACTTTTACTGCATCTGAAAATTAAATAAGATGTTCTTTGTCAAGTTGGTTTGGTTTTTTGTTGTTTTTTTTTTTTTTTTCTATTTTAAGTGTACTGGATGAAAGACAGGAAGTTTCTCTAGTCTTTTATTTTCATAGAGTAGATTAGAGAAGAGTTAGTTCCGAATTTCCACTTAAAATGTCCCTTGGAATGCATAGCTAATTTCCTGCAGACATGATTCTTAGGCTTTTATGTAGTGTTGCAATAAATCTCTCAAAAATTTGTCCAAATAACTTTCAGGTATAGGATTTTTTCCTTCCTTTTCTTTTCTGAGTTCTCTTCTTGAATATAGGCATCAAGGTAAAGCCACAACGAGGAACTTACTGTGGTTCTGCTAGATAATAAGTTATAATTTTTATACAGATTTTCTGAAGAATATTAAACAAGATAAAATGCAATCAATTATGTAGAAAGCCTCCTTAACGGCACTCAGTAGTACTGAATTTATCAGAAAAGGTAGGAGGGGTTACATACTAAACAATTGTGTTGGATGCTTGGGATGGCAGTGGTCCTAGACATTTCTAGTTTCTCCTGGAAAACCGTAATATAATAAACTCACAATATGGAAATCTCATGAGCCATCTACACAGTTTCACTGTGTGAATCACTTGATAGTGTTAACATGGGTTTCCCCAAGCTACATTCCTGCAAAATGTTATGACCACTCCATTTAGGGCTCAGAAATCATAAGAGAGTGTAGAACCAGACACCCTAATGCAGACACTTTCTGCAGTATACCATTTTCCTTTCCCTCCAGCATTCGGAATTGTTGCATTAATGTATATCTCTGCCTGCTTTTCTTTTGGTATCCACCTCCCCTTACTGGTTTCCTACTCTAGCTTGTCCTTTTACTGTGAGGTTTGGTAAAGAACAGTTTCACATTTTGTTTATCTACTCTCTTCACAAGTTTATAAACTTCAATTATATCTTACCCCAACCTTTTGCTCTGTAGGCTGGAATCCCAGCTGACTTAGTCTCTCTGTAGAAGGCAGCTGCTTTATCCCTAAAGCATTTTAGTTGAAGTCTTCACCTCTGACTTCACTGTCCCAGTGTCCTGAAGACCTGAACTGCACCTAATAATCCAGACAAGGGCATACATGACTCTATACAATGGAAAAATTACTTTCTCAATCTTCACCTCATTACTCAACACCACCTTCTTGGCTCTTTGACTGCCATTGTAAACTGAACAAAGATTGCTGAGGTTTTTAAGTAGTGACTCAGAAATCTCTTTTCTCAGTTGTGACTTCCGCTTCCAAATTTGTCATTGTCTATCCTTAGGAGTGTTACCTTACATTTATCTACAACTATTCTCTGATCAGTGTCTCACTCAACTTTGCAAGGCCTTTCTGGAGTTCTTCACTGTGAGTACAGCATCTGACTATACAAAGGCATTTAATATTTCCTCCAGGGTATTGATGATGCTGTTGGATAAAACTTGTCCCTATTGTAATAGTATAGCAGAGGATGCTGGGAACTCTTCTGAGAAGTGACCACTAAGACTCCCTTTGCTGTCTGTCCTGAAGCGTCTTTCAGATCATAAGAGCCTTTCTGTATCCTTTCCTCTTCTGGCCACTTTGGCATTAGCAGCTTTTCCCATGCACAAAGAAATTCTGCAAAACTTGAAAGTACATGCAAATTATTTATTGGCTAATACACACAGCAAGTAAACACTACTAAGCTAAGCAGTAATACACTAGGCACCAACAAGGCACCGATTGAGCCTTTCCTGTCCCAGAAGCCACTAGTCACTGCCCCATTGATCCTTAATGCTGCTGTTTTTAGTATCTTACAAATCTCTGGGTGGTTTTGAAGGTTTTTTGTTTGTTGGTTTGGTTTTGATTTTTTATTTCTGTTTGTTGTGTTGTTGGGTTTTGATTGGGTTTTTCCGTTGGTTTGGTTTGGTTTAATTTGTTTTTTTGTCAGTTTTGTGTTGGGTTTCCTTCCTTCCTTCCTTCCTTCCTTCCTTCCTTCCTTCCTTCCTTCCTTCCTTCCTTCCTTCCTTCCTTCCTTCCTTCCCTCCTTCCTTCCTTCCCTCCTTCCTTCCTTCCTTCCCTCCTCCTTCCTTCCCTCCTTCCTTCCCTCCTTCCCTCCCTCTTTCCCTCCTTCCTTCCCTCCTTCCCTCCCTCTTTCCCTCCTTCCTTCCCTCCTTCCTTCCTTCCTCTTTGTTTTGTTTTGTTTTTCTTTGAAGGTCTTATACCTTTTCATGACAGTGTTTTCCTCTTCAGTCCTTGAGCTCCTAATGGTTACTATCACAGCAATTACCATCTCATCCATTTGAGTGTTTCTAGTCTTATCTTGCATGCTTTCATTCTTTCAGTTCGTACGTCTTTTCCCACTTTTAACAACAATCTTCCTAGCAAAACTGAGCTAAGCTTACACAGTTGTGATGCATTGAACTTCTATCACAGGCAGACGAACCACTGGGCTGAAGGTTACGTTAGATCCAACTTCGTGGCAACTTAGTTTCTTCAGTAATCTTTGGTGTGGAACCTCATCAAAGGCCTTTGGAAACCCAGGATTTGGATGTCCAGTGACTGTTGTTCATTCACATGCTTACCAGCGTATTCAGAGAGTACCAATGGGATGATGTGGTGATGTTGCCTTTTATAGAAACCATGCTGACTCCTCTCCGAAGGTCTATACTATTAATGTGATCCATGATGTTACTCTCTGTTACAGACGGTATCACCTTATCAGGGAAAGAAGAGAGACTGACTGCTCTGCAGTTTTCAGGATCTCTTCAACAGTATTGTTTCTAGATGACAAATACAGTAGCAATTTGCCAGGCAGAGTAGCAGTTTGTAATGATAGGTAGCACAACCTGGCCAGCAGACCTGAAACATCATATTTTATTTCCTTTCATATTCATGCAGTTCTATTGGCATTTAAAATGTCTGTTTCATCAAATAACTCCTGTACATGTACTTAATATTCTTCTGACCCATCTACTACAAAACTAAATAATAAATACAGGCTTCTCTTCAGTGTTCAGCAGTTAGGTCAGATTCCAAAATTCATTGAGTTTCTCTGTTATGGTCTCTGTTATGGCCTTATCGTCTCCAAGTCCTTTGTTTTAAACCTTTGTTGGTATGTGTTCCCACTGATTGCCTAGCTTTTTTTCTGATGTAAAGATATTTTGCTAACAGTTTCAATATCCTTTGAAAGAGCCTCTTCAGATTCTATTTTTTGCTAACATAATTTCCTGTTTACATTTGACCTGCCACATTTTATAGGCATAACTGTTTCCTTCAGCTGAAAGATAACCAGTTCTTATGCACTGAACTTTTTTCCATGATAGTGTCCATATCATTGAGGCACTCAGGTTTGGTGAGGTTTTTTTGGGGAAGTTTGATTTCCTCTTTAAATTTGCCACATTTTACCTGGCCTGCAAACAGAGTATTAGTAAATGGTGCAGAAGCATATGTCAACTATAAGCAGAGAAAAAACATTTAGAATGATGTTTCTTGCAACACATGCTTTCCTTAAATAGAGTTTATAGATGTTATAATGAAATATATAACCACAACATACTTATTTCTGAGTTCACAGGCCATAATCTAGAGTACAAGTGTTTCCTCCTACAAAAAGGAGTTAAAAAATAATAGTTAATCTTGAAGACATATTGAATTTGTTTGATTTTCATCTAAGCAAAAGTGCTGTTTACAGTAAATCTGTATGGTTTTCTGCAGGCTGAAGACTATTTCTTTTTCTTTTGTTAGTAATAGTGCCTATAAGAAATGGAACTACCATACACAAATATGTTAAAAAAAAAACCAACCACCACAATATATTAGAAAAAGTTATCTAATTGTTTTTAATGATAAAATAGCCTTTCTTAAGCACTCCAAGGTTACCAAGTATGGCAACATAGAATAAAGCACTTTTTGGTTTTTTTATAAATATATTGATTACTTTGACACCACATGACTATGTAATTTTTTCTTTCACACATGCGTTCATTTTTTAACCTTTAAATGAAACTTGCAATGGAAATCAATTTTAAGTTTCATATTCACAGCTCACAGCCTACTGGTGTTTGAATTTAGTGAATGTATCTAGTGATATACTCCATGAGCCTCTAAACACGTGTACATGATGTATGGTTATAAGAATTACTATTCAGAATTTGGTGTTTAGTGGCCTCTTGATCTGATACCCTAATTGCAAAGGTGATAATCTTTTGGCCATGTCCAAACCGCTGAAATATAAGATGTTCAACGTGTCTGTTGGTGTCCTATTGTGTGGGTGTGGTAAGTATACAACAAGTAACCAGCTGTAGAACCTTTCTTGTCTACTTCACTAATGACTTGCTTTATTCACGGAAAGCCATATATATGTTATATTTGCATGTAGGTGTTTGCATAGCTGAGCCTCACTGGGGTGAGAGCTATCTCAAAAAAAAAAAAAAAAAAAAGAGAAGAACTGAACTATTTCTATAAATCAGCTTTGTTTGATGAGGGAGGATGGTCAAAAAGTGTTTTTCATAGATCAAATGAAGAACTGGAAGAGGTTTTAATGGTTGTTTTGTGACCTGATTTATCAATTGTTATTTTAAAAATTCTGATAGTGTCATTTACATGTAATGGTGGTGATACAAGAGTCTCAGTGACAAAATTTATCCCAGCTGTACTTGACTTCAGAGGAAAATATGGAAATCTCATATTTACCATCTCAGCTCTCCCAAGAGGCCAAGCCGTTGCTGCCCAGGTGACAAAGTCCTCAGCGGTCTCTAGGTACATTAAGCAGCTGCTTAATGGTCATGAAGGAGTAAATCCATGTAGATGGGACCTGGGCTGAAGTGTACAAACATGGAGAGTTTCTATCCCTCCCCAGCCTCCAGAATTATCCTAGTTCCTTTCAAAGCCATATCTTGCTGCCTGGTCTGAAATTTTTGTAATCTTCATTGGAAGCACTTATGCTGTCCCGTCTTTTGCCTGGGATACTGCCTAAATGGGCTGTTTTTCTGGCACACCAGATACAACTGTGTGCTACTATGCAAGGTTTTGTGAGATCTGTCTTCTCTCTCTGTCCAGACTGGATTCCATTAAAAAAATCAACCAATGTTGGAGATGAGGTAGTTAGTTGAAAATTAAACATGGTCCTCATGTGACCACACATAAATTCTGCAATATATCTTACTATAAGTCTATACCTGAAATTATAATTAATTCTACATAGCCAGAGAGACTTCAGAGAGACTTATGATGCACAGATGGAACATACTAGTACTAAACAGGAGAAAAAAAATCATGTCTTTTATGGGCAACTGATAACAATCTACAAGATACACTTATAACACGATTCCTCTACAAAACACATGGCGGACTTGACAGTCATTTATCTTGCCACACTTTTTAAAATCCCTGTCTTGGGATACAGAAACTTGAAACATCCCTCATAAAGTAAAAATAAGGGAAAATACTCTTAAAAGCAGAGTCAGGAACTTTACCCTTTATTGGTGACCTTTAAAGACAGAACTAATAAGTGATTCTGAAAGAGCAGCACTCAGGTAACCTCAGTGATCCTTTCTCTTAAATGTCACTTAAAAAAAAAAAAATCTAAGTGTATTTCTAGGTTAATGAAATAAGGTATGGCTGTAATAATATGTTCAGGTTAATATGCTGTTACAGAAATATGACACCATATTACAATTATTAAATACATGTCTGATTCCAGAAACCCTCTGTATTTCTAACCTAGAGGGAATCTTTTCTGTATACACATACCTTGGAGCAAATGCTTCCATCCTGGAGGGCTTAAACACGACTTAAGTTCTTCCTCAGCTGAAAAGTCTGATTTGTTTCTCAGATGGCCTGCTTTTAGTAACTGGTTTTAGAGTTGATATTAGACCTATATCATTTATACATTAACAGTCTAAATAGTCCCAGGTGAGTGAGAAAGAGACATTTGGACTTTTATGATATGCCAGCTATTTTGGTAATGACGATGAATTAATTTCTCACATAACACCCAATGAGTCAGTACTCCTTGTGTACCTAAGTCCTTCAGAAACACACATAGATTTGTATTGATTTATTTTTCCATTTAGCACTTTGTCATACAAATACTTTTCAACCAAAGAATTGCCAATAAGCTCTTTGATATTCATTATTTGCAGGTTGGATATGTGGATATAGCTACAACTAATGCTTATCCAGTTCAGTTTAGATTAGAAGTGCACTTTTAAAATAACTCTACAGTTTTCCTACTTTTTTTATTTTGGGTCACAGAGCAAATTTTGTTCAGAGTACATGAGCTGGACTACTTATTTATGAAGCTCAAGGCCACAAATCCATCAGCCTTGGAGCTGTTACCACTGAAAAAAATTTAGACACATTGGTGAGGGGTTGAGAGATGTCTTTTGTTTGGCAGGGATACCAGCAAGGTGCCTGCGTTAGCTAAAAAGAAAATATTGTATTATTGGGAAAAATTGTTGACTTGGATCACTTTTGTTTTAAGGGAATAAGTAGCCCCTTGAGTAAAAGATGTGATAAGAGACCAAATTTGGATCTGAAATTGCAGACAGCTGTTGAATAAGCCACAAGCGAAATGGCTTTGGCATTATTAATTCTTGAAAACAGATACAAGCTGAACATTCAACATGCCTGACTTCAGCACCTAATTTTTCACTCCATCTCTGTTTTCTGGGAGCCCTTAAACAGAGCAACTTCAATTTAAAATTTGCAGTGTCCTGCCAAGAATTGATTGAAAGAACATGGTTTAACAAAAACACTCTCTAGGTATATTTTTAACAGTAGAAAATAACTTTAAAGTAGAATAAACATTATACCATTAATTACATTTTAATAACATTCTTTTGAGTGGTTTTGAAAACTACAGTCTTCGTAGTCTACACAAATTATTTGCTGCTAAATTACTTATTTTCACTCTTGCTTATTAGACCTGTTTTGGTGCATTTCTGAATAGCAAAAGCTAAGATTTTAGAACCATACTACAAGACAAAACATAGGTGTTTGCAAATGAAATTGTATTTTCATGTACACAGCTTTTTTTTCAACTTAAATTTCTTGAATTACTGCTAGAGCACAGGCTAAGAATTTAGCACCACCACCACCATTGGCTAATGACCTCTTATTTGGATTTTCATAATTCTATTCTCTTTCCTCTTTTCTCTTATTGACCACAAATACCTGAACCATCCATGAGATTGAGTAGTTTCTTTCCTTTTGAAGTCCATCTTGACCAAATCTTTCCAGTGTGCTTCTGACAGAAGGCAGTTCAGCATGCAGGGAATTTACTTAGGATCTGGGGGATCTCTGTTCTGTTCATTACTCTGCCCCAGGTGGCCATTGGACAAATTACTTGGTCCTGATACGTGGAATGAGGACAGTGACACTTTTTGCACAGCAGTGGACATGCAGACAGCAAAGATGTTCACGCACAGCTTCCTTCCCAAACTCAACTTAGACTACTTCACCCAACGTTATGTTCATGGACAGCTGGTAGTCACCAGCAGGAGTAGATAAACCACACTGCAGAAGCCAAGATCCAGTATAATCAATGTTTGTGGAAGATCAAAATATTTTCCAGACCATAAAAAAGCATGAATTTAAATGGTACATAACAGGTATTTTTCTAGGACAGATTCAGGCAGCGGACCAGCAGTGTTATCCTCCGAGGAAGCGCCTTTCAGAACAAGTATCTCTGTGACTAACACCTCTGACAGTGGTTTTACAAAAGGAGACAGATGTGGCCAGATGCCTTTACCGAGCGAAACCCACTGAGGAGCAGGAAGGCTTATCTCCTACAGTTGTGCCCACTTGACTCCTTCTTGTCAATGAATCCCTTTCCCTTATTAAACCTGTTTTGGCTTTCAGGGGATTTGACCTTTCTAAATTATACACAGAGCTCTTGTGTAACAGCCCTTATATCAGTGTGTTTACCATCTGTTCTCCCTTTTCAAATGCAGACATGTGTTACTGTTTATCCACTATGTGTCACCAGTTTACTACAACAAATTCAGTCAAGTGGAAATCAGGTCAAGGTGAAATTTATTTCAGGCACTTTTGTTCTACTTCGTTTTATAGTTTGCCACATGCTAATCATATGAATTCTGAACGAAGATCAAAAAATAAATAAAATTATACTCTGGCTTCTGACAGACATTTTCAATGGATTGTTTCATTCACGTTTTGGAAAACCTCATACTGCACTTGCCTTCTCTGAAAAATGTAGCTGCTGGAAATTTTTAGCAGATTGTTGGACAATATGGAGGGCAAAAGCTGAACCCTTCATGCAAAGCCAAAAAAAAAGAAGGTATGTTCTTTGTATTTTAACACTATACAGTGAGGAATGAAGCAGTTTACTTCCCCTCCTTTCCCCATGTGTACTGAATGGGAGGGAAGAAAATGCAAGAAAATGTCCACACCCACCATGTGGAAACTTGTTGCTACCCTAAAGATAACAAAAAATATCCTCTGATTCCATGGAAATAAGTCCACTTTCTGCCTTTGTGCTATTGAAAAATAAACTATTATTAACTAGAATTGTTATTAACTAGAGTTCTGTGAGAATGGGACATGAAGATGGGTTCAGAAGTGGGATGGCTTCAGAGGATGTGTAAGACAGGATGCCTGTTACCCTGGACCTTTGTGACCACTGCCAGTGGGAGGAGGTTTGGTGGGTGTATTCAGCCCTTCAGCCCTCAGAGAATACCCCAGAACATTTACTTGGATTGTGGAAACTGGCCTTAGCTGTGGAAATTTCATGAACTGCTTTCCCCACAAAAAGCAGTTTTGCAGACCTCAAAGTACATACCAGAGCTATTACTGCCGTAGTTGTGCAAAGAATCCCTTCCTCCTTATATAAACATAAATTACTTGTTTCTGTAGACCCTTGAGAAAGTTTAAATCTAGACAAGCTTTAAGACAGTGAGCACACTTTCCTTAAAACATGCGGTTCTTTCACATGATAATACTTTTCAGTATTAGCTTTTCTGCACCAGTCCATTTTTATCAAGGGAAAAAAAAAAAAAAAAAAAGACTCACACAAAATGTTTTATTTGCCCCTAAATGGAGGCATTTTCTGGTTACTTATTTTATTACCATTTCAGATGTGTTTCATGGAATTTCATTAACAATCATGTTCTAGTCTGCAGGTCAAAGAGTTTTTAGCATATAATGGTAAATGACATCAACCCCAATAACAGCAAATGGAGTTCTGAGCCCCTGAGAGAGCTGCATTTTCCTTTTCTCCCTCCCTTCTCCACAAGCAGATTGATCTATGGTAAGACTAAGCAAAGATTCATTTCTCTAGGTAATTGTATAGATACATGTTAGGTCAAGGTAGAAAACCAATTATGGTTATAAGAACAGGTTTATAAACTTAATGGGATAAAATGTAAATTATTTAGAAATATGGGTTAATAACATTTATCCATATTGCAAAAATACTTGCAGTTTTGCTGACTTGTACCTTCACAAATGCTGAATATTTCCACAGAGTTGTGTCCTCCTTCTTATAGATGTGACCTGAGTTAGGGATCGTATGTTACCAGTTTTTGAGAAACTGATGCAAATGCACGTATAATTAAACATTATAACACAGTAGAGTTATTTTACTTGTGACTAAATATTTACCTTCCAGTAATCTGGAAGATAATCAGATAACATGGAGCTCCTTTGAGCGATGTAATGTAAAATATACAAAGGAATTGTTGGTCCTGGCCCATATGAACATATGATCTATCTTTACACGATGGGGCCATTGTAATCCCACCAGGGAATGGAGGATGCAGGTTGCATATGTGTGATACTTCCACTTCAAACAAGCAATGGAAATCTTGAAGTCAGCTGCTGGTCCCACAGGAGTCCTGGTGCCATCAGTGGTCTCCTACACGGTGATGCAGAACGAGAGCCTACACATCCTCTGAATTTCCTAACCAGACCATCCAGATCTTCAGCTACAGACATGCCTTCTGTGTGGTCACAAATCTACTGTCACAGAGCCTCAAAAAGAAATTTCAGGCATGAGACTTCATTGCAAGCCTTTTCTGCTCCAACCTGTGCTAACACATTCCAGCCTGTGGGCTTGTCTTCAGAGAAATGCTGCCTGTCACAGCACTATTTTTAGGTTGAGAATTTAAGTATTTATTTCCTTTCTCTAGGCCTGATACAACTCTTACCAGATAAGTTTTCTTTTGTCAGGGGAGAATGGAGTAGGAGCTTTAAAACATGTTAAACACATTTTAATATACTCAGTTTTGTTATAAGTTAAATTATGTTTGATGAAGATCTGCATTTTTATAACTAGAAATTAACAGAATGTGTGGAAGAGCTCTTACAGAACTGTGAGATTACTTTAGATTTCTGCAATTTTTTAAATCAGAATAGAGAAATGTCTCTGAGCCCACCACCAACCGAGGTTGTTCAGAGCAACTGTGAGAACTACAGTAACTCACTGCAGTATGGATGTTTAGGTCACAGCTCTGTGTTAGGTTGTTGAGGTGGGAACCCAATGCTCCTTGAGGCTCTAGTATTATAGCAAAGAAACATAAAACAGATCCAAAATCAAAGCACAAGAAAATACGTATTTCTGTCATTTGCTTATCTAGGCTGGATTCCTAGACTGCCTTCATACATGGAATAGAGCTGTAAAATGAAAGAGTGCTATTAAATATTTGACCTTTGGAACCTGGCACCAGCCTCACAGCTCAGTACAAAGGCTCACCTTCCTCTTCCACACCCTGCTCTGCAGGTCTGAGATCAGCATCCCTCAACTCTGATCATGACTGCTGTAAACCTTGGATCTGCTGACATCCAAAGGGCCCCACAATTTATCACCTACCAGGTACCTGACAGAAGAGCTACTTGCAGTAGAGTCTTTCTTTGCAATATTCAAACCTCGTATCTGTAGTACTGTAGGTAATGTTCAGCTCCCTCATTAAATCCTTTCTTAAGGATTTACAAATTGGTAAATACTTTCCTAATGAATATGTGTCGCGAATATTAGAAAACCTAAACAGCCATCTTAAAATGCAGATGTATTTGAAAAAGTTTCTGCATTTCTATGTACTCAATTTTTGCAGAAGAGTTACAATCACAGTAAAGGTTCTTTTTGGCTCAGTTGCAGAAAGCTAACGTTTTTCCTCTTTAAAAGTCAAGAAAAAACAATAACTTTAGACTATGAGCATGATAACAATAATAATAGAAAAAAAAAATTATTTAAATGTCCCAAAAGACTGCTTATAGAAAATTGCATGGTCTCTTACACAATAAATGTCCTTAGGGTTTGTACAAAACAGTTCACTGTACAAAAAGTATTTTGTTATTCATATGAATAGAAAGGTTAAAATTATCTATCCCAAGGAAATATTTGAAAAATGCCTGTGTTATATCCATGGTAAAGTGGATAATGCTAAAAACTAATAAAGCTCAAGAAAGAAATATCATAAAGGACTGCCAGAATAATTTAATTTAACTTGTGCATTATTATGTCATATGATATGGAAGGACCTTATACAAACCTTGTCATTTATAGGGTGACTCATAATAGTTCAGTTACTTTCAGTAAGTTTCAGAATTGGTTATTTCACTGCATACACAACCATTTATTAAAAATTTATTCCATTACTGTTTTTCAGATAATATTTGTGTGCAGTATAAAACATATAATGCATTATGTGAAACATGAACAAAATACATAATGTGGAACTTAATTTTTTTATTAAATATAATAATATTCTGGAAAAAAATCACCATAATCTTCTAGTCTGTTTCCCACTTTTCACCTAACACTGCTGGAATTCTAAGGTAATAATTCATCACCTTTTTCTTGTTTTCCCTTCAATACCACTTCATATCACATTTCTGCATGACAGGAAAAAAATAACTGCAATTACAAGAGAAAAAATTGCTGTGCATTGAATAAATTAATTCTACATATGAATTTAGCCTGTTATTCATCACTAGAAAGAGATATTAATTACAATAACTTTATTTAAGGCAGCACAGTCATATCTGGAAGGATTTGGTGAAATATATTGGCACCGTGACTTGGACATTTCACATTTAATATGATCCATTACTTTTATCAGCTATGTATGTCAGCTACAGTTCTCTCACCTTCATTGACAGATTTCTCCTCCTATGGCTAAATATTCTCATAATGTGAATCCTTTTCTCTCTCTTTTTTTTTTTTTTTTCTCCCCAAATGATCTGTGTAACCAATCCAAAGAATGGGTTTTCACTTTTCTGTCTACAAAGTGTGAAGGCATTTATTGCGTACCCTGAGAATGTGACCTTGGAACAACAGTAGAACCCACCTAATCAAGACCATCCTATAAGAAAATTTACTCAATCATGTCTCTGCACCAGGCCCGAACAGACGGTGGTCAAAACCAATGTGTTCCTTTCCACATGCTTCAGGGACCTTCAGCTTGAATAGTTTGTAGGTCAGAAGGAATGCAGCAGAGACAATGCTCCCCAACTAGAGCGTGGAGTTTGCCAACATGCAGCTGGTGTCCCCATCCCAACTCAGAGTCCCTGTTTGATCCTTGGCCAGCTGCTTGGAACACATAATACACCTGCAGGTCACCACACAACCCAGCAGAGATGTTACCTGGGATCCTGGACATGGTACAGCTGTGCTGGCGGCAGTGTCAGAGGTCTCCTCTTTGTACATCCCTCAGGATCCCCGTGTGCCAGCTCCATGCACCATGTGCTCCCTCACAGGTGTCCCGATTTCCTCATCTGCACTTAGAGGCAGTAATTCCCAACTGCAACAGAACAGAAGTGCATTAAGATTGATGAACTCACATGCTGTGGCAGTGGAAGCCCAAAGGATAGCTAAGGTAACATATGCACAGTGTTACAGTACTATTTTTGCAAAATAAGGAAATGAGTGACATAAAACTTAATATTGAAAGAGCAAGTTTAAGTATCATTGATTTAAACAGCAGCTCTGAACTTTTTTATTATTACTTTTACCAGAATATTCTGTTATATATTTCAGAAAAAGTTCATCCTGCTTGTAAGAGGAAAGAGAAGGGGAAAAATAAGGAAAACAAAAAATTCTGAAAGGCCCAGAAACAATAAAAAAATTAAGAAGCAAGCAGTACATCCGAATAGTAAAAATGGTAACATAATGAAAATGTCTGTAACTACGGAGATAATATACTTTGAAGCAACCTGCTTATAACAAAGTTTCACTTACTGGATTACTTCAAGTATTTAATAACTTGTAGCATTGCCAAAGCTCAGACAAAACTATAGTTATTTTCCCTGTCAAAAGCTATTCAGCTGTGCAATGTCAAGCCACCAGAAGTGTTCTTTATAGCATCCGTATGAGAAAACCTAACCACATTTCATTTTTGTACAGTAACGGTTTTCTTTTTGTTTGCATGCTATGAATGTATTCAGAGATCAAAAAGCTGTTATTTAAAACAAAATGTTAGAATGGTTCAAATTAAAAATAAATCATATTCATTTGTTTAACTGGGAAGACAGTGAGCAATCTAGCTGTGTGATTGCAAATAACACAGACTAATAACATAGAAAATGAACTTATGAAATATAGGTGTATTTCTCATGACTTATTTTAAAAATATCCATGAATAGTAATCTTCCAGCTTTCAGAATGTCCCAAAGACACTCACACGTTTTGATAAATTGATCACAAAATAATGTAATCTCCAAGTTTTGCTGCTTAAATGTGAAAGTATCATCTCCTTACATGGTCAGGTCACCTTGTGAAAAGAAATACCTTATCTGACTTTCAGAATGCAAAAGAAAATTTGCATGTAAAGAACATGAAGCATTAAGTACTTCTTTTTGTCATTACATCTAATTTTTAGTCTTCAGTGTAGTGATTCATTAAGATGCCTTGGAAAGTATCTTTAAGCCTCCTGTTGCACCTGGTAGTTCATCTCAAAATTAAAATATTTTATTAATGCAACCAATAAAATTAAAACACTATGTAATTTAAGGTGTTTCTTGAGAGATTTGACTGAAGGTAGATGAAGCCTTCTGAAAATATGATCTGTTGTTCAACAAGTTATGCAGTTCTCTCACTTGGTAATTTGGACCAATATTTCTCTGTTCACTTAAGAACAGAGTCTGTATTTCCTCTGATATATTAGAAAGCATTAGATAGCATTTGTGCATTCATAATGCCATGCTGACAAAACTGGGCTGAACTGTGAAAAAAATATATATTCAGTTCTGATCCTGAGTACTTTTTTTGCTCTCATTTATTTTGTCCACAATTGATGGACAAATGTGTGCACAGTCTTCACAAATTCATTTTGGTATTCCAATGGAGAGCTCTGGACCTTTAACTAAGAGTAAAAATTAAGAGAGGATTGTCACTCTGTTTACATATGTAAGTATAAAATACTTTCTAAGAAAACCATGCCTGCAAGACATCCAGACAAAATATTTGCTTTAATGACATTCATATAACTATTAAACACTTTTATGCTTTAATGTCAGCCATCGCTTAGCCTATCTGTCATTTCTACAGAAATTCCACATGCAGTGGAATTTATGGTTTATCCAACCATAATTAGCACTTTTGTTGTACACAATGTCTTGCACAATAAAAAATTATTGAGAGTGAGGTTTACAGAGAGAAAAAAAAAAACAACAGAAAACAGCTTTAGAGGCTGCAGGCAGAGGAGTGGAAGCACTCTAGAAATAAGGAAAGCTAGAGAAAGTTGCTACTGAAAGGTAAAAAACAACAGGGAACAGTCTGTGTGGTGCCACATGGAAACCAGAGGAAGAAGACATCAAGAAAAAGTGAACAGAAGCCTTTACAGGAAACACATGGCTTGTAGGGAAAGCAAGACACTGAAGAAATGCAAAGAACTGGTGAAGAAGCTATAACAGCTGATATGACAGAAGTAGATGGAAACCGCCAAAAGAGAAGGTGGTACCGCTGGAATTCTTCAGATAAACATGCAGAAAAAAAACCCCTATAAATATCAGGATTTTAGGTAGAAAATCTGGCAAAATTTTTACTACCTTCATATGTAAAAAAGTTGACGAATTATATAGGCATTCATTATTCACTAGCTATTCATTAGGTTTTGTCAAATTTGTGAAAAAAAACAAATACTCCTCAGATACCTGGATTTACAACAAACCTGCTTCTGCACTGATGCAAAATATTCCCTGCACAGTTCTAAAGGACTGTTTCTTAAAAGTCTTTTCTAATTGAATTCAGTAAATAAACTCACATCAACTTTAATGTGTTGGGTATTTTTTTTTCCCTGTTAGGATATATATATATATAAAAATTCTCTTTCCACTCCATCTTCTGGAATACATTTATTTTTAAAATGTGTTTTTGGAAGACTATTTTAAACACACAGACAGTCTATTAGCTTTTTCATCTTGCTGGGTTATTACCACAGAATTAGCAATAGCAATAGCAGAACCATCTATTGCATATTCAGTATGCAGTACAGACTTCTGCTTAGCCCTAAGGGAATGCAATCCAGCAAGGAAGGAAAAATATTCCTCTTTTCTTTTTCCACAGGGTTGTTTTCATTTCCTCCTGCTTTCCACTGGAAGACATCAGACTTTCCCAAGAGAGGCCAGCTTCAGAGTCTGAAAGCCAAATGACCTAGAACAGATAGATCTGTGGCATTCTTTTTTTTTTTTACATCTATTCAACATTGCCTACATGTAAAAGCTACATAGAGGAATGAAAGGCAACTGTTTGTTAATTATTCCACCTAATTGCAGGCAGAAACTACCCTGTAGGATTGTATTTATTTTATTGTATGTGAAGACTTGTGCAAATGAATCAATATTAATGCAGGTAGACAGGAAACGAAGGCAACCAGCAGGTCAGAAGTGCAGTAGACTTGCCATCCCTGTCTGCATAGCTTGTCCTCAGTACAGAAGACAGGGAACTGTGCATAGAAATGATAGGAAGCAGCCAGCCCTCAAGTGTGATTATAAAATAGCACTCTAAATGTTATAACTAAACTTTCAAGTGTTTGAAGTAAATGTTTAGAATAGTTCTGGTTTTCTTTCATGATATTTTGAAATTCTAGAATGCTATGCAACATAATTTTACTTCTACATCCCTGTCTTATGAAAGGTCATATTAGCAGCACAGGATTATTTGAGTAGTACAGTAAATGAAATTATCACAGAGTGTTTTTTTTACATATGCTGTTTTTATAATTTCAGAAAGCAGATGTTAAATCCCAAAACTTTAACAAAGGCAATGCTGTGGTCAGGAACAGAAATGCAAATGCTCCTTGTGAGCAAGAATTTAAGCTATGGTGCTCTGGGATCACAATTTCCCTAGCATTTGCTTCATAGAAAATAATTCTTTCACAGCTTCAGAGCTTGCTATGGAGAACAGGATTTATCCCATGTAACTTTCAGTATTTAAAAATTAGCTTTTAGTAAAAGTCGCTGCCTTAATTAATAAAGTGCTCCTTACCCCCAAAGACTTCATCTCAAGCTAGAAGCCGTAAGACACTACTTCCAGAAGCAATGTTGTCTGCTCCTTTCCTCCAGTGAGCACCAAGGCAGGACACCTAGAAGTGTAGCTCAGGCTTCCTATCCAACTTCTCGGCACCCTGAGTGAGGTCCAACAAATCCCCTAATTTCACTCAGTGAAATGGCATTAAATATCTCTCTGTCTTATTTTATATTATGCCTCATGTCAGCAGACATTAAAGGATGTAACAGAGCATGTGACTTCCCTGTGGCTACTCATCCTTACAGCAGTGAATGAATCAGTACTATTTGCAAGGGCTGGGACTTCGATAAAGTCTGGGAAAATAACTATGGCTACAATTTTGAAAAGCAGTGAAATGGTTCTGAAAGCTGGCCAGAACAAGGCAATTTGACTTCTAGCTTCTAGTAAACAAGCTTGCTTGTTTTTTCCCTCAGAAGAAAAAATCACCTTGAGCGAAAAGATTCAGAGGTTGTCTATGTACAACTAGAAGGAAGAGACACATAATTTAGAAACAGTCTGTCACATACAGTCATTTCCCCTATGCCCATGCTTTTTCAAAATGATAAGAGCAAAGGTTATATAGCAAAAGGTTAAAGGTATTTCCTCTCTAAACAGGGCAAGTTATACTTCAATTTTAGAAGTCTTTGACCTTCCTTAAACTAAGTATGACTTCTGCTAATGATCAGAATTTTTTTCCCATAAAGTGGTTTAAAGTTTATCCATTTCTCACACCTCATTTTTTTGGGGTGGGAAAGATAGTTAGACTTTAAGACAAATTAAAGGCATTTTTGACAAGCCAGGGTAGTTAATTATAGTTACAGTACTGCAAGCCAGCATTTTCCATTTTACATGCAAAACCATGAGTAATTTGCCCAACACACTTTGATATTTCTTCAGACCATTAATTGTCAGCTGACCAATCTAGATTTCTCAGTATGTAGGGTTTCTTTTTTAAAGTACTTTCAAAATAACTTATGACAAAATTTATCCTCAGAGCTATTTGGGATCTCTTCTTTCTGAGCTTGTTCTACAAAATTTATTTCAGCAGGGAAGCAGCATACATTTGGAAATATAGTGTTGTACACATCATGAAGGAAAAAGGGTCTGGATGGAAGACTTCATGGAGCTGAAGAGCAGTGATGACTCTTAAAAGAATGTGACTAGGAAATAATCAGTGCACCATAAAAACTTAGTGAATTGCTACTAACATTCACAAAACCATAAGTCTTCAGGGTGTTTTTAGTGAACAATTAACATACATTCAATTAGTCATAAACTGCAATTATAAGATATCATAAAAATATAAGCAACAAAATATAGTAATTGCTTGTATTTATGACACTATTTTTTAATTACCTAGGATATCTTGAACTAATAATCAGTCAACAAACTTTTTTACAGAGATTTTGGGCAAATAAGTTTAATTTTAAAATTACTACCCTTTTTAAGTACCAATCAAACGGACTGAAAGGGAAGAATGCTGCAGAGCAAAATATTAGTACTCATTTTGCCTTGAGAGTTATGCTAAACTACACCTTGTGGGGCATTAAGCCAGCCTGTATGTCTCCGCAGTCAAGGGTTAGTTGGCCCACAAACACAGAAAACTAGATTGCATAAGGCTGGGAAGTTATGAGAATAAGGAATTCATAAGAAACTGTTCCCTACAGCACACTACAAGGAATAAGGATGTTGGCAAGCTGACAAAATTAAGTCTACAATTTGACTATTCCTGAAATATTACACAGAAAGCATCCAAATTAGGTGCATTTTCTGCATTCTCTAAATTACAACAAAATAAAATTCATCAGAAAATTCTCCAGCGCTGGTTCTTCTCCCACTATTATGTGTGGCTGTGCAATTCAAAATGAAGTGTTTTACAGAGACAGTAATGTGCATCTTTATAGTATAGTCCATGATTTATGTGTATATGGACATGTATTTGTATATTCTAGATATATATATCGCACATAAAACTGTCCATAATTCTTGAAAAAAGTTCAGTGATTCCTTTGCCATAAATACGTGGAGGTTTGCTTTTAACCCACTATAGTAGCGGCTGTTTGTCACTTAAAAACTCTTCTGGCAACAGAACCCAGACCGGTCTGAAATCCTCTTTCTGCTAAGAGAAGCATGATCATCTCTTCTAGCCAGGCAAAGCTGAAATCCCAAAATGTGACAGGGACTCTCTGGAGACTCAACTATTCAAGAGTGACTCACTTCTTTTGAGAAAGAGAAGGAAGATGAGGATCTTTGTGGAAGATGCCACAGGGGAGGCAAAGGAGGCTACTAGTTTGAATACCCAATGCAGGGCACTGGGGCCCTAAGCTGCATATGAGGCTTGTGTCACATCACTGCTATTATTGTGTGGGGAAGGGTGGAGGGACAGATTTCTTTCTGGAAATGCTGCTGAGTCTGTCTATTTATTCATCCTCCCACTGGCCGTTGACCTGGCTGGCTCTGCTTGCCCATTACCAGCCTCAGGCTGGATAAACATCACCTAGACACCCATATTAACTAATGTACCAGTGGTCATGAAGCACAACTTACACCCAAACCCATCTGATCTTGATGCAAGGAAGACCTAGGCAGATGAAAAAAAGTCTCTTCTATCAGCGGTAACATTAGTCAGTCAAAGTAAACGTCATCTCTTCAAATACCTTTCTAGCTAACATTCTGACTCCAAGGTGGTGATTAGTAGAATTTGAGGTTTTCAGCCTCAAAAACTGTCTTCTCCAATGCACATTGCGTAGGTTGCTCGCTTTACTGAGTTTTGGACAGATTTCCAGAAAATTCTTTCCTGCCCTGAAGACTTTCTTTGCATGTCTTGCACCAGCCTCTTGGAAGCTTGTGTCTCAGGCTGAGAGGAAAAGAGAATTTTCCTGTATTCATCTGGGGACCACCTGGCAGTGCATGCATTTAGTTGAATCTTCTGTATATGCTTCGTAGTGAGAGGTGCTTTTAATTCCTTCACCTAAAGACACCTTAAAATTAATATCCCACTGGCATTATTTTGATGAGCAGATATGATGTTACCCTATCAATGATGGGATAGAAGTCCCAGGCTTTTATTTTGGATTCTGTGAAGCAAAGTGGCTGAAGTTTGAACCATGAGTGTAAACTTTAGGTAAACCATCCCAAACAACTCCATGGTATGACAGTGGAAAATCCCACAGTTTGCCAAGAGGGCAATTTGGAATTTACCTGACATATCCCTATCAAATTTGTACTACTAAGCAAGCCAGAAAAGTAGAAGTTAATCTTCCTGACAACAGTTCCTACGGTTCGGTAAAAACCAAGATAATTGATAGACCTCATCTTTATAAGATGAACACTAAGTTTGATATGGACTGCTCTGCTTGAACCTTGACACAAAGGTGTCCTTCTAAACAGGATGTTTCAGATTTTTCTAAACTATGTTAATGACATTATTCCACAAGGATTTTTATATGAGGAAAGCAACAACAACAATGAATTTAGTAGCTTTTAGTGAGCTGTTGGAATCCATTGTCAAAGGAGAGCACAGGTGGAAGCATAGGGAGGGAGCACAAAGTCTGTTCATAAGGAGGGGTGGAGTGGCTCATCTGGTCTAAATCAGTCTAACTGACTTCTTAGAAGGATTTCAGTTTACACCAGCTAAGGACACAGCTCTAACAGAAAGAAGGGAAAAATAAGGGGGTGAGAGGAAATGTCACCTTCAGAAATTAAGATAAGGATTCAGTGCATTTCACTCCCAGAAGTAATATTTGCAACCACATTTAGCTTTTGGACTTTGATGGGGTTACTCACTAATCTTTAAATGAGCAGATCGGAGCTAGTACATTTCAGATTAGTAATTTCCATGATGCTTCCCAGGGTCAGTCTTCAGAGCTATACAGTTAAATATTCCCAAAGCTACATAAATGAATTCACTCAGAAAACAAAATCTGTTCTCTGGCTAATATAAATAAGAGAGGTAAAACCACAGGTCACATATGGGGACAGAAGTGTAAGGAAACAATTAAAGATTTAAGAAGCATTTTAAGTATGTAAAATACTAATTCTTCCAGGGACTATCTTCCAAGGACAACCCAAGGAAGCAAGGTTTCTTTTCAAAATAAATGTTATTTCCTTGCCCTGAAGCACAGAAAAAATATTCAGGAAAGAGGCAGTCATTGAATTAACAAAAATTTTCAGGATTACTGGTTGTTTTGGTTTTGATTTTTTTTCTGCCAGGTAGGTCATTGAAATTAATTATTGATCATGACAAAGATGTAATTTTTAAACAGTGATGTCCTAGATTTCACTTTCTTGACCTTTGATTTGCAACACATTTTTCTATGTTTTCTTTGGAAAAGCAGTTTAAACAAGCACCTTAGCTTTTAACATTTCATCTGACTTATGAACAGCAATGAGTTTACATAAGCAAGACCCAAGAAATCTTACTTTGAAATATTATTTGAAAAACTTCTATTTTTTCCTTTCATGAACCTGGGCCTTCGTTAAGTTCCCAGTCACACTGATGAACATTCCAAGTTACTCTAAAAAAATCCAACCCGTTTAAGGGTGTGAAAGCATCAAAGGAAAAAGCCACAGGATAAGTGTTCTATGAACAGCATGTGCTAATGGCACATGGTTAAACTAGTCACCAGGAGACTTGCACCCATCTACTCACAGCTTTTCAGAACACTCAGTTTAGAAGACGAAGTACAATGAGTAAGTCCTGATGACAGAATGGGATGGGATGGGATGGGATGGGATGGGATGGGATGGGATGGGATGGGATGGGATGGGATGGGATGGGATGGGATGGGATGGGATGGAGAGGCTCAGAAAAAGCATAACTTAAAGCAAGAGATGGCTGCCAATCCAAGGGGAAGCCAATGGATGCAAGAAGGACTCAGCAGCTGACATCCTTCATCTCATCTCATCTCATCTCATCTCATCTCATCTCATCTCATCTCATCTCATCTCATCACTAAAAATCCAAAGCAGACCGTTTGAACATAAGTGCCTTGATGACTGCGTGTCGAACAGACCACTTGTATACGCACATCTCAGTGGAGGAGTGACAGTCTGAGTATAAATGGGTAAAATCGGTTTTACTTCAGTTTTAATTTTAAATGAAATCCTCTTCCTCTCCCATCAGGGCTTGCATTGAGCTTTGTAAAACTGTTGCTCTCATATTTCAACAGTATTTCAGAACCTCAAAACTCCCTCTCAGTAGTGACTTGCCTGGGAGGCACAGAGAGTCCACATGTATCTGTATTCCTGCTCATACAACTCCCCAGACACTTGGTTTTTCTGGGTTTATCCAGGACTGTGTGACACCCGCACTTCCCATTGGGTTTGATCTTCAAGACATGCTCTGAACAGAGGAGGAAGTCATACTGGAGTGGGGCAGTTTCAAACAGTCGTTGCACCACATGGCAGGATAGCATATTTGCATAGTAGGCCTGCACTATTCCAGGAAGTGTTAAATATATGAATTTAATTCTGATTTACACTACACATGAGTAATATAACTGACATTTCCACCAATGATCTATGACACCAGTACAGAGCATCCAGCATAGTACAGGACTCACCCCTACACTTCTACACTCACCCTTACCTGTACTGCTACTGCCAGCGCGTCTGAAGTCCTGGGCTACCCCGCACACAGACACACAAATAACATGTACCTAAAGCTGGATTTGACAACAACAGTCTTTATCCAACAGCCAAAGGGCTGAATCACTCAGCCATGCTACTGCTCTCCCTGCTCTGTCAGAAAGGCAACTTTTTGAGCAAGGACTATAGCATCCTGAATAGAAGTCTTCCTTACATGGTTTTCTCAGTCCCTGTTCTTGAACCTATGCCATATTGTAGAATTATCTAAATGATTTGTGGAAGAGAGAATGAAATCCAGATTTCCACTTTCTCCAAGTTTTGTGACGTGCATGATTACAGCACTTTCATGAGACAACAAGCATTTAATTAAAATATAACAGCCCCAATGAGAGGGATATATTCTTTCCAGTTGTCTGTCCCTTCCTCTGTAGTTATATACACCAATAGAATTATTATCAAGCTTATTACATTTGTTTGGAAGATGACAAAGACTCAAAATTCAGCAACCAATAGAAGGAAATGGATTTGGTTATCTCACATTTGCATGAGTGTCCAAATCGCTGAATTATTGAACTAAAGAAGGGCAGTGTAGTACCAGCACAGCCACTACATAGGAAACAGGTAAACAAGCAACATTATTCAATAGCAATCCCCCAGCAAAGCAAGGTGTTTCCCTCACACCATATTAAGCATCTATCTTCATGGAAGTTTCCTCCTGTCTAGAATAGTCAGGTTTCCACTGCAAGATTACTCCAGGTTCCACAGTTCCACTGCTCCAGGTGCTAAATCCAGCCTAGTAAAGGTTTTTCAGATTTTCTTTTAGATTTTTCTATAGTCTATAATGTAGATGTACCTAGAGAAGAGACACACATCTCTTAGAAAACTTAGATCCATGCTTTTAGTAAACAGCAGATGGCCAAAAAGTTATACCTTCAAAGAAAGCAGAGACAGATCCATCACTGCCTCAACCCAGCCTTGAGGCTAATTAGTCTAGGTATTATATGGTGTTTATTTAGCTACGTTTCTACTGAAGCCCAAGATGGTTACTATTTATTGAGCAAGATAAAGTATTATGCCACAAAAATATAGAAACTAGTTTGGGTATAGTTTCAGTTTTCTAACATGCCATTAAATTATTTCAGCCTAGCCCTAACCTTGCTAAAGTAATCAAATATCAGAGACTGTGGTATTTGAGACTCTTTTTATCAAATTCACCATCTTTTGAGCAAGTTCCCAGAGCAAAAGTTTGATACCATCACTGTTAATACCACACTACCTGACTGAATAATTGTGTTTGGCTCCTGCATCATAAGGAATCACCTTCAATCAGCACAAGTAACAGTCCATCCTAGAATAAGATCACTGTAAAAATCAAATGAGAAATCACTCCTCAGGATATAACCATTTCAGACAAATGCTGGAGATCTAAATTCCATACTTACAGAAGTTAGAGTATTCAATTTTTGAGCCATACAATTCTATTTACTTCGAAATCAGCCTTAAAAATGTAAAGATACTGCACAGATTTGTAGAATGACATGGAGCAATTATGAAGTTAAAGGAGAACATGTTGAATATCAAGTCTGATCTCCCGCGGGTTTTTTTGGGAAGATTATTTTTTTTAATAAAAGGATTCTTGAAGCAATCTCAAGCAAATTCAACTTTTTGTTTCACACAGGGATATTAAAATCCAAGAATAAAGCTAAGAAAACTCATGGTTATAGTTTACAGAATTACATCTTGTGGTTCACAGAAGACCAGAATGATAGCTCTCATGTAAGCTTTTTACATTTTTCCCAATTAAAATAGGTCTAGCTTTCTCATAACTCTCTGCTGGTGGTCTGGTTATGTGACCACAAACTCATCTCATTCTCTTACCTCATTGCTGTGAGTGCCAAGTAAAACTAGTTTGTAGGTCTCTTGGAATGCACATTACATTTACTGCTGGACTGAATAGTTTTTTAGTAATTAAATAGCTCTCTCAAAGCTCACTAAAACTGGCTTTTCAGCCAGAGGGAAAGTTAGTGAATGGCATGTAGCAGAAAATTAGAATGGCATGCAGCAGCCCAAGGAGAACTATTTAGAGCAGGAATGGGAGTAGGAGAGATGTTAGATATAGAGAGAATATGAAATCAGTTAGGAGAGGGACTGGTCCCAGAAGGCACAGAGTTGGCTGAAGGTGATGGAGAAACAAGTTTCCCTTGTTTTAAAGGATGTGTAAACAGATCAGATAGATCAAAACCACCTCCTAGATCATCCCAGTAGGTGTCTAAAATATGCAATTTTAAAAGAAGTGGAGTGGCAAGAGATTTCTAAAAAGGACAGAGAAAAGTTTAAATCTAAAAACTATTAGTTGTGACAGAAAGGAGCAAGTTGGCTTCAGTTTATTCTATAGAAGCTCTCAAATACAACACAATACATAGAAAATTAAAATTCATTATTGCCAATGTAATAAAGGATAGCTACCTTCCCAATTTGGATTCTTTTTCTCCCTCCTTTTTTTTTTTTTTTTCATTTTCTTAAGCCACAAGTTTAAAAACATGCAAAGCTGCAAAAAGGAAATACAAATGTAAAATAAAGTGAAACATTAACCAAACATTGGGGGCATAAAATGCATACACACTTTCAGTAATAATAACCAAAAAGTTTGCTTTGACACAGAAAAATATAAAATGCTTTGTTTCCACCTGTCCATTCTTTTTTTTTTTCCCTTTTTTTTTTTTTAAGTGATGTATGAAAACTCACAAGAGCGAGAGCAGTTATAAAATATAAAATAACTATATGAAGGTGAAAACATTACATTTCTATGATTTACTATGTATTTGTTGAATATTTTTGAGTTTATAGCAATAGGTGCAGATACTGTAAAAAGCTCTTTTAGGAGCTTCTCCCTCATCAGGGAGAAAATTTTAGATTCAGCAGGTGAGATTCCAGTCAGCTTATTTCTAACATCCAAATCCAAGACATGGGGGAGCTGTTATCCAAGGTTCTCTTTGCAACTGAAAAGCAGCTGTATTAAAAATATTAATGTGATGAACATTCCTTCTCCTGTACTGTCACCAGTGACAGAAGTTTTTGCAGCCAGGCTGTGTAAGGCCATCCAGCTAAGTAAATCCATAATATTTCATGTTTTCAATGGCTTCTATTCAATGTCATTGCACATTTCAAGTGATTTTGCAGTTCTCACTTAAAGCAGAGCACCATGCACTAGAGAAATAATAGTTCAATTCAGTAAGTTTGGGCCGTGGAAATAAAATAAATAACAGAAGACAACAGCTACTTTTAAGTTGCTGTGTTTTAGACCATGGTTGTTACAGAGTATAGCAAAAAGTCCATACTTGTTTGATAACAGGATTTAAAATAACTACAAATTGCTGTGATACTGAGAAGATATTGCAGGAACATATCTGACTTTCGAAAACGCAGTTTGTATCTTGTTAAATGTCATCTCCTATGTAGAGTCCTAAAACTGGCAAGAAGAAATTTTTCAGGAAGAAGCAGCAAATGAGTTCCCAGATCTGATCACCTCTGCCACCTTTACGCTTTCTCAGATGGCACTTCTCCCAGCAGTCTCTCAACAAAATTCTCTCAGACATTTATTTTAGCACTTGCAACCAATCTCAGGATCTTTGTGCCTTAAAAATTTGGTGCTCCTTTCTTTACGTTGGAAAGCAAGACATGGAGATTTAATTAATTGTGTTTGCAGAAAGTTTAAACAGCAAAAACAGAAGAAAAATACAGACCTATGTATTTTTAGGCTCCTGCTGTAATTGTAGCAAAGCACAGCAGCACAGCTTGCAGTACTTTATAGGCTTGATCTCCTCAAGGGCTGCTGGCTGTTTCCTGGATCTGGAATTCTGGGTGCTCAGCCTCTCTCAAAACAAGATCTATTTTTATGCCTTGAATAGAGAGTCCTCCAAATCAAAACCTTATCTTAGCTCTCTGTGTCCTGATCTCCTTCATTGCTTTGTGTTGTCACCACTCAAGAAATGGCTTCTTGCTTTTGTGCTTAAAATCATTTAAAATTAATTGGGCTTTCATGAAGTGCCTTGATTCTGTGCTGACACTCCGGGCTCAGTTACCTCATGGACATACTAAATCCCAAACAAAAGCACAAATCTTATTCTCTTTAGCTGCTTAAACAAAACCACTCTCAGAGGAATTTTGAAGATGTTCACAGCCTTTGCAATTGGGAAGGATGGACCGCCCATGAGCTTTTCTCAAGCCTGAATCTCTGGCTTGAGCACATGGGGGCCAGCTGGCTGTCATTGACAGCAGGAGTTAGTTTTGCATTCACTTTCTATAACATTGGGTTAGATATTTTTCTGAAGGACATCTTGGCATTTGCAAATAAACACCACATTCAAGAAAATCTGTGTGTACACAGCCTCAGTCGCTTACAGAAGAGCAGGATGCTTCTGAATAAGATGTTAAATTTAGACTGAAACTTCTCATTCACAAACAAATCTATTCAAAATAATTTTTTCTTTTTTTCCCAATAATTTTTACATCTCTCCTTTTGAGTTTACCAAATATATATGATTATCTCCTTGAGCATAATAGCACAAAGTTTTCATCCAGAACCAAAGAGAAGGTAAGCAACAAATAGATACTTATTCAAATGATTTTTTTTTTTTTCAGCCAAGATGTGTCTTTTCTTAAGTACTTTGAAGTTTTCTACTGAATACTAAGGTGTTCGGTGTTCTTTGAACTAACATTTATGTAACTTTGGGAACAATTAAATGTTTGCTTGCTAAATAGGTCTTTCTAATGCCGGACTATAAAAATTGAGAAACAAGTCATTAAATGTGCTAGGAGATATACATAGCCAACAAAGCAAAAGAACTACTTTATTTGGAGTGAGCTTGTGTTTTTCATTTCTCTGCCATATTGAAAGCTTATATTTTCTCACAAAAAGACCTTCCCAGTTGATGTAGCACTATAAGTGGTTATTGTAATTTTATGTGTTTATGTTTTTATTATTGAATATATTAGAGCATGTAAGCATAAATTGCAGACAGATTTTCTAGGAGAAACAGATGTTGGAGTGACAGGGAGGGAAGGGGACCAGGTAGGTGGAATCAGACTATTCCATCAGGAACATTGGTGTTGCAAAGGCATTGATTTTAAAATAATCCAAAATGTAAATATATGACATACCGTTGGCAGTTTTGAAGTCTTAGCCTCTCTTAGTAGGATGTAGCCCCACAGAAAGAAGTATTCAGTTCCTGTATGCTAGTAATGAGTTTAAGCACATATGTGTTTTGAAAAGCAGCAAAAGATAAAGAGATGTGTGTAGTGCATTGCATGGAAAACATCAGCCCTGAAACTGTGATGTGGGGAGATCTGCGTGTATCCGCTATGATCAGGCTGTGCTAACGTTACTGTACAATCTCCTCCCCTTCACCTGCTTCTCAGACAGAGCACATCCTACTTCCCAACACAAAGCTCTTTTGGGCTCCCTACACAAGCTTACAAAGCAGAATAAAATAAAGGTATTTTTTGGACCTGGAAACAGAAGGTATCAGTGCTGAGAGGGTTCCGAGAGAAGATTTTTTTCATCTTATTGCAGGTATCACTAAAATTTTATGTACGTATTGTAAAGCAAGATTCTATCAAGTCTGACTCCAAGAAAAGAAACCATAGTAGAAAATAAAAATAATATTCCTCTGTTACAATGTTTCTTTTTAAAGATAATTTGATCTAAATATAGATAATAAGATCAGTCAGCAGCTGATGTGGCATTTCACTTCAGAACAGTCAAGCCATTAATGCCCCAGGCAGCAGCTTTAATTTCATTAGGCAAAAAATAATTTGGGTTTGCTGTCACTGATAGCTGAAAATAATTCTAAAAAAAGTAAATGGACAAGTTGTCCTTTAATGAATGTATTTGTGTGGCAAAGAGGGTAGAATTTAGCTGAGAGATGACATGAAAAATACTCTGATGCTTTTTGGTTAAGGCAAAACCTCTGCTACTCTGCCTATTCTTAGTTTAGATGATGTGAATGTTGTAAATAGCGACTCTGCAACTTCTGTAACAACATTTCTGGAGTAAATCTTTTCATATTTGGTGGCAAATGAATAGGTAGGATGGTGACCATCTTTGCATCCAAGGTACAGAGATACAGGTACTGGCAGTGCATTGTGCCAGAACAGTGGGCAGGGAAGGGGAGCAGATTTTTCTCTACAGCTACACTGTGTTGTTGGCTGGTGTGGCCATAGCTTGTTCAAATCCCCATGACTTTGATCTCAGAGAAGGGGAGTCAGGGCTGCACTGGATCTGGCTTTGTGGAGTGATGAGCGAACAAAGAACAACTCGTTTACCTTTGCTTTTCCATTTCCATTTCTTGCACAGAGAGTCTGGAAACAATCTTATTTCTTCCAGGTTTTGTTCTCTTCCTCATCCTAATCAGCCGTTGTAATTGAGATCTGCTGTTGTGTTCTTGAAGATGATGAACAGAAATCTCAACTCGTTCAAGAACCCATTTACTTTCCTCATAACACCTCTAGACTCTAGATAGCTTCTCATGAAAAAGAATTTAATTTATTAAATCTAAGATATAAAAATATAAAGAAAAGTAGTCTTGAAAATAATTCTCTTAATGCTTATATCACCTATTTATATTCTTAAGCATAATACATGATTTCACAAAGCTTTTTCTTCTGGTGTATAGGCATAATTCCAGTCCTTGAAGAAATGCTGCACTGTTTGCAGTTAGGGATGCCAGACTTTTAGGAAAGCCATTGCATGCAGGGGAGTTTGCTTTCTGCTTTCATGTCTGTAATAGAAATTTAACTCTTGAGGCAGAAAAGCTCACTGTAAGGCAGACATTGCAAAACAGGATGATATTCCTGGGCAAAAAACTCAAAGTCCTAGCCTGTTTATGCACAAAATAGATGGGGCTGAAATATTCATGCTCTGTAACTCTTGCAGTGGAGAATGGGCATTTAGGCCCTTTATAATCTGATGCTACTCAGGAAAGGGGGCCTAATGTAAAGTTTAATTGTGAGTAAAGCCTACAGTAAATATTTGCAATGTTCTTCAACTCCCTTCCCACAGTTCTGTGCAACAAACAAAACCATCACAACGTCAAGTTTCAAACCAAAATACAGAAACATTGTTTCAGAGATAACTTAAATGTTTATGTACCTAACGTAGTGTCACCAGGGTGTTTTCTGTTTTAGACAGAGATGGCAAACTTACGGCTTACTCCTCTCCTACCTGAGTTCTAGTATGCTTTCCTAGTGACTTTGCAGAAAGGAGAGTCCAGCTGTCATAACTTGATTTTGCATTATCTTGACACCTGGTAACATTATTTTCCCCAACATTTCATAGAGGTGCTTCACACCTTGAAGAAACTACTCAGCACCTCTTAGAGTCAAACATGGGCATGTTTTTTGGCAGCTAGATGGAGAAGCAACACGAGTTAGGAACATATGGCCTTGACAGGTGCATATTTAGCCATTTTTACTTCCCAGAAATACGAGATTGTATCTGAGCTGATAAAATAGTGAGTTGTTCTCTTACTTTTTTTTTTATTTTGGGACACCAGGAGATATCCATGGTCTTTACAATCTGATGATATTTGTAGTAACACCTGGAAGCCCCAGATGACGCATAAGTCTTACTCTAATACAATCATACAGATCGATGTTGAAAAGGATATTCATATAACAGTCAAGGCTTGTAATTTCACATCTGCAGTCTGAAAACTTCTATATGTGCCTTGCCATACTGGACTTAATGAGATAGTTTACCTAAGCAATGTCATGAACATGCATGTGAGCATGACTCACTCCTCTGATAGATATGTAGGTGGAAAAAAAAATGTTATGAATAAATAAGACAAAGGCTAAACAGCCAAAGGCTGTAGACCAGCCCATTCTCCAGGCCCTCCTTCTCTTTGAAAAATCATCATCATTCATTATAGTGGAGCACGTGGAGCTCTTTTTGAACAGGTACCATCACTGGTATTGTGGGAGAATGACTGACACCTAGTAGGACTAAGCAGGGATGTCGTAACTGTGTCAGTCATCAGGAATGAATCAGTAAATAGTAAAGATAAGAGCAGCAAAAAGGCTTTTTATGCTGTGTGTTTTGGACACAGGCAGGACTCTTTCAGTACATCAGTTAAATGTATGCTCAGATTGTAATGTCACCTTTGTGACCTCAAATTCTGTTTAGGCTGAAACTTCACTGAATGCATTTCATTTAATAAATTCATCAGTAAGTATTCATTTCTTATAGTGTTTTCGCAAGTTTTCCCAAATGCAAGGAATGTGCTTGAAAACGCTCACAAAAAAGAAGTTTTAGATACATTTGCACAAAAGCTTCCTTTGTTTGTCAAATATGCCTAACAAAAAAAGCATATTGTGTAAGATTTTTTTGTAGGGGAAGATGTGAAATGATTCTGAAGTAATTCATTTATGGAGCCGTAATTTTCCTTTAAGTAAAGAAACCCAATTTAAAGAGGTCCCTGTGTTGGTTTGTATACACTGTACAGGAGCAGGTGATTCCCATGGTGGTGTGTGCTGAGCGGATTCTCGTTTCATGAGTGTTTGTGTGGACACAATGGAGAAAACAAAGCTGTGGTGATTTATTAAATGTTTTCTGGGTATACAGAAAACATCCCTCCCTTCCCCTCTTTCCTCTGGTCAGGCAAAGGTCAGGAGGAAAACAGGCATGGTATGGAAGGAGGAACTGTGGCAAGAGCAGCTAGCTCCTCAAGCAAAGGCAGAAACACTATGATTTGCCTCAAAAGCCCCAACCAAAGCCAAAATCCCCTCAGATATGCCTCCTCAGCACCCTCCATACTAAGGGGTTGAGGGGGAGGATGGCTGTCCAGCCATTTCCTGGGCAGGAAGGGCACTCCATGAACAAGAAGCTGCTTGCAAGAGGAGAGTTACTAAAAACAAAAGCATAGTTTTGCCATGGAGACCAGGAGACTGTATCCTTCCCACACCCAGTTTGCCCAGGTACTTACTCATACATATGTACACTCACCTCTGTCCTGGATTATTACTAAAAGAAGGATGAAGAAAAATCAAACCCATACAAATCCCAGTTCAGCAAAGTGACGAGCATTTAATGCTCTGATGATTAAGCCTTCAAAGTAAAAAGGGTGAGCTGAACAGCATTCTGCATGGCAGAGACAAAAGGTTTTGGTGAAAACTATTAATTTCAATCAAAACCCACATAATTCTTAGCATAAAACCAAACAGCAGACAGTGATCCTACATTTGAGACATGGGAAATTTTAAAAAACCCAACCTGTAGGTAATCTTCCCTGTTGCCTTCTGGCAGTTCACCAGGGAGCAAAGCATGTTGCTTCCCCAGACCAACGAGCAGTCCCTCGTACATTTGCTGGACTGGGAGGTCACATAGCACTGCTGAGAGGGAGTAAACTGTGCTGAGATGTGGCAAGCTTTCAGTGATGAACATTTTCCATACAGCCCTGTTGGTGCCTATAGGGAGCTTAGGTTACTGGGTTCTCATTTTGATAGGATACATGACACCACTCCTGCTTTCACTGATATATTGCACGCACCCATGCACTTGGAAGCTCTCCTGAGCTGTCAGTTTGAAGAAAAATGGAAAGCTCATCAATGGTCCAAAAATGCTTTTTGTGGGCCATTGTTGTTTATGTTGGGCTGTTCACTCCAAGGGTTATTTTGGAATGTACTTGAGTTTGGGTTTGAGGTTTTCCAGAAGAAAAAACGCAGTTTATATTTACATTTAAAATACTCTTTTTTAGAAGAAAGGGTAAAATCATTTGTTTTGTATATTTATCCAAGATACACTTTATTGTTATATTTTCAATTCTTTATCCTGTTGTGCTGTATCTTTCTGTTTAAGTCATTGGTTTAAAATGATATAGGCCAACAAAGAATTTTATTTGTCCTTTTCCCACTTCACTCACACCTCCACAAAAAAAATATGCAAGTTGTATTGTCTTGAATGAAGGTCCTAATCTCAAAGGAATGAAAGGGTAGTGTGATATCACCTCCACCACCTACAGAATTGGTTTAGATCAGAAGACTTTAGAAAATAGTGAATTCAAGAATCAAAATAGCTTTCTTAGGAAAAATAAATTATTTTAAATATCATGAAAACATTTGTAACATTTAAAATTATAATGTCATTTACCCAAGAGATTATACATCTCACTTCTGCACTGTTTAACCCATGGACTGGAGAGGTAAATACAGTTCTTCTGGTAAGTAGCAAGGAAGTCAGTGGGCTGTGATTCAATACAGATTTGTGGTCTTGTCTAGCAACAATAAATAAAAGACGTCTTAGCCACTCCACAGTTTCTAATTCCCTGTGAAACAATTTTATGCATGAATAACTTTCATTCACCAATGTATACAAACTTTTAAGTCTAATATTCATGAGTTAATGTATCTAACTACTGTAAGTAGAAACACAGATTTCAGGCAATCAGAATGATATAAGTAGTCTAAAGAGTCATTGTTAAGTAATTACAGAAAATTTATGACTAAATAACATCTCTACTTGAAAGCAAATGCTTCAAATTTTCACTTAAAGGATTAGAACTTAGAAAATGTGAGGATTAAACTCACTATACTAACTTGTCTAGCATTTCTGGTGGAACAAAATCCCAGAAAAATAAGAAGGAGCATAATATCTCTGTGTTGTCCACTTTGCAGCCACTGTATAGAAGACCTGCAGTGACCACGTTTATGGCAGACACAAAGTGTGAGGGGTATTTCTTTGCTTTAATGTCTTCTGGAGAAGAATCAGCTAAGCAAAATTTAACAAAGCCCTGAATAAGGTTGTTCTTACCTATACAATGGAAAAAAAAAAAAATATTAGGAAGTAGACTAAAATTTTCTTGCTTTCTGCTTTCTCCTGCACTCGTAGGCAGAAAATGGCTTGGCCAGAGCAGAGGGTGAGGGTCAGTGTGTGCTTTTATTTTGACATAAAACACCATGACCCATTTAAGCTTAGGGGAAATACATTGCATTCAGACTGATTTTTAGCAGAGACCACAGAGAGGCTATTCTGTACTTAAATTAACAAGCACATGCCTTCCAAATTGTGCTCTGAATGGGATCTGGTTTTGGTGAGGAGGAGAGGTTTGTTGCTCCCACACCAAGGACTTATGAAACATTTTAATAAACAATAAGGCTTTGTCTGAAGAGGGAGCCTTGACAGCCAGTACGCAGAACTCAGATATATGCACAATATGTTCATACTGAACCACTGTTACATTCAGAGAAACCATGGCAGACTAGTGGATGAAGTCCTTACTCGCACAATTGTACGCTTATTGAAGTGGCCTTTCCCATAGTACTTTCACAGGGGATTTAACTCCATGCCAGTCATGTTTCCTCCTGTGTTCTATCCTGATGTGAGCATTTTTCAGCCTTTAAGTAACAGGCGATCTTGTGTGGGAAAATGTTTTGTCATTATACCTTTCAAAGAAAGGATCTCTCCCTCTGAAAGATGTTGTCATTAATTGCTCTAATCCCAGGTTCTATGTGTATGTTTATTCTGAAGTATACTCACAAAAGTTTATGAACCACAGTTTTTCTTTGCTCAGCTTGCTGGAAAAACTCTTAGGAAAACATTTACAGTATAAAAACTGTAAAATTTGTTCCTAGCTATATTAGTACAAGACAAATATAATGAGGACCATTCCAGGCTTCGAATACCCACATCTCTGGTCATACATGAGATATATCAGGCTCAAAAAGGCTGGAATACAGAATCGGAGATCTGTATACAACGGTGTGGGCATTTGTTTAATGGTTCACATATGAGGACGTACTATTAAAATGTCAGAAGACACTGCTCTCTGTCTCAGCATTCTCCTAGAAATGGAGTAAAAAATTTCTGTTTCATACACTCACATGGAGACTGAGGGATATGGAGGCCTCCTTGGAGTTTGATTCCAGATTTCATGACTCACCAATGGCGACTTTTTCATTTTGTTTTCCAAACTATCTCATTGTTTACTTCCACTGAAGTTGCAGGCAAAATTTCCATTGACTTCAGAGGAAGTCAAATGGCGCCAGTAAGGTTCTTGTAGTTTAATAATACTATCCAAATTTGTCACTAGCTTCAAGAATTTGGTCTGAAAAGTCCTTTTATATGTGGGTTAATTACTGTGGTAATAAATACAGCCACTTGTATGTACCAAGATTTTTTAGCTTCTCTTCATACTGTAATTATATGTATTATCATACATCACTAATTAAGTTCAAATGGTCTCTTCCTAACCCTGTAATTAATAAACTGTAAAAGAATGTCCAGAACAAAACTAAAGAAAAAAATCCACTGTAAAGACCACTTGTGAGAGCATAATCTATTTTTTTTTTTACAGCTGGTTTTCAGATACTGCCTCAGGGACTTCATTTGGGTGGTCAAGTAATTCTGCCTGATGAGTAATAAACAAATAATTCTACACCCAATTCTGTTTTATTCCCACTGAGCAGTAGTTCCTTATGCAAGTAGTTCCACTTCAGTATTTAGGCATGCAGTTAATCCTAGCTATTTATATGGCTGGATACCACTCCCTGAAACAAGGGATACAGTATTAGGCCATGTGTAAAAAAGTAGTAAATTGCCCAATAAAATACAAAAAATCCTATGTTGAAAAGATAGACATTATGTTCAGAACTCAGACACCAAACTAATTACAGTTTTCAGTTAAAAATAAAACTTCTGAATATCATGTCTTAAATTTTTTTGGTCTAAAATTTAGAGGGTCATTAATGAAATTCACATACCTGTTTTTTGATTAACTGGATTATCACTGATGTTTGGATCTTTCAAATAGTCAGATACTAATGTTAACAAGAGCTTTTTTTCATGCTAAGAATATTTCTCTGAATGTTAACTGTTGTTTTACATTATATTTCAGTAGTAGCTCTTTAGTAATTTTAACCAGATCTGCATTACTCTTTGGTTGGTTGGTTGGTTGGTTGGTTTGGTTTTGTTTTCCTGTAAAAATCACTCATCAGTAACTGTCTGCATTACATCTGCTACCAACATCCACCATAGGAGCCATAGGATACACAGAGCTTCAGGACACAGCAGTGCTGCAGGAACTGAATTTCTTAAAGACCTATCAGGCTTTGCAATTTCTTGGAAACAATATTGTTTATTTGTGGGAGGAAAAAAAGAAAAAGGAGAAAGGAGAAGGGGAAGGAGAAGGGGAAGAGGAAGGAGAAGGGGAAAGAGAAGGAGAAGGAGAAGGAGAAGGAGAAGGAGAAGGAGAAGGAAAAGGAAAAGGAAAAGGAAAAGGAAAAGGAAAAGGAAAAGGAAAAGGAAAAGGAAAAGGAAAAGGAGAAGGAGGAGGAGGAGGAGAAGGAGAAGGAGGAGGAGGAGGAGAAGGAGGAGGAGAAGGAGGAGGAGAAGGAGGAGGAGGAGGAGGAGGAGAAGGAGGAGGAGGAGGAGGAGGAGAAGGAGAAGGAGAAGGAGAAGGAGAAGGAGAAGGAGAAGGAGAAGGAGAAGGAGAAGGAGAAGGAGAAGGAGAAGGAGAAGGAGAAGGAGAAGGAAAAAAAGGAAAAGGAAATTACTGTACTTTCTGGCCCTCACTCCAAAACACTTTGGTGGAAAATCTAGAAAACATTATTTTATTAATGGTTTAACTAAAAACAGAGTTTGGCATCTAATCTTCTAAACATCTTAGCATAATCAACTACTTTCCTCCTCCTTTGGAGTAAAATATGTACCATACTTTGGAGACCAAAATTAAGGATGTGAAATACTTATTAATAATACATTTTGATATATAGGTACTCTTGCAAGTTTTTTTTAGAAAGATATCACTGCAGCTCAAGTTCTATAAAAAAAATGAACAGTTCAGTCTAGGAGTTTTATCTGCTAGTCTTTAGGGGTGAAAATTTGACTCCCTTATTGAAGTTAATCCATCAGAATTAGCAGTGAGATTTAGTCAGCATCAGTGAAAGCTGGAGCAGGCAACAGAGGCCCCTGCATCAAAGCACCATGGAAAACATATTGTTTGTGTCGTTGGTTACCCCTGCAGCCTAGTTGGGCTATAACTGCAGGTAGAAAACACAGTGAGCCTCACTATATGAATTTCTACATCTGAAGATTGTTTTCAAACACTGCCCCATTTCGCAGTGCATGCAAGCACACACACATATACAGTTACATGCCTGTATACACTGACAGACAGCAAAGTGTCAAAGGGTCCTGCTGCAAATTTCCTTTTATTGGGAACATCCTTATCATTATTTTTTTCAGATTTTGGCTCAGTTTAATCAGTTTACTTAAGAAACAAAGATCCTTATGGCCACTTCTGGCAAATGGGAGAACAGCATCTTAATCTCTGATTGCAAAACCAGCATAAAGAATTTTGGTTTAAGCAACTGCCTGTCTTGTTGAATTTCAGAGACTACATTCTGCTCTGCCTGTTCTCAAGCACTATAAAAATCAAATTTGGTAAAGCTCATGCAGCTGTGTCTGGCACAATTTTGGCTCTGTATTGTGAGACTGTTGCCATCTTGTATTGGTTACTTCTAATAAAAAAATTCCCAGAATAAACCTCAAGGACGACTAGCAAATGTGATTTAAAAGCAAAATGTGACAACATTAAAGGAAATGAAGTGTGTTTTCTTGTACCTTAAGATAACTTTCCATCAGAGTAAACTTTTTAATAGTCTTTAGTGTTTCAGGGCAGCAGAAACTTTGAAAAATATGTTGTTCACACTCTTAATAATGAATAATCATAATAATATAAAGATTAGGAATTAAGATTAGAAATGACAGCTTTATGTCAAACAGGATAAGGATAATTCACAGTAGGTATATGCATTTGTTGACTATGGTAGTAACTAGCGCCTCTGCATTAGCTCTAGAGATGCCAACCTCAGCCACAGAAAACACGCATTAAAGAGATAATGAAGATCCTGTGTAATATTTCAATAATAAAGGAAGATAAAGTAAACCAATGACTCTCCACCTCTGCTGGGCATGATTCTCTAGAAGGGCCCCTTCTTTGTCATCTGATGAATTGTCTCTGTGGAATGGGAGACAGCACAGCTACCAACCTCTGACACCTGCAAGATATATTCCTTGGTTTGGGATCTACCCAACAGCCTGTTAAGCTCTTGTTCTGAAGCTTTAGTAGTCTAGTTTATCCAGTGTGAGTCCTATCCAATATTTTGAAGGTTTAAAGCACAGACTGTGATTTATCTATGGGTTTATATTTTTTTTTGCTCTCAAGTATGAACTGAGGCTGGGTGTGGGAAAAATCTTTCCTTTTCTAGTGCTCTGTTTTCTTGCTGAATTAGCTGGGAACAGCAGAAGTTCGGAAACTCTGAAAATGAGCTTCTGTTATTTAAGCCGCTTACACTGTTGCAACTCTGAATTTTGTTGTCGAAGTGCATTAACTCAACTTAGCATAATAAATTGTACACTTTGGGGTTTAGGCCAAGAGACCCTTTAAAGTCTATTTTGCCTATGGATTCCTCAGATGCTAACTATTACAGTTTGTTTTCCTGTAAAGTAGTCTACGAATAGAACAGTAATGAAGAGCATTTGACAAGAAACAGAAGTGTATCGTACAAAACACCAAAATGCTCACATTCTTCCTCACCTCCACTAAGGGTTTCATTTTATTTTTTTTTCCCCCAGTCAAAAAAGTAGAATTCTGGAGCCAGCACCCACAACCCTTTATAAGCCTGTTTATAAGGGTAGCTCTTGCTTCATTCAGGACAGAGAACAGAAAGATTTCTCTTTTTTTTTTTTTTTTTTTTTTTCCCAGATATAAACATAAATCTCAATAGAAGGCATCAGTTTCAGTTGACTGTACCACAAGGCTGACTTATGCTTCTCGTTGGTTTCTTTGAAGTGATCTGGGACATAGCTGTGCTCTGTGATGAAACCCATTTTTTAGAGCTCTGAAGACATCCTTGCAGAGCGTGTGAACCAGTTACACCACTCATCTGTTCATTTTAGACAGTTGTTCTTTTTTATAAGATGCTACTAATGTCTTGAGTGATCTATTCTGAACACCTTTTTTCCTAAAGAAAAAGTTGCAATGTGTGAAATAATTTGAATTTTGATGTCCCCACCTATTACACAGGGCTGCTGTCAGCTCCAATGGGAGTAGAGCGGTTATAACCACATTGCTCTGTGAAAGAAAGGCAACTCTGCTCTAAGGTCTCTCTATGCAGGATCACCAAAGCATGGCTGTACTAAAGAAATAATTATACATAAACTAACCAAAACAACACAGTTAAAGGACAGGTACCACACTTTAGTTTTATTTCCTGAAGATTCATTTGGGTGCTGTGGAAACTAAAACATCACATGACATGTTTACTAACAGAACAAAACAAATGAGACTGGGAGAGATGCACAGACCCTGAACAAACAGGAGTAAAATCCATAAATAGGCACTCAGCAAGCCAGGTGCTATGTCCTAATGTCCTTCTTTAATAAACAGTGGAAGTACAAGATGCAGTCCATTACTAAGGACAATCCTGCTATTTTATCTGTCCTGGGAAATGTATGATGGTGAAAGACCCATGTAACTACAAATACAGCTTTTAACACAAGACAGTATTCTCACATAGAGACATCCAAAGAGAAAGATGAAGGGAATATTTGTTCAGCCACTCAGTTTATCTGTATCCTTGATAAGGAAGAAAGCTCTGCCCTCCTTCACATAAATAAATAACCATCCTGATCTGGTGCTCAAAATTCTGTCAAAAATATAAATATTTTATATAAAAATGTCTCAAGACAGCTGGTGTTTCATCTAAAAGTACAAAATACATGTGATTTTATTTCAATGGACACAAAAACATAATAGAAGACATTAAAATGAAATATAGAAAATAATTTGGGGAAGCTGCTTCACTTAGAACAACATCAAAGAGCTCATTAATATATCTCAAGTTAAGTAAGCATGCTGTTGCTCTAACAGACTGGTTTTAATTTGTTCAAACCACTCTGTTGGGATGATTTATATTCCAATATTTCTGGAAAACACATTTAGGAGAGTTAATTGTCTTTCCTGAAAAGCCTGACAAGTTTTCATTGACTGAACTGAGGTGCAGAGTATTTTCATATATGTTCAATAACTTTGAACAGGCTATTTAAATTGGATGTTTTAATTAAGCATCCCCAACACAAATCAGAATCTAGCATTTCAGTTTAAAAAAGGCCTTTTAGCTTTCTTTTTTTCTGATCTTGCAAGTTCCTTTCACTGCTTAGTTCTAGAGGAAGTTTGTGGGATAGACTGAGAACTTCAGTGAATCCACAGGAACAAATACTCCACCATAGTTTGCTGCCTGTTCAGCTGCACCAATGCAACCCTTTACAAGAAGGGGGTTTTTTGCCTTTTTTTTGTTTGTGTGGGGGTTTTTTTGTTTGTTTTTTTGTTGTTGTTGTTGTAAGTTTGTTTTTTGTTTGTTTGTTGGCTTGTTTGGTTTTTTTGTTTTAAGTGTAGATGATTTCAGTAATTCAGCTGAGTAGCCCCACATGTTGCTGTTCTTGTGCAATGAGGATGAGGTTTCTCTACAGCTTAAACCCATCTAAATTGGCTTTGCCGCCACCCTCCCTCCCTCTTTCTTGCAATCTCCACCCCTCTTACACCAGCACTGATGGTTCCCAGTGACTCGGAGCTGGTACAAAAAGCTTTACAGAAAGCTATCAGGGCTTTGTGGAGGGTTTCCTGGCACTCTCAGTGCCAGGGGTAGTACAAGAAAGGCTTTGGGCAAGCCAGAGTGAAGTATTCAGATGAGACCACAGCTGTGCTGACTCAGATTGGTTTAATTTGTCACAGAAGTGCAACCTGAGGGTATGGTAAACACTAGCGAGGGGATACAAGGCGCCAGGGCAGAGCGGGGGACTGGAAAATTCTGAAGCCAGCTTTTCCAGCAATGTCGATGTCTTGAGTAATTCCAGTCACAGGGCTAAGACTGGCATAGGTGGAGCCTGGAGCTCACAGTGTGTCCTGTCACAGCTAGGCCCCCTGCATGTCCCCATACTGCCTATTACGGTAGGAGAGGCAGTGGTGGGAAGCAGAGGACTGGTGGACTTGCCACAACTAGGAGACTATCCTCTGAAAGAAAACTCTATCGGCCGTGTTCAGACTGTTTAGATTCTTTCCCACTCTCAAGTAGCAAACTGCCTGTTATACCACTTTACAAGTTGGGTTGCTGCTTGTCTTTCTACTCTTCCACCCATCGCATCTGCAGTGTGTTAATGGCTAACTCTGTTATTTAGATTATTTGGGCGATTTCTCACTTGGGTCATTTTTGTGCCTTTTTCAAGCAGAACTGCGGATCAGAGTGAACATTCAGGATCCACATTCACCCAGTAAAGGGTAATCATGTTCAAGCAGAGAAAACACAGTCAAACCTGTAAGGATAATGTCATGTCTGGTCAGTGGAAGGGGATCACAAATTCCCTTTACAGACACAGCACTGTTTGAACTGGTTCACAATGAAGTTTTTAAACCCTCTTTTATTAAAAGAGGCGTTGCCCCATACTCTGTGTTTATGCCTTCAGTGGGTAGTGGTTTGAGAAGCATTTCAGGACTGGAAGGGGTTCTCAGAAATTTCCTAGACAACTCACCAGTGACTAAAACAACAGTATCATGGAGGAATTCAATTATGTTCCATACAAATTAATCTGAAAACATAGGGAAGAATAAAAAAAAATAAATAAAAAAGACACCTGTATTAGTTGTTTGTTTTGACAAACAATCTGCTCTATGCAATTCCATAGGAGCTACCAGAGAGTTTATGGAAGGTTCAACATTTTTGTTTCAATCTTTTTGGCCCATTTCAGAGTTCAATGACCTGTGGGAAGTACTATGGATGCTTACTCAGAAAAATGCCTGAAATACCACTGTACGCTCTGACTGTTCAAATGACAAGGAAGAATGGCTTAACTGCTGGCCATGACCAAATGTGAATGACAATAGTTAATGTGGGATTCTCATCTCAGTAGAAATTTATTTCAGCATCTCCGACATACAACAATAGAAGGAAATAGTGGAAACCAATAGCAGGATTTCCTTTGATAATTCACTTTTATTCTTTCTTCCCTTAAATTCCTTTATTCTTGCCTAGTAAAAATTGTATACATCAGTAGCAGCTGGAGGGAATGCAACTTCTGGCCCAAAAGCACCTCAATCCATCAGCAGAGAGGTGTGGCAGCTGGTCAGTTTACTGTCACATAGGAAGGAAGTCATAGCCTTTGCTTTGAGTCATGAGAAACAGCTAAGGAGGGAAATATCAATAGTGGATAGATGGTGGATACAGTAGGGTCAAGCTCTGGACGAAACTTGTGCATAGAAGATACCATCATGAAAAGCTGCTCAGTCACCAAGTTCCATCAAACACCAAATTATATCTATGTTCACAACAAGAATCTGAGATACTGTCTGTATCTGCGTTAGCAAGTGGCAGATTGTAATAGGAGCATATCTTTAGAGAGAAAAAGTTTTCCCAAGGACCCAGCTTCTGCACATTGCTCATTACAGGGGATTTTATGTCAGACTTGTTCTAGTCTGGTCCGATGGGTCAGAGTGGTGTGAGGGCATGAGGACCCTGTCTACATTTCATCTACTAATCCGGAAGCTCTTCAGTTTGGTTCACATTGTAATGTGGTCTTGGAGCAAAATACAAGAGGTGGGCATAGCAGGCAACTTGTTTCAGAAGTTAAGTCAACTCCTGATGTAAACTAAAATGATAATGCTGACGGTCTTATAGCAGCTGTTTTTCCTCTACTTCGCTAGCGAACAAGTTGGGAGATCAACATCATGATAACAGGAAGAAAGGAGATATGCTGACCTTGGAAAGGAGCTACAAGCAATGATCCTTGGAAGGACAGATCCTATCATTGCCCCTGCAGTCACATCAGAGGGGTGACTTCCGGTCATGAGTTGTGAGATCACAGCAAATTACTGCTGAGAATACCCAAGAAGCTATGGCATGACACAAGCTCTCCGTGACAACCTGTGTGAGAGGATATAAACTTAAAACACATAATACATCTCCAAAGAAAATCTTCCCTATCCATCACCTCTACAAGCTTTTTTGAAGTTTCTGAAGAATGAAGGCTAAAAAAATTTTCACCAGACAAGAATATAGTGTTCAGACCAGGTGAAAACAAATACTCCCTTTCTGTTCCTTTCTTGTGCAGAGCTTATTATGGTGCATCATAGTAGTAGAAGCACAACCAACAGCACTTGGTTATACAGGGAAGCTGAAGGATGCTGGATCAGCTCTTGGTTGGCTGCCTTGGTTCCCTCTGAGTTAGCAGCAGACTCCAGAGAAAACACTCTGAAGAGCTGAGAAAGACTATTGTGAAGAAACAGATCATATACAACAGCATCTTCTATCCACTGTCAAATAGTAATAAACACAAACCATTGGAAACGCAGGTCATTTATCTTCAAAAGACTACAGGAGAAGATGTGCTTTTTGGAGCAAACATGAAAAAGCAACTTGGCAAAACTCATGCTGTGCCCATCGTGCTGACACAGGCCATACAAGAAATAAAAAGAGAGAGAGTCTGATCTTCTTACACTCTGACCTGGCTATGTTTGATTAAGTGCTGTACAAAACATAGCCAAATACCCAGAAATGTTACAAAAACACTGTTAGCATTCTTGCTTCTATTTGCATAGGCAGAAGAAATCTAGAATTATGGCTGAAACTCCAGTCTCAACACATATTCATAGACTTCTTTTAAAATACTTCTTATGCTTATATACTTCGGAATATGTGAGTCTAGTTAATTTTAAGAAATCCACCCAAATCTGCAAGCTCTTAAAGTTGTTGGGTGTTTTAAATTTCTTTTTTTGTTTTGTTTTGGTTTTTTTTTCCACACAGATGATCAGCTGACTAATCAACATCAGGGGATTAGCTACTGTTGTTATTTCTTCACTGAATGCATGTAAAGATACAGATTTAAGTTCTTCCTGCATCATACATTACCAACAAATAAACCAAGATCAACTGAATTCAGTATGAAACCCCATTGATTTTACTAGAGCTGAGATTTTCCTGCGGTCTAACAGCAGAACAAGCAATGAGACCTCATCTTTCTTTCGGTGTTTTTTTTCTCTTGCCTACCAATGTCTTGATATTTGACTGTTATGTTAGTGTCTAATGTGTTTCAACTACTAAGTTTCGCTTAATAAAATGTTTTATTTTAAGAGGAAATTATTATTATTGTTAAATTACTATAACTGTTATTATTTTAGTAGAAATCAATTTTGCAACATCTATGAAATTGCATCACGGTTCCCCGGCCCTTCAGAACTGAATGTTATTAAGGTAATCCTTGAATGACTATTCTCTTTCATTTTAAACAAAAAATCTTTCTCTATAATGCTACAGCTCTTACTTTTGATCACGTCCATAACTGATGACTTCTGAAAATTTACAAAGTAGACTTTAGTAACAAAAACAGTGAACCTCTGTTCAATATCTATTGATTTCATAAAAATGCATGGAAAATTAGCACACTGAAATTAAAGCAAGTGGATGAGGATAAGCACACACTTGACTGTTAAGTCATCCTCTGCATTCTAAATTTGATTAATGAGAGCTGTTTTCTTCTATCAATGGTCAAAGCTTCCATTAAATAGAAATGGCTTATGTAAAGTTGGATGAAATCACAATCTCAAAGAAAACCTCCAAAGGCACGTGCATACATGTTTACTCATACAGACCATCACCTTTCAAAATGTTTCTAGCTGGCTGATCTCAGAGCAAATCTGTGGATATCTCAAATCTTGTATGACTGGACTGAAATTGAACACCTCATAAAAGGGCTTAGAATGAGCAAATGGGAACATAAGGCCCACCTCTCCTCTCAGACTCATATCAATGCAAATTAGGATTAATACTGGATTAAATTTTTTGACAAGTTGCAGAAGTTGCATGAAATAAGGCAGTTTCTAGGAAACCCAAGGCTGAAAAAACACTTCAAACAGGAATACATTTTTGGCATTTTATTCAGAAAGAATTTTCATTTTGAAACTAACTTTTTTAACTTGAAATGTTTTAATAAATCAAAAGTAAATCCAAACTGTATGGATAAATTATTTGTCCTTTCTGCAAATGGGAAAATGTTACATTACTTCTTGAGTTCTTTTTGTCTTTGTGAAGCATTTTGAACTCTATCTTCTTTGCTTATTCTTCCTTGAAAGACAAACAATTTCAGTGTTAAACAGCCCCATGAACTGTAGCATGGACTGCTCTCTGTGATGCTCTAGAAGCTGGTAAAATAGCTCTTCCCATAGTGAGTTCACTGTCTTAGCTACGTATCTAGTTTAGATAACTAGCTATTCAGACTAGACAAAGCAATATCTAGGATGGCAGAAGGGAGACAGTAAAAATATCAGTACTAGATGGGTAGGACAGATTGATGACATTGTTATTGGTTAAGTATTTGTTCTGTTTGGGTACAGGAAAAACGCTTAAAAATCCTCTCTGTCTTTGATGGAAAAGTTGAAGAATGACTGTGGCTTCAAAATGCTGGTCGGCTTCTGAATATTGTCATCACAGATAAGCCACTGGGAAAAAGTAGGAGTGAAGTCATAAGGATGAGTTTTGCCTTGCCAGCTCTTGTAAGGAGAAAAAGGATATTGCCAGGCCACTGCCATCAACAGGTTCTCAGGCCCTTCCCGCACGCTCTGAAGGACTAGGTCATTGTGTGGAACTGCAGCGCATTTCCTTTCCAAACCTGAGAAAGGAAACAGGAGCACAAGGGAACAAAAGAAGAAAGAGAAGTCCAGAGATAGTTCCATTATAACCACATGTGACACTGCAAAATATTTCCCTTCTCTTCCCCCATAAAAACATCTAAATTAAACTAAAGTATGAACCTGGACAAGAAGTGGTCTTCAGTCCACCTTGGAGTTGCCCTCTTTTAATGCATGTTCAAACTTCTGTCATATGATTGGTATTAACTTATTTTTTCCTTTCCTGCCCAGCAATAAGCCTGTAGTGCCTGACTAGCCAGCCAGGAAAAATACACAGATTGGTAAATTACCAGAAAACCTTCCTGATTAGCTCCTTCTCATTTTAAAGGGGATTCAACAGATTTATTGCTTAAAAATACAATTAAAAAAAAAAAAAAGCTTTTATTTTCCTCCCTTTCCCTGAGCAAAACAGTAATGCTCATTTTTTCCTGGAAAGATATCCACCCTAGTCTAGCAATAGAAGATTAATAAGTCACTGTTATTGCTAAACCAAAGGCACTAGAAGAATGCTTGCACTTCAAGACTCCATTGAGTCCAGTAGGCTTTGTACTGGGACCTCTAGGGGAAACGTAATATGGGATTAAACAGGTTTACCAGTAATTACAGTTATTCATTCTTCCTAGTGCAATAAGACACAGCAAAGATCACTCACTATTAACCAAGAAACTTTTTAGATTTCCAAATATATTTTTCCCCAGCTAAACTCATTTATCAACAGCTTGAGAATACAGTTTAATTGTTTCTCCAGTATTCATTATTGAAACACAAAAAGATTCGTTCACACTTCCACTGAAACAGTTAAATGCTGAAATTTAAAAAGGATCTTTCCATAACAGGATTAGGAGTATTACCTCTAGGCTAACGCATAGAGTAAAGGAAATTAAAAGAGGCTGCAAAGCAAAAGTAAAAGTAGAATTGGCTCTTACTGAAGTCAATGGTAAAATTCCTTTCAACTGCAGTAAGACAAGACCAAGCCCCAGCAGTCTGGATTCACTACAAAGCCAAGGGAGGCTTTAAAACATAAGTAATAAAAATAAGGAAAAGCAAAACAATTATGAATACTACAAAGTTAGAAATCACACTTCTTAGTATTTGAAATGCATTTCCAAATGAACACTTTAATTTCTTTTTAGGATTAGTACTTCAGTTATCAATACAAAGCAAGAATCTATTTTCTTAGTCTAATTGTTGTCGGTTTTTTTCTTCACAGTACATATGCAGTGTAAATGCATTCATATTTGTATATATCTTTACCATTTGTGCCTGCAGAGAGGGAAGGACCACAGTTACATGGGCAGGAAACAGAAAATGTTCCATTTTCCAAGCTTATCCTCACCTTCAAATCATTACAATGCCAGATTTTATCAGGAACACTGCTTTAAAAAAATTAAAGACAATTTCAGTTCCAGATGGATTCTACAGTAATGTTACAAAGATAATATAAAGAACAGAAAGTGGAAACAGATGTGTCATTTTTGCAGAGATGGATTACATTAGCATAAAACTCTCCAAATGTTATTTGAGTTGTGACATCTGCAGCAATATTTTCAGACCTGGGTAGATCTCTTCCCCTCTTCCTGTGGATTTCCTGGTTTGGATGGTCATTTCTCTCTTTGCAGCTTCATAGACTGCAAGGAACCATTTAGCCTGACCCTCTCACAGTCTGCAGGACTTCCCAGAATTAATTCCCAAAACCTTTAATTGCAGCAATAGACAACCCATGACTATACTTGCTAGACATATTAATGAATTTTTTGTTGGTAGACCAAAAAGCTGAAACCGAACTTCTCAGAAGAGGCATCCTCTGGGCCTGCTCACAGGATTGTCACCACTTTTGCACAATCATCTGCTCCTGGTGTTGTGTTGCTCTAACTTTTCATTCTTGGATGAAAATCCTATATGAAAATAAATTTTTCTCTCTCTCTCTCTCTGCATCAGTACCCTGGGCCCTTCTTTTTGCATGGTTTATTTCATGCCCAGTCTCAATGTCTCCTGAGAACCCTATCAGGAATAATATTCATGTTTTGTTTTGTATCAGTGATGAAAATATTACTGGTGTAAAGGCCAAGAACCACCTGTCCTTTTATTAATGACAACTTGCTGAGATGATTACAGTTTGAGAACTCATGCTGAGGTTTTACTCTATGTTGTTTACTGATTGTCCCTTTCATGCCTTGACCAGAATGTCAAGTGTCAAAACGTTTGTGTCATCATCTTTGTCAATAAAACTTCTCTCCATCTTTTGAGAATAAGAAATCAAAAGCTGTTTTCTGTAAATCTATGTCAATTTATGCTGACACTTAGGACGCTCCTTTCATTATTTGTATAAAAGTTCTTTAGCACCTTCCCACAATTGCTCCAGCTATTTGAGTTACCCTCTTGATCTTTATAAATATTAGTACAGGATTAGCTTTTCCCAGCTCTAGATGAGGACAAATATTTAGAGGGAGGTTTATCAAGCTAGCTGATTTTAAAACACATAGTTTGAATGGTATGCATTCAATGTCTTTCTTAAATACTGGATGACTGGTGTGACTATAACTCTCGGCTCTCTCTCTGTATTCAGGACATAACTACTTGCTGAGCAGTTCTGCCCCTTTGTGTCATTATAGACAATTACCACTTTATTTCAGTAATGGAGCAACACAATTGTAAGATTTCTCAGTATATTTTAAAACTTCCCTCTTGCACTTTAGAAATTATCTGGAGTTCTCTCTTTGTGTGCTTTTTTTTCCCCCCTCAACAAGTGTTGAATGATTCCTATCTTCTGACTTGTACCACTACAAAATCTGCCTTTCTTCCATTTTTATATAAATTCACATTTTTCCCGGTTTTGGTGGTTTTGTCTGTGTGTGTTTCATATCTGCTTCAACTTTCCCTTTGAGACAGGATTTTGTTTTGTTTTATTTGGGTGGTATTATTTTTTAAACCAATACAGCCTTCTCTGTGGTTTTTGGAGCATTCGGTAAAATATTCCTAAGCAGCTCCCAATTATCATTCACATTTTTCTGTTTAAATGCTTTCTCCCAAATGATTTAGTTCTTAATTGTTTTCAGATTTATGAAACAGATCTTTCAAAGCACTAAAAGAGTGGGTGTGTGAATTTTTATTTTTACTGGTTTTGCTAGTATGAGCACTGTTTTGTTTTCATATACCAAATATAATATTGCTGAAGATATAGCTAAGCATTAATGATAGTATTTACACTAGGTTGTAATTTCCTTGTTACCTATCAAGTTAAAGTTCAGTAGAGGGCTCAATATTCCAGAAATACTTTCAGAATTAAGAAATGGGTAAAAAGAAAATCCTGCAACTTTTATAACATCAGATATAGGCATTTAAAGCACCAGTCATCATAGTCTATCCTATCCCTTGACAATGTAATGTTCTTATGAGAAGAGGAAAATTAAAACTAGGGTTTGATTTGTAATTTGCCACCAGATAAGTAGATAAATCTTCTTCCTGTAAGACTGGTTAGATCTTCTCAAGAGATGTGCTCACCACTGCACTTCAGATTTCCATCATTCCTCCAAAATCTTCCTCAAGTATCTTGACATTGACTGAATCAATTATCTTGACTTTTGCTGGATGCCTGGGGAAAAACAAGCAGGCTTTTCAACAGAACACTGATCTGATCTCTTTAGGAGGGAATGGTTTTTGGAGAGACAAACTCTCAAATCAGTTTCTATATTCAAAAGCGATAAGGTTTATATATTCACAAGAAAGACACAATAAAATGTTTGATTTTTTGAATGCCCTAAGTGCTCAACTACATCTGATCAGCAGGTCAATAGCCAAGCTGTTTCAAGTTGAGTTGAGAGATACTTTGGTTTACTCAGAAGAATTACAACTAGGTGACAATATATTTTTTTTTTAGAATCCATCCAATGACATCTATTTAGATCAATTCAGCGGGAACATGGGGGAAAAATAAGGAACAGTGACAAAGAATAACATCCTTCTTTATTTTTCTAATCAAAGTTAAAAACATTTCAAACTGATATTCATTGCTGACCTGCTGGAACAAGCAAAGAAATTTCTCCCAAGTGTTACATAATTCAATTATGGGCTTTGTTTAATGATTCAGAGCACACTTTAGATCATTTTTCCAATGAGCTCCTTAACTAAATAATCACTATTCTCTTCTTAACAGGATTAGAAGATATGTAGTAACTCACATGAACTACAAGAGAATTAGTTGAAATAGTCACTTGAAGAGATCCAGTGTGGAATAGGCAGAAGTAATTTGGACGCCAAGATCAATTTTCCTGTTACTGCAGGGGAGTTGGTGCTTCTGAAATTAATGATACTGAATTGAAAGACCGTCAAGATTATATTACCAAATAGTTTTAATAAATTAATTGGAAGGGGTGAGGGATGGTCACTTATGGAGATGTGTCAAAACAAGTAGTCTACAATTTTAGTGACATATTGAAGGTGTTTCCAGACAACTTCTAAGTATGTGATTTGGAATCCCCTTTCGACATAATCAACTACATATCTTAATGCTGATGAGTTTTACCTGTGCCTAGTCAGTAATAATGCTCAGGAGGGGACCTGGGTAGCTGGGGGAGGGACAGTGTTTGTTTTATAATGTAGGCATGCAGATATTTATTCTGCAAACATGAATGTTACCAGTCACGAACCTTTTCAAGAATGAGCAGACTTATGTGGTCAGCCATCTCCATTTTCTGTATCAGAAGAATAGTACAAAATTTTTCAAAGCATTTAGTCTTCATTTCACTTATCATGTCAAGAAGTGAATGATTGAAACAGGTAAGCAGAAAAGTTCAACTAATTGCTTTTCTTAGTTCAATGACTGATTTGAAGGAAACAAAACAGCACAGAAATAAAAATGTTTTTCTGACTGAAAGGAATAAAATGTTTTTAAAAAGAAGGTGTCACAGACTGAAAGGAAATTTTTATTTAGAGAGGGAGTACTTCCTTCAAAGTGTCTGTAGTAAGAGCCTCAGAAACAAAAACTAGATTTAAGGAGAATGTTTAACACTTTTGCCAAATACCTCTACAAGTAAAATAATGCCCACACCCATAGAGAATTTGGCTCCATTTATTGAGGAGTTTTAAATCTACATCATCTCAATAAATGTCTGAACAATCAAGCTGTAGACTTGTATTGGAGAGAGTACCCTCAGACTCTCATTGCTTTTCCTCACTTCATGTTAAAACACAAGGTAATAATCAGAAATAATCACAGATCAGAAATCTGTTTTCTCATCTCCCAAGGTGATGGACCTAATTATCAGGCTGGAAAAATAATATTTTCTGTGCTTCCAAAAAATATTTAGATAACTCACAAAAGACAAAAAAGATAGAAGAGGGCAGCCTGTACGGGGATAATTAAATAAGGAACATTAGAGTACTCTTACGAGTGCAGATTATCCATTTTATGCGTGCAATGCTCTTAAAACCCTTTAGAGATGAAAAGTGATTAGGATCTAAATCTCTCAATGTCTAAATCAGTCCTCTGACTTCTGGCTATTATTCACCAGATTCTTCATCCCTCTTCTCATAAACACACCCCCAGCAGCATGTTAAGATAAATCTTATACCATTACTATGTATTAGGAACCATAGAAATAACAGCCCCAGAAATGAAACTTCCAAAGAACTAAGGCAAGGGGAAGTCTAATTTCTTGACCCCAAACATCATCAAGCAAAAGGTAAGCTACTGTAGGGAGTTTAGTCAAACCAGACGACCTTCTGGTGCATACCCAGTCATCATCTCAAGCGATTGGAATGGCTTATTTCCAGTCATCAATGGCATCTGTTATATCAGGTATGCTCCCAGGGGCTGGATCAGATTTCTTTTTCTCCATCTTCCACATGTTCAACAAAACTGCAGCTTAGCTGCTATTGAAAATCTTTCCCACCATGCGTTTACCTACATTTTGCAGTTATCAAAGCCAATTGCCATTCTGCATGTACAGATGTGTTGAGAAAGACCCAGTAAAACCATGTAATATTCTCCCAGGCTTCTGCTGGATTTCCACAGGCCAGGTGTCCACTGGAGCTCCGCCTTATGCTGAGTCTCTCCACTACTATAGCCAAGTGCAACACTTGACAGTTTTATCTTCCTCCAGCATCTAGATTATTAATACCAGCTCGGGAGTCATGCTTTACACTGTCCATTTCCATTTTATAGATATTACTGTCAGTCCTTGGTTCCCTGGTGAACTACCTTCCTTGCTTAGCAGATTCATGCTAGATTGTGATAATAAGAACTACAGTGTTTCAAAAAAGAGGAGTAAAAGGATGCCCTTGAGCATATTTTGAGGTTAAAGTCACCTCCTCAGTAAGAGACCAGCAGTATGATTAAGGACAAGAAAGGTGATAGGGGAGGGAAGGGAATGGAAACTTCCAGTGATGGAGATATACAAAGAGCAGAAGAAAAAAATACATATATGCATCCATACCGATGTAAATAAGCACATTAAAACGTAAATCAATAAGAAAACAAAATGAACTGGAAATAGAAGGAAGATTCAAATAAATGGTAATGGAAAGAAAAAAAAAAAAAGAGCAAGAAAATGAAAAATATTAGAAACCATTCAATCCACCTCATTTTTCACGGTCAGGCTAAACCTGAAAGCGAAAACAAAAACAATTTTCCTGGGAAAAAGATACATTATTAAATAATTTATGCTTGTTGCCTTTATAAAAGCTATAAATGTTTTTTCTTCTTAGCACCACTGAAGTGAATGGCAAAACTGGTTATGACCATTTTGGTACAGAAACATCTTCCATGTTTTTACAAAAGATATAAGCAGAGTATTTCCAACCTGATCAGGCCACTAAGGCTTGAAAAGCTATAACAAAAAGGGGAAAAATACAACAGATTCTAAGAGTTTAATTAGGAGATCCCAACGGATTGTGTCAGCTTTCCCTTTATTCAAAATTTAATCTGGTGTTAAGTCTGAAGCTGACATGGATAGAGCGATAATGATTAGAAGAAGATATAGAGCAAATGCCTTTCTCATTTAATTCTCATTCATGTATTTTTATATGAGTCAGCTGGCTCTCAAACAAACTGGGCAGTGGGAAAGATTTAAGAGAAGCAGCAACTCATCTGAATGGCAGCAGTTTTCCAGAATAAAGAGGAAAATGCTTTTTATTTACAAAAACTCAGATGCTTCAAAGTGGCAGAATATGTCTCCAAGAAAAAACATCTACGGTGAACTTAGCTGAGACACTGAAGTTTCGCAATTGAAAAAGCCTCCCCTCTAAATGAATAAGACATATATGAGATCTCTTTCTTCCACTGGTAATGGGCACCGACAGCGGTGCAATGTCACAGCTGCCCCTCTCCCCTTGCCAGTGACAGCAGCGATGCTGATGATGAAAATTAGATTTCCCTGGGTACACACAGTGTTCAAAAACCAAATTGGAAGAGACAGTGTCAATGAGGTTTTTAATAATCATGGGAATATGGAGGAGATTGTCAAGGAAATGGGGGTTGTGGGAAGACAAACTGCATTGAAGACGGAAGGTAATATCTTGAAATTCAGGAGTCAAGGGCAAAACTTCTGCAGGGCCAGGCACTCACCTTCAACATGTAAAACAGTGAATGCAAAACTTACTAAAGAGACTGAATCATTCCCATATGAGAAAACATTCTGTCAATGATTCACTCCCCCTGATAAACCTTCTATGATGATTTAGAAGAAAATCTTCTCATTGCCACTAATGGTGATGTAAATGAACTTTAAAATGACCATGAGAAAGAAGCTTCTGAAATTATGGGATGCTTGTTATGGCAGCATGTTAACTTGTGACAGGAGTCACAAGACTTCTCCCTAAGATGAATATTTTGAAATAAATTTCAGAGTACGACAGAGGTATGTCAATTCACAGTGGAAAACCTCCCTACACACTCAGGGACCAATATGTGTGAGGGCCTTCCTATAATCAAACAAAACTGAATAACATATCCGTAGCTGGCCTTGGTCAGAATACACACTTTAATCATCTTACTTTGCCTAGAAATAGGAGTAACATTACAACTGAAATAAAATTTGTAAGACAGCAGTTAACAACACCAGCAACTCAGAAGAGAATTAGCCTGAATGAAAAGCTGACATCCCAGTTTCCAAAAGTTAAAATCTACTCCAGTTCCTTCCCTCTCTGTTCATTTTCCTCTGCTGAAAAGTGACAGTGATTGATGTCTTCTCCCACCCGAAGTATGCTGCGGTTATTGCTCCTTATGGTTAGAATTAAACTAACAGCCCAGCTCAAACACTCACCCATTTAGATGAAGTATTTATTAGCCACGAATCTCTCTGTTCTTACACCACCTCAAAGTTCTTGTGTACGTCACTGAGGAACACAAAGGGAAGGACCCTGATGTTCAGTCAGAGGCTCCAGCACCAAACCCTCTAATAAAGCAAGCAGGCATGGAACAGCTCCGAAGGCCCAGATGTTGAAACCATATGAAGCTGCAGAATAAAATAAGGAACAGCTGAATTACAAAGGAGGGAAGGATACAATGTTTGTCTATGGTTAAACTACTGTAAACTTTGAAATCTGTATTATGGAATCCATTAGAAAACCCATAACTTTGATTTAAAAGTAATAGTCATAAGATTCTTACTTCACCATTATATATGGTATAATGAGAAGGTATGTTACTAGAATCCCACAAACTAAATAGATGGATTTCATTAAAACTGTCCTCATGAAGAGTAAAATTGAAGGAAAAAGGAAATAACAATTTTTATTTGATGCCAATTTATTTTCATAGAGCTCTTTGCACAGCAGAAACCTAGGAAGATGAAAAGACAAGGAATTTTTTTTCTTTTCTTCCACAGCACAGTGGAGCTTTTTAATAGTATTTGAAGGGCGGAAATGACCTACTTCCAGTTGTTTCTATATTAAGAATCTGGCTACATATCCAAGACTGCCTGAAGAATCAAAGCAATGTACAAAATCAGATCAGGATTGATTTGTCAACACATTGGTTAAATAGAAAATTTGTTGCTAAGAGGGTGCTGTAAAAAGGAGTACTTGAAAGTCCATCCTGGTAGGGTCCTTCAGGGACATACCTCAGATGCTCTCCTTGCCTCCCTCCCTGCTCCCTCTTCCTCTCTCTGCTCTGATGGCTGTCCTGGAGAAGCAGAAATCGCAGGAGTATTATGGTTTTGTGCCCCTATTTCAGGTCAGCTTTTCATTTCAAAGAGCCCACAAACCAAGTCTTCACAAAGTGGAACCAGGCCTGCCATGGACCCTGCACTTTTCGTGAGAATCCTCTCCCTGCTGGACTCAAAGGAGCAACATGAGCTCACCCACTTGCCCCTTCCCCAAAACAGCTCCTGCCAGAGTGATTTCTCATATCACTCTTCTAGAAAGACTACCGTGACTACAGCAAAGAGACTGTCCTGTCCTACAAATTCAATTTCAAAATAAGCATCAGGTGAAGTCTGCCTGTCTCTTTGGTGGGAAACCAGCACCAAGCCAAGGTCTGTCCAGGGCATGCAGCAGAAAGGCTGCTCTTCTCTCCCTCCTCCCCAAGAACATTGCGTAGTGGTTTATGCTTGTGGTATCGAGACAGATGATACATCATGTAACATCATTTCTGGGGCTGCACCCACCCCACGCAGATTGCTGGTGGGAGAGGAATGAACGACCCAGTATTTGCACATGATTATCTCATGGAGACATAGGAAGGACATAGGCTTTCCTGAACTACATACTCAGAATTAAAGAGACAGTATAGTCTACAGTTGGTTTTGTAATAAATAGAGGGGATTCTGTCCCCAAACTCCATCTCTCTACTTTTCAGCTCAAATGGCCACTTCCCCCCTACTAGTTCTGTGCTGCCACTTTCCTGCATTCTAGATCATTTTTCTGGCAGGCTACCATTGGCTTCCCCTGGCATGTTAGTGCTTGTTCACTTCCAGGCCACACTCACCACTACCCAAGGCTGGGTGCAGTCTTCCAGGTGAGTGCTCAGACGGCCCCAGGTCAGAGGTGCCAAAGTTCTTCTGACTTCACTCGAAAAGGCTCTTCAGTTTTATTCTAGATCACACTTAGATTTTTGAATGACAGAGTATATCAGTAGCCCATTAGTCACCACCATAACTCAAGCTTTCTTTTCACTTGTTGCCTCATGATGTACTTTTGGCTTACTGTTCCTAGATATGAGCCTTTGCATTTTATTTTAATATGTGTTTCTCCTTCAGATGGCTGGAGTCCTCATGCTCATCCACCCTTGCAGCACTGTGTTCCAGTCCTTATCTACATCAGCAGCACTTCCCTAATTTGTGTCACTCCCTCATTTTGTAATAGCCTCTGGTATGTTGTGCTGAGACCATAGCCCAGCAGAAGCTGAAGTCTGAAAACAAACCACATCTCACTAAATATCTGGAAAAATTAATAATTTTTTTGCAGTTTTTCATAATAAAGTTGCATCTACTGGTGCACACATGTGCATCTCACGTGTACTCCTGTGTGTACACACAGAATACAAGAATTAAAAGACTGATCTTTAAAACTACTCAGTCATTTTAGTAATTTCACACTCTCAGTTATTAAACTAATGGCCTGAGCAGCTGAATTTCTTTGGGATGACATGTTCTCAGATAGATTGTAAATCCAAATTCTGAAGAAACTTCAGTGCTCCCATTTCTTGTTCCTATTCTTATGTTTTAAAGTGTTCATGTTGATTTATTTGAAGTTACATAATTGCAAGAAAATAAAAGCCATGGAGTGCTTTTCATTCGTTTATCTTTAAATCTGCAGACTTTTTTAGCATCATTGCCTTACAGTGACACCTTCTGGAAAAAGCTTGGAGAGCGGAAAAGCTTCTCTGTGGAGGAATGTGTGTGGAACGAGCATGAATGAGCAGAGATCAGCTTTGGAGCACTCATTCCTGGCAGACTTCTGATGTTAAAATACCTGTGTAGTGCTGTTATAGCCATCCTTCAGCTTCAGCTGTCTTTAAGACAATTAATCTATTATTAAGTAATTAATCTCATCATATTCGTTTTTGCCATAAAAGAGTACTCAACTGTAGGATGGCAGTAGTGTCACACCCTGTTTGGCATTTCATAGAGTCAGGAAAAAAAGAAAAACAGAAGAAAGTATTTATACTGGATATAAATTTCTTCTGCTTCGAATCTTCTCTAAAAATGTTACTGTATTTAGTATTTTTGAGAATAGTCAAAGTAGACTTCTAGCTTGGTTAGGCAGACAAAACGGGGCAGGGGTGGGAAATCTGTTAAAGAAGAATAGCAGAAGATGTGAAAACACATTATCCATTTCTAGAGAGCAGTTCAGCTGCTGACAATCCACTGCCATGGCACAGCTCCCAGTTTCATCCTCTGCTACCTCAGTTTTTAACTCCGAAGGGAGTTACATCGGCATCAAGGGTAGTTTCTGAGGCTGCTCACAACACACTATTGCAGAACTGGCACTGTTGTGTCTCACTAGACTTCCAAACAAAAAGAGCTTTCAGATTTGTTGCAATTTAAGCAGAAACAGGTTTTACAAGTAAGGTCTAGGACCTGGGATGGCCACGTTTGGTTCGTTAGCAGCACTACGCTGAAGTATAGCTTGTGCAGGAATGGCGTAGAAGTAGAAACAGTGTATTATGAAAAGCTGAAATCTAATGGAAAGCAGAGCTCGAGGCCCCCGCAAAGAGTACGGAAGGGTGATTTTCCAAATTCTCAGCTATGGACGTCACAAAATGTCTCAACATCCTTACTCACATTGTCACTGATGACCCAGTGCCATGAGTCTCCATCCATTTATATAACAGTGCTAGCTGTAAATTTCCAGCTCTTGAGTTACTTTACGTAAGCATGTGTTAGAACTTCCCTAACACATGAAATCAGCATCGTCATCGTGATTTAAACCAGATGAGGGTCTGACCTTTAGTTTGGACACAGGATCGTGTGGGAGAGGAAACTATTATATGGGAAAGAGCCATTACAACCACCAAAACAAGGCATCGGTCAGGTGAGCTCAGCTGTACTTGTAGGGGACTGAAGCTTGTACCCAAAGCCACCAGGCTGGCTGGCACTGACTCAGCCCCAAGTACAACAGGCTGAGTGCTGCTACCACCAAGTCCTCACCCCTGAGAGATGAGGCAGGCTGGCACCATGCCATGATAAATCCTGGCCTGATCTGCCACCTGTGCAGATAGGCTGTGCTCTGACATACCTGCTGTGGGGACATCCCAGATTTCTGATCTCCAGAGCAGTTTAGGCTGTACAACTGGTCCATCTGGTCCCAACATGGAACTGACACAGGGCCAAAATCTGGATTCAGGCTGAAGAAACTGGAAGTCATCCCAGTGCTGCCATCAAGAGAGGATTCAGTCTTAAGGAGTTTGCTGAACTCACAACAGAGATCTTCCCAATGCTGATTATCACAATTATTCATTTATTTCCAATGGTTTCCCTTATTGCTTGTGTTTTGGCAGTTCCTTTTTTTCTGATTCTATCTTAAAGAGGACTTTACCACTTTCAAAAATAAATTGTACTTATAACACAAAAAGGAACTAAGAAGACTTTGCTATGCAGATACACTTTTCAGAAGAAAAAAAAATAAATCCAATGAACAATTAAAAAAAAAAAAAAATCATATATTCAGGGTTGAACACAGATTTGACCTAAAACCCCTGAAATTTCCAGACTTCTGGTTTCCGTCCCTTAGAACTGATTTAGTTAGGTCCTTCAGCCTCACGCGGAAGGTGAGGTCCTCAGGTGACAAACCTCCAGTGGCTGGTGATTTCAGAAATACCAGGTACTCTGGAATTTGCAATAAAGCAAAAAGTAGTCAACTTTGATTTTATTCCTATATAAATCTAACCTTGTTGTATCTGTGTTGTTCTTCCAAAGGTTGTGCCATCTTGTACCAATCCACTACGAAGGAGATCACAAGACTGGGTATAAAATGTGTACTACGAAGAGTGTGAGATAAAAGGACACGTAACATGTACTCACTGGAACTTGTGGGAGCATGAAGAGGGAGAAGCAGTAGGAATGAGACCAGCACAGTGATTTAAATCAAGGGGCCTCAAAGCTGGAATGCAAGCAGATGGTTTTCTCAGAATTTTATTTTCTCTAGGAAAAAAAAAAAAACCTAAAACAGGTAATCAGATTTTCACAATAAGCTCAGACCGTTTTTTGAAGACTCGCAATAGCTGCCCCTTACTACGAGTCTAGAAACATCAGTGCAGTAGAAGCATTAGAGGAACTGAAAGAAGAAAAGGCTTTTGCAAAGAACAGCTTAAGATGGTGACTATAATATTTCAAGATACAAAGGACGCAGGTATTTTTCATTGATAACTGTGGGAGTCACATGGCTATAACAATAAGTTCATTTCAGCCTAGATGTAAGCCACTGGTCTTGAGACCACAAAATTAGAGAGAAAGAGAGGAAAACTGAGACAAAAAGAGAAAGGGTGTGAATATTTGCAAAAGGATACAGTATGCTGGCTGATATTGCTCAGCAAAGGACAGCGAGTCTTCTTTATTGTATATATAATTATGATAAACTGCCCCTCATAAAATATTGAAATGCAAGTTTCTTTTCAATTCAAGAAGCAATCTTCAAAAAGGACCATTTTACTGCAATAGTAATCCATGTTAGTTTACTACAACAATAACAGAAGTTTGCCAGTTGGTCTTTGCTTTTACTATAAAGCTTGAAATGGAAACTGTGGCCTTGGTGAAAACTGTAAAGTTCCAGTAAATGGGATTAGTCATCCTTTTATGTGCCCCAGTTCCATGTATCAAATAACAAGCAGTGACACCCTCAGCTACCAAGTGGAAGCAAACATACTTCAAAGAGGGAAAAAAGCCACAGAGAGGATGAGTAACATTTGACATTTTTACATCTAGATTTTCTGTAAATGTCTCTTTCCCAGGGGATAAATATCTTCCAAAGTATTTAGTTCATTGTGGTAATTCTCTTTGATAGAGTACTGTGAAAACAAGAGGTGGGAAACCCTTGATAAAAACATCTTAATGTTTAATTAACTCTTTGCAACCTGGGACAGTTGAAGGCATTTCAATTCAAGGTTAGTATAGCTGATGGTAAATGGCAATAGATTTCAATCTAAAAGATTCCTGATGGTTGTGGAGAATTTCCTGCCTGCCCTTTCCCTATCTGACAGGGCCCTGAGGCTTTTAATTTCATCCTCAGGAGAAGAATTTCATCAAACAAGAAGCTATTTATCACATAAATATGGTACACCTAATCACTTAGGTTTTGATGAAATATGAAAGCCTTTAGAAAGGATTAATATTTCCATCCCAGACTTCAGCATCCCCAGTAGAAACCCTGTATATTCATCTCCTGCGCGTTGGTCACACAGTATATTGAGCCAAAGCCTGATACATTCTGCTGCTTGTGCAATCCCAAGCAAGGCAACTGGACTGAAAAGTTTACAGGTATAAATTTCTGAGTTAATTGTCTGTTGTTATGGAGTAAAGCACCCAACTTTCCTAAGATTTCAACATGTTGAATGGATCTTAAACAGGTTTCCAATGCAAACATGCTGCCAAGTGTATTCTATAACGAGGGCTTATTCTGATCCATGGCCAAATTACAGGACAATAAAAATACACTTTAAAAACATAGTTACAAGTTTCAACAATTGACTCAAAATGAAATTGACTGTAGCAAACCCAAATCCTTGCAAGTGCTTAGTGCTTTTGTAAATCTAACTTCATGCCATGGATCAGAAATAAAAATCCCAATATAATACCTCACTAACATCAGTTAAATCCTCACAAATACTGGTAACTCCACAGCACTGGAAACATCCCAGGCCATTTCTCTCCATCTTGCAAGAAAACCATGCTCCACAGCAAGTCTGCTCTTTAGTGCAATGAGGGCTCTGCCTCCAGAAACTCAGCCCTAGATGCCTTCCCTTGGCAGTATTGGTAAAAAAGCCAGAATAGAAGTGCTCCAACCTCCAAGATGGCCATGGCCTATTTCTATTAGTAAGTTGACATCTGAAGTTCAGAGAGTGCTGTTTCTTCAACCTGCAATGGTAGAATGTGGCCATAAAGGGATACTTCTATACCTCAGTCTTTCCACCTTGACCAATTGGCCCAAGAAAGTGGTGTACAGGTGAGGAGAAGAATAAAGCCCTTATAAAAACCACCTGCTCTGCTTCTCTTGGGCACCCACAGCTATGGCAGTAGGTTTACACCTCAAAATGCTTTATTTTAAATACTGGTCCCACAATGGAGATAATCCTGTCTTTATAGCTGATGTAGACATTAGTTGCAGAATACTCCCATCAGGAAAAATGAAAATTTACCTCCCCTTTTGAGATGAATGGGAGAATCCGCACTACACAACCAAGTCATTCTTCTCACATTGCATATGAGCATTTTGTGGACCTCAGGTTGAAATCCCCAATATTTCACTGATTGGTTTTCACAAGTTTATGTCATACATTTTATATCAGCTCTTTCTGAAGGAGCAGTAAGTTAAATGAAGACAATTAGGTGCCCTTCACTGCATTCACTTGCAGACCATGCCAGGCAACACCTGTGGATGAAAGGACAGCTGACACTGGCCAAGGTAGTTTGTACAACAGTAGAAGAAGGCTGTGTTCTCCAGGCTCACAGCAATTACAGCAGAGGGAGTGCACACATGCTACACAAAGCTCAGCAAACCCAAGTGGGGCTGCAGCCAGAGCTGACAGCAATGCCAGCAGAAAATCCCAAATGCACTCAAAATCCTCCTTTTAAGCTACAGCTGGCTGGCAACTGTTCAACAGCTGCAGAGGAGAAGGAACAGGGAATCTTTAATAGTGTATAGCTTTGATAGGAAGAATTTCAGGGAGAAATGCTGGAAGGAAGAAAACACACGAAACATATTGCCCTTCCCCCTGTTTGGAAAGGCGAACATCAAGGCCATTTGCAAACACCAGGTTTCTGTATCAGCTGAAAGACCAGCAATAACAGAACAGCACAGACTATACTGTTTCCTAGCTGGGAGAAGGACTGGAGTTTAACTGCCCTACAAATACCCAAATGAGACTTTTCAAGGTCTACAATATAAATAAAATGTAAATACCAATGCACAAACCCCAGTATTTTGACATTTAAAGAAAGCAAAGGCACATGAACAGATGGCTCAGGACACTTGAATCAGAGCATGGTTACCAAATGAGACGCAAGACCCATCAGCACACTGCTCTATGCTCATAGCATCCGTTGATGAGAAGATGTATCATCCATTAAGCTAAATTAAGATGCACAAAGGAAGAGTGACTTCTGGGAAAGAATTTCCAGTAAAGCCACACTGGCATGAATAGCATAGACCACGTAGTCTGACACAGCAGACCCACCACAGAATAGAAATTAGTATCAGAGCTTTGAGGTTCCCCAGGCTGCCTGCTGAAGGAGATCAATAGGTATGGCACAGAAGAGAAAACCAAGAGCAGCATGTCACTGCTTTTCTAAACATACTGATATTGGAGATTTAAACTCATATGCTGGTGATTTCTTCAATAGAACAACACTATTGCACTATTTGCAGACAAAGCTACTACCCAGCATGTGCACTATGTCCCTAATCTGGCCCTTAATAGGAACATATTGATACACACTCCATCAGATGGAATGCATTAGACGTTAAATATGAAAGTTGTTTTTGTTTTTAGAAGTCTATGTAACTTCACACACACATTAAAAAAATATCCCACAGACTAGATATTAATCATGTTTACTGATCTCTGGAGAGTATTAGTACACTTTGAAGTGAGCCTACTGTGCCAAGCCTCTGTCAGTTGAAGGCATAAATTTTCTTCTTTGCTCCTTGTGTAACTTTTTCTTTCTCTCCCCATTCCCACCCCCAAAGAAGCAAGGTTAGATTGGAACTAGATATATTTTTATATTAGCCTGCAAGAGTTTACTAGATGTATGGAGGATTTCACTTTGAAGGTACCTGTTCTAGTACCCAAGCCATCTTTTCCACCCGGTAAACTTTTCTAACAAGCTTTTTTTCTTTTTTTGAATCATTCTGTAACAGAATGAAAACTTGTCATAAGCACAACTCTACCTGTTAGCACCTCATTAGCCAGCCCAGCTTCAAACCTAGGGCTGCAGATTACCTTTAGAAAGCAGTGATTATAAATAAATCCTCTGAGATATGTTTTTCCCTGCATAACACACCTCCGTTACATGAATAGTATTTTGAATCAGAATACCAAAAATTCAAGTTCCAATTAAAACAAAACAAAACAAAAACAACACACACAAAACAGCTGCTAGGACGTAATGAAAAGATGTGCTGTTAAAACCGAACAGTCATACAAAATTTCCTTCCTTAAGACACAATGTCATCTAGCAGTGGAAAAGGAGTTATCTTTCAGCCATTGCCTGGTGTAGGTATGCACAGATACGGCATCAACATGGACATGACATCAGCACAGACGTGGCATCAGCATGGACATGGCATCAGCCAGGCAGCTAATGGCAAATGCTCTTGGCATCTTTCTGCAAATCCTGGTACAGTGGGAATATGTCTCGAGAATCTCTCCACAAAAGTCACTGAGAATTATTATGAATCCCAGGTATGAAAGCACTTACTGGATGCTAAAACATAAGCACTGCTTGATCAAAGCAGGTCAGGAAAGTCAGTCTAACTATAAATGCTTCAACTATTCACACCATCTTAGGCAGAGCAAACTAGTAAATGCAATACTACAAAAATATAACCCTGTTCACTCAGAAAAGAAACACGAACTGCATATAGAAAAAGGGCACACAGACATCTCAGCTGTAGCCAGCATACGTGTCAACATTAACGAAGTAAGATGAATTTTCCTTGCAGCCTCATCAGCATAAATGATTATTTGTGGCTGTGCATAGTCGATATCTGTATCCACGCTGCTTTTCAAAACAGAATTCTGATTTTGATCCTCTGAATGGTACTCAAGCAAGCTGCCTACAGCAGTCTGAAATCAGTGATGAGAATACATGATCCTCAGTATAGTTTTCATAGCAAAGAATTACTTCAGTCACGAGTTGCCATCTGACTGCAGCTGTTTAAGATCAAAGACGGCTATCTCAGCTGGAAAGGACAACAATCAAGTGGCCTTAAGAAAGCATATTGGGAGTCTTTTTCCTCTGCCTTCCAAAAAGTCAGTCTGCCCACAGCTAATCAAACAAAAATTGAAAGAGTGCACAGAAAGCAAAAGTGCCTCTGAAGATACCAGTAGCACCAAAACTAGCAAAACACAGTAGAGCATTTTGAACATATTAACAGTCAAATCTATTTATTTATTTAATTTTGGTGGAAGTGTGGGGTTTTTTTGTAGAGCCAGAGTTAAAAGCCAACTTGCAAGAAGTCCTGAGAAGCTCCTCCCTGAGGATGCTCCCAGACCATCAAGCAGGGGAAGAAAAAAGAGCCACCCCTCTGGATAAGGGCTCATATCTGCCATGGTGGGTAGTGGCTCAAACACTATTTTTCTCAACTGGTGGTAGGTTGGGAATGTATAACAGACAAGAATGGAGCACAGGAGGGAGATTTAGGACAGAGATGTGACACAAAGTATTGCCACCTCGGCCCCAGGAAACTTGCCAATGGGCAAGTAAATGTCTTTTATATGACTATGCAGCCAAATAAACATGTTTTTTCTGAGTTTCTGAGTTGTGAGATACCACAGCAAGGGCTGTGCAGGCTCTCAGAAAGAGCAGTTTTGAAAGGTATCTATCTCCATCACCTTGGAGCTGCCTGATCTGTGCTGTATCTGTAAACAGTGAGTGCCAAAATCTTACTCAGCCTTGGATGCTCACCAGTTTCTACTTTGCTTGTTTTCCACCATTTTCTGGGGACAAGAATCTTATATTTTAGTAAATAATTGTTGAAAAAGTCATACAGAAAAAATGCTACATTCATTTTTAAACTCTGAATAAATCATAAGACTTTCTAACCCACTGTCTTCCCATTACACCATAAACACACATACATTCAAAGGAAAAGGTTATATGAGAAGCAAACCAAAAAATACATTAGTAGGTCAGAGTAGCCCAGGTTACATGATTGTGTCACGAAAGATCCTGCTATCAAAACAAATGCACAAGGGAGTATTATTTAGGGGACAACAAGCCACCTGAACTCTAAATTCCCAATTTTAAAATTATATATCTGAAATTTAAGCTAGTAGGAGTATGATTTAGTGCATTAAACAGGATGGTCCCTTGGAAAAATACACCCATCAGCATGCTTATTGCTGCACTGACACAAGTTCTTTCTCCCTATTCTTAGTATGCCCAGAGTGCACATGCTCTTTCCCACATAACCCAGTATGAATAAGGATAAAAGATCAGAAACTCTTCAGAAAGCTTTAGAATTTGTTCCTACTTTGAACAGGTTAGTTATCAGGACTAGAATACAGTCCAGAAGCAGTTTTATGATGAAGTTGAAATGGCCACTCTCCTGGGCTGGGAAAGGATGTTACTCAAAGGGCTCCATTAGTTAGCAAACCATTTTTCTCTTAATTGTGCAAGTTTTTGACTTTGGAAGTGAGCAATATACTGTATGTCCGTTGTTGGTTGGTTTTCCTGAAGATTCACATCTCAGCGCTCAGGATGATGTTTCCCTTATTGCATTTCCTTTCTAGAACAATTTGCCATGGCTCCATTCAAGAAGGTATTTATCCAGCCTGGAAGGGCTTTTTGAGGCTCTTGGGACAGAGTCTGCTCCATTATCTCTGGCCAAGAAAGACCTGCCAGGCAGAGCAATCACAGACCTTCACATGATGCTAAAACCAACCAAAAGGATCCATTCAGAGCAGGGAAGCGGGAGGGAGGGGGGGAGCGGGGGGAGCAGGGGGCGGAACAACACAAAAAACCCAAAACCCAACTGTGTATGTATATATATATACACACACACATATATATATACATATACACGACTAAATCAGAGCCATCCTGAAACAGGGTCCAGTCAGCATGTACCAGGCCACAAGGGAGTTTTTATTTGCATTCAACTACACGCAGGGAGCTCCTAGTGTGTGAACAATGGTATAGGAAGAAGAGTGACAGCACTTATTATCAAAATCAAAAAAAAAGGCAAAAATGGAATAAAGACATGTTTTCCTAAATAATTCAAAAAAATGGAGTAAAACTACAAGTAAATTTTTTTCTTTGAGAATCTCTCTCCTTGAAAAGACAAATACATCAAAGAAGGAAGCAGTTACAATCAAGGTTGTTGATGGTAAGTGTTCTTGTTTCTAGTAACTATTTTGATCTCAAACATGTGCTTCGGATGGCTTAAAGAGAAAAAAAATAAATATATGTAAGATACACTTCTGACAAATACAGAGAAGCAATTTTTTTTTCTTGCTTTTCTTTCTATGTTACTTCCCTTTTGTGTGTGCGTATTTTAAAGCAAATACCTTCAACAATTTGTTTGCATTCACCCAAGCTGTGATGTAGAAGAAATGCAAAACACTGAATATCCTGTCTATATCTTCTGCAGATATGTAAGACTAATGCTTTGCAGTGCAAACCTCTGTGCAAACTTATACTATTGGGCTATGATAGAGAAACTCAGGTTCTATTTAGCCTTCCAGTTGAGCATGTTGTTAGTAGTCAAGACTGCCTGAAATCACTCAGAGTTCCACCATGTTAAAATAGTCCCTAGAGGAACAAAAAGCAGTCCCCCAGATCACCTTGGAGATGACAGATACAACATATGGATTAATATTTCAATCAAAGCCTGAGATTTCAAAGTTCCTTTTTCTAAAAAAAAAATTAAAAAAGCAGTCCAGCTGCACTTGATTTCCTGTTGTCATGTCCTTAAACCCTGCCAGTGAAAATGTCACTCAGGAGCAGCATTAAATGCACATGCTACCCTTGTGTGCATGCTTGAGCATAAAACAAGTTTACACAGACACAGAATGGAAAACTTTTCAAAGAGGTCATGAAAAATAACTCCCACTGGCTTTATGAGAAATTACATATCTGAAAGAAAACAGCCCATGATGTGACGTGTATCGCTTTGTGGCAATACTTTGCCAAACAGACAAGCCTTTTCACAGTAGCATAAGTACAGTGTGATATTTAAAGCTCAAACATTTCAGGCTTGAAATTCAAGGAAAATATATTTACTTCTTAAAGCTACCCTTTTAAGCGTTATGATATAGTTGTAGAAGTTGTAAACTCATTTGGCAGAGGGTTGTAGACGTTTGTTAATTCCTCTTTATTCACTAGGTGGCACTATTAGCCCGTCAGTCTTAGGCTAATGAATTTATTTTTTCCTACAGTTGTTGCAGACGTCTGTCTGAAAAGCAGCGTTATGCTTTAAAGTCTTTTTTAAGAGCTCTTCTGAATTTTAACTTGATGTGTTGTCATCTTAAGCAGGAGAGCAAATTTCCAAAATGACTGTAGAAAACAAAGCCACAAAATGCATCATATATCTATATATATCACCATATTTACAATGCTCTGAATGGTGATAAAACCACATAAAACAAAAGATCCAGCACGGAGGGGGAAGGAGTAACTGAAGTGTGTCTGAAGCTTCACTTAAAGTGTTTATGCTTTGCACAAGTTTCCTGTGAAGAAAATACTGAAGGAGGAAAAAAAAATTGAGGCAGCAGAAAACTTTTTCCGTTTCTATATGTTCAGTTGTGGAGCCTGAGCTGTAATAATAATACATTATAGTAATTCTGTTTGTAGGCATTTGGCTATTGATTACTAAAACTTAAAGCAATCACCCACATGGTAGAGGTTAGCTGATGTTTATTGAGAAAAAATTGTGAAAATGAGGGGAACTGGAGCCTGTCTTTTCTTAATATTAAGAGCTAACAACACAGAACACAACACGGAGAGCTTTCCAGCAAGGACCATACACTAACAGGGAGGGCAGATGTGCCAGCCCAAGGGTTTCTTACTAAAGCATGCAGTAAGACACTCTGAAACCCAGCTGGAGCTCTAATGTTGGTTTGGTCATTAGGTCAACACTATGAAAGGCTGATTAGAAAGAGGAAGGGGGGAAAGAAAAAAGCTGATTTTGGCAGAGGAAAACAGCAGCCCCTGCTGTATACCTCTGCTGTTTCTCCAGCACGCTTGGTAGACTACTTTTCCTGGAGAACCCTGCAGCTTGTCCGTGGGTCATGGACGTGGTAAGCACCAGCCCACAGAGCAGGAAAAGACAGAGGAAAGCCAAAATAAGAAATGATTGTGGCACTGCTCAGCTCAAGTGAAGACTCAATGGTTGCCTGTGAAAGGCCAGTGCTTGTTCCCCATGAGAGTCTCCCCCTTGATGTCAAAGTCCCAGACAGGCTCTGCTATGAAGGTCCTGTCCACTTCCATAGCACAAAGGATCTGTGTGTACAGGAAACAACTTTTAGGAAGTGGTCTGTGGTCTAGCCACAAAATAAGGCCAGAGGCTGCTGTATGGGAGACCTGAAGAGGAGAGGCCAGACTGGCAGGGCAGGTCTGACAGGTTCCCAGTACCCAGGGACGAGCTGCACCAGCTCTTGCAAGTGCTGCTGAAGGCCATGATACATGTCCAACTGGTGCATCACAGAAAAAATTCCATTCGGACATGTGTCCCAGACTTCCCAGAGGACAAACCACAGCCTTGCTCAGAGACTAAATCATGCATCAGCTTTCCAAATGACCTGTAGGTCTTTAGAATTCTGTTTTCAAAAGCACTTAGCAGTTTTTTTCTGAAAATCTGGATCTCAAGTGGTGAAATAGGAGGTGGGATAAATCTGATTCTTAGAAGGTGTCAGAATAATAACTATTAGAGGTGAAAATCCATATTAAATCATCCCTTCCATCTTAAATCTTTTTCCAGTGCTTCCATGTGGAGCATTTATTTTAAATCATATATTGAAATTCACAAGAATGGGCACTTTAAAGTAATTCCTGAGGTCCTTTAAAAGTATTTATTTGAATGTTTTTCTTCTTGCAATTTGTCACTTGCTCAGATATCAGAAGTTTAGAAAAAGGCACAGGGCACCACTGTGCTCACAACCAGCTCCCTGAATAGTCCCTCTGCAGCTGTAACTCAGCAGGAAAGCTGAGCTGCTTGAATGTGTTAATTAGTTGGCAGCTCTCCTCAAATTTTCAGCAGTAATGCTTAGTGCTACAGGTCTGTCTCCGGGCATACACTTTCATTTTGCTGTTTCACCAAGCAAATCCTGCAAAAGGAAGAACAAGCGCCGAGTTTAACAGGAGTTAATGCATTACTTTACAAGCTCTTCATGGTTAGGAGTCTAAATTCTTCCTTTCGGTGAAGTAACTGGAACAGCTGCGAAACGCTAGTAAGGACTTCCCTTAAATGAGCCAGTTGGTTCAGTGCAACTCCCAGCAGATAAATAATGGCAGATACATCTACCCTTCAGCTATTTGACTAAGCTTTGGGAAGGAAGCGGTGAGATGACCCTTGTCCTGCTGTAGCTGCACAAAACCAGCTGTACCCAAGTGAGCAAGCGTGAGGCTGACCCTGTAACTGTGATCTCACAGCCACTGTGAAACTGGACGACCCTGTCACACAAACCACTGGAGAGCATTAACAGCCTCTGACACAGCATCAGTTCGTTAAATATGGAACCCAGGCAACTTTTTGTTCTGTTTCATGCTGTCAGTGCCTTATCGCATTGCCTCAGCCAAATGCATGATCATCTAAAACTCTAAGATGGGGATTTTATTTCTTTATTAAACTCAAAGTAGCATCTGCAATGAAAAGTTAGCTCAACTGGTTCTTTTTCAAAGCAAAATTTTAAAACTGCTTGCTTTATGCACTTACCAGGTTAGTTTAAACACATGCTGGAGTATCATGCTTGATCTCCTCAACACTGAGGGCACTTTCAGACACTGCATTATCCAGCACTTGCCACACTGCAGGAGGCTACCTCAGTTTTCAAAAACAACATAAGGCAAAACGAGAGTCACCTCTGAGCACTGAAAGAGTCCAGTTTCCAAAAGCTTGAGATTTTTCTTTTTGTCTGTTTCATCAATAAACAGCAAGTAATTAGCACTCTCAAGATTATTTTTTCCTCTGTTTTCTGGAAGTGCTTAACAATGTATATGTATAGACTGAAAGGTTTCTTTCATGAGTAGTTTTTTTTCTGCATTTTTTCCTTATTGCAGGATAACATCATAAGAGGACTTCAGTCAGCTGTATGCAGTGGATATGAGATCAGTTCACTTGAAGTGACATATTGTAACCAGCAATCACATACAATTATTTGTACTTCTGCAAAATAGATGCATGAGCTAAAAATAAAATACAATGCACTAACATACTCAGAGTTCAGTTAAGGTAAATGGAGTTTACATAGTTTTGTTTGGATGATACAGTATTTAACCACTTCTCTAATATAGTCGATAAGTGGGTTTCTCCTGAGTTTAGATGTGTGGCTATACAACTTCCATATTGTTTGCCTTTTCACCCTTTACAGTTGAAAAAAAGATCAGTGAAGCAACTTCAGTCTTCATAAATGATTTTACATTGTGACGGTATGGCAGAAGTGCCATTTCTGGTGGCATTTGAACAGCAGAACAAAACTGACGATGAGGCTCTCCACACACAGTGATTCCAACCAGGCAGCTTTGAAAAATACTCCCTTTAAAATTTTTACAGACATAGTTTATTTTAAAAAAATACTGCCATTTTAAGGGTCATAAGGTCTTTAGCCTCACTGTCTTCAGAATGACTTATGCCAACTGTTACATGCATGTTTTTAAAAAGAATAACTGCAGTAAGAGATTAAATGTGGTGCTGCTTGCTCCACTGGAAAAATACGATTATACACTACCTGATCAGTGAAGCGATTCAGTTTTTATGTTGAAGTTTCTGCTTTTTAAGGAAGTCATATATAATTTGGAACTAAGTAGGACTGCAAGTGTTTACCCATACAGCTATACATTTAACACTGAGACATTATGACAGTGCTTGAAAGAAACTTTGCTAAACACATTTACAGGCTTTAAAAGAAGGAATTAAAAAAAAATATGAAAACAAAGCATTATTATTAAAGATCTACATTTCCCATCATTGTATTTGCCAAGAGATTGTCTAAAGGGATCAAATACAAAATATTTGTCCTTTCTTATGCCCACAGGAATATTTGAGGCACTACAATTTTTGGGGGGGGGTTTAAGGCGGCAAAGACAGCTCTCATTGGTTACACTTCCCACGTCTATAATTACTTAATACCTTCAAATTGGTTATTATGTATGTCTCCTGTATTCCAGGGCTTTCAAGGGGCAGCAGAAGTGGCTAAAACTGATGAAGAACACCCTCATCGTAATCGCAACAGCTTTCCCGCATCGCTCTCTCTGGGTATCATGGACTCATTACAGTGGAGGAATTCAGGCTTTGACCGGCCGTGCAGTTTCCTAGCACATAGTCAGAAAAGCAGACAATAATAATGACTATCATCTTAAGATTTGTTAAAATAAATAAATAACATTTAAAATAAATCCCTCCTTGCAAAGCATCCCTTTCCACTCAGTTTCCAAGGCCTTTCCAGAAGGTGGCAATCTTGTTTCGTGTTCATGCCGTTTCCAACCAGCCTCCTGCAGCAAGAACTGCGACCTGTGCCCCTGCAGAATAAACGGAAACAAACAAACAAACCAAAAACACCACCCCACCACTCGATTTTAAACTGGCAGCTACAGGCTTGTTATAGGCACAAAATCAAAGGAAAGGGGGGGAAAAAAATGCTTATCTTTAGAGATAAAGATGTTGAACATTTTGACTGAAAGCAATATAATTTTTAAAAGTTGTTCTTGATAGGTAGAATTATTTTCCAACTGTCCTTTTATTTATAATTACTTTTTAGGACTGAGAAACTGATCAGAGGTCCCTTTTTACAGACAGAACTTTTTAAGTGAAAGTACATGCAATGGAAAGCTTTTGTTCCTCACAAAATGAGCGCAACGGAGCTCTGTACAGAAAAGACACTGTGAATTTTGCTTCCTGGGAGAACCTGGAGTAATAGAAAAGTAATAGGTGTCTGAACACGCAAAATAATTATTTGAACAGTTATATGAAAAAAAAAGTGAACACACTACAAACCAATTCAGCCCTGGTTTGCAGAGAAAATAAGAATAATTTCCAAGGAATAAAGGGGAAGGAGTTATTTCCTGCACAGGGCCTAATCACACCTGCAACACCTTACTCAGTGAAGGAAATAGGAGATTCACCACAGAAAATTCTGTGATCCCTATTGAACTGGAGCAAACATGAGGCCAGGATAATTTTTCGCTCCCCAGGTCTACTCATCTTGCACAGCTTTTCTGTGTATTTTGTGATAGTTTTGGCCATTCTGCCCCTCTAAGTCCTTGGGTGCAGACAGAGACACACCACGACACTAAAGTGTGTCACAGAAAACAGTTTTACTGGGAACTTTCACAGGCATCGCAGTCACGGACCTGGCTATGACTTTTGCCAGTGCACATGCTCTCTGGGGGATTACTGTAACACACGCAACACTGCACATAATTTGGTATTTTTTACCCCAGACTGAGGATCTCTTGAAAAATAACTCCTTCTTACAACCTGTATGTAAGACCCAGAGCTTGGTCTCTACAGAGATCTGATCAGGTAGTAATAAAACATTTCTGATGTTAAAAATCTCAAAACATGTAATGTTAAAGGAAGATTTCATCCACAAACAGCACCAGAGGTTGAGGTTTCTCGTGAACGTCCCACAATGTGCCTGGTATTGAGATTTCCCGTCACTGTACCTCGGAGACGTGCCAAGTCAGGCTTTGGGTGCATTAACGTCTTAATAGTTCTGCACCTACAAAGGCAGCAGCTGAAAAGGGATCAACTTCTCTACCCCCTGGGAGTGGCTGTTGCTCTGGACATCAGTACGGCACAGTAACTGTAAAGGACAGAAGGTAAGAGTTAGGCCAATAAATTTTATGTTCCAGAGCACAACAATCATTATGTTGTGCACAGACATTTGTAGTTAGCTTAATGAAGTGAGAGTGAAGGCCCCAAGACCAAAGGGTGTAGAAACCTTCAGTCTCCTGCAGACACGTAATAGCAGCAACCACCCAACTCAACATAAGGCCAAAATAAATCACCAAGATAAGAGAAGATTTCTCCAGGAGACTGAAAAAAACAAAACAAAACAAAACAAAACCAAAAAAAAAACCAAAACCAAAAACCACCAGGACATCTGGACAGAAGGAAAAAAAAAGGAAAAAGAAAAAAGAAACAGTTGAATGTATGCTTTGGACGCTTTGTAGGAAAAATAGCTGCAAGAAGACTGTCTTGTCTTTAAGCACTGAACGTTGAGACCCGTGACATTTCCTGGGGATTAATAACTACGTAGGAAAGTTAATGACCTAGAGAAAAGCTGAGGGTCAGTAAAACCAGTCAGTCATCAGCTCACTGGGAAGTGCCCTCTGCTGAAGTTTGTTACGGTTGCTGCTAACACCCCCCCCCTCTTGGTAAATAAAAGAAAAAAAAAAACGAGCACCCTTCTTTTCGCATAGCCAGAAAGGCCTGCAGCCGTGTCTCTGCAAGGGGAAATGCTGGGGACACCACCATCATGCTAAGATTTCAGAAAAAAAAATCAAAATTCTCCCCTTGAATTTAATTGCAGCTCATAGACACTTAAATAAAATAACACTTTTTAAAAGCATTCAGCTGGCAAGGTACTGATGAGCTATCAACAGAAGAACGTCTCTAGCATTGCAGCATGTTGATGCATGACAGAAGCTGTCTCTCTCTCCTTGCTGTGAGAAGAACATCACAGTCTACAGGGAAGGGATGGAGAAAAATTGGCGCCAGTTTTCTGTGCGTCCCCGAGAGTGAACACAACACAACCGAAATTAAGGCCTAGAAATAAAACATTTATAGATCTGAGAGTGGTTTCTCCCTTCCTTACTTTCGCTTAGCAAGCCGCTGCCTCACTCCTGCTTCAAAGTACTCCCTGAGCCAAGCTGTGCTGCCCGTCAGCCCATGTGTGGGGGATTCAAGAGATGCCCCAAAGCTGGGTCACCCCCAGCAGTTCCATCTCACCCTGGTAGTAGGGCACAGGTGTGAGACGGAGACCTGCCGTGGCACAGCAGGCACTGCACGGGCTGGGGCACGGCTGCTAATGCACGCAACCCCAGCAGAGCCTTTCGAAAAACAGCGAGAAGTAAGAATAAAAGCATCATGACAGTGTACATCTCTTGCAAAATTTTGTGTAACCATTGCTTTCTTCTTCAGTTGACTTAACTCTGGAGTGTGGAGATGCACAAGGGGAAAAGACATGCTATGTTGTGAAAGAGATTGAATACACCAAGTTAGGCAGCCAAGCAAAACTTTGCAAAATCAGGTATTTCATCTATAAAATCTGCATATTTCAAACAGGAAAAGTAGCATTGTTATATCATATTTCAGTGGTCTTAGATTAGGTATATTTGTACCTGGAAAGCCTCAGACATTTTTCAGTAAATACTAGATATCCGTTAAAGTATTACTTATTTAAGAGGTTCTTTACATAAAATATAAACTTTTTTACTAAGTGCACTTAGTTATTAATAGCACTTTTAGCTGAACAAGGACAGAGCAGGTTTCTGTCTCAAGGTACCCAAATATTATCAGTTACTTGAACTCTCTGATTTAGCAATCAACACTGGGAGAAATATGCTTATCTGAACATTTCATTCCTCTGAGGGTTCACCAGCAACAAGGGTGAGTGCAACAGGCAACAACTACAGTCACGTATTTCCTACCATGTTTATATGGCGTGATACCATTGCAGGAACCAGCAGCCAAAAGCAAAGTCACAATTGCTCTGAAAAAGACATTCTTTCAAGGAAATCTGCAGGTGTGTTTAAGTTAAGGTAGTCAGCCATAAAAAAATGGAGGCAGCAAAGCTTCCTTTAACAAGTAGATTTGATGGCGAAGCGTGTCTAATCTAAAAATGCATTGTTACAAAACCTGAACAGTAAGAGGCAGGGGGATGCGTTTAACAAAGACAGCTTAAACAAACAGCACTTATCAGGTACAGCAAGCAAAAGACCTTAAACATCAGTTTTCGTTCTCAGCTGTGCACAAATATCCAAGCAGGCATAGATGGCCGAGCCAGTGGAATAACATGGGTACTACATTCCTCTATATTGTCCTCAGAGCAGATAGCAGGGCAAGAACAACCAGGGACTGCCCAGGCCATCTCCTTCAGCAGCAGAGGCTTCAGATAATATTCAAAGAATTATAGAACAATTTAGGTTGGAAAAGACCCTTAAAATCCAGTTCGACCATAAACTTAATACTGCCAACTCCACCACTAAGCCACATCCCTAAGCACCACATCTACACATCCTTTAAACAGTTCCAGGGATGTTGACTCAACACTTCCCTGGGCAGCCTGTTCCAATGCCTGACAACCCTTTCTGTGAATAATTTTTTCCTAATATCCAATCTAAACCTCCCCTGGTGCCACTTCAGGCCATTTCCTCTTGTCCTATCACTTGTTGCTTGGGAGAAAAAAAAAAAAACACCCTCCATGCTGCAACCTCCTTTCAGGTAGCTGAGAGAGCGATAAGGTCTCCCCTCAGCCTGCTTTTCTCCAGACTAAACAGTCACAGTTTCCTCAGCCACTCTTCAGAGGACTTGTTCTCTAGACCCTTCACCAGCTTTGTGGCTCTTTCACCGCATGGTAAAAAGCCTACTGCATCCTTCCCCACCACGCTGGGGTGGGCAGTGGAGTTGTGTATGAGCAATTTAAGAAGCACAGGGCAGGAGCTGTTCGTCTCAGACAGGAAAAATCAGACAGACACTGCAATATCTGTGCAGTAGGGACCTTCCGGAACTAAATTATCCAGAGCAGATAAAATAAATTCTGTACAAAATCTTGCTTCACTTTCAACTGGGAAACCTTCTTGCCTCTCTTGACTGATCATTTGGCTTCTCTTGAGAGAAGCGTTCCATCAAATTTCTCTTCCTCCCCACACCACACAGGAAAAGGATGAACCACTGTTCCTTACAGACTTTGTTTGGATGTTACTCCTCATGACTTTTCAAGATGTGCTGGGGCTGAAATACTCGGGATAGCAACTTCTCTTTTACTGCAGGCAAGGGAGAAAGCTTATTTTTAAATGATGCTACTTTTGAGCCAAGTGCCCCGATCTTTGGACTTCAGTTGTAGAATTTCTCTGCACTTAGAAAAATACAAGTTAATCAGGAGACAGGATGGTCTTAGGAAGTTTAGTTCAGCCCACTTTCAACAATGCTAATTAGGCAAATATATTTCCCCAGTGTTAACTTCCTTTCCAAGTTTCAGTTTTATTTTCTCTGTTTCAGCGTGACAATCTTTAGCAGCAGCATCCTTCATCAGAGGGAATGGGAGAGAAATTCAGCAGCCTCCACAGACTAACTCACACGTGATGGAATTTTAGCAGTCATTTCTTTGATCAGCAATATACACACAAGTAAAAATGTTTGTAATATCAGCCCAGTGATAACTTCTGAAGGTTCAAAGTACGTGTTGTAATAAACACAAAGAAGTGAGGCAAGGGAGAGAGAAAACTGCCAGCAAGTCAGAAATCTCTTCCAACATTTTATACAAACCTTTTGCTTTCTGAGTTCAGCTGGAAATCTGTCAAAATAGGGCCTTACCACTGGCACATTTTTTATTTGAAATAGTGGCAATCAGCATGAAATGTAAGTAAACACAGGCACATAAACAAGAAAAAGTCAGCTCAATAGTTCTATTATCGCAAATCTGCAAGGCTAGGAGAGAGGAAGGAGAATATATGGAAATTCAAAATGCAAATGCAAAACACAGGGAAGCCTCCAATTTCACTGGCATAGTATTGTTAGATATCAGGCACTACATGGAAGATGAATGTCAGCAAAACGAACCTTTATCACACACTAGGTGGATGTCACACATCACAGGGGGGTGATTTGGAAGGCGCTGCCATGAGCAGGTCCAGGTCTTCAGTGGCACCAGCAGCCGCCAGGCTCCACCTGGGGACCAGACTCTTTGCTCCACATTTGCTTGAAGAAACACTTGCTGTACACAGAAAGTAGGTGTAAGAGGAGAATAAAACAGTACAGCTGGGACAGGTTCTTGGGAAGGAAAAAAAAAAATAGTCTACTGCAAATCAAAATGGGTATGTGGAGGCTTTTTAAATAATGTATGCCAAACACCGGCAAAGAGGACTTTTCAGACTTCGTTATGGGATCTCTGTGGCTTAATTTTTCCTGTCTCAATTATTGCTTCTACAGGTTCTGGGGGACTAAGAAGACCAGGTACTCTGAAAACAGCTACAGAAGAAAAGGAGAAAATTATAATAGCCTAAGTTTAAAATACGGTCTTTGTGAGAGCACTCTGGAGAGGTAGGATTGCACTTGCCAAGGCCCGGGGAAAAAGCAAGCTACAATAACCTGTATGATGATAGCCTTGACACTTGTTAAGTTTCAAGCTTCAAGCAGTTACCGGCTGTGACAGGAGTGACTTTTCTAAAAATTCCTCTTTAGTCATCATATGCAAGCAGAGACTTACTAAAAATCAAAACCTGAAGACTGAAAGATTGCCTCTTCTCAAATATCTGTCCTCCATCCATGAAATACTGGTAGAACTAAAGTAACGTTTTAATAGATGGTTGTTCTCTTGCCCACCAGGAGCTTTTACAGACAGATGGAGGCAAGAAACATAGAGAAGGGCAACAAAGAACAACGTGCTGAAACTAAGTAGGATATGGGGACACCCTTCTTAAAACAAGGTAATTGTTTTGGGGTTAGGGAAAATACGAAGAGTTTCTAGACCTTCCTAAACACAGTCCCTGCGAGCTGGCAGCTCAGCCACAGCTTCCATCCAGGTCCTTGCCTTTTCCACGTACAAGATCGTGTGTCCAACGACAGCTCTGCCAACATCATCTGCAGCCACAGATTGTGCTGACCAAGATTGCTTCTAAATTAAATGTTTTTCAAATTTTTCCCATGAAAACACAACCTTCCCCACCCCCCACGTCCCCCCCCACTAACAACAAAACAAACAAACATACAAACAAACAAACAACTTCATGCAGCTCCTCAGTTTAGGACCCATTTTCAGAAATACATTTTCAATCTAGCTTATTATTCAAAGACAACTGTTAACATATTCACTTCTGGAATAACTTATGCAGAGGAAGAGGAGCAGTATCATTTAACACAAAGAATGTGCTACTCTACAGGGCTTTTCCCAAATTAAAACAGCACAACCTGGTAACAGCGCTCATATTCTTGCAACAATAACAAACTACTAAGAGTGACGATGAGCTCTGTAATAGAATGAGGTTATAAGGACGGAAAAATCCTGAGCTGACAGGTTTCAGCGGTAGTCAGTGCTGGTAACTTAGATGAACTTCTGCAGAGCAAATTAGCAGCCTATTTAATAATATGCACCACCTCATACAAACACTGCAATTTTTAGAAATTGTCAGAGCTGACAGAACACAAGAAACATTTGCTCAGGGAGAACAGGGCTGGGCAATTTGCTTCTTTCTTGACCTGGAACGCTGAGATCCTCTACAAAGGGAAGTTCTGGAGATAACACTGCCTTCTGTATCTTGCAAATTCCTTGTCTTTTAGTCTGTCCATTAATTTTGCCAGACAGCCATGCCTCTTATTTTTGAAGATAGCTGGTCTTGAGAGGAGGAATTAAGCCATCATAGCCTGACGTCCAAGAAATTAAATTTGCTACTTCTCTGAACGTCACTTTGGGACTGCCTTAAACTTTTCTGGGGCACGAGGTTGGGATGTTGGATTTCTCCAGCCCTGCTGCTTTTTGTGTACTTGCACAAAGGAGGGAAGGAGAATGCAGCCCTTACACATGATACCCTCACAACTGCCGTGCAGCCTACCCTTCTGCAAATACCATTAGGAATTTTTCTGTTCAAAAAAGCAAACTTAAATCAACATTAGCACAGTAATTATTGCAAAGCTGCTGAATGGGCCACTCTGTTACCTAAAGTCCATTTTAATCCCAAAACAACATAGTTAGGATGGGAAAGATTTTTAAAGGTATTTGAAATACGCATATTCCATTTCAGATCCAGGGAATCAAATTACCGGCCTGTAAGTGAGATAAGGAAGCAGAGAGTGCTGAGACCCGGGGTGGCAGTGGGACTTCGGTAATTTGCTCAGCTCCATCCTTGGGCTGAGCTCAGCCCCCAGTAACACCAGCTGGAACCTGTGCACTGCGGCCCCGGACAGCTGGGAGGAGAAAAGGCCAGTCACAAATTAAATTAAGAGGTGTAATATACTGTGAGAAGAAAAACAAATTGAGATTGTGAAAACAGGTGCCAACTGACATTTACTCAATACTCAGTCACACTTTCCTTTCTCTCTATGTGATTAGTAGCTAAGCTGAATTAGGATAGATTTCATGCTTCTGTGACCTTCCAGAACCCCACTACGGAAAAAGAAAAACACCTGTAGCTACAAGTTTTTTTTCAAGAGGGTAAATGTGTCCAACTGTTGTGGAGCTGGATTGGCCAGACTGATACACTGAGGCAAAAATACATGTATACGTTGGGTGACTGAAATTGGATTTTTTTTGTTATTATTATTCTAATAAGTACCACTAAACACGAGGCTTTAAAGTAGCATCACTTTGGCAAATTAATGGATTTAGTTATCTGCATCTCTCAAGGCTGTCTTAATAGCTGTTATTCGGAGAATAAGCTGAAACTCATGGGCACTATCCTGAAGTTCCTGGGAAGGACTGAAGTGAGGAACAACAGGCCTGGTGACTCCCTGCAGAGACTGGCAGTGTTCCCCCGCCTCTGCAAGCAGGGCTGTGATTTCTGGGTCACCTCCATTTGGGGTCCTTGAAGGAGAGGGTTTAGCCGGGATGGAGCAAGAAATCACCCCGATACAACTACACCTGGACATCATTCCTCCACTGGAGCTCTAGTTGGTCACACCACAAAACTCCCCGTCCACTCCTCAGGCAGCTCCTCCTGCCCAAGTATGGAGGCTCCTGCAGGCTCAGCACTGATCCTGGCTGCTGCTCAGCTGGAGGGATCACCTGAGCTTTCTCAAGACTTCTGCTCAGCACAGGCTCTGCACAAGTGGGTCCTACTCCGAGCTTCTCTCCTAGCAGTGAAGCTACTGCAGATTTTCAGCAAATCAACCTGCAATCAAACTGCTCATTTCTCTTGAGCCAAATTCAGATGCCAAAGCGGTCCCTGACACAAAGCCCTCTGGTAGGGTAACGTTAAGGAGAAGATGTGCCAGGTCTAACTGCTAAATCCAGGACAACCTCCTCATACACCACCAGCCCTGGCAAATGCAGAAAAGTTTCCTTTGAAATAAAAGAATCTGCAGGTCTGCTAAATGGCCACAGGGCAGACATTTCGCTTTTTTCCCAAGCCCACCAGAATTAGCAGAAAAAATAATTTTGGTGGAGCTTACCACCAGCAATGCAAGGATATACCCGACCTGATGACACCTGGCTCCAGCAAAGATTCAGCCTGTCCTGTGGGGTCAGTATCACACTCACTCCCACTCCCCAGTCTAACTGCAAAACATGCGCCACCCACAAACATGCTATGATGCACAAAGCCCAAGTGCTTCGGCAAAAAATTCTTCAAACTACCCCTTCCGCTTATTTTTATCTCACTGACTTCACGTGATAACATGAAATTTTGGGGCTCTGTTAAAAACAGCAGCGTTGAATTAACATTTTTTTTCTCAAAACTCTCCACGGCTGAACAGATGATGGCAAGCGTGCACCGTGAGACCACTTGATGAAAACGTCAGGGGCCTTAGAAATAGTTTGCATTCTCTGGCCTTCAGTTTCATGATCATTATCATAATAAAATGTTTTTGCTTATTCCTCGCACACCTGCTGTGTGTCAGTTTTCCCCCATCGCAGCTCCATTACCGCAGGCACTGCTCATACTGACATATACAATCACTTTCTTTATGCCAAGCAGATCTTAGGCACTTTTGGTCCATCACACACTGATAAAAACCACAGCACATAAAAAACGCTTTGTAAAGAGAGAGGAATGCAGACTGGGAATGTGGTTCAGGGTTAGATTAAATGAGAACAGAAGTCTGGAACTTGCCGTCATGAAATTTTGGATCAAAATTCATAAATATTTCTGAAGTATTTGTTTTCATCTCATCCGACCAACTATTGTGAAATGTCAGCAGCAAATCAAGCCAAGAGATGGGCTCCTTGAGTTTTGAAGCCATAAACCAGAACCAAAACACCCTGCAGGGAGCGGGAAGTATGGATAGAACGGGTACAGGTCCAAGAACTCCACTGCCTGACTTCTTTTAAACCTCTACAATTCAAGAGGGGTTACATTTGGAGTTTCAGCTCCTCTATCCCACATCTTCCTAACTGCCCTCAGTAACTTCATCGCCTGTCCATGAGTACCTAATCACATGCACATGTGCAGCATGCAATTTCCTCTAAAATAATTTTGCTTTTAGAATCATACTATCCTGGCTGCACTTAGAACAAGCCAACCCGAGGAATTCAAAATGGTTAAACATCAAAAACATAACTGAAATAGAGCACATTTTAAATAATGTTTTATCTGGTTATAATGTATTTGGAAGTGTTTTAGATTTTTGGTAGGTTTAGCTAGTTGAACAAAAAACCAGTCTCTCATACATATTCCTACACTAAGTAAACAGTAGCTGCTGCAGCAAAACCTACTAAGCACAAACACGAATAGAAATGTCTGGTTTGCTTAAAACACATTTCTAAAGAAAATCAATAGAAGCGCTTTTTTTTTTTTTAACTCGACATGTTATACCAAACAAATGTTGGAAATCTCAGGTAGCTACTCTTGCAAGATCTTCTTGTTAGGTCTTGTGAATTGAAGTTACTTAGAAGATGCAGCAGGGTATCAGTATTAAGTAACGGAATTTATCTTACATGTGGAATTGTTTGTAATAAAGAGAAGATTCATTTAAGTGAAATTATTCCAGGGCCATTAGAGACATGCCTAGAAATAAAAGTCCTAAGAGAGATTTCTTTCTCAATTAACCCAAGGAATTGCCATCATGTCGAAGGCAAAAATGTACATGGCCAAATTGGGCTCAAAGACAGAAACTCATGAACGCAAAATTTGTATTACTGTTTTGTTATCAGTTTCTGTTAGCCAAGATTTCGCTCTGTGTCCCTCCCTGCATTTATACTGAAAAAGTGTTCTTTAATAATTTAGGTATTTCCATGCTCTGAACATCTGTAATTGCCACAGAACACAATTCTTTGTCCACATCTTCTCTACAGACACAACCTGTCTACCTTTAAGCTCGTCCAGTGCTCTTGCAATGCGCAGATCTATGGCACCACTCACCATAAAGGTGCTTATAGTGTCCATATTTCAAGAGCAACTTCACAGAAAACATTTCGAGTATCAGAAAACACTCAATATCACTGAAAAAGACATGCAAATGTATAGCAGTTTTTTAAAGCCTCTTCTGATGTAATATCAAAGTACTACGATGAGACTAAAAAAAAAATCTAGAAATCAATCAAAATGAAGTCTTTGAAACAAACATTAGCATGGTCATTTTTTAAATGAAAAATCAACAGCATAATGCTTTGCTTCCTCATATTCAATTTCAAAATTGTAAGTTCCTCAAAAGATTGAAAAATGATCTGTTTGTACTTAATACTTTGCATTGAAACATATTATAGAAATATACAAAATTGTTGTATGAAGTACAAAACCCCTAATGCTACAAAAGGTGGTAACGGGTGTATATTTCAGAAATTCTTGTTTTATTTTTCCTTGGAAAAAGGAACACGGGATTCACAGATTGGGAAAAAAAAAAAAAAACACAAAACAAAAAAACAGTGAAAAACTGTACATTATCCCTGGCAATTCCTAGTGGTGCTTATTAATCTGTTTTGTCTTCTAACAAACAAATATTTTCTAGATAAGCTGACTGGCCAACACAGACTGAACTGATTTTTTACATGGTCAACAAACACAATTTACAAAGACTATGCAGTTTATGTGAAGAGTAAATCTCTGTCTGTGGTAAAACCTACAAATAGTTTATAAGAAAGGAAATGAGTATTTCTCTTGAAATAGTATTTCTCTGATGTGAAATGCTAAATGTGAAATGTTTGTGTCAGAATCACACATGCACACAATATTAGAGATGAACAAAAAATTAATAGACCAGTAAAGAAAATGCCATTCCAAACCTGTGAAGGTCAATTGTTTACAGTGTATTCAGCATAAGCAATGGGAAAGTTTAAAGTGTTGGGGTGGGAAGGTAGGTAGGTGATTTTTTGTGATTTTTGTTTTGGTTTTTTGTTTGTTTTGGTTTTGGTTGCAAGATACAGAAGGCAGTGTTATCTCCAGAGCTTCCCTTTGTAGAGGATCTCAGCGTTCCAGGTCAAGAAAGAAGCAAATTGTCCAGCCCTGGTCTCCCTGAGCAAATGTTTCTTGTGTTCTGTCAGCTCTGACAATTTCTAAAAATTGCAGTGTTTGTATGAGGTGGTGCATATTATTAAATAGGCTGCTAATTTGCTCTGCAGAAGTTAATCTAAGTTACCAGCACTGACTACCGCTGAAACCTGTTAGCTCAGGATTTTTCCGTCCTTATAACCTCATTCTATTACAGAGCTCATCGTCACTCTTAGTAGTTTGTTATTGTTGCAAGAATATGAGCGCTGTTACCAGGTTGTGCTGTTTTAATTTGGGAAAAGCCCTGTAGAGTAGCACATTCTTTGTGTTAAATGATACCGCTCCTCTTCCTCTGCATAAGTTATTCCAGAAGTGAATATGTTAACAGTTGTCTTTGAATAGTAAGCTAGATTGAAAATGTATTTCTGACAATGGGTCCTAGACTGAGGAGCTGCATGAAGTTGTGTGGTGGAGTTTTTTTGTTGTTTTTAAATTTTTAGGCTTCCAAAATAATTCTGAAGTTAAGGGATATTTCTGACCCATCTCAATTTTTTCTTCTGCAGTGCTTTATTTTCAGTTTATTCAATTCCCTCAGGCAACAGTGAGAATATTGTACTTCACATGCTGTTACTAGATGGGTTCACATTTTCGTGTTTGTTTTTCTGAATAAACTGGCTAACGGACCCATTATGAGAGTACATCTCAGTTCAGTAAACTATCACTTGACTTGGCATAAACCATCAGTACAGTATTTTTCAGTTAAAATATTTTTTAAAATTAAAATGTAGCTTCTTATGGATTCTTATTAATTCTAGTCCACAATACTAAAAAACCCTGTTAATAATTGAGCTCTGGTTTAAAAACTAAAACTAACGCTGATGTGACTTAGCCAGCTGAATTCAGCCACGTTTCTGTTCTGTCTTTTCTCCACAGAGATTCCAGCAAATCAGAAATTTGTCCCCCTAGTGTTGTCAAGAAATGACACCGCTCCTGAAGTCAAATGTGCATGTAGTACAACTGATGTTGATGTCATTTTGTTGAAAACTGTCGAAGATCAATCCTACTTTTTAAAAATTAGAGTAGGTAAAAAATAAAGCAAAGCCATCCCTACTCCCTCTCATTTTCAGACTGCAGTAAAGCCCCTATGATACACACAGGCTCTATTGGTATTACAACATCCCCCATTATCCAGTGTTCTCAATTCAATATACTACATAGAATAAACAGATGACAGAGTCCAACTCAGAGACTTCAGATTATACAAATCCCAGTAAGACAAAGAATGAAACTAGTCACATGAGACCTCACTTTGCTAAACTGCCCATATTGATTCTTTTAAATTCTTCCCTTGATTACGATAAACTCAATTATAAAGGAAATTGCTGAGAACAGTTTTATGTATGAATTCTACAAATTGTAGTGAATTATTTTTGAGATTAAATAGTCATGCTATTACTCTTCCACCCAGCAAGTAAATCATGAATCATTTCAACCAGTGCTCAATCAGTAGTGGCCGTAACAGCAGAGAGAGAAAAAAAGATATTTTATTACAAGTTTAAAGAATCGGATTCTTGACAGAGGCATCTCTTTCCATACTTAAATCAATTTATTATTGTTGTTGGTTTTATTTTTCTGTTGGTGAGTTGGACAAAAATGCAGAAGTTTGTCTCTGCCATCACAGTCAGAAAAGATTTGGAAAATGCTTTCCTGTCTGGTGTCCACCTGCACTCTAGTCCATATGAGGTAGTGATGATCTGTTGTGACAACCTCCTATGATTACTATGAGATCAATTCTAGCGTTTGAATCACGGTACAGCCTTTGCCACAATTAAAATCTTGCCATATGAGGTACCAAAAATTGAACTTAAGAAATCCAATGACTGCTTAGGTAACCCCATTTATGCATTATTACTTTAATAAACTATTGCTTTATTTGGAGCAACTACTACTTGACAACCTCTTTAGCATCATCCATGAATTTTACTCCTGATCCCAATACTGTTCAAGCCAAAAGAGTCCACCTACAGTTGTCTGTTGAATTTTACTATACTTCTTATGGCTCAAGACAAGACACTCTCTGGAGACCATATTGTTAGTAGTATCATTACTATTGGAAAAAAAAAAAAAAAAGATCCTGTAGCAAGTGAAATAGCACAAATGTCTATATGTGGAATCACTCAGGTACTTCAAGTTCTTCCACTGGTGAGAGCCCATGTCTCGGTTCTAAAGAAAACCTGTTGATAAACTCACACTCTTGCAGGCTGCTTCCACGTTATTAAGAGTTTTGCTACAGCACATCCAAAGACATTTAGCACAACTGTTAACTGGAAGCCTCAGCATCACTTACAACCTTCCTATATGAAAAATACCCTTGTTTTCTTTTTATATATGTGATATGCAGGAGAACCCTGGGCCCAAGTTTCCCTTCCTTTGCACTGCACAAAGTCAGAAAAAATGGTCAATTCCAAATTGCATGACAATCCAGTTTCACTTTGCAGATAAGATTACCCAAGACAGAAGAATACTGAATGAAGTTTCCATCCTTGTCTCCCCAAAACACCTGTGCTTTAACTAGCAGGTAGAAGCAGGCCTTGTTTGTTCGCAAAAATGAAGTTATGGATTACTGGCAAGCCAGTGATTTAAATCAACATAGAGAATACAACATTGAGCAGGTAAGATGTGAAACCAATTTTTAAATAAGACTATAAAGGAATGTTTTCTATTATGTCCTTGAAACGAAAAAGGAAGATGTTGTCATTGATAACCAAATTCTAACTTCACTTTCAAACTGAAAAATAAGGAACCTGTAACTGTTCAATGTGAGATGACTTGTGTAAAGAAAGTTTTGTACCTACCTGAGTACTAGCTGGCTATTTTAAGACAAAGAACAAAAAGAATAAAAGTTCCTTTCGAGTTCTGGCTATTCTGTGCATGGAATCATGAGGTAACTCGTACAGTCATCTTCCACATATTCTAAATGAAGAAGAGTTTCCAATTCTCATAGTTTTATCAGAATCTCTTACCTAGAACACCAGTAAATTGGTAACAATAAATTGGTATCTCTACTTAATTCAGATTAACATGTTTTTAGAGCTCAAGATGAGAAAATTATGAACACAAAGACTCAAAAGACTACTCGGGACTTGCTTTTAAAACCTTTCTGAAAGCTACATTTTTTACTCCCACTAAGTGGCTCTTGATTCAATATAATCTAGTTTTCTATTTAAACCCAATCTCAGAATTAACTTATTCCCTCTTCAAATTTTAATGTCAGAGGAAAATTCCAGTTAGCCCTTTCTGAACCAGGTATCAAATAATTTAACTGACCCATGCAGATCATCTCAACCCCAACACACCATAGTAATTCAAAGAGACACAGCATGCATGGGAAACAGATATTTGAGATATTTGAATAGGAAAGTATTCAAATACATTTTCATGTGTGGGTGGTGGAAACTGCAGTGACACAGATGTTTCACGTGTTTCATGAAAAATAAAGCTTAATTTCTTTCTAAGTAATTAACAGAAGTGAACTCATTGTTTTCATTATACCTTTCTTCCAAGAGATAAATACCGAAATTTGTAGTCAAATAAGTGGATGCAGAGTGATGCTGATTACCAAACTTTACAAAAACTTTATCAATCCTCACACATTCACTAGACATCAAAACCAATAAAAACCAGACAACATGATAAGACTGGAGAGTTAAACAAGCACCAGACACACGCTACCCTCACTTAGCAAACAGAAGATATTTTTAAGCCTTCAAAAAGAAGTTGATAATGGAGTTAATTTCTTTCCTTGAAGTGATTCTAGGATAACAGCTTCAACAAATAAGAACTTGTAATCAGCTAGTGGATGAGATGTGTCTATATCCTCCAGCAAAAGCATGTAAGTTAGTGAAAATGGTAAACACTTTACGCTAGGGTCAAAGAACTACTATAACATCTCTGCAGCTCAGGACATCTTTTTGATGAATGTGAAACAGCTGGAATAAATTCATCAAGGGTAGCAATTGTGCTCTCATGGTAGATCCAGCTGCTGCAAAAATAAACCCAGGGGGAAAAACCCAAAGAGTAAAAAAACCCAACAGTATAAAAAAACCTCCTATCCCATGCAACTCCACTATTTTTGCACATCCTTTGAAAATACAGGACTCCCTGCAAATACTGCTTGAAAATGATTGTAGGTATTAATTTGTTAAAAGCAAAACCAGTTTATAAACTGTTTTAATAAAATAAAATTAAAAAAAAATCGAGGAATGATTGTTTTATTTAAGCAGCACTTAACAGTAATACTTTAGAGATTTTTCCAGACTTGAGGAACACTGGTACCTGCTAGTGAGAAAAGTTATATTTAAAGTAAACAGAGACTCACAATAATCCTGTTAATACTTTATTAGTGTAACTTTTTAGCTTTCTATTGGACAGAACATAAATGCAAACTCCAAAAAAAATAAATTCAGAGTCCTCTGCCATACAGTAGAAGTGACCATGGCAGCCTGTTTCATGTTCATTCTTTTGTTACAGAAACGAGAGGTGGGGGAAGGGAGGGAAAAAGCATCAAGAGAACAATTAGGCACACAGCTGACACTTACTGTACAATGATATGCACAAGTAACTTATAACAGCTAAATTCATGAGATGTGCTCTTCACATTTTTCCCTTGAAATGCATGAGCTTTGCTCAGATGAGCAAGGATCATTGAGAACAAGGGAATTAACAAATGAGTAACAAATAAGACTTTTAAAACAAGTCCTTAAAAAAACTAACACAACAACAGAATGCAAAATTGTTCAGCTGAGAAGACATTTTTAACCTAGACTTCAAAACATTAAAAATTCATTTATTTTCAGTTATTCAAATACACATGCATTAAATGAAAATATTGCACAAAATTAAAATTTAGATTGTGGAATCCACGTGTTTTTATTTTGGTACACATTCTGGTAGCACTTAAAAGTTACTCTTTAGGTCTAGCAAACACCAGCAGCACAAGCTTGAGGATGAACCAAATGAAAAATTCAATTGCTCGTTTTCTCTTAAAAATAATTAAGGCTAAAACAAGTGCATTTGTTGACAATGGCACAATTTTCAGTGGCCAGTCACAGCACCCAAAGGCCAGAAGATACACCCAGACACTTAAGTGCTGTAGATTAACATTCAGTTGTGGAGAATTTCTAGAATAATAGGCTGCATGGGTTGACTGGGCAGGTATTTTAAATCGTCAACAGGAAAACCATTTAAATAAAGATACATACAAACTCTTTTTAACACAAAGTATTCATTTCTGATTATTCTTGCCAGCTAACAGGCACCACTGAATTATGAAGCCACATTCTGTAATTAAATACAGAAGACAAAACTTCAATACATATATACATATGCACACACATGTATATAAATGTGTGGATAGGTATATATATGTAATAAATTCATTAAGTAAAACGACTAATAAACATGGCATATTATGCTCAGTTCACATTCCTTGAGATATTATTTTACTTTTGTAAATAAATGTACCAGATAACTAAAAAAAAAAAATCCCAAATTTGCACATGATCACTATTCCCTTGAAATTTTTCATGGTACCTACAGATAAATAATGTGACAAAGATGTGACAAAACAGTATTTGAACTTCCCACTTTCATACTGCATAACAAATTCAGTGATTTAAAAGACAAATTAGATTGGGTAAGGATCTATGATATATTTACTATATCGCCATGAACAAGTGCTGAACGATCTTTCATCAGTCAGATGTCAGGTATGCTGGAGCACCCTGACATCAGAGGAAGATACACACATGTAAACAAGAGGAGCTGGCTATGTTGTTTACTTCACACAGAACTCAAGAATTTTGTTAAATTCAACAGCATTTCATCATCACACTTCTACAGAACCTGCAGAGAGGAAGGGCAAAGGGTTCTTACACATTTACCAACTTGTCTTCCTAGGGATTATAAAAGGATTTCAATTACAGTATTTATTTCTGCAATATAGAGAAAAAAAAAACAAGTGCACTTGAGCCCATGCATACTGTATGAGAATGTTAACAGTACAATATGATCATCATAAGTAGTATAATAAAAGGCTACATTGCATTAATAGAGTCCATGAGAAAAAATGATCTATATAGAGGCTTCAGTCAATTTAACTAGGTCCTTTGAGAGCCTTCTATCTTCTCTTAGAATGCTTTCATAAAGGTCTATGTTCCTCCCCCACATTAAAGGATCATTTGTTCCCATTTAGACACAGATTACTGTAAGGATCCTTGATCAATAGCTGTATCTTACCCTGTGTTTAGCATTCAGAAAAAAACGGACTCTATAGGATTAACTTTCTATTCACCCCGACAGCGGTGCTCAAACAGTAGGGGACTACAAAAAGGAAAACACAAACTGAGATATGCTGTGGCCAAAAAGTATGATTCAGTTGTTACTTTATTTTTAATTGGACAGAAATTCTTCAATGGAACTAACCAGATGGATGTGGGGCCTTGATGTCAAACTTTCATTAAAATTTTACACTATGCAAAAAATAAAAAAATTATATAAAAAAATATTGTCGTTTTATCTCCTTTTTATTTTCATATATACAATGAGATGCGTTCAGGAATTTCCAAGTGTTTGCATATGACTAATGAAATCTTTTACCTGTGAGGAACCAACTAATTCTAATATTATTCCATATGAGGTTTACACACTAAGCAGTAAGGAATCTTTCAATTAAGTAGGACATAGTCTTCTACACCCAGAAAAAGATTCAAATTTTAGTGGGGAGTTGCGTGTAAACTGTGTCTTAGTGCAATTTCCTCATCTTCTAATATGATGTCTATCCTCTCTGAAACATGTACCCCCTTCCTTCTACATCAACTTGACATATGTTCAAATACACCAAGTTAACATAAATAACACGCCCCTTCTCCACTGAGGTTACATGCAAAATGTATGCCAGGTGCCATAAGAGCAGAATATGCCTCTTAAAGCTACAAAACAATCAGAATAAAGAGTTTATTTCTACTGCACCTCTGCCTTTACTGAAACTCCCATTAGATCTAATGTTAGTTTATTTTTCAAAACATGAAAGGTAAAGTAAATGTGGCATAAAAGTCACATTACCTTAACTTTTCTTTACTAAATGTACTTTTTTGATGGGGTTGTAACTATTATTCCCCTCTCCTATGAACCTGCTACTCTAGAGACTGCTTTTCCTGTCAGCTCAGCCTTTACAGGAATGTTAAAAGAGCCCTACAGAGCCTCAACAGTCGTAACACAGAACCAGTTCCACCTGATTCTCACACATTGCACTATCTCCCAGTGCCAAAACATCCTCTTCTTCCATTGTATCACGCAGTTGTGCTTTACTTGAACAGTCTGGCACTTTTCATTGCTGGCAAATCATCGACTCAGGAACGGCAGGAATCAGCATTCTTGTACATTGGGCCAGTATTCTTCTCAAAGTTGCATGAAGACGCACCAAATCATTTAAGACACACAAACCCTTCTGGTAGTGGTTGAATTACAAGTGAAGATGAGAAGATCCACAGGTCTTACAGATGCATTAATAATCTAATATGTGACACTAGAAGACTGGTGCAGAAATAACAGCATGTGAGTTTGAAGCCCCAGAGAATCTGCCCAAGTAATTAGTCCTGGACAAGCATACACCAGCTTAATAGGTTTGAAGTGTCACCTTTTCTGCAAGGAAGGCGCTTGAGTACAATGTAGTCTCTGCTTATACCTCTGCATCTGCTTTGACCGTGAATGCAGTTTGTTGAAGAGCTCATGAAACTTATTTTGAGGAAATAAGGTTTCTAGGAATCTCTCCAGAAACACGTACACCATTCTCTTATTGAGTTGAGTGTGCTGGAACATTTCGAAGACCCGAAGAATGCCTTTCCGTGTTGTCTCAGCACCTATGATGTGCTTCAGTTCATCTACAAAAATGAAAGTTACACAGAAGCTTAAGCTAAATTGTGCTTCTATGTTAACAAACTTAACCTGAATATTAAGTCTTTCAAATTATGCAGCTTGGAATTTGAAGTAACAGTGCCTCTGTTATACAAAACATGACTAAGCTAAAAGTTCTCTTACAGTAGAAAGGATTTCTGAAAATTACTTCACTTTTACACTATATATGTCGAACAATGTTATTTTATATGAAATCATGCTGCAAAAAACTTCAGTCCTCTAATGAAACTAGATACCAGGTTGGTTCTAAGAGAATTACAGTTGCAAAGTCATAATACATGAGAAAATGTTCAGTGCTTTAATAATTAAAAACCTTTTTATTTAAATACAATTTGTATCTCCAGGTTTCCTTTCAACAATCAACAGGAATACTGACATTAATTCCCGTAACAACGTATGGTAACAATTATTAGGCTTCAACCCCCGACTCACTTACCTGGCATTACCTCCAGTAATTTGGTCTTTCCTGCCACTCTTGTTCTCATTCTAATAGCTTTGTCCCTTCGTGGAACAGTTTCTGCTAAAATGCCGTTGGGCCAAAAAGCATCTCTGTAACAAAAGCAAATCTGTCAAAATACATTAAAATTTTATCAAGTGAAAGGCTCTTTTTAAGCCCTCAAAGCTATTTCATAAAATACAAGAAAGTAATTTACACACAACCTAACACACACTTGAAACATTAGAAAAAAAGATTAAAAAGAAATCAAAAGCAAGAAGTACAATACGTTAAACCTATTAATAGTTAGCATATACTTTTTTAGTACAAGAATCAGATGAAAGAGAATTTTAAGAAAAATTTAAGAAAATATTACACACCAAAAACATTCAAATACCACATGGTCATTGCATAAAATGTATCTAATATTCGCCTTTATCAATCAGCCTCTATTGCCATTGAGAGACTTCAGGCTTAAGTCTATTAAATGTTTCTTTAGATCTCTGACAGCAGTTAACTTATCAACAAGCTAAAGCTGAGATGAAGTAGATCCAGTGTAGTATAAAGCCCATGGCGTAAGACATGCCTTTGTTTGAAAAAGTATTTAGCCTCAGTGAATGACATTCTGCTTCTGAGCAAGAAGTGTACATTCTTTCTTGATTTTATTAAAGAATAACAGAATATCTGTGAAGCATGACCCTTTGGCTAATAGGCTACTCTATCTCTTGCACCCCATCAAAAAAAAAAGAAAAAGGCAAGGGCAGAAGTGGCTTTTGCTCAACAATATTGCAGAAACCATTGATACTTTTAGGAAACAGAATGACAGAGCATTTGATACATTCAAACTCAGACTTCAGTTCTGTTGTATCTGCCCACATGCAAAACATATTAGCTCAGAGCTGTGGGGTTTTTTCCTGTAATAATTGTTTACCTTTCACGAGAAGGTAGGTACATGCCTTCAGCAAGGTAAACAAGACACTTCATCCAGTAATAGGATGAAATCCGTAAGTATACCCATACTCTAGCTCTTTTAGACTGGTTAGCAAAGAACTTCCTAAGGAAGATGAGAAAACTCAAAAATATTCTTCATGTGACACTACTCTCTCTCACTTTACACACATAAAAACAGTGTATGCTCCAACTAGAATTCTGTAATAATACTCTCCTCACATAAAAGGAACAGGAAGGATACACAGATATTAGACATCGATTGGCAAGTACTTCATGTTTATCATCTGTGATAAAAGACATACCTGAAGCGTTTCACCGCATCTGCTACTTGCTCAGGAGATGTCATCCAATCAACATGATCAACTATTTTTCTAAAATCAAAGCAACAAGTCTCTCATTTAATTTTTAAAACAGAGATCAAGTAAGTATGGCATTTTAAAGAGAACTCTAGGGCAAAATAAGTATAATTTCACCTTTCTCCAACTCCATAAGCAGGTTATACAAAACTTCACGGTCAGAAGGCAAACACTGATTGTCAAGACAGAAGTCTAAGCTCAGTGACCACCCAAAGCTAAAGTGATGATAGCTTTTTTTTGTTTCTACTTTTTCTTTTTAAGTAAATGTACTAAGCAGTCTGGAAAATTGATGTTGCAACTCAATTCAAAGAAATGTTCTGCTTGTAGAGCACTCGTCTTCATGGAGCACTCTTCAAGTTCTGCTTCTGTAAGCAAAGAACCTACTTAAAATCTCAAATTACCATACTTATGTATGCAGTTCATAATCTTTAACAGGAGATACACACTGGTCATAAACTCTGACCTTCATTCATCAACATACACACAACTCAATATCCTTAAACCCCAAGAATCTGCTAGGGCTGACTACTGGCCTGGCTGCTGAACTAGAGGAAGCTGTGAGTATTTGGAATAGCTCCAAATGCAGAACATCTGCACACATCTCTGCAGAAAGAAAACACCAGCCTGTGCACAAACTCCGCTAGTTATACTACAGTCTGAAAACAGCAAAAAGGATTCAGAGTTGTTCAACAGGACAGCATGTTTTTAGAAGCTGCTGTTATTACATGGCTGCATCACTACTGGTACCACAAGAACTGTCTATACGTTTAACAGTGATGATGAAAACATCAAAAATTTACTTGTGAAGGGTAAAAAGTAATGATATAATGAGCAATGTTCTTCAGAAGTAATAGGAAATTACTTCTCGCCTGCCAGAAATTAAGTTTTTGATTCATGGCACTAATCCAAAGTGATAATTTAGTGCTAATCCTGTTTCAAGAATTTTTTTCGTTCTGCATTTTTATTTACTTTTCAGAAACAACTTATTAGAAGGTAAAGCCTGGAAACAGTAGATTTCTAAGCTGAAGGAAAGAAACATTGCTTATTTAGTACTAGTAATTTGCTTTGCATTTGCATGAAAAAGGGCCTATGTGAATTATAGAGAACACAGGTGGCAGAACAGACCCCCAGTCCTTTCTCTTCTTTTCAAGTATGACAGCAAAACCTTAACACAGCAGCTCCGCACAGTTCACATAATTTGACAGTGTCAGCATATTATTTGTGGCATCAAAGAGGTGTAAACAGAAATAGTGCAGAAAGCAATAAATAGAATTAAAACCAAAAAGCATAGTGTAAAACACAGAGCAAGAAGCACAGACACCATCAGTGTTAAGTTACATTCAGAGAAACGTGAACTCTTGTTGATAATGTGAAAGCTCTTTCGGAAGCTCTCCAGCATAAAAGTTACTGGAATTTGTCTTTAAGGAATGTTCTGTGTTTATCTCCATTTTACACCACATCTGTGCTTGGTTTATTGACCCTCTTCAAAGGGAAGTGCATGCAGATCTACACCACAATAATTTAGTAATACTAAAAGGGATTTATACACACATTCTACACAGTCTCACTCACACAATCGCCCTAAGAAAAGCATTACCTATTAATTGTGTCACCATATGTTGCTCTAATAAGTTGCTGAAGCAGATTTTTTATATTTCTTCTTAACCACTGATTTCTTTCCTTTAAATCAAAGACTTCATCCATAAGGAGGAGCATTACTCTCAGAGGAATATTGTCATCCACCTGATCAAGTGAATAAAAAGTATAATCAGTAAATTTTTATTTAAGAAAGCTACAGTTTTAGTAGCTACTTCACAGACCAAATACTTCCGTATAAGGAGAACAATGCCAGAAATATTTTGCTCTGTATTTTACTGGAATATGAAATCTTCACTAAATCTTCTGTAACATCACTGATAGCAAAGAACGATAAAAATTAAAAGATAAACTCGGCTCAAATCCATTGAAGATTTAAAACAAGACAAAAACAAACAGTTTTTTCAAAGTTGAACAAAATTAATATTAATACAAGTAATAGGTCCTAAAGAGAGCTTGTCCCTGACGTCTTCCTTTAGCACCTGTGCTTTCCACTGCCTAACATGAAAACTCTGGAAAGAGCTTCGGTTTGGCATCTTTTTCTTATGGATGCGCCATGCCAAATTCAGAACCTCCTAAAAACAATGACATTTTGCTGCAATGAACTGCCCTTTATTTGAATATCATACCAACCAGCATGGCTATTAAGTGCTTTTATGCTTATAGATTAAGAAAAGCATCATCATTTTACTACTTAATAGAAGACGCTATACATACTGGCTTATAAAACCCAAATTTTGTGGAAATCCTAAACCAGAGGATTCACTAACTTTGGATGGCATACACTTGCAATAACTGACAACATTTTTTCAAATATTAAAATATGAGCAAGAGTTTACTAAATTCTGTCGTATGAGATTATTAGATTTTCATCTTATTTGTTATTAACGTTTCTCTTATAGTATCAACTGTAGTTTCTCACGGACTGCTTATATGCCAAAACAGGAGCCTACATATTGTTAAGCTATTGCATAAAAGATAGCATTTGGAGTTAAAGTCATATTGCACAAGACACCACAAATATTTATCTCATATACAGCATATTAATTTGATGTTTTGACCGATTCATTATTTAAACTTTGTGTTTACTACTAAAAACCTTATAGAATACCAAGCTAAAATTAAAATTTTACTATATCCTCAGCAAAATGTATTTAAAGAGTGAATGTTCTTTGGCTGTTTGCTTGTTTTAAATAGGATTTTTAAATTCTAAGCATAACATTCAGAATTTTGTTTTGCATTTTAAACCTGATACAGCTCTACCTGGAAGAGTAGCAGTTTGCACTATATTGTTAATCCTACACTGTAAGCAGTAGCAAGATCTTATAGCTCTGTGGACTGCACAACTACATCTCTAAATGAAACACAGACAGCGGATCCATAATTCAACTGGAGATTTTACAGATCCATGCCTCACTTTTACAGTGCTTCTCCACATTTAAGAAACAGGAAATGTAAAATTCTATTCAGACTGACCTATTTTTTGACTGATTTAATGACTAAGTTGTGAACGCGTCTTAAAAGAGCAGCTTGAGAGTTGAAAGGTTTTACAACATTTGAAATTCACCTTTCAGAAACCTGGTGTGTTAACTTAGAAGCTTTCAAGAACTGTAGTTTCTATTCATTTTAGAAAACATCAATGAAAATATTTGCAGAGAAGCCGCTCATATACTTCAATGACATTGTTTTGGTTTGCCTGTGAAAAACAGAAGCCTTGGGACTATCAAAGATATATATTTGTAATTACAAACTTACAAATACAGTCTGATATAGTGAAAAATAATGGTGAAAAAGATTCCAGAAGAACTAAAGGCTGTGTTATTTGAGCAAAACTACATCTATCAAGTCATCATGCCATCATAGCAGCTATACACAGAAAGACAAACTGGAATGCTTTGATGTGACCAAAAAACCCAAAATGTGAAGGGCAGAACAGGTGCAGATTTATGACCATAACAAATTGCACATAATCACTGGTAATCTCCTGGCCTTTCTGTCCCACTTAAAAGTTTTTTTCCCAATTGTTTTCACATATATGATCAATATTTCAATCAAAACAACAGCAAAATACCACAGCTTATGAAAACACCAAGAGCTTAAAATTCACTTTCAAGTTTCTAATACTACTATTTTATATATTTTAGGTATGCACATACTAGAAGCTTACTGTTTAGGAAAACATTTGGAAGGTTTTTTTCCATAAAAACATAGCAAACACTACTTCTGATCCATTAAACAAATGCCCCCTAAAAATGTCACATCAGAAATCAGAATCCATAAAATGCCAACTGAAATGATGCTAACAGTCTGGTATCATACATTCTTTTAACAGACAAAAACACGAGGAAGGAGGAAAAAACCAAAACCAAAGAAACCCTCATCCAGAAAACACAGAAGCAGTAGCACAGACACTAAGTTATTCCACTGTTGTGCAAACCATTTTAGTACTAATAAAATGTTAATTTTAGAAGGAAGCATCTATGTTTCTTTTTAAAAAGCTAAAAATCTTGTAATTGCCTGGTATAATATCAGAAAAAAATAAATATGTAGTTTAACATAAAATAAGTAACACATTGATTTGGTTTTAGAGAGGCCAACTTTGAATTTGTCCGACTCACATTATCATCAATTGGTGCTGCAACACGGCAATGTTCAGGATCTGAATAAGTTTTCTGGATCAAAGGAGGCACCTACAATGAATAAAAGGTAATGTTTATGAATGAAAATATACTTTAGAATGTCAATAAAAACATTGTTTTTCATAATAAATTTGGTTAGGAAAATGGAAATCAAACATATAATCAAAAGCCTACATACTACCACAGATGAGTATACAGCAGTCCTTTCATCTTGCAGCAAACCAAGTCTGTACGTATTATCCTATAGCTATCAAAGTTATCAACACCTTTAAGACAATCCACATATATTTTCTCAAGTGCCTAATGTTTCGAATGAAAAAAACCCAAGAAATTCATATAGGACTGATATTTCTCTTGGTATTTCCTCTTGATCTTAAGTACTGCCCAGCCCAGGACTTCCCAGTGAATGTAACTGCAGATACAATATATTGTTAGTCACACCAGGGAAGTTACCAGCAATGAGAAAGTCCAGAGCCAGTCATTTTACCTCACAAGTAATATAAAAACCCAAACAACCAGAAAAACAAAAGGAAAAAGTCCTCCCCCACCCCACAGATTTATTATTCCATTTCATGGTCTAAGGGTTAACTCATCTTGGTTGCTGTCCTACATCTGCCACATATAAGTGTTGTGGTCACACCAAATAGAACAATCCCTGATCACAGACCTTACAGCTACACAGAGAAAGCGGAGGGTAAGGGAAATGAAGTTAAGATGGACATATTAGGAAGATTACTACTTTCACAGGACTTCTAGATAGCCTGCCATGCAACCATTCCCCATCTCTAAGGGATTATGTTTTAGGAATATAAGATATGAGGAAAGATGACAGGAAAGACACAAGAAAAATTAATTAAAAATTCAGCAAAGAATAAGCAGAAAAGAAGATAACTCCTTATTCTACATTTCAACATATATATTTTTTTCTTTTTCTAATGAAAGCAATAGATGCAGCAAACTAACTCTGTGAGAACAGTTAGTTAAAATCAGTGACTCTCATATTCTTCTCAGTGGCTGCACTGAATTAAGTGAAGGACCACTGTAACAGACTGCAGATGTCATCTTAAAATGTGTTACTTAATAGCAAAAAAACCTTCATGTTCATAATATAATGACTGCTGAATCTTATTAAAAAAAGGGTGTAAGCATAATCCAGATTGCTCTTCTGTCTAATGACTTGACTCCTCATTATAGTATACAACATAAGTTTAAGTGAGTTGATAGCTAACCTCCTATTAATTTCCTAGTATGTTTTAACTACCAAATACATTCTTACCTTGAAAAATGATTGCTTTATGTCTTGTCCCAATCTCTCTGACATTTTACCCATGTTGTCTGACATTTTAGTCATTCCCTCTGCCAGGCTGTCAGGGAGAGACTTGACTGCATTTGATACATTTCTCATAGAGTTACGCAGTGGGTTTACAAATGTGTCCATCTGAAGAGGAAGATGTTTAACCACAATTGTATAATCTGAGGACACTAGTACATTAATACACTATGAGAAGTATCATACTGTTCCAGAGAACAATATCATGAAGAACAACTCAAATTGCTTAACTTCATTACAAAATGCAGAATAAAGTTTTAGCTTCACTTTGATTTATATTTCTTGTTCCTTACAGCCCTACTGTAGCTATCTTCATCTTTCAAGAGATCTTTTTCCTAAATCATTTCCATTTCCCATGCCTCAGTTTTTCTTAGCATGAATTTCTTTTCCTTTTCTTCTCCATTCAATGCCATGTCTCCCTTCCAAGTTTCCTGCTTCCAGATGTTTCAGATCTGCTTTCAACTCTTCATCTTCAAAACATGCCTCTTAAATACCACTGCAGTAGTATGTTTTAATATCATGGCAAGTATAATTAAAAAATATAAAGTAGTTCCATAGAAACTGTTACAATTTTTCTTGCAGTATATACTCTAAATTCAGTCCAAACAGAGGCAAAAATACTAGTGTGATGACCTTTAAAAGTCAAGTTTATGAAGAACATGATAAGCTAGAAATCTTAGTCATTACATAAACCTTGATAAATATTTAACTGTTTCATTATTAAATACTTAAGGTATACAGGTAGATCAACAACTTGAAGTGACAATACAGTTGCAGATGCTTTTTATATCAAAATCACTAGAAGTTTAGAAATAGCTATTTTTGCAAAGCAGATGCCCACACAAACTGGTCAACTAAACAAAGAATCACTTGTCTGAAGAGAGTTCTGGTGGCTTAACAAAAAGGGTGCACAGCTCAGGGCTCCATATTTGACCAATGACTGCTGTTAGTTAAAACATCACAGCTGCTTTTGAAGGGAAATGCATTTCATCTTTTTGGCTGAAGAGTGGAGAGCATGGTAACAGCAGCAAATACAGAGAAAAGAACTGAAATAAGAAACTAGAGGGAATGAGACTACAGAAAAAAAAAATCACGGGTATCTGACAGAAAGTAATTTGTAGTGAACATATTTTAAAGTAGTTTTGGTGCAATACACTGTTTGATTTGAAAATTCTATTTCCGTGTCACACTAATAAGTTTACCTGGTATAAAACCAGTAAATTTTTGGTTCCCTATGTCCTCAGATACTCTACCACTCACAAAGTATTGAAGCAACTCACCAGCAAGTTGTTTTCAAAGTGCTATATAGCTGTTTAATATCAGCTTAAACATCTCTGTTTAATGGAATCGTTGCACTAATTAGTGTTCTTAAGTTTTCTTGGCAGTGCAAAACATTCTTACCTTCCGTGCAAAATCCCCCTTCCCTTTGCTGTAGGCTTTATTCTCCAGGAAGTCATACACGTAATGGGCTAAAGCTGGAGAAGCTTTCATCATTTCAGGATTTAACAAGAGCTGAGGAAAAAAATTTTTAAAAGCTGCTTTTTAATAAAAAATGAAAAAGGCTATAGCAGTCGATTTACTAAAAGTTTAGCATGCATAATCAAAGACACTACATCTTGCAATGTATTTTTTCGTTTATTCTCTGAATTTTATAACATTACACTATTCTCAAGATGAAAACAAAGTGCTTCTTGGTAATTCCCATAATTGACTAGTATGTTAATTATAGCACCTCACAGAAAAATATACACCCTTATCACCATTCAAACTGCTTCTAAAACTCCAAGAAAAAAAAAAAAAGCTGTGACTGAAAAAATATATCTATTAAGACTGGGGTGCATATGCCACAGAAATTAAAATAGCTATGACTGGAAAAACGTTGCTATTAAAAATAGGGCACACAAAGAAAAAAATATATTAGTATTCCAAACAGCACAATCAGATTTCACAATTTCTTATTCATTTTCACCATTTCTTGTTAACATGCCCATTGAGTTGGTTGACAGACTTTAGTGCTAAATGACCAGAAAGTAGCTATGAAAAAGAGAGCTTCATTTAGTTGGGCTGATACAGGCCGTATCCAAAGGGAGAAGCTGTGTGGTTTGCTGCATGGCCAGAATTGGTGCCACGTCCATCCTTATGCAATGGCACAAGGGAAAATAACCACAAACACGAGTGTGATGTAAGAATGAGTTACTAGCATAGAGCTCCAAACCAACACAACTGGAACACCATCAGCTCAGAGCTGGGACAGAACTCATTGAGAATAAACCAAAACAGCAAAGAAAAGGCAAACTTTAAGATAATATGAAGTTCTTACAGTATACTATTTAGGATTGTGTACGACCTACAGCACAGCTGCTTTTTTTTTTTTTTTACCTCAGTAAAAAGAATTAAAACCAAAAACACAACCACAAAAACATAATAGCTTACCTGCAAATATGCATTTAAATCTTTTTTCCTCTTTTCCAAAAATTCTCTGTCCATATTGTTAAATGTCTTTTTGCCAGGAAGTTTCAGTATATTTGCAAGGTTTTCAAACTAGAAAAAAAGAGAAGATTTTTTGTTCTTTTTTAAGAGTTTCAAATCACAAAATAATCTCAGAAATGACAGGGGTCATTACATTCACCTATTCTTATCTACCATGCAACACCTGAAAAATAATTTCTCCCTCAAGTCCAGAACTCAGATTCCTCGGAAAAGTGAAAATAAAAGACAGATCATCAAGAACAAATGCATGAAAATTCTGAGGCAACTGCCAAAGGTAAAATTTAATTTCTGAACACACACACACACACACACATGATACTCACTTTTGAAATACAGATTAGTGTAGTGTGCAAAAGGTTTAAACTCAATATTTATCATTACTATTTGGGCAGAAGTTAGGAAGGTTATGAGACTACATCAAGAGAACTTGCAAATTTTTCTAAAACATCTTCCCTTTCCTCTCCTGATCAAACCTACTAAGGTAATGATTAAGCTTTTATCCCTGGAGCGGATGGCAGCTCCCAGTTTACACATAGGTTATCACACCATGCTTGACAGGCCATCACCTGTGCCTTTTCTACAGGTAATGACAGCAACTGGCACTGGTTGACATGTCTTTCGCTATCCCAGTTTTACAGAAAGAAAGTGTGTTCCACGGAAGTAGGAGGGAAAAAAGAGGCCCTAACACTTAAGAAAGTTGAAAATTTTTGCTACAGTGCATAAAAATTAAGAAGTGACAAGAATAAAACTCAAAGAATCAGGATTATCCACATACAGAATCCAGACTTCCTGTAAATAATAAATAATACTGTTAAGGTGATAAAGAGAGAGAAGTATAGTATCTAGGATCTATGAAACAACCTGGAAAAAGGTGGTGTCCTTTTTGTCTCTAGCAAAGACCACAAAATTACAGATTTAGTGAGAGATTGATTCCATTCAGTCCCTGCAAAGTGCCTTTTTGCAAAGACTTCATTGAACTTGGGAAGGTCACAAAGCTCATATGACATTTATGGTCTGTAGAAGCACCAAAGAATAACTACTTCCAAACTCACTAATCCCATTCCCTTACAAAAAGGTCACATGTGAAAATAACTGAACAGAAGATGGTCTAGGTGTTTATTTGGATACTTGTATCTAGATTAACAAAAAAACAAAACAAAACAAAAAATCAAAGAACAGCCTCTATTTTAAATATAGTATCTACTTCAAATTATATTTCTTACATTACTGACTAAAGAAACTGGTGCGAATCTATTCAGTACTTCAAGGAAAAAAGCTCATACAGATACTATACACAACTAACTTCAATTCCATTTTGGATCAAGTATCTATTTCATCTGAAAAAAACACAAACAATAATCTCTGCCCTTCCTATTAATTTTAAATAAAAGATTCTAACCTTCACCCTCAGCATGTCAACAAAAATGTCCCAGACAAGCACACCAGAGGGGTGTTCAGTGTATCGGTGACATTCCTGTGCCCCTAAATCCAGTAGAGGTGTCCATTTTCTTGTTGAAACAAAACAAAGTTGTTGGGAGTTTCTGAAATGCTACAGTAAATCACAGGAATCTCCTCACCTTTCGCAATATTATTGTTCTAGAATAACATTTCTATTTTCTGTAAATCCAAAGAACTCATATTATAGTAAAAAGAAATTTCTGAGCTTTAAACTTTGAAAATTTTTGCTTCTGCCACTTTTTTCTAGTCATTTACTGGCAGGTCAGTTTTAAATGACTGCCCCATACCAGCAGAACATTAACTCCACTATAACATCCATGAACCCGTAACTGTTTCAGATCACAAATTCTTCAAAACAGTGAAATGATTGAAAAAAAAAGAAAACCAATGCAAAAAGTCATATTCCAAATTTACTGACAGCACACTAAGATAATCAGAAATTAAAAGAAAAGTCAGGCTCTGCTTATAATACAAATATTCAACACAAAGTTTGCCTAGTTTTAATAAATCCTCCTTTGTTTTTACTACTGTTATGACTGTGCTAACCGACCTGCACAGAATTTGTTCTCTGTGCCTCTCTATTAATAACAAGCAAAGGGATACAATCCAACACTTCTGACTAGTTCAAAGGTTATATGCAGTCATATCTGACTTCTCCAAAACCTTGGTTTAAAAGCATTTCACCTTCCTCTTTTAAAAGCACTGCATTTTCAACACTTTTTCGTGTCAGCAGGTTCTACGTTGTACCAGCTGCTGAATTACAAGTCTCTGTTTATTCTTCTTTCATCTTAGGAGGCTTAAGAGTCTGAAAATACAAGTACAGCAATAAAAGGCAGACTGTCTAGCTGTACACTGAACTGCCAACAGCTGTCCCTTTTGAGACCCCAGCACTCCTTAACGTTTCACTTAAAACCTAAATACTTATTTTCCAAGCTCAGTTTTTATTTCTTAATCTCTGTGACAAATATAACAAATAAAACACACCACTGTTTGAGACCAGTAGCACTTCCGTACAAACATTTTAAGTAAAATTAAGCAAATGGGGGCTAGGGGAAAAGCTTTCTAAGTTCCATTTCTATTTGTTAGAGCAGCTATATTGCTGCTCTAACTACATACACATGCACCTGTAAACTGCTCCATATGAATAATGTACAATACAAACGGTACGAAAAGTACACTTCAATGGAAAACAGCGTATTGCTGTAACTCCACATCTTAAGGCACTTTGAGAAAGCCAATGCTCAATGCCATACCATCATACGGAAAAAGCACCTTCCAAAGAAACCTTGAAAGATTTATGAGATTAATTACCTGCTCAGTGATCCTCATGTGAAAGTCATGGAAGTCACTGTAGCGTCGATATGTCTTCCATGTCTCTTCGCCGTTTGGATTTCGCCGATGGACTGTGATAGCGTACAGCGCGTATGTCTTGCCATGGTCATTACACACTCCTGCCACAGCATATGGGTCATAGTCAGCATAGACTAGTAGTTTAAAAACAAAAACAAAAAAGGAACAAACAGAAAAAAGGAAGACGGAAGGACACAAACGTGAAGTGAAGAAATGTCTGGAATGACAGACTTGAGAGACAAAAATGGACATGCAAGCAGAAGAATAAGCCATCCCTTTATCCAAAACCCTGCATAAGTGACACCCTTCAGAAACTTATTACGTCAACTTAAATAGAGAGATTAAGCAGCCTTAGAGTTGGACAAGTTTCACTGACATGCAAAACATAAAGCATAGAAAAAGGTTTCAACTTATAAGAAGAGTGAATAGAGCTTTTAAAAAATAATTTCAACCTAAATAACTCAAGATAGAGGTGAAAGCTGTAAAATCAGAAGAAATTACAGTCTGCTGAGTGCACTAATGATATTGAAAAAAATTGGTTCGTCAAAAAAATCTGTAAATACAAGACAGTGCTAGCAGGTTGTAAGCATTTGGGTTTGTTATCAACATGAGCTGTTTGTTATTAACTGTAAGATAAAAACCACCACCCACACTATTTATGTATAACTATATATATACACACACATATGCATTCTGTATGTGCATTACATTTATATAACGTATTTTGTATGTGCACACACACATTTTATGGAAAGAACACATCCATCTTAAACAGAAGTAAACATCTTTTTGTTCTCCATTGAATATTTAATTTCTCATGGACATTTGTTCACCACAGAATCCTGCCAGTATAGAGTTTGTTTCAAAAATTTTCATTTCATCTACAGAATAACCTAGAACCAATATTGTTTACACTGCACAACACGTTAGCAATTTAAAGAGTATATCTCAAAATATTGAGCCAATATCCAATAGCAGCAATTTTCCAGTAGCTAGATTAAACTGATTTTTAATCCAGTTCTGTGAAATTTTCCATGCACCCATAAAATACATTTTTACTGACAAATGTATTAGCTGCAACATCTGTTGTGCTTCCAGCTTTGATTCCTCTCAAGTATAATGCCAAAGTCTGAGCAGCCAGGGAGCGGAACCTCTAGAATAGGGGGGAGCTACTTACAATGTAAGAATTACTCCCTAGCAAGGTGCACAGTGGGCACAGAACTTCTTTGCCATCTGTCCTCTATAAGAATGTTAAGTGCTGAACCCCAAGAGAAAAAAGCAGGCAGTCAGGATGTTGCTAAAAGACTGCCCAGAGAATGGAGCTGGGAAAGCCCAGTCCCAACGACAGGGAGCAAGCCCAGTTCTCGGAATGCCCACTGACCACCTTGCTGTGGTCAGACCACATCTCAGGGGCACTGTTGCTCAGCTGCACCTTTAGGAGAATCAACCACTTCAGGGCAGGAGTGGCAGGAAAAGAAAGAAGTTGTCCCTGCCACCGCTTATGTTACAGCCAGTTAAACAGTGTTTGTTTTGAAACATGAGACAAAGTGAATCCTCAAAGATGATGGAACAGACCTTGTTTACACCCCTCAAGCACAGTAAAGAGTAACCATCAGCAGAGGAAAGGAGCCTGCACACAGATGCAAGATGCACCTACTGCCTGTAGCATCCAGAGAGCAGGAACTCATATTTCTTGTTCAAACACGAGGTGAAGAGCACTAAGATTGCCAGTTTAACCCTGTCTTACAGCATGACCTGGTACATATCCCCTGGTTCAACTGGGCTATTAAGGACTCACAGAGCCCAGTTGATAGTTATCAATACACACTGCCATCAAGATTATGAATTGAACATAATTTGTGTGGTTCTAAGTTTACCTTTTTTCTTAGATCAAAACTTCAGAGTTTAATTCAGAAAAAAAGTATCACATGTCATTTTAATTAAGAAGCTAAATTGTGATTCTTAACTTTCAAATTATTTCTCCCCTTCTCCAAAGACTGACTACATGAGACTTGCACTCACACTGGGTTGGAGGAACAGAATTCAATTAAAATATCAGGCAGCTGAATTCTTGCTCACAGCTCCTGTGTCCGCTATATAAAGATATAGATTTAAAACTCTATTGCATAGAAAAATCTACCCCAAATAAGTACCTGAAGATTCATTCACAATTTGATCACCCAGTGCAATCTCATCTAACTAGAATATTTGCAAATAATAACTGAGAAGTTTTTGCTATTTATTCTCATTTAGTATTTTTTTTTATTACTAGGCAATTGTTTTCAAAAGACAACCAAAAATGCCACCACTGTAAAGACTGAAGCGACTACCTTAAATGAACCTAAGTCAATATGGAAACACAAAGAAATAGGTGAAAATATTATAGTAAGAGAAGTAACAGTCAAGAGTTAGAATTGTGTGGTTAGAAAAAATACAGGTGCTTTTTTGAATTTGTTCTTCAAATAATTGTTAAAATAAAAGCCACTCAAAATTAAGTTTAACGAATGATTCTCCAGAGATGTGAAATAATAATACCATAAACAACAAAAATTAAGTCACGTTTTAAGTACAGACATACAACTTGTGACCTACAGCACCAATTCTGTAAGAATTTCCATTACCAGGGCTTCATGGGAAATATGAATTCAAATGTTTTATGAGGTTAAAAAAAAAAGCGAAAGCATTAGGATTTCAAGGGCCTGTAAATATCAAAAAACTGAAAACAAATGGAGGAAAACAGGTAAACAGCCATCGTAACAGATTCACTTACCAGTATCTGAGATGTATGCATGAAGCTGAACTGTTTCATCAGAAGGGACATTTGAAAGGTCATCTAAGGACTGCAGGGTTGGGGAGAAAGAAGAAACGAGCAGAGAGAATAAGACTGCAGATACATCTGAGAGATGCTTTTTGATTCATCTATTTTGTTTTCAAACTTTCCATTCACTACACTAATAGAACAGCTTAATGCACTGTAACATTGCAAACAAGTGTTGCTATTACCTGGTTACTAAAGCCTTTTACGGAGGGTATGGTCCCTCATTTCCCCTACCAGTTTCACACAGTTCTGTGGTCACTCTAACATATTTGCCACTTTTGTTTGATTTCTTAGTTTCAATAGAAAAAAACCCCACACACTGTGGAGATGCAGGTGTTGTATACTAAATCTTTCGTATACCATTCTGTTTTCTTTCAACTGACTTTAAAGCACTACACAAAAGTTACAGTGTAGTAAAAGCTGAATAATTTCTCTGCTGCATGTAAAAAGAAGCAAACTCTTTTCTCAGAAATATTTTCCCTCATAAAAAAATGAACAGGTATATCATCAGATGGCTAAAATCCTGTCTCCCTATGCAGTGATTATTGACATCAAAAGAGGCCTAACAGGTCTCTCATAGCAGCATTTTTATTATTTAAAATTAATACATTCGACTACTAAGATTTAACAAATCCCTGCAAGATTTTTGAGTGAAAAACTCGTAGCTACTGAAGTAGGGATTGGGATCCCAGCTTCTTTATATATTTTACTCCTAAACTCTAAAATTCTTCAGATACAAATTCAGAATGAAAATGTAGCTATCAGCTATCTTTTATAATTTAACCAAGCCAGTTTAATAGCAAATTGCTACAAAAAGTTACCTAGAATGGGACCTACTGGCTAGCAGATTAGTCCACCTGTGTCGAACTAAAACCTCATTAGGGGAGGCCTCACCATGGCTACAGCTTCCTCACAAGGGGAAGAGGAGGGGCAGGTGCTGATCTCTTCTCTTTGGTGACCAATGACAAAACCTAAGGGAATGGCAGGAAGATGTGCCAGGGAGGTTTAGGTTGGACATTAGGAAAAGGTTCTTTACCCAGAGGGTAGTGGTACCCACAGGTTCCCCAGGGAGGTGTCACGGCCCCAAGCCTGACAGTGTTCAAGAAGAGACTGGACAATGCCCTCAGACACATGGTATGAACTTTGGGGTTGTCATATGCAGGTACAGGAGCTGGATTTGATGATCCTTGTGGGTCCCTTCCAACTCAAGACATTCTATACACATCAATCAAGTTTCCAAACTGTTCTGTTTCCTTGAACTTAAATCAATTTTATGTGATAAAACATAGGTTGTACTTGAAAACATAAATTATTTAAGACTCTGCTCTTGCCTCTTCTTCACCTGAATCTTTCTCATCTCCATGATGTCCCAACATAACACTCCACTCCTTCCTTCTCAAGCTCTCTAGAGGGAACAACTCTTCTCTGCCTCAACCACCTCAATCAGTCTCTGCCTAAATATCCACCATGGAAGGTGAGGGGAATAACCTTTCTGTTATAAAGTCTAGATACTGACTAAATGGCATTGTTAAAAAGGTCTGAATGCACTAACTATGCTTTAACATGTATTGCAGCAAGGTGTCTCCTAAATACCTTATGAGACAGTTTGTAGACTTACAGCACAAAGTCCCAGATTAAAAAAAGGTAGAAGAAAGAGAAGTCTGTTCAGGGAATCTGTTTTGTCACCACATGCCATAGTGCTAAAAGCTTATGTCTGTTCCATGGTAGAACTAATGAAATACTGCAAAAATATTTTGTGAGCAAACATCATCTTTTCCTCAACGATTCTCAAATCTGTAAGTCACTGGATGCTGAAGACTACTCTGGTAAAGTATTGCTATCAGTTGACTGTTCCTATAATCTTCATTAGACACTCGCTTTTGGTCACTGTTGAATATAGGGCTGACGTAGTCCATTCTTAAGAAACTCACCCACGGACAGCAATAACCCTATACAGTGTTCTCTATACTGCAGTGTCTAAATTTCAGAGCAGATTATCACCTGACACTGATTAACAGCAGGAATTTGTGGAAGCTTGGATAAGTGCTTGATATTCTGAGAGCTCTAGGATTTGATTATCAGTAAAGTGGAAGGGATATTATTAAAGAAGACAGGTAACAGTCAATTGCTCTAATATTTTGTTTGCTATGAAATACTGATATTAAGCTCTTGTATTTTCTAAAAGGCATCATTATTTCTTGTTTTCCTGCCTCTAATTCCACTCTGACAGTTCAGTTTTCTTCTTGATAACTGAATGGGGTTCAAGCTGACATACTAACTGCTGTCAGAAGATCAACCCTGTCATTTCTGCTGCCATTCAAGGTCTTGGATATGTAACACCTGTGTAACTCCTATTTACTCAATGCAAAAGCAATATGTATAGCTCACACTATGGATCCATTTAGATGAAATCTGCAAGAGTCTATAAATATTCTACAGTGGGTTTTCTACCCCCAAAATACACCCTACTGGTTTAATATAGTAGATCAATGTATCAAATTAAAAGGCAGAAATTAAGAAGATATTTTTGTAAAGTAACTATTCCTCAAAATAGTTTTGAGTCTCTCTTCCAAATAGTCTTAAAACACATTCTTACAGTGAAAGTATAAACTGCAGGCAATGTATTTTATAATAGAAACTTTAGGAAATACTCAACTGCTGTGGCAAGGCACTATGCAGCCACAATTAATCACAGTAAATGAAATGGTTAAAACTTGAACAGATAAAACCCGGACAGCTGGTATTTAATATAATCAAATACCTTTGACTTTAGGTGTATTCACTGGAACAGAAATTAATTAAAAAGCAAAAATATCACACCACAACCCAATGTTATTTAATGCACAGTTATTAGCTACAAGTACAGAATTTCCCTGACCTTTGAAGTAGCCTCTCCAAGGTCTATTTTTCTTCATGCAACTGACTAACACAAGGGACCTCAACTATGTGTACAGAAATTTACACTTGACATGGATTTCAGCCTGGAAAAACTCATCTACCAGTATTCAAACACCTGTAAAAGCACTGAAAACCCTGAACAATATGTACTACAGAAAGCAAAAAGTTTTTTTGCATAAACACAGTTTTATTACACATTTCTGCTACATTCTTCTTCATCACTCTTTACAAAAACAGTGAATGTAGTACTCTAAGAACTCCAAATTATGTGTATTTATAAAACCAAACAGGGATAACAAAAAGTATGCTTTGCATAAATTAACTGCAGATTATTACTGTTTCTGTGAAAAACAATGAAAAATGTCATTAAACACGAGGGAAAGTCACAAGGGAATTTTAACTTACCAATTAATGGACGTCTTACATGTGCTTCAATTTGATTCCAGAACTTTTTCAGAAATTAAACTGTAGTGAAATAAAACCTCTAGCTTACATAATTTCAACTATTTTATCATGCTTTGCCCAGTGTTGAGGAGAAAAAGTAATAATAATTAAAAACAAAAAAATCCAAGCACTTACCAGATTTATGCTGCCAGTTGGAGACCCATTAAAAGATTCTGGAAACAGTGAGGAAGTGGAAAGGAAAAAACAGGTTAGAAATTTTTTCCAATGTAGAGCCACACAAGAAATAAAAAAGCAAATACAAACTATCATGGAAAATAAGAGACTGTGGCATTGGGCAAAATGTTACGCCCAACACATAAGCACTTCAAGTTCCCAGTGAGGACACGTAAAGAAAAATGTATGTAAGTTTATACAACTACAGACATGAAATAACACTCCAGAGAACATTCCTTTTTAAGCTTCATGAAATTGCTTCATTAAGGAGTCGGTTGAATAGTTAAACAATTTCCATTAGATTTGTACTTCAGTTAACAAGAAGAATGATTTTAATTGCCTTTAAAAGCCACATCTCCTACATACTCTGAATTTCTATTTCCAGGTGAAGAATATAGTTATGTATTAAAACAACCCAGCATGTTGAAGAACCTCAAAAAAATGAGAATGAAACAGTCACCTCCTTATTTTAGCAAAATACTTGTTAGCAAGATGTGAGCAAAAACTTACATGAGATGAATAAAGTTACTACATAAATAACTATTTGACTCCATAAACAATTTACAAAAAAGCACAAAGAGAAAATGTTAATTTAAACATCAGAGATACTACAGGAACTTTTTTATTTCTCAAAAACAGTGTGGATAATTCTCTTATTTTTATTTTAAAGCCGAAAAAATAGTGGGTCCAGGAAATCCACCTTAGAGGTATACAGCTCACCTCCTTCACCATCATCTGATCCTCTGAAACTGGGATCCTTCAGCATATCCAGCTCAGCTAACATACGTATATACAACACATTCTGTTTGAACGAAGGGTAGAACCTTTCATCTCGTAGCATCAATTCATACACCTTATTGAAATAAAAATGCCAACCTTAGCAATACTTATTACATTTTTTAATAAATCAGACAAGCTTTCATAAATTATACTTGACCAACACCTATCTGTGTTTCCTATTATGTGTTTCTGGGTTTTAAAGGAAATGTGAGTCTGAAGTTTCAACTCATGCTTACTCTTAATGGAAAAGTTATAAGGACTAATTGTGCCAGAAGTATAAAAATACTTCTCCAATTAGTGAGACACGCATACATGGGAAGAGAAGCGGCATGTTAGCTGTAAATATTTCTTTCCTCTCCTCTTAACCCTTCCAATTGCACTATAAACATATTTGGTCTCTACACATTTCACAACAGGTTCTCTCTCAGTGCTTCCTTGTTGAAAAACTATAAACGTGGACCTGCAAACAGTATAGGGGGAGAGGTGAAAAGAAGGAAAGGAAGGGAGAAAAGATATCACATACCACTTTCCCAAAAATTTCCAGTTCAGCCAATAAAGTATAACCCTAACTCACAAAGATTCAACCACACCATCTCAAAAAGTTACCTATACAGCCTACACAGTGACAGTATATCTACATACACACATCTATCTGTAGTGCAAATTAATTCATACTAATTTTTAACATGAAAGAGAGCATTAAGTTTGACCTAAAATAAAAACCTCTCAGACTGGGTATATCATTTACTGCCAGAATACTAATAATTCATTTTTTCTTTTTTTTTAATATATATATTGGACTTGTGTGATAAAGTCTATGTATGCGGTTAGTAAAAAGTCTGGTTTATCTTCAGTACTTTCTGCTTCTGAGTGCCACACTGTGCAGGCTTGAAGAAACAGAACAGTCAAAATAACTTCTGGAAAGACCTACAGAATTTAACAGAGTAACATGGTTACATCCACCTTTAAAAAAGAGAGCTAAAACTGGACCAAAATTGTATCACTTAGTTACTCTACATAGGCACGTTTTCACAAACTGGTCTATAAACAAAAATAATGATCCCATAAATTCTAAATTGTGCTTCATAACTAATTTCAAACAGGACACCTACTCTTTCTGTCTATAGCTAAGCAGATAATGTTAAAACAGGTTTTAGGGTTCAGATTTTTGAGTTCCTCCTTTTCCAATAGCTGTAGTGACATTTAATACTCTATAGTATTAACAGTTCTTATGAAATACAAGATGAATATATACATACAGTATATACAGTATATATATATATAATACAGTATACCTTTCTCTGAATGTCATCAAAGATTTCAGGTGTTGGATCCTCATGGTTCAGTGTTTCTGCCAGTTTTGCTACTAAGTTGTCATCAATATTAACTCTCGGAGATGCCTGTGATAAAGATCTAAATCAACTTTTGCAGCATAAAAATAAGAAAGCTTCTATTTTCACAAATTAAATGCAATACAATTCTGCAATTACATAAATAAACTAAATTTCTTCTTGATGAGTATCTCTAGAATCATCTAGAACACACAAGAGGATAATCAGATCACCTCCTCCCCACAAAATGAAGTTCAGAGTTTGTAGTAAAACTCAGAAGTTTCAGGACTAAACACTAAGAATCACCTCAAAAACAATTTATGCACATTATTTTGAAGCAATATCTAACCCAGATTTACTCAGACTTAAAACCAGATTTGATTTATTTATGAGCAGAAAGACTGAGATTCAGAAATGAAGAATGAGCTGGTAAGAAAGTCAATGGATGAAGTTCTGAAGCATCTGAGGAAAGGGTAACAGTTCGTCAATCCTGCCAACTTCTAGAGAGATTACCAGTAGCTGTATGCAGACTTTATCACAGCTACCAGCATCCTAACTATATCAGCCATCAGATTCCTAGTCATTCCCTGGTATGACATATTTCAACCATTCTTTTAGATGGGCCCAAGTTCACACATTTTCCCCATTTTCAGTAAGAAAGATGGGGATCCTGCACTGAAACAGATCCCACATCACTTGATCTACTAAGCACAGCTTAGAGGCTGTATTTCTTGGCTTTGGAACAGCTCTGGTGTTAGGCGGCTTCTGACTTCAACCTGGTGAGCATTCAGTCAACTCAAAAACCCATCAGAGCAAGCTCTGCACAATCTAAAGACCACCATGTCACTAGACTACTGAGGTGGAAAAACAAACTGAAGGAAACTATACGGAAAGAGCAGTATCCTGTAGGCAATCCAGGAGTCTCCTGGAATACACCGAGGATAACTTCTTGAGCCAGGTAACAGACAGACCTACCAGAGGGAATGCAGTACTGGTCAGCAACACCAGTCAGCTAATCAGTGACATCAAGACTGGTGGTAGCCTGGGCCGCAGTGATCATGCACTGGTGGAGTTTGCAGTCCTTACGGATACACATCAGGCAAAGAGTACAATCAGAATACAGAATTTCAGGAAAGCCAACTTCCTGCTCTTCAAGGAGTTAGTCAATAGAACCCCCTGGGAAACTGTCCTCAGGGACAAGGGAGCAGAACAGAGCTGGCAGATCTTTAAGGATTTTTCCATTGAGCACAAGAGCTCTTGATCCCCAGGTGTAAGAAATCAGGTAAGCAGGGTAAGAGGCCAGCATGGCTGAGTTGAGACCTGCTGGTCAAACTAAAGGGCAAAAAGGGAATGCACAGGCAGTGACAGCAGGGACAGGTATCCTGGGAAGTGTACAGTGACACCACCCGGTTGTGCAGAGGTGGGGTCAGGAAGGGCAAGGTACACCTGGAGCTGAACTTGGCGAGGGATCCAAAGTATAACAAGAAGAGCTTCTACAAGTAAGTCAGATAGAAAAGGAAGGTCAAAGAAAGCGTACCCCCAAAGAACAAGACTGGCAAACTGGAAACAACGGCCAAGGAGAAGGCTGAGGCACTAAATGACTTCTTTGCCTCAGTCTTCACCGGCAAGCTCTCTTCCCACACTGCTTGAGTGGATGGACCGCAAGCTGGGTTGCATCTTTCTGCAAACATTTCTTTTTGGGGCTAGGGAGACGTGGGGATGCTGGCAGAGGACAGGGTAAGTAAAAGTGAAAGGGGAAACGACAGCTTACAAAGGGAGAGAATTTTTTATTCTGTCTTCATATTTGCTCTAGCTTTTCTCCATTCTAGAAAGTCAGCTTCTACAGAACACATATCACAGGAAAGTCAGTACCAAAGCCTTTTTAAATGGAGAGGAGAAGAGGTAGACATTTTCTTAGTGCTTGACATAAGGAGAGAGAAGATACACAAGTAATAGCTTTAATGTCAACTTGTAAACAACTTGTGCTACACCACATCCATTTCATATTATTGTAGCCATAACTAATAAAGAAGCATCTGTACAAAGAATAAATTCCAAATAAATTCCAAACAATACAGAAATAAGTTATTCCTACCTTTTCTGATAAATATTGCTCATAAACTCCAAATGCAGCTGCTCTTAATAGCCCCTTGGTTTGATTAGTCTGATGTTTTCCATCTTTCTGTCGGCTTTGAAGTACCTCCAGCTGTTGCTGTGCCGTCACTCTGTATCCTTCCACTGTCATCCAGAAAAACAGATGTGCTTGGCCACCAGTCTGCTGCATGTAATCTACAGAAAAAAGCCACCAAACAACCATAGTTATTGTTGTGCATCTTAGAATAAGAACTCTCTGTGATGTTAACCATATATGGAACTCCAGGATCCGGTTATACTTCTGGAATACTTATCTATAGTTGAAAAATAAAAAGTGCTATATACATATTGGAATAATCAGTAAACAAAATTGTGAGCAAAGTCCAGAAACTAAGGACTGAGTCCCAAAACGCACATGTAAAAAGTGAATCCACCTTTACTTGTGTGGATGTAACCAGCTTGTACAGCATGATACGAGAGGAACTTCAAACTGGAATCCTAAAAAATCATGCGCACCTAACTGCATCAACAGGACTATCACCACCACCAAACAAATCTACATTTTTAATAATGACCATCAGCAGCCCAATTAATTTACAGAAGAGAGTTAAGCATTAGAAAGTATTAAAAATTAATTACACAACTTTAATCCATCTATCAATCTTTTAATTATATAATAAACCTAAAATAGTACATAAATTACTGCTGTATTAAATAGAAAGTCTTCAGTAGCCTTGTAATCCTCTCAACTTCAGCCTAACGTCTATAGTCATTAGTTCCATTAGCTTCAGTGATACCAGCAAAAGACTAACAATTGCAATGTTTCAGTGTAATTCCAGTTATAAACCTCTAAGCAATTATTGCAATTATTCTGTTCTAAACAGAACAAACTTGTTAAGTGACAGACCAAGAGTCATTTCAAGAACAGTCTTACAAAGAGATCAGTATTAAAACAAGCTTGAGACAAGCTTTTGGAAGTACTGAGTACTGTGTTCTGAACAGTTAATTACAGACCGATTTGCCAAAAAGGTTTTGGTTCCCTCTGGCAAGGGGCTTATACACATTTAGCTCTCAGTAGACACCTATATTTAGCAATTTCAACTGTACAGCCTTGTGAGTCAGCATATTCTTTATAAATAAAAAAGATCAGATAAACTAACACTCACCCATAAAAAACTGTAGTGCAACATTGTCTACCAGAATGTGGTCCAGAGGGACTGTGCAAAGTTTTCCAAAGTTTGCTGCCAGTTTCACAGTATCTATTTCCTGTAAGACACAGTTCAGCAAGTTAATAGGCCTTATTTTTTTTATCAGCTTTTAAAACTCCTGCTTACCAGAAAGCAGATGTAATAGAAAATAAATTACATTACAGATAATAAAGCAGCCTCTCAATGATTAGTTATTTTCACAGTCACTAATAAGTGAAGATCTACATCATAAGCTCATGGTCTCTTAACTACTTGCCTTCAAAACAGATGATCTCTACTACATGGGAAGCTGGCTTTTAAGACTGTCATTTATGTAACACTATACAGGTCAAATTAACACCAAAACCCTCACCAACAGCAGCAGTGGCATGAAAACGAATTCACAAGATGAACTAATTTCAGAATTTGACGGGATGCAGGTCACCACAACTTAAATTCATCTCTGCCCAACTTTCTTCTGCTAATATGACATATCTTGGTCTTACAGTATTGCTTCCAGGTGCAGCTGTAGAATACTTGAAATTTTAAAAGTTGGCACAAGATTACATAATCTTGAAGACACATCTAGGTCCAATTAAGAGAGTCAGGAAACTAAGCAAAGTCAAACATTCTGACTCTGTCAGCCTCAAAATATGTAAAACAAAATATAAAAAAAAGAAAAAGTTGTAACACGAGGTTCTTAAATTTAACATCCAGTTTGCCTCAGGCTTTTCGTTGAACTAAAGAGGCAAATATGTCTGACAAAAGGCAATACACTGGGTGTACAAGTGTCCTGGTTTTGTTAAAAAACAAGTTTCTCTTTTAGTGAATTTGCCTGTCAGCTAAAGCCTTCATATTAGCTGCATTTTCCGGGAGAACCAGATGCATGTTTTGGTAAACACAGCAATGGAATGCGAAGTTATTAATAAGCATGGATGTACATCTCACGAGAGGGGCAACGAGAAACTAGTGACCAAGAAACTGACCAACTGTGTATAACATTCCATTCACGTGAATACTTCATCTAAAAGTGGGAGATCATGAGGATCTCATCTCTTTTGCTTATGGCCGACAGGAGAGGACCTTGCTAGTCATCCCTGCGAACTGAGGCCTAGTGAGAGACTGAATCCAGTTCCGGTTGGCTGCAGAGTCCAATCCAGGACTTTGGGTGCTGGCTCTGCAGTTGCTGGGACTTACAAGATTGGTTTTGTATATTTTGTATTATTTTCTCTATTCTTATTAGTAGCATTAGTAAAGCATTTTTAATTTTTCCAACTCTCTTCTCTCTATCCTTTCCCTCCGGATTGCCTGTCCTTAGTGGGAAAGGGGAAGAGGAAGGAGCAAGAGAGGGAAAGCGGGGAAGAGAGGAGGTTAACAATATATCTGCCAGGGTTTTATTGTCACCCCACAATCCAAACCCTCGACAACAAGGCATTGCAAAATAACCAGCAAGTGGTGCCCTTATCTACAAGAGATCTTGCCAAAGACTAAGCTTGAAGCACATAAGGTACACACTGGAGCAGCAAAACAGAACTCGATCTAGGTATATAAACCCAAAGATGCTTTGCATCTGTGTAACATTTTGGTTTAACTCCTGTATTAAGAAGATAAGAGTAGCTTTAAGATATACTGACATATCTAAACTCCTAAAGCCAGAATAAAGAAAACCTCAAAACATGAACCTTTAGAAATTATTTCTATACTTAAATTGCAAATTCAAGACTAACTTCACCTGTATAATGCATTCCTATAACCACATACTTCCAGTAGTGTTTCAAAACGCAAGAATTAAAAAGCTAGACCAAACTAGTAAGTCGTCTGCAACTTCACTCTTTCAGAATTAAAAAAATGTAAACCACTTACTTTTCCTGACTGCAACCTCTGAATTCTTGAATCACATACTTTAATAACATATAATAAACTGTTTATTTGATTTTTTATAGTGTTGATATCTGAAAGCAAAACCAAAGAGGATTAGCAATGCAGATAAGTAAATACATTCTTGTTTCAAAATGTTCTAAAATGTAACACAAAAAGTGACATACCACATATAAAACATATCAGCTTTGAAAATAAGGACTTTTTTCAGTTTAAATACCTTACTGATAAAAGTGAACAAGAAAAAAGATTTTTCTTTTCTGTTTTTCAAAATAACTGGTAACTGACTATCCATTAATACGTAAAGTATTACTGAAATTCAGAACTGCCAGTCAGGCAACGTTTCAATTCAGTGGAAGTACACATACCTAACCAATCTGTCTACAATTAAAAAAAAAAAAACAACCACACACCAACTAAATCAACATATGAAGATTCAAGTTTTAACACTTCTATTTTATACTATGCTGCATCATTTTTTATTTCCTAAATTGTTTTAATATTCTTCAGAGATCATACTGATAAATGCATTTCATATTTTGCACAAGAATACAGCACTAACCATCTCCTGCTGTATCTAGAGATCGAAGATATTGCAGTTCTTCACTTGCTTTATCTTTCACTGCTTCCAATTCTCCTATATTATCGCTTAATTTAATAATATTCATAAAGGCCTCATAGTTACAGTTGGAATCACGAATCTGAAACAAAGTTTTACAGTGTGAAAAACACAAAACAGGTAAAAGCACATGACATGACTCTTCATTAAATTAATTATTTTGATACAGCACTGCGAAGTGGCATTTTGAAAACACTCGGATGCTTCTAAACATTCTTTGTGATGCTAAAATTTTACATGGACTGAGAAAGGTGATGCATGCATACAGTCAAAACCTATTTCACACCATCATTTTCTGTTTTGTGTAAGTACAAAGACACATGGAAAGTGCATTAACGTCCTTAGTGAAGATCTTGTCCAAAACCCAATTAACCTTCCTCTGCTATTAACCAGCTCCTTAGCTAAGTAGGCAGAAATCGGTGAAATCACTGAAGAGGTTCCCTGCAAGAGTACATGCTCCCAGTGTAACGGCTTCTTAAGATACAGGATTACAAAAAGAATTAAACCATTTTACAATGTAACCTTAACCTACTGGGGAGAAAAACAAAATAGGAAATGGCTGAATTAATACAATGTCTGAAACACTAATTCAGATACCCCTGTAACTACTATTAAGCTATTTCAATACATCCTATTTTCCTACTATTGGCATAGGGTAAACCTGCTCTGGAGACCCAAATGACTTTATACTAGTGAAGGAAGCCTGCTGTGCTGCTGAGATCCTGGATGCTGTGCTGTGAACGCAGCACGAAGCTCAGGGGAAGGCTGGCAGCTTCACAGCATGGGCACCCAGGGGCAGAAGGTTCAGTTCTAATGCTGCCCTTGCCATCCCAAACCGAAAATAGTCACTTCACCCACACCCTTCATAAACGCTCGCTGTGATATGGAAATGTAATACTCAGTCTGCACCGCAGAACTGCACTCACATAAGCTGTGCGAGCAGGGACCAAAGCAATGGATATTCTTTAATGGAAAATCTACCTAGAAATCTGCTTTAAAGAAAGTAACAGTACAAGCAACACTTGAACATCAGACATTTTGTGAATATATGAATTTCACAGTGACGAGACAAGTTTGGATTAACTTCTAATTTTATATTGAAGCTTTATAATTTATTGCAAGAAAATTAGTATTAAACTAAGGTGTTCCTAGAAACATGGAATTTAACTTCTCATATTCAGAAATCCATTTTTTTCATTCAAATCTGATTTTATGTCAAAGATTCTAAAAGGAACCAGAATTTGAGTCATCTCTACTTATTACTTTAATTCATGCAACAATCTTCATTTCATAAGTCTTGTATTAAGTTTTTGAAAGCATTTACTCTTCCTTATTTTTACCGCAGCACATTTACTTCCTCATCTCAGAAAGCAATTATGAATATTAATATTTGGGACACCACCATTATAACAGAAAGCTTTATAAAAACCACAGAACTCTATCTTTGGATGCAGCCGGGGGCAGTGCTCAGTAAATAAAGAACGAGGCCAAGTTACAAATAAAGAACATGTGTGGGAGGAAAGGGGAAACAAAAATTGAAAAGCTTGGTCCATACAAGCAGCAGTACTTTTTCATTTTAAAGCTAGATTCCTGTAAGAAAAGTTGCATGGAAACTTTTAGATAAAGTAGAGGTGGCTGGAGTGCACAAAACATTGTACGCATACACCTGAATTCATTCCACAGATCAGAATTTTTACTGTGAACTCTTCAGGGTACATTCAGCGTAGTACTTGAATGCACCTTCTAAGACAAAAATGTAGAGAGAATGTGGAGAAAGGAAAAAGCAAGCAAACAAACAACAACCAAACTCAAACCCTGACTCATGACCTACAAAAGATAATGAACTATAAGCTTAAACTGGCTTTGCAAAAACTCAATAACGTTAGAGTGTGAATGTTCTATTTCTGTTAATTTTACTACATATATTTCTTTAAAAATTGTTAAGATGCATTAGAAAGATATTGAAGACTTTGTTTCTTCTCACTCAGCTAGATTATTAAGGGTTACTACAAATATCCTTAAAGAAAACACACCTTTCCAGAGGCAAAAAGAAAATTAAAAAAAAAAACTTTATTATTTGTCATCCTGGAGGTCTCTTAAGCTTTAAAGGACACACTTAAAAAAAAGGAGTCAAGGAAAAAAAACAACAGCTTTGAAGGTTACTGCCATACTTTCCACACAGATAAGTAGAAGCCAGAGGACTCAACGTTACACTTTGCCATACATCTGTCCTCATTCAAGTTTTGCAAAAAAAACAGTACATATAATATAAACAGTGTGTGTGTATGTACCTGTGTGTGTAAATACATATATAGAAAAAATTCAGTACAACAGCTGTGAGTTCACCATCCCTGCCAATATACCCACTGGTAACTTTTCTACCACACACCTGTCTGCCATGATTACAGGAAACACAAGTAAAGCTTGTTTTTAATTTTAAACATTATATATCTTACCATCCATATGACATACTGATTAATATAATCAGGATCACTGAGCTGGTTTATTAATGGAAGAAGAATTCCTCGGGAGAGGATTTCCTGAAAAACAAAATAGAATAAACAATTTTAATACATGTATTCATAAAGCTAATATAACTGCAACAATTTAAAAATAATTGTGTAAAGCCTAAATAAAAATGTGTAATTACAGAAAATATTCAGTAGGCACTACTGCATTCCCTTCCAATTAACACTAGAAGATGTTAATATCAAGAAAAACAACAATCACTTTGTCATGCTTTTCTAATGTTGCTAGAGCTAAAAGGAACTTCAAAAACATTTCACACAAGCTGTTCTTTGCTATTAAAAACTTTTCAAGATTGAACTGTATTTAAAATCATCTAATATTTAATTTGGTCCGTTTTACAAAACAAAATAAGAAGAGCAGCTCAGATATAAAATTTCTGAAGACATTAAAGCCAAGGAATTGGGATGGTTTTTAGAGTCTGTACTTACCCTGACAAAGTATCGCATGATCTTGTTCTGGAAGTCTCCAGGAGGTAGCAATATATACAGTAAAACCTCACACAGATCCCTTAGGAATCCTACAGAGGGAGAACAAAAAAAAAAAAAACAAACAAAATAACAAAAAAATACTCAGCACAACTATATATTGTCTTATTACACATCTTCTTTCATATCATAAAAAACAGATAAATCCTTAAAATGAAATTCAAATATGCAGTCATATACGTCCTTACAGTCCAAGCATCCCAATAACACCTTTCAAACTGAATATAAGGAGCACAGATACAAACCAAAGCGAGAGAGATCTAGAGTTTCAAAACGAAGACAAAAGAAAGCCAAATTCCAAGAATCAAAAAATTAACTCCAACACATACAGGTTTTTTTTTCCCCTCCTTGACACTTTGCCCAAAAAGGTAATTTTTTTTTTTTCAATTAAGAGTATGAAGCAGTGATATCAAAGGCAGATCTAACAAAAAGTAATAATAATCCGCGAAGTCACCACCTGCATCCCAGAAAACATATTTCTACCTTAAAATTGTTCCAATGAAAAGAGAAAAAGCTATATATACACATAAAGATAGTATTGCTTTGAAAGTAATATGCTACAATTTCAGTGTATTTCATACTGTTAACAGGACTGTTAGTATTTTAATTTAGTCTGCTATACTAAAATAACTTCAGAGGATAATATTGAGAGACCTTCTTCATCTTTGGGAGAAGTGCAGACTAGGTCACGACAGACTTCTTTTTCCATTTCAACTTCAACCTCAAAGAATGTATCTACAAGTTCCTCAGCTTGGTCTATAGAAAAGAAAATAAAAAGAAACATGCTTTTCTGTAAAGATCAGAAACTTGAGAGTAAGCTTGAATTATAAAATAAAGCTAGCTATATTACATACAAGTAAGATACCTGGCTACTCGGATCCAAAGCAAAAAATATTTAACTCATTACATTACCTTTCATCTGATCACCTTTCTCTGCTATTCTTTGCTGAGCTTTTCTGAAAACTCGAAGATGAGTGCCAAAGTCATCAACAAGTCGTGTAGTGAAATAAGGCTGCCAGTCTATTTCCTTTGACCTATCAGAAAAGGGCATCCATGAGAATGAATTATTTTATCCTGAATACAAAGAACAATAATAAATTTCTACTTCTCCTTCAGCCCTGCCAAGAGGCATACTGATAGCAAACATGGAAAAGCAAATAAATAACTCAGTCTCCTAATCGCCTATTCACTGAACACAAATAAAATATTGTAAAACACCACTCTTGCACCACATTAATATTTACGCTTTATTTACTTTAAGGTAAACATTAATATCTGGAAATAGTGTTCAGATTCATCATATTGTCAAATATCTGTGAAAAACCCTGATATACACAGCCTACTAGCATCTACAACCTAAAACTAAAATACCCCTCAGTCATCCTTTCTATCATTTTGAGAGGCACCTAAACAAAATAATTTTCCTCTGAAAATTCTTCTCAGCTGTCTCCAAAGGCCACCAACCAAAACCACCAATAATGCAGACCCATCACCTGTTCAGTCAACAAATCACACACAAGCACTAGGTGGCAGCCTTACATCATTCTTCCAAATGTGCCAATCAAAGAAAAAAAAATATACATATATATATATATATCCCCCTGTACTCATTCTCTCCAGAAGCTCGCAGGATACATGAAGTTAGACATGATAACACTAACCTAAGACTGCTACAGCTATATCCAACTACAGTCATTATAAATACACAATATCATTTTATCTTAATAATAACAATTAACTGTTGCAGCCCTATGAAACAGATTTGGTTTGTACAGAACACCACAACTATTTCTGAAGAGCTATATTACAAGGAAAAAAAACAAACCAAACCAAACCAAACAAACAACAAAAAAACCACCCCACAAAACAAAACCCACACATCAATTTGCTATAACTTGACCTGCTTTGACACAAACCCAGTGGTCGATACTCTTCATGAAGTAACTTTGTCAAACACACAAAAACACTGAAATTGAGTAGCCATGTCCATTTCATGTAAGCACGGGATTGTTTGCTGTAAGGTACCGTTTATTTAGCCCTGTTTTCACTATTTCCAATGCTGCTTCCTAGGGTTTCCATTATTTCACAATTAATGAGATATTATGATAATGAATTTTTCCTAGCATTAAACCTTGCTCTCAATCTTGACCTTCTTGCCAGAAAAGCACACTAATCTACATTTCCCAGTCGGACGGAGGGGATAACAACACCTCAAAATTGCTAAGAAGTTTACTATATTTGGGTGACCCACAATCTCTTCTGAAGAGACAACGGATAACAATCAACACAGTGGAACAAATACCTGAAATCATTACTTGAGAAAGAAAAGAGGAATATAAAAGCATGGGGTACCCGGGCTGAGAAATCAGCCATACTAAAGAAGATAAATAAATTCCCAGGCAAGTTCCCTGACTTCCTGCTACATGATTAAGCAACAGCAGAAGAAAACATGAGACAATTAACAAACTATCCATTTATTCTGAATCAATCCTATTTTTAGAAAAGATTTACACTTGTGACATATTATTTCGTTCCCCAGATTACCATTCCTTTAAAAGTACTCATTGTTGTTACATACTGAAGAGCAATACCACTTTCAAAAGTTATCTGAGGTGATACAGACACTTGAATTAAAGGCTTACAAGTTGACTTACCTTGGGAATAGCCCTGCTGTTTATATGAAACACACCTGCATATAAAAAGGTGATGATTCATACAACTCAATGCTTCAGTTGCAGAAAAAAACGATTTGGTAATTTTAGACATTAATCTAAATTCTGAAAAGGCCATTTTGCAAAAGACCATGACTACACACATCATTCTCCATTCATTCCTTGAGGGATCAGCAACAGACTGTAGTTTTTAGATTATGATCTTAAAATTTTACATGTTCTTTCTGTAAAATGCACTGAACTATGTGAACAGATAAACTTAATCATTTATCTGCTACCACACAGTCCACAGAGGTATTTGCTCACATGCTTGGAAAGCATATAGATGTAAATACACATAATCTTACCTGGCAGAAAACTGAACAAGTGCATACTGAAGAGCCTGCCTGATTTCCAGAAGAAATGATTCATCATCACTTAGTGTGTAATACCAATACTGCACATAGTCTCTCAGGGAAAACTGGATTACCTGAAATTGAAAAGGAAAAAATAAAGACAAACTGATGAACAAAAGACAACAAAACATAAAATAGCTTTTTGTGCCTGATGATGCAGCATCACTTGTCTTAAAATGTTAGCATAGTGAACTATACTCCCCCACCATTATGAAATTGTGAGTGAAACAATAAAACTCAGATACTGAAACCCCTTTTTCATATTGGTTTACATGCATCCATTACTGCTATGCTGAGAAACTATAATATACAGAAAGCAGACTCATATGTTGCCCAATATCCCGGCTCACCCTCAATGTTTTTTCACTTATCACTCTCAAATGTAATAAATTTTTTCAACCTCTATTTGTATCTCAAAATTAAACCTTGCTCTCAATCTTGACCTTTCTTGCCAGAAAAGCACACTGACCTACATTTCCCAGTCAGACGGAGGGGATAACAACACCTCAAAATTGCTAAGAAGTTTACTATATTTGGGTGACCCACAACCTCTTCTGAAGAGACAACGGATAACAATCAACACAGTGGGATTAGATATTATGTAGTCAGTACTTGCGAACATAAAAATAAGTTGAACAGTCCTGGTTAGAGCTTACCTGTTGCAAAGGCTCATCAATTATATTCGCACCTGTCAGTCTTCTGTCAATCTTAATAGGTCTGGCTTCACGTTTCATTTCTTCTATGCACTTGAAAGAGATTAGGAAATGTAACTTTGAAGGTTTTAGCTAAAATTAAAAACCATCTCGACTGTTTCTGATATATCTATACCTCCAGTAACGACTTTATAGAACATTCTCCCCATTATTATAGTTTATAGAGTAGATAAGATATAATCATAGGATGCGTTGGGACCATTAAAGGTCATCTAGTCCACCCTCCCCTGCAATGGGCATCTTCAAGTAGGTCAGATTGCTCAGAGCCCCATCAAACCCAATCTCAAATCCTTCCAGGGATGGGGTATCTGCCACCTCTCTGGACAATAATAATATCTTTAGTTTTCACTATATAGTAAATAATGATGAGGAACTAACCTGAAAACCTACTTCTTGCTTACCATAAAAGGGCAAGTTTGCTAAAATACTAGATCAGAAAGAAATAAAACTCAAATAGTTATAAAAGGAGGCAGGGGATGGACACAACAGCAGCACAAGATAGTTTGTATTTAAAACCCCAGTTCCGTACTTGATTATCCTGTGCAACTTCAGGCAGGTAATTGTTCAGTAGGTTTAGAGTTTTTTGTTGTTGCTTGGGGTTGTTTGTTTGTTTTGTATTTTTCTTGTTTTGGTTTTGTGGGGTTTTTTGTTTCTTTGTTTTTCTCTCAGGTTTTTTACCCGTTGCAATTTATGCTGTATGTCAGAAGAGAAATTACTCTTTCATACCACCACCACTTGACAGATGAGTCTTTAAAAAGTAATCAATGACGGGGCAAAAAAATAATTTTACAGAAGGACTTGCAACTCAAAGCAGTTAGAATTACTTCATCAGAGCTGACTTTTGACAAGTGACATACTGAAGAAGACAACTTTTTATCAGTGCTTCTCTGAGTAGACTAATATAGTGTCTTTCTACAAACTTAAGATGAAGTCTGCAATAAACCCCTTTATTTTCACAGGAATAACAATGCAACAACCTACAGTATTGTTCAAAAAATCAAGTTATTTTATTCATTGATCCAGAGAGAAAGTTATGACTCTGTCAGAAACAGAACTGCCAAAAAACGTAAATGAAAACATTTTAAACACGTTCAGTGCTTCTATTCTACGTGACTTCCCCTAAGTATCTCTCATTCAAACCAGTTAATAGTGAATGGCAGTGAAACACCTGATGCCAGAAGACATTCCTCCTACTACTTACATCAAGTGCGTATCACAACGCAAAAGTATTTTGTTGCAAAATTCTGCATATTTTTTTACTTTCAAGACAAGACGATGGTTCAATGTTACTTTAATATGAATAAAGTTCACTCATATTCAAACAATACTCTAGCTATAGTGAATTTGCAAGTACCTTGTCTTGACAGTGTCAAAAATACAAAAAAAATACAGAATGGAATTATCAAGTATTCTACTAAGCTCAACATAGTTCAAATTTCCAAAAGAAAAAAGTTAAAAGAGTTTGAAGACTGCATGCATAAAACCACATTTGGAAAACACAGAAGAAAAAGCAGCAGCAAAAAAAAGCAGCAGCCAGGGGAAAAAAAAAAAAAAAAAAGAGAGAGAATGACACAGAGAATACACAAAGTTACTTGGTAAAAACTTGGTAAAACTCTGAATGTTCATAGGCTCATGGGGTTTGGGTCTGGACTTCAGGAATTCACCTTGTCCAACCTCCTGCTCAAAGCAGAGCCAACTACAAGGCTAGATCATTCTTTCATATTCTTAACTGCTTTTATTTCATTGCAGCTACCACAGCTGACCACAGCTCACTTGGAAAGCACTGCCAGTTTTAAGCCTTACCTTCCAGACATGAACTTAGAAGATGAATTTAAAAGGAAGCACCCAACTCGCATGAAGAAAACTTTCCGATTTGACTGTCACTTCATACAAAATAGTAGTCTGCCATACTCTACCAGTAATAAATCACTAGTTAGGAAAAACTAATACTATTCATTATTGATAAATTTGACACCTACTCACTTCACGTTGAGCAGGCAGGATGCATTTATGAGGAACGTGGGACGTACACTCTGCAAAGCGCGATGCAGCAGAGTACAAGAAAACCAAGTACGTAAGTGCAGTGACTGAGAAGAGTTCAGACTTTTCCTTCGCTGCATAATAGATAGTTTTTAAGTCCCTTTTTGAAACTACACTAGATAACTGTTAAATATGAAAAATGCCCCATTTGGACTGTGCCACTATTTCCCAAATCCCATACTTTCAGTCACAGGTCATGGGCTTTCATGAGTGGACAAGACACAGGGGATTTAAACATCTGCATCAAATTGACGATAGAGCATATGACCAAATGACGCAAAAGAAATAGATTCACAGACTGGTCAGGGATCAAATATGCAACTAGCACTTAAAACAGTGATAACTTATCCCATAGTAATTTGGCAATATTGTACCCAGCCTACAGAAACTCCTTGTCTTTCAGATGAAGCATAAGAGACATCATTATGATAACTCCACACTTCTGGTAAAGATGGACCAAATCTATATTTTTTTAATTGAAAATGGCATTCCAGTTAACAGTTCAGAAGGCTCTAAACTTGCTTTTCATTCAACATTATTTTAATATAAACCTGCGGCCAACTGTGTATTTAACAGCCAGTACATTATAGCATGATCAAATACATGCCTGACACAACAGTTATATAAAACAAACTTGCAAAAGGAAAAGCAGGTTTAATCCTAATTTTTAACCTCCCTACATGTATGCAAACAAACAAAAACCAGTAGAAAGGTAAATAATCTTACATCAAACTTACGTAACTATATCTCTTTAACATAAGGCATTCATTATATATTCACTAATAAGTACAGTAAGTGGCAACAAGGAAATCTATGTGCACCAAATCCTGTATTGTAACTTCAGAGTCTGGTACATTCTACACATTATTTTCACCCACAAGTTTGGTGCTCTGAATTATAATCAACACAACTCCGACTGCCTTTGGGGAAAAGAGCTTCTTATAAAGAACCTACATCATCAGACTACTTCTGAAAATACAGTATCACAAAATAACTTAATCTTGAGGTGAGTTTGGTTTGTACTTGGTTCATGAAAGAAGTATATCCTATATATTAGCCACTTGAAAGAATATTCATTATTCAAGACCACTTAGGACCACAATGGTTTTAAACATAAAAACAATTTCAAGTTAAAAATATTACTTTCCAATAAAGGTAAGTCAGCAGAAATTGAATACAGAAACGGTAAATACAAATCCCAAGCAAACCACACATTTGATTTTGATTAGGACTCTTCTTGCACTGCTACTGAAAAGCTCAGCTAAACTATCCAATGCTATTTTAATACAGTGGCAAAAATGAAATACAAAATGCTACTGTAGAAGACAAACACATTTTAGCTGGAGAACAACTTCAAACAGCATTTGGTAAGCCAGCTAAAAATAAATAACTTTGTACTAAAAAACTTAAATCCAGAGACCAGTCGAGACAGGCCAGTTGATAAAAGTGATGTGTCAATAATCTACACTCAAATCAGAAGACAAACTACTGAATTTGCGAGGATTACACACACACACAAAATTTATTGTTTTATAAAGCAACCAGAGCAAACATATTTACTGAGCTCAAAGAAGTAACATTAATGTAAAAAAAGTTTCAACAACGTAGAGAAAACAAAAAACACAGTAAAACTTCTTATAAATCTGCCCTCAAAACATGAGACATAAGCAACACTCCACAAGCTATATTATATAAGACCTAAAGTCTATATAGCACTAAGAATTTAGGCCCCTAAAATGAGGTTTCATTAATGGAACAGAACCATTAGTTGATTGCTGACTTGCCCTTTTTCAGCCTTCAACTTTGTAGTTTTCATTTGGACCAGTGACGTTATTTTATGGTTTAAAATTTACTTAAGTTCCAGATTTCTCTTAACAGATTCAAAGACTTAAGTGTAAAGTCACCAAAAAAAAAAAAGCTATTAGAAAACATACTGTTGAATCACAAAATAAATTTCTTTCAATGTGCTACTGATAAGAAAGCTGAACATTCCCCCTGCTTTCACAGACCACATGAAGTGTGACAGGTAGGAAAGGGCAGGATGTTTCAGTCAAAACAGTTACAAGATTAAAAATAACATTAATGAGGAATCTTTGGGTTAAAGTGTTTTCTCTGTTCTGCTGAGTGCAAATGGATTGGGTCAAGACATTTATAATCTTCTGAGCTACCAAGATGTATTGGTTCATAAACAAGAAATTCCAATAAATGCTACCTCTTGGTTATTAAGAATTTATTCTGTACTAAACAGATGCAGATTTATCCAATTAGGAACCCTGACTTTAGGTCCATCAACCACAATTATGTGTCTGTTAACAACTCAGAAGAAAAAAAAAGAGCTGAAAAGGGGATACCACTCCTACTCCACTACTTTGTATAGATTTCCAGGATTTTCACTTGGTCTTAAAGACAGTCAAAGACGATAACTTCTACATGCTTGGAGTACTGTAAATCTCGACTGAACAGTTTAATCTTCTTATCTAGGCAAGCAACTTTCTGACCACAACCAAAAGAATCAGAAGCGGTAAGACTACAGATCCATTGATGGAAGAATCTTAAATAGTCACAACAATTGCACAAGTAAGAAGGAGCTACCACTCTCCAAAAAATACACATAAGTACTCTAGGAAGGAACAGTTTAGTAATTGCCTCATAGATAATATTAGCTGGTTGCATCTTACTCATTTCTCAAAATGAAGCCAGAAACAATACCTGAAATAAACTTTCCATAAATGCTTAAAAGGCTTTTATTTCAAAAAGAATTCTTGCATTTCACTTGCACATTGCAGAAGACTCAAAACATAAACCCAGGATTATTTACCATGGGAAACGGGTACAATTCCCAGATTAAAACGGATTATTAGTGTTATTCTAATTTTCAAAGTCATAAAATCTGATCCAGGTGTTTAGACCAGTAAACTCTCCTTACCTTAGGGATCCCAACTGATGTACAAGGAAGAAACGAATGTTCACACTGCTCAAGGTATTTTTCTGAGTTGCTTTTTCCAAATAAAAGAGTAACCACAAAACCCCTAAAATGGAAAAAGAAGGGTCAGTTAGAACAACAGGTACCTTCCCCCCGCCCCCCAAACATTTCATAGCAAGTTACAGAATGGCAATATATGCCAATTCTCACTGTTTACTCCCCTAGTACAGTGGTCTTTCACAGTGTAGCATGCTTCTCAAAATAACTGACACAATGCTAAGGACAAAGTTTCCCAGTTTTTTATTATCAGTCTCAATATATTCTTATCACACAGCAGAACCATATAGCACAGTCTATACTAGGGAGCCTGCTGCATGAGAAGCAGGTGATGGTATGCTACCTGGGCTCACAAATATTAGTACACAGAAAGAGGGGCAGTACATACATAAGCTGCTCTGGTTGTATTTATACGAAGATTCTTTTACTTCAACACTACAAAGAAATAAACTCTTTACAGATACATTTAGGCCACTGCACTGTAGCACAAGCCACAGAAACACAGAACAGGAAGAAACTGATACAGTAAGTATAGCAACTAATTACTGACTGCATATGTTTAAACAAGAAGAAAATTTTAAACTGGGAACTCATTTTAAGTTGCAAAGAAACAATAACAAAACAAAAGCAAACAGTAGTCCTGTCAGGTTGCATAAGAACAGAACCAAGGAAAATGGCAAAAACAAAGTTTTGGGGGAGTTTGTGAGCTTTTTGGGGTGTTGGGGTTTTTGTTCTTGTTGGTTTTAATTAATTCAGCATACAAAATCTAAATAAATGCACTCCTGCATCATTTAGAATGTTAGATCTGAAATTCATTATCTTCTTTCCTCACAATTCTACAATGATATTTAAATTATGACTGTTAGGCAGAACGGCAGTTAATTTTATTATTGTTTTCTTTATGATATAATGAAGGCATAAGGAAAAAGGAACCATTATAAAAATTCAACTTTGCTACAACAGCATTACTTAATTTACAGTTTACGACACTAGGATACAAAAACACATACACAGAAAGCTGGTTTTACTAAGACATAGATGAAAACCTAAAGGCTGTGCCAATTATAACAAAACCAAAGTACGTAGTCTTTGAACAAAGACAAGCATTAAAAAAAAAGGATAATATGAAGTTACTGCTGCTCAGACTAGCCTTGGGATGGCAAAATACACATGGCTTTTTACACAAATTTCAAGCAGTCAATTCGAAGGCCAGCTGGCCAACATTCGTGACCACAGGAACTCACAAAGTTATTTCAAGCCTGAAACATGATGAAACAGTATCTTCTATTAATATCAATCACTGCTGATATACAATACTCTTAAATTATTAGAAGAAAATTCCTCACTGAGGTAAAATACACTGTTTGAAGGTTTTAATTCCCATATTGGCAAACATGCTTTTTAAGTACCCCAGAGGCTCAGTAATTGAGAAGCAGGGAGGTGGTCATTTATAGTGGAACAATGCCAGGAGAATACTCTGATTCTCTCACATTCATCTTTACCTGCCAAGCACATGTACTTCCTACGTATGAGGACAAAAAATAAAGGTCTAATTACTCTTCTGCTCCAGATACTTCCAGACAGCTTTATGATTGTAACACTAATGGTGCTAGTAGCATCGTAACTCAGTTCAAGGACAAAAACTCTCAATATTATTTTCACTATGCTTAGAAGTTAACTAACTAATTTTGGCTTGGAGAGACAGGTGTTTTGTTGGTTTATTTTTAATTATTAAAATGTTTGAGTTTTCATTATCTATCACTTTTCAATTAGAAACATCAGTCTTCTTTTAAAGAAGAGTATACACCTTTTTTTTTTTTTTGCTAAAATAAGTTTTAACTTCAAGCATTTATCAGCAACCTGGTGAAGCAGTCTTTCTCTTCTATTCAAAAAGAGTGAATCTTGGAAATAGCTGGCTATATATATGTTTTGTCTCAAATATTATGACATTTCTAAAGTTAATAACTTAATTAAAAATACTAATATGCTACCAAAATAATTTAAGTATATGCTCAGTTTCTTAAATGCCTCTATGCATTTTCATTCTTGAGCAAGGAATGCTAGGAGCATTTGCCTCTGTAGCAGAAATTAATACATTTTATTCTCTAATTTAAAATCTTGGGTACATTAAAGAGGTATATATAGCCTGACCATTCAGTACAAATTGGTAGATAAATTCATCAAGAGGATATTCAACACACTAAATGAGAAATCATTTTAGTCTTTCTTCTAAATGAACAAAGCAGGAAAAAAGAAGGAAAATATTGTATTTTACTTAAATTTCTGTTAAGTTTTTCCAAAGATTACTGGAAGACCAGATTTACATAGAGGCAGATTAACAACAGAACAAAGGTGACAGATAGAAAAATGAAGTCTACATTTTCCCATCAAATCTAAAAAGTAACAGACTCAGCTGAATGGTTTGTGAAAGTCAAAAAGCAACTTCAGAACCATTCCCGATTTGGTTAGAATCATCAGTGCAGGCAGCCAGTCACATATATGTGGGTATGATTAAGTATCAATAATTATGTTTTTAGATGACAGAGCAAATTCTTTTAAACAGCAAAGCAGTGGATGGTCCAAGAAATTTCAGTTCTCACAACACTGGAAGGCTAAGCCTGTTGTCAGAGCCATGATTCAGATTATTTTACTCACTTAGGACTGAAAGAGGGAAGGAGATAGAGTAAGGTAAGAAATATACAAGGTACAAAGATAAGGCAGAGGGTAAGACAGGCCCAGCACTCAGGTTAAGAGGTTCGCACCAATACTTGAAGACAAAAAATTTCATGAATATGAACACCTCACAATGACATTGACTACACAGGTTAAAGAAACAATATCTTTTTGCCTCCTGCTTTTGGTGAAAGAGCTCAGCTTCCTGAACAATGAGTTAATAGATTCCAAACTGTAGAGGGACATACTACAAACCAAAAAAAAAATATATATAATATTCTATAAATCAGACTTGAAACAAAACAGAGACAGCTTTTGATCTAAAGTTTTTATTTGTACACATAAATTATTTCAGTATCCTTCCATGCACACAACAGTACACTTACTACAAGCTATCTGTGTAAGAGGAAACGCACAGCTAAGAGTAAATAAAAAAGAAATAATTAGCATATAACAGAAGGGAAACCATATTAACAGATCTATTGTGTTGACAAAGCTATGGCATCAACATTGTTTCCCATTGCAACTCACTGGCATATACTTTAAATGGCCAGGTCAATTCTAAGGGTGTAACCAGCCACAATTCAACATTTTCTTTTGTTAGAACTGCAAAATGCGACAGAAGTGAACTCCCAGCTAGTGGAAGTCAGAAACTGTTGATATATGCCACTGGTTTTGAGCAAGTAATAAAAAGCTAGAAAACTGCATGCCAAATTGGATAAGGACTCCAACTTTAAACATAAAATTCTACCATAAAAATCCATGTCCAAAAATATTATTTTGTTCCAGGTAAGGGTAAAGTATTAAGGAAAGTACTATAATATTAAACCAGAATCAGATTTTAATTTTCTTAATTTATATAAATCATGTTATGATATATAATTACTAATCGTAAGTAAAAACTTATTTCATAACATTAATTTCTCCTGGTTTCCAAGAGAAATAGTACCCGGTATTTTGCATAACTTCACAGGAATTAATTCAAAAATAAAAGGCTGGCGAGAATAATTTGGACATAAATCTATTTGACCTAGTTAGCACTCAGATCTGTATGCTGAATGTTAAAAGATAAAGTAGGTGTGTCACTTTGAAAAAGATTAATAGTGTAAAAAAAGGGCCAGACCACAGTCTTGGCCAAGAAGATGTGTATGTTAAAGCTGCAAAGTAAAGGCATTCTACTGGAAGGGCTGCGACTTCATACCTACCCGAGTAATGACATAATAGGAAGATGGATACAAATTCTGTTTTAACAAATAGAGTACCACAAGACTAATTCATCCCTAAGAAGATCAATGTTCACCGACTAGCCACAAAAATGAACCAAAGCAGCAAAAGAATGACAGCAAAGAGCTATCAGAGTTGAGCTGGGAAGGAGCCAGCTCAGGCACCAGAGGCTGTCATAGCAGGAAGCTGTGGTCAACTTCAGACACACTCCATGAGAGCTGCTGGGACTGCGGGCTTTGGAAAGCCAAGCAACTGAAACTGAGCAAGGAAGGATAAGCTTCTAATAAATTATAATATCCCACATTATTTTTCATACTCCAAATGCTAAGGAATAGTAATACAGAAGAGTAAATGGAGTAAATTCTTGCCCTTTGGATGAACTATCTGCCTTCTGCCCTGGACAAAGAGCCAGCAAAATATGCCAATCATGCATGTATCAAGACTTAACAGGACAAAAGCATTGACTCTGAAGTTAGTTTTACTTCAATTAAATCCTCTCTCTGGTAGACTGACTACTCTGATTTCTCAGAGATGTAATTCCAAGTTTAACAGAGCTGAAACCCAAGTGTAGCAGCTCTAATTTTAGCTACTAAACTCTTACATTTTTATGAGACATACAGGAATACACATATATTCTCTACTGTATCCAATAGGAAGGTTAAAAGGATGTTTCAAAGGAAGAAAAAAAAAAATTAAAGATAGCCCAAACACCCCGTTAGAAATCAAGTAGGTCTTTGAGAACCTACAAGTGTTACCATTGTGCAGATGAGCCTTATGAGCAAGAGAAATGTCCCACTAATACATTTAGACTTGGCATTAAAAATAAAAGTTGTAATCGTTACAAGGCAGACATTACAAAATACAATGCAATAATGATGACTAAAGACTATAAAAATATCACCTGCTTGCTCCCTTGCTGTCTATAAATAAAATACAAGAAGTCTACAGCTGCTGAATTGATCTACTTGTTCAAGATGCAGCATCATTTCCACACACCCACGAAAACACCCACTCACTTTCCTCATGAATCAAGTATCTTAGGTAGGAAAATGAGACTGCGATAAGAGGACATAATTACTTAGAAAGTACTTGGGAAAAGAACTGACATGGTAACAGAAAGTATAAAGTTAAACATTGGTTTTATGTATTTGTCCTCCAACACCTGTTATAAATAGCTTGGGGTGGTGTTGTTTTGTTGTTTGTTTTTTTTTTTTTTTTAAATCAAAAATCTTATTTTTTGCCTGGGCAAATGTAGTACAAGCACTATTCAATAGCAAAAAAAAAACTTTTGATAAAATCAAGATCTCAAGAAAAATGCTTGGCTCATAAGGAGCTGCTCAAATGTGGAAATATTAATCACACAGAAGTCACTTCAGACTTTCAGAGCAAACTATTTTCTAATGTACACATTAAAATTTTACTTTCATAGTGAAGTAGTATACTTACCCACCCACGAAGCAGAGGATATAAAATGCTAAGTAAAATATAGCGAAGGGTCCAAAAGTTACTAGAAAAAGCACAACACCAAGACTTCCCCATCCCCATATGGAAAGACTGGCCTGTAAACAAGAACACATGGAAAAGGAATAATTAATATGATATTCGTACAACTTTAAGTTTCCAAAGCAATATTTGTAGTTTCTACAAAGCGTTATGCATATGAGCTAGATATGAAATAAGTTTTGCTTGATACAGTAAAAGTGATCTTCATTTTTTAAAAGCATATTGCTATCAAGTTATATTGTGGGCTAGTAGTCCAGTTTAGCCAACGTTAGAACATTTTTCTTTCAAATATGGTTACCCATCTCTTGCTTCTGATGTAACTATCGCCCTTTAAAGTATCATTTCTTTCTCTTCTCTATTCTCATTTAATGTACTTTTATTTCTTGAGATCCGTTTTTTTTTTTTTTACGCCTGTGAAATTCTCCACTATTTCCAGGCTTTGTAACAAAATAGGGAGAGATTAATACAACGTAATTTTACACAATTAAACATGTAATTTTCCACAGCCAAGCAAGGCTATTTCTTCCATAGATTAAATCAGACCAAAAAAAGTGTCCCTTTCTCCAGTTAAGTCACACACAGGTCAGCAGGCACACCAGATATTTGGTGCAAGTTTACTTTTACTCTTTCCTTAACACAAACAAGATGGAAACTTAAGAAACTGGCTACTGTATCTAACAATTTTTACCACAGAAATCAAGAACCAACAGTTCTCTGACATATCTAAATACAATTCTATTTTTAAATCAGCAAATTCAATACATAAAAAAGAGGGATCACAGCTGAGCATCTTCTCCATGCAGGTATTACCATGTTCCTAGAAAAGGTCAGGCTTAGCAGGCAGGACTGACACTTTGGCCATGGGGGGAGATGAGGGTTGTTTGGGAAGCCCATGGTGCAGCTGAAGGCAGCCACAAGCACATCTGTGGGGCTGGTGGCATTTGGGGGCTGGTGGCTACGTAACACAGCAGACAAAACCTTACCTGTGCTGGCAGATTCACCAGGACTATGAAAAACGCAGCAAAGTTCAGGTCATTGTGCCAATATAGATTACAGCATAAGTGCATTCATGTACACAAATACATACACACACACTTGATCTATCTAGATAGATACGTGTATGCATGTATATCCACATACATGCAGGGTAATCTAAAGAGTGGGGTAGTGAAAACGTGACTGAACTGAGCTACAATAGTTTTGGACCTTCACAACACTGCAATGCAGTCAACAAAGATTATATAAATCAAATTCAATCTAGTCTTGAGTTCAATATGGAAAGCATGTTTCAGTCAAGTCCCAGGAGTGTGAAATCGATGATGACAAGTATTTATAGGCCACCAAAACTGTTTCCAGCTCCAAGGTTCTCAACTTCTCTTTTTTTGTTGTCTAATTTACACCTCTCCTAGCCGTGATCCAATGACACCCTGATGGGAACTCAGACAACTGTGATGTCAACAAGTAACACTAAGAAAGTATTTATATAAACTTGTCTTGCAGTTTGACATGTAGAAAACAAGCAGAGATCAAACACCATCTTTGCAGAGAGCCCTGTTTTAGCTTTTAATATGGAGTACAGGGGAAGCCGGACTACAGCTCTTATTTCTCTAAATGGACTATTTAGACTTCATCTTTCCATCTTAGGCAAGGGATTCAGAAAAAACAACTTCCTGACCAAAAAAGTTTAAAAAATTCTATAAACAATGAAAAATAATATAAATGAGGCTCCTACATGAAGCAGCTTTGGTTCTTTTCCGAGAGTAAGACATCAGACTGCCCAAAAGCGAAATCATAGCTCTAAAGAGAGACTGTTTCATAGATGTAAATTGTAATCATCAGAATTTAATTATTCCTATTTTAATGTAAGAATTGAGATTAAATTCTATTTTCTTCCTCATTAAAGGTTCTTAGAGAGAGAGAGAGAAGCTATAGTGGCTTTTCTCTTAGTGTTTGAGGCTGGAAAAAAATACACTTGTCTACATACTTATGTGTTTAATTAAAAAGTGCTACAAGTCAAAAACTGGCTTGCAAGTGATTCAGTTCTCTTCAAGCTGAAAAAGTGCTTTATTAGATGATATTAACCATACAATCCACACAGCCAAAATGCCAAAAAATGGTGCTACGATAAAGAAAAAAAAAATTGGCCCCTGTTGAATAGAAGATTTCTTTGACTCATAATAAGTACATGCATAGACAAAGTGCTTGGGGGATGGGGAGGACAGAGAGAGCAGGACATCAATCTATAGATAACTGTCTTTCTTAGTTAATTGTTGTATTTGACATGAGCTCTCATTATACATCTACATTTCAATACACAAAGAAGATTCCTCGTATTCATGCCCTCAGAAATGCATTTTAACACTTCTGCAGAGCTATACAAGCAAGCAGAAGATACGCATATGAAAGATCACATTTAATGATTTTTTTTTTTTGGTCAAAAAAATCAGAATGCTTAATGGCATTGTTCAAAAAAAGTTTAAGTTCTAAATATGGGATAAGGACTCTCAGTGACTTGACAAAACTTAATTAAACTAGATGGCAGAATGCATATTCAGAGTTGCATGAATGCATAATTAACAATGAAAGTTCTATAATTCTAACAGATAAAACAGTGACCTTTTGTCCTATGCTCTAGTTTTGCAATTTAGCATATGGCTACAGAGATTCAAATCTCATTTGGTATTTTAATAGGATTTCTTAAAACTCACGTAACTTGGTACACTGTAGTAAGTACAACAGATACTAGCCCAATTCTTGTATACTTTAGATGAGTGGTTTATAGCCATGGATTCTGAGGCGTTCAAAGGGACCTAAACATCAGCATGGTTCCATTTAAGCTGACTGTAAATAAAACTTCCCATAACTTCACAATTGTTGAAGGGACTTAAGCAGTATGACTCCCAGACAAAACTGAAAACTTTGTTTGAAATTCCTTTACCATGTCAAAAATCAAACATTAAAGGCAAAAAAAGTCCAAACTTCACAAAAATAATGACTAGGCAGCTGGTCAGTACTGTGGAACTAGCTCAGGTATTTAAATTCAAACCTCACTACTTAAAACTTACCAGTAAGTTTTATTAATAATATCACTTTTTAATAGAGTCAGATTTACTGAAGCTCTGCCTAGCCTTGCTAAAGCTAACTGCAGGGTGAACACTGCTCACTCCTGACAGAAAGAACAAACCAGCCTTCTGAAGAGATGGTGTAATGCTGGCATGTAAGTAGCAGCTATTAAGACCCTTTGAAAGAAGCTGACACGCCCTAGGGTAGGACACAAACTTCTAAACTCAACTGTCAAGGTACTATTGATCAGATTTCAAGTATCTAGGACAGTTACCTCAATGCTAGAAAATAATATAGGCCTCAATCCTGTGGTAGGCATGTATGGGTACGTACTGTATACATACATACATGCATACACATGTGGAAGATCTTTATTCCAGATCAACCACCATTCCACCTCATCAGTTTTAGCCACTTTTGCTTACCACCACTACAGATGCCATATGTTAGCCCCACCATCGCCACTGCTTCTCTTTCATGTCTAAAGTCTTACAAATAAGAGTTCTGCAGTGCTTTAATAAGGTCATATACACAAAGGCTTAATGTAGCATCATATTCACTCAAAGGAATTTTCTGCCCCTGGTGTGGAACTGCTCAAGCAAAATAAACTGCAACGGCAGCAAAGGGCTGCCAGTAAGACCAAACAGTGCACTGAAGGGCTGCATCAGGTGGAAGAGACACACCAAGGTGAATATTCACATGAGCTTGATTCAGTTGTTACAGATAACAAGACTATCACCTCTCAATGACACACGCTTTGTTTTTTGACCAGGCTTTGTCCATTTTTCGCATTGAATGTTGACAGTATACAGCCAACTACTAGAAGTACATAAAGAACTTGCTTTCTTATATACATTTGCTTTCCCTTTTTTTGCCTTCTGCTTTCTAATTAATAAAGCATTTTGATGATCCCTGTTGGACGCTGTCATGGCTAATAGTGCTGAGGTAAGACCGACTACAGGACTTAACGTGGCCACATGGCAGGTTATGTAAATCCACACGATTCACTGCCTAGAAACTGTGTACTAAGGCCACACAGACAGTCTTAACTCAAAAGTTTAAGGGAAGAAAAATCCCACTGTAATTTAGTATGCATGCAGTTATGCATGATATAATTTACTAGTTATGAATTAGCTGAAGTATTTTGCAGACAAATCAATGGCAGTGTGGCAAGGATTTAATGTACCAACCACAACAGCAATGATTTACTCCACTAACAAACACAACTATGTCCTACTACACTTAAAAGCAGCTTCAATAGGTTTCTTCTTTGCTTAATCCAGCTGACAAGCTTTCAGAGTTTTGCCTCTATCCCATCTTTAAACAAACCTCACAGCCTTGATACAGCTTTCACTAAAATGATTAACCAAGGTAAATATAGGTGTGTTATTTTATTTAAACTGGTGCTGTCAATTTTAGTTTGCAAATGGCAGGAAGATACCTGTTTCCCATTTACTACAAAAGCACTGCTACTTCAGAAGTCCAGTCCACAGGTAGCCCTTTTCTTCCTATCATCCCCTTTGCCATTCAGCAGCCAACACACACATTCCATCTCTGGAGGCTCTGGATGCCACGGTCCTCCCGCTGCAGGTAGGAACTCCTGCTCCAGACACCCGGCTGTCATCACAATTCCTCCACGTCCTCAGAGTAACTGTGGTTCCAAGTTTGGACAGAGGGCAGGAGGGGTAACTAGGAACATTCCTACAGGAAGGCTGGGCTCTGCAAGGATCCACTTGTCAGTCTTAAAGCTTCACCAGCATGCTACTGAAATCTTACAGCTGTAGCATTCAAAAGGCCAATACCACTTCTGATAGTTGCCATTGTGATTGTTTTCAAATTTGTTACTAAAGAATAATCTGAACATTGAAAGAGTAGCATCATTTAAAAACAAAAACATGCTTCTTTGCCCACAATTCTTTTAGTGCATCCAGCTACATTTGTCCATTAATACTACAAAAATGACAGTAGCTGACCTGTCCCTAACTAGACAGTGATAAGTATTCTTTGCCATTTGGGTAGTTCAAACTATTTTTTTTTTAATATGATGTTTTGCCAAATGTATTTAATGCCATCTCAGGGCTCACATTAAAAAAAAAAAAGTCAAGGATTGCATATACAGTAGATGTCAAGTTTAATTTTGTTAATTCTACACATCCGCCTTTTAATTTGACTTTCATTTTGAGTGTAAATGGAACATGTTCACGTGGAAATCTTCCTATAATTAAGGTGGGTGTCATTTTTGTCAAGTGATTAAAAACATTATTTTAGGATTCAAATTACTGTCTCTTCACTAGCATGACAAGTAAAATTGGAAAGCTGTATCAACTGGAGAGCCAATTTCATCTGCGGCAAAATTGTTACATTATGCTACTACAAGAAATATTTAACAATTGTGAAATAAACCATTAACACCTTCGTAGTTACATTCTCCTACCTGCCAAAGTTAGAGCAATGAAGTAAAAGACATGTCAAGTGGGGTTTTGAAAAAAGAGTTCTGCATATCCTTGTTTTCTAACCTCATTGAAGGTCTCTTTTTAAACTCCTCCTTCTTTTTGCCCTTTTCCTTCCTTAGGCCAAAAAGGCTAGGCAAAGCAAAACCCTAAGCTCCATTTCTACTTCAGACTAAGTAAAAATAATTGTAATGAATCTATACAACAAATTACTACCGTATTCGCAAGGGAACTCCTGGCAATTTTTGTTTTTAAAGGAACGTCTATTTCGGTTTTATTGTTTTACGTTTAGATTTATTTTTTTCCAAAGCAAGCCTAAAACATTAAAATATATAAACTAATCACCTTTTAAATAAAAAATAAAAATAAAAAAAAACCACTACAAAATTTATGTTAAGTTTTAACAAGTCAGACCAATGAAGTTTTTTCTGGCTAAGTGCAGTATCCTGCTGATGCCTCCTGGTTACAGAGGCTGCAAACCCTCTTCCCTACTAAGCTAGAGTCCATCTGTCCCCTCCCCAACTCACCACCTCCTCCTCTTCCGCTCAGTGCACACTTCGTATGTCAAATGGCTTAATTGATTAACAGTTGGATTAATTCAAGTGCAATCATGTCTAACTGTATTTAGTTTGGATTTTCCTGCTGCTTCTCACACTGCACGAGACAAAAGCCTTTGGGACCATTTTTTCCTACCCTTCTCCACAGTTACACAAGGTGGCCTAACAAAGCTCTCATGGACAAGTAATAACTTTTCATCTCTATTTTAAAAACACAATTACTGCACTGTTTTGATGATTCATTAAATTAAATTTTAAAAGTGCAAACCTTTACATGAAAAAAACATGCTAGTATTCTCCAGAGAGCAACAAATTCCATTACTAAAAAAAACAAAACAACAAAGACCTGCCGTTTTCCTATAGTCAGAATGCTACTATTAAAGAAAAACAGAAAAATTATGTTCCATATTTTGACACAACTGGTTTGTGCAATAAAGCTGATGAAGAAAAATAACGTTGTTCTGATTACCACTCATAATTGTTGTACCAGAAATGGTAAATAATTTCAACACCAAACTTCCTTTTCAAGGGAAAAAAAAAAAACAGTAAAATTCAAAATTCAGCCTGGATTCAAGAGTCAAATTTTTTTTTTCCCTCTCTCACAACACCTGCTCTGCCAGCATTGCTGATCAGAACATGAAATTGGGAAATGGATTTTTTAAATTTTAAACTGACCTTCATTTTACTAACATTTATTTTGAACACTAACAGCTTTTTTTTTTTTTTTTTTTTTACATAGCAGAACTATCAGCAAGGGACAAAAAGCCTCATTTCACGTAACCTTATTCTGAAAGTGAAGTAAGTATTTATCTTGCTGCGAAAAACAGGAGGCCACCTTCACAGATACAACTTTTTCTGATAACTTTTTAAAATTGTTAAAGTGTCTAGTTTAAAAGTATATGAAGTTGTGGTCAAGTTTAAAAGAAGCACTTGACCATCCTGGATAACTATTGGGAATAGGAGATGCAAGCCCATTTTTAGGTACATTCTTAAATATAGAAATGAAATACTCAAACTCATTTTAGTATAATTTCAAAGAAGGCGATCCTTCTCCTTTGTAACAAGCCACATTGACTTACTTGTATCTAAGCATTTTGGATCGCCTTAGGTGATCCAAACGAGGCAAGGCTTATTGCTTGATAGGATCACCTAAGGTGATCCAAAAGGAGAAAATAAAGTAATCCCTCTAACTCTAGCTTGAATTCAAGCCAATGAGATAATCTAGGCTGTTCTATGTTCAGTCTCTGGATAAACAGATTACACCTATTTCAAGTTTCACTACTGCAAAACAGAGGCAAAGAGGAGAGGGGGGAAGCCCCCAGAATCTTTATCAAGTAAAAAAACCCAAAACAAAACAATAGTCTGTTCTCCTAAATAGCTAAAAATAATGATGTCACATGTTCTTTAGTCAAGAAACTGTTAAAGAATATTTCATTTGTGATTATCACTTAAGCAGCATTTTAAACTTCTTACTTTCTTGCCTAAAACTGCAGAAAGCAGTTATTGAGAAGTTCCTTTCAGCAATATTTTATTTCTTTAACTGCTAAATAAACCTGATCCCACCAAATAAATTTGAAAAATCATCAAGTTTGCTTATAGAACAATTTCTACCACTTAAGATTCCCAGTATTTATCCTGACAGAAATATATTAAATCAGTCTCTCTCCATGGGAGTCTGATGCAGTAGGTTGTGTCTTCATGTTCCATCTAATTAAAAACTTGGAGGCAGAGCTCAGGGCTACTGCAGAAACAGTTGAACAAGACACATTTTTTAAAAAAGGTTTCTTCATACCTTAAGAGCTATGCTTTTGAAGGCAGAAAAGAAATCTCTTCAGCTTTAAGCTCATGTTCCATGCTAGTAGTAACTTCAACTGAGCTTCCTTTCTGCCAAGCAATAAGCAGTCGCTTATTCCTTTAACTCATCTCCACTCTACTGCCCAAATCATGCTACTACCTGTATCAGCTCCTACTTGCTAAGAAAATAAATATTATATATTTAAATGGTGTGGGACCCAGCTTTCTGTTCAAAGGTAATCCATTCTTGTTCACAATCTTTAGAGGGAGGAGAAAGTAGAAAAAGATGGTTTATAACACATCTGATGAAAAGTGATTATTTTTCTCTGAATAAATCCATTGTTTCTTCTACAGAGGTACCACACAATTTCAAAGCTGTTGCTGTGTGTGAAATAGTTTGTGCCATCTTAAATCGACAGAAAACCTCAGAAACTTCAAAAAGCAACAGCCTTGGAAAACCAGAACGTCAAACCAAGAGAAATTTATTGGATTTTGCAAATAAAGATCTGTCAGGGACATGAAGGTATAAAACAACTCATCACATGTCACACAAGAGACAATACCTTCAAAATTTTCATTGAAAAAGAATAAAGTTTTTGTTTCTACCACTTGATGACTTGCCTAGAAGCACCTATAAGCAAATAACTATTCTCAAACAAACTCCTTAAAACCAATACTTTCTTCTAAAAGGACTGATAAACCATCCATTTTAAAGACAAATCTGCAGGATGTGCAGCTCTGGCGATCTCAGCACAGGAAAGACATGGATCTGTTGGACAGGGTCCAGAGAAGGGCCATGAAAATGATCAGAGGGATGGAACACCTCTCCTGTGAGGACAGGCTGAGAGAGTTGGGGTTGTTCAGCCTGGAGAAGAGAAGGCTCCAGGGAGAACTTATTGCAGCCTTTCCGTACTTCAAAGGAGCCTGTAAGAAAGATTAGGACAGACTTTTTAGAAGGGCCTGTTGACACAAGACGAGACGTAATAGTTTTAAACTACAAGAAGGTAGATTCAGGCTAGGTAAAAGGCTGAATATTTTTTACAATGAGGGTGGTGAAACACTGGCCCAGGTTGCCCAGAGAGGTGGTGGATGCCCCATCCCTGGGGACATTCGAGGCCAGGCTGGATGGGGCTCTGAGCAACCTGATCTAGTTGAAGGTGTCCCTGCTCAGTGCAGGGGGTTGGACTATATGACCTTTAAAGGTCCCTTCCAACCCAAACTATTCTATGAATCTATAATGTGTGTGATTTTTTTAACTGAGAATTAAACTTGTTATATGTGCTTACGTATATTTCATATATACATAAATATTATGTCTATACATACACACACACAAAATCCAGTACTGAAGTTTACTGTAGAAAGATTTAGTCATTAACTTCTGAATAATCTTTTAGTACCCTGGTTTCCTCAGGCTATAAAATTAGTGACCTCGGAGTTCTGCTTATGTCTTTAATCCACTGGTAATATTATTATATCTGCTATTTGCTACTTGCAGCAAAATTTTCAGAGTCCTCTGAACTACAACATTATCCCACAAACTTTAAGATTAAACTGCTTTGGATGCAGTACAGTATTTTATTGTAGTATTTTATTATTTTAAAAGCATATACAAAATCTACACGCTCTCAAATAAGCAACACTCCTCATGTAGATGAAAATGTTACTTTAAAAATATTAAGTTAGCAACACAACTTTATAATATTTCTATCTGAGACCAGACTAAATATGAAGAGAGACTCTAATTGTCTTATTAGGTCAGGTTACAAATGTGAAGGAATACAAGTGAAAGAAGCTAATTCACATTACATATAATTGCCAGAAAGTCCTCCAGTAACAGACATGCTCAACAAGACTACACATTAATTTCCACATTGTCCCTGGTGATCAAGGCTGTTGTCTGTAACTACTGTCAGTCATGTCATATATCTTTCTGGAGTTATTTTTGTAAACAAAATAATCTGGTTAAAAGATCCCCATCCCTCTCTACCTCTGAAAAAAAAAAAAAAAAAAGTATTTTCTTTATTAAAAAGGAAGAGAAAAGCTAGGAACAATACTGTAGGTCTCAGAAAGGAAAATGACATTCTCAGCTGTGATGTCAAATGGCACCTTGACTACAAGGCAGTATTGCAACCGGTACACTATGGAATCCAGAAAGCCAAAACTCAACAGAAAGCCAACATAAATGATTTCTCAAATTACACTGGCAGCAGAAGAGGATCTGCAAGAAGTCCAGGCCAGAAAGAAAGGAAAATACAGCCCAGCCAGCCTCATCTCAGTCCCCAAGAAGGTCATGATCTATCAAAATGGATCTACCAGGGGCAAATCATGCCTGATCAACCCAAAAGCTTTTTATGACGAGGGGACTTATGTTGAGGACAAGGAGAAGGACTTAGATGTTGTGTATCTTGTCTTTAGCAAGGCCTTTGACACAGTCTACTTATCACAAAATTGGTGAAGTATGGGCTGGATAAGTATATGATAAGTGAAAACAGACTGGATTGCTGGATGCCAAGACATGATCAGTGGCACAAAGTTCAGCAACTTTGCGGGAACCTTCAAGGATTAACACAGAGACCGATGATGTTTAATGTCTTCATTAACAACCTAGGTGACAGGACAGAGTGCATTCTCAGCAAGTTTGCATAGAATACCAAACTGGGGGGTACTGTGCAGGGGGATGTCGATTGGGCAGAGAAATAGGGTGACAGGAACCTCATGAAGTTTAACAAAAAGAAGTACTGGCTTGTGTCTGAGGTAGAATAACCCTGGGCCACACTACACTCTGGGAGAACTCCCTGGGAAGCAGCTCTACAGAAAGACAGCCAGGGTGGTCAGTAAGATAAACACGAGTCGGCAGTGTGTCCTTGTAGCAAAGGCAGCCAATCGCATCCTACCCTTTATCAGCAAAAGTGTCACCAAGAAGTCTAGTGAAGTGATCCTTCTTCTCTATTTGGACATATAAGACTACCCCTGGAATCCTCTGTCCAGTCTTGCTCTCCCCATTACAACACAAATCCATCTGGAAACCAATGTACAATATTCAATTCCACCACAAGGGATTTTGTGTCAAAACAAAATATATCCATATACTGAAGCCACATATTGGCTGGCTACCCTGGCCACCAAGGCAATGGTAGATTTAAAAAGTGTACTGGTGCTCCCAATTAATATTCTGACTCCTCCTCTATGTGAGTGGGAAGTAACACAACTTTTAAAAGTATTACCTCTCTGCTCCATGCCCCAGCACTCACCTTTATATTCAAAAAAAAAAACCAAGAGCAGTTGTCTCCTATACACCTACCACCAACATAATAAAGGGCATCTACTGCCTAAACACTGGAATCCGAAGAAACAGCTACCAACATTATATTCATTGATTTTAATATTTTGGGGGGTTGTTCTGTTCTTACAATTCCAAGACCTCAATCAGTGCCACAACTGTGAATCTAGTTTCAGTTTGGACTGCTGCTTGCAATGACTCTTTCATTATATCTGATTTCTCAAAAATGTACTGATAGTTCCCCAACATTTTTAAAAGTATGTAGTGCTTTATTACCAGCATCATAATTAACAAACTACAAAGTGAAATGAATGTAAATAGAGGAAGTTCAAAGATCAGAATATGCACCATAAAGAAGCGGTTTTCAGTAGTCAAATAACAAATAGATCCCAAGTTGCAAATACAGCACATTTGCAAGAAGAAACATAAATCTACCAACAGAATACTAGCATCTTTCTCTGAAGACTGTGATGTTACCCCACTGTTTCCTTCTTAAGTTTAAACTTGCTGCTGTTCCTTAAATGCCATAACCCTTCTCCAGTTACAAAATACAGAAACTGTGATACAACCACTATTTCACTGCAAATTCCCAGTAGCCTCTGAGAGTACATCTGAATTCCTACAAGGCCAAATTTCCTATGAAGCATGCTTAACGGATGAAGACAAAATAACCATGAAAACAGATGTTACACAAAATGATGAAAACGTTTACAAAGCTACAGTAAGCCTCAAAACTTCCAGTTCCTTCCAACTGTTTTTCTGGACAGAATATCATCCAGTTGCATAAAATAAAGCAAGAAAAAGAGATTAGTTCAGTGTCTCCAAACTGTTCGGTGGTCTATAATATCAAAAGACGACTGCAACTTCTTTAATGAGCCATTGATGCCTAACTCTTGGCAGAATGGACAGTGCCAAAAAAAAAAAACCACAAAAAAACCACCATGAAAACAAAAACCACCCACACAACACCACACACAGCATTTTGAAGATATGCCTAAAAATGCCTTTACTTAGAGGGGGGAGGGGAAAGTGTTTAAACATTATGGTCTTTTTCCAGTGGAATAAATGCCATAGGAATATTTATTAAAACATTTCAAACCTTTCCCCCTCATGTGCTTCATATCCCCCTTCCCAATCCCTCCTCCAATCCTTATCTGCTTGTCTGCTTCACCCACTTCGCTTCCAAGATATCTTTGGTTGACCATCTCTTTTGGGAAAGCATGATCACTCTAAGCATCTTCCATGGTCCTCTCCCCCTTGTTTTTTCTGAATAATGTTACTGAGAAAACAATTCTGCTTGCTGCCTCTGCAACCGCTCAGAAACTTCACAAGTGAAACGCTGCTGACAGGGGCAGATATGTGTAAGTAGAATGGAGCCTCCTACAATTGCTTCCAAGCCTCTGCTCCATAATGTCTGCCCCTCTGGCCTGTCTATGGAAGCCAAGAGCCTGTTAAGTATCCTAGATGAATCTTCTACCCTCACATAGTCTTCCTCTCAAAAAATCTGGGCGCAGAGTTACTGTGCCAACTACTTCCTGGCTATCTTCCAGGTGTATATACTACCTCCTGCTCACTGAAGAGGGAAAGCAAGCATGAACATCTGCAAATGAAGTTTACACTGACAGACAGTTCTATGAACTCAGTAGAACAGCTCATTCCCAAACATCAGGGCATGGAATATTTCCAGCACATTTCAATGAATTTGGAGGGGGGGGTGAATGGAGGAAAGAAACCACAGAAACAGTGCAGCAACTCTTGCCACTAGTATTTAAAGATTATCAACTGAAACTATCTACAGATGAAACTAATTAAGTCATTTCAGTATTCAGCTCTCAGGGCAAGTTTACAGAAGACATCTAAAAATATCAGTCACTGCCAGTCGCTCAAGAACAAAAAAGAAACCTAGCAAAAGTGGAACTAGCTAACCTTACAACTTTTTCTGGAGGCACAGACACAATCAGAAGTCACAGAAGGAATTATGACATTCCCTGTTTTCAAAAGGACAGGAATTATTTTGGATATTGATTAACTTCAGACTTAAACAGAAGGAAATGCAGGAAAGCACTATGCACTTCCTCACACCGGACCATGCAGCTGTTGATTCGGCAACTTCTCCTGAGTGCCCACCCTCACCCGTACCTCTCCAGAAGGGTAGTTCAACAAGATGAACCAATTCCTCATGCAGTTGCTGTTTAGCTGCTAGACCTGATACAAGAACCAGCATCACACCAGCTTGTGTCTGGTGGGAGGGAGGAAACCTCTTTAGCAGCAGCTGAAACTAGATCCAGTTAAGTTGAACGTGAAATGGCACTTTCAGTGTTTTAAATTGCTTTATGCATGTAGGATATGTAACAAAAAAATATATGGCCAACACAGTGACAGCAACAGGAAAACAAACAGATAAGGAAGAAAAATAAAGAGGAAGGAAAACACACAAGAGCAACAAGGAATAAGCAAAAGAACCAGCACACAAACAGCAAGGTAGAAGCATCCATAGACTAACCAAGGTATACTATTCCATACAGCAGGAATGAAGTTACTTTGATCAGTGGAAAACAGAAAAGTTATTTGCATAATGCATCAAAAAATAAAAAAAGTTACGGGCAAATGTCTAGAAATCCAGAAATAAAAACTAAGAAGAGTGCAAGCATAACGTTATATTGAGATTATTAAAATAGAAAAATAATTTCAAATAGAAAACAAAAGAGGATATTGGTAAATATGCACAATTAAAAGAAACAGTAATAGGCAAGAGCAGACCATCATTCATCAGAGAATTCAATAAAGGAAAATACCCAAGTAATGGAAGAGCTCAGAAATATTCACAGAAACAGGAAGTTCAGCTTTGGTCTCGCTATTGCTAACTTGTGATCTTTTCAAGAAGTCTTTAAGAAGCTGTAGTAGGGACACAAGACCAATACTATTTAAAGTCCAGACCTTAAAAAGCAACATAAGGAAATTAATAAGACTTAATTAAAAGTTTTAGTCACATATGCAAGCCAAATTAATGCAAGCATGAAGCACAAAAGAGAGAATTCAGTACATGCAGTTGTAAGACCATAAGGTAAGGTGCTAGAACTACATGCTTGTACACACATAATGAGGGCAAATTATATTTAACACAACTATTGTAGTGTACTCGATTTAGAAAAAAAAAAAGGTTGACTGTGAAAAGGAAAATTGTGGAAAAAATGAACATTTAAAATAAAGCCTTATTCTCTTAGCCTAGCATTATAAAGAAATACTGTCTTATCAAACCAACAAAAGTTATATTCACACAATGTTTTTCATAAGAATTTCAAAATTATATGTAAGCAATAAATTGTCATAACTAATACTCATTTCACTGTATGTACCATCAGATTAAATCTGTAATTGAGACATTAAATCACAAGATTCAGTATTTCATAATTCATTATTTTACTTTACAAAGTTAAAGAAATTTCAAGTTGTTAGCACTGTGATCAGAAATACTAATTTGACTATATAAACCATAAAAAGTAGTTTTCTTCCAAGTATGTTAAAAAAGGTTAGCTACCCCAATCAAACATAAATTTCCTTAAAAATTAAGGCATCAGTAATAAATATGCCAAGATACATGCACACACAGAAAAGAAAAAAAAAACCAAACACACACACAAACAACACTTGGCATAGCACTTAAGAAGACCAAAAAAAACTTGCACACCAAAAGACATGTAATTTCAAGCATAAATAGTTCCTTCAGTCGATAAGGAACACATATAATTATTAATATTACCGATCCTATTATTTTCAAGATATCACAAATATCATTACACATGCTTCAGAAAAGTAACACAATACAACGTTACAAAATACTACAACATTTGGGAAAACAAAAAATAAACAAACTTTTGAGTTACTAAAAAGGACACAGAACGCAAAGGTTGAAGTGTATAGGCTCCAGGCCTCACACAGAAGGATCTGAGACTCAGAGACATCTCTCCTCACCTGCAGCAGCCACTGCTAGAACAGCAGCCTAACAACCAGCAAAGCTTCCTCATGTCTCTATGCCAAACAGTTCCAAGATCATTTCGACAATGAGGAAAATTTTAAAGCAATCACTCTTTTTACAGTTACACTGCTTGGCTATTTCCTCAAGCATGTACACCACCAGTTTTTTTTACTCATCTGCGCAGTGTGGAATGCCAAATGCTGAACAGGGGATGACTGGGAACATCATGTATATTCTTTCCCATTATTTTCAGAACCCATTAAGAGCTATGAGAGAAACTACCTCAAGTCTGAGACACTGTTTCATAATCAGTTAGTTCACTGTGGCAAAAACTTCACCATGAACTTTCCAAGTATTTTCTACTTGGCCTTGCCTGACAGCACCAACAGGAAGAGTGGAAATGCAGAGCATCCTAAAGGATATGTAGCAATTTAAACTTCCTGCTCAAGTTCATTCCCTTACATCACAAGATAAGCCTAACCCCACTGTCTCCAAGGCACCAGAAGTGTTGAGCACAGCTATTTCTTAGAACTGCAAAAATATACTGAAGAATAGGAATACATAATCTTAAAATAGTGATATTTGTGAAATAACAGCATTCTGACAAAAACAGATTTTATTAAAATAGAACTGAGATCACCCCATTCCTCCCCAAAGCATGGGACTAAGGGAAGAGAGGCAGATGAACAGACATTAATAAAAATAAAAATCACACTGTAACAAAAGCACAGCTGCATTTTAGCAGTTAGTACTCTTCAAAGTAAGCCCCCAAATTCATTAATATTCTTGGAAAGAAAACTTGTAAAGCTCAGCTTCCTACCCCAAACTCCAACTGCAATGGGATACTGAATTAACCATTTTCAACATTTATGTTATGGACCAACAGATACCTGTGAACTTTTAATTAGGCCACATTACATCTCACTTGAATAAACACAGTTCTTTTTCCACCTGCTAAATAAAAAGCAGTTCTTGATATTTAATATTTTTGATTATGAAAAAATGGTTCTAACCAAGTCAAGGCACAGAAAGGACATCATACAGGCCATATGATGCAGGAAGGGACTTAATGGAAAGCAAGCAAGCAGAGATGGGTTTCTCTCCTTCTCCTGCTGGCAACTGGCAAAGTTCAAATCAAATTGGCCTTAACTAATCTTGCAGTTACTGTCCAATAAAATATGCAGAGCAACAGGACTCAAGAAGTTTAAGGGCCACTGGTGAAATAGCTTCAAAACAAACTACTGAACTAACCACTATGGTCAAACTCTATATTCTGTTCTGGGAAATCCCTGGATTTTCAGAGAATCCCACTTGCTCAAAACTAGTTTAAAAATAGTGGGGCTTTTAAAATGCTTGTAAAACACCCATGTTAGAATACAAGAATGAATTTGACTCACACTGTTTCAACTGCAACACTGAGATCACAGCCCTTCCATACAGAAAACAGAAAGTCAATCAACACAGAAAATTCAGAAACCCATCCCCTCCCTCCAAGGATGTTACAGGTTCTTCTGCTTCAGAGCAAGAATAAAATCTTTGACAGATATTCCCAGCCTTTGACAGGACAGGAACTGACCTCTTTTCCAAAATAAATGGCAATTATAAAAGGAGGCCCCTAGCTGATGTTTACTCACATTAAAAAGAAATGCCCCTTTCACCTCATACCCATTATAAAAATTACGGAGTCATCATTTTAAGGTGTAATACTATAGAAATTCTGTAAACAAGGTTAGAGTGCTCTTGTTAAAACATTTCAATATGTTTACATAATTAAATGATGCCTCATTTTTTCAATTCAGAAATCTGACATTACTTATTGGGGGAGGGAAGGAGGAGAACAAGCAACTAAGTCCAAGATCACAATGCCTTCTACTTCTTGAAGTTTCTCTCATGTAAATGAATGTGCCAATTGCAATTGATTTTTCTATTTTTCGTGACTTGGTATTCTCAGCCAAGCAATGCCAAAAAGTGCTAATGAGTCTTCAAAATATTATTTTTTTAAGTATTGCCAATAACTTACATTTGACACGAACAGTTTCTGTTTTCTAATAATAGCAACTCTCCTAATGCTAGTTCAAATGCTTTGTCATCTTCACAAGGGTGGGGAGAAAGGGACAAACACATTTAAAAGAGAGATAATTCCCTAGAGTGCAACCAGACAGAGGAAATCAACATTTGGAGCTCCTTCAGCTGTCTGACCAGACAACCTACTACTATTTTTTTGAACTAAGGAACTTTACAGTTTTCCTCTTTCACACTGTTTTGGGGAATAGTCCAGACTGACATTTTAGAGTTGATGCAGAACTCTGCATTCAGCCTCAGCAGGGACAACTGTATGCTCTAGTAGATCCGAGCATATATGACACCCATTCTTTGTAAAAGGCTAATTTTCCTAATTTTTCCATTCCTCATATAATTTTAACTGACACGCCACAGAATATGGAGTTATTAAAAGAGCTGTCATAGCAAAAATTAGGAACACAAAGCAGACCAGCTCTAGTGTAGAATTTATACACAAAGAGAGGCTTTTTATCTCCCAAGGGCTTGCAACTGATCCTCTAGTTAGATCTCATCTGGCAAAACACTGACACCAAGGCAAAGCCTCAGCATACGAGTTCCACAAAAGGACAGAAAACTAATTTCTTTCCACACCCTGGCTCATTGCCTACACTCTTGAAGTTGTCTCTACCAGCAAAACGTATTTCAGTCACATGAAGCATCAGAATAATCTTCCACAGCCAGGTACCAAGGAACAGAAAAGATTAACAATGACATTATATATCAATTAGCTAACTGTGAACTGCACCTTTCAAAGCTGGTCTAACATATACATTACAATGTGCTACTGTTTCAGTAAGGCTAATTCATTGTTATTCTAAAGTAACTCAAACCAAGCTGCTGAGTCAACCTTTATTCTTAAAAATCAGGCTAATTTGCTTGGTTTTGCTCAAAAACAGTACTCAGTGGTTAGCAGCTATCAAAGCTTAACAGAAAAGTTTCTTAAATACCTCTTATAAATAAAAAGTAGACTGTTTAAAGGAAAGGAAACACTACATGTAGTTAATGAATTAGCTTGAACAGTTGCAATAACAAGAAACACCAGCATGTCAGAGCTCATTTTGTATGGCTCATTTTCAGCTGCGGACAAGAGGAAAAAAAAAGTTTTCCTACTTTGTTAAATTTCAAAAACCTTCTCAACAGTCACTAGTCCTGCAACTAAGTACTCTTGCTAATCTGAGATTAAGTTGTCGAAAAATTAGCTGCTGACAAATTCAGAAAGAAGGCCTCACTAAGCATTTCAAAGCAGTTTAATGAGCAACCGGAGGAAAAAAATGGATAAAGAAGTCTACTCCTTACTTTCTTTAAAGTGCCTTCTTCAGAGGCAACACAGGCTGCAAATGCAGACAGCAAAGGGCATTGATTCGAAAGATATTCTAAAACTTCTTGTAAACTAAGTCCCACTGAGATCCTATTTAATGTTCCCATCAGAATTTAAGACACTGTTGACCACGAAGAGCCAGAGCTGCAGAACACCAGCTGCCTTGTTGTGGTCAGGGCACAACAGTTGCTACCATATAAGAGTCAAGAACGGTGAGGACAGTTGTCTGAAAACACAAGAGAGGAACCATCGCAACGCGTGTCTGCCATGGCCTCTCAGATGAGAAAGTGCTGAAACAGTCAGCCACTTGGAAACAGGCCACATGCGGTCTTGAAGAGCAAAGGAGACATCTGATAAACAAGAAAAGGGGAGCAAGTGAAAAGGCACAGAAAGGCCAATCCAACAGGCTTGGGAAATGATCGTTGCAGCAGGACTCTGAATGCATGCAGACAGAATGTGACTGCAGAAGCACATTCCAATCACCAAAATGACGAAAACTGGGGAACAGTGTTTGCTAAGTAGGTAAATAAGTATATGTGCTTCGCATCCAACAACATGATTTCTGATGCAAGCAAAATAAAAGACACACGTGATATTTTTTCCTGACGGGAAGTGCAATCTTCCCCTGAAATTACTGATTACAAGGTCCTACTCCTAACTGCATCCACACAAGCCTGGACCAAATCTGCTGCGGTCTGCATATACGGATACAGTCAAAGGAAAAAAGTAAGAAACTGGTCTCAAAAAAACGTAGGTTATGTTTTAACTGCAAGATAACAATAAACATGGAACCAGATTCTGTCTTTCCTTCAAGAATAATATTGTCTATATCATTAAATTATAAAACTAACAGTTACAGCAGGAGAATGTTTCTAAATTTTTAATCACTAAAAAAAAAAAAAAATTACAGTGATCTTGGCCATTCTAGATAGTAGCAAACTACGCAAGTCCACAAGTATCAAGCAATTTTTTAAATTTCATTTAACTGTAAGTTCTTAAATAATATACTTGAGAGAGAAAAAAAACAAAACAAAACACAAAAAAACCCCAGACTTCCTGACTGTCTCCTGCTTCCCACTCCTCAAAGTTATTAAGATAAATTCAGGCAGCCTATAGACATGTACAGTTTTCACCATTGCCCTGCTCTATACATTCTACCTCAATTCACACGTTTAAATTAAAAAAAAAAAAAAGAGAGATTTAGATGTTTATGGAATACTATACATTTATCTGTAGGCTTGAAGCAATCTGCATTTTTCTGCAAAGCCTGGAAAGGGTTCACGGGTGTGACTGCATACAGTTTTCATGAAGCATTTTAGCCACCAAGTCACCATTGGAGCACCCAAAAAAGCAGACTGGAAAGTCCTCCCTCCACTTCACATATCAGATGGATCCTTTGACAGTCAAGAGCTGTCTGGTTGTTTGAAGAACTCCCCATAACTGCTGTTCAGGCAGGCAAGCAAAGCCTGAAAATTTGCTAGATGCCCCCAAATTTAAAGTCATCTCCTTAGCAGAGACCAAGCCTGGAATACTTCATCCTGAAGCATCTTGCCTACAAATATTTTCCATAAAGGAACTAGAAGTAAAGGACATCAGAACCCAGTCCTCCAGTCACCCAGGCAAAGTATCATCACTGGCCATCACACACACAACTGCTAGGTTTTACTTCAAAAGGCCAGTGGAGCAAGTGCCATCCACCCTGCTAGACCAGTGCTATTTGGGGATAACAAACAAACAAACAAAAAATCCACTAAATCCCAAGACAACAAAGTGTCTTGGATAGGCACACGCAGCCATAATCAAACAGCAGAGACCAGTATGGGGCACTGACCCAGAACGTTCTATGCCATCCCTAAAATAATCTACATTACAATGCTTAATGCTTATGCATCACACTCAGCAATACTATTTAATGCAGATTATTAACCCTAACAACCCACCAAATACTGTTCGTGCAAAAATAGGTCATATATTTCTACAGGTTTAAGTCACTTGGCAAATTTTACCTTCCCAGGGAGATCTGAGAGCTCATGGCACTACAGAACCAGTTTCCTAATGTCAAAAAACTTCAAATTGATGCACACTGAAAGCTTTAGGGTACTTTTTTAGTTATCATTCAGGAAAGTAAAAGTACATTTTTCAGGTATCAGAAAACAAGCCTTCACCCGTCAAGATGCTTAAAGTACAAGACAACTCAGTTTTGAACAAATAACCTTCACCACAGGATGAAATAACAAATTATAAAACACTTATCACGGGTAATACAATCATCATGTTGGAGAACTATCAGTATGCCAGACACCTTGCTGACATATTAAAAATAGAAAATCGATTGGTCTTTCTAGAGAAAACTGAGTATGGGGGAAAGTCTCATTTCCAGAACTAGAAAACACAGCGAGATTCCCCCCTTGAGAGCACCTCTGGACACAGTGGCCATTTCTAGCCCACACTGATCCCAAAATACCTGCCTGCCTCACAGCTTGGCTGTCCAGCTGCTTTGGGACAGAAACCTCCGCAATGGGGAGAGGCAAACTGAGGCAGCTAACTTCCACCAATTACCTACAAACTCCCGCGACAACTATTCGGTTACAGCCGTTTTAGGGAAGAAAATTTAAAAATGCAAACACGGAGCCTTTATGAGTCTACCGCAGAGAAGGAGGCCAGAGGAGCTAAGTCAGAGCCGGCCTTGGGGGCCCGGGCGTGGACACGTCTCCGGCGCGGCCTAGGGCCGAGCAGGCCCCTCCTCACCAGGTGCGCTCCTCCAGCTGCGGGGACGACGCGCAGAAGGGGCCCCTCACCGGGCGGCACTGCCCCGCCGCCGGCGGATCGCGGGGGAGGGCGGGCCCGCCCCGACCGGTCGCCGCACGGAGCAGCCACGGCCGGGCGGGCTCCACCGCGGCGCTGAAGCGTCTGCCTCCCGTCCCGCCCTGAAAGGGGAACAGCACCCGGCCGGGGAGGGCGGAGGGGTAATAAAAGGGGCCCGGCGCTACCCTGAGGGGGCCGGCTAGCGCCTCTGCTCTGCCAAGGAGGCGGCTGCCTGCCTGCTACCTAAGCAGGTTGGAGGCCCCGGCTGAGGGCAGAGCCTCCTCTCCGCCGCGGCGCGCAGCTCGGGCGGACAGAGAGGCGCCCCCTCCCCTCCTGCACCCCGCGGGCCGGGCAGGGCTCTTACCTCTGCTAACATTATTACCCCGCTGCGCTGCGGCGCCTCAGCGGCTCTAGCCCCGCAGCATGGTGAAGCCTGGCGGCCGCGCCGAAAGCTCCCCCTCACCCAGTGGGGAGGCGAGGCAAGGCAAGCGCCGCCAGCCCCTGTCACCTCCCTCAGCGGCCGCCCGCCGCCCCCAGCCCCGCAGCCGCCCTCGCAGCTCGGTCCAGTGAGGCCGCCATCTTGGGAAGCTACGTGCACCACCGCCGCCGCTCCCCGCCCGGCGCGCCCGCCCATTGGGGCTGCGGGACGCGGGGCCGCCCCTGCCGGGGCCGGCTCACTGCCCTGCCCGCCCCGCCTGAGCACGGCCCGTCGCTCTCCCGCTGCCTACCTGGGTCAGGGGGACCATAACCAGCCTAGACGGCCCGCTGCCCGGATTCGGCGCCAGGGCTGCGGGGTGGCGGCCGGGGAGGCGCCGGGGCCCCGTGGTCCGGTAAATGCGGGGCCCGGGTATGGCTCGGGGGTCAGTGCTGCAGCCCTAGCCAGTGCTGCTGTGCAGCGGCCCTGGAACACTGTGCAGCCCCAAGAGAGAAGTTGTGGGCTGCAGGACTTGAAACATTGTCAAAGTTGCCTTGCTCTGGGTTTGGAGGTTTTTTGCCCTGTCTCCCTTGGGACGCCGGTGTGTCTTCTCTCTGAGCTCTGCGGTGCCAGGCAGCTTAATTGAAACGCTTTTTTGAATTTCTGACCAAGAAGCATGCTTGTTAACTGGACTTTAAAGTTACAAAGTTAACCTAGGATCCATTGGGAGAGTAGAAACAAGATGGGCTTTTTTTCCTACTTTGCCAATAACTGAAAGTACACACCAAAGTAGTAATGGTTTGCAGTGAAGATGGAGGAAAAGCAACGCTACTATTATCGTGAAGAAAACCAGCCTGCTTCAATTGCAGTGTTTGTTCCTCTAAGAGTAAAAGCAAAGCCCCTTTTCTTGCAGAGGTGCAAAGGGCAATAGGCAGCTCTTAGGGTTGGTGGGTTTTGTAGAAGTTCTCTAATTTTCCCAGGGATTGTTAAGTACTTAGCATTTCGAGGTTGCCCACTTCTTAGTTTTACTTGTGAGTATTACTGAGTTTCAGTTTTACTCATACAACTGTTTTTCCCCTGTTGGGAGACCCAGCTGTTAGTCATGTGAATCAAAAAAGCAGACTCTTGATATTAATAATTAATTGTCTTTTCTAGATAATCCAAAATATTAAGTTTTAAAGTATTTAGTAAGCTTTGTATTTCTGAGTCTGTATTTTTGAACGTTTCATGTTAGCATTACTCTTTCCTCCAAGCTGATCCCTCAGAGAAAATGCAAATCTCATAGCACATGCAACTTTATTTTAAACAATAGGTTTAACAATAACAAAATCACACAGTGGCCTTGCACATGATATTTCACCATCTCGATAAATTAAAAATTGTTTTTTAAAACATTGAGCAATGGGAGTTGTGAAATACCAATTCCATTGTATTGCTTTGGTCCCCTAACATTTATTTACAGCATTCTGTAGCTGTTCATTTGCAAGACATGTATATACACAGCTGTGGTTCTCTGTTTGTGCCTTTCATCACACTTCAATTCAGCCAAACAATGCCCTGTGCTCAGGTCTGTGGCAGAGGAAACCCTGAAGGGGCCTGTAATATAGCAGAATGATCAGCAAATCATCAGTTGTATAATTATGCAGAAACATCAACGCATACTTAACTGAGTAGGAAATAGAATTAAAATACTTGGAAAAGCTACTGTTTGCCACGTCACTTAGTCATACATACATTCTCTGGGCAAGGCACAGTATCATGCACTGATAAGATGCTACCTAGCTTATAAAATCTAAGGGGTAAACAGGAGGTAAAAGTTTCATGGTATTTATGAACATGTATAAAAGATAATTGAACCAAGATATTCGTCTAGCAAAAGAAACTGTCTCTTGGTACCATATTTCTTTACCTTGTATGTTTAGACACATAAGGTAAGGTTTTCAAAACAAGTAATCACTTTTAAAAACTTACTGCAAAACTATATATATCTTATATGTGCTGGATGTGAAAGAAAAGCAAATCTTATGCAAATCTCACAGCAAGATGATGTCACATTTAATACTTCCTACTTGAATTTGCCCCTACTTCTGCTTGAGATTTGGCAGCCCAATGCCTTACTAGTCTGGGAAGCACCTTCTGTTCTTGTGCTGCTGGAATAAACCTACCAGTACTTCTACTGAAAACTGTTCCATGGTTTTACACCTGTCAGCAAAGCCTTAATGTTGTTGCAAAATGGTTATTAATGTTGTAATGCATTGTTCTATTTTTGGTTAATACCATTTCAACTTCTAAAGGGAAAGTTAGTGTAATTGCAACAGCAGCAGTGAGGCTGTGAGGAAGGACAGAACCAAGCATACAAAGGTAGACTCAAGGCAGAAGAGAAGGCAGCATTTTAAAGGAGGGGTGAGAAGAGGCAGTAGCTTGGAAAAAGGATGATGTGAGGGACTTCTTGAAAAATGAGTCTGCTAGGAGTAGCACAGAGGAGGAAGAGAAAAGAAACCTGCCCATTACTGAGGAATTAAACAATTATGTTGCCCCTTCCTGTTCTTGGAATAAACTGAAAAACTGTAGGTACAATTTTTTGTGTTGGGTTTGGGGTTTTTTGTCTGTTTTTTGGAGTTTGTTTTGTTTTGTTTTGTTTTCTGGGGAGGAGAGCATTTCTAAATTAGTATGAGCAGGTCTGGAAACAAGGCTTCGACTGTGATTAAAAGGATTCTCAATGGCAGGCCAGAAGCACTTGAACACTTACTTGTTACTCTGCGCCCATCTTCAAGTGGCAATAACGCCATTAACTTTGCTCAGTCATCCATAGGAGACTCATACTCCCTACATTTTGTCCTTGTACCTTGGTTAGACGTTGGGGCTGGTGGTGCAATGAGCTAGCGTACTTACGGAAGCGCTGCAGCCACATTAGCACCGTGCTTATCCAGGCAGAGCAGCACACTCGACATTTTTCTTGTCACCTCCGCAAACCCTCAAAGACTCTGCAAAGAACTGTGTTAGGGCAAGTATATATATTTGCAGTCAAATGCCAACCTGGCAGAAAGTTTTTGCACCCGGTCTTTAAAATACCCAGAGAATTTTCTTTCTCATGGGCCAGGAAAAATGCTTAATTCAACTAGAAGGAGTACCTTAATGCTGATGGCTGCAAATACCTTCATATTTATAAGACAACTCCTACCTGTTGCCAAATGTCTTCGAGTTCTTTGCATTTATTACAGTTTTCGCTGACTATAAGGAAAGAAAGTCGTCCGATGGTCTAGATTCACATTTTGAAATCCCACTGCAGATACTGGAAACTGCAGGAGGTGTCTACCAAAATTATGGGCGAATGCAGCATTAAAATGTGAAATAGAGCAGGAGGAGATAGGGATAGAACCAGCAGGCTCCCCATCCAGAAGTTTATAAAGATTTTTGTGAAATGAGGCGTAGTGAGCACACTAAGTTGAGGAGCAGGCTCAGAGACAAAAATATAGTTGCGAGGGGGTGGACGTGGCACACACAGAAGGGGCACAGGCAAGATTTAGCCATAAAAGAGCAACTGTGCCAACTTGCAGCGAAGCATAAGAGAGCACCCATTATTTTCCAGCACTGAAAGCAGGGCAGCTCCACAACCTAAATAACTGTTAGCTCACCAGCTTATGAAAAATTAAATCAGTGACCTAATTGCCACCAAGGTAACCTCTGAAACAGCAGTAACCTGCATTTGGAGGGCAAAAGAATATGTTCTTATGGCATATACAAGAAGACAAGTGAAGACTAAAGAAAGGGGAAACAACAAGCACGGCTCGGGGAGCGACAGACTCAACAAACAACAGACCAATTTTGCTTTATTAAGCAGTTTCATTAGGATGGCTAAGAGACTGTTTCTAACTTGACTGACAAGCCTGGACTTCTGTACCCTTCTCTACAGTCTAGAAAAGATCTTTTACAAAAATCTTTCTGTATACTATAAATTATCTCTGATTGTAAACAATGGATGTAAAACAAAGTTTGGCTTCTGTTCTCTGTTGTTTCAGTTGTCATGGCTCAGGCTGGCAGTATGGTCGGAGTTTGCTTAGGGTTGTTTGGTTTGGGATTAGGTTTTTTTTTTGTGAGGGAAGAAGGTGGAGTAGAGGAGGTCTGAAGAAGGTCTAGTCATTAAATGTTTCAAGAGTTCAGTCTCACTGTTGAAAAGCAATTCTCTGTCTTCATGGTTGAATTCGATTGTATTTCAAGTAAAAACAGATGACCCCAAAAGCTACACGGTAACACGATTGAAAGAGGAATTCAAAGTGTCTTTTATGTGTGAAATTTGAATATGATGTTGTTTCAGAATGTTGCCTATTCTAAGCTCCTTCGTTTGAGCTGCCTGATCAGAAGTTTGCTTTTGATCGGCATCACAACTCTATAATTTTCTATTAAAGAACTCATTCACTTTCTGATATCTCAGCATTCACTGAGATGTAGCACAGACAGAAAATGCAAATATATGTGAAAGGGCCGCTCAAGAAAATATGATGTGAATGTTGGGCATTAGATAAATAATCACTGAAGAAGCATCAGGTGTAATTCCTGCTCCATCCTTTGCAATAAGGATGCAATATCTGCCCATTGTTCATGTTCTCAGAATTGTTTATTGGAGGTTGAAATTGCTTTTAAAGCTTTTGCCAGCTTACATTTCTTCACTGTAGTGAACTTTCTGCTATCCAAAGAGCTGTCTCCAGCTGGGACTAACCTTGTTTGCCTTAGCAGCTTAATCCTAGTTGACTAAGCATGTGTTAAAGATACACTATATTTCTTAATAGAAAGGAAGCTGTCTCAAAATTATAATGGCGTCTCTTTCAGAAGTCTATATGAACATGACTAGAGTAATCTCAGAATTCTAACATAGATGTTGGTCATCAGCTGCTTAGCTTCTGGCCATGGATTTTCTGTAAAAAAATGCACACAAACAGAAGGCTTCCTATGCTATTTGCACATTATTGCTACAGAGGAGAGCAAGATAGGATATAAAACTCTTTAGAAGAGTCACCTTAATTCTTAAAATTCATTTGGAAGCAACCAATGCAATTCTTTATCTGAATGATATACCAGTTTGAAGACAGAACTGTTAAATTGAATGCTTTATCTGCAGTATAGTATGTTATTCCATTCCCTCCTTCCAAGTGGGTCAGGAGTTATGAGAACGTATCTCTGTGGTTTGAAGATATGTTGCTCTTCAGAGTATTGGCCGTTACCCATGCCTGCTCTAAAGACAGCAACTACCTGTGGCAAAAGGTTTCAGATGGTTTCTCTTCTGAGGTTTGAACTCCTGAATGTGTCTGGCAGGTAGATCAGCCTAAGTGATGGGCTCACAGGTCTGAAATGTACCTGTCTGATGGTCTATATCAACGTTTTGAAATCCTGCTGCAGATACTTCAAGTCTAGCACCTTTGTCATGTTTGCGCAAAAGCCAGTGCCTGGCGGCACGAGCTGCAATTTTCTGTGAAGTGCTGCAGCTTGCCACAGATTTGGAAAGCCCAGCAAACATTCTGCTTTGTCTGCGATGTGACCAACCCTGCTTAGCCTCCGCTAACAGATGCAGACGGACACTGGCCCTTGTGCAAACATGACATAGTCCTGTTTGCACAAGAGCCAGTGCCCAGCAGCATAAGCTGCAATTTTCTGCAAAATGCTGCTGCTTGCCTCAGATTTGGAAAGCCCAGCAAGCATTCCACTTCATATGCAATGTGACCCAACCTGCTTGGCCTCTGCCGCTGGATGCCGCCAGGCGCCGGCTCTTGAGTAAACATGACGAAGTGGCTCTTGCGCAAGAGCCGACCCCCGGCAGCAGGAGCTGCAGTTTTCTGCGAAATGCTGCTTGCCAGAGATTTAAAAAGCCCAGCAAGCATTCCGCTTTGTGTGCGATGTGACCCACCCTGCTCAGCATCTGCCGCTGGATGCCACCGGGTGCCCGCTCTTGTGGAAGCACGACTTTGTTGTGTTAGCGCAAGAGCCGGGGCTGGCGACATAAGCTGCAATTTTCTGCAAAATGCTGCTGCTTGCCAGAGATTTAGAAAGCCCAGCAAGCATTCTGCTAACTGTGTGATGTGACCCACCCTGCTCGGCCTCTACCGCTGGATCCCACAGGACACCAGCTCTTGTGCAAACACGACAAAGTAGCGCTTGCACAAGAGCCAGTGCACAGAAGCATGAGCCGCAATTTTCTTTGAAATACTGCTACTTGCTGCAGATTCGGAAAGCGCAGGAACCATTCTGCTTCATGTGCGATGTGACCCACCTTGCTCGGCGTCTGCCACCGGATGCTGCCAGGCGACAGCTCTTGCGCAAACACAACAAAGTTGTCCTTGCACAAGAGCTGGCGCCTGGCTGCATGAGCTGCAATTTTCTGCGAAATGCTGCTGGTTGCCACAGATTTGGAAAGCCTAGTGAGCATTGCACTTTGTATGCAATGTGACCCATCCTGCTTGGCCTCTGCCGCTGGGTGCTGCCAGGCGCTGGCTCCTGTGCAAGCACACATTCATACCATTAGCGCAAGAGTGGGTGCCTGGCCACACAAGCTGCGATTTTCTGCAAAATGCTGCTGCTTACCCCAGCTTTGGAAAGCCCAGCAAGCATTCCACTTCGTGTGCGATGTGACCCATCCTGCTTGGCAAGCAGAAGCATTGCAGTTCATTCTGCTGGGGCTGCCCTGGGGTAACACCAGTGGGGGTCTCTGGGTGACCTTGAGGTAACACCAGTGGGGTCTCGGGATGACCCGGGAGGTGCCCTGGAGTGGCACCTAGGGAATCCGGTGACAACACCTGGGGGGGGTCTCAGTGTGACCCTGCAGGTGCCCTAAGCTGACACCAGAGTGGGGTCTCGGGTGACCCTGGGGTGACCTTGTGGGTGCCTCAGGGTGACACTAAGGGGGGTCCCAGGGTGTCACTGGGGGGGTCTCAGAGGGACCCCAGGGTGAAACCCAGCAGGGCCTCAGGGTGACTCCCTGGGGGGTCCTGAAGTGACATAGGGAGGGTCTCAGGGTGACCTTGGGTGACAGCAGTGGTGTCTAGGGGTGACTTCTTCCTGTTAGCACAAGAACTGGCTGCACGAGCCGCGATTTTCTGCAAAATGCTGCTGGTTGCCACAGATTGGGAAAGCCCAGCAAGTGTTCCGCTTCATGTATGATGTGACCTTCCCTTTTCATCCTATGCCGCCGGGTGCCGGCTCTCACGCTAACAAAACTTCGTCATGTTTGCACAAGACCCAGTGTCCAGTGGCACGAGCTGCAATATTCTGTGAAATCCTGCTGCTTGCCACAGAAAAGTACCTCTTTTTATTGTGCAAGAAATGGAACAGTGTATGGCACTGCTGCTGACATAAGGAGATCAGCAACACATCTAAGGTCATGAAGGATCTGTTATGGCGGTTATGGTGTAATCTTAGACAGGCTTTTGCAGAGTGACTCACACACCTGAGTATTAATCCTTGCAGCAAAGGCATATCATAAAGTAGGACAGTGACATTCTCCATATTAAATCCCATAATTTCCTGATAATTCCTTTTCTCTCTTGAAATAGTTCCTCTTGAAATGCCAACTTGAAAAAGGATTTGTAAGCCTAAAATGCATGTTTTGCATTTCCCTTCTTCCTTGATGTCAGGGGATTTAACAAAGGGTATAACTTTTTCTCTAGGCCAAGCATACAGTACTTCAAAATTATCTATGCCTCATATTACAAGCAGAACTGATGCTGCAGTCAGATTACATCCTCACATTAAACCAACAACACAATTACATGTATTTTATTTGGAAACACTGCCTATAAACATCACTTAACCTGGACTACTCTGTAGTCAAAGTTGACATTGCAAAGTTACAGACTAAGCTGAATTCTGTGAAACAACTATGCACAGGAGTCTGCAATGCAGTTTTGAGTCGAAATTCAGATCTGCTTAGTCATCATACTGATAAGAAATTTTGGATTTATGCAGATTGATTAACAGCCTTTTATAAACCTGTTTTTGCTAGATTCTCACAGGGATCGCCAGTTCACTTTTGAGAGATGAAACAACTGTCAGAAAAAGCCTGATTTAGCCCAAATTTACCAGTGATTTGGAGGTGAAAAAATGAAAGGAAAAAAAAAAAAAGAAAAAATGTGTTCTATCCAACTTTGATACATGCTTGTTTTTAACATTGTTATTTTGAATTTTTATTCATCTATTCAATTAAAAACTTGCCAGTTAAGAACAACATTAGCTACATCAAGTTCTTCCTCAGTACAATATGCAATTAAAAACTTTTTTAATGTCTTCACATATTTCTAGAGTTAAAACCCAAACAGCAGCTATTTCTTTAACCTCCAAAATATCCGACAACAGTGACAAAGAGCAAAGCTGGAACAGAGATTTGCTAACATAAATCAACTGCATTAGATCTTTTATTGCACCTTTCTGGAGCAGTCCAATAAACACACAGAAAATATATCAGGGAAAAGAAACAATACCAACTTAGCAAAAATACACTTACTGCACAATATTGAGATTAAGAAAAAAATCACAGGCCTGTCTGCAGTTGTGAAAAATAAACATCTGCCCTGCGAAGTCTCCTAATATTCACCTTCATCCACCTGTACACTCTCCTCACTCAATGCCTTTTTTGTTGTTGTTGTTCCTCACCCTACAGTATCTGTACTTAATACTTCTTTACTTCTATTCCTTCTTTTTCATTTTGGGAATATACTTTCCTCCTCTTTTCTGCTCCTAGACCCCCGGTGTGGCAACATCTCCACATTCCTTACAGAAATACCTCTCTTACTCATGGCTGAGCATGGATATGGGCTGATGTCTTGTATTTTGCATCTGAGGAGGGTATGGTCCCAGGGGAACCAGAAAACTGCCAGGCTTCCTCCATCTTCTGCCTCTCTCTCAAGCCAAAGAGCTTCTGTCTCTGAGGGGAAAGGTGCTCTGGGATGAGGCTGATGGTAGCTACCAAAAGCATTTCTGGATCTAATATATCAGCCATTCTCACTAATGGGGAAAGGAAATTTCTGCTCTGTGACTTTCAACTGCATTTCAATAAATATGAAGTACCTTTAAATAGACATATCAAATATACATTGCAATTCATCATTATAGTAGGTCCTGTGGATGGCTTTGTTGCCACTGACTGTGGAGTCCTGCGTCTGAGCCATGTGGTGATGAAAGATTCTGCTCTAGGCAAGCAAGTTTTCATCCTTCATCTTGACATGGAACTGCTTATGTTTGTGAATCTTACAGCCTTAGAAAACGAAGCAAGTACAGAAGATGCATTTCTGTTTTGTGATACAACACTCCTTGATCCAAAGTCTTTGGTGCTTTTGAAGCTTTAAGCCGTCAAAAACTTTTGTATCTGTTAACTTCACTGCTGGAACAACTTTTTTAGTCATTCTAAGCGCAGAACTAAAGCAAATATGTTTAAATGTCTGTATGATTGTGACAAAAACTAATTTAGACATCTGACACCTGCCTACTGATTGAGATTGGGCAGCTCTATTCCAAACAGTGCTCCACAAGCAGGTTATTATTTCAAAGGGCAAGTCATCAGTATTCTGCTCTGAAATCTGGATATTTCCAGAACTCAGCAGACCTCTTTATCACTTTGGCATTCTGTACCCAAAAATAACTATAAAGAGACAGAGCTTTATTCCCCAAGGACATTTATTTCTGGGATAATAAGGAAAAAATACTTTTCTTCTCTTACCCTAGGTAAGAGCTGTGAGTAGAATTGCATTAATTAATCAGGATGCACATAGCTAGCACTGAGCAAGTTACACAGAAGCTGTCATAGCTTTGTAAACTCCTTCTTAAATCTTTATATTATGTCCAGAGAAAGTTCAATTGTGGAATGAATTACAATGGCTTGGAATGAATCTGGAATGAATTGGATTGTGGCACTGGAGCTACAGAAAGCAAAATTACATTTCTTTCCACAGAACTTTTTTTAAATTTTAGTTGTATTTAACATTCTCATAATGTATGTAAAGTACACAGCTGCTGATTAAAAGATTGCAAAAGGGATGAGGAAAAAAATCTTTCTAAACATACAGAATGAAATCGAGTGGCACTTCGTGATTTGTTTTCCAATTAGGAATGACATTTAATTTTAAGCATTGAGCTGGTTTTAAGGTAACATTTTGTTGTTTCAGGTGCATATGCCTACTACTGTGATTATCAACTAATTTTCAGGATTTTAGACACAAACCCAAAATTATTTATGGTTCCAGTTTTATTGATTTCTAGATTATTACAGAAGCTGTAGGTTTTAGCTTTTCACTGACTTCGTAAGTATTTGGAGTAGGTCTTTCTCTCGAAGAACAGGGGAAAACACAGCTTGTTACGCAAATCATAAATTGTCCTAAGGTCAGTTTTGAGGTATGTAGGCATTTGCCTCTGATTTGACAGGTTTAATCTTAAAATCCAATGGTCAAACTAATAAAATATACTTTCTTCATAATAAATATTGTAAAGTTGTTTAGTTAAAAATGACAACTGTTACAAGGAAAATGCACTTTTAAAAAGTACCCCAACTGTATGAAATGCTTCATAGGAATAAGTCAAACTACATCTCTGCTGCAAACTTGCAAGCAAGAGGCCAGCGGCCACTGCTACACGCTCGTGTTAACCTGACATGAATTGACTCTGTCTTCTGTGCGCCCTCTTGTTTGCTCCCATCATCTTCCTCGTGAGGGTACAAGTGCTGAGGCTTCCAAGTGGGCACAGTCAGGCAGGCCCAGAAGCACATGCCACACATTTGGCAGCAGCATTTAATCAGCAGGATTTAACCACATTAAACTGACTGTATAATCACGACCTGATTCTGCAAAACTGTATGTTCAAGTTTTGCATCTCAGAAGACTGCACATTTTAATCATGTTGTAACTCATGTGATACTAAGCAGAAAGCAGGAGACCTATGGAAGAGAAATCTATTTCCATTTCAATCTGATACAGCTGAGAGTAATACTGAAGGAAAACCGTGATGAGGGAATTAGTAGGCTGGATATGTGCTTTTTATATAATATCAAAAATACATTTGCCACAAAGTGAAAAGAGGAAGGACATGGAACTGGATTATTTCCTGTTTTGTTTTCAGAAAATTGTTTACTTTGAAATGCTTGCATGTCTTTAAAAAATGGTTTAAACAAAATGCCTGGATTAAATCAAAACTGTAATTATGATTCCATGAGTTATTCTGTGTGGTTTAGAACTGAGGCTTTGATCTCTGATATGCTATATCATATTGTTGTTTGTTACAGACCACCGTGCTGCTACTTGACAAACAGGTAATCTTTCATAATGCCAGGACTAGCATTAATTAGTTAAAGTATCTTACTGGGACTATAAAAATAATATTTTTTCCTATATAAGCTTAATGCTGTATTTCAATTTTGTTTTTCATGAGTGATTGGGAAATTTTTCAAACCAAATAAATAGTCGGCTGTTCTTTATGTATCTGCAGTTGTAAAATATGCAGATTACTGCTGAAGGGCTTGTTTTAAATTGTAATTAAATTGTATTTTAAATTGTATTGATTTTTATAAGATAAAGTTATGTATGTGGGCACATATGTATTAATATATGCCTGAGTGTGCATGCATGCATACATGCATGTTTATCTCTCTCTCTGTTTTCCATTAATATCTTTGAGCCCTTTGGCTGATTCCAACTAAATTAATGTAGGACCAGAGTTCTAAAAATAAATACATTCCTACAAGGGCTGGAAAATCGCCCAGTAAAATGATTAAAGGAAAGGTTGTCATGTAAGTGCATATGTTATTAGACACTAGAGAATCTACCCTGAGGACACCCTGTATAAATATCTCACATGTGGAGAAGAGGGACTTTCTAGATATTCAACATGCATAGCTGTTTGGTTTTATTTTTTCATTATTTACCAACTTTGGGATTATTTCTAAGACTTTCACTTATGCGTAGCCTTTGATGTTACAAACGTAAGTCCCCAGAATACCCAGCTTTATAAAACTACTTGAAGAGTTCTAAAGGACAGCAGATGCCTCCACCCAAGCAGGCAGAACCTGCTACAAGGACATACATCCAGCCCTGCTACCCTGTCTTCCACCCTCTGGGGTCTCCCAGTGGTTTGTGGAAATACTCTGCAATCAGATTTCTAACTGAATTGTCTAAAGATAGATTTGCAAAAGCTTCTCACCCCATTTTCACCTGTGAAGTCGTAGGCCAATCTCCATGGAGTAGCAGAGACTTAGACCTGCCAGCCACTTTCAAAGCTCACCCATGCACTAGATCATGTAGCTTAAAGGAACTGTAACTGTGTGCAACTTTGCAGGATGTGCCCCCACTTGATACTTTACAACTATTTTTTTTTCCTATTTGTCTGATACTTGTAAGCAAAATACTATATAGCAGTATAAAAGTTTATCCTTTCTTATGAGTCTCTTATGTCTTGGGTACTTTTGTCAAAGCTCTTATTCTTGTGTGATCTTGAATATCTTTAAAAAATACACACACAAAACATAAGTTTCTTAATTTTGTGGTTGAAGAGAAAACTTTAAGTGATGTAATGACTTCAAAAGAAATAAATAATCCTACAACCCTGCACTTAGAAAAATAATCTCAGATTGTTTGTAGACTGGTCTCATGATTTTGACTCATGACCTTTAATGTCCTTGTATATTAATAGTGTATCTTAACTGCACAAAGAAGTCTAAGGGGACATGTAGAACACCCGTAGCAATGGCAGTACTACAGTTCCATACTACTTTTAGATTTTTTTGTTTGCTGTAGCCTAAAAAAGGTGCTCTCCATTTGGAATAAGGTATAACTCTACTATAAAAATGTGTTGTAAGTTGTCATTTGGTCTTTTCTAGTTATTCTATCTGCAAATATACTCAAAATGTTTGATGAAGAACTAAAGTTTTCTTATCTGCATTTAGTGTAGAAACTGGGAGAAGAGACTGGTTTATTGTTACTCTTACTTTAATTGATGGGCATTTGATTTGGCAATAGATTTTCCAGGTTCTAAAAGGCTAAGAAAATAAAAGGACAACAATTTACCTGTTTAAAATTAATTACGGAGGAAATTTTGGAAAATAATCGCCATCTCTGCTTGAAACTATTGCTTTAAAGGCAAACAGCAGTCAAAAATAAGTGGATTATGTAGCTTTTTCATGTAGTGGTGTACAGATATAGTAAGAATTTAGAAGCTTTTATGGAGTTTAAGATCTTTTATGGAGCTTTTTGGGAATATTGGTATTTCTAAAATATTTTACTCTAGAAGCTCATATGGAAGAACACAGATGATAAATAAAACAGTCTAAAAACTTTAAGTATCTGTGAAGGCATTCAATAGTTCAATCATAAAAACATATTTATAGCCAAGAGATTTCAAAATAAAATGGTTGAGGCTCCTGTAGTCTCTTTCCACAAGACCTAGAATTACAAAACTTAAAATTTTTCATAATTTTGAGCTAAGAAAATACTTTCAAACACCAGTTATGAATGATAAGGAACAATATAAGCTGCCTTAAAAACTGGAAATTAATATAAAAGTTTGATTTCCTGTGGATTTATGACCTAGTCCTGCATATACTGTCCCAATAATCCCATGTTGCCCTGGTACATATAGCATACTCACTGCAGAACTCTGATCTTCTCCAAGACCTTTGCTGACCTCCTCCCTAGCAATATCTCCAATGTCCACCATGATTTGCAAATATACCCCAGCACATCCTGTATCCATCTTATTAGCTGTTGGCTGTGTAAGACAAAGCACATGGTATGACCAGCTCGGTTACATGTGTGCTGGCCTATGGGCCAGCGTATGTAGATCAGCCAAGCATTTCTGTTAAGCAGGATGTAAAATGTCTGCATTCTTCATGTCTCTCTTTAATGAACATTAATAGCAGCTCTCTTCTCTTCTCTTCCCAGGTGTCAGGTTTTTTTCACTGAACTTGAGGATGTTATGCCAACTGTGAAACCTCAGTGCTTTTGTTGTTGCTGATGCTATAGGTTCAGAGTTACCAGAAGAGGAACTTGCAGAAGCACAACCATTTCATAACCCTTATTTTCTGAAGAAAACAGTCCCTAGATTTTGAGTACAGGGTGTCATAGATGAATATTTCAGTTGTGAGGCTCATTCTGCATTGTCTCAGTCAATCCAATTATGATTATGTTTATTCATGAAAATCTGTAGTAGCTTCTGATGCTCTCCTAAGCTCCTAACAGTAGTGCAGGAGTACCTTAAGATTCTTTATTTTGTCAACTTTAAAACAATCTATCTGAATTTCCTCTTAATCATATTATCTTCTTTCTCTTCCCCATATAAGCCCCAGGAGACCTAATTTGATGCATGATATCTCCTACAGTGACGCCTCTACCTTTATGCTTAGCTGAATAACTGACTAAAAATTAAAAATAAAAACCTCTACCATCGAAAGAGGAAGTTACTAATAGGTGTATAAATTCATAAAATTATTTAAAGTCAGAAAGTATATTTAACATATCTGCCAAACAGACAACAATGCCAAAAAGCACACTTACTATAGAATTTGTGAAAAAATGTTTTCAAGTATTACTGTCTTTTATTCATTACCAGAATTGCTTGGTACAAAGCCTCTTGAAGAGTAAAAATCACATTCTCTGCTGCAATGCAGATCATAACTAATGGGAAAAAAGTGAGTATTTTCTCCACAGTCTTTGTCCCAGCTGGTTTTGCTAACATTTATAAATGTGTACCTATGTTCAATTATCTTTTGGGGATGATTATCTTTCTGAGAGGATGCCAGAGGCTATCTCATTGTTTAATTATATCAGTTGGGCTATTCAAGGCAATATTTTTGAGCTACTTTTTTTCAGCAGGATAACCGTAATTCTGTAACCAGAGCAAGTCTCCTGGTGAATTAAGACAGCGGGTTCATGTCAGAGCCATGAGTGCACAAGTGGCTGCAACTGCTGTAAGAGGCCTCACCTGGGACCTTCACCTGCACAGCCACCACCATTGGCCTAGGACCTCCATTTAAGCTCTGGCCCAGGTCATTAATTTCTGCCTGAGCTCTGCTTTTTTTTAGCCCTGTTTGTGAGAGTGTCGTTTTGCTCAGACTTGTTTGGATTTTTTGAGTTAAACTAAGACCTGATTTGTTACCTTGCCTTTGCCTGGTGATAGGACCCATTGCTCTGCTCCTTGCTCTGCTGTGGTGTGGTGGGACTGTGCCCTGTTGGTGAGGTCCTGCCTGTGCTGTGCTCGTCCTCGGCTTTGCTTCCCTCAGGGGGCAGCCCTGCTTGTCCCACTCCTTGACAACTTCTGTCTCTGTCTATTGGCCACCTTGACTTCCTGGCTTGGATTTTGTTTCATTTCTTCAAATACAAATAAAATGGCGAGTTTTCATCTTAGATTTCATTGTACCAAATGAAAATGGGAAGATGGACATCCTTCTAATTTTGGAAGAATATTGGAAGATCTCTGTTAACCTGGAAAGCTGCTGATACAGAATGCTTAGTAAACTTTGTCAATCAAATTTATCTCCTGGCTGTAACTATTAATCATTTATTTATTTACTTGTCAGATTAATATACTGAATGTTGGTCTTTCAAGCCTATTACCATATATTAAACAACCTGGAAAGTGTTTTGTAGTGGAAGTTTGCATAATTTACTACTTCTGTACGCCAGAAGCAACAAATGTTCAGTTTGGCCTGTTGGGCTTTACTGAGAATATAATACTGAAGAAAAACTTTGTGTAACCTCGTCTAGTCTCTCATATGAAACTAAAGTCCCTTGCCATTGACTGTGATGAATGGAGAGCTATGCCAAAACCATTAGTTTTCCATGCGTGCTACCAACCTGTTTCTTCTGAAGCCCTCTTGCTTGCCACCTCAGAACAGAGCTAATGAAACAAGTTCCCTGTCTAGAAGTCTGCAACTAATTTATTGCATGATCTAAGATTCTACAGTAGCATGTGAGAAAATGGGGGAAGGAGGGGTGGGGAAAGCAATATGAGTAAAATAAACAAGAACATGCTTTTCTAGGAGAATCAAAAGTACTGGATGCTTCCTTGTATTTTGGAAGGTCTTGGGTGGTTTTTTGCTTATCTGATAGATAATGTTGGTTTTATTTTGAGGCTATGAATTGTCATGCTGATCTGTTTACCATGTGTAATTCTGCAAGAAGTGTTGGACAACGTAGCACAGTGTTTTGTTATGGAATGTGCTAGGACATAAGATGAATTTTCCACTTCAGTAGAGCAAGTCAAGTCATGGAACCTAATTACCTATTCTGAGAGTAGAGCTCTGCTTCCTGCAGAAGTGCCTTGTAGGTGCCAGTGCTATTTTGGGCTAGCAAAATTAATTCCTGTCAATGAGAGATCATTTCAGCGTGAAACCTAAAGGTTATGAGACAAGTGTGGAAGGAACGCTCTCATGGGGAGCAGCTGAGAACTGCAGCTGCATATCCAAGAAGTGTGAAGTATTTTACACATCACTTATCCACTGACAAGTGTAACTCCAGATCAATGTTTTGGCTTTGTTTGCTTTGTGGCAGTTCTAGACAGCAACTCTGAACTTCTGAAATGCCAGACAAGGGCAGGGAAACAGAGTTGCTCTGTTTCTAAGACATCTAGTTTAAATTATTGCTGAGTACTCTTTCAAAAGCCATTTCCACTCCTGCCACGCACCCCAGGGCTGTGGCCTTTGTCACACCCCATGGTGATGCTTGCAGCTGTGGGTTGGGAAATGGGACTGCAACTCGGCCTCCTCCTTCCAGTCCTCTTTTAACCCCATCTGGTGCCAGCTCAGGCATACTTTATTGAGATAATTTATTAGTTTTTGTTTCTTTCTGTCAGAAGAAGTGATTTTTTTACTGTATAAAAACACCAGCTATTAACTGGTAACACTTCACTGATCAATGCTTGGAGAAACAGGGCTTGACGTAGCTTGTGAAATTTAGATAGAAGCACTTCTTTCCTCAAGCAAGGACTTTATCCAACTAATCCTGCATCTCTGTCAGTATTTGGTGTATGCGTTAAAGTATTAGAATTTTTGAAGGCAGACTGTAAGGAAAAATTGGTATGTGTTTGGGTACCGTGTGTTCTTCATTGTAAACTTACCTTTATCTCTTAGCTTATTCAGTGACAACAGAAATAAGAACAGCTTATTAACTGATGCTTTTAGCTAAGCTCTGCAGTTTGACTTCCAAATTGCATTATGGAAGGTTTCTGAAGCCAGAGGCATACTCAGAGTGAAGCAGCATCACTCTTCAGTGCAGCATTATCTCCAAAGTCACTTGTGTGATTTTAGTGGTACTAGATGAAGCTGGCAAAGTATCTGACTTGTGAATAGACTCAACTGCAGCAAAACAGATCAAGTTTGGCAGGTAGAGACACAGATATTTCACTCCTTCTCTTGTCTTCCAAGTTGCAACTGATGTTCAAAATTCCAGACTGTGGAGGTCATACATTGTGTTTGTTAACATTAGAATTGGGTCGTTACAGTTTATTTTTAAACCTCCTATTTCTTATCTTGCAAGTATTCAGGCTGCTAATGAACAAGGGCTGCCTGGGCTACTATTAGAGTTAGAACCCAGCCTCTGCATAGATTTAAAAAACAACAAAAAAAAGTGATCAGCTGGAAACCTAGATTCTGAAGGAATTCAATTGTCTGGAGAAAAAAAAGTGTACTTTTCTATAATGCTTTTCAGTACTCTGACAGTTGTCCATCATTGAACGTAAGTACCCAAGTACACAAGTATCTGAAGAAACTTGTCTGTAAATATTGCAGATAGACACAGTTCTGCAGCTGAGAACTTTATAATGACCTGCTTCTAGGAAAGCATAATGTAATTATGGGTAGTCCAGGTATTCACACTTCTTGTTCCAGATATCTGAGGCCTTCAAGACTTTAACTGCTGTGATAAATGTCACTTTTGTAACTAAGTAAGGTGTTGACTTGAGCATTATGACATGGATCATCAACAGAGATAAATGTACTTTTAATACGAAGTATGTACTTGTAACATTTTTTAAAATACCACATGCCATGTCCTTTTCAAATAGTCCTTAATGATGCTATGATTCTGAATACTCCAGGTATACTAAGAAGGAAGAACAGGATACTTTAATTACTGCAGACAAGAAATATCCCTTACAATATTGCCTCTCTCTTCTATATTTAAAGAATGCTAGTGATAAGGAAAATAAACATACATTTCCAAATGTGTGAAATCTGCCATTACTATGTGTCCAAATCTTCTTTTCAAAGTCACTGGACTCACACAAAATAAAAAGGATGGAAAGGAATTGCTGTGCATGAGGGAGCCAGGAAAAGGCTTAAAATCAGAGCAGACTTACAAAGTAGGGCAGCAATCACTTACTACTGTATAATATAGCTTAATAAACGATTATTTGACATAAGCTGTACTGCATAGTTTCCCTGTACTGTGACAACTCAGTACTTCAACGGCAAGAACAGATGCAACTTTTTGAACATCTAATGGCTTGCAATAAGCTTTGTGCAAACTTTTTTACTACTTCAATATTTGTGATGTGACATCTTCACAAACCATGATCACGATATAGCAACAATAACAGCATGGCTTCTACAAATGCTTCTAAAGCACTAGTGAGGCACTAGTGACAAACTTAATGCTACGCAACAGCTCTGTAATGGGAAGTAACATGGTTATAATACGTCAGCTACTGTCTGCAAAATAATTTACTGGAGCAGTTGAGACTTTCCGTAAGCTGTTACAGAGGAGAGAGATTTTGTACTTCCAGTATGTAGTGACAATACAGTGAATATGCACAAAGAACCTACTTTGAGGTAGTTGATAGTGGTTACTATCCAACTGTAGAAACAAACTTCTTGTGGTTTAATTCCCATGGTTGAGAGGGGAGTATATACTTTTGGTCAGAGGAGTGCAGACAGTCAAACAGAATTTAGCAATTATCAGAAGAAGCAGGAGGAAAAAGAAATGTTGATGTATTTGAGAAAGGGGTCACGTTGTCCTGTATGTGTATCCTGTACCTAGTGGCAATTTAAAGTGAGGCTGCTAAGTACTTCTACAATACAAACGTGAAAGCTTCTAAATTAATATATGTTACTGATTTTTTTTTAAAGGAAAAAGAAATGTCTTCTACAGTGATACATTAGACTGACATACTTTTATACAAAGAAAAAGTGTTTTCACTGACATGACTGTTTCTTGCATTTCACTTTGGCTGGTGGACTGGAAGGCCAAATTTCAAAGACAGTAAGTTTGAACAGAAAATTCATTTCAGAGAAGTCAGTTCCAAAAGAATGTAAGTATTCTTACTGAAACTAAGAAAACCTTGAACCCTTCTGTTTGAGTCAGATGTGCAAGTCTGCTACTATGCAGTTTTACCATAAGATGACTTGCTCCAATGTGATCTTTTAAGACACAAATACTGAGAAAGTAAAAAATGTGAAACTTGCTAATTAAGAGAAAATGACATAATTATTTTGGATCCTCTGTATCTGATTATGGTAGGCATACTAGATAGGTATATTAATGACATTGTTGTTAAAATTAATGAAGTATCTTGTCTTTACTAATAAGACAGACCAAGTCCTCAAAGCTAAGATTTCTTTATTGTGTTTTCCAACAGCTCTGCCTCTGCATATCACTAATCATTTAGATGTCAATTAACACCTTAGACTTCCACCTTTATCAAGAGTCAAATGCATTTAACTAGGATGGTCATTTTTCCCGTTATTCCATTAATCAGGAGTACATGGTGATAAGATACCCTGAGTTTTTCTTCTCCAGGCTGAACAGTCACAGCTCTCCCTCTCGTATGAGAAGTGCTCCAGTCCCTTCATTTTTGTGGCCTTTCACTGGACTTGCTCCAGGGCCCATGTCTCTCTTTTACTGGGGAGCTTTATCACCAGAACTGGACACCAGATGTGTTTGCCTCATCAGTGCAGAACAGAGGGTAAGGATCACCTGTCTCAACATTGTCCAGCTACCTTACCACTCCTGGGTACATCCCATCAGGTCCCATGGACTTCTGTATCTCATATTTGCTTAAATGTTCCCTAACCTCCATGGATGGACAGTTCTCATTGCATTGCTTTGGACTTACCTATTGGCCTCAGGCAGCCAGGGATTTCTGTGAACAAGTCATACTAAGTAAGAAGGCATTTAGTACCTTGGCCTTTTCAATGTTGTTCGATACTAGGTCCTCATTCTATTCAGCAAGAGGCCCACACTTTTTCAAATCTTCCTTTTGTAGCTGATATCTTAGTAGAAGCTCTTCTGGTTGCCCTTCACGTGCCATGCCAGATTCAACTCCAGATGGGCTTTGGCTTTCTTAACCCGATCTGTGCGTGGTTGGATAGTGTCTCTGTATTCCTCCAGGGCTCTTGTCTTTGCTTCCACCTGTTTCGCTTCCTTTTTATGTTTGTTGGGAGCTACCTGTTCATCCACGCAGACCTTTGTTTGACCTACTGCCTCTCAGCTGGATGGACCCTTGAAAATCAACCAGGCCTTTTGGACCCCTCTTTCCCTGGAACTATCTCACGGAATTCTTCCAGGCAACCCCATGAACAAGTCGAAGTGTTTTCTCCTTAAGTGCAGGGTTGTGATTCTGCTTATTGGCCTTATTTCCTCCTCTAAGGATCCTGAACTCTACAGTGTCATGGTTACTGCAGCCAAAGCTACTCATAACCTTCAACTGCTCAACCACTTCTTCCTTGTTTGTCCAGCAGTGCACTTGCCTTTGTCCACTCCTCAGTTGCCTGTGTCAAGAAGTGACAACCAATGCCCTCCAGAAACCTCCTGGATTGCTTCTGCCCTGTCATGTTGCCTGTTCAGCAGACAATGGGTGGTTCAAGTTGTTCCTGACGAACATTAGGGACTGTAAATGGGAAGCTGTTGCAGTCTTCTGAAGAGGCCTCATCTACTTCTTCCTGATCAGCCTGCCTGTAGCAGACACGCACCTCAACATTGCCCGTATCACTCTGCCCTCCCATCCTGGCCTATAAGCTTATTCCTTATTTCCCTTTTCTGCCACGTCTTGTTGTTTTGAAGGTCTGTCTCATCCATGTCTTCCTGCAACCTTTGCTTACCAAATGTGGTCCACCACTTCCTCACTTGACTGTTTGTTGTCATATCCCTGGTTTAAATCTCTCATCAGCAGGTTGGCCAGCCTGTTAACAAAGATGTTATGTTTTTTCCCCCACCTGTTCAGGTGAATCCAATCTCTTTTTACCCATCCTCAAAGAGGTTCCCATCATAAATGCTGGATCTGTGTCATCAGGTGTGCAACCAGTTGTTGGCTCATACTTGAATTATTGCAATTCTATGTGCATGCCAAACCACTTGCGAGGAATGAGGTCTCTGAGGAGATCTCTAGGATGTCAACACATCTCCTGTCTTTTCAGCCTTTGATTACATGCTTGCTGCCAAGAGCACTCTTGGTACAAGGTTTCTGGATTCTTCTCTGTTGGAGTGAATTTCTTACAGATAACATTTTTTTTTATTGAATATTTACTCATTTGAAAAAATACTGTGCACACTGGATTTTTCAAAGTGCATATATTTTCTAATAACTTACAGCTGCATTTTTAAAATTTTATTTCCTTTTAATAAGTTATTTGAGTGGTCACACTTTTCTAACTGAAAAGAAGTAAAGGATTAGGAAATAGCAAATTTTTGTTGAGGGCAGAAGTAGCAATCTCTACTTTGTTATAGATTTACCTTTTATTCCTAATGCCTCTCTCCTGTGCAATAGCTCAAATTATCTCTGATATTCCTTTGAACCTTCACCTCCATTTGACAAATCAGACAAAAGCTAGTGTGTGGTTTTTCTAATGTGGAATTGAGCACAAGTGATCAGTTGGCTGCAAAAGCAGGGAAAGGTAAAAAGGCTGAATTTTCTTGGTCTTTCCTTTATAGGTGGCTATTAATTTGGCTTTATTCTCTCTGCTGAATCATAGATTTCTTTAAAGCTTGTAGGAATTGAAAACTTTCCAGTTTGATTTGTAGGGACAATGCATTCAGATATTATTGAGATAGCCTTCCAGATTTGTGGACATACAGCATGGTTTGGTCAACCTCATTGCATCAGAAAACTAGCCTAAAAAGGGTATGTGATAAGCCTGTCCCACGTGAAATGAGGGATGTGTTCATGTAAGGGAAGGTATTGAAGTGGTCCATTTCCCTTCCTGCCATAGACTTGTATGCATCTGCAATATACTATTTGTATCCCCAATGGGGAGAGATGAAGTTTGGGTTTTGGTTGGTTTTGTTTTGGTTGGTTTTATTTTGTTTTGTTTTGTTCTGTTTTGTTTTGCTTTGTTCTGTTTTGTTTTGTTGGTTGGTTTGTTTGGTTTTGTTTTAATGTAAAAATCTGTGTAAACTGCTATAGGAAGTCAGATTACAGAAACCATCAGTGTCTGGAGAAGCTGGATATTCACAGGACTCTGTCAGGGCACTGACCACCTGCAGGATTCACTGCTGTCCTCAGTATCACAACTGCCTTAACACAGAGATCACTTTTCTACAGAACGCAAGATTTCTCAGCATTTTTAAAGTTACTTCTTGTACTGGCTCTGTCTGAGATGGAATTGACTTCCCCACACCAGCCTCTATAGCGCTGTGCTTTGTTTGTGTCTAGAAGGGTGCTGATAACCCTGCAGTGTTTTGGCTATTGCTGAGCAGTGCCCGCACAGCACCAAGGCTGTCTCTCCAACCCCACCCTGCCAAAAGGGCGGCAGGTCCCAAACTCACCAAAGGGATATGACACACTGTGTGACATCATGCTCAGCAATAAAAGCTAAGGGGCAGGAGGGTGTGGGAGGTGGAAAAGGGGCACTTGTTATTAAAGTATTTGTCTTCTGAAGCAACTGCTGCGCATACTGAGGCTCTGCTCCCCAGGCAGTGACTGGACATCACCTGCTGATGGGAAGTGGAGAATAAATCTTTTTTTGTTGTTGTTTTGCTTCCATGTGCAGCCTTTGCTTCTTTCATTAAAATGCCTTTATCTTGACCCACAAATTTTTCATCTTTTTTTCTCCTCCCGTCATGTTGAGGAGGGGAAGTGAGAGCAGCTTGGTGGGTACCAGGCAGCCACCACACTTCTTTAATATAATTAATAATATTTTGGTTTAAATGAAAAAAAAGTGAAAATAAAATTCAGAATTCTTAGAGCAACTATAGAGAACAGTTGATATTTATTGGCTTTAAAATTGCCTATGATGAAATGAACCAGCTAATGAATTTGTGGAGACTTGCTAATACAAATGCAGTCCCAATGGACTGAAAGTGATTGTAAAGAAAAAAATATGGCACTCTGTTTTCAATAATACTTGCTCAGTCTATTGATCACCATTAATACGGTGAGAATAACATATGCTAGTAATGATCTCTAGTTCCTTAGTGATTTTCAAATAGATTGATATCTGTCAAGAAATTAAGGACCCCATCAGGTTCAATTTGTAATCTATGACAAATCTGTACTTAGTTTACCAGTGTTGAAAGACTATATTCACTAGTGATACTTGGGTTCTGAATATTACTAAAGCTGTCTATCTTGAAAATAACTGATATTAACATCAAGGATTTAACTCTAGGTGGCAGTTTATTCCATCATTTTTTGTTTTAAATGCAGGCTTAGCACCAGCATATTGATCAGCAAGCTTTTGTGGATGCAACATTATGAATGTTGAAAGAGACAGCAAATCAAGATGTGATAACAGCTATTCTGATATTTTTTAATATATTTATTCCTATAGCTGGTTATTAAGCAAACGAGTTTAAGAGGGTGTGATTCAAATTTTACTGAAGATTAGTCTTTTCTATAAATCTGAGATGGCTGGGAAGGGCCTGATACTGACTCCCAAAACCCACTGCCAAATCTCCTTTTACCAAATTTAGAGTCTAACCAGTCAGTAGCTACTGAATAAATTGTCTCTATTCTTGCTGTTGCTACTTCAAGTACTTGATGCTGGGTGCTGCTCCTGAGCAGCCTGTGCCTGTGTTTGCAGCCCCTTTCTGGGGTGTTTACTGCTGCAATGTGACCTTTTGCTCTGGCTTTCTGCAAGCCATTCGCACCAACGCTGTGGGTTCACAGCAAACTGTTTTATCTGGTTGCACTTGCTGTACTACTTGTTAATAGCTCCCGTACCTTAAAAAAAAAGCAGTTTTACAATTAATTTAGGGAGAATGAAGAATCACTAAGTGATGGTGTAGTAACATTGCATTGTTCCCAGATCTAGACTGTGCAGTTCTTGAGGGGTTCTGATCAGATCATCAACATTCCGAAGCAAAAATTAAAAACAAAACAAAAAAAAAATTAGAGCAGCTAGGAGTGATCCAATATATAGGCACTACGGTGAAAAGTTATTGGCAGATTTCTCTGTTGCTAGAATTGCAAAAGACAGTGAGCTTTCAGCATCATTTTCGCTCTTTCAATTTTGCACTTCGGCAGTGGGGAACATTTGTCAGCAGGAAGAGTCCTCACAGCTCATAAGAAGCCACCTTGAGGATGATATCATTAGATAAGCAATACCACTGCATTGACCTATTAGGTGAAAGCTATATTCCAGTTTCTTCTAGAGGTCAGGTTTACTGCAGATGCCACTAAGTGCAGTTATATGTTTGGGGAGGCAATCCCTCTGGGCTACAGAATTGAAATAAGGCTTGTTCTACGCAAAGTATGTTCCCTACTGAGATCCACAACACCTCACGCAGGTTCCTGTGCTCAGCTCATTCTCATAGAAGTTTGCGACCAAAGTGGTTTCAGATCAGTCTGATAAGATGTAAACAAATATAAACACCAGTGGATTGATGGTTGTAAAAAGGACTTTTTCATGTGAAGAAGAAAATCATATGGTCATAACATAATTCAGACTGTCAGGGAAGAGCCCTGGAGGGTTCCAGTCCTCCCACTTGATCAAAGTGGGGTGTCCTGGTTTTGTTAAAAACAAGACCGGTTCTCTTTTAGTGATCTGTCTTTTAGCTAAGTTCTTCTAGGTGGCTGTACTCTTCTGAGTTTTAGCCTGCATATTTTTCCTAGGATGCTCTACTCGGTGCTGATAAGAGACCAATGGAATGCTGAAGAAGCTCGTGTTTAGATTTTTTACTATGGTAGCTAAGAAAGACTGATAAGTTTTCCCACGTTCTGTTGTGAGAGGGGCGTGTTTGAGAAGGGGTGGATGGAACAGGTGACTAGAACTGACCAACTGAAGTATTCCATCCCATAATTGTCATACCCCCTATATAAGAGGGTGATCACGAGGGTCAAGCTCTCTTCGACCACAGCCAACATCTAGAGAGGACCCTGTCTGTCTGCCTGTGATCTACAGGTCTCAGGCCCTGCATCCTGCAACCAGGTTCCGGTTTGCTGTGAAGTCCCGCCTGTGACTTCGGGGGGCCTGAGCTGCACCTGCTGGAGCCACCAGCTCCGCACACCCAGGTCCTGCTGCTGGAGTGACGCCAACTCCACATCCAGCTCTTGAGATTTGTTTTGTATATTTTGTATATATATTCTCTATTTATTAGTAGCATTAGTAAAACCCTTTAAAACTCTCCAACTTGAAGTCTAAGTCTCTCTTCCTTTCCTCTTATCTTTCCAATCATCTTTCCGATCTAAAGGAAAGGAGTGGCGGGAAATGAGAGGAGAACAGGGAGCGTCTTCGATGGTTTATTGCTGCCTTTCCTTAAACCTTGACATGGGGTCAGCCAGGAGCCAGGCCAAGTCACTCCACTTTCTGCTGAGAGGTTCATTTTGATGGCTCTGATGTTGGTTACACATGTGAAGAAAGCCAAGGGAGAGGAATGGATATCCTTCATTTTAACTGGAAGTAATTTCTGAGACTGACAGTATAACTCATAATTGTGAGAGTCAGTGGATATTATTAGATGTTACAAGCAGAACTTTCCCTCTTAAGAGACTCTCCCTTTCCTCCTACATCCACCTGAACTATATGAAAAATTTTAATAACAGCCTCAAATGATGTACCAAAATACTTCAGGTACATATACCCATGCAGCAATGAACAAGAATTGTGATTTGCTGTTTGAAAATTAAAATTTAAAAGCAAATAAGCTGGGAACGTCACTAGAGAATTCCTTTGCAAAACCATCTACATTGGGAAACATCAATTAAAAATATCAAGATAGGCGGGTACAGAGGAAGGGCATAATGTGTCATAAACAAAACTCCAGCAGTTATTGCTGATGGGCCAAACTCCGGTCTATCTGCTAAGCTAGATATTTAATACATGAACTAAAACAAAAATTAGGCCAAGAGAATACCTGATCACAGAAAGTGTGTCTTGTGACACACAGCTAAGATCAGACTAGATGATTTAGTGTCCCCTTCTGGGTAGAAAAAAATATATATTGGTGAATGCTTCAGATTTCATCTGCTCATTGTGGGAGGGAAGTCAATACACAAGATGATAAATTCTCAAGCATTAAGCATTTGGTAACTGGAAAAGATGTAGAGCAGCATGGTCAATTCATTTTGTATGTGAAGCTACAGATGATTAACCACTACTTTCACAGAAATTACTATATAAGTAGTTGAAATCTTGGTATGATATGGTTCACCAAAGGAAATAATCTAAATTGATGATACCTGAGGAAAAATAAGAAATGCACAGTAAGGAGCTTAGAAAGAAAGTATAGTAAGTATAGTAAGGCAAAAAGTAGAGTATTAACTTGGTATACTTTGAAAGTAGCAGCTGGAGAAGGAATTAAAAATGTCAAGAAGGAAACAGCGTGTAAACTCTTTTAATGTTGTTTTTAACGAATTCAGTAGCAAACAAACCCATCCTGCTGTAATTGATACTGTGACAAAACATTTAGCAACATCAGGTGTGACCAGATTCGTCTCACTAACTCCAGCACCTTTAACTAAGGTTGGAACAAATGCGTGCATATTCTACCTAATCCATATGCAGGGTGTACCATATGCTCATTGTTTGGTTTAGAGTTGATTGGGAAAAGTCCCCAGCTTAGACTGAAATGTTATTTTCTTGCTTGTCATAAACTCCTTGTGGGACAGTAATTCAGACCTAATATACTTTGGATGGTGTTCAGTACTGCTAAAATTATCTAAATATTCAAAAATGACTAAACATCTAGGAGTTAGCAGAGAGTCTAAGGAACAGCATCCCTGTCTGCACTACAGTTGCATCCAATCCTGTTACATAATGTGGGTTTTGCTGATATGGCTGACAGTTTCTAATTTTTAACTTTAATAGGTTTATGGAGATCATTTAAATTTTGTGGAAGCTATATCTATAATTTCAAAATGCAGTGTTGAGTATTCATAGCCAGCCCAAAGCCCTTGTCTAATCGAGATGAGTGTAATGTCTGAGGAATATAATAGATTGTTGCAAGAGAACATGGGAAATAGTCCCACCAATTTAAATGCTTTTCATTTTACGAGTCAGAAAGTCTCTATGGATGACCACTGAAATCCTTGCACCTCAGGCACACAATCTCTAAGTGCTTTAAATAAAGTAAGGCAATTCTCTATTAAATAAGTTTGTACAGAAATGTTTTCATTTGAAGTATTACTCTATTTGAGAAAGGCATATTTGACTGTACACAATCTAGATGGATTAGGGAGACATGGGCAGCAATGTGTTGAGTACATAAAATCTAACCTAATTTCCAGTGTTTCTGTAACTCTTGGTTAGATGCAAGCAGTCACCAAAGTGCAGACAGCGGGGGTTTGATAATCAAATTCTTCTGGATCTGTAAAACATGCTTTATTGTTCCAAATACAGCTGAAGAAATCAGTTCAGATGTTTACAGAATATTCCCATTTATTAGCTTTTTTTTTTTTCTGAAGGTACTCACCCCCACAGCAGACGGGAAGATGCTTGGCTCGCCCATGTGAAACTGTGGTGGCTTGGGCGACATCCATGGGCTTTGTACAGAAACAACTGAGACCCACCCTCATATGCTGCACTCTGATGCTTCCAGGTAGGGTGGCAGGACAGAAGGCTCGAACAGACACTTGAAGGAGCAGCGATGTCTCCGTTTTCACAGCAATTTGCTAAGCAAAAAGGTGTCACCATTTAAATTCCAGCTGTGAATGCTTAAAAGTCTTTGCCTATTATTTTTAAGCACATATCCATTCTTAAGAGTGTAGGTAACTGTACTTTGTCTCAGACAAGGCAGTTAAGTAAAAATCTTCTAAGAAGTGAGGGTCTTCCACCCATTCTGCCTAAAACAAGCTCTAACAAGCCTAAAACAAAGCTTTCCTATCTTTCCCCCCTGCCTCACTTAAGACAATTTAAGTCAAGGCAAGATATACAATCTACTTTTATCATTAACTCTTTACGTGCAATCACTGATTTTCTCCCTTTTCAAAATCCCCATTCTCTTTCATTACAACAAGCTGAAATATCAGACACTGAGAACTCTGTGGCCATGGAGGTCTGCTCTTGTGCCTACTGAGAGCACAAAGGGCCCTCATAATAGCGTCATTAAAAAAAGTTGGTAGCTTGATTACAATGCTTTTAAAAGCTTTCCATATGGTATAGCGCTCTCCTGAGGTTCAGTGACTGGTTTTCTTTTGTTCTCTTATTTTTGTGAAAAAAAATCAAAATTCTGAACTCTTAGGTTTTCAGCTCAAAAGGACTTTGTTACCAGGGCTTCTTCCATCTTCTTCCAGATCCAGTAATTCAGATAACTCCTTTAGATGAATGTCTTCTTACATGGGTATCCATGCTGTCAATTTTTTCCTCAAAAGGACATGTTCTGAAAAAGACTATGGGCCAGTTTAGGCTGTTGAGTGGAAGCTCTAGGTGGTACATCAGTTTTGGCAAGTGTGTGCCTACATGGGAACACGCAAGAAACTTCATCCCTGTAGCAGAAAGGATAATGGTAAAGCACGATTTACCATGGACTGGGTTTCCTTGTAATTATCTTCACAGAGAAGTTAAAGGGCCCAGAGCTGGTTTAGTTTAATGTACTCTCATTTTTAAGTACTTAGTTACAGTTCACAACTACCCTAAGCATTAATTTAATTACAATTATTTTATTGTTTTATCACTACTATGACTCATCAAAAAAAAGAAAGTGAAGTTCTACTGATTCAACTGCTGAAATTGCAGTATTTCCATTACTAAGTGATGAACAGAACGAAGTTTTTTTTTTTTTTTAAAAAAAGAGGCTACCTAGGAAATACACAAATCTCCATGGAAAATCAAATTGTTTATAAAGTAATTTGTTAGCTATTTTTATATTTTTCTATGTTTTAAACTGCCTTGCTTTTCTCCTACATCTCATATTCTGTTAACATGGAACTGCCTGACTTCACACTACTATATAGGCACATGTTAGGAACTTGTCATTGATACCCAGAAACAAATAGTCAGAAAGGTAAACTCAGCTCAAAACAATAAAATGAGTCGTCTTCTTTCTCCCCCTGTGCTTAACATATTTACTATAGCTACCACTGTATCTTTTCTCATGCTGTAGAGTTCCTCCAAAGGTGCACATTGCCCAGTAGACTTCCAGATATGCTAATAAGAAGCCCTATTCTTTAAGCAGACTCATTTTCCATGGCTCTGGATGAAATTTAGAAAAAAAAAAAATAAATTAGTCTGTATTCTAAAAGAACTACTGAAGTGTATAACCTGAGACAGCTTCCCCCTCTCCCTCTCCCTCTCCCTCTCCCTCTCCCTCTCCCTCATTAGATAAAAATAACGTATGTCAAATAAAGCCTGTCACACTTTTCTAGATTGATTCTCAGTTTGGGGGTTTTGTTTGGCTACTGTTTCTAGTTTCAATTAATAACTTGTATTTAATAATTGTTATGGAATGTGACTGCTTTCCTTATGAGTTTAAGCTCTACTAGTCTCAGGGCTATTTTGAAGATACAAAAGTTTCTGATATATAAAAATTCAAATATTTTTTAAAAATAAATTAAATTTCAAAATACAACTGTACAACAATCATGACTTAGTCTAAAAATGAGACATCGGCTCTTTTATTAAGATGGCCTTGGGCATTTCCAAGCTCCTGTTACAGATACAAAAGATAAAGAGAAGGAAATGTCTCTCTGAACCAGTGGGAGTTATCAGAGAAATACATGCAAATAAAAATTTGATCAAAATGTAGTTGTTATTCTTACAGAAAAGCAGAAGTGGATTCCCAAAAGAGAAAAGTCTGGGCTGTGAGTTGGGCTACATGAACATAATATCATAAATAAAGGCAATTAAGAAAAAATACCTGAGCTAATTCAAGTATTAGCTATCAGAACTTTTTCAGTTACTTTGAAAAATGAATTAGGCACCCACTAGGTTCTGAAGTACCTCCAGAACTACTCAGTAATCATTTGCACCCAAACCTTTTTGAAATCTCTAGTAGCTGGGTACTTAGGCCTTTCTGAAAATTTCAGCTCTAATCCAAACACCTCAAAGATTTAAATGGAAGTTATTTTGCTGAAAGAAATAAAATATTGTAACAGTGCACTTGGCAGTGTTATAAAGAGGAATAGGGGCAACCTTGGGAGGTGATTTAATCAATCTATCTGAGCAGAGCAGGAGTATTATGCCAGGTCTCCTGCAGTCCCTATTGCTGTTAATTGATTCCAGTGTGCTGTTTGGCTTTTTCATAGCAGCATGAAATTGCTAACTCATGCTCACCTTCTGATAGAATATATCTCTTAACTCTGTTTCAAAGCAACTTTACCTAAATATCGCATATTTTTGCACTCTTCTTGCCTACACATAGTATTTTCACTTTTGTAATTGTATTTCATCTGTTTTTTTCCAGGTTTCCCTGCTAATTTCTCAACATAATTTTGAGCTCTGCTCTTCTCCTCCAGCATACTTATGGTTCCATCTAGGTCTGCCTTTTCCTTGGATATAATAACTGTACCCTCTATTCCACCATCCAAGCTGGGAGAGACATACACTAGAGCATGAGACAGGCCACCTTTACATCTGTCTCTTCATCTTGCCAGTGAAAATACATTTTCAGGTGTTTTACTCAAACAATTTGCATCAGTTTTTGGCAATTTCATCAGGGGACCATATTTCCCCCTGGTTCCATAGAAGAGTACACTGGACAGTGTGATTACCTTATTGGACCAAGATTTAGGAAACCAGTTTCCTATAAGAACAAGGCCCGTTGTAAAGGAAAACAGACTAGTTGGTCCAAAAATGTAATTTGCTTGCAAAAATTTCAGTTGTCTGCAACTGGATTTTTTTGTTTTGTTTTGTTTTTCCTAGAGTTTATCAGCCCTTTTTTCTTTTTTTTTTCTTTTTTAAACATATGCATTATGCATATCTTTTTTCCAGTCCTCTAGAAAGTACTCTATCCTTCATGAGTTTCTAAATAGACTTATTCAGTTTGCAATTGTGTTGATTAGGTCTTTATGTATGTAAGGAAGTCCATCAGATTGACTAATCTGACAATTTTAAAGTTACTTAAGTACTTTCTTACCTGTTCTTTCCATACTCCAAAGCAGAAAACTTATTCCTCTGTTATCAGTACTAATTTTCTAGGTCTTTTCTATCAGTCAATCTTCTTAGTAAAGACATTTAATTAAAAAAAGACCAAGTTGACCTTGGCTGACTAGCAGACCAATGTTTGGTCACCACCCTATTATTGCTTGTAAAATTGTTACCTTGGGTTTCTCATTTGCTTCTGTTTTGTGTTCCTAATTTTTGCATGGCATATCTGTAGTTTTTTATTTTGATAATTACAAATTGACCTAGTTTTCATTTTCTCCCTTTCTTATATTTGTCTGAGAAAACACCTGTTCTGCTTAAGTTTAGTTGTGTTGTTTTTGTTTTGTGTTTTGGTTTTTATTTTAGATTGGTCTATTTTTCCTTAAATTGATCTTTTTTTCTTAGATTTCCTTAGGTAACTGTGATTTTATCAATCAAATCTCTGAGTCTACTGAAGTGTCCTTCTTCTATTGTTGGTAGTTTCCATCTTTGACTTTCTAAGGATTGTGAACTCTCTAATTTCACCATTTTCACCCAACTTGACACAGACAGAAACCTTAATATTCTTATCAGTTACTCTTCACTGCTCTTAATTAAATTTGGAAGAATCAGCCTTTTAGTTGTCTTCTCTCAATTTTCTGTAAAAAAACCCACAAACCAAAAACATAGACACACATTCCATTAACTTACTAGGAAATCTGCTTTGCTACCCTAAAATAACCTCTAAAATGCATCGTTCTTCCTTAGTGAATACAAATAACAGCTTACCTGTATCATAGCAATAGTTATATTTCTGTAAAGTTACTTGCATATTGGATTACTTCACAAGTGTTATTATCCTAAAAAATGCATTAGAAAACTTTTCTGTCCAGTGAATTGGGTTTCACTTCAGTGTCCAATTTGACTGACTTCTGGCCAAAAGACTTGCAAAAATATTTTTTAAAAGATAGTGGTGTTATATCTGTGTGGAAAAAGCATCCCACATCCAACTAATTTTATGTCTTATTTTAAAAGCCTTAGCCATAAGCACTAAACTCTTAGCTTACTTCTCACTGCACCACTTATTCATGCATGTGAAATACAATCTTTAGACAGATCTAATGGCTTGTGGAAAATGAGCATTGAATTACTGGGCAGTGTTGTTACATTAGTGTAGTGTTCATTTCAGAACATGTTTTAGTTCAGGTAAACTTGCGTATCCTGAGCTATTTTGTTCATGGAGCTGAACGTTACAGAAGAAGCCTTATGAGAAAACAACAATGAACAGCACCGTTTAGGCAAATGGTTAATTTTCTCTTTGTTTTGCCAAGTCACAATTCATTGTCCTTCTTGATGGTGCAAAACTAATTGTCTCTTATCACAGTTACATTACCTCCAAAGGCAGATAAAATTAATGCAAAGTAAACATCATCGTGATCAGAGACTGACTGATTAAAAGGGAAATAGACTTGCATGAAGTTGATGCTGAAACTCACAACAGACTTTCTCAGATTATAAATCAAGTTCTCCAGGTTATCACCTACTGCTCCAGTTCATTATTTTGTATCTTTTGCTCTAACCTTGGGTCACCCTTACTACATCTGCTCTGCAGTGATTAATATGACTGATGAAAATAAACTATTGAACAACAATGCTGTCCTGCATGACTAATTACTCCATCAGGTCATTTGTTTACAGATTTTAAAAAATGGGTTTGTTCATGTAAATAAATCAAAGCTTGTTGAGCTCTGTCCTGTATGTGGAACACTATCATGTCTGACTGTGGAACTTCCAGGAGGAGTCTTGCACTTTCCATAAATTATACTTTGAACTGAAAAATCTCCAGCCTCTTACTTTCTTCCATTAAATCCCTTTATTTGCCACATTTGCAGGAAGGTCCTGTTATGTTATTTCCTTCCTCAGAGAGTATACACTTGAACAAGTCTATATACTAAATTCCTTCTGAGACATCTCAAATAACTTTGGCAACAGGCAATCGCTATTGAGTCTGAATGGATCAAGGAGTATAGGTGATGACCACTGAGAGGTCAGGATCATCATTTGCCTTTTTAAGTTTAAAAATTAAAATGCTGCTGACTTCATTTAATCACAGTGTTCAAAAGAGAGTGCAGAAACATTCTTGGAAAAACAGACATTTCAACCCAAAGAAAGTATGTTATATTTAACCAAAAGTTGTAGTTAGTTTTCTATGAAGCAAGTAAAATACTAGAAAATGAAGGAAGATATATATTTATATGGGATCTGTCTTTGAAGATTTGACAGTTATTCTGTATGCGATAATTATTTTAGGGAACATTATTCTTAATTAAACTGAATGGCTTATGGTCTCTTATGGGTAAAAATGTCTAAGAGTTATTAAAACTCATGTAGTTGTAGGAAAAGTTCAGAAATCATTGTGGTCCACGAGCTCATACACTGATAAATACATAGAATACTTTTGTACAGAGGAACAAAATTAATTATTCCTCATATGCACTGGTGATTGCACAAGTCTGGAGCTTCAGCCATGTTCATGTGAATGTGTACATACCTGGAGGACAGGGGAAAGATGAACTTCTCTTCAAATTTACCCTGGACAAGACAAAGCTTATCTGTTTCTCATGACCTTCATCACAGAGGATCCAAGCAAGACAGACTCGTTCTCCAACAAAGAGTATACTAGAAATTACATGCTTCATTAGAAATATCTATCATTAATATTTTCTATTACGTTTAATATGTGGAATATTCAATACCTCAAAGGGAATGTATTGGGGCATCGATGTGAGGCAAAGTGTGAATTGGGAGTCTCCATTCTGTATGCCAATCTATGGAGCAATAAAAACAGAATCTGAAGGATGAAAGGATGACATTACTTGAGGAACACAATGAAATATCCATACGCAGTTTTCCAAAGGAACTGTCTATAATGATTGTAGGTGACATTCTGTTCATTTTACATGCAATTTTTTTTTATTTCCAGTCCTTCAAACCACAATCTGAGTGTCTCAATTTCTTAAAAAGAAGAAGGGAAAAAAAGTATGTGATTTTTTACATTGTTTTACCAACAACTTTGTCTATTTTCATGTAACATGGTGGATGAGTTATGTTGCCACCAGCAAACTAAGTGAGCTCTGTCTTGTCAGAGACAGACAATTAGTATATAAATGGAGTGCAGGCAATCTGGAAGCAACTAAGCTGTAGGGGTTGTGCTTTGTAAGGTGAAGGTCTGCACAGTGTTCACTGATAATTCCCAGAAGCTCACCATGGAGGCTTTGAGGTTTTTTTTGCTAGACATAGAGAAGTGTCCCTCTTGTAGGTGACAATGAGTCACCAAACTGCCTCAGCCCTTCTGCAAAGCAGCAGAGGAAAGTTTAAATTAGACAAGTCTACTCTTGGGATAAGGATTGCTAAGTACTAGAATAGATATCATGGGAGGTTGTGTAATCATCATCTTTAGAAGTTTCTGAGAGCAACAGTAAGGCAAAACTGCTCTCAAGGATGACAAGGCACAGCTCATCTATTTTTCTGTGATACATATTTGACTTTCTAAAATCCAGCATTTTACAGAATGTATTCCACTTCATATTGTTGGCTCATGGTGTCAAAATACTCACTTCCAGGTCATCATGTTTCACATAAAAACCTAAGCCTGTGATAAAGATGAACTGAACTCTGCTACCCATGAAACTATTTTTCAATGAAATAGTTTCACCTTAGAAAGAACAACTGCAGAACAGAATTCAAAACAAATTTGTTGCCAGTGTATTTGTCTAGTCATCTTTTTACAGTCACCTTCATATCTGTATTTAAGAATAATAAACAGCCACAGCTGCATTCCTTGCAGTCAAATGGGTAAACAGAAGGTGATTTTTTTTTTCAAACAGCAGCTAAGTCTTCCTGTAATGAGGGAATGAATGTGGGGCAAACATAGTTGAGAAACAGGCATTTTGGATAAACTTGTTCTAGTTTAAATGCGATTTCCTACTTGTTAATCCATTATCAGCCCACTCTGAATCTGAAAATCTTATTGATGTCCTTTTTATTTCCCAATTCTTTTGCTCTTCTGCAGCACATTGTGAAGATGAGAGAGCAAGTCTTTCCCTTTCCATCAAGACCAGCTTTTTATCTGACATGGAGAAACTGTCTTGCAAGGACTTTTAGCCTCTGACAACCACCAAATGGGCTTTCCTATATACCTCCCAACAGGCAGCTAATGCCAGGCCCTCTGCGCTGCTCCAATGGCCATTATCCTGCTGGCACCATTTCCCTTAAAGTTAGTAGCTTTGTACCATAGCAACACAAGAGCATGCCAAGCACAGATGATACAGTGGTGTTTTGTTACAAAGAACAATTGGAGAATTCCTAAATTGACTCTTATGTTTGAATGATCTTTATGTGCAAATTCACAAAGCAGGTTTCCTGCATCAGATACATAAATAACAGTATTCTAGCATTAAGCCAGTTTCTAGATGAGCAAAATGACCTCTTTCTGCCTTAAAATGTGTGACTATATCACCTGCTTTTCAATCATGCAAGGAGAAAGAAGTTCCACAGTCTTACTGTGATGAGGGCAGGTCAGCTGGTTATTTTTAGCTCGAGCTAGCACATTTAACAAACTCCCACAAGAGGAAACATTCTTCACCTGCAGCTGATTAGCATTCAGAGCTGCACAACTCCATCTATTTAAGCATCAAAACAGCTATGTTAGTCTTATTTTTACAACCAACTGCTTGCTGTTCAGTATTAGGAAAAAGGTGCACACAGAAGGAATGGTATAATACATTTCTGATCCCAAAAACTAAATGCTGGTTACTGAATTCTCTTACATTGGAGTACTAAGCACTTAAACATTAGCACAGCTACCCTCTGTCATTAATGGCTGTAACCATTAAAACTCTTCTGGAGTAGGGAATGGAATTTTCACTATATTTTTCTAAGGTTTCTTTTAAATTTTTCCTATCTACATATTTAGAATTTTAATAGAAGCTCCCGTTCAAGTTCAAACGCCTTTATTTAGCTCTAGTTAGGATGATATTTTTAGGATAGGCAGGATCTCTTCTAACTGTGCTTCTTGACCTGGCTGCATAGCTTGACCCACCAATGAGTTCATCTTTCTCCCTACTTAATTAACCAGACACAGGTACCCCAGGGAGAATGCCAAGTTAGCACCTGGAAAGGTTTGGAGGTATGAGCTACAGTTTAATACTACTTGTGTACCTTAACAGGGTCATGTGGAGGAATACTCTCAGAAGGAATGTCTCAAAAACTCCTTTGCTTGCTGTCGTCTGCTGGATTTATTCCCACTGCAGGGTGAGATTCTGTCTGAATTAGTAGACATATACAAGGAATCATAAAAATGAAAAGACAGAGGGAAAAAAAAATGCTTTGTTTAAATGCTATACTGCACAGGTGTTCCAGTTGGTTAGACAGGTAAATTTCAGTCCAATTTGTAAATCATTCATAGTTTACCAGTAAAGTGCAGAACTCAAAGGAAAGGCAACCTATTTAGAATTTCAAGATATCTCTTTTTTTTTTTTCCTATCAATTCTCCTTATAGATACTAATTGATAAAACTTATGAACGTCAATTCTGAGTGTTTGAAACCTGACATTGAAGGGGTTAAGTCATTCACTTTGCAGTTGCTGAAGGTGCCAAGCATTGCATTTATCAGAGACTTCTTGCAGTCCCAGCGTTCCATTTTCCATTCCCATCCATTTAAAAGATTTCTTGAAATCTCCTGCCTCTTTCTGTCCACTTCCCTATCAAGAACTCCCTGCTCTTTTTCCTAGAATCCCAGACCGTTTTTTGGGGGTTTGTTTTGTATTTTTTCCCCTTGCAAAAGTTTCTGCATGTGTCCTAAATTCTTTCTTACCCTCACTCCCCCAGAACATACTTCCAATCCCCCCTCTTCTCCTAGGATTTCTCTTTTCCAGCTTCCCTCTATGATGATTTTTTTAGGTCAGTCAGGATGCTTATGTTTAAAAACTGCATTCTGGAGATCAATAGAAAGATGATTAAACTATTGTTTCTCTGGAAGTGTTACTCCATGGCAAAACCTGAGACATCCATCTGTCTTCACTTACAAAGGCACTGGTGGCTGCTGGATATCTGACCACAATGTCAGCATTTAAATTTGACCTGTATTTCTAAAGTTTTCTTCTCCAGCTTTTGTTGACCCCAGTAGCCACTTAGGGGTAGAACTCAGAAGTCCTATTGCATTATATAGAACAGAGGAATAAAAGCATATAGGTGTGTGACCAGCTTTGCTAAGCAAGCAGCATCACTGAAAGACAAGAATGTTGCAACGTTCTTTATAGATAAGGGATATAAAACCTGAGACAGAGGCAAACCCCCACACATCCAACACCCTCATTATTAGTTGCTCCTACTGAGTCTGACTTATGGGCAGATATTAACTTTAGACAAATCTAAATGGACCAGTAGTAGTAATTTTGTATGCTCAAATAACTAATTCAGATCTATGATCCATTTATTTGCTTGGTTCTTGAAAAAAGTTTTCCCTTGCTTAAGGATACTCCTAACAAAATGTACTTGTTGCCAGTATCTCAGTGTCAACAAGTAAAAGCTAACAGATATATGAATCGACTGTATTCCTTTAAGCAACTTCTGATGTCTTATTGAATGCCAGGCAACATTCATGGATGTTTGACCGTCCTTTTCAGTTATATTTAAGAAAGTGTATTTGACTAATAGTAGTTATTAGTTTGTGAAAGTCTTCATGTTTCTAAACTGGCTATTTGGTGGGTGTCAAATTCTTATTTTATTACTTACTCTTTGAACTGAAGCTGAGCTTTGGACTGACCACACAGTGTGGCCATCTATCTGACATCCAGCTTTGAGGTGTGGTGGCACTGGACACCCATTATGGGCAATTGTCTGTGTAAGAGGGAATCAATAATGGTTGTGATTTGAATGTAAGAGAGCCTTAACTGGCAGTTAAATAAAGAATATAGTGCATAGGAGTCTCACAATTAGGACTGAACAGGAGGACAAACTTACTTAATGCAAACTTGTGTTCTTACTTGTACAGCAAATCTTTTTCTTCTGTCTTCCCACTCAAACTCCAGTCAGAGAGAAATGTTTAGTACATTTACTGACCCCTCTGGCCAACAGAAAAAGTGCTTGCCATGTTCTTCCTCAAAAGCCCCATGGCAGCACAGTACAGACACACCAGGTGGCAAATACTTCTCACTAGGCATGCACCTGGCATGGCCAGGCCAGGCAAGCATGAGCAGATGAAGGATCTGGGGACACCTGCTCTTTGCACATAGTCCTGCTTCCATGTCCCTGCTGCATCCACCACATACGAACAAGTACCAGGTCTAGTACCAATGTTCTCCAAAGTACAGATTGTTGCCTAATTTTTTGAACATTCCTGTGAATAAAATTTGATTGCTAGATGGTTTTCAGTAAATAAGCACAGAAGAACCCTGAACACTGCCAGAGTGAATTGGAGCAGTGCTGCTGGGGAGTGATGACTTTTAGTGCTCAGTATTTCAAGAAAGCAATTAAGACATAAACTCTTAGGCCTTGTAAGAGCTTGTGTACTTCTGAACCACCAGGGGAAATAATTGGTTATGCATTAGTTGCCATCTCAACAATACAGACTGTCTGTGCCCAATACACAGGTCTTATTTCCCTCATCCAAAATGTTCTTTCTGCTCTTGCACCAACAGTTCTCAACTCCATCCTGCAGCAACGTTTATGGTTGTTTCAGGATGACCATACACACTAAAACTACATTAACATCTATTCAGAACAGAAAAACGGCAAATACTGGGATGTTCTTCCCCCTTTTTCACCTCAGTTCCTGTTGTGATATTCAGCAGAGTGCCTGTCAAAGCCAGCTCAGAAGATTTCAATGGTGTCAGCATCTCGGTAGACATCCTTACGGTATTTCTGTTAAATGGCTATCGCTTTCCTCAAGCTAATCATTCTCCTTCTAATCTGAAAAGTTCTAACTTCTGTCACTGGAAAAATACTGAAAAGAAAAAAGGAACAACAGAACAACAGCAAAAAATCCTTAAATCTGACTTGCAAGCCCTAATGAGAAAAGAAAAGAAAAAAAAATCTGTCATCTCATTCAGAAGAGAGAAAAAATGCTAAGTTTTTTTAAAAGTGAAATAAATGCTTTCCCTAAACACGATCGCAGTTGACAAAATGCTGGATGTTTAGGTGGCAATTATAGCTCTTTCAGAGACTGTCAAATCTTGTCACAACACATGTTATAAACGAGGACAGATTTAGACATCCTTTCTGACAGTTATGTGTAGGATGTGGATGGTTGGCAGTTAAATTTCAAATGCAGGGAAATTTTCTTTCCAATAGATCTTTGCTTGTTTATTAAGAGGGAGTTACCGTGTGCTGAATCTTGTATCTACCATGTGCAGCTTTTCATCTTTACAGCTTTTGACATTTCACTTTAACTTTCTTTGTGACAGCCATCTGAACACTTGTTTTAGGTAAAAAGTAACCTACGGTGCTCTGGAGATGTATGAAGCTTTTAAAGTTTTTGGTGTTTTCATACCAAGTTAAGAGGAGGAAATATGTCATATTATACATGGATGGATAGGTAGCAAGAAAGCAAACAACAGAGGCTGCAATGACTCTGATTGAAGGGAGCAGCTTCACAATGCACACAGAAAATGGGATAAAGTGCTAGCCCACATTCATCATGTGAGACGTGCAAAATGTTGATGAAGTATTAGTAATAATAATGTGCATCACAGAGGACAATTTATGTGGTGATAAACTACTTGAGTGTCATTAATGGCCAAACCTGACATGAATTTCAAATAGTTTTTGATGTTGAGAGATCAAACGGCATGGAGAGAAGAGAGAAAAGAAGAATCATACTACCATGGACAAGAGTCCTGGCTGGATCAGACATAACTTCTTTGGAAGCTCCAAAGGTGAGCATGCTGGAGCAGCCTCAGTCTCACATTTTATGAGTGCAGCTTAAGCCTGTTTGCCTGCACCAGCCCCAACCTGCTAACCAGCACAGGCAGTGATGAGTTTTGCATTCACTCTTTCTGCAAATGTCAATAAAGAGGTGGGAAAGGGCAAAGCAGCATCTCCCACTTAGGTGATGTGCAGCATACATTACATTATATACTGCTAGTGGAGAGAGGGGAGCTATAACTCCTTTAACTCTTGCTCCAAATTCTAATAATCCCTTCAAGCTACTGGAAGCATCTCCTGGAAGAACCTGGTATGAGGAAAAAAGATTATTTACTCATTTTGTAGTCCGCTCACATTTGAATATGGCTGGCTATAGACTAACTTTTATGAATGGTGGTGTATAAAAGCCCAGTGAATTAGGTAAGTGTAATGCTAACACTTCAGAAAGATAGTGAAGAAGAGATGTCATCTATGATATCAGGACCTTGTGACTCTTCTATTTAGCTATAGTAGCAGTTGAGCATAACAGAGTTATTCACGTGCATACTGTTAAGCAGATATTGGGAGTAGTTTGCTGGACTGGGACCAAAGCGCTCATTGCGTTGGAGGACTGAACCCATAAACAGGAACCCTGTGGGCAGCGATGCCTTTTGCAGAGCTGAAGTTTTTGAACATTCTATTTTTGTAAGAGTGACAGTGTTATGTAACTAGCAGATAGATGAACTTGTGCTCATTCCTAAAGATCATAACATATTCAGAAATATTTGTGAAATTCTATCTTGAGCAATACAGCTTAAGCCCTTGAATTCTGAATGGGTAGCTCTCTTGTTTCTGTCTGGTTACAGACCATTCACTTAGCCCTAATGACATGCATCCAAATAAATGCTTGCTATTTCACAAATGTGAAAATAAATGTACTGTTTCTATGCTCCAAGACATCAGCATTTATTGCCTCATTTGGAAAACAACAGACTTGGCTCATTTATATCCTATTCAAATACTGTTTTGAGAACAGCAACCAGCATCTTGCATCTCAGAGCTGTTCATGCATAGGGTTTTATACTCCCAGGCATCCTCCCTTCTACAAACTTATATGAAATATTACGGGGTAGAAGATTACAAGATGTCTCGGGTATACATCACTAATTTACTCACAAGCTACTAAAATGTAACATATCCACATTTTTAAAAATTTGTTGAATGACTTACTGAGCTGAGTTTTTATGTCTGTTCTTGACTTCAGAGGTTGATTTACTAAGTGTGAATAAATTTTACCTGACAGTGTATCTCCTTCTCCATCATTTAAGCAATGAAACTTTGTTGGTAATAAAATATTACAAAATGTTTGTCTATTTAAGAAGTATTTTTGAGTATTTTTAACTTTAAAGAAACGTCATGTTTACCTGTATGCATTCAGAATTTTTTTTTAAAAAAAGAATTAGCTACTTCAGAAGTAATCCTCATGTTATTGGTTTGTTATGGGACTACCGCTTTAGGCAATAATTCTGATTGTGATGGAGTCTATCAGAAAATTAGAAGCACCACCGATTTCAGCCCTTTTTAGTGTCAGAAAATTTTAGGATTATAATTGTTTGAAGTTTTATCAGACTTGTTCTGCTATTAATATTCACATATTTCTAATTACAGGAAAAAAAAGGAAAGATATCCCCCATAAGAATAAGCAACGTATTCTCAGCTAATAGTTGTAAGGGAGCCATTGACTGAACTTGGGAAAAATTAAAATGCAACAGCAAAACATCCATGTTTAGATGGAAGCACTTTAAGGCTCTTTTCAATAACTGTCTTTCAGGGCAAATAGATTTTTCTATTCCCAGGGATACAGGTATTTTTAAACTCTACCCATTCAAACTCCTGACCTCCAAATTATTACATTAAAGAGACCCACATGTCCTAGATAAGGACACTGCCTTTGGTGCTAGGGAGGGGGAAGGCTATCGTGCCATTCTGTCACTATTTCTGCTCTTAGTGTCAGGGTGATGACTGAGGCCATCTGGATCAAAACTGTACTCTTCAATGAGAAGGAGAAATTTAAACTCTGTGGGTACAAGTTCCTTAAGTTAGTCCCAAAGTACATGAAGACACAGATAGATATGTGGAAGCCCTGGGGACACTACCAAGCTTTACTGGCCATCTCTGCCCCCACCCAGGGCTCACCCCTGCCTGGGCAGGACCCCCTTGGGGCTGCCAGTCCTGGCCCAGCGAGGCATTAAGATGCTATTCTGTCACAGTCCTGCCCTGCCACTCCCCAGGAGTCTCTGCAGTCCCAGCCCCAGGGAGACGCTGGCTTATATATCTGAAAGGTGAAGAATAGACAGTATGAGGAATTGCATCTCCAGAACTCATGTCTGCTCTCCAGCAAGCTCTATGTGAATTGCATCATGAAACCAGGGCAAAACTGATCTGAAGTTGCTGTATTGCAGCGGAGTCAGGCAGAAACATATGTAACTGTAGATTTGGATGCTTAATTCTATGTACCTGTATCTGAAAGGATTTGGTGTAAACCACAAGGCTAGCACACCATGTTGAAGAAATGACTGCATAAGTCTTCACCCTCCAGCTTCCCACAGATGGGATCTGGAGGTTGCTTTGTATTTCTGCTTCTCAGCCTACCAATAAAACCTGCCTGTAATTGCTGCTAATCTGCTTCCGCAGCACTGGGCAAAGCACTGGCCCAAAAATCCACAGGATGGTTGTAAGATATTCATGCTCAGTATGCAATCGAATCTTGTTAGTTTTCTTCAGGATCTGGGTGAAAATAAAACAGCCATTCCTTATATGAGTAGTGTATTGGGACAAGTTGACAAATTTGACATGATGCCTGGGGTTCTCAGTGAGAAGGTGAAGAGCAGCAGAGTAAACACTGCAAATATATGTTTGAGAAGTTTGGGTTTCAACTGAACAACAATAAATAAGGAAACTTATTGGACCTAATGATTATCAAAGATAACCACGTTTGAACTGTTCTGTTCAGCCATTTTCTAAGGAGTCACAGGCAGACCTGACATGTTCTGGATATTTTTACAGGGCATATTATTGATCATGTTTTCATTAATAATCAGAGGTAGCCACCAGTCAATGATATGAAGAAGCACTGAGATGCTAAAGATGATTCCAGTCCTCAGTTTCTGCTAAGAAAAAAGTACTTTTCTGCTTTCAGAATTGCAGTGCATGGTCCAAAATAATCCTCATTCAGACAATTTTCTTGGCACTGGGTTTCTGATGGGGTTATAAAGGAAATGATTTTTCCATGAACTGATAATAAGGATTTCCCATTCTTATAAGGAACAATGCTTCATCATTCTGTTTCAGCAATGCTGACAATATTTAGCTTTGTGCTAGAGCCTGACAAACATCAGCCATGGGTATAGGCACAGAAGAATAAGAGCTTGACAATTTTTGTAGGATACTGAAAAAAAAACCTTTTAATTCAAGATTACTGTTAGGTCATCACTGACCAGTACAGCAATCTGCAACACCGCGCTTGAAGACAAAATGGGTTTGAGTCATCTTCACAAAGTAGTTTCTTTATAGTTTCATTTTTTATGCCGAGATCTGACTGCACTCATACTATCAGAATATAAAAACAAAACAACTATAAAACAAATGTTCAAATACCTTTGTAAGGCTTTGGCAATTGGCCAAAATGTGGCTTGCTAAAGAATGGACAATTGTCCTTTCTTGTATCCTAGTCAAGAAACTGCACAAATCCAGACTTATTTGGGAAGGTGTGGAGGTAAAATGGAGGGCTGGAACACTTTGAATTTCTCTTATACATATGCCACTGACAAATAAGTAAGATAATAATTGTTATATTTAGCTATAGCTTCAACAGGTCATGTGATATATAGGCCTAACATTCACACAGAAAAATGTATTACTGTTTTTTTAAAAATAGGAGTAAATAAATAGAAACTTTCTGATCAATAATATTTGCTTACTATGAAACTTCACAGGTGAGTTTAAGATTTTCTGGAGCTTTAGTTAAAGTGATTACTTAAGTTGCATGGTTGTATTCCTTGAGAAAAAAAAATACATAACATTTGTTTCATTTCACAAGGCTTATACCAATAAATGTGTGTGTTAAATGAATTGTGTAACAAATAATGCTACTGCTATTTTATTAGTCTTACTAATAAAAGACCTGAATATTCCCCAGTAGCTATAGTGTATGCAGAAAATACATACGGCAGAGACCATAGTTCCATCTTACATACAGAAATATATAAAGAATAGGCTTTTTCTATTTTTCTTCTTATATAATCCTAGTGCTGTGACTCACTGGAATAGGAGCAATTTCAAAGGTTATATACAGGTGAATTTTGTTATACTCCTGAATTCCTTTTTTTCCAGGAAAAAGACTACAGGAAGTTGCAATAAAATGTCTCACTTTGTGGAGAAAGAGAGAGAGAGAGAGACTTTCTTTCCAGCTCTCAGCTATATAACCTGGAATATATCTGACTGTGTATGCTTAAGTATTATAAATACATTTATATGTACTTATGTATAAATACTATATATGCATATATGTGATACAGTAATTGATACAGATGATATATATATATGATACATCATATATATGTGTGCATATATGGGATATATATTATAAATCTTATATACGTAAGATTTTATGCCGTACTGCATCATTTTTTAATAGTCATTAGCACAAAAAATACATAAGCCTCCAAAACCCAGAATATTTTATTCCTAGAGGATAGGCGGTATTCAATACGCAAACACATTTTTCTCTTCAGAGTACAATACATTACATTAAATCTTTCAGAAACTGGGCATTCATGCAGCACGGTGAGCCTGTGTGACCTCTACAAAATTATTCAGTTATGTGCAAAAGAAACAGTAGGCTGATAAAAGTGAAACGTGGGACTCTCGTCAGCAACGTTTTCTGAATTTCTGTAGCTGAGAGAAAAATAATTGTGGCAAACAACCAAAAAGAAAAGAATCAAACACAGTAGAGAACACTCTAGAAGGGAATATTTTAAATAGGCTAATTACTAATGGGATTTTTTTGTATGTAAAAGACAGCCCTTGTTAATTTCCATTTCTGACATTCCCTTGAAATAATTTTGGCCATTCTCAGATTTGTCAGGAGCCTATAAATATTTCTAAATTGAATGCATTAGTATTGTCAGTGTCCACTTCATCCTGTAATGTTAAAATTGCAAAACAGTCCAATTTTAGAAAGAGTATCCACTTGATAGTCTTAAGCATAATACATTGCCTTGATGGCATATGCATTTGGATATTAACTTTACAAATCCCGAATTTATTGAAGAGTAGACTTGTCTCTTCTTGGTGGTGTGTAATTCAGATGCACTTTTTTCTGTCAACTTGACTGACAAAAATTCCCCTGTAAGATTTCATGCAATAAAAAGACACCTTCTAAAGAGTGAATAAAAGACAGTGGACACCTCGAGTGGGATCCTGAGTGGGATCCATCCCACCTAATTTTCAGCACCGATGTTAGAATGAAGAGTTGTTCTCTGAAGGTATTTCTCTCCAGTGCCTGACCAGGGAGCTGAGGGTAATGCAGTCACCTGAGCTGAGGCAAACGAATTTCATTTCTTGCGTGAAACCAGAAAGCAATACAGATTGCCATTTGTAGGATGTGTCTGTTGGAAGATGCCGATACAGTATGACAGAGAAAGAAACACTGTTTGACATTTGTTGGAGAAGGAAAGGCTTGATGCCGCACTGAGGCTCTGTGACTCCCATTGGCTTGGACAAGTACTGATGGTGGGTGCGTTGTACCTCACGTGAGGACAAGTTTAGCGTTTTGCCTTTGCCTGCGTGCTGAGTGCCTGCTGCGGGGTGCTGAGCAACCTCAAACCTCATTAAAGTCATTGGATAGAGCCCCAGGCTACCTCATGAGATGAAGTTGCACTATTTATACTCTGAGAACATATGTGTGCTGTACTATTAGTGCTAATATTTTTGTCAGTACACTTTTTTAAAAGCAAAATGTGAGAACGTTTGTGGGCAGTAATCACAAAACAGAGTTGACAGCTCCTTCCTTGTCTTACTCAGTCACAAACAGTTTTCCTTTCAACAGATTATGAAATGTAAATGGAACTGGTCATTTTCAGAAACTAGTGTTATTTGGTTGATAATATATGCATAGCACAAGGGAGCCGACAAGGTTACTGCCAAGAAGAGACTGATAATATCAGGGTGCCTGCAGCCTTACTTTAAATCAAAAGAGGAGCTATGCAGCCTGACAGTAACACTTGTGAGCTGGGAGTGCGTACGGCATTCGCAAAAGTTCATAAAAGACAAGGGGGACTAAGCCACTCTCTTCCATTGCCACCTGCCTAGGAATTGTATATCAGTTTTTATTTCACCAGTAGCCTTCCATAGTCATGGAAGTAAATCAATAATGAGAAATACATACATGTTAATATCAAGTGTTATTACAAAACTATCCTATGTCTGTGTAATTACGTGTTTAACACTGGACTGGCCATGACAATTGAATCTACCTTTAAGTCAACCAAGACAACAGAAACCTATACAGCACAGCTCATCTACCCCAGCTGGCAAAGCCAAGACAACGATAACCTCTCCTCATGGCTGAGAACTGTGCAGGAAAAGCTCTTGTTCCATGGACATCATGGTTTATACTGCCCTCATAGCAAGGTATAGGATTTTAGGCATGAAAACCTACTGCATATTGACACTGCAGAAAAAGAAGAAAGAAATCACAGGAAGGAATGAAAATAATGTCACCAAATTGTTTTGTCCCCCTCACCCAGGAAATGACTCGCTCAGATACTCACATGGAGCTGTTTATTGCACTTGATCATCAATGAATCATCATGAGGCCCAAGCTGCCTGCATCACGTTTACTGACAGAGGCTCCCAGCAGTAACTTCTGCCTGCTCTCCATGACAGCTCTGTCATCACTACAGAGCGTGGGATCATACAAAAAAAAAAAAAAAAGATAAAGCAGAAAGCTGAAACAAATCCTACCTGATGAATCATTACAGTGAGAAAGATTTGTGTAATTTCAGGCACATTCTTTCATTCAGAATCACGTCTTATCTGCAAATGAAGTTAATTGTAATAAGCGCATGACAAAACCAGATGCAATTGTCCACCCGAAGAAGCATAATCTGGTCAGGTTTAATGACAGGGTATTCCTCAGAGAGCTCCTCTTCTCAGCCTAAACACAGCTTGTTTTTAAAAGAGTAGTTCAGTTAGGAACTAAAGAAATTCAGCTATAACATTCTTTACCTTTTAACAATGATTATGAGCCACAAATAAGACATACTAATTGCAAAGGCCAGGTCTTTTATTTTTGTAATTATTAAGCACTTTTACAAAGACCAACGCATCTGGATTTGTGTAAGCTAGATATATTTATGATCTACAGGCATTTCTTGATATAGTTATGATCTATCCTTGTTTGGATAAAATCCATTTTCTATTCAGGGTAAGTGAAGGAATACTTCAATGCCTCCTAACTTAGTAATGACAAAGAATAGAAACTACCTTCCAAACTGTGGATCAGCATGACAAGTCTGAAAAAGGTGCTTGAATGTGTAAGCTGAGATTTGTATAATGAGGTGTGAACACAAATGCACTGCTTTGGTGGAACTGTACATCTTATGCCAGCAAGAAACGACAACATCAGAAAATCAAGGAGACAGCAAGAGAACAGCAGGGATATGTAAAAAGGGCACAAAATGACAGAACTTGCTGCTCAGCCTGAACAAGACTCCAGATAAGACAATTGTTGGAGTCTATTGTCAGGTGACTTTGGGAAAGACAGCTGGTTCAGAACAAGCAAAGGCCAAGGTCAGAGATCAGAGCAGAGTTAGGATGTCACTTGCACCAGCACAGGGTGTTTCAAAAAGACTAAACCACTGCCTCAGTGTTGGATAGGTCACACAGGACCCCAAGACTTAGTGCTACACTCTTGGCTCCCAAGATCCCCAGATCCCCAAGATCACCTTGAGACTTCTTCTTGTGGGGATAGCTCAAAGATTGTGTTTTTATGCCACCACTAGTGATTAATCTGGCTGACCTCAAAATACACTGCTTTTAAATAGGGTCCATCTTTTTGAAACACCCTGTATAATGGGGCATACCAATGTCTTCAACACAAAGTTCAGAAAATTTGGCATCTCAGCAGCAGAAAAAATTGGTACAAAGGTTCCAGGCAAAAATCAGGCAAGACCGCAAAAGTCGGAGACGTTTCGAATCAGGACAGAAGAGGATTCAGGATCAAGAGTGAAGGGCAGTATAGGAAAGTAAGGACAGGGCTCAGCTTCAGCTCTTGTTAGTCCAAAGCCAATGGGAAATCTTTCAACAGACATGCAACCCCTGGACTTAGATACCCTTTTTATATGAACAATTTCAAGTTGTGCACAGTTCAGCACAGCGTTAGGGGGCACTTTGGTTCGTGTGAGTGAAAGGATCACTTTGGGAGCTCAGTGCTGCTGCAGGAGTGTTGTGTGCAGGTTTGGGCAGCCCACTGTGGTCACTCATTTCACAACTTACTGTGTTCAAGGAAACAAGATTTGTTTATTTTCTCTGCATGCAAATAGGTCAGGATCAAAAACCACTTGACTTTATCATGTTTCTGAGAAACAGCCCACAAATTTCCAAATATTGTCTAACCACTGATCCTAAAAAAAAGAGTAATAGCATGTTTAATTTTAACCACCTGAATAGTCCTATCAAATGTACATATGTGTACACATTCCTGAAAGCCCAGGCACTGATAGAGCTAATAATGCATTAATATATCTCCAGCATGTGGCAAATACATTTTCATGAGATATTTAAGTATATATAAAGCTATTCCTTTTTTAAAAAAATGTTAGTACAAAAATCCTTATTATCTTTAAAATGTTGGTGTCTGTATTTGTTTATTTAGATTGCTTACCTCTGCAGCAGTTAAGTGGTTATTTACAAATTGCGCAAAACTGTCTGATCAGCTGAACCGCTGATCTTTTTTTCAGGAAAAAAACCAAATGCTTTCTGTAAACAAAATCAACCATTACACTCAATCTGAAACATGTAAAATTTTAATGTTTATGAGCCACTAAGGAAGATACTTACTAAAAGGCTAGCAGTATACCCAAAAGAACTTTTAACTAATTCTCAGTCAAACTAACAGACATCACAAAAATGTTACACCCTTTCCCCCCACCAAATTTTGATATTTTTTCTTAGAGAAATCTTAAAATTTTAGAGGACTTAATGCAAATGGTTTTAGTGAAATACAAACGTTGCAACAGCAGATACTCTTGTAAGCATTATTACATATATAAAGCATACACAGAGAAGGGTCACATTTTTTAGGTACGTGGTGCATGGATGATCTGTGCAACATGCTAAGTATCAAGTCTATTAATTCCATTAAAAAAAAAAGTGATCTGAAGCATCGTGAGGACCTAGCACTATAAGGTGACAGATGAGAGGCAGCTGGAATTGTTTTCTACGAAAGATTACAGCATGATTTGAACTTCTCTGAAGATACAAAGCAGAGCCATGAGTTCCGTTGGAAACTGGACAGGAACTTAAGGAACAGACAGCACCTAAGTTTTGGGGTGCAGGTGGCTGCCTCCTTGAACTGCAAATTGCATTGAAGAATCAATCTCGGTTAATCTGCTCTGGATGCGACTAGAAGCATGGGTGTGTTGCAAGATTACACCTCAGAAGAATAATTGAAGCCTCTTAACTGCCAGAGATAATGAAAAGGACCTGTTGCCTGAGAATCAAGGAACAGAAACACGTCCAGAAGGACTGATAGTTTCAGCAAAGAGCTGGCATATAACATCAGCTAATGGGGCAGACTTAGCTTTTGTTCATTCCTCAATGGTTTTCACGACAAGCGTTACTTCCATCTTATTCAGATCCACAAGTTAACACGCATGTGTGCCCTGGAAGTACAGTTTGGTCTTGTTAAGGATTTTTTTCTGTTCACCTTGATGGGTTTCACTTTTTGTGAATTGTACTGGAAAGGGACATACATAGCTGGGTACCATCTTAATTGTAATGGCCACACAATACAGAACATGCTACACATTTCCTTTCAGTACAATAGTGAGCAAACTGCAAACTGCTTGATGAATGCAAAGTATTGCTTGATGAGCTGTTGTACCTCAGTGCCTTTTTAATACCTAAGGTAGTTTTCAGTGAAGGCATGGGACTTCCATAAGCTGTTTTTCTATAGTATTGATGATATTAAAATATGTGCCAATGTGAGCAATGATTTACTGAATGCTACAGAGTTTTGTATGTATTAGTTTTTTCATTGTTTTAAATATTTTCAGTGTTTCTATTTCACTTGAAAAAAAAAAGTTTATGTTCTTTATTCTAGTGCCTTCATTAGGTACTGCCTTAAGTGAGGAACTATGGGGAAGACAATTCTTCTGTTTCAGTGCGGTTTCCAAAATCTTTGGTGGCCCTCCCAAAAATGACCTTACTGACCTATGTGATAAATATGAGAGCTTTTTCCATTCAAAAATCCATTTATTGTAAATTAGAGCATCATAGCCCTTATGGTCAGCAGACCTCAGTTCACAATGTGGCAGAGATGAAGCTGCAAAGATGATGCAAGTCTCTTTTCAGAGATGAAAATGCTCTAAGCATTTCAGCACCTTATCTCAGGTTTTATAAATTAAACTTAGAAATTACAATGTAGGCATACCACAGTCTTTTCTCACCCCCATGACTTTCCATAAATGTTTGTAATAACTCAGAAAGACAGTGATAAAATGGGGAATGCTACATTTGAGAGCTACACATATTCACTCCAGCAAATCAGTCAAGTCTATAAATCATTTTTTGGTCTATAGGATTAGGAGTAGATAAAGTAGTAATGGAACAGGAATACTAGATCCAGCAAAAGCAAGATAAAGGCTGACTGAATATTACCACCATGCACCACTTCATTATATTTACTAGCACTGAATGGAAATGAGAGGGCAAGTACAGCAGTAGCCAAAACATGGAGATCTCTCAGAGATGCCTGTTACCAACATAGCATGAGAACAGTGACTGGTCTTTTAGAATACAATTACAATGCCAGCACTTCCTTTGAGTAGACAGAGGACAAGAGATGAAAGTACGTATCAGTTTGAAGTGTATCAATCTGTCAGAGAGAGTGCTGTGTGATTTCATTAGCCAGTTTGGACTCAGGTCTGTCACATGGCACTCCATAACAACATCTAGCAATCCCACTGAAACTGACTCGCAAACCAAAACACAAACCAAAGCAAACTGGTAGGAAACATATGAACAGTTTTACTCCTGAGAACTGAAATTTACTTCTGAGGTTGCAAAAAACACTGCTTACCACAGCTGAGTTTTCATCTATTGTATCACTTCAGCGAATGCAGGCCCAAATTCCAAACCTCTTTCGTTAGCCACCAGCTTTACCTTTTAGTCTTAACTAGTTCTTCAACAGTCTTGGAAACAATGATTTTAAACATTTTTTTCAGAAAAAAATAATATCTGAAAACAATACAGTAGAAAGAATAAGTAAAATCAATCTTTTTTTATGAGCAAAACACAGGGTGGAACTTTTACAGTAATAAGTGGAATATATATAACTACAAATGCAAATTCCAAAAGTTTTATGTGGAAGAAAACTAACAATCTTTTTTTATTGCTTAGATTACCAAGAACTAAACTGCATTGAGGCTAACCTACACCTGACAGGGGAGAAATAAAAGGAGACACTCCCTTCTCTCCCAACTAATGAAGAAATCTATCCATAAATGTAATTAGAAATAAATCTGGTTAAGGCACATTCCATAGACTATAAAGTGTTTCATATGCAGTATAAAACACTATTAGGGAAAGGGAATTCCGGAGACTGTTAATCACTACCAAAGAGACCTAACGTGGGTTCAGAAAGATGGGCATCCTCTACTTGAAGATATTAAGAAATACTAAGACTGATACAAAGACCAGAATGGAAAGCAGTGCTGGAGAAACGTGCTGTCACTTCAAGATGTGACAGCCGAAGGGAACAGAAACACCTACCCTGCCAGGACCACACAGCAGCTTCCACACTTTCTCCCTGCGGCGAGTGCCAGAGACCCGGTGGAAGCGGCGGCCGGTGCGGTCCCAGAGGGGCGTCCTCACCGTACCCCCCGGGCCTCGCTGCCTCTCCCCGGGGGGCGGCACGGCCGGGCCCCGCGCACCGCTCCCTGCGCTGGGAGGGGAGTCGGGAGAGGGGCAGGTGCATCCCCTCCGGGAGAGCGGGGATGGCACCAGTGGGAAGGGTGGCCAGGGGCGCGATTTCACCGAGCGGCATCTCGGCAGCCCGCCGCCAGCCGGTCCCCGCGGGGAGGCGGTGAAAGGCCCGCGGGGCCCAGGCCCGGCGCGGCGTGGGTGGGCATGCGGGCCCTGCTTTCCGCGGCCACCGCGCAGGGCCGTGCTCCCGCGGCTACCGACACCCGCAGAGCCCCGGGGCGGACTGGGGAGTCCGTGCCCAGGCGGGAGGCCGGGCACCGCTCCCCGCTCCAGCGGCCGCAGCGGTGCCTGACCCCGCCCGCGCCGGGCAGCGGTGCCCGGGTAGGGGCCGTGTCTCGGGTGTCGTGCACGAAACGCCGCCCGAGGAGCCGCCTTCCCACTGCACCCGGGCGAGGCGCCCCTCGCCTGTGTCCCCACCGCGGTGTCACCACGGTGGCCCGGCCCGCTCGGCCCCCAGCGGCCGCTGCGGGGAGCGCGGCGCCGCCCGGCGGCCTCCCCCGCACCCCCCCGCGCCGGGCGGCTATTTTTAGCAAATCCTCCTCGCGTCGCCACGCGCTGCGCTCGCAGCCCCTCGCCAGCTGCCGCCGCCCCGCCCGCCGCGCACAGCACAGGCGCTGCCGGCACCGGCGCTGCCCGGCACAGGCACTGCCGCCACAGGCTCTGCCTGCCGCCCGCTGCTCCGCCCGCCGCGCCATGGCCACCTAATCCCCGCGGCAGCCGCAACTTTTCCTCCGCGCTCCGTTCCTTCCCCCGCCGCTCCCCTGGAAGATGGCAGTTGCGGGAAGGACTGGAAGTTGCAGCCTGCGGGCGAAGAGATAAGGCGGAGACCCGGGAAGGTGAGTGGCAGCGGCTGCCGCTCCGCCCGGCAGCGAGCGCGGGGCCGTCCGGGCCGACTGGTGCCGTCGGTCCCGGCGCGGTCCTTGCCTTGCCGGAGTGGGTTTTTTGGGACCTTTGGGAAGGTTTCGGCAAGTCGGGCCGTGTCAAGACGGGTAAGGTAGCGGTGGGTTGGGGGGCGGCCGCCCCCCGACAAGTTTTGTTTCGCGGGAGTGTGCGTGGAAGTTTCCCGTGTGTCTGCCCTGACTGCTGTATGTCTGCTGTGCTCGGTCCGTGAGCGGGCTCGCTTGCCACCCCCCCTCCTCCCGTGGGGCCGCGGCCGTGTCGCGGGGACACCCACGGGCGCTCGGGGGCGGGCTGGAGTCTCAGCGGGCGGACAGGACGCCGTGGGCTCCCCGCGATGGGCCGGGTAGCGGGACCTGCCCCGCTGGGAGCCGCTGTCCCGTAGGGGCCGGACAGGTGGGAGCGGGGCCGGGCGGCGGGGAGCGCCCCTCGGGCAGCGCCGCCGGGCCCGTGCGCGGCTGCTGGGAGCGGGGACCGAGGGCGGGCACGGGCGCGTCCCGTCACGGGTTCGCAGCCGCAGTTTTGTGCAGTTGTGCTGGCGGTGGCGAAGCGGTGTCCGCATCCCGGCAGGGCAACTTGACGGGTTAGCAGCGCTGGGAGTCGGGTGGGTAGTTTCCGATAAGAGTACGGTTGTTTTGACTCACCTAAAATGTCTGAATTTTGATCTAAAGTGGAATATAATAGCGATCGGTAATCTTTTGTGCTTATCACTCTTACAGAAAAAAAACAGGTTATTACTTGTAACGCACAAAATGTGTATTCATCTTCAAAAGATTTACACTGAGCTCATGGCAGTTTGTATTTTTAAGTGCTCTGAAGAGGTCTAAAACCACTGTTGAACTACGTGAGAATATAAGAGGGGAGAAATGTTTAAAATAAACTAAACATCGAGAGAGAAGTAGCAAAACGAATTCTGGAGACCTTTTGACATATGAAAATGCATGAATGTTCTTTTCTGAGGCTAAAGCTGTTGAGAATCTCTGCCACAAACAGTATAGAACAAGCACAGACAGAAACTGATGCATTTTAAACATATTTCTCTTTCAACATTGTCAGCTTTAGTTCCTTGACATTTTGTTTTCTGTGACAGAAGAATAGTTTTGTGACAGTTATTCAGGATTTAATTTGCAAGCTCCCTAAGGCCTGTAAGTTCTGTTGGGAACTCATGAACAAAAAAGGAAGATAATTTACAGTAAGGTTTTTTAAATTCCTTTTCCTGTCGCTCCCCTCTCTGACTCCCCCCCTGCCCCCCCACCCGCCCCGCTTCCCTAGATCTATTGAAGATACTTAAAATTATAATTTGGTTGAATGTTTCTAAATTTTCTCTCATGTCCACTGCATTCCTGTATCGGTGGCCTCAGCCCACATATGTTTTGTACCCAGAATGCCTACTTTGTCCAGAGAGAAATGCAGGCTTGTTCTCTGTCATAATACCGAAGCAGTCTTGGAAGGCAATTCCATCCTTTCATACACTTCAGTTAGACTGTTATTTGTATAAAATAGATAGGTCTCAACTATATATAACTTTCCACCATAAATGATGCAAAATTATACACTATTTTAACATTTCTTTTTCATTAGGATGGCTGAGGTGTGATCCAAAACATTGGGAAATAACGTATAATGACCCCCAGAGACAAACTGCAGCCAGTCCTTTTTACCTACCACTGTTGCCAGCTTCGTCATATAAATATTGAAATAGCTCTGTCTTGTACGAAAATGTCATTGCCCATTCAGAATTCAAAAAAAGAGAACAACATGCCGCCATTCTTTTTGGTGACCAAGCTGGTGCAAATGCAGCACCACAGTTAGTTAAGTCTACCTGAAACACTGTTCTCTGTTAGATTCCTTTGTATTTTGGTATCAAAGTCTATGTGAATGTGTAATGCACCCAAATATTTTCAGCCTGACAGTTTTGAAAACAGTAGTGTTTGGTTTTCAATTAATCTGCTTTTCCACAAATGAAGGGCAGTCTACAGGATGGAATGGCAATAGTAGTTTGTAAACTGTTGTGTATGTTCTGTTTACCAGTGTCTTCCTGTGCCCAGAGTGGTTTAAAAACAAAAGTGAAATAGTGTCTCTCCTACTGAAGGTCCCAATACATGCTTAATTTGGTGCAGTTGTTCCTATTAGAGTATTTCTGGACAAAAAAAAATATAATATTGTGATTGGCCTGCATATATATTTTTGAATTTCGTTATAGAATACGCTAGGTGCCCACCAAAGCTGCTCTATCACTCCCTTCCTCAGCTGGACAGAAAAAATAAAACTAAAGGGCAGGGGGAGATCACTCACCAATTACTGCACAGGTGAAACAGACTTAACTTGGGGAAAAATTAATTTATTACCAGTCAAATCAGAGTAGGATGATGAGAAATAAACCCGAATCTTATAAACACCTTCCTCCAACCCCTTCCTTCTTCCTGGTCTTAACTTTACTCCTGATTTTTCTTTACCTCCTCCCCTCCAGTCCAGCAGGTCAGGGAACGGGGGTTGCGGTCAGTTAATCCCACGTTGTCTCTGCTGCTCCTTCCTCCTCAGTGCAGGACTCCTCGCACTCTTCCCCTGCTCCCGTGTGGGGTCCCTCCCACAGCAGACAGCTCTCCACAAACTTCCCCAGTGTGAGTCCTTCCCACGGGCTGCAGTTCTTCACAAACTGCTCCAGTGTGCGTCCCTCCCACGAGGTGCAGCCCTTCAGGAACAGACTGTGCTCCAGCCTGGGTCCCCCACGGGGTCACACGTCCTGCCAGCAAACCTGCTCCAGCGTGGGCTCCTCTCTCCATGGGGCCACAGGTCCTGCCAGGAACCTGCTCCAGGGTGGGCTTCCCATGAGGTCACAGCCTCTGTTGGGCATCCACCTGCTCCCCTGGGGTCCTACCTGGGCTGCAGATAGATCTCTGCTCCACCGTGGACCTCCATGGCTGCAGGGGGACAGCTCAGCTGGCCTCACCGTGGTCTGCACCATGGGCTGCAGGGGAATCTCCGCTCCGATGCTGAAGCACCTCCCGTCCTTCTCCTTCACTGATCTTGGTGTCTGCAGAGCTGTTTCTCTCACATATTCCCACTCCTCTTCTGTGGCTGCAGTTGCGCAGTTTTTTTCCCCCTTCTTAACTGTTGTCCCAAAGGTGCTACCAACCATCACTGATGGGCTCAGCATTGACCAGCAGCAGGTCTGTCTTGGAGCTGGCTGGCACTGGTTCTGTCAGACATGTGGGAAGCTTCTGGCATCTTCTCACAGAAACCAGCCCTGCAACCCCCATGCTACTAAACCTTGGAACGCAAACCCAATACTATTAAAAAGAGGTTCAGTTATAAAAACTATGCTCTTTCTAAAATGCATTTAAAGTGGAAAATAATTTTCAGTTGTTCATCTCCCTACCCGAGATAGTCTCATAGAAGTTGCTGTTAAAAATGTAATTTACATACTGAAAATATTGGTCAAAAAATGAAAATTATATGAATCCTGGTATGAATTACCGTGAATACTGGGGGTGACTAAATGTAGTTGGAATAGTTAGTTTCTTAGTATTCTCCTAACACTTAATAGGAGAAATGTAGTTTTGAAAATAATCAAATCCTGTTGTATATGAGCAACTATAATGAATGAAGAATGACAAAAAGGTTGGAATATGGCCTAGTCATCTCTGAAATGGTAAATTAAGCACATATTTAGCAGACTGCATGTACTGTTGTTGTTTTATATTTGCCAGTGGTCAGACTAGCTGATTTAAAGCTACCTTGGGTATGTGTATACAAACTGCAATACAAAGTGCTTCTGGTTTACAGCGGAGTCATAGCTGAATCATGTAGCTGAGAGTGCTTAGTATATCTCGGGATTGAGTGATTTTTCCCTTTTACAGAAGAGATTTGGGCCAGATTTGCTGGGGATTACATGCTATGCCCTATATGCATAATGCTTATATGAAATTATCTTTCCATAGAAATTCAAGTGAAAAGAATGTTCATTAGTTTTCCAGTCTCTTCGAGAGTATGTAAGAAAATGTTCTTTCTGTTGCTGCATTTAAAAAGAAAGGTAATACATTTGATGAGTTAAATTAAAAAGAAATAACTCTTATGTAAAGACAGAACATTGGACTATTCCAAGATAAAAGGTACTTGTCATTCTTCAAAGTTTCAGTAGTGATTTCCAGAGAAGTGAGCATTTTTTTCAGAGAAAGTTGCATTATGGAATCACTAAAGTTAGATTGTTTACTGAAACTGATATGTAAGTCATTTTAGAGCTAATACATTACTTGATGAAATCACCTGTGGTTTGGTCTTTTTAGTTTTGAGGTTTTAGGTTAGAATGATCATATATGACCAAATAATATATCTCTTATTCAGTGTAACTGACTTGGAATGAATGCATGATGTATTGTGAATGTCAGCTCCGGCTGGTTAAGACTGTTGTGGTATTGATTCTATTATAACAACTTTAATATTATGGAATATATTTGTACATGCTAATCCATAGCTTCATCTTCAAATAGCTTAAAAATTGCTGTGAAACAGTGCGTAACTACTGTACAAAAATAATATTTCAATACCTTGAAGCCATCTTAAAATCCTTTCAGCTACAAGGTAAGGTCTGACTGCCCTGTGATGATGTATCCAAACTGTTCCACGCTTCTCCATTTTTATACAATATATAGTTATGTAACTTTTTGCCAAAGTTGTTAAGTCAATACAAAAAGTTAGCATGAGTTCAAAAATGATTCAGACAAATTCATACATGAAAAATGCATAAAAGCTTAGAAAACAGAGGGATAAGAGTTCTGGATCAGAATGTCCCCAACCTGCAAATATTCTGGAGACTTAAGAGTATTCCAGGGAGGTACCATTACATGGTTGCATTGTGTTCCCTCACTTTTCCTTACTCATCTGCTGTTGGGGACCTGGGGACAAGATACTGTGCTAAACGTACCTTTACTGTTCATACATTCTTACACAGTCAAGATCAGCAAGATGAAATTATGCAATTTAGAAATAATTTTTTTGGGAAAAAGTGATTGAAAACTTATGTTACACAATCTTTGAGATCAGTTGTTTACTTATTTTTAGCATGAATTCAATGTATTATGTAGACTATGTAGATTACGAGCCTGGGACTTTAGAAGGGAGGAAATATTTGTTCTGATTTTCCAGTTATTTGTTGTTTCAGTATGAGTGTTAACATTTATCACTCCCAAATCATGATACATTGTTGAAGTTTCTTTATTATGTCTAATAACTATCAGGTTGGTTTGATTTTAAAGCTGTTGCATAAATGTAGACTGGTTTTGTTTGAGGAAATAATTTTCAATGAAGGTAGCTCAGAAGTGCCTGTAAGATGACTCCTTGTAATATGTCTTGTATTTGTTCCTAGTTCTTCAGCCTTGGAGTCGAAGATGATGAATGCTGTATCTCATTTGATTTCTACTCTGAGATTGTCAGTCTTTAAGTTCATTTCTGTTCAAGATGCAGAGTGCTCTTCCTCTAGAATGGTTGATTGTCACTCTTGGGGCTTAGTTAAGACTTGAGTCCTGTATCTGGTTCTGGCTGGGCACCTGTGAGTCTCTGCCATCAAGTTCACTGAGTCCATCTTGTCTTGCCATGCTGTTGTAACCTGGAAGAGAAGATAAGGTCTTGTCTAATAGGTGTCTAGAAAAGATGGTGCCCAGAAAAGGTGGTGCCCAGTCCCCTAGAGAAATTGGCAACCCTGAAGAATAAGTCAGTCCTGTGCATGCAAGGTATGAGAAGGCTTGAGCTTGACCTTATGAAGAAGGTGTTGTGTTGCACGGTGCCTTTTGTGCCACAACCTTTCGCAATGCCAAGGGTCTCTGTTTGCAGCTCTGCTTTCTTTCCCTCACAGCTCTGTAATGTTTCAGCAGAACTGCTGGGGCAGCGTTGCCTTTGCTGTCCTCATGCTCTCTTGGTCTTGGACTGTTGTTCTCATGGCCTTGCACCTGCACACCCTGATACTACTGTCATGTCAGGTTTCCCATGGGAAGTGATTGCTGCTGATCTAACAGTCACTCTTTTTCGCCATCCTTTTTCTTGCATCATTTTTTTTACAGCTTTTAGTTTGAATTAGAAGAAAGACAATTATCTGATAAGCATTACCAAATAATATATGTAAAGCTTCACAGCTGGTTAGCTTACAACACCAGCATCTGATTAAAGATTATTCCATCTTAAGTGGGGACAGGTCATACAAAATTTCAACAGATAATGAGGAAATACATATTGTTTTTATTAAAAAAGTAGTATGGGGGTCACCTAATGCACTGGAGAGGACACCTGGGAGCAGATACTTACTGGGGAGACCCTGTCAGTTTTCTTCTTGACTAACCACTGGAGGGAGTTTTGCTTTTCCCCCTTTTCCATTTTCTCCTTTTGCTTTTCCAGTTCCTGTTTCCTTTTTCTGTGTTTTTCTCTTTTTATCTCCTCCCTTTTCTTTCCCCCCCAAGAAAATTTTATTATTGGAGTTGATGCATGTCATCAGCTATGAACTCTGCAAGTAAATCAAAAAGGGATGTAAAGACACATACTTGTAACGAGAAGTCTAGGTAAGTGTGCTAATAGATGGGTACATGGTCAATTTATACCTGTTTAAATGCAAATTATCTGATAACTTTCTTTGTTTTACTTTTGAGTCAAAAAGAAATCATACATTCTCTGAGCCTTTATTTAGACAGCCTGAGTTTACCCTTCTCATTTATTTTCATGTAAGAACATCTGTATTCCTCCAGTTTTCTTTGTGCTCTTCTCTGTACCCCTTTCAGTCTGAATTTTTATTTTTTTCAGCAAATGTTACCAGAATGGTAGTCTGTGCCCATGCAAAAGCTCATTAGTGCCTTGTGCAGGGCTGGTAATACTCTCTCTTTTTAAAAAGGCTTGAATATATTCAGCTCAAACTAGTTTAATTTTCTTTTACTTTTTATAACGCTCATGATTGCACTAAATCACAGAGGCATTTGAGTTGGAAGGTACCTTAGGAGGTCTGCAGTCAAAGAAGAGTCAACACAATTCAGACTGTGTTGCTTATGAAGTTGCCCAATTCTGTCTGGAAAACCTCCAAGGAAATAGATTCCATCTCATCTCCAGGCTGAACAAGCTCAGCTCTCTCAGTGTCTCCTCACAGGGCAAGTGCTCCAGCCTCTGACTGTCGTGGTGCCTTGTGATGAACTCAAGAGAAGGCATCTTTCAGGTATGGGGGCCATCTTCCAGCTAAGGTCTAGTGCTTGAGTAAAGGGGAACCCTAAAACTTCATGTTGGTGAATACACCATATATTAATAGTAAATAGCGCAGAATTCTGAAAATCCATGAATAAGGCACTGAACAGAACTGTACTGTCTTGAGACTGTAAAATTAATACAAACTGTTATGTGCTTTTCAGAGTTTGTTATTGCAGCTTACATAGAAACACAGTTTATTCAATAGTTCTTATCAGAAAACTTTTTGAATTGTGTTATTTTGGAATAGAGAAGTAATGTGACATTGGAATTTTATTTTGAAATACTTCACATGCATTAAAATATCTCCTTCATAGAAACGTACAAAGAAAATAATATGACACAGACATTCTCAATGTCTAGGCTTTTAATTACACAAAACTCTATTGAAGTTTTTGACAGTTATCGTTAAGTCTCCAGGGTGCCTAACTGTTGAACTGAAACCTTGCTTTGACAAGAGGTGGGTGAATGGCAGATGTGAATGCAAGATTTCCAAGGACAAACCTTGAAACACAAAATTCCAAATGGAAAATAAGCAGCATGCACATAGTAACTGTGTTTAGTGTGTAAAATGTATAAATTATTGACATTTTACCTGATTTGTAGATAGATAGCTATTCAGTTGTTCATATATAGCTTAAAATTAGAGGAATGTGCTTGATAATATACAGTAGATACAGTTACCACTTTAATCTTTTATATTTCCTCTTTTGGTAGACTATATAACCAACACTGATTTAGAAGTCATACTATTAATTAAGTGGAATTCTGATATTTCATATTGGAGTTGAAGCTGGTTTATTTCGGATATAAATAGTTGCTCTATGTAGTATCTGAAAACAGATTATAAATGGAAATATTAGTGCGCTGAAATGGAAAATAACATTCAATAGCTAAAACAAATCAAAAATAGTCTTCTGATGTGGATTAGGTCTGCCCTGCTGACCCCCATCATCCACACCAGGGATCCAGCTGGAGGTTGCTACAGAATCCTTTTTGTCTTCTGTGTACTCAATTTTCCTTCCATAAAAATCAGAGTAAGTAGGGAGCAGAGTGGAACTGAAGTTCAATCTCATCAGCAGCAACAGAGTGAAGACATCGTCAAGATGCAATCCTGTAGCAATCAAGGCCACAGAGCTGACAAGAGTGAGTAGTTTGCAGCGGAATCCAAACCAAGATATGAGCCAGAGAAAGATATTTTCATGTATAGATGATATGTCTAGGTTTAATTTATGGACACTGTCTGCAGTAGCAGCCTATCAATCCATTCCTCTTGCATGTATACATTCCTTGCTATAATGTGGATGATTTGAACTGAACACAGAGCACAGTTCAACATCATATAACAAAGAAAAGCTGAGTAAAACCTTTTAGAGGTGCTAGTTCTCCTGTTTTGAACATATTAGGCTCTGATGAAGATCTGTCAATGAAGTAAACATCAAAGAGAATATTCAACTGCTCTCAATAAATTTGAGTTTCTTACACAAAGTCTTGGAAGAATGTAAAGTGTTTATGTTTATTGTATGCTGTTACATACACCTTGTCTCCCACGTCTTCTGGCTATACTATTCTTCTTTATTTTTCTCCTGGAAAGAAAGAAATTAGAGTCCTGATACGAAAATGTTACTGAGAGTGGTTATCTTTTAATCATTTGAAACAAAAGAGTTCAAAGCTTCCTTTTGGTTGAAAAATGAAGTTAGTAAGTGTTTTTTTTTTTTTTTGTCAAGAAGCTTCTATCAGAAACTAGTGAAAAAAGATACAGGATTAATGTGATTAATGGGTATGTAACTTTAGGTTTTTACAGCATTTCAGTGAGACACATATGACTGTAGCAATACAAGCCTGTTAATGTGATGGGTCCTGTTTTAGGACTTCTAAGAGCTGATCAGCCATTCTTTTTCCTTGTGATTCAGATTATGAAGAAAATGAGATTTCAAAAGGAGGTGATAGGAATGGGATTTGCTCAGGAGGACACTGACATTAACAGTGTGGGGACCTTGATTGAAAAGGCCAGGGATTTTACTTACCTGTGAGGTGTTTTGCCTTCAACTATAATGAGGTCAGAATGCCACTGTTGCATGTGAAATATTCTCTTCTCAGTGAGTGATTTATATCAGGAGGAACAGGAAAGGCTACAAGGAGAGCTTCTTGTGAAAGCCCTGTTCAAGGTTCAGATCTACGAAAGACATGGACTGTGGAAGTCATCTCTTTGCCAGCCAGGAGCAGAAGTGACAGGGAGCGTGGGAGTTGGGATTGAAGTGGGGAGACTCTTGGTGTTCATTTAGTTATTACGTTGGCCCAGACAGGCTGACATAGTTTAGACAGACCATCAAAACAGTGAAGAAGCTACAAAAGTGTATCAAAAGCAGTCCTTGATGATTCTTCTTTGCCATCTTTTGTCAGTTAACTTTAAATACTTGCAATAGATTTTGGCATGCACTCTAGGTACATTTTTCCCTACATCAAAATATCTGCATGCTTCTGTCCCCTCCATCACTAGTTTTCCTAGTGATGCCTGAATGTAAGTTTGTATCTTCTTTGGTGTATTCTGATTACTTGCAAGTAGAGCGTGCTGGTACGCATAGGAGATTTTTTTGAGTGTCTGGCAAATGAAATACATTTTCACTAGGTCACAAAGTAGAAACCTAACTGCTTCTACAATTTCACTGCAGTTTTTATGCAGAATCTGCATACATTGCATGTGAGAAATGTGGGAGTGCTGATTGACTCTGTAGTGACAAATCGAGTGTCGTTTCTGACCCAGCTTCTCATTTACTTATCCTCAGAAAGGTTATCGGTACTTCTGGAGACAGCTGCTGGGATGTTTATCCCCTGTGAAGTCTGAATGCATCATTCCTCCTCACTCCTTTCATTTCTGTGGAGTGTATCGCTGTCTTTGTAAGAAGAGACTGTGCTGCAAGAGGGGACAAGGAGACACAACTGAGAGTCTGTCTTTTTTCAGGTGACATTTGGACCATATCTTAGGTTTTATGCATAGAAATGTCAGAAATATTAAAGTGTACTTCTGTGTGGATAATGAAGCCGCATAATAGATTAATTGTTATGTTAAGAAAAAAGACTGATTTCAGTCTGACTCCTTCAGGAGAGAGAATGAAAAGGCATATTTTTCTTGTTTTGAGGCCACAGAAATATAATGAAAACAAATGGAGAGTAAGCTAGACTACAAAAATACTTTAATTCTCCTTGCTTACTCTGATGGATGGTTATTTTCTTGAATGAAATTGGTTAGCTATGTGATACGTAAGCTAAAGTATTTCGCTTTAAGCATCGTATGATTGCTTCTTTTTCAGGTCCCTATTGTTGTGGTATGTATATGGTGTTTTTCTGTTACTCTCCTTTGTGAAAAATGAACACTATATAGCTTCCTGCTCCAGATATGGTAAAATCAAGATGATGAAAAGACCAAATTCTGCCATGTATGGTATATAGGTATATTCTAAAGTGAATGGGAGCTGCGTAGATTGCTAAGGCCAGAACTGGGATTTAATCTATTTATCTTGTTGTTGTTGTGTGGTTGTTTGTTTTTTTTCCTTAAAGTCATATATCACAAAGAGATGTGGAGTATGTGATAAGCACACATAAAGCAAAGCAAAGACAATGACTTTTCATCCTTAAAGCAGGTACTGAACAGCAGTGCAATGATCCATCAGATTTTTGTATGCAGGGTGTTTATTCTCTTATGTATGTTTTCCACTAATGTTGCTGTTCCAGTTAGGCAAAGGAATAATTAACTATACTGATATTAATGGTGCTGATATTACTGACACATATCAAGGTAAATAAAATGAGAATCTGACTTGCATCAGGTTGGAAATGTGTTAGCTAGCAATGCAATCTAACTATACTGAATTAAATCTAATTGCATATCATCATCTAGTCCTCAGATTTTCAGTCGTAATGGCACTCTCATACTTTGGATGATACTTAAAAATCTGAAGCATAATGCAAATTATGTGAAATGTTTTCTGTAAAATTGAAGTTTCTGGAAAAACTAAGCACCATTTAAAGAAAATTACCCATTTTGATCAGGAAGCTTTTGTCAGAAACTACTAATGATGACATAGAATTTATGTGAATAATCAGTATATAACTCTAGGTTTTTCACCTGTTTTATTATCTATTACAATACTTTATTATGTAATACAGAATTACAGGAGTTTCATGTTTTGTTATGAAAAGAGGATATAATAATAATATTTATACTTTGAAAGATAACTGCTACACCTGAATTCTCTGTGTTTACCCTAGTACAGAATAATGTTGGCTGTAGCATCACCAGAACTACAAATGTAGATATAAATCTTGTGTAGAAGATAGCTGAAGAAATAATTGTCTCTGAATCAGGATTTCATATAGTTATAACCATTTCCCAGTTGTTAAATTATTTAAAGTCAAAATAATGCTCTGCATATGGGCAGTAAGCATTGATGCTACATAACAAATGGTACTTGAAACCAGTTATGTTTCATTCTGTGTCCATCTTTAAAATAATGTATTGATTAGACACTTAGAACAGTGCTGCCAGAAGAAATAAAGGGAAGTTTAAGGGAGTGAAAAATATCTTTTTAATCTGGAATAGATGAGGAAGCTCTTTGGTTTAGTTTCTTTAAGGTTACTTACTGCTGTGCTTCCCGTTTCCTAGGAGGAATAAATTGGAATGCTGTTGTTTCACTTTGCATTGATTTTTTTTTTTTCGCAGTGCACCCAAAAATTGATAGAAGCTTTGCTTTTTTAATTGCAATTCTGTAGTAAAAGAAGAAAAAATAACTTTCATCCGAAGAATTGCATGTGAGAATAAAGCCACTAAAATCATAATAATTTAAATGGATGTAGATCTGGGAAGAAATGGAGGCTTTGGACATAACTATAAGGACTAACACAGGCAACAGATTTAGTTGATATCATATTGGTTGATGCCAACTAGAAAATACTCAGAGCCAACCAACGTCACTGTTGGAGAAGTATCACCTGGGAGCAACAGGGAGTGAACACGTGATCAGGTCTCCATCCTGCATCTACCCTCACCCTGGAAGCTGCAAGAAGAGGTCATTACAGAACTGTTCTCCACAACATGGGATCTTGGATCTCTCTCACTTGATCACGAATCATAGCAAGGGGCATACCAACACTTTATATACCATGGAAGGAAAACTTTTGTAAGATATATCTTGAGTCAGTTAAAGATTGAAAGGGCGGATTTAGAGAGTCTCAAAGTAAACAAACAAACAAACCAAACAACAACAACAACAAAAACCAACACATTTTTGCTAATTGAATACTAAAATTCCCATTGTGCTGGGAATGTATAAGATATACGGAGTTAAAAAATTTACGCCTGGACAGGCAATAGCATCAAGTAATAGCGAAGTCTCTTTTTAAAATCTTTTTATCTTTTGAAGGCACACTCTATTTTGGTGCTGAGTTCCTGGTTAGAAGGAGTCATCTTTCATGTCCCAGTGGAAATAAACTAGATTTAATAATATAATAGAATTTATTTACTATTCAGTGCATAATTCCTGTAACAAAAAAGGATCAACAGAAGAGCCCTCCACTCCATGTAAGGTTGCAAAATCTGCCATGTTGTTATAGAATGGAGTGTATTTTCCCTTTTTTCTTGTTACTGACTCAGAGAAGGTAATTATAGCTTTGTGTATAAGTACTGGAGACAATTTGGAGTGAATTGAATAACTGAAATAAAGAAGCTGAAGGAAAGAAGGCACTTTCAACGCTTGTTTTGCTTTAGAATAATGAGGTATGAAGAAACTGTGGCCTCACCTGTAAGAGAAAGAGCTAAAGTCTGCATTTCTCCCTACAATAAGTTTAAATGCAATCAGTTTCAATCTGCTGTTCCAGTAGCAAAGAAGGACATTTTCTGCATGATTCTATCCAGAAAGAATGTTTGTTTCTTTACAATCTTAGTCGAATTTCAGCTACCCTCTAATTACTGTGTGCAGTGGGCATAAATACCATGTAGAGAAAGTAGAATGCTCTGGCTGTGTCTAAGCATGTAAAGTTTAATCCATCGTTGCTCATGAAGGCTGGGATTCTTTCTGCACAGAGAAACATTAGATGCCACTCTACAACTGTGAGTCTGAATTTAGTTGTGGTGAAATTGCTTTTGATTATAGGACTAATTTCCCTATATGTACAACTTTATATCCTCTAGATGCTCAGGTGTACATCCTAAGCCATTGCATCTCTCTGTAGGCTCATCTAAAGCATGCATCTTAAGCATGCAAGGTGCTGGCAATATTGTCCAGCAATCCAATACTTTTTTTCTTGCTTCTTCTGACTACTGCACTGTGACTTGTGCCATATCCCATAGAGGAGTATCTGGAGTCCAGGAATATTGCAGGTCTCTGTGCATTGTGTCTTCTCAAACCTGTTGTAGAGTAGCTGGTTAAAACAATCATGAGTGGAAGGATGTTACCCAGGGAATACAGCTGGCCACTATATTGGCCTAGTGGCTACGCAGTCATGGGTAATCACAACGTGATTATCTATACATACTAAAGGGCACGTGCTGAGCCAATATTGACAGATCCGGTGCTGGTACAAGATCTTCTTAAACATGATTGTGCCATCTCTTGTGAGAAAGGATGTTTTCTTTCCCTATATTTTTCCCCATGGAAGCCTAGATCCCAGTCTGTCTCTAAACAGAAAGCTTTCTACCAGCCATGGGCAACTAGCATGGACAAGTCTTATGCTAATTTTTTATTCCTTTTTGGCCTGAACAATGCAGAAATTTGGATTATAGGCCTCTTAGTGATGCAGATTCAAGAAGGACAACTCGTCATGGGAGGAGAAGGAAAAAGAGCTCATATTTTCCTGAGACAAGTCCTGCCATGCTCAGCATCCAAATTACAGAAACCCTCTGGATAATGAGTGGATTATTCCAAGTCACAACACCTGTGACAGCCACCATACAGCTCTGCCTGCAATTTCTAATGCTTCTCCAGCTTTCATGAAACTCCAGCTACATGCCAGGAGAATGTCTGCATGTAGTCAACCTTTGATGGCAGGAAGGAGATGATGACCAAAGCAACACAGATGTGACAGACTGAAACACTGAAGCTCAAGCAGCATCCTACCATTGTTTAGCATACAAGTCTTTGCTAGCTCACAGCACACAAATCTGGACAAGCTGAGAACAAAACTTGGAGGCAAGAGGGAGGCATGAGTGCCTTCTCCAAGTGTCTTCAGCGCTTGTTGCTCCAAGCCTAACTAGAGATGTCAGTGGAGTATGCTTAAACAACATGAGTGTATGCTCCTGGCATGGACAGTCAGCAGTTTTCGCTGGGTCCTGCCCATGTTACTTGTTCAAAATCAGCTTAGGTTTACTAGTTGTTCCTCAAGTCTCTGGTTCTCCAGATCAGTAACTTCCCACATGATTCTGATCCTTTACCTCCTCATGACCAGGAGAATAGGTCTAAACCATGTCTGGTGTGTTTAAAGTACAGGGGAGCGAGCAGGTGTCTGGAGATAGTAGTTGCGATCTTTGGCTTTGCAGACTGTGAAATACATCCTGGATAGGTAACCTACAGAAAAAAATGGCTTAAAGCAACTTGGTAACACTACATCTTTATTTCGCAATTTTCTAGACTGAGCTGGATGATGAGTGGATCAAGACATTCTCAGTTCAAGTCCCCCTCCTTCAGCCTGGAGTGGACACTTGAAACTAGCAGTCGTGTGGTGTCTGCTTATGACAATGCTGCTTTGCTTGATAATCTGTCCCAGTCATATCCTAGAGAGAGCTGACAGAGCAATGCTAGAAGTGGAACAGCTGTGTTTGATCTCAAATCAAGCTTGGAGGTCCTGCTGTGTAAGAAGTTTTCATGTTCGGCATTTCTTAAGTAGTTAGGTGTCTACTGGGCCGCAGACAGTTCCAGCAGAGAACAAGAACGCTGGGAGAGCGGGAGTCTCTAGAGCTGTACTCAAGATGTCACCATAGTGCTTCAGTGCAGGGCGTCATTGCCTGCCTTGCATGGACAAGTCTCTGTTTCCCGTTTGTTCTGCAGCTATATGCAAAAGCTCACATCTTCTCCTCCTGTCAGATATGGATGTAAGATAGGTCTGAATTCCCCCAGTTCTGGTGGCTGGCAATTGGATAGGATATATATCCTGTCACACCTGGCTTTCTCTTCTGCTGAATCAGATTAAGTTACTTGTACCTTTATCTAGCCTAGAACTTCAGCTTCCCTGAGGTGATTTTAATTTAAGAGCAGGTTTTGGGGTGATGAGTGGGAAGGAACAGTTCTGACTTCTTCAGGTATCAGCTTCCATATTTCTACTGCTTGGGCAGGTTGTCTGGCAAATATCTAAAAGAGCATGTGTCCTCTAGGCAGAGCCTGTATATCTTTATCCTTGAGCTTCTTTTGTTTCCAACTGGCAAAATTAGTAGCTGTAGACACAAACTTAATCCAGTTCTTCCTCAGTACCTTAGGGGAAGTATTGGTATCCAGAAGACTTGCCTGAAGGTTCTGAGGGTTTGTTTCTAGGATGTGCCTCTGGGAGAAGGCCTTGGGACAGGAGAGGTTGTTTGGAGATTATTCTGGCACTTCACTGAAGGTCTACCTGGGATACATTTCCATGGCTGATGGCAGCCTCTGAATGTTCTACATAGAGCTTCATGGAAGGGGCAGATGTTGCATGAAGCCCGGAACAGTGCTTACAATTTCTGGATAGTGAATTTTTTTAAACTTCAACTTAGAGTGTTTCCTTCTCCTGGAGTACCTGACATTATTCACAGTCCTAATCTATGACCACAAAATTTTCCTGGTAGTGCATTTATACATCCACATGTGGCCTTCCAAATGTGGTCACATATGGCTCCCACCTCTCCCCATTGCTATTTAATCTGTAACTCTTTGACTTGTGCCAAGGGTTTTCTGTCAGCAGTGAAATGGCTGTTCTCCAATTTTCACACACAATCTTTGGTAGAGGCTTTCTAAGGGGAGGGTGAAATGTGATGGCTTGGCAATGTGGCAACAAACATTTTTTAGCTTGTTCCTTGAATGTTTTTCCTAGAAAGTTGTCGTTTACGTGGTACCAATGTATTTCTTCCTGAAATTAACATTTGAGGAAGTAGGTAAAGACAGAGTATTCAGCAAGTGCTGCAGTCTCACATCCATAAAGACATTAGTGAAGAACTTGTTAATAGCAGTGCTGTGTCTCTGCAGCTGTAAGGGAAAGCACACTGAAAAGGTCACTTCTTTTCTCTGCTCACAGCAATCATAAAAATTCATCCTTCCTTCTGTGGCATTTATGGATCCTTCTGTCAGATCTCATTTAGATTAGATACACCATCAAATGTAGATATGAACACAGGTTACAATGTGAAAAAGGACTTCAGTTCGGCTTTTAAAATCGGCATAGATATGTGAGAGCACGGAGCTTTCAGGGCTTAAGTCAGGCTTATGCATCTAAATAATTTAAGACTCTTAAACAGTAATTTGTGGTTCATCTTAACTGTTTTCATATGTTCATAAAGGAAAATTCACCTACAGTTGCTATGAAATTAACAGTCAGCATAGAACCAGATAAAAAAAGTAGTGGTTCTTTACCCCTTTCTTCCAAGTAAGATTTTAATTTTATGGATGAATGTTTTTTCAAAAATACAACTTCTGTCTTTCAAATTCCTCTTTCAAACTACCTGGTTTAGAAATTTCTGTCTCTCAACTCATTTCTCCCTCCTGCCTGAATGGACTTGAATGGACTGTAAAATCATTCATGCTGTGGTCACTCTTCCCTGGAGGCACTTCCATGAGTTACAATTTTTTGGTCTTAAAATTCTTAAACACAGTTCTTTCTGTAGAAATGTTTAGATACCTGCAATTTTCAGTATTTCACTGTTTTCACTTTATTTCACAGGGGTTTGAACCAAGTATTTCTTTCTATAATATGTCATGCCCTTTTAAATCAAGATAATGTAATTGAAATTCATGGATTCAGTTGTAAAATATAACATTGTTCAGCAAAAGCTACTTTTCCTAAATAAAATTTTAAAGCTGCCATTTATTAAAGCATGTAGTTTGACAATTTTGTGAAAAGAATGCAATACATTATTATAATTCATTGTGTTCAGTAATAGTGTATGTATAATTTTGTACCTGCATACAGTATTATTTGCTGGTTTAAGATACCTTGCTCTGAATTAAATTATTTTTAATTTTTGTACTGCCTTTAGTTTACAGATATTTTCTCTGGTAGAGCTGAAAAATCTTGCTTAGGATGGTATGGTATCCATTCTAAAAAACCAACTCACTAGCATTGTAAACTACTGATGTCGTGATCTTGTGTAGTTGTATTGTTGTGGAACTTGATTTCTTGTCTGTACAATTAATTTTTCATTTATTTTAAATGCTAATTGTGACAGAGGAAAGGTGTCACAGAGCACCAGCGAACAGAATATAAAATAGAGTAAGTTATAGCCAGTAACTAAATTTCATATATAAATCCATATTGTGAGTTGATGTTATCAGAAACGTGTGTGTCTGTTAAACCCAGTCGTACACATTGAAGTTTGTTCCTTTCAGATTTTGATTTAATAGTTTAGAACTTCATCCTGCAAAGCATACATTCAAATGCTCCACATGAAACCAGGGACTGATGCTTGTCAAAGAGTCATGGCGGATACTAGGCCTCAGTGCTCTGTAAAAGTAGCACTACCTGCCTAAATTTGAAGATGGTTACTCTGTTTTTTTGATCATTTCCTGTCAGCTTGATCATAGTAGTAGTCTTTGAACACTTAGTGTGGTGTGGCTTTTTTTTAAAAAACAAAACATAGAGTGGTCAAATAAGTTTTCTCTAATAATCTTGATAGGAACCTAGGGTTTTAGCTCAGAACAAAGATTGAGGATTTTATATGTGTTTTCAGTCCACAAAGACAGTGATGACACATTATCTAGATAGCAAAACTCTTAGATTTATTTTTTGAGTTGCAGTTTTCTTTTATGTCTTTGCTTTGAGCTGTAAAATTGTAGAATCATTCAAGTTGGAAAAGACCTTTAAGATCAGCAAGTCCAATGATAAACCTAACACTGCCAAGTCCATCACTAAACCATATCCCTAAGAACCTCATCTACACATATTTTAAACACCTCCAGGGATGGTGAGCCAACCACTTCCCTCGGCAGCTTGTCCCAAAGTTTCACAACACTTTATGTGAAGAAATTTTTCCTAATATCCAATCTGAACCTTCCCTGGTGCAACTTGAGGCTGTTCCCTCGTGTTCTGTCACTCGTTGCTTGGGAGAAGAGAACAACACCCTCTATGATACAACCTACTTTCAGATAGTTGTGAATAGCAATAAGGTCTCTCCTCAGCCTCCTTTTCTCCAGGCTAAACAGCTCCAGTTCCCTCAGCTGCTTCTCATCAGACTTGTGCTCCAGACCCCTCACCAGCTTCATTGCTCATTTAGTGATTAATATGACCCATATGAGATGAAGGAATCCTTTGACATTCCTGTGTTTAAGCACAGTGGAAGTACTGTAGTCAAGAAAAAAACATAGATGGGGTCATATAATTGATGACATTGGTGGGTGGTGTTGACTTTTAACAATCAGAATAATTGGATTGATGCCTGGGGAATCACATCTAGAGAGGATCATCTATGTTATAGTATTACTAAAAAAAAAAGTTTACAGATAGATATCTGAAAAGAAAACACAGGAATATACAGATTCATTCCTATGCCACAGATTGACATAGGTGACCAGGCAAAATATTATTTTGATCCAAGCTGATTAGAGAAGCCCAGGTTGAAAATGGTGCTGGATGTACACCTGAGACACTCAACCAGTTGAATGTGTGTCATCTGGGAGTGGGAATGTGCTGGTAAAGAAAGGAATAATACAAAGCTATTAAAGCTTCATCTGAGGGAGAAAAATATTGAATTTGTGAGTAACTGTGTTACTGTGAGTAACACTGGAGTTGTGGAAACAAAGATATACATTTTCAAGGTAGTTGCTGAGGCTCTGTAATGAGATCGGAGAAAATGGTTAAGATACAAGGAAATACGCGGATTTAGAGGGAAAGCTGACACATAAGATTGCTGGTAATATTGGCACCTGGGGAGTAAGGCATGATGGGTGGATGAGTAAATTAAGGTGATGAGGGGAAACATCTGAGTAGTAGGGTGATAACTTCTAAAGTAGGAGGGCTGACTTGGTGGCAGTGAGTTTAGGGGCTGGTTTTGGAGGATGGGTCTAAGATAAGCATGCAAATGTAAGTATTGAGAGATACGCAAATGTTTTCATTGATTTTGTTTGAAGAATGTTTTGGTGTATATTGTCAAGATGTCAAGCTGTGACATACTGCAAGAATCTGGTTTAAGTGTTAAGACTTAATACAGATGCTTAGTTAGAGAGTTACTTTGCTGTTAGATGGACTTCATAGAGAGCTATTTGATTTGGAGTTCCAGTTCAACCTAGCTCTTACCTGACAAGACTATGTTTTAGCCTCCTATATGTTTGAAATGCATATTCCAGTGTAGGTAGGACCTGATCTTGAGCATTTCAATATGTTGATAGCTCATGATTTTTTTCATGTTTTTAATCACGGTGCTAACTTAAAGTTGTTTCTGAGCTTGGTACAACCCTGATATACTGATTAAGTCATTGATGTTGATAGTGATAAGTTCAGGTTTATTCTGCGTTCTGAATAAATTCTTCAAGTGTTCATTATTACCTACTCAGATTACTTGTAACAGTCAGCTTACAAACTATGTTTTTAAGTGCCAGGAAGATGTAATTACAGTTAAGCACTTCTTTTTTTCTTTGCTAAATCAGTTCATTTTTTGATGTTGTTAGCCAGTGTGTTTCAGGTTTTAAGCTTGCTCTTCCTTTCTTTTATGTTACACAGGTGTGTCAGTAATTACTTTTCTGTTTCTTTTGAGAGGCACTTAAAAGCAAAAAAGGGAGCCACATTTTGTAATTGAATAAGAGCCTCATACTTTCACTGCACTTTTTGTGTGTGTGTGAAGAGTAAGGTATGTGCCTAATGCTCGTGATCAGTTTCATTGATTGTTATGTTGATGAGTGGACGACTTGGAACAAAGTTTGCCCTTGTTAGATCAGGTCTTTAAATCTTACTAAGAACATACATTGTAAATGAGTTCACAGTTGCATAAATGTAGCTAATGAGTCCCAAGAGGCAGATAAAAACCACAGCATTGCGAATAGAATAATGAGCACACTAACTCTTTCCAAAAATTAGGCAGGTTTGACTTAATACTGGCAAACTCTGTTGAAGGGCTAAAGTAAGTCAACCCAACAGGCAGTATGGATAGTGTGGAAGAAGAGATGTTGGAGATACAGGAAAATGGTGTACAAAAATGAAAAGATTGAATTTAACTTACTGTGCTGCAAATGTTTGAAGCTTTTAAGGGTAATTAACCAATACTGTATGAAAAATTTCTGAATAGGAGAGCCACTGTAAATTATTTCATTCCAACCCGCTGCACTCTTTTTGCCTAGATTTTAATCTACCTATCTACTGTTCTACAATAATCAAAGCAACCTGTATGACCAACCCAGTGGTCAGTCGAGGGATGTGGCAGTCCCAGGCAGGGTGGGTTTGATCACTGGAAGAAGTGGTGTTGAAATAAACTTTGAAACTGTTGATAGTAGTTGCTGATTACCAGCTGCATTTTGGAGTATTAGTCATAGCTCTGACTGGTGGAGTACCTGTTGTGGCAGTGAAAGGACTTGGGAGACATCTATAAGCTAGTATTTATGCAAATACTCCACTGAATATTTCTAACAGCATTTTCAGAGGAATCAGAGGTTTGAAAAGGGCTTGTGAGTGCAGCAGATTATCATGTACGTGACAAAAGACTAGGAGGTATGGGATAAATGAGGACTGAGGATCAAAAAGCCACTGTGATTTTACAGTGGATGAACTGGAGACAATGCTAGAAGAAGAGATGGTTAAGAAAAACGTCCTTAAAGTGGGCCTAAATATGGCTCGTATTCTGTTGTGTCTTAACATCAAGAGAGCTTTTATGTAGGAAACTTAAAATTGAGTTAGAACTATTTTTGGCTGGACATCAGGAAAAGGTTCTTCACCCAGGGAGTGGTGGAGCCCTGGAACAGGCTCCCCAGGAAGGTGTCATGGCTCCAAGCCTGACAGTGTTCAAGAAGAGACTGGACACATGGTGTGAACTGTGGGGTTGTCGTATGCAGGGACAGGAGTTGGACACAATGATCCTTGTGGGTCCGTTCCAACTCAGGATCTATGTTTCTATGAAAACAAGTGAATTGCTGCTGAATATCTGAAAGTGATATGAAGGCAATGTGTTGCTGAAGACTAAAGGCTGCTATTCCCTGTAACTATTTTTTTTTTTTTTAAGAAACCTGTGTATAACACTCATTTTCCTTGAAAACTTGAGTTCCTCTTCCACTCCGCAAGTTATTTAGGTATTGACTTGATGTAATGATGGAGTAAGAAATTTAGAGCTTCAGATAGTTGACCCAAACCTTAAGACAATTTCCAGAATACTGACAGTAAAATGTAACTAATTAAGTGTCCAGAAGAACGGTTTTACTGGTAAATGTACCTGAACGAGAGAGAGCTTTCCTGATGTAAATATTGCTTGCTCCATGCTACCTGTGTGTTCAAAGGGCTGGAGGAAGGGAGCACAGGTGGAGGAATGCATCCACATGGTGTCTAGATGAACCTAGAAAGCAAATATATAAATTCTTGGTTGTTTGGTTTTGGGTTTGGTTTTGGGTTTGGTTTTGGGTTTGGTTTTGGGTTTGGTTTTGGGTTTGGTTTTGGGTTTGGTTTTGGGTTTGGTTTTGGGTTTGGTTTGTTTTTTTTCTGGACCAAATTGCCAAAGAATGGCATGCAACCTAGAAGGAGAGTAATTTTTCCTTTTTGGCAGCTCTTAACATGTCTTTCTAGATGGAAGATTGAAATACATCAGACATAGGTACCAAAGGTTGATTTCCTTTGTGTGTCCTATTCTTGCATTCTTTTACTTCTCAGCTTAACTATCCAGAGGTGCTTCTTTCACCTGACCAAAATTAGGTAGCCAGCCTTCCTCATGTTATCAGCCGTGCACCAAAATATTCACGTGTCTAACAAGCACAAGATCTAGGCTGTGGGTACTTTGGGAGTGGTTTGCAGGCAGGAGGCAATGTTGGTTCCCTTGAGTCGCACCTGCCACTTCTTTGTAGGATGTGGCTGATGTGAAGAAGGTCTGCAGCTGAACTGCAAGCTCTGTCGGCAAACTCTGCTGTTCTGCTTCCTCTGTAGCTGGAGGATTCTGCTTGTGGGCTCAAAGACTTCTAGAAAATATTAGAAGACTTTTTAAATTTATTTCCTCTCTGCCCCCAGCTTTTTCACAGTGTGGACCTAAGGTCTTGAGTAGTGTTAGTGAAACCTTGGCTAGATGTGAATAAAGGTATGGTGTTGATCAATCTAAGTTCCCCAACTTTTTTTTTTTTTTGATCATAGTGTTTCAGAGATTAGTTTCCCATAAGCTGTGTTTGCAGATTGTATTTTATCTCCCTTAACAGCAGAAATCCTTAATTCTCTTCTCTTTAAATGCTACTGTAGTGTTTTTTATTTTTTTTCCTTGTACAATCAATAAGAGTGATTGCTGGTCAATTCTTATATAGTGTGTGGATTAGTTTTCCTGTGGGGGGGAAAATGTGGTCTTTGGAATTGCATATTCTTAGTGTGCAACCTTAAAACAGTTCTTCTATTTGCTATGAACGCACCTAAAAGTATATGTAGATGCAGCTGTTTGGTTTTATGGGTAATGCTTCCACACTCTTATCCCTGAGAAAACAGTGGGAGGAGAGGAGTGGGAATGAAGACAGCACATGAAAATAGAGTTGTGCAAACACTCAGTGGACAATGCTTACCTGTCTGCCAGGATTGCTGTCACAATTGTCACATTGTTGCACAGCCACCAGAAGTAGCCTCTTGTCCTGAGAAACAGGAGGAAAGATGCCTTTCGCTTGCTGATCTTTGTTTTACCAGGAGGTGAAAAGACAGGATAGAGTTTTGTCTGTCAACGTTATTAATAGTATCAAGTCTTTTGTGGTGATTAGTTTGTGTCAAGGTGTATTGATAGGATTTTTGTCTTGCATTCTGGAAATGTGAAGGAGGGTGCATATGGGTGTGCAGCTATTAGCACACATTAAACACAGCTGTCAGCGTGAGGCTGAGATGTGTGTCTGCTGCAGCCAACATGTCTCTGATTGAAGTTGGATATCCTCATTTGTAGGAAAAGAAGGGATTTACATACTTATTATTACTTAGTGCTGTCATTCAATAATGAGGGTTATAACCAGAAGAAAATCTTGTAGGGTCTACTTAGTTCAGGAGACTTTTGGCTTGGGAAATCACTGGAGGAGTAAACCTGGCAGATGTCAGTGGCCACTTTCTGTGTTTTTGTAGATTTTACGTAAGCATCACATGTTGTAGGAGAGGCAGTTGTAGCTGAGAATGACCCACTGCATTTTCCCTTGTATATAAAATGATTTAGTATTAAGATGTCAATGAGAATCTGTGAAGTTGTAGATCTACCTGAAAAAAAATTGTGGTGTCGCTTTAACTTTTCTGTCCTGAGTACACAGAATGGCTGCATGTATTCAAGACCCGTAGTTTGGTATGAGGTGAGATGCAAATGCCCTCAGAACAATGTGTTTTATAGAGTGAGCAATCCAGAGAGAACAAAGACAACCGATATCTTTCAATACTGTATATAATTTCAGTTTATGTTGTAATAGAATCAGAAAGAGTCTATTTCATACTCTAATATCATAAACATTACTAGTAAAAATAAGATTTCCACCAGTGAAATAAGCTCTAGAATTCTATATTGTATTTATATGGGACTGACTGTAGGTTTAAATGCCTTTCTTTCTTAACTGAGGTTTTGCTGTGGTAGGGAAGCAGTGATAATAGGTATTTTTTTCTCAAAGCAGCTGCTGTAGTCTGTAATGCATTTTCTTTGACAGATGCTTGCATTTAATTACGACTTCTGTGCCTAAGCATAGGTAACTGAAGCCCCTCCATCCTGAGGAAAAGGTGGCTTTCTGACAATATTTGTAGATATTCCTGACCTGAGTAATGTTTTGTATTATTCAAGAAAGGCCTATAATTTTTCTTTCTGAACTTCTTATCTATTTTTCCTGCTATATGAAGTGCATCATGAAAAGGCGAAAAAAAAAAAAGGGCACCCTTCCCCCCCCCCCCAGCATTTCTGGTGAGTTATCAGTATGTTTTACTTTTCCATACCACAGTTAGTCATAAGACTAGAAAAACAGCAAAGACACAGAACCTTTTCTTGGGTCTTGGTGCATTGACTTTTTTGTCTGGATGTAAAAATCTCTTGTTTTTGTTAAGGTAAGGCTAAAAAAACCATAAAACTTTGAAAGAGGTGATATACACCACATTCAGAGCTTGAACCATGTCAATAAATATTTATGAGTTATGAAACTGAAGTAGTAGAATGGTGGAACGTTGCTGTAGATTTCAGCAGGAGTGAACTTCTATTATTGCGTTTGTGTATCTATTTTCCACTTCCCCTGAAAATGCTTTCACCCTGCTGAAATGGAGATGTGTGCTCTCTTGGTCTACTTAAACATCAAAAAGGTGCATGAAACTGTGGGTTCTTTGATTTGCTCACCACATGACTTACCTTGTGCTGCTTTTTTTTTTCTTCTGGATCTCCCCCCTTCCTCTGTTGATGCTGTCATACCTCCGTTTATTTCTGAATGGAAAATTCTGTATTTCTGAACACCATTATAGCTTTTATTTACTGCTTCTTTTCCTTGTCTCTTTATGATAATAATTGACTGTTTGAGCTGGATGCATATCTTGGCATAAAACTCAGTTTCTTAGATGATCTTCTGGTAGCCTAGCAAATTTTCTTAACCTTTTTAATGTCTTTTCCTGTTTCACAGCTTTGGGGTTATTTTTTCTTGACTGGCTGCAACTGGATCTTTTTACCTGCCTTTATGAAATTGGATTTCTTCCTAGTTATACTAAAACAGAAAAAAGGGGTTGAAAATGGTGTATGCCAGCTTTATAAGGCTTTGTCAGTGATAGTGAGAGAGATGCATCTCTTTGATCTTTCTAGATATTAAAAAAATTATTTTTTTAAGGTGATTAAATGGAACAATATTAATGGACTGATGTGATACACTGCAGCATCTACAGAGCTGTTTCTTAGCTCTGAGAAGTCAAAATGCTGCATGCTGTTAACTTCTGTCGGCATAGGTTCAGTTGTGTGCTTTCTGTATCATTTATGGAGTTTTCTTTTTTTCCTGTTGTAGCGTTAAAATACTATAAATTACTGATAAGGCTCCTCTTCAGTTCACACTGGTAACTGTTTCATCGATGTTTAGCTGTTTCAGCAATATTAAACATCACATGAACATCTATAACAACACGAAATTTTTAGCAGAAGCATCAACTAGTCTTTCCTTTAGCATGGTCAAATTAAAAAAAAAAATAGTAAATGTGAACTTAAAACCATGGAATGGTTTGGGTCAGAATTTTTTAAAACTTGTCTAGTCTGACCCCCCCCTGCCATGTGCAGGGACGTCTTTCTCTAGATCAGGTTGCTCAAAGCCCCATCCAGCCCAGCTCTGAACACTTCCAATGATGGGGCATCCACAGCTCCTTGGGCAGCCTGTTCCACTGTCTCATCGAAATAAATTTCTTCCTTATGTCCAATCTAAACCTACATTCTTTCAATTTAAAACTGTTGACCCTTGTCATGTTCTTACGGGTCTTGGGGGAAGAAGCCTCTGTCATCTTTCTTTTGAGTCCCCCTTATATTGAAGAGCCACAATAAAATCTCTCTTAACTTATTTGTATAACATAATATCACTTCCATGAAATTATTCATTTTACTGGGAATTTGGGCTGTGGACTAGTGCTGAAATATCTGAATACGCAATTAGTCTTTCTGTGGGCAACGAGAAGGATACTTTAAAAAATAATTTTATTTTCAGTCTGCTATCTACATCGCTTATTTTCTTAACTTTTATAATTGATGTATTAGTCAGAAAAATCTTTAAAAGTCACAAATCCTGGATATTGCCTCTTAGCCTTACTTGATCTTTAGCTAGACTAAAGATCCCTGAAAAAGAAGGCTTAAGCTACATTTGCCTGGTTGGTGTTTTTGAGCCTGAAACTACCAGAGGTTTGGCTTATGCAGAATTTGAGTGGGTTTTGAAAGGAGATGATGTCATTACACTCATTTCTCGGGAGACCTCATCCGGTTTCACACAGGCTATTTTAGCCACAGGTTTATGGTGAGAGATGTTTATGTTCATGAGCAAAGTAGCTGCTTCCAGCTGTGGGTCAGTGTAGTAGTTGTATAATTACTAGTTCTAAGCTTGAATTTTATATTGCCAATAAAGCTAGTTGAAGTAAAACAAACTTTCTCAGTGTGAATGCCTGTGCCTTTGCTTATTGTCTGTGTCTTTATTAAATAATTTTAATTGTTTACTAATTAATTAAGTTAGGCATTTTCCTCTAGGTAGAACATATCTTTTTCGGTTCTGCTTGCTTTGAAGTTTCATGTTAGGTTGTACTTTGCTGTAACTCTGTTTAGTCAAATCTAACTATGAAGTTCTGCATGTGTCCTGAAGTCAAGAGCAATTTGATTACCATCCAATTATGTTAAAGTTTAAAAAGAAAATTAAAAAAAAACTGTAGTGTCTTTATACTAAGTCAAAAAAACCTGGATATACTGGAAAATATTCCAATGTAATGTTTATCCACCTGTCTTTGATATGGCATGTATAATATCCTTGAGCATAATGATACAGCTTCTCTTGAAACTTGTTTCTGGTTGAATTTGCAGTATGGTTGGTGTTGTAACAAAACAAAAGGAGTTCGGTATCTGCCATGAGGAGTCTGCAGCAGGAAATCTGCCACTGTATGAGCTGTCAGGGACTGCGGACAGGTTGTTGGGACTCTGCCAGGAAAAACAACATAAAAGCTATTCCTGTTCTGCATCTGGATTTACTTGCTACAGGAGGCTGGCAGTAAATCCAAATGTAATGCTATAATTTTGATTATTTTCTATTATGCTGCTCGCCTGTTGTGAAAAAAAAATCTAGGATTGCTTTCATTACTTCTCTTTTTCTATAGAAATACAGTTACTAAAGTGACTTATGCTTGAATGGCACGTGACAGTTCATTTGGATACATATGTAAATTTTATACCGAAGAAATATAATTTTTGTCTTTTTTTCTATCAGCTTAAAACCTGGGTTTTCTGAAAAATGGACTGTTAAATTCTGTATTGAATGTATTTTAGACTACTAAACCCCTTTCCCTTCTGGTGTACTCAGAAACCCTATATCTCTGCTTTTATCTTAATTCCAGTTTGTTCAGAATATACCAATATATGTGTTAGGAATAAAAACTTGAAACTCTGTGTGGTTGTGGGTGTTTTTGGTGGTGATGTGGATTTTTTTTTTTTTTTTTTTATTTTTGTTACTACTGGAAGATCCATCTTGCAGAAAATTACATGGAGAAGTTGTTTGTCACATTGCTCCCCCCAGAAGTATGCTAGAAACCTGGTTCTGTTCCACCTGCCTCATTTATTGTGTCCCTTCCTGCCTCTCTGCCTTTGCTGATCCTTCTTTGCACTTCTATTTGGGTCCCAAAGGCTTAAGAAAGGTCTTATTTTGTTTGACATTAGTTTTATTTACATTAGCTTGACAGGTGATGGTCAAATTGTTTGTGCAACTGAAAATCTGTTTTTAACAATGATGTATTTCCCTTTCAGTTTCAAATTCTACTGGCCTCTTGAAGTTACACAGCAGTGATTAAAATCATAGCATTACCTAATGTTTGTCAATAACATATGATAGATTTGGATAAATCACAGATCAAGTGCTATGTTACCTACCAGCTATGAAAGGGATGAATACTTTTTTTTTGTGTGTGTAAGAAGATAGCTTTTGCTATTGTGTATTTTAAAAGCAACAGCAAGAAGAATACAGTGTTACTGAAGCATAATGTGAATTCTGTGATTCTGTTTGACTGGTTATCTGCATACCTGTTCACTCCTACAGAATAAAACAAAACCAAACAAACATACACACAAACAAAACAAATACAAAAACTACAAAAAAAACCCCCAACAACAACAAACTACTTTCTCATCTGAGCACTCTATGTTCATATGCTTAACAAACTGAGGGGCACCACCTGTATTTATAATAGCATCTCTATTTGCAGATGCAGTCTCTTTCATGGATATTAATGTTGCTGGTTATGGAAGAATAGGAAAGAAAAATCAATATTTTAATGCATGTAAACAACATCTTTATATAATTTTTATTATAATGACAGGTGCAATGTTTTGCAGAGCTCCTTCTGAGGTGTTTGCCAAAACCATAAAGTTTTAATTCCAACTGTTTTCATCCAGTCAGGGTTGTTTGTTTAAGTGAGAACAAATGTTGTTAGCCCAGGTTTTGCTTGTAGTGCTTTTATTCTCACCTGAATATAGGAGGATTTTCTTACATGAGCATAGGCATGGGTTTGGGTTTCTTTTGGTGTGTGCTTCCTTTTTTTTTCCCTTCTTAAATTTTCATGAGACTCGGTGGTTTTAACTGTGATTTTTTTTTTTTTTTTTTTTTTTCCTGAGGGCTTGAGTATATGAAATCTGCAATTCAAAACTAAATTCTAGTGTTGAAAGAACAAGCCCACATGGTTGAAACTGAAATGACTGTGCACGTGAAATCTTTCAAATTACAGTACTTGCCACAGATGTAATCCCAACGAGAAGGGATACTGATTGATTTGGTAAGAAGCCTGTTATTTTTTGTATGTAGGTAACTAGATGCTAAAGTGCATGAATACCGAATTCATTTTGTTAAATGAAGAGATTTACCTGTAGCCTGTTGCTGGATAAAATTTTCTTGAAACTAATATCTGATCTGATGTTTATATCTGAGGTTTACAAATATGCAAGCTTCCTTGTAATTAAGTTGATGTACAAAAATATTTGCATTAAAAATAGTTGCAAGTATATGCATATCTAGATTATCTGATGGTGGCAAGACCAACCAGTTCATTTGATATGTGTGTGTCTCTAAATTTAATTTGATCTTTTTTTTTTTTTTTTTTTGCTCAGCCCTCAGATACTGAGAGTGGACAACAACCTGGTCAGAATTTGGGTTGTGTGGTGTGTCGGTGGTGGTGGTTGTTTGTGTGGTTGGTTTGGTTTGTTTTTTCCACTCCCTCCTGTACAAGACATACTTTCCATGACCTTTATGAATGTCATTAGTTTTTCCCATTATTTTGCCCTAGTGCTATCGGTAAATGACAGTATGCACTTGCAGCAGAGCAGTTTTCAGAGTTTTCTGCTTAGTTCTGCTTTATGAATTCAATTCATAAGCCAGGTGCATTAGTAAGTCTCTTATATTGTGGCTGGCAAGCTCTTGTATGAAGGATATGTTATAATACTAAGTTACAATTCATCAAGGATAATGTTCATTGTTGTTTTTTTCCCAGTGACATTGATGAAATCACAGAAAACTAATTGTACATGAAAATAATTTTGAGACTTCTGCTTGCGATCTGGTTTAACTGTCTGATGCAGAAAGTCTGTTTTCCTGGTTTGTATTCCACTGCTGAAAATGCCGAAGTATTAATCAAACTTCCATGCATCATTTAGTATATTTTTAACAAATGTCAATTTTAATCCTAAACTCGTCTTGTGAAGACAAGTCAAGGTCTGCTGTAAAGAATCCATGGCCAAAGGATATTCAATGCACATGTTCTTCAAAGGATCAACTTACTAAAGAAAGCTTTATTTTTTTTTTGTAATACAAACTCTACACAATTTCTTACTCACTAAACAATCCAAATAACTGTTTAAACAATTAAAGACTCTGTTAATGGTTCTTTAGACATCGAAAAGCCAAAATTGAAGCCTAATCTATGTAGAAGCTTAAAAACCCCCAGAAGACCCCAAACCAACCAACCAAACAAAACCAAAACAAAAAAACCGCAAAATTAAATTGTCCAAGCGCTGGTAAAATTCAGTGACAGCACACAGAATTTTTTTATGGTGAGCTTATATAGCAAAACTCAGCCTATATGTTCTCTGGCCATCCTTTTGCTTTTCCTGAGGAAAATTTGACTGAAAGTTTTTTCCAATGGGCAGAAGAATACTTGGCTTTTAATTAGGTGACAAAAGCCAAAGGATTCTTGATGGTAGAAACAACACCAGTCCTTTTGCTGCTAAGCAGATAAACCCACTTTTCAGTCAGAGATTTAAAAGGAAAATTTTGACTTTACTATTTCATGTATTAAAAGTAGCTTCAGACAACTTCCCATGTAATGCATCGCAACTATGAGAAAATGCCATGTAGAGGTTGCATCTACTTCTGCTGAGCTTGCCAACAGCTTTTATGTACCTGTAGACTCCCCTATGTTGGTTCTCCCGTTAGTCTGATTTCATCACTTTATAAAAAACTATTAGAGTACAGGTGTCAGTGACCCCTCATTGTGCTTGGTGCCCATACCAAGCCCTGTTGTCTACCTTTGCCTGGTTTGCTGGTACAGGTTCCAAGTTCCTCACAGGGGGAACTCCTTGTAGTGCTACAGCCTCTCAAGATGGTCTTGTTCTCACCTGGGACCTCTGTGTGCTACATAATGATAGTAGCTGACTGCTTTCTGTAGGTAATTACCATGGCTCCTGGCTTGTGTTTTACCTATTTGTAGATTCTTCCCTTTCTTTGTCTTCTTGGGACTCTTGACCTACAATGAAGTTGTCATGAGTTTGTGTTTTGTATGTCATACTCCTGTGTCATATATATATTTCTAGAATATTTTCTGTCTAGTAGAAGTCAGAATTACCAAAGATCCTAATATGCCTGTGGATTTGAAGTTCTCTGCTTTTTATTTTTCTCAGATACTTGTTTTGTAGGTTAATATTTTAAGGCTGATAAGCAATAAAATTCAGGAACTTTTTATATATTTTTAAATCTAAAATGATATCTTGTTTCGTAAGTGGCTTAGGCCATTCAATAACAGAGTGCTGAATGTCTATGTGGTTTGAATCCTGGATGGGACATCTAGGTCCCAATTTAATGGCTGTAGCAACATTGATTCTGGAGAAACCATGAGTGACTTTGTAGCCTCTGTGGAAGGGCTGGAGGCAGATAATTATGATGATTGACCTTGAGGTTTGTTTGGATTAATCCAAAGTGTCAAAGCAAAGCTTACAGGGGCATACTGTGCTCTAAAAATATGAACTGTTTGCAAATCAGATTCTGTTGAATATGATTATCTGTGCTAATATATATATGTATATATATATACATAAACATGGATTTTTCAGGGGTATTTAGCTGTAACTTCACTGTAGCCTTTTTGAAGGCAGTGGTGATAATCCCAAGTGTTTATGATCACATCAAAGTGCTTAATTGTTACATATTGAGGAAGTTTTCAGTGAGGGAGAGAATGTCTTTGTCTTAAAACCAGAAAAACTTTATTGCGATATGTTTAAGTGAAGTTAATCCAAACAATAATATTGAAAGTAAATTTTTGGTTGTTCCAGCTAAGATTTTTATGTCTGAGGAAGTTTATACACAAAGCTGCTCTTTAAAATTTTTTGTTGTTGTTTTTGTGGGCACATACCCTCATGCTTCTTTTAGGAGCTAGAGAAGGAAAGTGAGACTGATTATTTCAGAGGGCAATTCAGAACCCAGCTCAGCTGTCTGAGGTTCCCTTTGGAAACTTTCTTTTCTAGATGAGTTGTCTCTTCCTGTAGAGTGTAAGACAAACAGACTCCCATAGGGAGGCTGATAATTCTTGTTGTTACACGTGATGCGGTCTGTTCTTCTAAATAAGTATGATGTTGCAGAAAAGCAAAAGTGCGTTTCTGTATGAAGCTTTGATGTTCTGATACGTTCTAATTACAAAGTCCCCCTGCTTTAAATATTCAGGTGCTGTGCACATCAGGTTAAATTTGAAGCATAATAAGCTAGTTGTCATACTGCCCTTTACTTGAAAAGATAGAGTAAGTAAGGAATAGGTGGAAATTGTGTCACTATCTGAAGTTCTGTATCGGTAGCTATATGTTAGTTACTGTGCTGTGCAACAAGGTGTAATAGCAACTGAAATATGATTCAGTTTAAGAAGAAAAGAAAGGAGTGGCTGAAAGACATTCAATTTTCAACTGCTGAAAAGACAAATACAAACCAAAGCTGAAATACTGTAGACTGCGTGTTATAGGCTCAAAAGGTTTCAGAAGTGCAGTCTGTTTCTTGTTCTTTTAAAAGACTGTTTGTAGTTCTAGTGCTCTGAACTAGGTTTGGTTACCTGAACTCATGGGAAAAGACATATTTTAATGAGATGAATGGTAAAAGTTTACATATTCACTTTTTTCTTCTTATGTAAGACCATTTATTAGGAACCTTTCCTCCTTCCCTAGTTGTTAATAATATTCATGGGTTAAAATTGCTTTTAATCTCATCCATTTTAAGAGAAATGGATGTTCTTGGACACACAGCAAGCAGATAAGAAAGAGTTTTCTCCTTTGGTTTCAGCAGAGTTGTTTCCTTTCACAGAACTCAAAAGGGCTTTTTGTGTGTTGTTTTTGATTATCAGTGAATAAGTTATTGATAATGATTAATAATAAATTACTGATTAATGGAGTCTGACCTCCCTCAAATATCCCCTGAATTAGGCACAGTTCAAGTCTGTGGTGCAGAGTTCACAGTACTCATGTCAGTCTCTGTACTCATGCTGTCATTTAAATTTGCCTTTGCTCTACATAGAAATATGCTTAAATATTTTCCAAGTCAAATATAAGACTTTTGAAAGCATTTCTAAATGAGATGCTTGAGTTCTGTCTGGGGCTTCCTTAACAGAAGCCTGGATAATTTATTTTGGAAGTGCTGGGGAAGAGAGTCAAAAGAAAAGGAATTTAGAGAGAATTTGACATTTCTTTCAAAATCATCTGACCTCTGTTATTTCTTGTAGTGACTCACTTCGTCCAGCTTTTTGAGGAAAATAAAAATTCATAAGAGACGGATGCTCTCATCCAGTTACATTAATTTGGTGAAAGTTTCTCCATGCCCTTGTGTGGAGGGAAGAGTTTACATGCTTTTGACCTACATGGGCTGTTCTTCATGTGTCTTGGAGCAGACTGACTGAGACCAGAAAGTACCTGTAGGGGTCATCCAATTTAATCCCAATGCACAAAGCACAGGAGACTGGTCAAGGCCATTTTCACTCAGATGTTGAATATCTCCACTGATGGAGACTACACAGCAGCCCTGGGCAACCTTTACCAGTAAAAAAGGTTTTTGTTTCTTTCCTTGTGTTTAACTGGATTTCTTCAAGCCTCTGGTACTTTTTTTCATTGTTAGCCACCAAGCTTCTGTTTAGAAGTACAATCTCCCCTTGTGAGCTACCCTTAGGGCATAGAGAAGCATTAACTTCTGATACTTCTATTCTTTCTTTTCATCAGGCTTTATGAAGAATCTGGGAAGTGCATTATGTTTCCCTGTCTCCAGCAAAGTCCATTGGCAGAACTCTGGTAATGCAGGAGAGAATTCTTCCTCTCTGGAGATGCCTCTGTGTGTTGATTAGTGGTACAGTCTTGGCAGTACTTACATTTTACAAGTCTTCAAGTGGCAGTAGTGATAGAAGTCAAATTTGTGCTTCAATGACCTCCTCATTTTATGATTCATTTTTCCCTAGCAGAAGTTCTTTTTGTGTTGTTTTCAAGAAATACTGATTAAAATCTGGCTTATTTGAAAAATAAACAAGTGGACAAAAAGAGACTAGCCTGTCTCATATTTTCTATTTCTGCTATGAGAGCATCATACAGGCCTGTTCTTCACTTGGTGTGGTCCCTGCTACTGGCTGATAGTACTTGATGCAGGTTGAACCTTGTAGCTCACCTCTGCTCTGTGAGGACACAGCTTGATGTGTGTTCCTCTTGGCCCAGCCACGGGGCTGGTGTGGAGGGGGCAGATGGGACAACTTCAGCTGCAGCAGAAGTATTTCTGCAGCTGCATGGTGAGCAAGTTCAAAAACCTGATGAGGCTGAGGATAAAAAGGCTGTTTTTAGCTGGATCATATTTCCAACTAGCTTCACTGGGAAACAGAGCAGAAGCTTGTGCCAATTTGTAATTGGCATAGCAGAAGTTTGGCCAGCTGATTAGTAACATGTTATTTAATCCTGATGACTGAGGCCTAAGACTTATTTTTGATGAAAGGCATCATCTCATCTTGCTTTTTAGAAATCTTGTTTGCTTCATCTCTGTAGTAGATTGAACAAATAGCTGTATGGCTCTTTTGCTTGCTAAAGTGAGCTTCAGAAAGGAGGATTTGCCTTACTGGACAGAAGTCTGAGCCTTTCCACTTAAACAGTATGAGCAGTATGTATGAGGTATAAAACTACTTAATATTGCATATGAATAATTGGAAAAAATATAAACTTCCACTTCAAAAGAAATTGCTCTGTTAGTATAGCTGAAGATTCCTTACAGATTGTGTAAGACATACTCCTCTCTTAGGCACTGTGTCAAATTACTTTGGTGGGGAAGTATAAGGAGTATGGCAATCCACAACTTGCTGCTAGAGTAGTTCTTTAATACCAAACCTTCAAAGGTATGTGCTGCAAAATCATTGTAGATTTCAAAAAGTTTTAAAGTAGATACCTGAATATCTTATTGTAAAACACTTAATCCTGCACTGAGCTCTGGATACTGGAGGCTTTGCTGTAGAACATGTGAATTCTTGCTGAAAGCAATTACATACCCCAATATTTATTGGACTGGAAATTGATAATGTTGCTCATAAATCTTTACTGTACTTGCATATAAAGATCACTGCATAATAGCATTATGCTGCCTAATGTCCTGTTTTTAGTTTATTATTGTTTTAGCTTTGTAGAACAAATATAATAGAAATGGAATAAAAGAGCGTATAGCTATTTGCTCTTTGAGCTCATGTCTTTAAGTCCTTTATGTTTAGAATTCACAACATTTCTTAACACATCTTTTTCTTGTTTTCTATTTGCTAGCTCACTTCCTAATCAAATTTTGAAGGTTCATATAAAGTTAAGAGAGTTGGATTTGGTATTCTGGGTTTGACTTATGTGGCTGAAATTCACTTTACTAAAAACTCAATGTAATTTGTCTTCCAGTCTTTATGTTGTCATGCCTTTTTTTTTTTTTTTTTTTTTTAAGCATCTATAGCTTGATTTGCTATTTTGCATTTGATTTACATTATATACAGTATGAATACTTATTCAATAATTTTTTGTAAAATATCTTTCATTTGAAAGATATCTTATTTTTTAACCATCACATTTTTCATGTTCTATAGAAAATAATTGTTGTTTTTGCTTTGTTTTATTTATTTTTGTTTTTTTAACCTTTCAGATTTGTTTTAATTATGCTTGTTGGACAACAGAATTTGTACAAATTCTGACAGCTGGTTCTGATGCTTAGTTTTTTCAATACACAAGCTGTTGTGAGAAGTGATTACTGTTCCTTTCTTGTGATATTTGTGTTGAATGACCTCCAGCATTTTGATCTCAATTACAAACAAATTATCAATAAGTAACGGAAAGCTATTTTAAAACAACATATGCAGCAGAGAATAGACTAGATGTGTTATTAGTGGTGCTGATCTGTCATGTTCAGAATTTATTGAAGTGTTTCATTCTATATTTTTATCCACAAAATATTTGCATAATGATCTTCTAAAACATTTTACAAATAGAAATATATTGGATTTGGGTAAAAAAATCCTTCTGGAAGAGAAAGATCTGGAAGATACCTCCAGGACATACTTTTGAAAAATGTGTGCCTATGGATTAATTTCAGTACTTCTCATGAAAAATTCATCTGGGGGAAGGGTGAAATAGAAGTAGAAATAGATGTTTCATCTGAATTTTGTTAATTTGTATTCATTGCATCCTTTTTCAGAAACTCAATTCCCGAAAGAATTTTGAAGTGTGGGCACAAGATAGAAAAAATGTAGCCATTTAATGTAGTCTTGGGATGGCACAGTGAGAGATGACAGTTTAAAGGAATGATATTTACTTGAAATGCTTGTGTTTGAAATTAAGTTACTGTACCTATTTATAGTCATGAGAAACTTAAGTTTTGTGGTGGCCAGTGGGCATGAAAGACCTACATTCCATCTTGCACTGTTCTTCCGTAGCTGTTTCAAAGATCCATCAATCTTTGGAGCACATTAACTGTTGAATTCCATTTGAAGAAAAAGGAGAAGGTTCATTGTTCCTGGGTGAGCAAATGCAAGGCACCAATGTTTAGCATCACCTGCAGTGATCTCAGTCACTGAGTATCTGAATCATAGAACACTGGGAATTGGGAGGGACCTCGAAAGATCATCTAGTCCAATCCCCCTGCTGGAGCAGGAACACCTAGATGAGGTTACACAGGAATGTGTCCGGGCGGGTTTTGAATGTCTCCAGAGAAGAAGACTCCACAACCTCCCTGGACAGCCTGTTCCAATGCTCTGTCACCCTCACTGTGAAGAAGTTTCTTCTCATATTTAAGTGGAACCTCCTGTGTTCCAGTTTGCACCCATTGCCCTTTGTCCTATCATTGGTTGTCACCGAGAAGAGCCTGGCTCCATCCTCGTGACACTCACCCTTTACATATTTTTATTTTATATATATATATACAAAATATACATGAAATATATATTTTACATATTTAAACATTAATGAGCTCACCCCTCAGTCTCCTCCAAGCTAGAGACCCAGGTAGAGGTTAATTTGCTGTATGTTGTGTTATAGCCTAATATGCCAAGTTGAGAACAAGTAGAGGATAAGTTATCATCCAGTTAAAATAGAATGCCTTAGTCCATACTAAATCATGACGCCACTTGCTGTACCTTAGTACATTCAGGATTTGACTGATCAAGAACTCTGTGCTGTTTTTTGTGGGTGGAGGTGGAGTATAAATGCATCTCTCAAGGACTGTAGTGCCCCACTTGAAATGATAACACACTGTGGCCAGCACTATGTTGTTTTTCTTTTTTTCCTTTGGTTAAGTGCTAACATTAAAAATTGTGGTGCTGCAGTTTATAGTGTCTAGTTTACACTGTGACCTTCCTTCAGTACAAGGGAAGAAATGATGCATGTCAGCTTATCATAGAAGTGTATTTGAATGAGAGTGTCACTGTTGTGAATATAATTCTCTATATAGTGAGGTGGAATTTTTAATGTTTCTAAATGTGAGCTTTGACAATATGAACCTTGTATCATGTTTGCAAGGAGTTGTTAAAGCTGAGCCTGAACAACAACATTCAGCTTAGTGAAAGCTTTGCATTTACAAGAAATATATGGAAATAGAGTATCAGGCAGGATGCCAACTACCACTTCATAAAATATCAGACTACCAGTGCAGTTGAATTTACAAAACTCCTTAACAGAAGTATTTTTATGGGGATCCCAACAGAGTGCTTTCTTATACGGGAGTTATTCTCAGTAGGTTCAGCCACAATGAATATTCAGTGCTGACGCTGTCTATGGTAATCTTGAAAATGAAAAATCCTTAACTTCCACATAATGGAATCGCAGACTAGCTGAGGTTGGTAGGGACCTCTGCAGATATGTAGTCCATCCCCCTCCTCAAGGTTGGGTCAACTACAGCAGGTTGCCCAAGACTGTACAATCTTCAAGGATGGAGATTCAACAGACTTGCTAGGCAGCCTGTTCCTGAAGTGTTTGGCCTCAATAACAGTGAAGAAGTGCCGTCTAATATTTAAATGGAATTTCCTATACTTCACTTTGTGCACATTGCTGCCTCTTTTTCTGTCACTGGGCTTCACAGAGAAGAATCTGGCTGTGTCTGCTTTACTGATCTTTGCCTAGCTGCTCTGTGATAGAGCACCTCCTTTTCCTCTGACCTTGATGTTCTTTCTGTTTCTCACTTTTATTCTCCCACTTCTCCTTACTCTGTCTAGCATTTTCTGCCCTTAAATATGTTTTCACAGGTGCTCCACAAGCTTTGGTGATCAACTAACAAGCTTTGGCCTGAGGTGTGGCAGTTGCAGGGCTGCCTGGACCAGCTGTGACTGGCACGTGGCAACCCTTTGCCTTCTCCCGGGGAGGCCACCATTGCCACATTCAGTATTTTCTCTACCCTCTTTAAGTCTCTCTGAATGGCACCAAACCATCTAGTCTGTGAAGCATTCCTCTCAGTTTTGAATCATCTGTAGAATTTCTGAGGGTATGCTCTGTACCATCAGCCATGCTCTTAAGAAAAAGTAGTGAATTGGGTTTTTACAAATGCTATCTGCTGGAGTACTGAATGTGTCAAAATATGCCTGTTTGAGCAGGCTGCTGTACTGGGCATAAAAGCAGATGTTACTTATCTAAATACATTATTTCCCTTTCTTGAACGATAATGATGCTAAACTAAAATTACATTTTAACCAAGTATAATAATTTACTATCTGAAATTTGGCTGAGCTCGGCTTGAAACTGAATGTGCAGTTGGTGGTTTAAAAAAAGTGACAAAAGCTGCTAAAATATTCAGCACTAAGATTATATCTGACTACTTAGATGCTTTGGGAGCAGTGGCTGAATGGGATCATCACAATTGTTTTAATGTGCTACAACCTTCTCCTCTTTCCCTTTACTCTGGCTATATCATGCTTGAATGAAAATATATTTTAGTTCCCTGAAAGTCTCTTCTCTGCAGCTTTAAACTTTTAGCAGATGGGAATATTAGAGAAACACTTTTGCCTGTGCTTCAGCATTGAACTGAGAATGCTACAGGACTGTGAAAGGACTCAGCCGAACTGCAAAACCCTCCTTGCCCGATGTTCGAGCAGCCCATGCTGTCAGCAGCTATCTTGGTGGTGTCAGAGAAGTCATTAGCTGGTAGTGGGAGATCCATTCAACTATGCTAATTATTTCAGCAAGTTCTACTCTGAACTATGTAAACACTGGAGATCAAGGAAGTAGTAGATACTCCAGAAAGGCTTTTGAATGCAGTTGTTTCTGCACATTCACGTTTCAATGCTGACTGCAAATGTCTACAGTGAAACTGAGTTGGCTGCTGATTGACCATAAGGAAATAAACCAGCTATTTCTTCCTTAAGTCTTTCAAACCCTAGTTTGTGTAATTCCCTGATCCCAGTGGAAAGAGAAAGGATGAGTTCATCCTTGCCTTTCTAATATTGTTATGTGACTGTAGATGAGCTGTAATTCAAACTTGTGGATTTTTACCTTTAATCTTGTTCTCAGTGGTCTTCGGCTCTTGAATTTACAGCAAAAATGTACATGGAAGAAAGAGCCTTTAGTTTAAAAATGATTTGAAATGTTTTTCTTTTCAAGTGTGGATGATACGAGTATTCTCATTTAAAAAAAAAAAAAGTATGTTGTTCATGTATAGGTCAAAAGTGTTTTTTCTTTATTTTATTTAGATTCTCCCCACTTTTGGAAGAACCTCTAAATCTGAACAACTTCTGCCAGAGTTTGGCTTTACACTGTCAACAACTTAGCATTCCATCAAGAGCAATGAGCTCCACAACACCAGGTCAGTTTGTCTGTTTATTTGTATGCCTCACTACTGCATAACACTGTCTTCTGTTAAGATGTACAGAATTTTTTGTGTTGATACAATGGATTTAGGAAATTACTGATATGCCAGCTGTGCTGCATAAGATATGACTATCATATAAAACAGGATAAAGGCTATAGAGGCAAAAAAGGCTATTTTGGGGATACCTTATCTCAGCTGAATTATTAGGCTGGTATAATCCTACAGTGCTTTTAAAACTTTTTTGTAGAGTTTATTAAGAAACTGATTAATCATGACTGGACACAAAGAGGTATCTTGAAACATTTTAATTCTTAATATTTGCATTTAATGATTAAATTATCTACTTTTGCCCAACTGCCTTGTTTAAAGAAAGAATGTGAATGTTTTTATGTTATTTTTCTTTTAAGCTCTAAAGCCATATTTGCCCACAGCATTTGCTGTGGAGTTTCTTCATTTAGGGATATGTAATTAACAGTGCTCTCTGAACCTGCTTTATTTGATACCTGCAAAATTAGTTACTTCAGGTTCACCTCATAGAAAAGGAACTATTAGTAGCTGTACCCAGTGTTCGAACTTCCAAAGAAACAGAATGCTGCATATGGAACATGGCTTGACTTCGTTTTTTTCAAGGAGAGAGAGTCCCCAATTTAAATGTGTGCAACGTCCCATATGGTTCACACTTTGTTCACCCACACTTGAAGTATCTATTTCTAGTTCTGTTGGTAAAATAACCCTTTACAGGTGGCTTACTTTATGCTTGCTTTGGTTTTGTGCAAACAGCCTATAAAAGCATCAGGGAAAATACTGCAATAGTGAGTTGTGTTTATCTGCTAGATGCCTTATGTCTTAGAGCTGTAATTCAGTGAGGATTTCTGGAGAATTGTTGATTGTAGTGTTGAAAACTGGTAATAACTGCTTTTACATTAGGTAGAGTCAAGCATAGCAAGGTTTCATACTTGGCCTCTTTTTCTTACAGTACAGTTGAGCGCTTGAAGTGAATTATCCATACAAAGCATGACGGGGCATTCAGCAGAAAGGCATCTTTGTTTTATCTCTGTCTCAGTGGTGACTAATATGGAATAATCTTGTACTTTCCTAAACATGCAGTTCAAATTCCAGATGCTCCAGTTGATTTGGTATCTTTTTAATGTTTTTTCTCTTGCATTAGCTGTACTCTGTGGAAACAGCCTGGTGTGAAATTTACTCTCAGAAAAAGCAGATTTTTTCCAGTACTCTTATTGATATGAAGAAACAGATTCTAAATACGCATTCATGTTTGCTGTCTTTCCAAATCCAGTGAAGAAACATTTGATATAATCTGATTACCTGTAGAGTTATTTAGGCACCAGCCATGTCAAAACACCCTGTGGCACATGCAGAATTGCAGTATTCAAGGGCAATATCACCCGTAGGATCCTTATTTTTCTTTCCCTCAGTGAAATGAAAATAAGGCAGGATTTGTTTGGACTTCAGTCTCGCATCTTTCTTAAAGTAATTGCTGCTTTTTCTTTCTCCCGGAGAACCTTATCAGATGAAGAGATAGAAGGGAAGTTCCATCCAACTTTAAAGGTCCTTTCCAACCCAAACTATTCTGTGATTCTGATTCAACTTCCAAGGTGAGATTAGAAATATATACCAAGGTGCACTTTTTTCACTTGCAATAGTTGAGGAAGTATCCCTAGTTTTCCAAAAGAAAAAATTAATTGGATTGACATTGACATGAACAGCTCGTTCCTGTGATGATGAGCCTGTGAAAGGCAGTTCTTGCATTTACAGTGCATAGTTTAAATGGCGAAAGCCTGATGGAGATGTGTCTAATGGTGTTAGAGAAGGGAGTTTTGTGCTCTTGCTTTCTCACTCCTGAGTATCTTGTGCTTCTTCAGGAGATAGGCTCCTATATTTGGTTACATCCAGTGGTTAGGGCAGTTTAGAATAATTTCCAATCAAGCAACTAAGCATTCGCATTTAATATAGGCAATATTTAAAAGCACTAATTTTTTTTTTCTGTTGTGCAATACCAGCATGCTAGCTCATTTGAATGCCAATCCGTGTGTCTTATATATAAAAGACCTGTGAAAATTTCCATAATGTTTTGTAAATGTCAATATTTTAGGTCATGGTTGTAGGTTACAACAGAATGGTAGTTGTACATTTTCATTTTACAGTTTATATAGCCGACATATACATAAATTGTGTATGTATATTCGCACATGTTGTTTACACAGAAGATGAGTATACTTCAAAACAACAACAACAACCAACAACAAAAAACAACACAACAACAACAGCAAAACAACAACCCAACCAAAACAAAAAAAAAGGCAAACTGGTAAAGCAGTATTACTCAGTAAATGAATGATATAGGCCAACCCACTTCATGGATGGCTTGTTCTGTCAATGAGAAAATTCTAAAGTGCTGTAGAAAGCTTTGAGTATTGTGTGCTATGCTAATATTCTCTGTATTTTTACAATGCGATATGCTAAGTAGAGAAAATGTTTATTTCTTTAGGTATGAAAGGAAAGTAATTCTAAATTGTCTGAAAGTCTATTGAAAGATCTGATGTGGAACAACCGAAAACCAGGAGTATTTAATTCAAATATTACCTGAGCAACCTCTTTGGATAGGTTTTGTTTGCAGCACCAGTGCACATAAGCATTTCCTTACACTGTATGATGCAATGAACAGGTCTCCAGTGTAGCAACATCTACTTGCAATAACACTGTAACATGTTAAATTGATCTCAACTCTCTGAACCTTTAGGGACCAGGCTCTTGCTAATCCACAGAGCTATAAAGTAAATGTTGGATCCCAAGAGGGGAAGGTGCTGATGCTTGATTGTTTGCTTTGCTTGTTATAAATTGTAAGATCATTAAGGAAATGTTTACATCCTGTTGCCATTGCTTGTTCTGAACTGATCTGTGTGCATTAAAAACATTGGACAGAAAAATAAAATATTTTTATAGAGAACAGTTAACTTATTTTTTTTAGAGAGACTTTCTTTTGTTAAATACTAAGTAATACCCAGAAGTGAATTAATACACACAGATGTAATTTGGTGTTATCTCTGTCTAATACTTTGAAATATATCTTCTCTTAACCTGGTGGTGGTGTTGGGGATTGTCTGTTATGTGCCTACCTGCTCAGTTTCCAAGGATTCCAACCCTTGCAAAGAATGTTACTTTTCTGAACAGGAGATTGCTTTATTTAAAGCATGTGTTGATGTGATGTGGTTCCTTGTCCAGATTTTTTCAAAGGAAAAAAACACCTATGGGGAAGGGTGGACTATAAATATTTCTGTAAAGATAAAGATCATGAAGACGTGAAGACCCTAGGTTTTCTTTTTGTAACCTGAGAAAGCAAATAAGTCCAGAAATATCTCTTATCTTCTCCTCCTTGCCTTTCCTGTCACCCAGATCTTTCAGATTTTGTGCTTTTTATTTCGTGGTGAAAAGCAGAGTAACATTGGAATAGCTAAATAAATGCTATAACAAAACAAAGCAGCAACCCATAAAGTTTTTCATGACATCACCTGGGGTAGACTAATTTCTGTTAAAGAGGAGGGGCAAGTAATATCAATTGATGATGAAAAAAGAAAGATACTTGGAACTCTGACCCGTCCAGGAGGTTACTAGATTCTGCAAACTATTATTGCTCAATTAGCAGTGTTCGGTACCTCGGTGTGCCAGTGGTGAACCACACATCTAGCTTATCCAGTTTCTTCCTTTTACTGTTGCAAACAGGTGAGATGCTGCAGTGGGAAGCTGGTCATTGGTTTGGGTGAGAGTGCTTTTCACTGTCCCTGGCTTTCAAAAGCACATCAACATGTGCCTGCTGCTGAGGAGGACAAGGTCATAATGTGTGCAGTTAACTTACTTGCACCTAGGTGAAATCGGCTCTCTTATCTATCTGTAATTCCTGAGTTAAAAACCCAGTCTGATATGTACTATTTTGGAAATCCCTGTTCAAACTTCTTCTACTCTTCAAAAACATTGCTCCATTCCAGATCTTTGATATCTTGTAAGAGCTCTCTGTTGCTGTAGTCAATCAGAAAGTGAATTTTTTTCTTAATAAACTGAGTAGAGGAGCCATGTTCTGAATTCTGCCAGTTCCTACTTTTGGATTACTTTCTGTCCTCTTGATTCTGAATTTCTTTAAGTATAGAAAATGCTCCAAATTGGCATTTCCACTACTGTTTTAAAATTAAAATGCAGTGAAATGTTACCTTGCAGTCCAGTAACCAACCGTCTCTGCACCAACAGTAAATGATGTGAACAGATGACTGTTTTGATGAATGATCATGTATGTACTTACTCTAAAATACAGTTTGTCAGTCTTTTTGTTAAAACGTTTGAGGGAACTTTGAGTCCGAAATGGAGTAGTAAATAGGTGTTTCAGCAGGTGTTTAAGTTCCATTGAAGCTGACTGCATGGATGTTTTCTGGACCCTCATTATAGACTGAAGGAATCAAGTATGTTTGTTCCTTGTCATGACTATTTGGTGAATTCACTGAATATGGCATAAAAAGTTTCAGGATTAATAAATATGTTATCTATTAACAGATAAGTTATCTATCTATATTTATATATATCTGTATGTAACAGACTAAAGCAGCTTTTTAAGATATCAGAAAGGAAGAAATAAAATGTATAAGCTCAGCATTAATAAAATGTAGAAATGAAGGATTCTTCCCTCACTGTGCCTCTTTCTTTTTTTAACATTTAATGCAAAGCATGACTCAGATGTGGAGATCAGATTTTGACCTCTTGAATCTCCTTACAGAAGTCCAAAATAGCCTCAGGCTGATATAAATCTTAGTTTTGCCCTTATGAAATATAGAAGAAGTCACTTTTTATAGGCTCTTTCTGTGTCTCTGTATTTTTCTCAATAGTTTAAACCTGACATAATTATCTAGGTGCTTCTGGGTAAAATCCCAATACTTCACGAGCATGAATGAAAAATGTGGATCCAAAATATGTTTTGCTACAGGGGAATTAATATACAAGACAACCAAATAACGAATAAAATTCTGCATACCCACAGAAGCATCATCTTGTTCAGTTGCTAGTAATTAAAAGTTTGTAAATACATTGAGCTACTTTGATTTTTTTTCCTTTAGAAGAAATTTACACCATTTATCATTAAAATTGATAATCAAAACATCAAAGTGTCATGGTTGTGCTCTCATGTGTATTTACACATGCACGTGTTCATGGAGGTCTATCATTGTGTATGTTAACTTTCAAGTTATAATATAATAATCACAACACAAGCCATGTAGCCAGTGTGCTGTGAAATCAGTTACTACTTTGTACAAATTCAGGTTAACTGCAGAAAGCAAGTCTGCCGAGTGTTTTTTTGAGACAACTTTGCGCTGCTTTAACATGATATATGCATGCAAAATTTAACCTGTGCATACATTAAAAAAATGCTGTCTCTTCAAACAGATATTGTGCTTGAAAACTACAATTGTATTGTCTTTTCCTTTCAGGAACCACTTGTTAATATTAGCCACTAAATGTTTTTGTCTGCTAGTTTGTCTTTCAAACTGTTTTGTTGGTCCATGTAGCCAAAGCACAGGTCTTACTTTTTAAGCAGTAGCGCTTAGCGCTTTAACAGCTAAATTAGCTCTCTGGGAGTGAATCTTAAAAGGCTTAAATGGCTTTTGGCTCCCCAGGTAGTATGATTTGGTATATCCTGAAAAAGAAAGTTTATTTACAGAACAAAACTCTGAAGAGCTCTCTTGTTATGAGAGATCTGGACTTTTGATGCAGAAGTATTTTTGATGCCTTAATTTGTGCTGCTTGTCAAAGGCTTTGTTTTCAGTGCATTGTAAACGGAGACCATGCTGAGTTTTGCTGTGTATGGGGATATAATTGATACTCTGGGCAAGCATGTGATTCAGCATGGATGCAAGACAAATGACACAAAACCACAGTTCCATATTGAAAGAATCATCCTCAATGAAATATCATTTATACCTTTTTTTATCTTTTTCAATGGCATTGGCCTGTGGTGGTGTTCAGTGTGCATAAAGGTGTTAACAGTATAGAAGGGGAAATAAATGTTTCTCTGTTTGCTTTTGAGGAAGTTAAGTTTTTGGTTTTGCATGTCAGAGCAACAACCACAAAAAGTGTTTCAGCAATACTCAAATATTACACATCAGTTTCTAATACATAATATAATGTGTATTATATGTAATATGTATAATATACTTACATGGATAACTTGAATACAATATAAACATGACCGCCAAAACTAATATCTAAATGTTCTAAACCAGACTTCAGAATGCTATAAAAAAAAGGGTAATGTCCTATTTTATGTTTTAAATAGCTGTATGTCTACTTAAAATATAAACACATTTATTTACCTATTTAGAGTGACCATAGGAAAGGCAAATCAGAAGACTGCATTATCTGTAGAGTAATAGATGATGTTAAAAATATGTCTGCTAACACGGTTCTAAGAAAGAAGTTTTTGGACAAATGGTTAATGATTTTGATTATAGAAGGACTGCTTGATAAAGGTAATTGTTGAGGAATATAATTAGACTTCTGTGCTATGTGAGATTCTGTTAAAAATAACACTATCCAAATAGATTACAGCCCTGAGTAAAATAAAAAACTGGCTAACAGGTTTCAGAAAGCGTTGCACATGGGGAAAACAGTTATCCCCTGCAGGTTTTCCTAGTGGATATCTGTAGGAATTTATTATTAGTTTAGCATTACTGATTATTTTTATCAGTTATCTAGAGGAAAAGAAATATTAAATCTGGTAAAGCTAACATCAGTTACACTGGAATAAATTTGGTTATATAATCCTACTTGATGAAGTAAATTCCTTTGAAAAATATGCATTTTAATCAAATAAGAGTAACAAAGGATGTAGCACTTAAGAAGAGGAGAATCACAGAATGTTGATTAGAGGAGTCCTCTAGAGGTCCTGTAGGGCTGTTGCCAACACCAGGTCAGGTCGGGCATGGTGTTCTCTAGATAAGCCTTGAAACCCTCAAGGGCTGGAGATCTGCAGAGCTTCCCTGGGCATCTTGCTTGAATACTGCACTGTCTTCCTGCCTGACCCTCCAAGTTAGAATTTGTGACTGTAGAGCCTTTCACTGTCATCTAACAGCACCGAGAAAAATGTGCCTGTGTGCTGTTTGGCAACTCTCCTCCAATTAGTGGCAGGCAGCTCTTAAACCACCACCCTAGTCATTTTCTCACTGAGCTAAACAAGCTCTGCTTCCTCAGCTTCTCCTTGTAGGTGGTGTGCTCCAGGGCCCTGACTTGGTAGTCCTCTCTTGATAGCTTTCCACTATCAGTCTTTCACTGTCTATATATACACAGGAATGTTTTTGTTTGTTTGTTTTGACTGTAAGTCGTGGTAAATGCCCTGAACCATGAAAAAGAGAAGCTAGTGCCCTGCGGTAGCTAATAAAGCACACGGGCTTTGTTATGACATGGGAGATGAATACTGAGAGTAAGTAATGCTTCTACTTTGGTGGCCAGATCCAGCATTGAAGATGCAGACAGAAGCTTTGCATTAGTCAAGAGTATGTCTTAGTTTGCTTCTCAACACATAAAAGAGTCATGGGTAGAGCCAAACAGAACTTTTCCTTTAGACTAAGTGAACAGAACTGTTCTTGGAGTGCTAGTTCCAATTCTGATAGCAATGCTTCAAAAAGGGATTTGAAGAAGAGTTTGCAGAAATAATACAAGGTCTAGAAAATATACCTTATTGAAAGAAGCTTCAGCAATTCAATCATTCAATCTGTCTTTTGCTGAAGCTTGAGAGATTATGTGATTGATGGTTCTTTTTACATATGAGTGCCAATGTGCAAAAGATTTTGGATACATGTGATGCTTATTCCTAAGAGGAAGATTTAGTGATATCTTGTGGGTGAAAGCTGAAACTGGACAAATTCAGATGAGAAATGGGGCTCATTCCTCTTGTGACTCATCCTTACCAAGTGTAAATCCCAACAACCACCTAGAAGTTGCTTCAATTGTCACTAAATGTATGACAAAATGTTCATGTGTTTTTACTGAATAGAAGTCTGCTATTGCTCTGGGTAAGTTTGGAAAGCCTCCAAACGTACAGATTTGGATTCCAATCTCCCAGGAAATACTTAACCAACTCTGCTTCTACCTCTTTTCTGTCTGTAATGCCGAAGTTACTGTGCTCACTGGAAGCTTATGCAATGGGGGCATCCTGCCTTACCTTAGAAAAGCTCAGCTTCACTTGATTGCAAACCTTTAGTGCAAACTGTAAAGCCGTCCCTAGGTATATGCATTTGCTCTGGGAACAAAAAATATTGTGTTATTCCAAATCAAGTCAGGATCTGAACCAGCTCAACTAAAGAAATGTCTCAGCCCCATCTAATTTCATCAGTTGCCATGTGTCATTCTGTGCTCAAACTCCAGATGGCTCAGGGCTGAGGTATTTTTTTTGGGGGGGGGGCTGTGGGTGGGGTACAAGGGGTGTCAGTACCATCTTTGAATGGAGAGCAAGAGGGAGGCTGTGAGCAGGGGAACTATATGATTCAAAAAGCCACCAAGGGGAGGTTACATTTTGAGAAGTGACTTTTTCAATGGCAGTGCCAGTGACTGCTTGCCAGTTGTTCTCACTCTTCTCATTGACTGCTCAGTCAGGCCAGATATATTTGTGTGGCCACAGGATGAAACGTTTGGGAACTGATCCAGGCTCAGCTGTTCCCAAGAAAAAAAGGGTTGGTTTTAGCTCTGCTATGTTCCTCACTGTGGTTTACTACACAATCAATGGTATTGGCAAGGCGAGGAAAGAAGAGGGAGGAGAAAAGAGTGTTTAACTCACGTACTACATTTGAAAGGAAAATCAGGAGTGATCCTTCAGCAGATGAAGCATAGTCAGTCTCCAAAACTGTGGGATTACCTAGCCCTAGATAAAACTTGAAAGAAATACTAAGGACTTCTTCACACATCACTTTACTGGTCATTTCTGGTTTCCAAATACTAAAGAGTTCCCAGTTCTATCCATGCAGAGTTTCAAGGCTCAGTGAACATTTTTGCTTTTCAGCTCCATAGCTGAAATAAATGACCAACAAGGTCACATCATCCATCATATAGCATTACACCTTTGATGTGATATTTCAGCATATGACCGCCAGGCGTTCTTTCATGTTCGTTAAGGTACATGCAATACAAAGCAGTTAGAAGTATGTGCCATATGCTTTGTTCAAAGATCAATGCAAATAATATTTTCCTATGTAAATGTATAGCAGCTACATTTTTTGTAATGATCAGTTTTTAAAGTGTTACATTATATATAAAGTTCAATAAGACACCAAGAGTAAAAACTTTTAGTTTCTTCATTAATTAGATTGGCTGCATGACTGTTGATTATATTGAATACCCTAAAAAAGTGTGTTTGCCAACTTTTGATTTTTTTGCCACCCACACACCACCTCCTAATTTTGTCTCTGGCAGCCCACGTGTTTCTGCAGAATAAGTGCTTCTGCAGAATAAGTGTTTCTGCAGTGATAATTATAACACAATAGGTAATTTGCAGTTTAGGTATCTTGCAAAAAGCAGGACTATTTTGTAGCACCTTTATTTTGAAGCTGGTGACAATTTCAAAACTTCATTACAAATTCGGAAATGTCATAGTGTGTATAATATCTTTATCTAGAAATTAACTTACTGCTAGAGAGACCTCAAGGCATGATTGGATTCAGGACGCAGGACAGAATTTGCTTCAAGCAATGATGTGCACGTTGTGGGGTGGAAGCAAGTTCTGCTGAAGCAACAAAACTCATGGTTTGAATCTACTCCAGGGCATATTTAAAAAAAAAAAAAAAAGTGATTTGTAAAGTCTGGTGATATTGCTAAAAGTTTAATGTGGTCTGAAACAGATTAACACAAAATATCTTATCTTGGAGTGTTGCTCAGAGTGGGGCAGGATTTTGAAATCATATAATACCTGGTTAATGTTTTCTTTTTCTGTTCTTTCTGTCAGGAGTCCTAGGGTACTGCCTGCTTTTGGTGAGGAGTGTAGTTCTTGGGCCTGTGTTGTTGGTGTTGACAACACCAATGTCTGTTCCAGAGTTAGGTCTCCAGAGGTGCTGGCCTCTGGCTGGGAATTCTGGCAGAAGGGAAGGTGACCTGAGATGGTTTGACACAACTCCTATAAGTTTAATGTTCTTCATTTAACATACTGCCAGTTTCTGCCAAAACAAAGCACTGAGTTATTTTAAAATTTCTGAATTCTTATGCAAAGTATCCTCTCTGATTTGCACTTAATGACCATTTGATCTGAAGACCTGAGAACTAGTGACCTCTGCCATACTAGTTCTCTCCTCACTGTTCAATATTCTTTTCCTAGGAGAGTGTTTGCTAGTGTGTCTTTATGGCCCTCTGTTCACAAGATTGTAAAAATCCATTACTTTAACATTTTCACATAAATCACACTTTTAAATATCTCTTCAGTTTTCTCTTAATATTTCCAGCTGGCACCTTAAGAATCTATTTTCTGGGTGATGATACTGAAATACCTTGCATCTTCTGTTCATTCCATCCTTACTGATGTTTTGGCGAGTTGCCTGTTCTTTGAACAGTTTTCTACTGTTAACTAATATAGTTTTTAGCATGCTCTATTGCAGACAGGAGATCTTTGTTTTTTGTTTTTGTGTGTTGTGTTTTTTTTTTTTTTTTTTTTAGTTTTGTTCATTGTTTTTTTTATTTTTGCTTTCTTCCCAGAGTTTATTTTTTACACTTGCTTTTGCATTTCATTTCATTGATTTTTAGCTTTTCCTTTTGAGATAGGTAGAATTCTAATCCTCTCTTCTGAAGTGCCTGTAGTTCTCCCAACTTGCCTTTATCTGCAGATGTTGTATGCTCTTTGAGTCATTCAGTTTTGCTTTAAACTGAACAAGTGTTCTGCGTCTGCTCTATCCAAGGCATCTTTCATCTTTCCAAAGTTGTGTCATAACAGTTGATTCTTGAGCCTTTCTCTGAAGGGTTCTTTATGTCAAGAAATCTAATTTCTTGATGTTGTCGAAGCAGTGCTTTATCTGACTTTGATACTTGAGCTGTTACTATTCAGAAAGCATATATAGAAAGTAAAAACGAAAGGAAAATTTCAGTTACAGAAAAGTAAAATTGTGCAAGAAATTATTGTTCATAACTGTCTTGTTGCTTAATAATCCTCCCTTTGTAGACATAGTCACTCTCGAGTGTCTGGATTATATATTAACCAGGTTCTGTGCCCCTCAGTTCCCGACTGTAGGACATTGCCATGGCAGGAGTGGTGTAGATGCTGACTGCTCACCCACGGCTTCTTCCATGTACTGCTGTGTAAGGCTGCATCTGTGCTGCACAGAAATCTGTTTACAGGTTTTTCAAAACTGAATGTCTGTGTCATCCATTTATAGAAGCTTCATGTTGTCTTTATTCTTGATTCTTCCTATCCTGGGTGGTGAAGAATGATCTTACGTGAGTGGGAAATTCACAAAGGAGTACTGATCTGGGCTGTGGTAAAGGAAAAAAGGTTTTTTTTTCTGTGAGTTACCATATGTGCTCTGTGTTGTGTGACTTGCATCCCTCGCTAATCAGAGCAGGGGTCAAAGATACGTTCACTGTTTCGGGAAATGCTCAGCTCTGACTTGGGAGCAGCATTAGCAATCCTTTGTCTTGCTAGAACATGCAGCCCATATGCTGCCTGCATTTAACCAAATCTCCTTGCTAAGGATAGAGGGAGTTGAGTCTCAATAGTGATGCCAACACTTATAGAGAAGCTAATTAATAGGAGAAAGCATAGCAGAATCCCTGCTTTAAAAAAAAATAAAAAGCAGCATAAACCAGTTGGAAAAATACAACTACTCTGTATTATGAGACAGTGCTGTGTAATAAAGGCTAATGCACAATATGCACACTTCAAGCTGCATGAAGAAAACAGACATCAGATATCTTTCACAGCTTCCTCTAAGGTGCCTGTGGCTGTTCTTCTAGCCTTGAAGTATATCTTTAGTGACTTAAGCTGAATACAGCTCATTTAGATATCCCCAACTCAGCTTTCAGCAGTTGCTGTGGGTGCAGAGAGCACTCTTGCATTGCTCAAAAGCTGCCTCAGATCCTCATTAATATACTTTTTCTATATAGAAACGTTCAGCAGTTGTCCTAGAAAAAATTTGTGTGGACAAATCCACAAGTAAGTTTAAGCTAGGACAGGAAAATCCTGAAATAGCTACTGTTTTATCTTCTCTGTTCAGCTATTTCGTAAAGAGTAGGAGATAGGAACTCGACTCAAAACACAGCGCTACTATATGAAATAGTACATCGTCTTTCTTTCCTCTGTACTCTTTCTGTGACTTCAATGTGTTACCTTTCCAAACCAGTATATTAGAACATGCCTTTCATGGTGTGTCCTTGGATGCACTTGAGGAGTCTACTTGCCCTCTCTCAGCAAACATGCAAGAAAGTTCACTCCTGTGAGCGGTCCTTAATCCATTACCAACCAAGGAATTGTGATAGATGATAAATAATGTTTTGATTTCGATGAGCTGATTAGGAGTACCTGTGGAGTTGTGGAGACATTTCTCTGGCAGGGAGACACTAACAAATGACTGCAGTAGATGTATTTGGGCTGCAGATCTGTCTATACATGGGAATATGATAGTACAGTTCTTTCAGTAATAGTAAGAAACTCCTCAGCCAATCAACCGAGTCAAAACCAGCATGTGCATGTAGAGGAGAATTAGGAAAAAGGATAGTGACACAGTGACTTGAGGGCAACATAGAGAAGGGAAAATGAGGTAGGGCAGAGACCTTAAAAGCAGTGGAAAGGGGCAGAGCTAAGCACTGGACATGGCTCAAAAGCATATGCAACAAGGACATAAGAAAAAACCTATGGAGAGAAAACATACGCAGAAACTCAAGAATACATGAGAATAAGTGTGTCTAAAGTGTGAGTAAGGAAAAGAAATTTTTAAAAGAACTTCCTGGGGAAATAGCCTCCCTTCCGCTTGGCACTGGTCCTCAGTGTCACAAGGGAACTGGGACTGGCGTCTTAGTGTGCTGCATGCCTTGCTGTTGAAATGGAGATTTGTTTCAAAGCTGGCTAATGCTTTACAGCTACTCAGTACTTTATGGTGCTGAAAACGTTTCCACTGATGATATTCTGAGGTATTTAGCTGCCACTAATTTCAAAGTCTGTTGTAATACTGAGGTAGCTCAGTGGATGTGAGGTGGAATAACAAATTCCTTTAATTGCTTGTTAAAGGGATACCTGGATTGCTTTTGTCATGTATTGTATTTTCTTACCTCGGGGAAGGGTTTCTGGAAGCAGTAAGGACTAATAGTCCTTTCTGTATAACTTTAATCCAGAACCAAACTCTGGGATCACATCCTCCCTGAGAGCATTAGCAGCTCCCTTGGCCAGCTCGTGCTAGTGGGTGCAGCTACCTGCTTTGGTTTGAAAGAGTGCGGGATCAGAGGTGGAGGAGGATGTATGTACTGTCTGCAGTGGTTTATGTAATAATAGGTTGCAAATCTGGGAAAAACTGAATTAGTATTATAAAATAGTTAAGCTAAAGCTACAATGTTTAACTTCATTACAGTTGGTTACTGGTCTTTTTTTTCCACCCCTCCTAAAATATGATGTTGCAGTTTAGTACCATGGAATGAAAAGATACAGACTTAAAGAAACAAACAGCACAATACACAATACCACAAACAACACCACCCCAACAAACAAACAAACAAAAGCAAAAAAAAGAAACAAAACCAAAACAGAAACAAAAATCTACACCAACCAAATGAGAAAAACCAAACAGCCTCCCAGAGCCATGTCCTACCTTGAATCTTTCTAGTGCATGTATTTAATATCCTTGTGAAAGGGATGTTTTGATGGTACAGGAATGTGCTGGTATTTTACAATCAAAAATCACATGAAAGCACTGTATGTGTGTGTCTATCTATAGAAGAAAAACAACCTGCAAATATGTCTGCTAGTGCTGCCTGGACTTGCAATATCCACTGTTTGACAGTTTAACCTTTAGTAACACCTTTCAGTCATTGTAAATTGTACATTGTTTTCCTGTTCATTAATGCATGCTCTTAGATGGTAAGGACAGTATTTCCACTGCCTTATACATGTGGCTGCATAACATACAGAGATAGCTGTTTGGGCAATCTGTACATTCCAATATATTAAAAAAAAAAAAGACTCGTTTTTGGGGGGATAGGTTGGGCCAGGAGATACGTAGTCTCTTCCTGGGACATGCAACCTAATGTTAGTTCTGAAGTAAATCATCCTGTTGTCCAGCACCTTCTCCGTCCTACCGTTCAAGCTCTCCAGAGATGCTTTCTGCAGTCCTGCAAAGAGCCAGGAGGTTGGCAAGGTCTCTTTAAATAGTACACATGATGTTTTATTTAACCATCCATCTATGTTGCACAGTGACTGTGCCATAAGAATTGCACAAAGCTTTTCTTTACTGTAGGCGGTTGTTCATTTATTAATGTAAACACCATGTGCCTTGGATGTGTGAGCCCTAAAAATAGACTTGCAGAATTAAAAATAGATCTCTTGGAGTACTGAGATGCTGCTTAATCAGAACCAGCTGCAAGCTGCCTAGAAAATGTAAGTTATATGGAGCCAGATGGCTTTTGCCCTTTTTGCTTTAGACAGCATGTAATTTGGGTAACTACAGCTACAGTAATGTATTTTCCCAGTCAAACTGTTTGATAAACATATTTGTTTCAAACAGACACTTCCAATTAGAGAGCCAGTAAAATGTTAATTTATTTTAATATTTCTCCATGTGGGTAAGCCAAAGGAAAGTTACATAAAACTCAAAGGCACGCACGATAACTGCTCACAGCTGTATTCGGCAAGGACTAGATGATGATGATGTGTCTTTGTACAACAGGGCTCTTACTCTGGGAACAATCCCCTGAAAGCAAGTGAAGAATGATTTAAATTAAATTAATGGTATAATGATCAGTGGGACTTCTGTGGAGTAAGTTTGTAGGGATAAAGCATTAGATGAAATGTAGGAAGTGTGTCAGAGTGATACCTGGCAAAGGTCCATCAGAACAACAGCCTGTATGTTTTCAGGAAGGGTTCCTTGGAGTACTTTTGCTGAACTGATGGTATTAAAACCAAAACCTATTCTGAAGCTTGGCAGTTTCCACAATTCACCAGCCTGCTGTTGGCAGCCTTTGTTCAGACTGTATTTATGAATCTCAATGACTCGTTTAGAAGTGGGAAACTGAAGCTTAAGGCCACTCTACTTGATTTGGAACCACTTGGGACAGGGAATTCTACTTTGCTTCAGGGGCTTGGAGCTGAATACCTCAACCTACAGTATTGCTCCAACTCTGTTTATGAGGTCTGCTGATCTACTTCTGGGGGAGCCCAGTGTGCAATAAGCACACCCTCCAGGCCATTCTAGCTGTGTGTGCATAGATTGCTCTTCACTTTAGTATTTACGTAACTAGACTCTTATGATTATACAAAAACCTGGGGTAAGGAGGTGGAATATTTGAAAAGGTAGCCTCTCCTACGAATTGTCATAACAGAAGCCAAGCTGTTCAAACCTGAAAAGCAGTGATCAGGTTTTTAAGCAACCGATATCAGGTTCAAGCTGTTGTGCAGAAGGTCCAGGTATGAGTCTTGGTTTGAGCAAAGCCTTTTGAAGAGTGGGATTGATTCAGGTGTGTACTTTACAGGCAAATAATACGAATTACATACAGCTGGTATGAAGCAGTCATATTGAATGATTGTCTCCACATCCTTCTCCTGTTAGTGTTTTACATTTTCTGTGGCAACTGGATTTAGTTATGATTTTGATATTCTATTGATGTTTCAGCTTTTTTTAGCCTTAGCACTATTTGCTTTAATTAAATGAATAACTACATTTTCTGAATGAAATACTTTTTCTCTATGAAATTTTCTTTATGTTCAATACAGATTTTTCTTTCTCTGCATTATGTGATCTCAGAGTTCCTCACCTTCAATGTCTACCATGCAAATTGTCATCATCGTAAACAATTTAAGCCTCCTATGAGAAACCCCATAAAAAAATCCAACCTGAAGGTAGCACTACTACCTGAACTAGCTCAGTGATGGGTGGGTAAGATGTACCTTTTTTTTTCCCTCTTATGTATGCTTATATTTAAACATGTCTACACTGCAAAGCTGTCTGAAATTGGTAGTGTGGCATTCTCTCCTCGACTTTTAATTCTTTTGCACCTGTCATGCTCATGAGTCATGAGATTTGTTTTTTTGAGCTGCAGGAAGTACATTAATCAGTCTTTTTGTGGCCTGTAATTTTTTATACTAATTGCTGCCAAGCAGAGTTTTAGGTTACAAGATTTTTTTTTTGTAAGTATTTCAGTATGAGAATAACTTTCAAAAGTGATTTGAAAATGTGCTAATTTACTTTTTTTTTTTTAATTGCACTTGTTTAGTCTGTTTGATCATTGGCTGAAACAACTAGTGATTTAAGAACTTGCAAATCTGTCCTTGCCTGAACATGATTGCAGGTTCAATTTACAAGTAGATCTTAGAACCTGACTCCAAGTGTTACTATTTTAAGATGTTTTAGGTTAAAATCAAATTACAGGAATTTCCTAGTTTTTGACAGCAGAAGAGATAGAGCTGTGCAGATGAGTTTTTAAGTAGCTGTATATATGACATGCAGTCTTAAACTAGTGAGTGTCTGGAGTTAGATCATCCCAGCTGTAGGAAAAACTCTGTGATTATTTGATTGCTCCAGGTTTCTCACATAAATATTTTGTCAGTGACCTAAAAATGGTTCCCAGTCTATTTACTGTAGGATAACTATGACCTGCTCCTAAACAGAGGAGCTTGAGGTCTCAGCTTTTCCTTAGTTAAGAATTTGGTAGATGAGAGAAATAATGCATCGCATACCTACTGCTTATCTCCCTTCCCCGTTTACCTGCTGAGGAGATTAAAATTAGATATAGAAGTAGCTTTACGTCGATTATGCTGTTAAGAAGATCTAAATGGGTACAAGCAGAGAAGTGTGCTTCACTAGTAAAGATACCTGCTGTAAGTTATTTGTGCCATAGGAGCTGGTTACTTTTAAGGGAAGGAAGAGCAAGAAGGGATGATTGTGACCAGATTTAGAACAAATAGTTGACTTCTGAATTTAATTATTATACTCTAACTTTTAAAAATTTTAGTAATTTTGTGTTCAAAAATATTTCACCTAAAAGGCATCACAAGAAGGAACTTCACATTCCAATGTTTTTTGCATGTATTCTTGCTGGAACAACTCAATTTCATTGAAGTTCAGAAATAATTTTTGGTTGAACTGATTCTTGATTGTTTGAAAACTGTTTCGTTTTTGCATAAATCCAGGTCTAGGATTGGTCTTGTTCAGATGTAAACTGAGGTGCATTAATCAGAAATCTGTGCTAGAAGAGATTGCTCTCTATGGTCTTCAACTGAATGTTCATTTCTCTCTGCCAGAGATCTCTGAGCATAGCAATACCTAAAGTACTTTCTCTGAATGCATCCTGGTCTGTTCAGCAGTCAATAGTTTAAATTTTAGGGTTTTGCTAGTCTGGTACATTCTGACTTGAAGTATCCTTGGAAGCATCTGCAGGAGCAACTCAATGGACAGCCTTCTGTGGGGGTGGGAGCTCTGAAAGGCCATGCTGAGGCACAAGGGAAGACAGGCTAGTAGGAGGTATTGTTGCCTTGGCCTGCAGGATTTCTTGTTGTCCTGGTTTTGGCTGAGATAGAGTTCATTTTCTTCCTACTAGTTGGTATAGTGCTGTGTTTTGGATTTAGAATGAGAATAATGTTGATAACACACTGATGAGTTTGTTCTTGCTAAGCAGTCAAGGACTTTTCAGCTTCTCATGCTGGCCTGCTGATGAAAAGTTGGGTGGCGAACAAGAAGATGGGAGGAGACGCAGCCAGGCAAGACGCTGACCCAAACTGACCAAAGGAATATTCTGTACCATGTGGCGTCATGCTCAGTATGTAAACTTGGGGCAGTTGACTGGGGAAGGTGGTTGCTGCCTGGGGACAGCTGGGGCATGGGTCAGTGGGTGGTGACCAATTGCATTGTGCATCACTTGCTTTGTACGTTCTTTTATAATATCATCATCATTAGTATTGCTTTCCCTTTCTGTCCTATTAAACTGTCATTGTCTTAACCAACAAGTTTTGTGTGCGTGTGTTGTTGTGGTGGGTTTTTTGGTGGTGTTTTGTTTTTTTTTGTTTGTTTGTTTGTTTGCTTGTTTTGTTTTTTTTGTCTTCCCCTGATTCTCTCCTCCATTCCACTTCAGGGGAGAGCAAACGTCTGTGTGGTGTTTAGCTGCCTGTCGGGTTAAACCACAACACTTGTTAACTGAATTAAGTGAACTCATTACCCAATTTAAGGAGTTTTGGTTTTACTTGCTGAGAAATACTCAGTATCTCCAAGTAATTACTTATCCATACAGAATTCTTCCTTGTTTTGTTGTAGCAGATCACAGCCATTCTTGGTGTTTTTAAATGAATGTTTTTCAGACATGGAAGGAAGGCAGCTGAAGCTGAGGGAGCTGGGTTTTACTTGTCTGGCAGTCAGGTCATGTCCATAGAGCTCCATGTTTGGATTAGATTTCTGTTCTTCTTTTCTTTCTTGCTGTATGTAGCCTGGAAGTTATGGTAAGCAAGGTAGTCTTAGTGTTTCTTGTAAACTATAGATGATTTTAGAGTATTTTACTTCCTGCTTGAGTTTATGCATGAAAGAAAATTGATACCTTTATTTGTAATGTTTAAAATTTATTTATGCCTAGATATAGATAATGGTTAAAGACTGAAAATAGCAAAGTGACTACAGGTTTCGCACAGTACGCTACTTTTTAGATTTTAAGAATAAGATGCTAAACTTCTTTTCTGTGTAAAAATAAATATTCACATATGCAGAAATGCCTGTTTATTATGACTGTTGCTAGACCTAGCTGGAAATGTCTCTCTGTGATTACTTTTAGTGTTAGTCTAAAACTACATCCCCATTTTAATGCCAGCACGAGAAACAAGATTTATTAAAGAAAAAGAAACACAAATTTAATAATTTAAATTCAAAAGTTCTCTTTTAAAACAAAATTAGGCAGGAAAAAAGAGAAAACTGTAATAAAGGCTTATTCTTTTTATACAGAGTCTTGCACACATTATAGTACGTGGCCTTAAAACTATCCCAATCTTTCTTAATGGCAGCAGTTCAAAGATCTTTGGTCTTATTTACACAAGGACACTAAAAATTAATCTGCATTAACTAGACTTGAAGTGGATTAGTTAAATTGCATTAAATCTGTGTTCAGAATGCTTTCAAAATTAGTATCCTTAATTTAATTTATATTATTTTGGAAGTGGATTAAGTTGCATGGAATTAATTTAATCCTGAATGAGTATCCATAATGGAGTCGAACTAGTTTAACCACTCTTCTTTAAAACTAAGTTGAGATTGTTTTAATGTATTTTGATTTTTTTTCTCTGAATTTCTTCTTTGTTTAAGATTAAATTTCTAGAAATACTATTATGCATAGGTTGGTTGGGGTTTTTTGGTTGTTTTGAACTTGCTATGTTACCATAAGCAAAACCGTTTACTCACCCAAGTTTGGCTCTTACTCATGTGTCAGGAAATCCACACTAACTGAAACCACTAAAATTAGTCTGTTGTAGTATCACTACTAAATAATCCAAAGCCACTCAAACTGATTATTTGTAATAAACTGATTAAATTGTAGAACAGTTTGCAAGTACAATTAGGAGCTGCCAAATCTTTCCATCTTTTGGTAACAGGTAGTCCAGACAAAGTGCTCAAAAAAAAAAAAAAGGGCATTTTTTCCTCTCTTAATAGACATGGCAGAGCATGGGGAGTATCAGGGCCTGTTTTACTGGGGCTATGTGAGATCCAGATCTTTCTTTACACCCAGGAAGGGCCTCATTTGAATTTCATGTTCTTCCTGTATGTGCTTTTATTCAATGTTGTTTCCCAGTTCCTTTAAAGTGATTTGCATTTTTATTGGTAAAATAAATGCAACAAATGCTTTTGTGAAACTCTGGAGAGCTGGATCCTCTTGTTTCTCCCCTACCCTTGTAGCTGAACACAGAGTAGCTCTTGCTTAAAGTTCAGAGTAGAACTTCCTTAAAGTTCATTGCTCAATTTGAAAATCACTGTCAGACCTTGCATACCACCCTCTTCCTTAATGACAGCTATGCTTTTTTACCTGAGGATTTTGTGGCCCTCGTGCCTTGAAAGGTGTAGGTATTGCAGGTCTTTCATGTTACTGTTCCTTTTGGATAGCAGAAGTGGTAAACGAAGGTCCAAAAGAAGTGAATGTGGTAAAAGAGGATCTTTCCATGTCGGAAGTTATCCCCTCTTAGATATGTATATAGTTTTCCAGGTTAGCTGTATTTTAAGCTGGATTTGTGAGATATGTTGGGTTTGTTTCTGTTTAACAGAAGCCAACACTTCCGGCAAACAGTTTCCAAAACCCTGAATGTTTCAATGACCATGAGGAAGCAGGATGAGCCAGAACTAGTGAGCAACTGGAACTATGTAATAGTGGTTAGGGGAGCAACAAGTCACTGGGTGTGGTGGGGAGATGTGTGTATCTCTCTCTTATCAGATCTTCCATTGATGGAATAGTGAATTTAAGCTTCAGTCTTTTCCTACAAATTTTATCAGGTGTGACTGACAGAATTTACATTCCATGTAGACCTGCATTATCTCATAAAATTTTGGCTGGCCTATTGTACAAATAGAAGAATATCATGACACAAGTTTAACATGTTCCCTTAGGTTCCTTTTATGATGAACTGCCATATTAAGCTTTTCAAGAGTACTGTCATGTCACACCCCATCATACTGTGTTTTAGAGTGAACACAACTCTCATCCAGGGGGATAGGGGATGAAGGGTTTGAGAGCAGCCCAGTCAAGAAGGACTTGGGGTACTGGTGGATGAGAGGTGGGACATGAGCCAACAATGTGTGCTTGCAGTCCAGGAGGAATGTTGTATCTTGGACTGCATCAAAAAGAGCATGGCCAGCAGGTCGAGGGAACTGGTTCTGCCTCTCTGCTCTGGTGAGGCCCCGTCTTGAGTTCTGTGTCCAGCTCTGAAGTCCTCAGTACAGGAAAGACATGGACCTGCTGGAGAGAGTCCAAAGGACAGCCACGAAAATTATCAGAGGTATGGAACACCTCTCCTATGAGAACAGGCTCTGAGAGAGTTGGGGTTGTTCAGCCTGGAGAAGAAAAGGCTTCAGTGAGACCTTATTGTGACCTTTCAGTACTTAAAAGGAACCTATGAGAAAGATTGGGACAGACTTTTTAGTAGGGCCTGTTGTGATAGAACAAGGGGTAATGGTTTTAAATTAAAAGAGGGGGGATTCAGGCTAGACATGAGGAAGACATTTTTTTTACAATGAGGGTGGTGAAACGCTGGTCCAAGTTGCCCAGAGAGGTGGTAGATGCCCCGTCCCTGGAAACGTTCAAGGCCAGGCTGGACGTGGCTCTGAGCCTAGTTGAAAGTGTACCTTCTCATTGTGGGAAAGTAGGACTGGATGGACTTTGGAAATCCCTTTCAACCGGTATCATTTGTCACAATAAATTAAAATTAAGGAAAAAATTAAAAAGGTCTGTGAGGTTCAGTGAATGAAACCATTTTAGTATTAATTAGGGTGGATGTATAGCTATTATTAGTATCCAAATTAACTAATTAGTATTGCGTAAGTATAATACTTGTTGTCACTCTTTCTCCCAGAGAGAAGCTTGATGCACCTTGTAGACCTCTTTTCTATATTTACATAAAATATCTTTGGGAGGAAAGAGAAAGAAGCAAAAGGAATGTGCATAAGAGATAAGAGAGATCAGACAGTTGTACTCAACACAAGGTCTTCTCAGCGTCAAGCAGCAATGAGACATACTAGCAGCTCTCATCTTTCTTACATTAAAAATATTATATCTTTTTTTAACTATCCTGTGGTATTGCATATTGGGCTTTCCAGTGAAAGAGTTGTATTATTTTGTGGGATTTTCTGATATTAGCTTGAAAATTATTGTTGCTACTCATGGATTGAAAGGCACTGAACCCTGTCAGTGCTTATCTGATAGCTGTATACTTAGGTCTCTTTTCCAAGCTGCCACACTAATACTTCACTCCCTGCCATGTTATAATAATCATATTGAAGTCTCATTGCAATCTTCTGTGCTCGGTATGCGTTCAAAAGATTTATTTGCATTTCTATCCTGAATAAATTAAAATAATTTTGTTGAAAATGGCTTTAGAGGGCTTGAATTCCCATATCTTTTCAATTCCTGCATACTTATATTCTAATAGACTGGAAAAGATAACAATTTAAAGGTAAAAGAAATGCAAATACTACTTATATATGCATTTGGCATGTCTCTTGGATGCTTGAAGAGATAAAACTACTTATTAAATTTAAAGAAGTTTGCTAATGTTCCTCATCAAACCTCAAAATTCTGGAGTTTTGTTCACTATCATGCTTTGTTTGTATCAATAAAATATTTCTTTGCTAAAAAATGCAAGACTTGAAGGAGTTAACAGTATTGATCAGGGTTATATAACAGTAGGCTGAATATGGCTATAGAAAAAGTTAGTTTTCTTGAAGGTGCAAAACAAAGTGTGTATTGTGATGTAGAAATATGCACTTAAAATGAAGATACTAAGACTTTACCCAATAAATGTGTAATTCGAACTCCTACTACTTCTTTGCATATCAGGCTATATTTCTTGTATCTGCTGAATAGTTGGTGTTTGACAAATTCTTGGGTTATTTCAATGTGGATGTAGGACTGTGAGAAAGGTGCTTTCCTTAACAAGCAATATCAATTTCCTGAAGCATTTCTTTTAAATTACATACTCTTTTGAAACATATGCAAGTAACGTAATGTTCACTGGGTTTAGGGTTTTCTTTGTAAACTGTAATAGGTGCAATTAAAACATGTGACATGGAAATTGAACAGCACATACTTTAGACAGGTAACTGTATAAGGCTATCATCCGAAGAATGGTTCCTTTTCATAATGTTTTGAAGTTTAAGTAAACTCAATGAGTCTGACGTGGTATTTTTTTATTATTATTATTTGGTTTTGTTTGTTTTGTTTTGTGTTTTTGTTTGTTTGATTTCTTTTTTCATAAGAATCCAGAAGTTTTTCTGTAATTTCAGAATTTTAAAGATCCAGCAGAACTGGACAACAAATTCACTGGGAATTGGCTCAATGAAACCAGGAGAGCGGAGTCCCAGACATTTAAGTTGAATAATGATTCAAATATTCTAGTACAGGTTTTCATTTGATAGTTCGAATGCATGGAGTTAGTTAGCTCTGGCGGTGTATTGCACTATGGTGTGGGACAAATGAATGTGTCAGGTGCCAGACGTCAGGTTTTCGACTGGCATGTATAAGCGTAGCTGTGTTGTTTGCCAGTTCTGATGGGTTGGCCTTGGCTGGCTGCAGTTGTGCAGGGGTTTTTTTGCCCCTTCTTAACTACAATATCACAGAGGTTCTGCCACCGTTGCTGATGGTCTCAGTCTTGGCCAGTGGTGGGTCTGTCTTGGAGCTGGCTGGCATTGGTTCTGTCGGACTTGGGAGGAGCATCTAGCAGTTTCTCTGGGTCTAAGAGGAGTCTGGACAAGTCCATGGGGAGTAATGCAGGAAGGTTTCTTAGTATACAGCAATTTTATCTGCCTCAGAAAGTTCCTTGAGTGGAAAGGGTTGGAATCTGGAAGAGCATTCAGGGAAGTATCATGTATGTTCTATTCTTATTTTTCTCTGGACATCTGCTTGCAAATATTGATAAAAACAAGATACAGGTCCTATCTTATATTTCATCTAACATTCAGCTGAAGTTGTCGCATGCTATATTTGTTGACTTCTGAATTCTTAAGTTGAGATTTTGTAGTTCAGTCCAGTTTAAAAACAAAAAAAAGTAACCTGAGCTCAGTTCATCATCACTTAATGGAGAGGAAACAACAAATTATTATTGAGAAATTTGAAGACTTTCTTCTATGGGGACAACTTCGTAAGAGAGAGTGGATTTCTGATGACTAAACCAGGATGGCTGTTTGACTTTTTGCCTTTGTTCTGCTAGTTTTAACTAAGCAGAGTGATTTACTTATTATCAGTAGCACGTGGAATGCAGTAGAGTATGGAAAAGTGAAAACAAAAGGTCAGTACGTTACTAATGTCCCCTCTGTGCCTCTCAGTGTACAGCCTCAATTTCCTACTTAGATCTTTTTGCATCCTGCTCAGTTGTGTAACATGGAACAGTCCTTAGCAGGAGCAACTATGGCAAACTCTGCAAAAGCAGCTTACAGAATAGTTAATTTTGGTAGGGCAATAGCAAAAGAAATATATTCATAAGAGAATAGTCTAATTTCTGTTGGCAAATGTGGAGCTAACACCCTAAACTGGTCACATCCCTTCTTTTGGTTCTGCCTGGAGGGGCTGAAGTTGTTTTCCCCTTCTCAGTTCTTTTAGTGCTCTCACCTGGACGTTGCTTCCCTCACAACTCATTTTTGTCCTGGCAGTTTTACTTATGATCACAAACAGCTTAGGATAATGTTTCATAGGATAATAATTGTCAGCTCTGAAGGACTGTAGCAAAAAATAGATTAGAACATACTGAAATTAAAAAAAAAAAATTAAGATGCATTTAAGGGAAAGTAAGTTCACAAAGTTTTGTAGATTATTTTTTCATGTTGGGTGTCCAGAAACTACCCAAAGAACTAGGACGCTACTGAAGCAGAGCTGTGCAACCAGCATATGAGACAACTTCTGTGTGATGAAGCAGCTTCATCTGCTACCAATTTTCAGAATTGTTGTGTCCAAACCCTTTTTTTGCTGTAGCTTCAAGCAATTCATGAAAACAGTGTGTTTACTCTCAGAACATCCCCAAACAAATGGAAACTTTCTGGTTACTTAAACATCAGATCTTCAAAACATGTTGAAGATCTATCAGGACAGAGATGTAATAGCTTCCTCAGGGAGGAGCTGCGGTGGAAGGTCACTGGCCCAAAGTCACTAAGTTTAGCAAGGCCTTTTTAGACTTAACATTGTGAAATCAGGATCCAATAAATTACTTGGGTCAAAATTAGTTTAAGTTATAGAATATATATATATATATGTAAATTAGGAACTATTTACATGCCTATATGATAAATTTCTGGTTCTGTAGACTTTAGCGGTTTTGGATAGAATATGTACAAAAGATGTTATTAAACAAATGAGATTTTTTTTTTTTTTTGCATGAGGATGTATTACTTGATATGATTAAAACCCACATAATGTGTTCTGAAATAGCTATGTAAGACAAAAAAGAAAGAATATAGTTGGTAAGAAATGTATGCAGACTTAGAATAAACACCAAATGTGTTGTAGCAAGTAGCATTGTCATGCTAAATTCCTATTTTTCCATGTTTGTACAAATTTGACTCTATTGTGATGATCAAAATGGAGAAGAGGACTGTAAAATTGTTTTTTGAATCCTATAGGAAGGAAGCTGCTACTGCCTCTTGAAAAATACTAAAATACCTTATTTCAATGTGAAGAGTGCAGGGTACCTTTATTTTAAAAAATACATAGTAAAACCAACATATTTCTGTCGTTGCAATAAATTACTTCTAAGGATAAAATAAGACCCTTTGTTGCTGAAATGTATGTCTTGTGTGGTCATGCTTGTTACTGGGAGGTGAAATGGCATTAGTACACTAATGATGACAGCTGATGCAAACATGTTCTGGAAGTGGTAGTGTGCAGTATGACTATTAAATTCAAAGATTGCATAATGTCTGAATAGCATTTAGTGAGGCAATGATAATTTATCTACAACATTTGAACTTTAAGTTGCTGTAGCTGAATGTGTCAAATCAAAGATTTTGAAAGATGCTTATCGGATTTGTGAACAGTTTTGTTAAATCTTGTGGATGCTGAACATTCTCTTTCATCAGTCCTTTAATGAAAGAATCTTACAATTTGGACTGCTACTATTTTGCACTCAGAAACACTGAAAATAGCAGATAAAGTTATCAAAGTTAGTAAGAGATAGGATATGATACTGTTCCTGTCCAAAGGGCTTCTTCCAGAGGGGAAACATGCAAGAACTCGTCCTTTTACTTCCCCTCCTTCCTTACCAGTCAGCTGGGGAATGATAAACAGCTGGTTTTGTTGCCCTCACTTAAACTTGGGTTTGGTGGAGGGAAGTACAGGAGTGTGCTTCATTAGGTAGTCTCTTTTTTTTTTTTTTTTTTTTTTTTTTCTGTCATTAAAGTAACATGGAAACTCGCCAAAGAGCCGCTAAGTTTATCTGAAGTAACACTTGCAGCTTTGTGGAAGTATGCGGCTGAGTAATAGTACAAAAATAGCAAGTTATTTTGAGGAAGAGCATATGTTCTGTAACAATGAGAAATTGGTATACAGATAAAAGAAATTACGGATCTAAATATAAATTTCAGATGAGAAAGATCTGTGGCTTAGTGCCACAAAGTCTTCTATAGACATAGCCATTAAAAGTTGTTTAATACTCATTCTTCTAATATAGTTATTTAAAGCGGCAGCATCATTGGTAAATTGCTGCACTGCCTTAAAGGTGCACATTTTGCAGTCTGTAACAGTACAGATAATAGACACTTTCTATGTTTGAGTGCACACTGATATACAGGGTACCATACAGTGATAATTGCAGGCTATTTTTTTTTTCTTACAAGAAAAGTACATTGCAGAGCCATACTATTGCTTACTGTTTAAAGACACTGACAGCCAAATGCAGGTATCTCCTGTTAGAATGAAATATGAAGACAACATTAGAACAGATTCTCAGGTTACTAGAGAAAACACTTGGATATATGTGCTTAGACACTGGAAAACTATTTCAGTAGAATCACCTGTGCAATATTGTTCAAAATTTTCCATGTCTCAGCAGATAATACCAAATTTTGCTTTACAAAAAAGGTGTGTGTGCGGAAATATATGAAGTCCTGCTTTGAGGATTAGAGCTTTCCTTTATAGAAATTTCTCTATTTCATGCAAGAGATGAATTTCTTTCTAAAGAAAGTGAAGTGAAACTTGACACCAAGTTGTTCAAAATCTGCCTTTAAATGTCTCTCCTTCTGTCCTTTTTTTTTTTTTTTTTTTTTAAAGCTTCTCCTTAAACAATTAGAGATTGGCATAAGTAAAAGTCATACTGAGGAGTAGAACAAGAGATTAGAAGATTAAGTTGCAGTTGGATGTGGAATAACTAAAACCTAAGGCATTACCACGTAAAATCTATATAGAGCTACTCTGTTTGTCATGCTCTACATACTCAGTGTAAAGCTGACTGAGCTCTAAAAGCTTCAGGAGTAATTATGTAAAATAAAATATTAATTGTTAAAATTTCACTATTCAGGAGGTACCAGTTTGAAAATACTAGACCCTAGGACAGTCTTGGCAGAGCAAAAATCAGTTCTCATTTGATTTGTAAGTAAATATTTTTCTTTTCTGAATCACTTGCACTTCAAAAATCTACCTGCCACTTGCTGTCATTTGCTGTCTATAAAAAAGTAGTGATCATGCAGGACTTCTTTTTCAGAAGAAGAAATATTGGCAAAGGAGAGATATACAGAGTTCAGGGGAGGAAATCAGGGAGAGGTTAAAGAATTCAGCTGGCAGTAGACATATAATAATCACTCAATATGTATATTTTTAACCTAGTTCTCTTTCTCTCCCTCTCTTATGATTGTTGAATAACCAGCCTGATCCTCTTAGTACTTGTGTTATAAACTTACCTGTGTTGCTACTGTTGGGGAGAAACAAGGAGAAAAGGAAGGTTACAAAATGAAGATAGAAAACTATTGAGAAATTAGGAGAAAAAGAATCCTTATGGGGTCTTCCTCCTTTGGTTTTTTCAGATATTTTCTCTGTAATGCTGAAAGTATGAGACTAAGTAAATATAGTAACTTTAGCACTCGCATGTATGATTCCCTGGAAAAGGGGGGGTCACTTTCCTCTGAGCCAGCAGTCATCTCTGTCTGAAGTAGTACCGTAAAAGGGATGTATAGGAGGTAAGATAGTCTTTCTACTGTTAAAACTTCAATGCACAAGTGTGTATTTGGTGTTTGGAATTGTCTTCTAGTGATTAAAAAAGAAAAAAAATAATCCTTCTGAATTTAATGATCTTTCTGTGTATCTGGGATCCGTTCCATGGGTACTTACTGTTACATTCTGTAATTCCTGGCTGGGGCGCATAACCAGTTTTATTTTCTGTGAAATAAGTATGCAGAGGAATAACTGATAAATGTCCAGATCTCATTCCAATGTAGATTTCAGATGCAGCCTGGAAACTTAAATGGTAGGTAAATTATTGGCAAAAAGACATGAAAATACAAAAATATCGCTAGCCTCTATAGCTATGAAATATGGGCAGTTTCGGAGTAATCCTGTTGAGGTCTTCTGGCCAAAATCAACAGGTGGAATATGCTCTCTGACCGTTTTGATACAGGATTTGAAGAGAAGGTAGAAGATACTTTTCTGTGATAAGGAGGAGCAAAGTGCTTTATATGGTGTTCCCTCTGTAGAGACAATCCTACTACTCTATTTTACTTGTTTAATCTTGTGATTTAAAAAAGGAGCTCCATCCAAAATGCTCCTCATTTGGAGCCTTGTGCATCCATGCCATATGTTAGAAAACATGATGAAGAGTAGTTGCAGAATTCATGCAGTAACACTTGTCCTTTATCTCCTTCCCCACCCACTCTGAAAAACAGAATTGGAGTCTGTTACCCTCTGCACCATTTTTTTTCCTCCTGCAAATGTACATTTTCCAGCTATACCAGGTCAGTGTTCTCCAAACTGACCAGGGATTTTATACTTCTTTTTTTATTTTTCTGACTCACGTTTTGAGGGTCTATTTTTAGGTTGTTTAAAACACTGGACTGGTATATCTGGAACACATAAGGTAAAAATTTAAACCTTGAAAGCGACAAAAGTTGAATAAATCACTGAGTGTTTTGAACTACTGCTTCAGGCACTGAATCTGTAACACGTTTCATGCCATTTTTCATGTTTTCAGTATGTCATCTGGAAATTAAAAGAAATTTTTAAAAGGTTTTGGAAGCCAACTTTACTATTTTTGAACTTGTTGGAAATGTGTAGTCTTCAATGAGAAATTATGCCCAATTTGACTTGTATACACTAGTATTTTGGATTATTTCCATAGCCGCTACATACTCTGAAATGTGCAGAGTGAGAGAGCAGATCATCTCATCCTGTCTGATCTAATCTTGTTTAGATTTTTTTCACTCTTAGCATCCTGTGACAGTCATTTTTAGCAGTGGGGTCATAAACAACCTTTAATGCTTGTTTTGTCATCTCTCACACTGAGAGTAAAGGAAACGTCTAGAACGCATTATGAAGTACAAAGTGTGTGTAAGCATGGAGAACACAGAGCTGTTACAAGAAATGCTACCAGAGGTGGTATCATTTTACACACAAATGCCTGCGGACAGATGTGAAAATCATGATTTTAATTGTGTAAGCATTTTGCAGATGAAATATCACAACATGTTGGATGGAAAACAATTATGTTTTTGTTGTTAGTGGTTTGGTCTTGTGCTTCAGGTGCTGGTCATTCTGGGTTTTGACAGGTGTATGTAAGAAAATTTCCTGAACAGGTATGGTTTAAGACAAATAGTAAATTTCTTCTAAGAGTTTGAATTCAGATGTGCAGTCCTTTGCAACAGATTCACAGCTATTGCTTTGGTCATCTGTTTTTTTTAAGTCAAACTGAAGAGCGGCTCAGATCACATAATGAAAAGTAATGGGATGTTGGATGATAGAAGAAAACATCTAGGAAAACAACCTAAAATAGCTTTGGAAGCTTCAGCCTGCTCAGTCTTTTCACAAAGTGAGAATCCATGGTATAAGAACATCTACAAAATACATTTTATTTTCTGGCTGTGGAACATGGGTAGCATACGAACATAGACACTAGTTTGTGACTATTGCTTGTGGAGGAGGCGAAGCTGAACTGAACCTTCTTGGAGTGACTCCATCCAGGAACAGCTTGAGGGACCTGTACCAACAGCCATCCAGACTCCAGTTACATTTGTCTTCTAGACTCTGAAAATACTCTGTCTTTATAAAGTAAATTTGCTCGTTGTGTAACTTGACACAGGATCAAGAAAGGTTCTCATTTAATTTAGTGACTGTTTAGTCTTGAAGTCTTTGCATGTTAGAGAAGCCTCAAGGTGGTTGGAACAAGAACAGCTGAGGTTGATTCTGCTGCAAGAGGAATAATTCCCCAGCTTTCCTCAGATGGACCTCTTGGCCTTGGGAAGGACCACTGCAGGCAGCGCTGCCGGGACTCTGGGAACAGCAATACTGGAAGAGTTTTGCTATTAAAAAAAAAACTTTCGGGAAACCCAAGTCCTGTGACTGGCTGAGGGCTCTGCCGTAGCACATGCTATACACACATTGGGATGTGCGGTCCTGGCATTGTAAAATTTATTAAGAGCTTTTTCAGTCCATTGAACAGACCAAAACTTGCAGTAATAAAAAGTCAATATTGAAAGGTGGCATTTCTGTTTTGTCCATGTGAGCACCCTTTTTTTAGATTCTGCCTTTGTTTGTTTTTTTTTTTTTTTTTTTATCTTCTTTCTTCTCTCCACGCCCTTTGGGCAAAGAGATTATAAAGAAACAGCTTAGGGAAATGAAACAAGCTGTCCAAATTTGTAAGTGTTGCACTTCCTCAAGGAATTTCAGTAATGCATAACAACTGGCCTAAATGGGGATTGGAACAGTTTAAGCATTTTTATTTGTTTTTATTTTAAGGAGAGCTGTAACGATTTCTCAAGAGGGCAAGGTTGATTTTTAGAAATTGGCTAGATACTTGCATAGTTAACAGTTATACTAGCAGAAAAATAGATATTTAATATATAAAACAAGAGTTTTCCTACTTCAGCATGTTTTTCTAAGTGAAACATGTAGCTATTTTTTTCTGCAGTGGTTGTGTTAAATTATTAGAAACATCTGAGCAAACACAGCAACATTTGCACATGTAGAAGTAGAATGAGTAGAGTAGTAGACACTATAGCTAACTACACCAAAATGTGTGGGGTGCCCTGAGGTCTGGCATGGTGTTTGTCATGTGGCATCCTTATTATGTGTATCATGACTTATGAAGAAAGCTCTATGCTCCTGCACTATCTCCAGCATAGTAACTTATATCTGTTATCAGTTTTTCAAGTTTACTGTTTCTTGATAAGCCACTGTGTAAATGATTGCTGAGATTTCAGCAGATGTTAAAAGGATTTTTAAATTGTCTCTTCTAGAGCAGAAGATAGTATCCCCTTTATATGATGCAATCCCTAGCACTGGAAATTTGGCTCTGTTCTTGTTATTTAAGTAAATGCCCTATCTAATGCTGTCTCATAATCTGTAGAAAAGGCACAAGCAGGTACAGAGGAGAGTCATGTGCAGGACATACTAGTACAATCTCCAGCTTTGTTTCTCTGAGGAGTTCCAGAGATGTTCAGGAAAAATGTGTAAAGCTCTTCATGGAAGTTTGAATAGTTTGTTTATTGGATTTAGAGAATCTGAGAGCTGCTTTTTGGGGGGCTGTTCTAGTGTAGGTGTTTTTTTTTTTCTCTTTTGGGATATAGTTAACATGCATAAAGCATTGCTCCCCTTTTCTGTTTATAGACATGTTTCAGTGGACTCTGATTTGTTTAAAAAAAAATTGTATATTGAAAGTGTGCTGGTAGTGATGATTTTAATGTAGGTAAGCTTTTATGTGGACTTCTGTGATGATTCCTCAGTATTTTTCCACCTAACAATCGGGTGGGTTAACGTCTGGTTCTAAAAGCTACAGAATATTATACTGACTGGTGAACAGGCTACAATACTGTAAGAATTAATCTTCCACATCCTTGTTTGATGAGGCTGTATCACTGTGGTTCTGCTGAAGTCAGTAGTGGAGTACACGTCTGCTCCAGCGAAGGGTCCTGTCCTTGATTAGACTCAATTCTGTTCCAGGTCTTACTATAGACAACTTTCTGTGGTACATTACAGCTGAAATTTCTGGATCATCTGCAGCTGGAAATCCAGGGAATACTGTAAAGATGTCTAGATAATCTTCTGAAGTAGAAAACTTATCACTTGTTTCACTTGACTCTTTATATATAGTTTTAAAAAAAGAATAATAAAAATGTTTGTAGTAGCACTGCACTATTATTTAGTCAGTAATAGAAAATCCAAGCGTATAGAATTCTTGGGTCTGTGTTATCACATCTAGCACTCTCTTACCTTTTTTTAAGCTATATTTTAAATACCTGCTTGTTCAACTGTCAACTTGCACAACTTGTCTTGCTTTTTAAGCCTTTGGGGTGCATGAGGCACTGTTTTTGGAATATTTGACTTGAAGACAAGTGTCTGCCCTGTAAGCTTGACAAACACTTGGAAATCAGCAAGGCAAAGCATCCTGGATAGAGGATACAAAAGTGAAACCATATAATTCTCTATTGGAATAACATAAATAATGTACCATTCGTTTCACAAATAATAAGCAAAATACGATGTTGCACATAGCAAGGAGTTAAAAATTGAATATACTTTTAAATGATGATGTTTAAATGATGATTATCTCCCACATTACGAATTACTTGCTTTCAGAAACTCTGCTAATTCAAATATGTATTTATATATTTTAAAGAACCAGGTAGAGAGAAAATCTGTAATTTGTAGAGAAAGAGAGGAAAAATTCTCCTCTTCAGTGGACATTCAAAAATGATGAATACCTTAGGGGATAAAGGAGAAAATTATTTGCACGGATAATAATCATTTCACAGAGCGTGTATGGCACATAGATACTGGAGTACATGGTGAAAAAATGAGAATGACTTTGAATGAGCCAGTTTAGGAATTACTTCTGAAAGAAAAAGAAATAATTTAAAAGCCTTAAAAGAACACATTTTCTTGGCATGTGCAGCATGGCTAAAGACACACCCACCTGCCCAACCCCAATTTCCCAGAATATGTGTAGTGGAAAGCTGTCAAAACTGCTCAAATCTCTCAGGCTCAGATCTCTTTACACTGTTCCAAGGAAAGGAAAAGCTCTCAGTAGGCTAAAGGACAGCTTTAGTGTTAAGAAGCAGTGGTTGCAGACCAGCTAGGAGTACATATCTGTTGGAAATCGTATAGATATTTTAACCATCAAGGAAATGGAACTATGGGACAGTATTTTAACAGGGAGATGGGGGAATGCACAGCAGTTGTAGTGTGATGAGTTCATGAACATGAAATATTTGCTTGCTATACCAGGAAACTGCTTCAAAACAAAGGTAGCATCACTTAGTCCACATGTCCTGCCCTACTGAGTTAAGTCCTTTTTCATAATCTCCGCAAGTTATTTTTTCACTGGGTTCTGGAGAGTCTCTTTCTCTCCAGATCCTGTATTCTTTTCCTCCCAGGAAGAGGGAAATGATTCCACAGAGGCTGTTCAGTGAGTAAATACTCAAGAAATTAATAGTACTGTTGTATGGTCTTCTGCACTGGCAAGCTGCAGCAGATGGCTTTTGGTTATTAAAATTGTCCTGCCGTGAAAGAGGATGGTGATGAACACCTGATAGACTCTTGCTGGGTACATTGAAAACTCTTTTGCAAAGTTGCTTCTCCAAGCAGGAGATCAGCTGGAGGCTGCTGGGCACAGAGAGTGCAGTTCCGTGTGGCTTCACTCAAGGTTTCTTGATGTGAGGGATTTCTTTTCTTTTGATAGCTAGAGAAGTTGAACATTGAACTAGTTTATGATTTATCTAAAGTAACTCAAAACACCAAAACCTCTGGATTTCTTAAGCACTAAATCTTTAAGGTGCTTTACAAAGGCCAAAGGAAAGCATTGAGTAAACCTTGGGACCAGAAATGTAAAGATAAACTTGGACTCTTTCTGTGGCTTAACCAATGTATCTTAATCTGTTTTATATTATTTTAATGCACAAAACCAAAGGGAGGTGTCTTACTTATTTTTCTTGGGTTTTTTTTTCTACCCCTCTCTCCCTCCAGTACTGTTGCTAAAAGTGGGATTTCTTTGTTTTAAAGGATCTTACTAAATCTGGACACTGAGATGGGGTTAATTCTTTCAGAGTTCCTTTTACACATTATGTTAAAGATTGTAGACTAGAAAAAAATCATAGAGCGGCAGTGAAATTGTAATTTGACATAAAGAAGTACACAGTGGGTGTATGAAAATGCATTTACAAATGTGGCTTTAAGTAAAAAATTACACATACTAATTAAAAAAATAGTGATGTCACTTTTAATTCTTTTCTCTCTCTCATTACCCTTTGTCACTTTGACCTGTATGAAGTGACTATAAAATACTAAAATTTTGTTAGATAACATCTTCTATTCATGTACAGAACCATAAATGCCTGCCTAAAATTTCCTGTCCATTGACTCCGAAGTCAACTAGATCAAGTCTGTTAGGTAACTTGACTAATTACATATCCAGCTAATTTATTCTTTCATCCTCACTAAGGTGGAATGGTTTGCATTTTATTAGCTTCAGTTCTAAGTGTCAATGAGAAAAACTACTCCTAGGTACATTTTTGGCATTTTTGGGTGGTTTTTTTGTTCTCTTTTTTTTTATTTTCCTTCCTATCTCATGGCTGCTGCAGTTATTGAACACCAGGTTTTAAACACTGTAATAATCCTGCAAAGCTCGTGTGGTGCTTTTATTGTTATTTTTTTCTTTTTAAAACAAACAGAAGGAAGAGTTGGAATGGTAAGCTGGATAATGAACCTACAGTGTTAGGTACTGCTGTGAGAAGTGGGAGGGAATAACAGAACCAGCTAGTTGCCTAACCACTTCCCTTCATTGTTGCTTTTAATATCAGAGGAGCCTTACTAGCTTTCTAAACCACCATGAGTTACATAAACAAGACCATGTACGCTCTAACTGGTAAGTTCCTTTCATTTAAGATATAAAAAGAAAATTGAATTGGAAGTGATCGTCTGTGATTAGAATTTAAATAAGATGTATTGCTTTGTTTTATTTTTTCAGAATCAGAAAATAATATGATCCTATGTGTTGTTCCTAGTAAACAAATCCAGATGCATTCCTGCCTTAGCAACAAAGTTCATACAGGGTCAGAAGGTATATTTCCTTGACAAATTACAAGCTAACTACCAAAATAATAATAATAACAGTTGAAAAAACAATGCAAACCCATAAGGTCTAAAAGGTTTAATTGATGGATTTTGAATGAGTTGAGATATGAACTTCCATTTCCCTTACAAGTAATGTATTTTATGCTGTGCTGTCCTTCACAGGCTGAAGCCATCTCTGTTGGTTGCTGTTATCACTTGGTGGTTGGAAAAATCTTTATTTCATGGTTTCTATAGTTTAAAATCCTAAATAATGGGCTAAATAAACAAGCAAATACTTTTCAGTAATTTCACTTTTAAATACACTAGGCAAGCTGAAGGAAAGTTGTCTTACAGTGGAGACATATAGTTAAGGCTAAAATAAGATGATTTTACACTTGCTGTGCTCAAAAACTGTCAATCAACCATAAAGTCTGTGTGAAGTTCAAGACTGGTATCTCAGCAGCAGTAGAATTGAGGGCTCTAGCCTGTTTTTACTAGTCTGAATCAGAGTCAGACTGGATTCTTAGTATGTAGCCAAAAATTTTAATAGGGATTTCAGCTGTTCCAGCTGTTTCTTTATTTCTTGTTGGTAATGTGTCTGTGATGTGGCTAAATATACAGAAAAACTAGGGAAAGGCACACCAGTTCAGAATCAGTTTTATAGCGTTGTTCATTTAGTGACTTGCACTAATTTCTGTTGTCAGTATATATCTTTACTTAATAACTTTATTTGAAATGTATTAGCTGGTTTTTAATGATACTTTTCCTAGCCAAAAACCAACCAAACAAAAAAAATCCCAAAAACCAAACACAAAAGAAACAAACAATAAACCTTAATAATGGATGTTTTTCCTAGTGAAATCATCATTAAAAAGCTGGTGATACTTTTTAGGTTCTTCTTTCAAGACATGATGTTAACACCTTAATTCATTTTACTTTATTGCAAGCAGTCTATTTGCATTGATACTTTACAGTTTCTACAATAGGTATTTGCAAAGTTACTTCTATGTGTTCTTCTTATATTTGGATACTTACTTTTGAAAAACAAAAACATTAAGCCAAATGTTTCAGGAGTTTCATGACATTGGTAAAAATGTTTTTAAATTTTGTTTTTATGTATATTCTCATACTGAAAAAATAGTAGAAGTAATTATTTTGAATCTTGCACAAGAAAACATGGTGGACCATGGAAGGTTCAGCTAGAAGAGATCTTGTGCTCGTCAGCCACTCTTGCCCTAAAATATGGGTGTGCTGTAATGAGAAGACTTTCACATAGCTTATATTTAATACCAGTGTTTTTGGAGAGCCATCAAGGAAAACATCCAGTAAGTCCTGTAAGGAAAAAAATATTAAAATCTAACAGTAGTAAATAAGGTACTAGCTTTGTTGCTTTTTGAGGCCATCCTCTGGGCAACATGCAGGTAATTAGAAAGTAACTTGTTCTTACTGAGGTGACAAAATAAGATTGTTTTTCAAACACCTTAACCCTTAATATTGCCCTCTGCTTCTTTACACAGAAGTTTACTATTATTGTTCTTGTACCCAGTTCTCCAGCTACAGGAGATCCTCTTGGAGTTCTTCAAATATTTCCCTCATTCGTGTCCGTAACAAATTTCACCGCTTCAGTCTTCACCATATTGCAGTGTCTGATGCTGGATCCTCAGAAAATCTACACTTGTCACAGGCCCATCGCAACTTTTAAGAGCAAGTTACACAAGTGAGGGATTTGATCAGTGCTACTTTATTTTGCAACTGGACTGAAATTATGCAAATATATGACCATCCCAGCTTTCATTAAAGCAAACAAGCCAATGAAACAAGAACATCCTCCTCTTTTTCCCCCTCCTTCTAGACCCCAGAGCTGCCCAGCTCCAGTGGCCTGGTCCCAGAGGTGGCTGGGAGAAGGTCCCGGGTGTTCTCAGTGCCTTGCAAAAGCAATCCCACAGCAGGGAGCACCAGTTAAATTCTCTTTCCTCTCCCACTGGGAACCTAACATGTTTCACACCCTGTTAGACCTGGCAGAAATCATTCTATGAATTCAAAAGTTATTGTGATGAGGGCTTAACGGATAAGTTTCATTTCCTTAGGAAACCAGGCTAAAAATAAGTTTTAGCTCTTCTGTGTGCACAGGAAATTTTAAAAAATGTTAGTACCAAATTTGTTTCAAAATGGGACACAAAAACTGATAGTTTCAAAAATATGACATTTTAGCCAAATAGTTGGGGGGGACCTCTTATTTAATTGTCAATTATTTTTCCTCTTCTTTCTAGCACTCAGATATACTTAGTGCTGTTCCTGAGACCACCTCTTTTTGGTCTCAGAAATAGCCATAATGGCTTAGAAGTCTTAAAATTTAATTATCTGTGTCACCAGCCCCTAGCTTCTAGGACCCCAAGGCTGTCCAGTGTTTCAGACCAGTGTTCCCAATCCCATATTTAATCTCAAAGCTATTGTTATATCATCCATTCCAAAATTTGTGATGTTAATAGTCATAGCAAATGTAGACTGACTTTTCATACTAACTGTTCAATTGACTATCACTGAAATAAATGAACTTCATTGGATTCTGAATATTGGAGGGGAGTGAGTTCCTTCAGGCTGAAAAACGTACTTTTTTGAGATGTCTCGAAGTGCAGCTTGCTACTAGACAGTTTTCTTCCTCTGGTTCATTATTTTATTTTGTAGTTAGTTCTAAGTGAAAAGGTGTGTAAACAAATGTAAAATAATCCCAGGATAACTTTTTCTGTGCTGTTTCTGGGCTATATGGCATTAATGTTATGGAAAAGATTGTTGTACACCCCCAACCCTTCTCAAATATGTATTTCCAGTTTAAAACAATACCATTTCAGTATCCATAACATAGGCACATTACATTATATTACAAAAAGGCAATTCAAGTCTTAAAAATCAAAGACTAGGAAATATGTAGCATTCAAAGTAGCCTTCAATTACTGGGGTTTTTTTGTTTGTGTTTTTTGTTTGTTTGTTTTAAATGCATTAAATGCTGTGAGTGGGAAAGGATGTAGGATACTTTAACAAAATGTTTCTAAAATCTGATCACGTAATACTTCTGTAGGTGGAAGGAGGACAGGAAGAGGAATGGTGAGGAAGGGTCTTCAATATTACCCGATCCATATAGTTGTTTCTGGAGGCACATGGAAGAAATGAAGCTCCTCAGGATTTCACAGTTTATAGGAGAAGATACTTGGGAGCTCAACTGGAATGCCTCTGTGGCAACTGCACATTCTTTTGCTTCATCTCCCTCCCATCACAGGTATCTTGAAGGCCCAGCCTGTGTTTGTCATCTTCTGTAGTTACTGTGGTGAGCCAATGACATGGGGGCCGTGATTAGAATTTTATATAATTTCCATGGTGCACTTCCACCTTCAGTGCCCGAGCACTTGTAGGAAATGTAACTTCACTTGTGTTTTCAGTAAAGGTGAGGTTTGATATCTCACAGCACTTCTTTTAATATGAGCCCCAAATTAGTCCTATTTGGAGGGTTTGTAGCTTGTAGGAGGTAGTAACATTTTCAAGTGTCTTTGAATATTCTAAGTTGCTTCCTCTCTATCTCAGATAATGTCAGCAAGAGTGGATAGAGAATTTTGAATAATACAGTTCATTGAGTAGTATGTCTGATTTTGTTGATTTGATTTTTTTACTCAGTTGAAGATGAAATGGAATAGAGTTAGTTTGAATGCTAGACAAGAATTCTGTAGGAACAAAGTTAAAATTGTCAAATAATGAGAATATTTTAAGAGAGGCTGGAAAACATTTGTCCTGTTTGAGTTTCTGCCTAGAATGGTACCTCTTGGGTCATAAGTCTTAGTAGGTCATTTTCTTCTCAATCATTATTTTTTCATCGAATATTCTTATATGAGGCATGATCATTGCACATCTGTATTTGAAGGCAGAGGGAGCAAGAGAGTGTACAACTCTGTGAGAAAGCTTAAAGAGCCCTGTATTTACAGCTGGATTTCATGTACTAGTGCAGTGAAAGAGCAGATGCTGACAATTATCACTATGACTGCTCTTTAGTGCTGTTACATTTTTCAAATTATGCTCAGCTCACTAATTTGATACTCTTAACCAAGGCTGTTACTAGAGCTCTCTGATTTCATTATTTATAATTACTTTTGGCTTTGTAAATGAAAACAATGCTGCTGATGATTCCATAATTTATAATCCTGGTAACTGTAGATTTTCATTAACTTATTATTTGTCAAATCTTTATTGTGCAAAAGATTGTTATTGCTGCTGTTTTTTTAAGAAATGGTTGTATGACTTGCGAGGTTTCTTTTTCTTTCACATGGGATCTATTTGCAAATTCTATGCATTTTGTACAAATAAGACACAAAGACTGCAGGACTTAACACATTTTTCTCATACAGCAGAAAATACTCACTGAATACGTCATTTGGAAGTAAACAGTACAATTTATTGAATAACTTTAAACAGCATTATTCATTTCATGTTTGGTATTGTGATTCTGATTCCTTTTATATGTCTTCATAGGGAGAGAAGTGAAGAAAAAAGGTCCATAAGCAAACTACTTTAGGCAGATTAACACGGTATTTAAGAATAAACAAAACTCTGAATTTTAAGGTGTGAGGTCCTAAGTCTGTTTTGGAGATCGCAACTATTTTTTACTCTCATACAGATTTCTGTTTGCAGATATTCTAGCAAGATTACTAGCCTAGTCTAACAGGATGATTTGAAAGGATGAACTTTTATATCAAAACGTATAGCGAAGTGGGAGTGAAGATTTGAAGTTATGCCAGGAGAATCTTTGACTGTCAGATGAAGATTTTTTTTTCTTACTTTTTTTTTCCCCTATTGTAGTGTTTTCCCAGACTGTGTGAAGAAGATTTTAGACTGTGTGAAGAGGATTTTAGACTGTGTGAACCAGATTTATAATTTTATGTACTCACTCTGAATTGCTGCATTTAGAAATGTTACATACAGTTGAATGCTATTTAATAAGAAATTGGCAAAAATTCTAAGGAATATAATCTTTTCTCACACATATATTCCTCTGAAAAGACCATGCAGTGGTTCCTTAATGAATATTTATGGTTTATAATCAAAACCTTCTCTCTGTAATGTTGTGCATGTCTATTTACTGTGTTGATTGAATTAGGAGAGCTACTTTATTTTCCATGAATGCATGACAAAAGTTGGAGTATGTCTGCTCAACACTGTTCTTCCTTAAATTAATTATCTGCTAATTAACTGAGGTTATTTTTCATGCTTGAACACATATTTGTAGACCAGAACAAATGTGTAGAAGCCTACATGATATTTTACAAAACAATGTTTGGTGCCTTGAATTAACCCACAATAAATTGAGGGGGGAAATATGGAATCATTCCAGAATTTGACTTGGGCTTAAAAATGACCTTTTATGTTACCACTATGTGAGTTGTACACATATAGCCAATAGTCACATAGAGCCTACAGGTTATGTATGTGAGGAAAATAAACCAAACCTACATTTGGACGGTATTGTTGTGTTGTGTACATAGCTAGGTTCCTCTCATTTTTGAAGAACCCTCTTCCTTCAAGTACTCTTCACTGTGATAATCTGTTTCTTCTGCAAGACAGCATCCTGGACTCTGGTTTTATGCGGTCATGTGAGGATTTTGGTTATATACTGTCTTATTTGCCAGGCATTACGTTAACAAGGATGCAGGCTGTTTGCATGCAAGTATAGTAGTTTTCTTTTTTTTGCATTTTCCACAACCATAATGCACAATAGCTTATTTGACACACTATTTTCTTGTCCAGAATTTTTCTTTATTCTCATCTAAACCAAAAAAAACCCTCTCTGAGATTACAGATCAAACCCTCCATATTGTAGATTGAAAGAAAAACCAAACCTCTAAATCCACAAATAATTAAAAAATACTTTGCGTTTATGTGAAGCTCTTACTGAAGCACAGTTTACAGAAGTTTGGATGTAGCACATTACTAAGATGCTTTTTTGGGCAGTAAAGCTGTAGCTTCCCTTTGTGTCTTTCTAAATCTCATGTGGTTTAGGAAGCTACTTTGGCTTTATTTTCAAGACCAAAATACTGTCCTGTACTCCCCAGCAAGTTACCCACTTCTTTCCATCCCACTTTAATCAAAATTAGTCATATTTCACATATTTTATCTGTTTTCAGATTTGATTTGGCTGCTTCCAGTCATCAGTCTCTGAGTTCTACTTTAGCAAAATTCATAACCCTAATTCTGAACTCATAGGTGTAACATCAGTAAGTCAATATGTCCTTTTTAGATAGAGGCGAGTTTACTGTTTCCATGCTGCAAACAGCTGGGAGATGATTCTTGGTGTTGATACAATGCCCAAGCTAATTGTGCGTATTTCTTAGCAGGGGGTTCAGCACTGTCCTAATTGCAGTTAAACAGCTTTCAGTCAGCCCAGGGGGCAGGCAGAGCTTTATTGCATGTGCCTTCAGAGAGGTTAATGGTATTTCCATTGAAATGGCTTTAAAGCAGTGGCAACTCCTCCCTTCTGTTCCCATCCACAAACTTGTATGTACTTTGATTGTGGATTTTGAAAGAAGGTATGAAGGTAATAATGGATAATGTTCAATTAGGCTTTAGAACAATGGCTAGAAAACATGCTCTACTGAAGAGTTTTTTAGTTTCTGAATTTGCAGAGTTATGTGCAATACAGGACAGTGTGAAACTGTTGTTTCCCTGGAACCTGAAGTCAGAGTTGTCTCTTCTGAAGTTTGGCGGCAAGACTATTTCTCCTTCAGTTTTGCTAGTACCTTCACTGGCTTTCCCCATGATGCCTCATTCTCAGTCAAAGCTATTTAAAGATATAACATGTATAATATAAATAAAATCAGGAAAAAAACCCTTATCTTGCTTTATTAATTTTCTTCTAAAGAAATGACATATTCCTCAAGTCTAAATATGCCTGACCGTTTGGAACTGGGGATGTTTTGATTTCAGAAAAAAAAAGTTAAACAAGTCAACCTCTGTGAAGTTAAACAACTATATATGCAAATAAAGTCATTCGTCTAATTAAAATTGAGTTGGTTATTAAAGACCGAATTAAAATGACAGTGAAAGAACAGCCTCAGGTGTACGACTGTGAATTTTAAACTGCTACATTTAATGTTTATGCAGAAGGTTTTTTTATATTTTATATTTTAGAAAGTGATTAGCACCTTGGCTCTACTGCTTTCAGTTTTTTTTTTTTTAACAGTGCATAAAATTTCAAGATTTTACTTCAACATTTGACCTACTTAGAAAAAAATGTTCTAATTAGTGCTTTGTTATAGACTCCATCAGTTTTGGAAGTGCCTTTGGGTAATGTATTGTAGAGAAAAGTAATCTCATCTAGGAGCTTAAATGGACCCTATCACATGTGAAGATACAGATTTGTGGTTGTTTTTTTTTCCTTCCATTCTGTATGCCTAATTTAGTTGTCAGATGCAGACACATTCAAGTGTCGTTCTTTACTGATAGCTTAATTCTGTTTGCATACAAATTCTCTTCTTCCTTGTCGTATTAAAGAGACTCCCTCCCCCGGAAGTCAGGTGGCACAAACAGTGACTCACAAGTTGTTTGTTTCAAAATTAAGCTTTTGGTTATTACTCATTTTCTGAGTTCTGTAAAGCACTTAGTAGTTAGCAGGGCCTAAACACGTGTGTCCCAAAAAAGCAAAGGTGACTGGTCACCAGGGGTTGTGCTGCTGGGTAGGTAAGAGCCGCAGGCAGGCAGAACACAAATGAGCAGCAGCGTTCCATCCAGAGCATGGTAACCTTCCATCCTTTTGTTTGGAAAGGAATCCACACTTCTGGTTCTTTTTTCACCTGCTTTCCCATGAAGCGGAGCATTTGTTAATGAGATAATAGGTGTTCATTTGGTAACTGTTACGAAAGTTCCAAGACAGTGCTTCCCTGAAGGTAAATTTCAGCCCCAAAAGTTGGTATTATTCCATTCCTTACCTGGAGTTTCAGAGCTGACAAGAGAAATAATTAATGTCTTAAAAAAAATAAAATAAAAAAAATCTGCAGTTTCAGCTGGGACTGGCATTGGTGGCTGAGACCTCTTAATTACCACCAGAATTTGTCTGAGATGAGGATTGATAAATCCCAGTTGGTGGGTAGATCATGTAAAGAGTCATAAAGATATATGTATAATAAATTATTGATGGTGCCTTTTGTAGCTAAAAGTAACCTTCACGGCTTTGTGGCATTAAAGGCTTATGAAGCTACAAAAGTACAAACTAATTTTTAATGGTTTAGGATTTGCTCTGAATTCAGGTACTGGACTGGCTTATAGCAATGTGATGTAAGTGTAGTAAATGATGAACATGTTTAATACCAAAGCTAGACAGAAGGGTTAGCAAAATTGAATAAGGCAAAGTTTATGAAGTAAAATAAAATGCTGTCCTCATAGAACACTACTATCACTTTAGTCTCTGGTCTGTTTAGAGTAATGGTTCACTATTTTCCCTGAATCATGAGTAACAATTTTGGATGACTAAAGCATTGTGGGCAGCCCATTCTTTGATCTCTGCATTAAACTGGTGTATATCTTCACCATTTCCCCAGGGCATACACAGGTCTTGGGTTTGTGTCCTGCTGACTGAGGTCTCTTTTTTCCAGCATCAGCTTAAATATATTTTCTTATTTATTCAGTGCAATGCCTACAGACTTTTTCCATAAATATTTTAATAATAATACCTTTTTAATGAGGCTTTAATTCTAATTTGTAACAGTTAAAAAATAAACATATTTTCCAGCGTTGTATACAACTGATTTTTTTATTACTGAGTCAAAAAATTCGAAGTTGATGTATTTTTACTTTTGATATAGCTGTATATTTGTGTGTGGTGAATAAATAGTTTTAAAGGTTTCTAGATCATGCTCCCTATATGATGTTTCTAAGAGTACCGTCTTTCAGGTTTCTAAAGATGATTCCTAGCAATCATACGTAGATATATTTTGTATTTTTTCCTCAGTTACCTCTTGCAGTACTGTGAATGGAGTCAGATGGCAAATGTTTAGGATGCATATTATCAGCTCTTATGAGAGTTGTCTTAATCGTGCTGAATGACTAGAGACCTGCAGAGACAGGGTTTTATTTTTTTGTATGCCCTCTTTCTCCTTCATGCCTGTCAATGTATTAATGTAGATAAGGAATGCTATACTGGATTACAGTAATTCATACATCTAAGGTGTGACATCTGTGTTTGATGAACACATGTCTGCACTGCATTTTATCTGCTCCGAAATCCAAGAACAGTATCATGAATTTGGTCATTCACACCATAGAACCGTTCTGTGCTTGGTGATGACAAAGAATGGAACGTTCTTTCCTAAATAGGGCCATTCTGTCATTTCATTTTGTCTTAGTCATTTTTACCATACTTAAAAATACCACTTCAGGCATAAATACTTTGTTTTTTTATCCCCAATCTATCTGCCTTTAGTGGGAATTCATGTTGTAAACTACTGTCATTTGTTCATAAACTTGACAATGAGCGAGAAAAAAATCTGATTAGGAGAAGTAAATGAGCATAATGCTGAGCATTATTGCTTATTTCATGTTTATGTTACCAAAATATTCTGAACAATGTAACTCTTTCCTGAGTTTTCCAAGTCAACAGCAGTGAAATACATTCATTGGTGTCCAGACCTCGAAATACATCTGAAGGACTAACTAATTAAATACTGAGTCCTGTAAAATCACCTTCAGTAATAAATGTCTAAATGTCAGGCTTTATCAGGGAAAAAAATTGCTTTCGTGCTATAGGTAGTGATTTTTCTAAATTAGTACAGAATTTCCGTAATTATCTCAGTGCCATTTCAACATTTAGAATTGCAATATTATACAGTGATTTGCACAAGTGAGGAAGAGTTGTAATATTGTACAAAGCATCTCAATGCTGCCAAAACCACGTATTTTTTATTTATTGGGGTTGTATAGTACAAGATAAAGATTCTGGTGGAAGCAGGTAAAGGAATTGGAATTTAAATATTTTCTTTACTTTGACTGTATCAGATCTGTGTGTCTCTGGGTTTTGTGTATGTGAACAGTCATTTTCTTTCTCTACAGTATTTTTCAATATAATCTTAGTTTTTTACCTGGTTATTTCTGTCTATAATTTCTTTTGACTTCAGATTTGTAAAATAAATGTGAAATTGATACTAAATTATTTCAATGAATATACTACCATTATCAAAAATAAAATACTACAGTAACATTCTCCTCAATTGTTTTGTAAACTAATTTATTATTCAGGTATTTATTTGTCAGAAATGGAGGCCTGAAGTTTGTATGAAGGATTTTTCAGTAACTTAAAACTTACTAAAAGTGAAATAAATGAATTAGGAAAGTCTGATGACCTCTGGCAACCCATGTTGAAATTTGTCTATGTACTTTCCTGTCTTTTAAAAATAAATGTGGATTTTTTTACAGAATTATTTGTTACACAGCCTTTTTTTTTTTTTTTTTTTTTTTTTTTTTTTTTTTTTTTAGTGTTGTCAAAAGCAGGGGAAGGAAAAGGCTGAAAAGATGTGTTCATGAAAGAAAGGGCATTGTTTGCAGAACTTTGTGTGCTTTATGTACACATTTGCGTAACGATTACAGTGTTCTAATTATTTTCTTAGTGTAGTCATGTATGTTTCAAGTTATTGTTCCTGTTTTAGCACAGATGCCAAAACGGTGGCTATCTGTGAGAGGTTTTTTATAAAGGCAATGATTCGCTTATGTCCCTTCAAAGCAAAATGAGATTCAGTGTTTGACTGTAAGTGTATGCTTACGGTACTTTGTATGCCTATCTTGTCATATTAATTTTTCAGATCATCATAATACCGTAGTAGTATAAGTGCGTAATGCAGAGAGAAATATTACTTCAGAACCGGGAATGCAATTAATTAATTATAAATGCAAATTTTGATCACATTAGTTCTTTGGTCTGGCTTACTGACTGCACCTGTAGTGTATGCCAACAGTAGCAGTTTCTGTATCAAGTGACTGTATTTTGTTTTCTACATTGACATGTCAGGTGCTTGTAAAGTACTGTTACTGGTAAATAAACAAAAGAATAAATTCTGATGGGTTTGTGACTGATGATGGCTTTTCAAGCCATGGACTCACACAGTGAAAAGAAACAAATACAGTATTGGAGTGTTCCATAGTAGAAGCATGTGACAGAGACTCCCACAACAATCAAATCTCTTGGACAAGAGGAATCAGCTGCTAGTCTGGATGCTGGGTCCTTGGAACAGTGCATCTGGTGAGACTCGCCAGAACACAGTTCCATTGAATTCTTATAACCTGAGTGTCTCTCTGGAATGGCCAGAGACTCCATTCAAGATGTTAATTAGCACGTTGAAGCAGATGAGTTTGTCAAGGCACAGCAGGACCTGCCTGGGGGAAACATTAGAACTGTCCAAAATTCCTGTGTGGCAAGCTCCTTTAGCAATTCATCAAATACTTAAGTATTTGCAACTAGAGTTGTATGTCCTTTTATCTCACCTCTGTAGAAAACAACCTGAGCAGTTCTTGGGACACCAGCTGGAGGCCAGTAACTTGTAGAGGGCCCCAGAGACTGATAATTGGTGCCAGTATTGCTTAGAGATTCATTAAGGACCTTGACAGGTTGGAGAAATGGACCAACAGGAATCTCATGGGGGACTTGCATTTCTCTTTGAGGTTCAGCCCATGCACCAGTACTGGTTGCAGGTTGACTGGCTGGAGAGCACCTTTGCAGAAAAGGACCTAGGGGTCCTGGTGGACAAGCTGAGCAGGAGTCAAGACCATCCTGGTTTGAATTAGGCAGTTTGCCATTCAGATATATGGCTCCATTTTGAAGAGAGTTCAAAATATGGTATTTATAAAAATATTTAAATATCTACATAAGCAGATCTTTTTGAAATGATAGCTGAGACACAAATATGCTGGCCTGTGTGGTGTTTTAGTCCTTTAGCTGTTTCTTTTTTAAAAAAATTATTTAAAAGAAATACATAGCTATAAGCAGCTTTTGCGAGAGCCTAAAGATCTGCCTGCTTTCAGGGAAATCAAGCTTTTTGATTCAGTCATTTCTGTTTCCTGTTTCTCTCTCAAATATGATTCTCAGAAATTACTGTGTAAGAATGAATAGGTTTAACAGAAAAACAGTATTTGTTGGAAGTTGCAAAAACAGATTAGCTTTATTAAGTGCGTCTTTCAAAATCTGCTGTACTAGACACGTTACAGTTCAGTAGCAAAATCCATGTCATTTCTTGCACTGTCTGTTATACTGATATATTCGGATAAGGCTAATCTGAAATATCGCTTCCATAGCTTAAAGGTCAAATCCTGCTTCCATGGGCCTTATGGTGCGTACTGCAGACTCTGTCTTTCTACAGTTATTGGAAATGAAAACACTGTTGGGCATTTACTGCTTTTACTCTGAGGTTCTCAAGGTATGTATTGCACGTGAATATCCTAAGCCTTACTTTGGCTGTCTTAATGTCCTTCCCCCCAGTACAAGAGTAAAATAAAATACAACACCTGGCACAGTGCATGTGGAGTCACACACCATATGATGTATTTCTGAAGAAGGGCAATACTTAAGTTGTATCATCCCAGGAGCTTTTTTTGTTAGTGCCATTAAAGAGAGAATTTATTCTCACTAGTGTTTCTTACAGCCAAAGCAGATATTCCAGCCTCTTTTGTTGGCAAGTATTTCTTTACCCTTCAGGTTCTTTCACATGAGCTTCGTAGAGAATCCGAGAATGTAACTATAGCAGGAAAATAGAGAGAAAGTTAACAAACCCCTGTGCTTTTAAAAAGAACAAAAGGGTTATATGGGAAATCTCATACTGTATGAAATGGCTGGGAGTCCTCTCTGTGGAGGTTCAGGGAATGACATTTACATCTATTGTGCCCTGCTCTTCTGGACATATGGTTGAAGCTTTTGCCAAATCCAAACCTGAAGGCATGGCGGAGGATTTCTTTCTCTATTACAAAGCAAAAAAGCAGTTTTTCAAGCACTTTTTCAAGCTCTGGTTTAGTCCTGAGGTGAACTCAGATGAGGTGTACAGATGGAAAAGTGTTTCAATAAGGTCTGATATGTGGCTTTTATGCAGTATTGTGCACAAGAGAAGTTCCTGCAGGACCCAGGATCCACACACCATGCCTGCCTTGGGCAGCTGGGCAGAACCTGAGGTGAGGGCTCAGTCCCACCAGGAGTTCACATGGCAGATATTGTGGTAATGAGACATGTCCTAATTTTAGGGCTTTTTTGTAACAGGGAGTATTTCCCAGCTCAGAAATGAAACGCTATTTGGAGAAGCAATAGTCTAGACTGAGTAAAATTTTAGTTGAACGACTGGCAGGTGAAGATGTATTGTATGAACTATTCACTCTGATAGAGCATCCCCAGGGAACCAGGGCAATGCCAGACAGATTAGTGGGGCTGTCAGATGTGGGAACTGGCCTGGGAGAGGGGCTGGCTGGGCAGGGAGATGGGCATAGGGGAGCAGTGTGGTGAAACTGGGGCAGCTTATGTGTAAAAGGCCAGACTGGGAGGAAACTGGTTTGTAAAGGAAGCTGGTGAACGCCCCCCCCGCCCCAACGTTTGTAGTGTAGAGAATTCTCTGATACTGGAGGGATGTTGAAAAGGTAAAATGTGTTTCAAAGTGATTTTCTTCAACACTTTCGGGAGCTGTTTGAACAAGTGAATGATTTTGTTTTAGGAGGAGACTGTAGATAATATTCCATAAACTGAATTTGGAACCTTGATCACTAAATAGGGGAAAAAATATCACAAAAGCTTTTTGTTAAATGAGTAACATTCATCCTTGTTATCAGGATTTTAAGTAACATATGAACACTTAAATAACATTTTTGCTGTAATGCATATAACTTTATAATATATAATATTAATATTCTTTAAGAGTTTTATGTTTGTAAAATATGTATATCAAAAGTATGAAAACAGAATAATGAAATAGTGTATTTCTGTTTTTTCCCTTTCCTGGTACATAGCTTTTGAAAATCTGAACGGATAAGTCTTTTGTTTGCTTTGTGGATTTTTGTTTTGTTTTGTTGTTGTTTCCTTTTTTGTTGTTGTTTGTGTTTTGTTCCTAAGGAGATGTAAATGAAAAGAGGAAGCCTACCTAGTGGTATATATACTTTCTGTGGAGCACTTATTCTAGTTTTCATTGTCTAAGTTATATATTGTAAACTGTAGCTTTAGGCCAGAAAATGGAAACTCACTTTTCACTGTCTATATATTTTACTCCTTGCGTTACTCTTTTGCTGAAACACTTTTATTATGAATATACCAAAATCCTTCAAACTCTTCTGAAAACATTTTGACTCTTACAACTTATTCTAAGTAGCTCAAGGAGTTGAGCTTCATTTTAAGATAATTTTTGCAATTAAATATTTTGACAAATTACTGCCAGCTTTATTCTGCTGGCAATATTTTGACAGATGGAATAAAATATTTCATTCTCTGAGAAGTATTTTAAGGTAATAGAAAAATTAGAAAGATTAGAGGTAACATCTTTGAAAATACCGCAGTCAGACCTCTCTAATACTGGAATGAGCTGGAACAAGAACTCAATATTCTCATTGTGTTGTAGCCACATTTCATTTATTCAGGATTATTAAAAAGAATGAAAAAAAATTTAAAAACATTAGATATATGTGAATAACTTCAAGATTTATAAAATCCGCCATACTTGTGTTTTGTTTTGGTTTTTTTTATATCTTTTTATTTTCTTTTACATTACTTGAGCTAGATAGTGAAATATTATCCTAGAAGCCCTGGTCTCATGACATATTGCTTATAGATCACACTGTTTTTTTTAAATTAAAAAATCCTATTATTCTCATATGCCATTATTGACAGCTGTGCTGAATTTGTGCCTAGAAGTTCTGTAAAGGTGTCCAGAGCACCTTCTGCAGCCTGGTTGGTTGGTTTTCAGAATTATCTTCGTATCTAGGGACCCTCACAAATTGTTGAGGAACTGTTGGGAGTAGCCTGCATAAAGAGAAACAAGCGATGTCTCTTGATCTGTCATGCTTGTTGCATACTTTGTTGTGTGCAGTTGAGTTATTTCACTGATGGAAAACATAGTTAGTGGTTCAAAGGATACACAGTTTACCTACAAAATACACCAGCTTACCTACAGAGAGAATAGAATCGGTCTGAACTATGACTTATGTCTAATATAATTCCCATTAAACTAATAATTTAACCCATGGAAAGGTTGTTTGCTAAAGGACCATGTGGTAGAATAAAAAGCTTTTAATATTTGGTCCTTTCTTATTGAGATAGGTTTTTGAATATGGACAGACAGGGACCTTTCAAACAGTTACATTTCAAAGCCCAACTGATAACATATTAGATGCTTATCTTCACTGGAAGATAGAATATTGCAATGGAAATAAGACTGATTTCTCTTTGTATTTGTGTATATGTACACACTGGTGCCTACACACATATAACATAGCAACAATGTTTCTTTAGTGCAAGCACATTTTCTTGTCCTTTCCGAAATTTTTCTTCCAAACATGAAGCACTGCCCAAGTTAACTAGCATTCTGCTATAATTTTAAGTTTTTCTGAATCATACCAAACTGTATTTCAATAGAAACTTCTACTTCTTTAAAAGATGAAATAGCTTCAAAAGACTTTGTTGGTTTTAGTGTTGTACATAATTTTCTCTATGCTTTTCAAATACTGATTATATCCTAAACCATACTACTGTTTATATTGTCCCCCTGCGCTTGGCACTGGTGAGGCCCCACCTCAAATCCTGTGTTTGGTTTTGAGCCCTTCACTACAAGAGAGACATTGAGGCACTGGAGAGAGTTCAGAGAAGGGCAGTGAAGCTGGTGAGGGGCCTGGAGCACAAGTCTGATGAGGAGTGGCTGAGGGAACTGGGGCTGTTTAGCCTGGAGAAAAGGAGGCTGAGGGGAGACCTTATCGCTGTCTACAACTACCTGAAAGGAGGTTGTAGCATGGAGGTTGCTGGTCTCTTCTGCCAAGTAGCAAGTAATTGGACAAGAGGAAATGGTCTCTTGTTGTGCTGGAGAGGTTTAGATTGGATATTAGGAAAAAATTCTTCACTGAAATATTTGTCAGGCATTGGAACAGGCTGCCCAGGGAAGTGGTTGAATGATGCATAGATGAGGTTCTTAGGGACATGGTTTAGTGGGGGACTTCACAGCGTTAGGTTAATTATTGGACTTGGTGATCCTAAGAGGCTTTTCCAGCCAAAATGATTCCATGATTCTAGGATAAACAAAGGAAAATTAAAATCAGATTTTTTTTTCCTATTTGTTTTTTATTTCTTCTGAGTAGTGACTTGCTCTGGTGTGATCCTTTGACCACAGTGAAGCACACCAGGATGCAGGTCAGCTTGACGAAGGGTGTTGGATTTTTGCTCTGTCTTCTCAAGTTCCCTTTATTTGGTCTCACAGTAATTCTCTTCAGCTGGCTGTCCTGCTCTGAAGAGCGTTGCCCTGACACCCTTCTCACACGTGGAGAAGGAGAGACTCTGGTCTAAGTCTGTTCACATAATGCCTCTGTATGTTGAAAGCACCGGAATCATACCAGCGTGCTGCTCTGCGTGAGATCAGGGTGTGCTGAACTGGAGAAAAAAAACCCAACCAAACAAAACCCAGAAAACAAAAACAACCACAAAAAATGAACCGACCAAAACCAAAAACCAAACCTTTTTTTTTTTTTTTTTTTTAATGTTTTATTATTGGGGTGAAACACTGGCATGGGAAAAGCAAAGGAAAGAGAGCATATGGCCTTGTAGGTGTTGAAGCTTTCTTCTTCGTACTCAAGCTGATCATTGCTTACTTCCTAAAAAACTAACCACTGCTCCTGAAGTAGCAACACAGTAAATGTCCTTATCTGTGTGTTCTAACTTGTGAATATTATTTCGCTTTAAAAAAAAAGCTGAAATTGACAGTTGTGAGAACATGCCAAAAAAATACATAATAATAATTGAATAACAGAGAAATTCTGATGAAAGTGGCTCAAAATACTCATTTTTGAACAGTTTTATTCCCCATAGCTTATTGTGCATCTATTTGTGATGCACGCGTTGGATTATCCAGTGCAGTCAGTGGATTTGTATTCATTGTATACATTTTTCCTTCTCCTCCACCCCACACCCTGTGGAGCCATTAGTCTTTTGTTATAATATGAAACTTCAGGAACTTCACTTTTCTTTAATTGTGTGGATTCAATGGAAGATGCAAGTTTGCCATAAAATGTTCTCTCTCTTTCCATGTGAGATACTGCCATATGGTGACTGCCCAGCAAAGGGCTGTGTTGCAGATGCTGGTGCAGACAGCAGTTGTTCTGCTCTGGAGGTGTAAACACCTTGTTGTGAGGTGCTAGCATCCTCTCCCTACGTCTGTTAGATTTGCACAGCTGAGGCTGTTATCTGAAGTATGTAAATATTGCTTGTAGGGTAAGTCTATTCTGCTACTTTTAGAGTGAGTCCTGTCTGGAAAAGGTCCCATATTACATGTGTGGCTGGGGAAGACATGTTTTAAATGATGAATGGGGTTATCTTGAGGACTGGTGTTTTAGATTACATACATAAATTGAATAATTTAAGTTTGTTAAACTTGTATGATTTTAAAACTAAGAACACAAGAAAAGGAATCTGCCTGCAAACCCCCTTGACTTTTCTTCTTTTTTTTTTTTTTTAAAGACCATAGTTGTTTTTAATTGGAAATTGGTTAGTATGAAAAAAAATACTGAATGCATTTTTGCAGTTTTGAATCTCCTTTTATGTAAGATTCATTAAAAAGTAGGGTATATTTGTAAACAATTGCATTTCCAAGGGGCATTAGCCTAGTTTCTAAAGAGGAATTTAACATTTCCAGCTGGTAAGATTAGCATGCGTGTAGCTTTACACCTTCTTAGAGGCTGCAATTTCTCTTCAAGCTTTTGTTTGAAAACAGCATTTAACCTTCGGCTTTGTGCGGTGTCTTTGAGAATTGCAAGGCAGCTACTTACCAAAATGATCAACTTTCGTTAGAAAAAGAGATGTAAGAAGATTGGAAAACCAACCAACCAACAAAACAAACCAAAAACCCCAAACCAAACCGTAACAGAACACAAACAAAATAATCCAACCCAACAGATTAGGAAGCGTCTGAACGGCTGGCACAGTAGCAATTCTCCAGCCACTTTCCTGCCTAATTCTAGCTTAGTGTAATTAAGCAGGTGTGCAGGGGCTGGTGGTTCACTGCATTTCAGTTGCACCCAAAGGTTTCGATCACAAGCCAGGATGTTATTACACATTGTGTTAGGTGAACGTAGAAATGGTTTCCAAACACTGAGCTTTATAAAGAATACAAAAGTGGTGTCAATGTAATATTACTCTTCCATGAAAGTATTTATTGTATTTCTTGCAGATATATGCTATATAAATAGTTGGAATATCTACTGCTTTTCCATTCATGCTAGATATATGGTCAAATACTGAAGTGCAAACAATTCATGCTTTCTATCATGTGTATAGATATACGCTGCTCACTTAGTTTGTGAAAAATACCTGGACGGAACCACTCCACACTATGTCTCATTGACAGGGGAGACGTTTTAGGGTGCAAACTGGTACTGTCCTGGGAGCAGCAGATCCCAGCAGTGTCTAACTTTAGTGTTACTCAAAACATTTTTTTTCTAGAAGTATCATATGTGTGTCAGAAAATCAACTGCTTATAATGACTTTACAGATAGAGAGACATTTTCATGTTTGTACTGGTGTGTTCAGCTCTACTTTTTCAGAGGAAGAACCATTTTGTGATTACACAAAGAAACTCCTCTGCATATCAGCTTGTAGAATATTTGGACTTAAAAGGATGATTGACTTGCTCTGTGTTGCAGAGGGAGGGTCTGACTGATCCTGGAATATTTGAGACCAGTGACTGTTTCTTCTTAGAATTTCTCTGAATCTGTTGGCTGTTTCACTATCATCCTTCATGTCTCAAATATTTGCAAATTGTTTTTGTAAAATTCCAGCTTTTTTTTTTTTTTTTTTTTTTTTTTGGTATGTGTATTCTGATTCTGCAAAGAATGTTGAAACAAAAAGATGTTCCTTTCTGAAGAAATTTAGATTATAGATATTAGAGATAATATAGCCAGTTGCTGTGGATGGGTCCTGGTGGACAGCAGGATGACCATGAGCCAGCACTGTGCCCTTGTGGCCAAGAAGGCCAGTGGCATCCTGGGGTGTATTAGAAGGGGGGTGGTTAGTAGGTCGAGAGAGGTTCTCCTTCCCCTCTACTCTGCCCTGGTGAGACCACACCTGGAATATTGTGTCCAGTTCTGGGCCCCTCCGTTCAAGGAGGACAGGGAACTGCTGGAGATAGTCCAGCGCAGGGCAACGAAGATGATCAAGGGAGTGGAACATCTCCCTTATGAGGAAAGGCTGAGGGAGCTGGGTCTCTTGAGCTTGGAGAAGAGGAGACTGAGGGGCAACCTCATTAATGTTTACAAATATGTAAAGGGTGAGGGTCACGAGGACGGAGCCAGGCTTTTCTTGGTGACAACCAATGATAGGACAAGGGATAATGGGTGCAAACTGGAACACAGGAGGTTCCACTTAAATATGAAAAGAAACTTCTTTACTTTGGGGGTGACAGAGCCCTGGAACAGGCTGCCCAGGGACGTTGTGGGGTCTCCTTCTCTGGAGATGTTCAAAACCCGCCTGGACGCCTTCCTGTGTAACCTCATCTAGGTGTTCTTGCTCTGGCAGGGGGATTGGACTAGATGATCTTTTGAGATGCCTTCCAATCCCTGACATTCTGTGATTCTGTGACCAGATCAAAAAATCCCAAACCAAACAAAAACCAACTAGCCAACCAAACAAAAAAAACCAAAACAAAACCAAAAACCAAAACCCAAAACCAAGCATGCCTTTGCTGCTTCCTCTTCACACAGGTATCGCTAGAGAGATTATATTAGTTTCTGCATGTATTTGGTACACTGCTTCCATAATTAGAGCTGTCTTTTTATATAGCATGTGAATTTTAACAATATTCTGTAAGCAGTCAGCTCATGTAGCAGAAGACAGATTGGAATATTGTCTTTGAGTAAATTCCTTTTGCTCTAAATGGAGACTTTGCCATCTTGTAACCCTGAATTCAAGAGTCCTTTGAGTCTCAGTTCTAGTAGCTACAGTGTTCTTGAACTTCCTCTGTTCTTTGTTTTGAGATTCAGCTACTACGTTAAGACGTAAGATAATAGTTGAAAAATCTGTTTTCTGTGTCATATTGAACTAGACAGAGTTTTGTCAGCTTTTGCTGAAAATTGTGAAGCGCCGTGAGACTTGTAATGTGACAGACTCCGTTTGTGTTTTACTATATTAAAGAAGCGTTGTTAAAAAAAAAAAAAGTAAAAATCATGGTTTTGTTTCAGATCTGTTTGAATGCTTTTTTAGCAGAAAGCAGACTAGAATTTTCTCAAGTTTATTTTCTGAATTTAGAAGTCATAATTCATAAGCATTCAGCGCTGTCAAAAAACATGCGTGTTTTAGGAAGAATGAATGATATTGAATGTGCCTCTGTCTCCAATAGGTACTGTAGAAATATGTTGTAGTTGTGGGAGTCTACATGATAATAGAAAAAAAAGAAGTGGATTATGAGTTTTGGTACGGAGATACGAGATAATAGTGAGATCTGTTAACTGAGAGAGCAGCATATTAGAATAGAAAACTAAGCTCAGTTTTGGGAATAAAGACTAGGAAATCATCTCGGTGTTCGTTTTTTCTACCGTGTTTCTGTTGTTTAATAAGGTGTTTAGTTTTGGACTGAATTATATTTAATTTCCGTCAGCAGTATTTTTAGTATTTTATCAGAGGGTACAATTTAACATAAATGTACTGTATATGTATACTTCACTGTATGCGTGACAAAGCTGTAATATATCAAGTTTCTATATTCATTTCTGCATTATGCAGAAACAATTTGTCATAGCTTATAATCATTCACTAACCTCAGAAAACTGAAAAAAGCCCAAAGCAGACTGACAGCTGTCAACTTTTACTTTCAGCTTTCTCAAAGAGATTTTTTTTTTTTTTGAAAACCAGACCTTTAACTGTTGTAAATTTTATCGAGTTTAAAATAACTCTGCAAAATTAATCATCTTCAGACTTTTAAAGCTTTAGACTAGAAATCCATACAATATTTTTCCATTAACATTGTATCAAAGTGCATTGCTTGTAGGACAAGGATTCTATTCAAACCAAAAAGACAGTTTCTGTAATTTGCTAATTCATTCATAGAAGGATAATTCTACTGGAGTTGAATTTTTTATTTGGAATTCTTTTTGAAAAGGGAGTTAAGCTTTTGGCAAAACAAAAAATAAACATTATTTAAAAAAATAAAATCCAATGTTTAATTTGGAGCACTTAAAAATATTTAATTCTGGCACACTTTAAAATACAGAAAATTTCAAATTCATTGCTGAAAGGAAACAGTTTCAAGCTTTGTTTTAAAGATAATTGTAATAATGAGAATGTCAATTAAAATAATAGTGAATTTCATAACTTAACCTGAACACTTGAAATAATAGGAGAGAAAATTAAACTATGACATATGTTCTATAGTATTAGTAACACGTAGATTATATGCTCTGTCTTGATGCATTTTAAAATTAGAGTAAGAGTGTACCAGATTGCTTACAAAAAACATCCCGTAATTAAGACTCTTCCTGAGGCCCTACTGGGAAACTGGACCCAAATATTAGTGTAGCCTTAGCATCTAACTAATTTCTTATATTGCTTGGACCCTTACTTCTACTATCAGTGTAACCCTTACATAAAAGCAAATGCTGGAGAATCACAGTTGTTGGATTTTGTCATTTTGTCTGATTGGTGGGGAAGATCTATCAAGCACAAGGAACGCAACCGGGTGTTGTGCAGCCACATGAAGCCGTGGATGCTGAGAATGGCGAAAATGTTTTTTTCTAGCTGAGATGAACCACTGTGGTAGGAGGAGCAGGAGTACAAGTAGATGTGTACAAGCTTATTTCTTTGTTTATTAAAATTGTGCCCAGTTGTACTGCAGTACTTAGGGAGGTCATGCCTCGCTTGCATTTTAGATTTTAGTTTTAAATGGTTTTCAGATCAGTTGCTAAAATTTCAATTGAATTCGCTCTTGCAAAGTAGTCTGTACCACAGCTCCCTGAAATCTATTTTAATATTCAAACCTTTTAGACATTGTCAGTTTAAGCCTGTTATCAGGAATGTGTTTTATATATGCAGTTTTTACATGAGTACAAATAGGATTCCATGTGTTTGTGCAAAGACATTAGTCTTGCATTTTTTAAGAGACTCAGGAGAATTTTTCTGTCCTAATTTTTACAGTATCAGTGGCTAAGCAGTATATTCAGAAATCTGTATATCTGCAATCTAGCTTACCCCTCTCTGATGTGCACTTATGTCTGACTATCTAGAAACTGGCGGTTCCTTTGTGTCTTCAAATACCTGAGAATTTTCCCCTGGGTATTTGATTTAAATCTTTCTGGCCTGAGGCTTTCCCACTTTTCCCATTCTGTTAGCTTTCCAGAAAGCAGATGACTGAGATCAGTATGAGTTTTTCACTTGCCTCCTTGGCCTAAGCACAACTGCAGAAATGCCAGTAGGTAAGTAGGTGGGTTGGCACACAAACATATATTTTGAAGATGTTTTGCAGTCCATGTGAGCTAGGAATATTTTGCTCTAATATCAAAGAGTTATACAGTTTATCCATGAATATATACTTTATTTCTTTTTTCTACCCCCCTCACTCCTGCTTTTTTTCACCCCCATGGCTTCGGTTGGAGTTTAAAGTTCGTGTGAGAACTCAAAATTTAGTCTTCAGTTGTCTGGATATCTATTGTAATGTTAGATTAACTGAGGAGACGTGGTTGTTTTGTATGAAGCTGCTGTACAGTCTTGTTCTCTTTGCACAGATATCTCTTGAGAGCCAGGTAGGTGTTTATAAAGTGGTGTTTTCTTCGCTTTTTTGTTTGTTTCTAATAGAGGTCTTATTTGGTGTGAAAAGTCAAAATTCATTCGACAAAATGAGTTGTTGTCTTCCTGTTCTCAAAACAGAGAACCTTCATCAATGTGCAAATCCTACCAGGAGGTTCTGTTGCATGAAGAAAAGGAGGAATGAATCCTTTGTGAGGAAAAAATTGTCAATAAAAATGGAATACACCAAAGCATGGAAACAAACATTACAAAACTATGCATGCACTAAGAAATAGAAAGGAAGAGAGTTGTACAATAGTAGTTTGAAAATTTGGCTTCAACCATGAACAACCAGAAAATGTGTTTAGTACTGAAAGCTTATATTGTGCTGCCATATTACATACAGTTACCTGCTCCTCGAAGAATCAGATATATTCCATCAACTGGTATCAGTGGGATGGGGTGGTGAGTTTCATTCTTTGTAGCACTTACTTTCTTATGTTTGATGTGCTAAACTCCTGTGGTTAAGTAACTTTGTACTGTGTTTTTTGTACCTTGAACATTAAATACATTTAAAACGCCTTTTCAAAGGTACTGCTAGTGAGAAGGCTATTTGCAGAGGATGTGGGAATTGTATTTAAAACCTCAGAGTTGGCAAACTTGTGTGTCAAATTTGAAGTAATATAATGTATTGAAAAGTCAGAATTTTTAGCTCATCTTGGCATCACACTAACATAGTTGAGAAGCAAGGCAAGAAGGAGGCTTGTCCGTATTATCCCGTGTGAATGTAGCCAAGGATTGTAATGGAAACAGTTGTATGTTTGTAGTTTTTTAATTATACATTCTAAATGTGCAAATGGCAATCATATCTGAATTATTTACATCACATTTCTTTCAGCTTTCCCACTTTTTTCCTGTATGTGCAACAAAATTAGTAATTAAAGCACACTTATTTTCTGCTTTGCTAGATCAAAGCCTATGAATACCAAAAGCAAAATTTGACTTTGCATCCTCAAGGCTGATAGAGAATAAGCATTTAAGACCGGAGGAAATGGCAGGAAGATGTGCCTGGGGAGGTTGAAGTTGGACATTAGGGAAAGGTTCTTTACCCAGAGGGTGGTGGAGCACTGGAACAGGCTCCCCAGGGAGGTGTCACAGCCCCAAGCCTGACAGTGTTCAAGAAGTGACTGGACAATGCCCTCAGATACATGGTGTGAACTGTGGGGTTGTTATATGCAGGGGACAGGGGCTGGACTGGATGATCCTTGTGGGTTCGTTCCAACTCAGGACATTCTATCATTCTGTGATTCTATGATTTCATTAAGTCTTTCTCAGTGGTAGAAGGCGTCAGGGCCCTGAGCTCATTGCCCTCTCTTGGGGTCTGGCAGCCTGGGCTCAGTGCCAGTTTCGATAATGCAGATGTCCAGTCTCGAGAAGTGTTAGTGACTCCAGAAGCCCTTCTCAGATGTGGGAGGAAGGTGAAGTTCGTTGGTTGGTTCTCAAAGAGTCTTTCTGGGCATCTTCTGTTATCATTAATGCCCACCCCTTTCAGTGACAGCACTGGCCTGAGATCAACACGAACCAGCTTCTCAGAGTGTAGAAGACTTTTGGGGGGATGATAAAGAATTAAGGGGCCCAGATCACTTAAACCAGATCAAGAAAAGGTTTTGGCATTTTAATCAGCAGGAGTTACTTGTCCTGTGTATTGAGTTTCAGTTTCTCTGGTATTGAAGAAACATTTTTAAAGATTTTGAGGCATGAAGGGAATTCAGAAATGGGTAGCATATAGTAACAGATGAACAATATATAGGTCCTTGCTCAGGTAGAGGGTTGGGCAATGAGATCAGAAAGTATTCTTGTGACACTGATGTTATTTTAGATTTTATAATATCATTAATAGGTGATTCTTGTGCCAGCACCTGTGAAAACCAGCAAGTTCTTTGAATGGCAAAACCCCTGTCAAACAGCTCAATTATTTAAAACAAATCTTTATAATCTCTTTTCCCAATATCTTCAGTTTGACATGGAAAACTAACCTTTCTAAACATAGCATTAATTATCAGTTTCAGGTTTTAATTCTCAAATATCCCAAACCCAAAGGCAGAACTCTACATGTGTTTGCCCTAAAAAGAAACAGAACAACAGATTCTTAAGCTCTAAAAATCTCTACCTTATTTTTGTGTTTTGTACCCCTATAGGTTAATATAGCCGAACTGGTTTACCTCCTGATGTTCTGTGAACTGAATTTCTTTTGAGGCATTGCTTTGTGATATATGCCATATATTAGCTCAGAGTAGATTTTTATATGCAAACTATCACTCTCAGAAGCACAGTCTGTTGACACCACTTTAAGTACAGTTGCTCTGACAGCAATATATCTGCATGGGAAGAATCCGCTAAACAATAAAATAATGTAAATTAGACTATAGGAAGATTATTCATAAGCAAATGCCTAGATATAAGCTTAGCATCTCCTATGTGGCTCAGGGATTTTGTTCAAGTGTGACAAACAATCCTGGCAGAGATCACAAGAGAAATTATCATCAAAGCCTAAACATAAACTAGAAGAAATGAAGTATTTTCTGCTGATCAATTAACGATGTACTTTGCTACCAGCCTGCAGTCATAAACCAAATAGGAAATCGCATTAGGCTGCTTTTATAATCAAGAATAGAAATGGCACTTATGACCAAAAAGAGAAAACTCGTTGCATTTATCTCTGTATTGTTTTTTAATTGTTGTTTGTTTTTTTCATGGTTGTTATTTCTCATAATTCATATTCAGATTAGTTACCTAATTTTAGATGGGGAACCAAGTGTATAATAAATGCAGGAATTCCATGTGGTTTAAATATCCCTATCTAATTATCCTGTGCTTTTGTTATCCATCTCAGATGTTAACACTCTAATGGCAAAAAGAGTTTTTAGTAATTAAATTGTTAGTGGAATTATTGTAGAGCACATTGACACACCAAACACAATTATAACTATGAATAGTCTGTAAAAACTCTTAGGAATGAGATTAAAAAGTAGAAGAGTAACAATCTAAAACTATACTTTTCTGTTCTTGCTCTCTAGTTGGAACTTATTCTTGTCTCCTGCCTTGTTTGCCATTATATAGGACATTGAGCGTTTCTGAATTTTGTCAGCTTTTCCTGGTTACTGAAGAACAATACAGCACTGGTGGAAATCACATAGCAGAGCACAGAAGACACTTTACTGTTTGTTCCTGTAAACTGACACTGCAATAGTGGTATATGCAGGTAGTAAATAACAGTTGCTTTCACAAGATTTCTTTTTCCTTTCCTGGAAGATATTTCATTGAAAGAAAGCTTTTGGAAGCTATACTATTGAAAGGACAGCCATGGTGTCCTTTCATGTTAGGATGGTAGGGTTGGTACAACTTTTTGAAGGAGTTAATGTGGAGTCATACCCTGTTATAAATTGATGTGTTGATTTCCATAGCAGCACGGAAGGATGAACAGTGGACAACACCGTTCCTTCTCATCTTCAGAATGAATATAGTGAGTCACGTGTCAGTTTTTCAAGTAGGAGCTGTAAGGAAAGAAAAAATAATTGTTTGAGTGTCTTTAGGCCAATGTAATTGGAAAGGTTTTTGGTGTGTGTTTGTTTGGTTTTGTTTGTTTTGTTGTGTTTTTTTTTTTTTTTCCTGTCTTGCTAAGTTGCAAGTTGACTTTTCTGCCTTCCCTGCAGATAAAAACAAGGAAAGAAAGGGAGAAAAAGGGTAAACTGTAAGTGTCTGTGTTTCAAAAAGTGATACAATGGCACTTCCCCATCTGCTGCCACTCCTTTGCCTTGTAAAAGTTCTACAGGTGAAACTGGATGTTGTCTGGAAGTGCAGTCTCCCTGCTGGCATTTCTTTCTCCATGCCTCCCCCCATCCTGCCCCTGCCTCCCCCCATGCTTCTTCCTCACACACCTTCTTCTCTGAGGGCTGTTGCCTCCGGGTGTCCCTTGTCCCTGACTTCCCCTTCCTTGCTCTGACCTCAGTCACTGTGCCACCCATGTCACTGATGGGTAGCCCAAGTCAGAGATCCCAGCTTAACTGGCACGTTGCATGGTGTCAGAACTGGTTAGGAGAGGTTACTACACAGCTTTGTGCTGTATTTTGCTAAGGTGAGAACTGATGGTGCAAATCACGTGAGGTCCAAAAACTTGGTGGAAGTTTGTGGCCCAGAGCAGATGCTCTGGGATGCTTTGCCGATGCAGGGAAGGGGAGAAAATGAAGACGCTTGGCCAAGTGGCATGTTGTGGTGCACTTTCAGGTTAGAATAATGGTTTGATTTTTTGGATAGGAAGGAATTTTCCTCTGAGTCATGTTGACAGGAACGAGTGCGGTTCTTTTTCCTTTTGTTACAGCACAGAGCCTTGTTCATAGCAAGGGTAACTGGGCATGTTTCACTTAATAACATTCCTGAAAGGACACTGCAACACCTTTGTTTTTTATTCCCCCTGCCTTCTTGTTCTCCCTCTCCCCCTATCTCTTTCTTACACTTTCTTCTTTTCAGTAAGCTGTTGCTTTTGAAGTTCGTGGTCTGTCAAGGGAAGTGTCTGACGCTTGTTCTAAATATTTTGAGGAACATTCAGGAAAAATTTAGAAGAAATTAGAGCTTTTTGGCTTTTGACATTCAGAGGACTGGCATTAGTTTTGATGTGCCACTACCTGGAATTAAATTTCTGTTAAACTGCACCAGTTTTGTGGTTTGTCCTCTGAGGTGACTAATTTTTCCATGACCTACAATGCTCTGTAATGGGAGCAGAGGTCCTTAACATTGTATTTTGCATGTGAGTCTGTTCACCACACAAAATGTAGTTGTTACAGCATTAACTTCCTTTATAGATTTAGTCCTTGAATTGACTTTTGTTTTCTGAAGTGCATGTCTAAACTAAAATCAGAGAGAAGATGCTGCATTACTTACTGGAAATTGAAGACCTTTGATTTTGAGGATTTTGTGTTTCAAAAAGCAATGCAAGGATTACATTTTTGCACCCCCCCCCTTTTTTCACTTTCAAAAATCTGGTGGTAAGGTAGGAGTTGCTTGTGAGCATGTAGGAAATGTGCTCTAGCATACACCAAGTCATCAATCTGTCATAAATTCTAAAATAACAATGACTGTTATAGTTGACCATAATATTCACTCTGTGTTTATTAAAACTTTTTTAGTTTTGTATTTCCTAATTGTTCATCACTAATGAGGTTCCCACATCTTGTAGGGGTCACTTCCGTGTCTGTATCAGCAGATATTCAAATGTAGTTTGATCGTGCTTGTCAGTGGGCTTTGAAATCTAATTAGGCAATTATAGCTTAAATTTCACAGCTCAAAATAAATGGAGCTCCATCTTTTCTGTGAGCTATTTTCTAACAATGAAACCTGCTGAGTGCAGACTGGCTACAAGAGGCAACACACAGATTTTCTTCATCAAGAATATAAGTGATGCTGAAGTATGCTGTTACACTCTGAATAATTTTACAGGCTACATTTTGAAAAAAATGGCATTTAACACTTAAATGTCCTGTATATGTGCAGTTCATGTGGAAGCCACCTATTTTGTGCATACTGCCATTTATACTTGCAGGTGAATCATTGTTTGTCATGAACAATGCACCTACAAGTTTAAAAGGGTGTTTCAGACACTCTAGTTAAATCTTCAGAGAGATTCTCTTAAGACATTAACTGCTTTAAATGAAACCATCTGTCTTTCAGAAGTATGAAATAGTTGATTTTCATGTCTTGATCTATAAGTACGCAGAAACTTTTAGCTCTGACAATACTTCTTAGTGTTTTTTTTAAAGCTTACATAGGTGCCAGGATAGACACTGGTGTTTTGGCAAATGAAGAGTCTTTTAGGGTATATTAGCAATTGTGTGTGTGTTTATTGCACATATAAAAGCACTGTTGAAGCTTTGCTGGTTGCTGACTGTATGGTCACAGACAAGCTTCACTTACTATGAGCCTAAAAATTCTTGCTCATGTTTTCATAGAAACATAGGATCATTTTGGTGGGAAGAGACCCTTAAGATAAGCAAGTCCAACAATTAACCTAACTCTGGCACTAAACCATGTCCCTAAGAACCTCATCTATGTGGGTTTTTTTAAACACCTCCAGGGACGGTGACTCTACCCAGGCAGCCTGTTCCAATGCTTCACAACCCCTTCAGTGAGGAAATGTTTCCTAATATCCAATCTAAACCTCCCCTGATGCAACATGAGGCTGTTTGCCTTTGTCCTACCATTTGCTACCTGGGAGAAGAGACCAACACCCTCCATGTTACAACCTCCTTTCAGGTAGTTGTAAAGAATGATAGGGTCAGCAGTGGGACACACTGGTATAGGGGTTGCAAACCATCCAAGCTGTGCCTGGGTGCCAGCTGCAGTTCCGTGTGGTAGCACAAAGCTGGGCATGCTCTCCTGTTGAGATAGGCTTTGATACTTCCAAGCTGTTAATCGGAGTAGCCATTGCAATTAAATGTTTTTTCAAATTGAAATTTCCCCTCACCCTTATGAATCTAACGTGATTTCAAGGTGCACAATGTTACCTTCAAAATGGAAGTTGGGGAATAACTCATTTAAGTTTAGACCAGAGTTGTTTTGGCCCTGGAAAAAATATATACATCTTCAGATATTTTTCAAGATCATGTTGTGCAAATTTTGAAGTGGAATATTTAACACAGCCAGCTTTAAAGTGTCATTTTCTTCATATTTTTGTGATATATTTATAAAATTGTTCTTCACTTGTTACTTTGCTGGTGGGTACCACTGAAATTGACCCAAACCCATTTGGTGCAGTTTTTTTGCTGTTTCTAACCACACTAGTCTCTCTGTTCTCATGATAGTTCCTTTTAGATTCAGCTGAATGCATTGCAAAAGCATATTTATTTCTAAAAAAAAGAGTACATAGAGGAACAGATATGATCTAATTCAATGTTTCAGTATCCTGTAAATCTCTGTCAGTCTGAATAACTGCATTATCTGAAAGTAAAGTTGTGTTTCCTTGTATTGCTTCTTACTTAAGGTGTTCTATGGGTTTTATTTATAGAAAAGTGGCGTAGCCTTTCTCATTCTGCTTAAGTGCTCTGGCCGCATGAGCGAACTATTCTTTGTCAGTGTAATAGCTTTTAAGGAAAAACTCTTCACTTCTTTTGACCACCTTTTTCCCATCCTTACTTTCTTTGCTTTTTGTTTTCTACAGTATGTCAAGCTCTCCTTAAAGTACCTGAAGTGCCAAAGAAGCTCTGCCTCTTGATTCCTTTTAGAGTATGTTGGCCTAGTCTGAGAAATGACATTTTATCCCAAGTCTCTGACTGTTGGCTGTATTGAAGTATTGTGTCATGTTGGACATAGACGTGTAGATGACTGATTGGGAGCTAATGTTTCTTCAGCCTTCAGCAAAATCACCAAATAACAGAGAGAAACCTACAGATGGTGCTTTAAATTAGTATTGATATGATACTGAAAAAAAAATCTGGAGCACTGAGATTATTTTTGAACCTCCTCATTATCACCTAAACTCTGCACAGATCTCTATACAGATGATCTAAAGGTGAGATTTAGCAAATATCCATCCCAGTAGAATGCTTTGATTTTTCAATGTTTAAAGCCAGTGTTTGGATTAACCCTTCTTACAGCCTGCGTTCAACATGTATGTGTTACTTCAGTTATTATGATAGAGTAAGTCAAGTATTGTGGTGATAGCATTTCTTAAGCTTCTTAAAAATGAGTGAGATGATGTTTACTAACTAGGATTTCTCCTGCTTAGCCTTAAGCCCACAGTGCATTGTAATCAAAGATACAGTTTCTTTTTTTGTATGGTAAACTAAACAATTGTCTGATTTTCCCCCTTCCTAAGAAAATTCAGAAACACTTTTTTTTAAGTAGCTTTCCATATGATATTGAAATTTTTATTCCTTCTGAAATTGCTGCTGTGGAGATAAATTCTTAGCATATCTTATCTTTCTATGTTTGAAAGAACTTAATGTATGGATATGGAAAGGAAGAAAGAAGTCCTGAGGTTTTGTGAGGGACTCTTTCAGTAACTTTTAAATCCCTTTTCAAAATAAGGTCATAATACGGTAGCAGTAAATTAAGAAAATGCCTATTCTTTATGAGACAGTATGTTTCATCATATTTACATTTGAAGAATGTTTGCTGCATTAATATATTGTTGAAAGTAAAATTAGATCTTTCTTACATGGATTTCCAGTCCTCTGGTCTAAACTTCGTCTCCTGACTCCTCCCTCTTTATAGCCCAACCTTAACTGCTTGCTTTCTCACTTTTTCCCGTCTTTAGACATTTTTCGATATGTGTGTAAGTGTTCCTCAAGATTTCGGTGTATTAAATAAGACAAAACAAAATACTGCCTCCCTCCATTATATCAATGGTCAAGTACCATCCTGTTTTACGTCTTCCTTTGCTTGTAATTTGTTCAATAGGTCTATGGCAAATACCATAATGTGAGCTTTTTTCTCCTCTAATACAAAGTCCATCCATGCCATAACTTCTTTTAAGGAATGTCTCTTAACAGTACCAGAACTCTGTCACTGGCGTCCTGTGCCCTGCTTTTTGATATTGTCATTACTCTTTTGCATTTCATTAGAATATGTTTGTATGCAGTATTTTTTATTTTTCCTCCCTTTGCTTTTTTAAAATGTAATTGAATATTCAATAAGTACTTACATTTTATTTACATTTAAAAATGATACCTGGTTTTCCTCCAAAACAAAATGGGTTAGATGCAGTCACAAGTCTGAGAAAATGACCTAAGTAGCATTGGATGGAAATGTTCTGCTGGTGAGAAACCTCTTCAGGGAGTGCATTTTCAATACAGATGAGTCCCCTCTGTCACCTCCCTGACAACAGGGTCAAGCCGAGTGGCAGCAGCTGTTGCTGTGCTGATGGCACTGCCAGAGGAATCGATTGCAGGGAAGAGACAAATCAACTCCGTGAGAGGTCCCTGTACTGCTGAGCCAGTCTGAAGAAGGGTAAGAGGGAGGGATTGTACTGGTCTTTAAAAGTAAAATACCCATACTTGTGTACTAAATGGCATGAAGGCAACTGGTAAAACAGGAGCCACACTTTCAATGTAGTAGCCATAGATTGCCATAGGAACCATAAGTGTATCGTCTCTTCTGTTTTAATTGCCATTCAATTAATAGTGAGTATCAGAAATCACAAATGTATTAATTCAGTGTAACTGTAAATATTGTGACCTTGAAAAATTCCCCCTCCTCCCTTTTATTTCCCCAGTGTTTTTATTTTTGTTAATGTTGACCGTAGGACTGTAAGAGCATATACACAAAATAAATGAGGGAACCACTGCACTCATTTTGCGTACTGCTGCCATCTCCTGGCTGGAACCCACCCCACATGCGGACAGGTTGCTTTTCCTTCTATAGGGACATTGAAAGCTCAGACGTTGCAGGCCCATGTGCTGGAGGAACTAAAGGCTGTACAGTATTTCCATACCATATGTATGTGGGCAATTGATGATCACGGTGGAAGTAAAGGCCCAGACAGTTAAATTACATTGCTTTATGTACAGGCAACACAATTCTATATTTTATTAAATATCCAAATGAAAAGAAAAAAAAAAAAGCCAGATCCTTCCAATTTGTTCACATTGCTGTAGTCCTTTCTTGGAACATAAGCCCTGATCTGACAAAATACTGTCTGCACCCTTTTTCATTTCCACAGTTCACGTTCCCACCAACAGACTTTTTCAATTTATTCTTCAGAGAAGGTCGTCTTTATCAAATATATGTTTCCAGAATAAATATATATAACCTTTTGTATATTTATAACTGGCATGTAGGAGTGTGTTTTTGAACAAAATCCTGTTGAGGCAGATGTCTGGAACTTTCTTTAGTTTTATGTCAAAGACACATGGCTCATATCTCATCTAAATTTGTTCAGTTTATATCAGGCAAGGATCTGGTCAGAAGTGGTTAGTTGCTAGAATTCACTGTGGCATTACTATGGGAAATTTCTGATGGATCTTAGTCATGGTAGCACTATGGTGGTTTAAGGCAGCCAGGTAGATGTTACAAAAACACCCTACAAATTAACTTCCAAACTGTCAATGTTGCTTTAAAAAGAAATTAAGATATATATTATTTAAGGGTTGTACCAGAGAGTGTTTATTTAATATTAAACGGCAGTAATGCTTGTGACAGTAAAAATAGAGCAAATTAGAAGTAAGTTGCAACAGGTTACACAGTAGTCTGTACATCATTGCTGCTCTCTCTTTGCCATTTATCCCTCTTTTGCACAGAATGGCAGAGTTTGGTGTGTCCCAAAAATGCAAAATTTGAACTCGCTGTCCAGTGCCCTAGTATTTAGAGACTCGTTTCAAGCACTGTGCATGGTTATTTGGGTAAGTTCCAGTGCAGGGTGCTCCTAACAGCTGTTATATGTTGAATCAAAACTTCTGAGAAGTGATATGTTCCTGCGATTAAAACCTGCTTTTTTTTAATACTGTGAAGATGTCATCATTTCAAAAAGGAGGAACATGTTCTGGGCTGTGCTTGCAGACAGTCAGCTAAAAAGTCCATTCTTCCTTTGTAAGACTCCTTTCGTTAGCTCAGGTGGTGATTTCATAGTTTTATCAGCTAGCTTGTTATAAGTGTAATATGTGACTCTTATTTGGCAGAAATATCTATGAACATTATTGCTTTGATAGTGATTATTAACATTTTTCTATTACTTCTCAACAGTATTTTAGGTCAAGAGTGCTATGAATTCAATATCTTGCCTGAACAGGAGGACGGTGATTGTGGGTGCTCTCTGTGAGGTGCTGATGTTTATTTTCCCTAGCTGTGGTTATGTGAATAACATTGAAATATGAAGAAAACAACATATTTATTGTTTCAGGATTCAAGTGTTTTATTTTGGTGGCAAGATGGTTTCTATGCTTTCTTGGTAATTCTGTTGACTAGAAAATTGATAGATATTAAGGAACACTGTTTTTTCAGGCCTGTGAAATTGTGGTTATGATTGCCAGATATTGAACTGCATGGTAGCAGTAGTATAAAACCAAGGCATGTTAATAACATTTAGTGCTGTAAACTGAGAACTGAAGCAAAAAATGTTACCTAATGGCTTGCACTGAAATTTTTACAGTGAGATGACAGGTCTAATAGTGTCACTTGAACTGCAGATTATTGCCCTCTGTTATCATAAAGTAAAGGAGTATGGAGGTACATCTTCCCCGTGCTTAACAGCTTGATCTGATTAGTGTTGCATTGGCTTGACTCATTGAGGCTCATTTAGTCTTTCTGCTGTGGTTTTGCCTTCTTATTTCCTATGTGCCATAGTGAATGCACCAGGAGCAGGCTGCTGCCTTGTGAGGCTGGTGTCACCAGTCTCACAAGCGTTGACCTGTGGTTGAGGAACACTGGGGCTGATCAAGAGGTAACACTGGTTACATTTTGTCATCCTTTCAAAAGCAGCTTGAATGGAGCCAGTTCAGAGCAGGTGACCGACTGACGGACCTCTGATCTCCTACGAGCCACCCTGTGGGGAAAAAGGTGCTTCATCCTTCTGCCAAAAGTGCCAGGGGACAGCGAGCTCACCTTCGAGCCCTCCTCAGTCATCCATCCCCCTTCCTAGGCTGGCTGGTTAAGTGGAAATGGCAGCAGTGAGGGATAAGGATGGAAAACAAAACAAGACAACGAAACCCAACCCTCTTTGGAAAACAGAGCACAAGGAAATCTCTGTGCTGGGGAGTGCACTTAAAGATTCTGACGCAGCCTGCTGGAAGCCCTGGGGAAGGGGTCATGCATGCAGAACTCTCCGTGAACATCCCAAAACTGCCCTCTGAACAGGTATCCCTCGCCGTTTCATGGCTGCGTGGCTGCTTCTGCCTTACGGGTCCCTCTGCTGGCCTTAGTGCTCAATTGAGTGTTTTCACATGAAGTCCCAGTTTGTTCTTCAGTGTGTGTCATCATCACCAGTGCGGCAGGTGAGACCACAGCCCAGCTGGCAGCTCCATGGGCTCTGCTCCAGGCTGGTCCCCGGTGGTGCTGCAGAACCTTGTCCTCAAGTTGCACCAGGGGAGGTTTAGATTGGATGTCAGGCATTGGAACAGGCTGCCCAGGGAAGTAGTGGAGTCACCATCCCTGGAGGTGTTTAAGAGGTGTTTAGACGAGGTTTTTAGGGGCATGGGTTAGTGATAGAGTTAGGTTATGGTTGGACTCAATGATCATGAGGGTCTCTTCCAACCGAAATGATTTTATGGTTCTTTGTTTGCCAAATACATATCTATGTGAATGCACAGACAATGTGTGTGGGAGAGAGGGATGGAAATAGTCTTTTTGGGCTAATTAAATTCTGAAGATGAAAAAATGCAGTACACAATCTGTAGTGTTTCTGGTAGCTTTTGGGTGGAGTTTTTTGGTTCTTTTTTTTCGTTACTTCCTTCTGTTCCCGTTTTATATGGATGCTTATTTATTGGCTTTGCATCTCAGTTCAGGAGTTGTAATGCTGTTTGTTCTTTTTTCTGGCAAGTTTATATCTAAAGCTGGTGTCATAAATTCCGGAATATTCAGTTTATGAAATTTTGCTATCCCTTTTTCACCATCAACCTGGATTCCATTCCTCTTTTGTACAGCTGAACAAACAGAAGGCCATATCCATCAAGAACTTAGTCTTGAACCAAGTGAGCTCATGTAAACTATGTCCCTAAACAGTACTGAATTAAAATTGATTTGTGCTTATGAGATAAGAAATCATCTCAGATTTTTTGCTCATCTTCTGGGTTAGTTTATTAGTTGCCTAAATTTAGCTTATATGAGAATAGCCTTAGCAAACTAAATTCTAGACAAGAAACTCTTGCCAGAAATAGTGTTGCATTTTTTCCTTTCTTTTTTTTAATCTTTCTATAAATCTAGGGTGCTGCAAATGCATTTTAGTTGCCAAACTGTGATGATTAAAGCCCACTCATGCCTGAAGCTAGCTTGAGATTTTCAGGTTATCAGATATCCTTGTGCTTTTCATTATGCTAAGCCAGATTTTTGTATTGAGTCTTTGCCTTCAATCTAATGTAAAGGAAATTATGTAGAGGGAAAGAAGAAAAGTAGAAAGTTGCCTATGACGTTAAGGTGATTTTGACTGAGGAAAGTAGGTTTTAGTGATGTAATTAAAGGACATATTTTACATATACTGTTTATTTAGCTAATAAAATAGGAAAAACACAGCCTTGTGTTTAAATCCAAAAATTGCATTTGCGTTGGCAAGAATGCTGCAGTCCAGTAGGATCTCAGATGAGTGATTTTGCCTCTTCACACCAATTTTCTTGGGATTCTGCATCACGCTCAGGTTTGTGCTCTCCTCCTTTGTTCTGCTTGCAGAGAGGATCTGGTCCCTTCCTATGAGATGTGCAGTGACTGCTGCTGCTCTAAGCCAAGCTTCTGTGCAAGAGAGCTTTGGTAGGCCTGGAATACAGTGTAGATTCCGAAACTTCAAAGCAGAATTAAATCCCATGAACAAAAGAAACCTGGGTATATTTTATTCCAGTCTAGTTTCACAGCTGTATTTTCTTAAGAAAGCTAAATTGTCATTGGTTAGTAAGAGCTATGGTTTTGAAATTCAGTGATTTGGTTTTGAAATTAATTATAGTAATGTTACACTCACCTTGGTGGTACTTTCTGCAGTTTATGCACTTTTGTTTATGTAATTGTATAGCATATTCAATCTCTAATTTTTACAGCATCATTATGTAAAAATAATAAATATTTCTTTCTTAATAGAGAGTTTTATCAGTTTGAAAAGAAGCTAGATTTAAACTTTTAAAGCAGCCTGTTAGCTTTATTTCTAATTCTTAAATAATTTTATTCTGTTACTTAATATAATTATTAGATATTTTCTATTACTTATATTGCTGTAAATATTTTGGTTATATGAGAAACACACTTTAATCAAAACATATTATGTGTTTTTTTACACACGAACAGAGTTGATTATTCCAATTAATAGATTATTTTGCTTTGTGTTCCTGGCTAGATTGCCAGAATCTCTTAGTATCTGAGGTTGTTTAAAATTTCTTAGATGTCATAAATGGATTCTACACTTAGGTAGGGCGCTACACCATACCACTACAGTACACATAACAGAAGAAATAACAGAATATTTTTTGTGTGTGCATACACTCAATTTTTGTGTGGTTTCTTGAAACAGCAAAAAACGCTAAGCTTCTGCCATCCCTGTCCCCCCAGTCTCCCACCCCAATTAGGTATTTTTCTAGATGTGTGGTTTATAAGATACCACTTTGCAGGATCTATTGTAAAATTAGAGTTCATAGAAAAAAGGTTATTTCAGTACGATGTGTTTGTTCTATACTCTCCCCCAATAAGATTAAGTATTTATTCTTAAAAATATATCTCTAGCGAGATAAGCTATTTAAGAAACTATTGCCATTTTTAAGCTCTGGTAAATAATAATAGTTCCAGTAACAGATCTATCTGCTTAATATTATTCTGTAGATTAAAAAAAAAATTATTATACAACCATGTCTATATATTTGGTATTTGTAAGTTTCTGGTAACGAATACATAACTGGTTTTGTAGTGTTTTGCATATAGACTGAAACCTGTAAAATTGGGATCTGAGCCTGAATTTAAATGCAGTGTTAAGTGTGTTGTAGAAGCTTTTGCAAGCAAAAATTCATTCATCTCTGTCCTCATATTATGAAATAAGATCAAAAGCTCATGTGCTTTCTTAATCAGACTTATGGTTTGGACTTCTTTTGTTATCCCATAAATATCTTTTGAGGGGTTTCTTACTGTAGTTCTTACTGTATAGTCCACATATACGGTCTACTATATTTTTTAAAATTTCCTCATTTCACACTTCTTAAAGTCTCTTCCACTTCTTAAGGCCTGAAAAGAAAAATATATATATATATATATATATATCTTTATGAGGATAGCCAGTTTGAATTTCATTTCTACTTAAAACAGTAAGAGCGAAACCCTGCCAACAGTGGTTAGCTGAGCGTGGTTGATTGCCATAAACTGCAAAGGTTTCCCAGCAATGAAGGTCAAAGGACACGTGCACAGCTATTTATTTGCTTTTAAAACAGAAGGAATATGATTTATGTAGGATATTAGCTAATGTCATAGTGTTGAGCTTTGCAGGTGCGGCCATGGGAGCCTGACCCCCCGCTAATCCCCCCAGGAGCAGCGGACACGTATGCGATGGCTTTGTTGTTGCTGGGCTGCTTCTGGGCTTGCCTTGTGCTGTGGTTGGAGAGGAGAGCCCTGGACAGGTTTCCAGACTTCAAATTAGATCCAAATTAAGCAAGTTATGGTTGTTTGGGCAACACATTTGTATGGAATTGCCCATAGTCGGAGTTGTTTGTATTATTGCATGTGTTAGTTTGCTTGGGTTTGCTTAGTTCTGGTTTAAACTTGCGCTGGATTTACTTCCCAGCTTCCTGCCTGTCAGCAAAGGGTGCTGAGTACCCGAAGCTGGAGTGATCCACCCTGCAAGGGATTCATACAAACAGGACAGTCTTGATCCACAAACACCCTTCAGGGAAATGACATTTCCAAGACCTGGCTGTAGTTGTTAAAAGTGACCTAATAACACAGCTTCAGAGTTTCTTTAATTGTCCTGCCTGCATTCCCTATGAGGCAAAATATTGGTGACCTGCTTTATCTGCAGCCTCATAAAGGCAATGGGAAAAGGCACATTGATTTTTAGGCCTTGTTACCTTGTTTTGTGTAAGTGTAGAGAGCAGAAGTGTTTCATAACATTACAGTCCTTTTGCTTCTCTTTTTTGCTAGTTTTTCTTAAGTTACTGTTTGGCTTAATTTGAAGTAGCCAGCTTATTCCTTGTGTGCTAGCAGTGCTTAAGCTCCAGCTGAGGTCTAACCAGATAACAATCTTTAGGATTTACAGGGTGTTTCAAAAAGATGGAGCAAATTTCTAAGATACAGTGTTTTCAAATTGGATGTTTATGAAACACTCTGTACAAAAAATTAATCCATTCTTTTGCTTGATGTTGTTTGGTATTTTGAAACTACAAATATAGGCTGTAATTTAAAAATAAGTAATGATGGTTTCATAATATTAAGAATGATAGAACAAAACCTGAAAGTGATGAAATGCATAAATATGATAGATGATTGTACTTGAAGAAGAGATAATTAGTGATGGTTCACATCAGAGTTTGGCTGTGAAATTATTCACTATAAAGATGTGAACATAATTGCTTTGGTTTCAAATATTTTCTCACAAACAGTTAGGACATTGTGGTGATTTAGAAACAAATGCATGTGGAATTTTTGCCCTTAGGCTAAGGAAAAGAAGGGCTTGTTATATCTATTGCTTTTCCACAGAGGGGGAAAAGAAAAAGGCCTCTCTTTATCAAAATTGTAAAATGTGTTCTTGGCATGTCTAGTTATATCAGACTCATCTAGTTCTTCTCCCTTACCAGGATGTTTATAGGGGATGTTAAAAAAGTACGTTTTTGTGAAGGGGCAGGTGGAAACCCCTAGATGGAGCCAGCAGTCTTCCTACGGCGGCCATGGCAAACCTCTACATGATGTTGAAACCGTTTCCTAGCATACGTTACTCATTCTCCTTCTGATGCTGTATTTATTCCTGCTTTTTCAGTTTGATGTTTAAACATACTGTCATCCGTGCTACTCAAAAATGTATTTCACTGTTGACACGTCGAACTTTACAGCTCTTGGCCATGATGTTTCCAGCAGTGGGATGGGTGGGTGATGGAGGGAGGGCTGTCGGTGTGTCCCCCTGGGCTGGCACAGCAACTGGGGAGGGTGCGTGTGCCCCTGTGTGCGGTTTTTGACCATACTTAGGGGGGAAGGAGGAGATGGTCCCCTCCCTGTCACAAATCCCATCTGATTCAGTTTTATAATACAGCATTAACAATTTCCTTGATGCCTTACTTATCGAAAACGTAAGTATATTACAATTGGTGAACATTTATATTTGCTGTTTAGCCTAGCAAGTAAGGAGAAATCATACTTTTTTTTGCCTTTTTTCCTCTCTAAGTAGAAGCGGAGGGTGAGGAAAGCAATTTCATCCTTCCGCTTCTCTCCACCCTTCTTCTTTTAGTGTTAGCACCCCAATCCTCATCACCTGTTAATACACCCTTCACTTTGTAAGCGTCAACCTTTTATCCCACGAGCAAATTTGGTCACAACTTCACTACCAGAATGTATCTCCTTCTGGGAATGTCATGCTACGTACTCAGGAAAAAGTCTCACAGTACCTTAGCGAATCAGAAAAATATTTTAAGAAATGCTTTATTTCTATGAAACAAATACCCTGATGGTTATCGGATTTGTCACAGCATATAGGGTTTCTCCTGTAGCTGTACTGACCTTCATATGCTATTGTGTTGCAAACCAACTTCTTATGTAATCAAATCAGGAAAAGCATGCTTAATTAACAATAAATGATCCCATTAAAAAACCAACCAAACAAGTAAATAATTTTGTGCACCATCATTAAAGCTTACATATTATAAACTTTGGTCGTTTAGCATTTTGACACATGGTTTGAAAACCCAGCAGCACATAAAATTAAATTTAATCAAAAGGCTATCAAACTGCTTTCAGCAGGACACCACATTTACGAGTGGACTTGGATCACACAACTCCTGAGTGCCACAGAAATGAGCAGGTTATAAAGGCTTTTCTCCCGAGAAAAATATATGTGCTATTTAGCCATAAATCATGATACGGTCTCGTAGTATCACAAAGAATTAAAGAACACTAAGTAAATGACTTTTTCCATCCTCCCGTGTGCTCCTGAGTGATGTTGTAAATGCTGGATTCTGTTGTTGAGTGATGCAAAAGCTACCGTCACAACCTTTTATTCCCTGGGTGCAAATTAATCCTTCGTAATGTAATTGAAGGAAATCGATGACATTATTTGCTGTATCTTGGGTATCAAGAGCAGGCAAGCAGGAGGGAGTGCAGAACCAGTCACCACTCCGAACTGTATTGTGTGAAAACTCAGGTCAGCAAAGATTTAAGTGTTTAGTTTGTGAACTCCCTTGCATTTTTTTAGTATTCTTCCAATTATATTGGTATGTTTTTCTTAATATACAGTGTGCTTTTGTCCTATGCAAGGTAAAATAACCAGGACAAAAAAGAAGAAAAAGTTACCCTACCAATTACTCGTGCTGTGATACAGTTAACATTTAGAGGTGAGACAAAACAATGCAAATTCAATTGTATTTGATTGGAATTAAGTGCAAAATTTATCATGGTTTTCAATATGAGAGAACTATTTGTAATAGTCTTTGTAACTGAAGTTCTCTCTCTACATAAATTTCTTCAAATGTTTGGTACTAGCTGTGAATAAATACTGCCTTGTTTTAGTGGCTGGGTGCTGCTCTTCAGCAAACTTAGAACATTTGATGTGGATATTAGCGGGGAAATACTCAGACTTGCAGTATAGGAATATGTTAGTCTGCATTCCAAGTATATAGATTTTACTTTGAGCCTGAAAGTACATTTTATGCAGGGAGATTAAAATCTACCAGATACCAAGGAAAACAAAAGGGAAAACTGAAACAAAACAACAAAACAAACAAAAAACCTGAAATATTGTGATTTACAAAGTCTGTTTGTTATAGCAGCCTGAGTTTCATGTACTAAACACCTAAACTTGACCTTGATTTGACCTTGAAGTTTACGAGCTAAAGGTAACAATTATGCAGCAGCTAAAATATGCAGACAGGACTTTATTACGTAAAAAGAGCTGCTGTCCTGCGTTTTGTTTGAACCAACACACTTTGCTGTTGGCGAAACTTTGTGGCATTGGAAAACAGGGAGAACAGAGCGCCGGTAGCTGGTGTGCAGAAATCTCAGAACCAAGCAGGGGCTGAAATGCGGCAGATGCATTGTGTTTGGTCCCTTCTGCAGCAGAAGTTACAGGCTCTCTCTTTATGCTCTTTCTGAATGAGAGAAGTTTTCACGGAGAATGTCTCCAGCCATTTTAATGCTGAAAAAGCGCAATTGCAATGTATACTTTCAGTGAGGGTGAAATGAACGTTTGTCATCTCAAGCATGCACTCAAAAATAAAGCGGCCTTGTCATAGACTTGGTTCTGTTAAATTTTATTGTGTGTTGCAGCTTCCACAAGGTGTCACCGAGATTTAACCTTCCAGTCGTGCTGCATTCATGAGGCAGTACGGTGTCAGTATCGCATTTGCTGTACATTACAACTCTTTTTCTGAAGACAGAAATTAAATGTGAGAAATAATGTGTTTAGAATATAATTGGGATGGTGATCACCGGTATCTTTCATAATTTAAATTGGTATCTCCGTTTCTCATCCTTCTGTAGACAAAAGGCTTATCTGCCTGTTTAAAAAGAAAACGAACAAGCAAACAAGCCCAACTCTATTGCACTGTTCTTGTATTCCACTGAATGATGCAATAAACTCCAGTGCATAATGACATTTTAAAAGCAGAATCACTCAGACATCCATATAGAGTTTTACAAAAACACTTTCTAGCAACATGAAATCTCAAGGCAATACAGGCAGTTTGTGACACACATGCAGGTCACTAATTTTGGAAATAAATGAAGCATCCCTTGGATCCTGTTTTACTCGTGTTGGCCGAAACCACCTGCTTTTTTCATGAAAGGACTGAGAAAGGTGTGGTTTCAATTTTCGTACTGTTTTTCATATTCTGAGGCCTTGGAATAAGTCATACTGTGTCTGCATCAGGTGCTTATCACACAGATGTGTTTAGGGAAGACACTGATGTTTGTACTATAAAGAATAAAAGGGCTGGAACCTTAAGGTCTGTTCCTCTTAGGCAAAAATCAAATTTACTGTCTGTTGTGCTGTTCTATCTCTGCAACAAGGACTGAGAAAACCAACGAAAATCCATGGCCTTGCTTTGAAGAGCAGGTGTTGGGTTGCTGTGTCATTCCAAAACAGATGTTTTAACTTCAGAAGAAAGAGACCAAATGCAGACATTGCAGCTTTGCAAACATTTAAATCTAAATGTTTAAATCCATGGTCATATTTCCTTTATATTGTAACTGCAACATTGCCATCATTAAAATATTAGCTAATGATAAAATGTTCTTTGTATACTTTTTCACAACATAGGGATAATGAATATGAATATCACATGAAAATGGGGCATATTTTCCCTTGAGAACTAATCGTTATAGATGCTATGAACTCTCTTTGTCATAATATGCATCTTGGGTGAGAAACTTTCCTAAAAGCATCAGAAAAACATTTACTTTCATATTTATGCCTTAATGGAGGGGTGTCTAATGGCTGCAAAAGCCTGTGAGTTATAATGAAACCCTGTCACTTGATATTTTCTCCAAAATTAGGTGTGAATACTATTTCTTTTGGAATTTATAATAAAATGAGTCCCTTTGACCATCTGGCTTTCCTGGGAACTACAGGGTTTTTCTAGGCAGAATAAAAATCGATCTCTTCAGAACTGCCAGTGTGAAATACAGTTTGTCCTCCTTGCTACCTTAGAAATTTGTAACACTGCTCTTCTAGGCTTCATGGACCTTAAGGTAAATTATGACATCTCAGATATGATTCTTTTTTCACAATTTCTATAAAAATAGCTAGTTATCTATGCATGAATTTCCAATGAGAAAAAAAAAAAAAAGCAGCTTTTTCCTGAGGCTTGTATTGTAGTGTATTCTAATGAGCTGAGATCTTTGCAGGTGTAAGGGACTACTCACAGTCTACCAGGCATGCTTTAAATCAGGCCTTGTGTGTCAATTTTGCTGTAGTGTAGTACGTAGAAAGTAGTTTTCTTATTATTTCGTAAGGATCTAAATGACATGTTGATTCCCTGCATGGTTTTTGTGACTTTCTGCTTGCTGTCCTGTTTGAAATATCCAATAGGAAACTCTTCCAGAATTTCAGAAGGTTCTCTCAGTGGATCCAATGAAGAAGACTTTTATTGGAAAAAAAAAACTAATTTAACTAACCAAAACTTAAACTGGAAAGGTTTATAAAGCCTAGAGGAGAACTGAGGCCTCCTGGAGCATTCTGGAACCCATCTTTCCCTGACTCAGCCTTGGCCCTGGTTACATCTGGGGCTGACATCTCAGTGTCCAGCTGTGCAGCTACTCAACAATTTGAGGCTGAGTCTCTTTCTTGCTTTCCTTTTAAATGCATCCATTTCATCCCTGGAATGAAGTGGGAAATTTTTTGAAGTCTAATTATTTGGCAGTATAGCAAAAAAAAAAAAAACCAAACACCAAACTTTTTCCCCAAGAGAAGGTCTGCCAGGCTCTTCTTTCATAGAGGACCCCGGAGCTTTTTGCTCAGCAGCATCTGGTAGGCTTTAACGTGGTTCAGAAGCCATTCTGTTGAGCCTTGGTCCTGTCATGCATCACTCATGCTGTTTAAGGCAATCTCAGAAATTATTAGTACACTGCATTTATATGGTGTTTCTTGTCCCTAAATCTTTAGGTCACTTACTGTACTGGCCCTCCAGAACATGTTGCATTTTTTCAAAGTTGAAAGTGGGAAACTTAGACATGATGTCAATATGTTGTACTGAGTTTTATTAATATTGAAAAATTGAATCATAACTTGGACTGATATTTTAAGTCAATAATATAGACAGTAAAATGCAGAGATCAGGCATTACAGATATTGCATGTATACTTGCCATCTGAATGCTGCAACCTTGTCTTCACAAGATTGGAAAATCTTTGCTGGCCCTGGGGTGTCTCTGTCAGTTTTCTGAGCATAATGATAATGAAACGCAACCTGCTATTCTTTACTCTGAGTACTATCTCTTAGAGGAAGCACCCAGCAGTGGGATTTAAGATTATGAACAACGTGTGATGAAGATATGATGGGCTCAGTGAGGCATCATCTTGCAGTGCAGCACCCGCCCCAAAGTAAATTGCAGTGGTGTACACTTCTCCTGGGTGGAAAAGGCAAGAAAGTGCCTGTCAAGTCACCACTGGGTAATAATGTACACATAGGTGCATAACATATACTAGCTGTTGGGTTTTACACTTGTGCTCTGTGTTTTTCACAGTAATGTTTTCATCTGCCAAGGAACAATAATAATAGTGCTTGAAATGGCATTTATGATGATGAATATAATTGAAGGGGTTTTGTTTGATTGGGTTTTTTTTCTGTGTATGTCGACTTGTTTTCTCAGCTTCACTTATGGTGTGACCTTAGTTTCTACTGCGTATTAATATCACCATATGTGAGAAAGAAAACCCAGAGAAAGTGCCTTTTCCAAGACCACACAACAAGCCAGTAGCAGAACTGGAATGAAACCACAAGAATTTCTGACTCCTTATTAGATTTTTTAAGGCATTTTGCAGGTCCTCATCCAGACACGTAGATAATAGTTTCTGTAAAAAAGTAAGTTTTAAATGTGTCTGAAGTGTGATTTATACTAAGCTATGTCCTGTACCATGGCATAAACAGGTGTTTGATGGCACTGTCTACCTGCTGGCATTCTGATTGATTTTTTTCCAGCCATTTGGTGATACCATGCTTCTGGTAATAAAGAAAAAGTAAGGTAAAGAGGTCAACAGTAGCTACAGCAGATGGTTAAACCACATGTCTTGTCCTTCGTACCATTCTCACAATTTGGTCCTTTAAGGGAGAGACTGTGACAGATGAGACAAGAAAAACCCAACGAAATCCTATGCAGGTCAGTGGCATTGAGTAGGCAGTAGAGATAAAAAGTTATTTTGTAACTAAATTCAACTAAAGGGCATTGTCTCTCAGGAACAGAACAGAGCATAGACGTTGCTGTGGGTACAGTCGCTCACTGAGACAAAACATAATAAAAACAATTTGTTGAAAAGTTTGTATCAATTCCTATCTCTGTGTGTGGGGATAATAGATTACTGGAGGAGAGGAATGGAAATAAATGCTCAGCACCTTAAGCTTTCAGAAGAACATTTATAGTGTCTTTAAAGGTCTGTTTATCTTTAACCCGAAACATTTGCATTCATTTACATCAGTACAAAATCATAAAAGTGGATGGCTGTCGTTTACATTCACTCTTGCATGGTTTAAATGACGAACAAAGGAGAATTAGCCCTATTACGGCTTTCTTTTCAGTAAGTTCTTATAGCAGTGGTATATGGTACAGGCCTCTCTAATTAAAAGCAAATAAATACACAGAGAACTGAATTGATGGCATCATTTAGAGTACCCCTGCGATTTGGAGAGCAGATTGTTCGTAACCTAATGGAAAGTTTAACAAGCCGGCCTCTTCCTCGGTCTGCTGCACAAGCGGCCTGGGAACTAGCGGGCTGTCACAACAGAACCTGGCACTGCTGAATGCTTGGCCAGATTTGTTGAATATTGAATTTATGCCTCACAGCTACTTTTTTTTTTTTTTTTGGTAACAGCAGCAAATTTAAACTGTATCTTTAAGTTCAAGACGCTCAAGCATGAGATTCTTCCTGCTGCACCTTTTGCAGACTCTTAAATCAGGTTCCTTTGAACTGGGAAAAGGAAATCTTGTGTTGTTTCTGGACTGACCTACCTGGCAACAGTGAAAAAGAGGTCGGAGAACTCACAATTTATAATAATAGATGGATTTTAAGTAGTTGATACCTACTTCTTGCATTTTAGCTGAGTTTTGTTTGTTAACAGAGCAAATGAATTTACTCAGGCCACTAAAAGCAATACTGCCCCAGGATTTTTAGTTACAGGGATTTCAGATGGGCATTTTAATGTGGCTTTTTCTTTACCATGCAGTACAAGAGTATTTTTTCCTTTGGGACAATCCTTTCCTGGGAGAACTCCTAGCCAACTTTTCTTTGTTCTTGGAAGCCCAATTGCCTTCCTCGTCAGCTTTGGTGCGAGTGCAGATGCAAACTCAGCGCTGGCGGCTTCCCCGGGCGGGAGGGAATGCATTCCTTCCTTCGCAGGATCCCACACTGGGAGAGCAACTGGCGCTCTGGGCATGTCCCAGAGGATCCATAGCTCTTTTAGTGGGATGCACTTTGATGGTGAGAAAGTAGCTGGCTTTGTTAAGCTGTCGAGATGATCAGGTCGTAATCTGGACTTGCACAGCCCACTGTTTGACAGGCCAAATACCTATTTCTCAAGACCCCGACCAAAAAAGCGGAAGGATTTTTCCTATCAGAAAAAGAAACCGGAGAGTGTTATGGGAAGGTTTGCTGTGAGAAGTGATTTGGTATTGATATGCATGAACCTGAGCTTTTTTTATCTCCCTTCAGAAGTTGCTGCTCTTTGGTGAGAAGTGCTGAGCTTTTACAATTTTGAGATTTTGTGGGTTTTTTTACTTATTTTAAAACATCAACAGGAAATACCGTTAATTTAATGTTGGAGATAAGGAACTATATAGTCATTGAAAGGATAAAGAGTTTGCTTTCATGAATTTGGCGAATTTTAAACTAATTTAATCTAGAAATGAAAGGAAAATATGGGAAATATGAGTAACTGATGGAGCTAAAATGTCGGTTATTCCAATTACTTCATCTTAGAAAAAAATTTCTACACATCCCTGACTTAGTACCAACGTATGGCTCTGAAATGTTTTTTCTGTCACTTCTTTTTTCTAATTGGAATGTCAAGTCAAGAGTCCCATATGACTGGAACAAACTGTTTCTGTATAATCACATTGCAAGCTATATTTATCAGTTTCTTTGACTGTTGAGATTTTATAGTAACCAAAGTTTCCCTGCCCAGAATCCTAACACATGCTCAGAAGGCGTATGATACAACTGATGAGTTTAAATTTGTATTGTAATTTTTTTTTTTCTAAGAAAACTAGACCCCTGGAATAGAGCTCTGACTCTGGTTTTGAACTTTCTATGAAACAGTCAAAATAAAAATAATGTCGAGGGTAGGCATCAGGATCTAGATCTTCCCTCACCACTTGGCCAAAGCAAGGGATGTTTTTAATTTGCTTTTTTCCTTGTATAACCCTGAGTGTCCAACTGTCTGAATTCGGATACCTCCTTGGAAAGCAGAAGTTTCGCTGAGGACCTCCTCCAGCTGAGAAGTGAACTGGATCTAGGTCTCCTACTTCTTGCTAAACTAGGCTTTCAGGGGAAGGTTGGCTGGGATCTTGAAGCAAAACTACTTTTCTGGGACAGGTGTGCTTTAAAAAGAAATCTTCTATGCCTGCATTTTGAGAGAAGCCTAATTTCGTTGGTACATGTCAGTTATGTACCGAGCGCAGGTACCATGTGGGTGATTGGGGTGCTGCTCGGCCTACTTTCTAGGCTAGTTGGGATCAGACTCAACCAAAGTGCTGCATAGCTTGGGCTAAAGAAGTGGTTTATGCAGAGACTGACTTTTGGGCACCTACAGCATCCTCAGACCTGAAGGCAAATGCTTGTTGAGTTTTGGTGCTGCTTAAGCCATGTGGGAGTTCAGGAGAACTTTCTTTGGAGATGTGGAGTTTGAAAAACTTTGATTATTTATATTTGGATTTGTACCTGATCTGTGATAGGACAGAGTATTGGATTCCCTGTGTTGTGCAGGTGAATTAGTCATGCAAGTATTTCCTGCAGTGCTGTGTACTCCCCTAACTCTTAACTAGCTGGTGTATCAACTTGGGTATGAGTAGCTGTGATTGCTGACCCTTCATGACCCAATGTCCTTTACAATTAGTTCCCAAGTTGTGCTGTGCCACTGGAGTGGCTTTTTGAAGCAGACCTGAAAATGTGTTTATGATTACTGCAACTGCGATTAATGCTAATATTTGGGATATTTTTGTTCCATTCCTCATTTTCTATGGATTCATGGAGTTTAAGACTAGGAGGGGCAAACTGATCATCACATTCAACTGCAGGAATATGAGAGTCAATAAATGTTGCTCTATTGCATTTTCTCCAGCATTCCTATCATTTTCAGCACATATTGTGCCCATATTACCTTTCGTCATGAGCTAATGCTGGTTTTGCTGTAAGGAAATTATGTGACTGTGAAACAGAAACAGTGGTAATTGTTAGGTTGAAGGACAGGTGTTCTGTTTCATTGGACGATCTCTGTCAGTATATTTCTCACCTTTTTAGAAGGAGAAGAACATGAAAAATCAGTGAGTAATTCCATCTTATTCTACACACAGCAGTCCTGCAGCAATCTGTGCTCAACAAACCTTGGACCATGGTATTCTTAACTTTAGAAAAATATTTCAGCTTCTCTGAGTAGCATTCACTGGATTTCCTCGTGAGCAATGCAGAGCACTCTTGCACAAATTCGAACTAGTTTTCTTTTCCATGATCCTGCTATTCCAGGAGAGCCAGTTTTGCCAAACTCTTATAGATAATATTCCTCCTGCAATATCTCAGTCAGTGTGTGTCATGCCAGGTAGGACATGATAAGTCAGTACTGAAAGAAAAAGCTTGGTCAGGTTTTAATTCATGGCTCACCTCTGCACTGTGATCTTCAGTGTTGCTGTAAACATGAGTTGAGAAGGAAGGCTTGACTGCAGCGGCCTTTCTTGTGTGCAGAGTTGCTTTGATCTTTCTTTCTAAAGCGGAGCACACACAGGCTCTGTGTTTGCATCTAAGATAGGCTGGATAGAGCTCTTTTTTATCATTATCAGCAAGCAGAAGACATTGTCTTGCAATTTGATGGTAAGTGAGAGACATGGCCGAGCGGCTGGCTGAGCTGGATGTGAGCATCTTTTATTTTGCCCTTGCTGGCAATACACCTGAATGTTGCTTGACATGTTTTGCACAGAGATTGTATTTGGCCCTATCAGTTTGCCTAATGATCTAGTAGGTGATGCTTTAAAACCTTTGATGAGATGTCAGGTAAATTGCAGTGGTTGGCACTGGTGGATGGAGATACTGAAGCGCCGCTGAAGTGCTGCTGCAGGGGTATGAAGGTAAAGGTCTTGTTCAGAGCTTCCCATCGTTTAAATACCAAAGCTGTAATTACATAAACAGAACCACTTCAGCCAGCCCAACGTGTCATTATGGATTTTCCAGCTAATCCATCTATTCATCTTAATGGTGCAGAACTTGTGCTTTGTGTCACTTTCTGCCTTTGTTCCATTCCTTCATCTCTTGAAACGTCTGTCATGAAGAAAGTGTTTATTTTGAATTATGTGTTGAAGAAGGTTAGAGTGCACACTTCTGAAGCTTGGCATGAAATTTCCTAAATAAACCTTGCCGGTTACTTTGTGAAAATAACTGAGGTATGGATTTCAGATTAACATTGTGTATTAATGTTTTTGGAAGCACTTTAAAATAATGGCCGTGGTGTTGGTGAATAAAGGAATCCTGTTGAAGTGCATGTGACATCTGAATTATTAACAAATCAGCTTATTCATTGTAATGAATATTATTATGATAAATGTTATCTTAATGCAAAATGATTAACAGTTATTACAGAGACTTTTTATTAACTGAAACATTTACTTGTATTACATTTTAACTTGATACAGCACAAGATTTAAGCACTTTTCTGCTTGGATGTTTTTGTATCGGGCTAGTGCTGGTGTTGTGTTGCTGTACAAACACTGGTGGGACACACATCCGTGGGGAAGTGGAGGGCGCAGTGTGAAGGCTCAGGAACCCGCCGGGGCTTGAGGCACAAAAAGGATTACACTGGGAACTGCAGAGAGTCTCTGAGTCACAAGGAGATCACTGCTGCGGAATGAAATGATTTCACTTCAGCCTCTCTGCTTCTCTTTTTCTAATGGCTATCTTTAATTTAAGCTGTGTTCTTTTCCTTGCCCTTCAGTAAGAGATGATCTCTGCTGGATTTCTTCAAGTAATATATAATATTCCAATTCTCTTCCTGTAGCCAGTTGTGCCTATTCTTATGTGGTGTGTTTTTTTTTTTTTTTTAATTTAATATATTTTTCTCCTTTTTTTTTTTTCCTTAATCATTATTAGCTATGGTTCTGTGTCTTTTTGTATATATTTTGCACTAAGATATCTGGAAAATTTGTTAGAGGGAATGAACAAACAAGCTAAGTACATTTTTAAGAATCCCGATATGTTCAGGAGGGTGTTCTAGAGGTTCATTTTCCCTAAATTCACATGTTGAAACAAACAAAAGAGAAAAGGTTTATTAGACATATCTGACTACTTTGCTTTCTTAGAAGTGAAGATGCTCCTTCTCCACTTCCCTTAAGATCTTTGTTTTTTCAATTGTCAGCAATTTATGGAGGTATATAATAAATCTTAAGAGTGTGAAAACTTTTATATGTATCAATAGAATTACTCATGCTCAAAACTGAACCTATGTCTATGCACCGTTCTTACTGAAACCTAAAATGTGTTCTGTAATCCAGTTAGCAATCCTTTACTTTTTTTCTCCCCACTTCTTTTTTTATTTCAGAAATAGCCCATTGTTATTTTTCCCTGTGGGTTAAGGGTTTCTGAATGGCTGGTATCAGTTGTAAGTTGAATCTGGAAATGTGAATAGTGCTGCGTAATGCAGCTAGACATGGTGAAATTAATTTCTGTCATTAAAACACTACTTCCAGTTTAGATTCAGTTAAAATCTACTTGATGATTTCTGTTTTCAAATAAAATTCTTGGAGTCCTGTTAAGCTCAGTGGAATTGTCACTTTGTATTTGAACCCGGGCCTGGTTTTCTTTAGGGTCCAATATAAATTGAGCAGAGTGTGTGTAGGTATCGCACCTACTCTGAAAGTAACGTCAAGGTCTTATAAATCCTCATTGAAAGTATATATAAACCAGAAGAACTGAATAAGGGATCTGTGGGCTTTGAAATGTCTGCATTATTTTTTCAATCTGGAAATATGTTTATTATAGATTATATTTGTTCAAAGTATGGAGTAGGACTGACTGTTTTAAATCAACTTGCTCTTTATATTATATATAACTAAACTGTCTGTAGCGGAGATTAGTTAATATAATACTGAATAGTAGCATTGCCAGTATCTAGATCTACTTAGGAAGGATATTGATGTACTAATTTGAGTGTTTCAGGTTTATAGAAATGCTAGTAGGTGACTTCTGCTTTAGGAACATAGAAGGGCAGGAGCAGATGATTTATATGGTGCTCAGGTGCCAACACTTGTCAGGAGATTTTGAAATAAGGTTGAATTCCTCACAAAAATGTGTAGAAGTTTGTCTTCTGCTATGTGATTGGTTTTGTTTGTTTGTTACTACTTTGGGGAAGTCAGTGCATCGTATGATTGCTTGGGAAATAAACTGATGTTACAGTATTTGACATGGAAATTTTGTGTTGCACTAGACCTGTCATAACTCAAAAGTAAGAGAGAACTAGGGTGCCATAAATGACATTTCAATAATCTAGGTCACTGACACAAAATTAGTTCTGAAAGGGATGTATTCAGTACTGCTCCCAAACTTTGAACTGTTCAAGTAAATCTCTTTTATTGATCATTAACATTCCTCAGCTGTTCTTTGAAATTCCACTTACCTCTGGGTAAGCGTGTTTGGTAATACATTATTTCTATTTTAAGACCATGGAACTTGAAAATAAACTTCTGAAATTGTGGTAACATTTATTCCTACTGTTTGTGTTTTGTGCTGAGATCCAATGGGCTACATATTAGAATAGAATTTATTTTTCAGTTTAAAGAACTATAAAAAAACTTCCTGGAATTTGGCACTTAGGGCTCCTCTCTTAGTCTCATCATGTTAAATAGTTACAAATCTGATATAAACCAAAACCTTAGAATTAAAAAAATAGAAGATTTTGGCAGACATGATACTGTAGAGATATCTTGGTTCTGTGTGCATGTTGCTGCTCCTATCACCGAAATCCCTCTCTTGGCTGCTGTTGCATATCAAATTCGATCCTCAACATACCACTGAATTCAGTGTTTATTAGATTAAATTTCCCCATGGCAATTAATAAAGTATTTAATCTGAAATCCTGACTTTGTTAAAATAAAGGCCTGTATTTTTATTATGTTTTTGAGTTATTAGTTTTGTGGGTTTTTTTTTTCTCTTTTTTTAAAAGTTTCTGTTTTAGTCCATTTATTTGTGATATAGTAAATATGCTGGTGACAAGTGCCAAGTCTCTGTCATGAGGAGCGTACGATGCAAGTGCTAAGTCCGTGATGCATGCTTATTAATATAGCTCTTGTACATGAAAACAGTTCTGTTGAAAGGTAGGTTATTAAGAACATCAAACTTGTTTATAACGGGTCTCCAGCACTGGCTTTGCTCCACCCTCGCCCAGTGCTGGTGACTGCACTGACTGCCTTGGGTGGGGAGTTACCATGTGTTTGGGGGTATATTTATATTGAATAGACACCTGTCTTTACTGTTCATAATCCTGCCAATTTTAAAGCTGTTCCATGAGCCTGCCTGTATGAACCCTGAGACGCTTGGAGGTGGGCTGGTGAACCTGAGTGCTGGTCACTGTCTGCGTCCCGGAGCCGGGCCTGAGGGGCAACTGCTGGACCTGGGACGGTATGGTGCAGGACTTCGGATGTTTGTGCTGTGGCTGGCTCATATTTTGTGTTTGGAAGTCAGGGATTACAGATAAAACTGTAGGGTTAAAGATGTTTTGTTTTCTGCATGTTTAATATATGAAAGTAACTAGCAGGTGACTAGTAAGAAAGAATTTTGTTCTGTCCTTCACGTTAAGTTGATTTACTATTATGAAAGCAAACATAGATTTCCTCTCTTGTAGGCTTGGTGCTTGAGACTGCACATGGGGTTTTGTACAGCATTCCTGAGATGCCTGAATAAGCATGTAGACTCTCTTATATAAATAGTAGTGCATATACTGTAATATATGTGAATATAAGAATATTTTTTTTTCGATCTAATTCTACATGGATTTAGTGAAAAATAAATAAAACATAATGCAAACTCAGGTGGAGAACTTTGCTTTTTGATGAAAGATTTTAAGAATGAGAAGAGCAGAGGCTAAAAGGGTGTCTAATCAAAGTAAGAAAAAATTACGTCTATCTACAGATACCCGATCAAATAAGTATTTGTAGATATGTGTAATATTTTGCTTATATTGTTAACAGCTAATGAACTGGTAAGGGTCCTCACAGTAATTAAAAATGCTTTCCTGAGGCACTGTATTTGACCCATTTAGGAGTGTAAGTCAAAGTGCAATAGATTGTTGTCAAGTGTCTTTTGTGCCTGGAAAAGCTGAGCTGTAACATTTATCAGTGAATCACTTATGTCAGTGAGGAAAAGTTGTTTCTTAACTGCACTGAAAATTGGAGATTTTCAAATAGTATGGTTTTAACTACATAGCATCAAACAAAAATCTTATGTGACTTCAATGAGAAACGTAATTTACAGGAGGTTTCTAATACGCAGACCCATGAGTATGCTGCGATATGTTGCTTTTCAGAGAAAAAAAAAAGAATAAAAATGAGATCTATTCAGCTGTTCATTCTCTTTGAGATCGCAACATTTAATGTTGTGCTTTTGCTATGATGTGCTTGCGAAGGCAGCAGTGCCTTCATAGTGCACATACGTAGGAGCCCAGAAGTTGGTTCCTTCAATGTTATAATTATGTGTCAGTCTGTGTTGTATAGAAATGGCATGTGGCAGTAAATGTGAATCCAGAATCTACACACAGTGTATACACAAGTAGTTTTGGAGCACAGGTTTCAGGTATAGATACGCTTTTTACAAGAGGAAAAGCAACAAACAAATTGCACAGAGAGAGCTATTAAAAGCTTCAAATCACTCAGTTTCACAATTGAGTATTTTATATACTCACCAAGTATTAGGGAAACCAATAAACATTTTAGAGGGCTTTAAATGGTATTAGAGATATTATTTTTTGTGCTTATATAAGTACCTTAGTTCAAAGGTAGGGTTTAGAGTGTCATAAACATAATCCTAAATACACTAAAATAGATTTCTGACTCATAAGTGCATCACAATTTTTAGGATCAGCATAGTGGATCTTCTAAATTATTAAAAATATGTATTTACATGTTTCACTTGGAATTTTGAGAATCTCACGTTTTTTTACATGTGAAATTAATGTTCTAGGCCTGCTGCTGTTGCAGCATATTATTAATGTATCCTTTAGAGTCAGGGCATATAACCTTATGTGGGTGGATAAGGGAAGCGGTGGAAAGCAGAGGGAAACATTTGGATTAAATATTTGAGTGTTTTGTGGGGTTTTTATTGATTTTTGTTGTTGTTTTGTGGTTGTTTTTTTAAGGAAGGAAAGCACATGGCTATGTGAAGCTGCTCAGAATGTTGAAAACTGTTCCAGGACTGAAAAACTGTGCACAAATCACAGATGAAATGCTTTCAAAACCTGAGATGCCCTGTTGGTATCCAGGCTAGATATGCAAGCACAAGACAGGTAGATTTATCTACGTATTGCGTAACATGCATAAGCCAACTCGGATGTTTGGAGATGTCTGTGTAATGGATCACATAGCCTTGTGATAAATGAGTTCATTCTCTCTGTGTAGCTGAATACAGACAGTGTGTGTGTGTGTTGTGTGTCCAAAATACTGTTTTAAGTTGCCCTTGAGCCTTACTGCTAGTTGAATGGTTTTCAGAAAGGTATGAAAAAAAGTGGGAAGAACAGCCTTCTGATTTATCTAAGAGGATATTGCTGTGAAGGTGGAGCTTGGCTTTTTATGGAGATGCCTAGCAAGATAACAAGAAACAGTTGTCAAAAATTGGTAATAAAAGGAAAAAAAAAATTCTATATGAGGATAATTAAGCAAACAATTACTCAGGGAGGTTGTGGAGTCTACCCCCTTGGAGGTTTTCAGTGCCCAATGGGATAAAGCCCTAAACAAGGTGATCCAAATTCAGTGCTGATCTGGCAGAGCAGGAGGTTGGACTGGAGATGTTTCAAGGTCCTTTTGAACTCAAGTTCAGTTGTGATACTTGCAGTGAACTCAGTTAAATTCTACCTCCAAATGTATGCAATTTCCTACTGCAATTTCCTATGGTTGTCCTTCTAACACACCTATAGTGAAATTCACATTTCACTTTATAAAACAAAATAGAAACCCTTTAACTTATAGGTTCAACCATGGCATTACAGTGAAGTATGGTATTTTTTCAGTGACCTGTAAGCTGCACTCTATTGAGGCATTGTCAGATGTGTAAGATTCCTTGTCATCACAAAACTCTGAACATGAGTCTCTGCACTGGTATCGAAACTTTCCTGCTATCACTAGAAAACTTCTCTTTTAGCTCATAGTTCCTTTGAATCCTAAACAGCTTTACTTTTTGCTTCTCTTAATCTTCTGTGAATTGGCTGGTAGGGGGAGCTGTTGACTGGAGTTCAGTCCATCCGGTTAATATTGTTTTTCTTTTTTATTATTATTCACTAGAGGACTGACTGCTTAAATGCTTGAGTGAAAAGACCATTTTTTCCAGTTACTGTGTTCAGAAAATATTCACTTGCGTACAGAAAAGGAGAAACTAGGAAGCATGAACAATCTGTGATGTTCAGCTCCAAACTTAAACAACTAAATCCTTGGGAAGAAGTAATTAGTAGCATGTATTTATCTAGTACTGCCACAGCTCTTTTAAGGCTTGAGTGCTGTGTTTGTAAATAGGATGTAGCCTTGAACTGGTACCTTGATAAACTTCATTATGAAGATCATAAAACCAGCAGGGTTCATTTGTATTTAGGATTGTGCTCTCTGTTCCAGCATTTGGAAAGTGTTTGATTTGGCTGCAGTATCCTTCCCAGCTCCCACCCTGCTTCAGATTGTGCTATTTCTCTTTTCCCTTTCTGAGGTGGGTGGTGCGGCTGAAGCCGTCCTCTGCTTTCCATGCTGGCTAAGAGCAGAAGGACAGAGTTGTTTCTTTCCTGGGACCTGGTGTGAGAAGGAGTCAGAAAAGTCTTTCAAGGAGTCTTTCAAAGTCAGGAGTAATTGATGCTTTTTGAGTTCTCCAGACTGTGGTCTGTAGCTTACCAGTAGACATGCTATGTGGTTTCATCCCCATCCGCTTATTCCTGGCAATTTCTAGGAGTTCGTATGAACTTCACCACCAAGAAGGGTCTGATGTCTTTTACGAAGACCTGGAAACCAGAAGAAGAAGGCCAAGTAATGTCAATATTCGAAACTCGTAATATAAAACTCTCATTCAGCTCCTGTTCTGGTGCTGTTTCCAGTGTCTCTCGTGATTCAAAGACGCCAGAGAGCAATGTCTGAGGAAGGCATCTAGACATGTGAGATATGCCTCACCAGGCTTGTGCAGCGGAGTCCAAAGGGGGAACAACTGATTTTTAGGTACCTTAGCTTGTTTGTTTGCAAACTGCTCGTGCCATAGTCAAACCACCGACCTTTTTTTCAGAATGCAGGTGGTACTTGTACTTGTGTCTTCTTTATGGCAAGGATCCAAACTGCAGCCACAGTCAAGAGGCTCAAAATGTAGGCACTTGAGTTCAGATATTATACCTATGTTAAAAAACAAAACAAAAAACCCCAGCATTTCTCTTGGGTTTCTTTTCCAGCTACTGGAAGTGATCTACCCACTTGTGCATTTGTTTCCCACCCAGACACAGAAATTATGTGCAATTATAAGCTCCGAGGGTGAAATCTACTGGCCAGGACTGCAGGCTGACCCCTGCAGAGGGAGCTGGCGCCAAGTGGCTCCCACAATCTCATCCCCACCAGCTTGGGCTGCTGGAAAGATTTGGTCTGCTCACAGATGAGCCTTTTCTGTTCCTATTTCCTCAGTTTGAAATGTTGACTCTTTGCTCGCAGATAATCTTTTGATCCTTCTTTGTCTGGCCCACAAACTTGTAAATCATGTCATTCATGTCCTCATGGTTGCCAGCTGTATTAATGTTTAAAAATAAAGCAAGCCAGCATATTTTCTTATGGCAGACATCCTGGAGCCCTCTGTTTTGGATGTTATAGGCATCATGCTACGCAAGGGCCAACAGAAAATTCCTGAGCATAAAGTGGCGGAAACAAATTTATATATATGATATCCAGTTTAGAAAAAAGGGAAAAAGAAGAATAAAAGAAGGGCCTTTCAAATTAGGAAATGTTTTGGGCCAGCAGATTTTCAAATAAATGGCCTTGATTCAGCCAAAACTGCAATGACTCATAATCGTATCAGTATAATATTTCTCCCTCCCACTGGGCTGTTTTGGCTTTTCCAACTGACTAATAAGAGTATCTGACAGTCATCTTTATTTCTGATATACTGGAAATGTACTCAAGGATTTACAAAAACATTTTTTAATACAGGCATAGTATTTTTGAAGAGCTTGCAGGATCCAGGTTTCTTTTCCTCACTGTTATAAAAAAAAAAAAAAACACACCAACAAAACAAACACACAAAACCAAAAAACCAAACCAAACAAACAAAAAAAAACAAAACCAAAAAACACCACTCCAAACCCTAAGGAAGTATTTGAAATTAATTTCAGTCACTTAAAATGATTTGACAGACGCTCTGCTGGTGAGACTCAGGTAATTAGTGATGGTTTATTTTCCAGGGACATTTTATTTTCCATTTGACAACAAGTAGAATAGAAAAAAAAAATTATAAACATGACAACACATTTCTCTGTGAACACTTGAACAGACACAGACACACATGTTTAGATGTGTAATTCTGGAGCAAACCAGCTGCAAACTTTGTTGTTGGTTTGCTCTACTCTTGCTGTTGTATGTGATTTCACAACTCTGTTTTGGTTTGAGAGGCTCATATACTTACCTTACTTGTAACGTGCTTTAAGCTGTGCAATACAGGATCAATTTTTCCCTCTACTTCTTTAAATTAATTCTTGCTTCCTTTTGCTGCTTTAAAATTGTGTTGTTTGCATTGTGAACTCAGACATTCAAATTCAGGGTACGCAAGTTTTCACTAGCTTGCAGAACCTTACATATGTTTATATATTAGATTAGTCTTTAAATGCATAAATATGCACTAAGACTTCCAAAAGAATTCTGCTCTATTCAAAGCAGACAGGAATGTAAATAGCTGTTATGCATCTCTGCATGTCCTTGTAAATTCACTTGCATAAATTATCTGGCAATGGACTCATAATAAACAAGGTACACATTCCAGAGTGTGCAAGCTCCTCCTGCACAAGTAAATAGTTGCAGAATAAGCATACTAAATGTGCATAAACCTAGCCACTATAGGTATGGGCACAATTGAGAATTGCAGGAGAGAAGAATAGCCCTGTGAAAGTGTGTCTCAGCAAGCCGGGATAACGAGTTAGTTGAATCAGTCATGAGTTCATCAGATCAAAACCATACTTGTAGGATGTTTTGGTTCAAAGAGCACGTAGCTATGTGGAACAGAGGCTGCAAAAAAATTCCTAAATTTACTTCAGTATTGCTTTTCATAGTAGCTTGCGTTCGGACTTTGGACTTCATTTCATGTACTCAGTGAAATCAGAAGACTTTACCCCAAGGGGAGTTTTTACACAGCTGTTAAAAGGTGCTTTTCTGAAGCAGCGTCTTCATGTCTGTGACACTGATATGATATTTCATTAGAGGGTAGAAAAGCGAATATTCTAATTAAAAGTGTGATAGTATAATTAAGACAGGAGCATAGCCTAGTCTGCTTCTACTTCCAGATTCTTCCCCTGGCATCAGTTGAAAACCTGGGCTCTGTGCCGCTCTGCCCACTGTGGATACTTAGTACTATTTTACATGAGTTGCCTCATCTCAGTGTTTCAGTTGTTTCTTTGTATTAGAAAGCTAATTTGCTACTTCTCCCCTTCTTTGATTTTCACATCTGTTTTATCTCCCCCAACAGAGCCCTGAGTTGGTCTTTTTTCCCTGTTCTGTTTTAAAAAGAGCCTGCTTGGTGGTGTTCCCATCTCAGATGGGGCTCCTAACCATTGACATAATAAATGAATCTAACAATAAATAATAATATTTTAAGCCCACAATCCTGTATATTTCTAGAGGATTTTACACCGTGTCTGTGCACCCTATAGTGAAAAAAACATCCTGCCAGCAGTATTTCAACTGACTCATACATATTTAATCAAAATTTATGACAATAACAATAACGCTGATGTAGTCTGAGACCTTTCTGCTGTGAATTCATTCAATTTGGTAGTATTTCTATGTATGTTTTGCAGAAGTTTTATGTTCTTTAATAATGGAGACTTTAAATTAAATATGAAAATGGAATATGTTCAACATATTATATTCAGTTTATTTTTTTTCTTTTTACTGCCCGTGCAGTTTCTATTTCCAATGTTGTCTGGCCTCTGATCAGGTGCGGTGACAGAGGCCTAAGCGTGCCCAACGGAGTGAGGCGGGGGGGCTGGTTTGTCGCTGCTGGAGGGGGCCAGGGCACCATGTCTACCTCAGCAGACAATGGTGGCCCACGCTATCAGCGTTGCAACCACGGCAGCTTCCCTGGGCAGCTCACGTGCTCAGGAACATCCCGAAGAATTACCAGTGAACTTCGAATAGGTTGGGGCAAGTCAGCAAGTTAAAAATATTTAGGTTTTTCATTGAACTCTGCATGGGGTGATGTGTCAAGTAAAGAATCCTGCCCAGTGGCACGGTTTTCCCCAGAGTACGTTGGCAAAGTGCAGGTGTGAAGGCAGGAGCTGAAGTATGGCAGATAGATGAGCTTTGTCCTGCCATGGGGAAGGAAGATATGTCTTTCCCCTAAGCTGGTTGTCACCCATGTGGCTCCTGGTCAATCCCAGGAGTCTGCTGTGCCAAGCTGGGGACCTTGTGTAGGTTCAAGATTCTTTGCTGGTGCCAAATAATGTTACCAGGACTCTGAAGGTGTTCTGGAGACTCTCTGTCCTCCTGCCATCAGAGGCGGTTTGGTCCCTCCTGAGATGGAACTGGGGAGCAGTGTTACCCTTGCTCCCTGCAGCAGCACATAGAGTTGCAGCATGGCGGATGGACTATTCTACTGAAGTGATTCTGTGCAAACCAATTTTTTAAAAATTTACTTCTCTGGTATTAGTTGCTGGGTGCTTAATCATATCATAGCACCGTTATGAAGGCAGCTTGAGTTTTTACCAGTGCAAATCATATTTAATAGTGCAGACTTCTAAAAGATGTGTGGTGAAAAATAGCTTTGCAATGTCATCAAGGCTTGTTTCTTATTATCCCTAAATTAATGAAAGAACAGCAAAATAAAACATTTTTTTAATCAATGATTTTTTTCCATGTTTAATTAACCAATCAAATCTAACTGTGTTTTCATGTGTGGTTTTACTGCAAACAATGGCATGCAGATGCAATCTGTATGGTAGATGAATTCTGGTTTCCACTGGCATAAGTGAAACTTCTAATTTAGTGAAGACACCATATGGCCTATAGCTCTTTGCTTTACTTCTTCGGTAGAATAATGTCATTTCGCAGGAACAGTGGGGATTTCAAATGGATGGAAGACAGCTTAGAGAACTGAAGGAGTGAAATGCTTAATGATTTGTAATGTAAAACTGAAGAAAAATAGTTAAGTACACATTGTATATAAAACTTCTTTAAAAAATAGCTCTTTTCCTAAATGGTACCAAAAAGTTATCATGATGCTTAAAAACCTGTAATCCTTTATTGTCAAGTTTTGTAGGGCAACCAAACTATAGTTTTACATTCAGGACTTTTGACCTTCGTTCCTGAGTCCTGAGACAACAAGGCTAAAATGATAACACCCTCTGCCTTTCCCCCTCACACTTTGAAACACATTGGGAAATTTCAGTCAAATTTCACAGAAGAGCGGAAATTTGGAACATGACAAAGTCTGCAGTGCAGGCAGTGACTGTGATAGCTTGGCTTGCTAATTGCTTACTGAAGGCATTAGCATTTGTAAAGCTATTAACTGTTAATTTCATTATATGATTTCAATTTGTGTTAATTTTTCAAACAGAAATTAATTTTCCCTCAGGTTTTTGAAAGTATATAGGTACAGACAAGCCAAAGTTAGTATGTACTGTTTGGGAAAATTAGCATAGAAACTAACCTTGGAAAAAACACTGATTGTATATATTACCACCAGGGGAATCTGTGTTCCAGTTTGCTTACAGTATTGGGAATATGTATATTTTAAAAGCTAAAAAAAAATATTGTAAAGAGTCATATTGATGAAAGAAGTATTAATTCTGTCACTGTTTTCTTGAATCTTTGGCAGACAATCATCCTGCCCTCTGTTGACTCTGAAATATACTGCAAACTCAGAAATCCATGCCAGTTAACAGCCTGAATTAATCTTGCTTGCCTATATAAGTTCTCTCCTGCTATTTTCTGTGGCTGAGAGCAGTGTGCAGATGTTCTTTCCTTCTAATCATTAAAGAGAAAAAAATATGCTTAATTTCTTCTGACCTAGACATTAGTCAAGATGAATAGCAAATCACTATTGTATGCCTAGTTCCTAATTCAATTTTGGGAGCTCCTTATTCTCATCCGTAATAATATTTTTTTAATTTTTTTTTCACATGGTAGGCATTCCACGCAACATTTGTGCTGTAAATATATCCCAATACATCTGAACAGACAGTCCCTGTTACTCATTGGCATAGATGCAGCCAAAACATTTCCAAATTTGGTACTGATATTACTAACCAGTATCACTCTCTTATGAAAACATTTTGTTGATATCAACTGACATACTCCTTATGCTGCACAGTTTCCTTGTGGAAGCTTCTGTCTTTCCTACTTTTAGTTGTATGATGTTTTTTCTAAACCATTGCTGATAAACTGGACAGTATTGAAAGATTTAATGACTGATATATAGTAAGATACAATATTACTTTTTGTTATTATACTTTAACATATATTATACATGTAAATTTTTAATACCAATGGTAAACTTCAGGATAACTAGACTGATGCAAAACAATATACAGTATGAGGAAGTACTTATGCTTTATTTTTACTTCTTACATGTTTTTCTTTAAAGCTTGAATTATCCCTTGACTAGTGGAAGACAATCTGTTAATTGAAACCTAGGCTGCTTTTTAATTTCTCAAGGCCCAATTTAGACTAGCTTTCAAAAACTAAATAAACAGCAGTCTGCTTGCCCGTTAAAAAGGAGTGTGTCAGGTTTCTGTGTATTTAAGTCTTTTAAATAATCTCCACTTAAATGTTCACAAGGGGCCACATAATCTTTAAGGACTTTAAGGACATTTCCATTACCTTTTGGCCCGGAATGCTGGGGATGTTCTTGGGTGTTGCCAGGTGGGAAGGATTTTCCATCTGAAATACAGCTTCTGGTAAATCCTCAGGGTGTGCTGCATGCCACTGGCACTATGTGCAATACGTACATTAAAGAATGGTGAGGGGAAGGTTTTGTCTACGCTGAAACTCTAGTTAATATAAAACCCATAACAGATGCACTGACTAGTTAAAAACAGATTTTAAGTGGAAAAAGCTGTCCATCTACAGTTTGTATTACAAAGTTTACTTTATGAAAGGCATTGCAGACATTGGTGTGTAGGAGATGTAGGTGACCCATGTGCATTATAGCTGTGAGCTGCTGTGTTCCCTGCAGCCCGGGCACAGGCAGGATCCTCCTGCTGTTGTGCTCCTGCTGCTGGTGGCAGCTGCTCTAGGTCATCTGGATCAAAACTGACACTTGAGGTTTACAGGTAGAAAAAAACTGTACAGGGTGGGTTTCCAAGCAACTTGGGGAAAGATCCCAAAGCAGGGAAGGTCAACAGACACCACTCTGCACAAGGAGAAACCAAGAGATTTGGATGTGGCAAGATGTTCAAAGGATGGGACCTATGTGGTGGAGGTATCACAGTGATCTCCCGGGCAGGAATGCTGGCACTGTGACTGCAAGCTGTAGGATTGCAGTTTGAGGCTGGCTAGGCAAGGAGACTGGGACAGGAGAGAAATCCACTGCAACACTTCACCGCAGGTAAAGCGTAGAGTAGCTGTGCTTGGGTTGCTGTAAGTCCTGTGCAATGCTTCCCACTCCTTAGGGATGAAGGTAACATCACAGGTGATGTCCCAGATCAGCAACTGAGCGCAGCGATTCCTCTTTGAGTCTTCTAGCACTGCACTTCAGCTTTGGTGGATCAGTAACATTCTGTACATCTTATCCAACTTCGCAAAACTCAAAATCAAGCATGTGTGTGAATTAGAGGAAAACCAGTAAGGAAATGTCAAGAGCCTTGAAAGAAATGTCTTTATATCTGCATTGCTATTTCATGTAAGAAAACAGTTGTGAGTGAAGACTACATAATGATCAAAGAGGAGAGAGGAAAAGATGTAATAGAGCAATGATTGCTGTGAGCAGTGTATCTTAAATTCTGTAGAAAAATACAGCACATAGAGGTGTGGTTAAAGATTCAATTACAGCATTCGTGCACAAGGGTGTTAAAATGAAAGTTGCACCATCAAGATTAATCTGGTATTTCCTGCATTTTTAATCATACCTTTTAAAGTTTGAGTTGCTGCATATGTGTGGTCACATACTGGTGTGCAGGCGTGTATTATTGTATTACTATATCTGTATTGAATTACTATGAATCATCAGCATTTTATGTGCTAAAAGCAAAGAGTGTTCACAGACTCAAAATCTCCAGAGAAAATTACAGAATTTTTGTGTACACGGACCCCATGAAATTTTTAGTCTTGCAATGGTTTAAATATATCAGAAGATGCGTCTGGCTCAAGATGTTGTTGAGCTGAAAATAGTTGGAGGCTGGGAAAACAGAATGTTTGTTCTGTTCTTACTCTTTCCTACGCACCTGCACATGAGTCACTGCGTCGGGCTGGGGACAGGGCTAAATGAACCTGGGCATCCATTCCTGTGTTACCGTAACTTAATAGTGCAAAGTAAATAGAGGCAAATTAATTTAAATATTTTTGAAGCTTTAATGCCAACAATACTGATAGCTGAAAAGTCCCCCAATAAAGTAATTGCTTGTCAAACTTAAGTGGAACAGCTTGCATTTCTTTTTTGGGGATTGAATGAGAAAATTATGTTTTAATTGAATTGTAGTTTTGAAAAATATACACCTGAAAGGAGGAGGATTTGAGAGAACATTCAAATATTCGTGAAAGAGTCTGGAAAGAGCAGTCTTTGAAGATAGTGCTGCAGTGCTTAGGCTGACCTATTCGTATTGCTGGTGCTGCTTTGCCATGGTGAAATATTTGGCTTGCTCAGGGAATGGTCACTGAAGAGATTATTTTTGGCTGTTGGGGTCAGTACTTCAGATCCAGACTCAATGGTGTGAAATTTCTTTGAATGTTTGGCATTTCACTAATTCAAAAAGGGTTAAGCTGATGTTTTGTTTTGGTTTTTTCTTAAGTTCATTGGAAATAAAAAAAAAAAAAAAAAAAAGGCTGCTGAACTGAGCCTTTACATACTGTGTTTCAGCCCCAAGCAGATTTTTATGGCTGAGTAATAAACCCCTGGAAATGGGGTTTAATAGTGGAAAATGCAACTTAACCTTAAGTAGAACAGCACCTTACAATAACACGTATTTGGAATCTACAAAATCCCTAGCTCCCAAGGGTGGTGTTATAGTGAAAGAGAGTGTAATAACAGTTTAATTTATCATAAATACATAACATATTTTATGATGATTTGATTGTGTTGAAAAATTTCACCTTACAGATTTTAATAAAGCAACCTACTGGTAAACTTATTGCAGTTGGCTTTCTTTTCCTTTGACTGGAGGTTTCAGCAGAGTGAAGCAGAAATGACTTAGTTTTAGAAGCTGGTTAATAAAAAATAGATTTCCTTTCCCTTCAACTTGTTTATGAAGCTGAAAAATGACTAGGCAGGTCACTGGTGTGTGGCAGAGCTAATTTCTACAGTTCTTCAACTGGCAATGAGTAAAACATTATGGTGAAGCTGAATAATCCATTTTCATTTGTGGATGTGAAATGCAATAAGTGATCAAAAATATGTATATCAAAACCAGGAAAATTCCCATCTTCTGCAAAACAGAAGAAACAGATAAATGTGGACTGTGCCACTTTTTGGGGAAATTGTGCCCCATACCAGGAAGAGGTAGGTCTTGCTTTCTTGGTTTGCAGCGGTGTGATCAGAGCTGTGTTTTTTGGCCCTACTCTGCCTAAATGGAAGTGGCATGAAGTACTGCCGCAAATCAAAGAAGAAATCATGTAGACAGTTTCCCTGCCCAGCAACCAAACTACTATTTATGATACCTTTGTAATGAAATAAGGATTATTGACGTTTCAGCTTTTTTATCTTCCCATCCCGTATACTTTATAAATTAGAAATTGAGAAGTAGAAGTTGGGTTTTTATTTTACGGTACATTGTTGTGTTTCACTATTATGTTTGTCTTATCTAAGCTATAGTAATTTAGATGAAAAAAAGCGATATATGACTTAATTTTTTTGTTTTGGAATCATTAGGTTTGTTTCAGTTGAACTTGAGAGAACTTTTGAATCAGGCATGTGTTGTACACTGACATTGTTTATTGATAATAATAAAAATGCTTCGCATGTAGAGTTACGGTGCTTATAGATGAAACTTAATGCTGTGCGTGAGACCTTAAAATTTGGAAAATGTTATTTAAAATGACTTGAATAAACACAATTAGTTCTGAATTAAAACTACTCAACACCTAGAGAACCAGAAATAAATGGTATCGCTTGTTCCTTTTCAGCTACTTTTCCGAAAGCCCTTTCCTGAGAATCTCTCCAAGAGATTCTTAAAATGCCATTCCTACAAAATGTGAATGCAAACTGGGTTTTATTGGACTGTGAATTGGATTGATGACTATTAATACAGTATGTGCTTGATGTTATAATATAGATCTAGAACCAAGTGAATGATAAATTAGATATTAAGAGAATGTCACATCTTCGCTTTTTTGTTGTAAAATATTGTTTTGGTCTGCACTTGTTAATGATGTTTATCCCCTTTCCTCTATAATAATGAAATTAAAATTACAGTAGATAAAAATAACATGGAGTCAGAATGTTTCCAATTAGGGCTTATAGCCTCAAAACATTTGGCCTATGGGCTTTCATAGTGGTTTTTTGGTTTGTTTTGGTTGGGGGTTTTTCTCAGTATAGTAATCACTTCCTTTCTCCCTCGACTCCTACAAATATTGATTTTATTATAACACAAATAGAGACAAAAATAATTTACAAGAAAACTGAATGACTAGGCAGAAGCTGGATTTTTGTTGTTGTTGTAAATATGCTGGAAGATGCTTTGAATGTGCCATAAAGCCCACAGCTATTTCTTTAGTTGGTTTGTGATCAGACAAGGAAGCACAAATGAGTTGCTGGGCAGTATTTCAGTTAATGTTTCCTTTGAATGGTAACACATGGTGATCTCTTGAAAAGTGATGTTTTAGAAGACAGTGCACAGTAAACCTGCGATCCTAAATTGTAACTTGGTCTGACACAAATCACAGCAGTTTGAAAAATGCTAATAATGATTCTTTGAAATTGCATGGTAGTTCATCATTGCCTAATACTTACCAAGTTTTAAAGCTTTCCATTACAGATAGCAAAGACGGAAAGATGGGGAAAAGGGATAGAAGGGGGAAAGAAAAATCAAGTTGGGAAAAACCCACTACAGTTTACTTTCCCCTATTTTCTGCTGCTTCTTCATGGCATTTGCTATCCAGTACTGAAGATGTGTTCTCACTTTGCTCAACAGCTTTCTTCACCAATGTGTTGCACATTCAAATGGATGCCCTTATGCTTTCTCATTATGTTTCTCATATTCAGGAGATCCTGTATTCACCTGAAAAACCCTGTTGTTCCTCCAACAACAGCACTGTTTCGTTTGATGGATATGAGTTGGTGCCTGTTAGAGCTGGTGTTTGATATTGTCCATGATTTTTTCCTGCCAATGTACATAAGACTTTCTTGCTTTGTAATTAAATCTCAGCTCTCTAAGACAGGTAAATTTTTATTGTTGCTTAGTTTCAAGGCTTAGTGGTAGTATTGGTCATTGCTTAGGATCTGTGATTATAAATGGTAATACCAAAAAAATTTATTCTTTGGTGTGTACCTCCAAATCCACATCTACATAAATCTAGCTTGTAACTATTTTGTACTTTGGTTTGTGTATTCCTGAAAATGGTGTGAAAGCTTATCCATTATTACCTAGTTTTTGAAGAATTACTGAAAAGCAAGATAATGTTTTTGGACCTCATTATTTTTTGATACAGTATAATGAAATAAATTCAAAACTGTTGCACTGGGCTTCATACCTTGATTAACCTATATTGACTAGCTGAACTCTGCCCTTGCTTTCTGAGTCCCCTTTGAGAGAAAATTTTAGAATTAAGCCTTTATTTACTTTTTTTCTTTATTTCCCTCTTTTCCTTCCCTTAACAAATAAGTGCATTTCATCCAGAGTTGGCTTTGGCAGGCCTACTGTCATGTATAATAATTGATGAATATTTTTTTCATACGTAATACTTTATATTTTCCTCCTACTACTCAACTTTTAGTAGATCAGATCAAAACTCTGGCTAGAAATTTTGTGGAAATATTTTCTGTATTTTGTAGAAAGCTCTTGGAAGCAATCAAAATATTGTAAAAAGCTGGAACTTTACCTAGTTGTTAATTGGCAGGTTAAACTTTTATGGGTTTCTGGTACCCTGGCGATACATGACTATTAAAAGTTGCAGGTGGTTCAGGGGAAAGGGGGAGGTGAGTTCCTGTGCTAGTAATATATCATAAAACTATACATTTCATGCGCCTGTTGTGAAAGTGGAGACTTTAATACTTTTTCACAATATAAGCTGATTAAAGAATATTTGTGGATCTCATTAACTAAAGTTTTTCTCTGTTAACATTGAAAAATGTAACACTTATGGATAAAAGAGTAAAAATAATCGGCCCATGTGGTGCCTCCTTCAGCTTAACAAAAGCGGTGTGGCATCAAATATGCTTATACATTATGAGCTTACTTTTGTGCTTTTTCACAAAATTCTGTTGGCGATTTGGGCATTTTCCTTAATTGTGGCATAATCGAGCATAGGAATTGAGTGGGTTTCATAGAGTCACAAAATCATGGAATTGTTGAGTTTTGTAAAGGACCTCTGTAGATTGTATACTCTCACCTCCCTGAACCAAGCATGGTCAGCTACAGCAGGTTGTTCTGGGCCAAGTCCAATCAGGTTTTGAATATGCTCAGAGACTGGAACTCTACAATCTCTGTGGGCAGAATCTTCCAGTTTTTGACCACCCTTACAGTGAAAAAAGTATTTTCTTACATTTAAACAGGAACTTCCAGTACTGCAATTTGTGCCTATTGCCTCTTATCCTTTCACTGGATACTATTGAGGAGAGTCTGTCTCCATCTTCTTTACAACACCATCCCCAGTCAGACATTTGTACACATTGATAAGATTCTCCTGAGCCATCTCATCTCCAGGCTAAATAAACCGAGCTCTCTTAGCCTCTCATATGAGAGGCTTCAGTCCCTTCATCATCTTTTTGTAGACCTTTGCTGGCCTTGCTCCAGTATGTCTATGTTTCTGCTTCACTGAGGAGCTTTATCCTCAGAACTGGATGCAGCCTTCCAGACATGTCTCACCAGTGTGGAGCAGAGTGAAAGGATCACCTCTCTAAACATCATCGAACTCCCTCAACACTTCTGGGTGCATCCCATGTGGTCTTATGGTTATGTTTAACCTTTCTGTAAGCTGATTCTCCTCTGTGGATGATCAGTCTTCAGTGTTCCAGACTCTCTCATGGGTCTTAGTGGCCTGGGTTTCTTGCAGACAAATCTTAGAAGTGATTGCAGGCAAAGAAAGCATTGAGTACCTTGGCCTTTGATATCAGGTCTCCTGCCTCACTCAAGTGTGGGCCCACTTCTTCCCAAATCTTCTTTTTGTGGCTGATATCTCAGTAGGTGGTCTTTGTAGAGCCTTTCATATGCCATGTCAGATTCACCTCTAGATGGGCTTTGGCTTTTTTTAACCCAATCTGTACGTGCTTGGATAGTGTCTCTGTATTTCTTCAGAGTCTCTGTCTCTGCTTTCACCTCCATTTGTCTTCCTTTTGATGTCTGAATTTTGTCAGAAGCTCCCTGTTCACCCATGCAGGCCTCCTCCTGCCTTCGGTTGGCCTCTTGCCCCTCAGCTGACCTGTTTCAGAGCATTGAGGAGCTGATCCTTGAAAATCAACCAGCTGTCTCCCTTGTCTCTTCAAGACAATGTCCCATGGGATTCTTTCAGGCGACCCCCACTGAACAGGCCAGTGTCTCTTTTCCTGAAGTCCAAGGTTGTGATTCAGCTTATTGGCCTCATTCCTTCCTCTCAGGATCCTGAAATCCACAATGTCATGGTCAGTGCACCCACAGCTGCCCATTACCTTCACCTTCCGAACAAGTTCCTTCTTGTTTATGAGGTCCAGCAGAGCACCTGCCTTTGTCCATTCCCCAATTGCCTGCATTAGGAAGTGACCACCAATGCCCTCCAGAAACCTCCTGAATTGCTTGCACTCTACTGTGTTGTCCTTCCAGCAGATAACAGGTGGTTGAAGTCCTCCACTTTGGGGATCAGGGCATGTGAATTTAAGCCTTCTTCAGTTGCCCAAAGAAGGCGTTCTTCAGATGACAATTTTGAAACCTGTTTTGTTCTGCTTGAAATTAACAGAGCCCCAAGGCTTCATTCAGCTTTGTTCATCATTCAGATTTTTTATCAATTGCAGTGTTGAATGAAGGACAAAAATCTTGAGTGGTATTTGGAATGACTTTACTGGACCCTCTTCCAAATAAAATATTGTTTTTTAAAACTGTTTAATGATGACAGTTTGCCATTAAGAGAGTTTTGTGTCTGTTGCTTGGTGTGTAGTTCATTTAGTATGTACTTTATTACTAGCAAAATGATGACATTGAAGTATTTTTAATTAAGATAGAATAAAGGCAGGAATTCAAGTACTTACAAATATAAGGATTTTTCCACTCCCAATTCCATCTTATCTAGTATGCGAGTGGTAGATTTCATTCTTATCTAAGGTAAATATCCTTAGAGATATTTCCTGTATTACGTATCATAGACATTCAGTGAGAAATATGCCAAACATTTTTTTAGATAGACTTGTTTTTATTATTGTCTAATAATCATTTTGTTACTGGTATCAAAACCAGCAGGATGACAAGCACAGGTTTGTTTGGAATGGTCCACAGAGGCTAGAATAGTGTTTTTAGTACCAGCCAGACTCGAGAGGAAAGGTAGGTGGTTACTGGCAAAGGCTGAAGAGGTTTATGTTTGGATTTTTAGCACATTCTTGTTCTGTTGTGTTAGTCCTGGGGCTGCACAGCCTATTTTGCAGAACACAGGATGTTTCTGCCTGTGGAGAAGGTGCACCAGAAAAGTGAAGTTTCTTACTGGGAAGACTTTTCACGTCACTGGGAGGCTATGAAATTCAGTCTGTTTTCTATTGGCTATACTGAAATTCTAATGATAAATTTTCAAAACAACTAGGAAGGAGCTTGGAATGTGAAGCATAGCAGATCAAGAATGGAAAATATTTTAATAGAAATACCAATATATTTTGGTTACCGGGAAGATCTTGATTTTTCTCTCTTTTTCAAAGATTTTATTAATACAATTATGGCAAGGACTTACAATGTATGTCTCCAAATACCCTTTGAAAAAAAAAAAAAATTGATCATTTACATTTAACAAATAACTTTATAAAGCATAACTTTCTCTTATACAGTTTCAATGCAATATTAGTGTCTTACATTCATCATTTAATGTTGCTTAGTAATTTAAAATTCAATGACTACAAACCAAAAGGCAAAAGATTGCTTGAAACTTATCTGTGATTTGTCACTGTACTGGAAGAAAAGATAAGGTCCCCATGTGTTAGCACAAAGAATTTATACGAAACATATCTACACGTTATTTCTTGCTCTGTGATCTTCGTAGATCTTCAGAAAAGCAAGTGCAAATAATGTGATTAAAAAATACAAAGATCTAAGGTAGAAAACCAGCACCTCAATACAGAATAACATGCTTGTGAACAATTGTGAAGATACAAAAAGATACAGAATTATAATCTTGAAACAAAAAGATCAGTTGCAAGGATGGCTCCCAAAGGTATGTGCTTCTTCATGCAAATAGAAATTGGAGCAGGTTCTCTTTCCCCTAGTAAGAAATTTTATACTTTTGTGGCATGGAAATAAGAACAACTTCCATTATTATAACACATGAATGGGTTCCAGAAATTTCAAAGTGTCAAAGCACTGGCTTTCAGACACAGAAGGAATAAAATGGCTATTCAAGAGCTGTACACTCCTCAGCTATATTTAATACTAGAAAATAACGTACCACTTTTACATTTATTCCTATAAGGCCTCATTCCAGAAAACACTTCAATGAATAGAACTCAAGGCACTGGTTATATGCATAAAGGTGCTGATGAGCGACAGTGTTTCTGAGAAGAATTGTATTTGCTGTCTCTGTGTTTGAAAAGTTGCAAGAGTTTAATTTATTCAGTTTTAAACTGCTGTTCTAAAAGCTGTGCAAATGCACCTAAAGCCTACTTAGCTTAATTAAATAATTGTTGATGCAATTTAAATTGTTATAAAAGACCTTTAAAATGAACATTAAATTAATATTTTGTTTAAACAATTTAAGTAATTATTAAACAAGTGTTAAGTGAGAATGTGTTATCTTTGTTATTTGCCTGAGTTTCACCAGCTTTAATTTAGAAGGCTATTGTTTTCCTTCTTTATAACTAGTTGCTTCTTGTATAAAACAGGGTTTACTGAAAGAAACACATATTCCGTGCATGCTCACTTTCACTTATTCTATGTTGAAATTATAAGGCCTGTAAAAGAAATACTGAGAATTTCAGATATGACTGGTTTTGAAATGGGAGTTAAAGATCTAGTACCCTTAGAAATGCTATTATTTGAGTGGTAAAATTGGCTCCTTGAATGATAAATGGCTGCATAGAATATGAAGAATGAAGGGATTTGGATCTCATTCATTCAGTAACAGCTTTCAGCTTGTTGTCCTTCACATTCCCTGCAGCAGCAACATTATAATTTTAATAGTATGTAAAATCAGTCCTTCATTACAAGAAGGCTCTTAGGCAAGTGCAATGATGACATCTGCACATTAGTGGCAATGAACACCAAGCAAATTTGTAATGAAGGACAACTTCGTGTGCTACCACACATCAATGATCCTGCCTTGTTTCCCTGAATTGTTTTGCTGTTTAGATTTTCAGCATTGAATCCTTAACTCTCTGTTTTCCTCATGCTGAAATGGCTGTTGTTGTTTTGCATCTTGATGCTGTGAATTTAAAGGGGCTGTGAACTAAGTTCTTAGCTCTTTGTCAGGTTTTTCCAGCCTGTTCATAATGAACAATGCCATTTCTATGTGGTGGACTGCCATACTGGAGGACCATGGGAAAAAAAATTGATAGTCATTCTCTTCGGGAATGCATGAGATTTGTGCACACAACAGGTTGTGTGTCTCGCTTCTACATCTCCTGATCCGTCCAAGGAATGTGCACGGCTTTTGCTGAGACCTTATCGCCTCCGTGCTGCCCACTGTTCCACCCTCTACTTACGCGCTGTCTGGTGCTGCTGCTGAGGTGTTGGAGGATCTGATTCTCCTTTTCTTTGAGAAAAACCAGAATAAGCGTGCACATAAGACACAGCTGCCATTCAGCTCGTGTTGCTGGGGTAGGCTCATTCTGAGTGAATTTAACATGGATTCATCATCACATGTGACATGTGTAACACTGGCTAGTTTTCTTTTTAATGTGTTTAGAAAGCAGAATACACCTGGCCAGTGATAACGGTCTCCTGAGTCAGAAGGTTAAGTTAAAAAAAGCAGCGTTAAGATGCACACAGCACAATCCATCTTACATCACTTTATCCATCTGAAAATTAGGCATCTGCTGCAGGATACTCTGCTGTGTTTTCCTTCACTACTCATTTGAAATTGGTGGTCTGGATCATACTTTGAGGGTGCCCACCTCAGCTGCCTTTCTGCTCACTCTGGTCAGATTTATTGTCACCCTTTTAAAATATGAAGTATATAAGTATTTCTCTGGTAATATCACTATAATTGTCCTATGAAGTGCTTTCCTCCCCTTAGTTTTCTGACAGTACATGGTTCTTTGTTACCTGCACAAGAGATAACTTGGATACCAACTCTAGAGACTGGTGTTTTAATTCTGTGCAGTTCATCAATAAGCACTGACACTTCTATGAGGAAAGTGAAGAACTTCCACACATTCCTATAGCAGTGCTAGGTCCTTAAGAAGATTTTTCAAGCAGATTGGACTTTGGTCTGCTGAGAAAAGGCAAAATATCTCTGTATATCTCTGGTTTGTTTGTTAGGTAGTACCCTGAACAAAAGAATGCTTTGCAGAGACATGACTGTGATGGAAATCTTAGTCCTAAGTCTTGGGAGTCTCAAGATTTTCACAATAAGCTCATGTCTGCCAGTTTTATTTATATCTTTAGAAAACCACTCTTCAATTGCCGCCTGTATTTTGGTACCTCTAGGCAGTTATGTATTATATTAAATGTTACAACAAATGTTGGATAAAGCCATTCTGACAATCTTGGAAGAGGAGAACTCTTACGAAATTTAATATCCTCACCCCAGAACAGGAAAAATAATCTTGCAGGTTTCAGTAGATGGATGGGTGTATACACTATTTTATTTTTCTACATCAAGCTCAACAGTCCTAACTGTCATTAATCATTTCAGAATCTCTCCATTGCTATTTTTAGGACCATAAAGAATTTCAGTATTATAACATGATCTGTGCTAGAAGGAGGTCAAATAAATGGTCTGCCATGGAGATATGCTGCTAGAAATACACTGGTATAAAGTCAAAAGTAACTTTATAGCACAGGACTACTGGGTGGGTGTAGAGTAATTTACTAAATTACAACAAATTTAAGTTGCTGGAACATTTTTATTAATACTTCCATTTGTTTTTACAATATAGTTACCTCAGAACACAGCCATTTATTCAAAGCAGGTATCTTAGATTTCATTTCTAAAAATATTTTGGTATTTTTTATGAACATTTAAAACTCAGAGGGTCTGTGTACTAAAAACAAAACATAGACATTTTATGGCTTTCTCACTTTTTGTCACCTCTTACAAGACTGCGTGTATTGTGCCAGATCACCAAATGGAGGCAGCTCTTTGCAGGACCACATACAAGATGTGAAGAGCTCAACTGATGCCCCTCATTTGCATGCAGACATGTGCATTTCTGAAGAAAGGAACATCAACCAGAGACAAATTTAGAGCTCTTGCTTTTATGAACTTACTAAAGAGAGTCATATGTGTAAAACACATTATATATAATATAGTGAGTCTAAGCATGTTCTGATGGTGTCTTAAGGCCAATGTTAGTTTGTTAAAAACATCACTGGAGCTTAAATTTGAGGATAAAGGCATCTGTGCAGTGTGGAGGTTTACTATGGAAAACCTGTTTTTAACCAAAGCATTGCAAATTTGCTACATTTCCAGGTACTTTTTGTGCAGCCTCATAGTCAGGACATCCAAAAACATCTTATAGCAGTACTATTATTTTTATCATCTTTGCTATACAGATGGCAGTTAAGCATACAGATGCACCTGTTTTCTTTATTAAGTAAATCAAAGGCATTTTCTCCTTGAACACAGTCCTTGGGGAGAACGTGTCTTTTTGCTAACGTGATGGAAAACAGAGCAATATTAGAAAGGTGGCAGATACACTTGCATGTGGATATAGACAGAGCTTTAACATATCTCCTGTATTGGAAAAGCATTTTCTTGACCAGTGTATATTCATAATGACTGTGTAAAATATAAGTAAAGCAGAACTCAGCAATACACACTTGGGCTGTGATTCTGTTAGGTGTCATAAATTTATATGACTTGAGATTGTGCACAAATTCAGGGTCTGATTTAGGAATTGTTTTTTTTTCTGGAAGATGGTATTTTTTTTTGAGTCCTAACTAAAGCGGTGTTTGGTCACAGCATTATGGCTCCAGTTCTTCTGGACATGCTTTTAGCTCTGCTGTAAAACAGAAACAAGGTGATAAATGCTTGGGACAATTAAATGATCTCAGGAGCTGAAATCCTGACATAATAAAGTCAATAGCAGAACTCCCATTAACTGTAATGGGGCCAGGGCTCTGATCATCATTTTGAGACTTTAATCAAGTGTCATGACATTTGACCCTGTTTTCATAGTAGGTAGAGCAACCAAGAAAGAAGGGGATTCCCTGTCATTAATTGTTTGGAACACTCTTCAGGTGCTTATAACTTGGAAAAGTAACATACGTAGTTGTTTCAAGGATCGCATTGAAGGCTTTATGTTCTAAGTTCTACAGAAATGTCTCACAGACAGGGGAAGTGACAGGAAGTTGTTCATTGTTACCTATATTGTTAGCAGCCTTATGACTGCTATGATATAGAAATGTATAGAAACGTATAGAAATGGTGTTTTAGACTTAAATTGATAGTTCATGGTTTTTTGGGGGTGTTTTTTTGTGTATGGGTGGTTTTTTGTTTGTTTTTTGGTGTTTGTTGTTGGTTTTGGTGGTGGTGATTTTTTTTTTTTTTCTATTGTTGTTTATTTGTTTGTTTTTTTCCCCTGTTTTCAAGCTCAGATATTTTCAGTGGAAAAATAAAAGTGCATCTTCAAACTCTACTAAAATGGCAAATCATATGCTGTGAGAAGGTTTAAAATGTTGGGAATTTTCTTTCCAAAAAACAATAGAAAAAGCCTTGCTACTTCCTTTGTTTGCCATCCTTGCCTTAATTCCAAGTGTATACTTTATGAAAATACAAATTATTGCCTTTATTGAAAAGTTTGTGTGTTATTTAAGATGACTTGTAAACTCGACTCAATCTTCCCTAGCAAGGGAAACAGGAAATACCAGAGAACACTAGACTCAGTAAACCTATAAAATGTGAGCGTGCAGCCCATTATTTCTAGAGACTTTTCACATAACACTTTGGGAAGCAATGACTAATTAGTTTTTGGCTTTAACAATAACAGTTTGAGGGGATTTTTGTTTTGCTTTTATAGCTTTCATATTAGGTAGAGGAGGGAAAGTGACTCTGCATGATGAAATATTGGCAGTGTATACACTTACTTCTCAGTAGGAGCTCAGCTCTTTGATCCCTAGTACAATTACATTCATTGCCCAAGTTTTATTGCCATGCTGTAGAGTTAACAAGCAGCCGCTACACTCAAAACAGCATTCTAATAGATTTTTTTTTTTCAATAGGTAATTGAATATTTAAAATTAATGTCTTAGATTCTCTGGGTTCTTGGTAATAATTAAATGTTCACGGTGTTTTTTCTTGACTACTTCACAGCAGTAAAGAGAATATTTGTATTCATCTGATCTATCAAACACTTCAACAATGCTTCTGAGAATTAACTGTAGCTAGAGCAACATTTTAGTTATTTTTATTTTTTCCTGCCTGAATATTTTGTTGAGTGTTATTCTCTGAATTCATAAAATGGCAAAGCTTGACTGGCAGAAAGCTCCACAGCTTCCTGATGAATATTTAATTTTGTACTGACTTTGGATTCTTACCATAAGAAGACGCTTCTTATCAAGTACTAATGAAATTTATAAGTTGCAAATATGATGGAGTCATGTGTTAAAGTAACATTGTTTATTTTCTTTTTTGTCATTCTCTGTTGTTATTCAGTCATTCCTTAATGATCCTTCAAGATTCTAGCTGATATTTCAGCTAATTATGTGTAGGATATATTTTGTGGGTAGCTTTCTGACAGGGAGCTGGGGAAGATACTATTATCCAATGATTAGAACAGGAGACTGGAAATTGGAATGACTTGATTTCATTTGCATTTCCTTCCCTTTTGCTGAGTGGCCTTGAAAGTGTGACTCTACCCGTAAGTGTTTGGAGTTTCTCTCTTTAGCCTTCTATCTTTTCTTTTTAGATTTAGGGTCTGTATGAAAGGTGTATCACCTGTCACTCGCAGGAGGAGTACAGGCTACAGCAGTCAAACTACAGTCAACATGCAGTATTTTATTTTTTTTTATATAGCTTGACATCCCAGTATGTGTTAGAAAGTTTTAATGATTTTCATTTCTATTACCAGCTCTTAATGGGATAATGCAAAACTACGGGTGTGACCTAAAATATAAATATTTACTCATGAAACTGAAAGGTTCCGGTTTGCCAAGTAGATGCAACATACGACGTATAGAATAAGGTGCTAGAATTTATGGCACAAGTTAGAACTTGTGCAATAAGTAGAAATGCAAACAGATACCTTCGTGACAGTAGGCTTTCATATCATCCACAAACTTTTCTTGTTTCCAGGTTCAGCAGACCTCACTGGAAAAACCTTCTCTGCAGATATTTTTCATTTCCAGGGGTTAACTGGTAGTCTGATAGGTTTTGTTTCTCTGTGTTCTCCAGATCATCCCAGCATTATTATTATAGCTCTTGGGGAAAAAATAATAATAAAAAAATACATATATATATATATATATATATATATATATATGTCTGTATAAAAAAATATGCTTCCCATTAAAAAGTTAAATCAAGATAAACCGAGACTGAGTAATACTTGTATGTTCTATTCAATGAAGATTTGTTTGATCAGTTGACAATAACAAATTCAACGGAGGTATACTAACATCAGTACAGATTCCTTTCTCCCAGATTAAAGAAAGAGATTGCATACTGGCAGGTTTCCTCATGTTTTGATTACAAAGAAAATGGTTGCTCAATTATTGCAGTGAAAGTAAAAAAGAAGATGAAAACAGGCTTCTTGGTGCGTTTTCTCTACCTGTCCTACCAGTGTGATACACCAGCACTGCTAGCCATACTGGTGACCTTTATTTTGGCAAGTGAGGAGGATCACTCTGTGCTATTGGATATAAGAGAGATCCCAAAAGGCACAAGAAGATGTGGATTCAGACTAATTAGCTCAGTGGCTAATTGACCGTTGAAACCTTGGTAGGTTTAAAACTGGTTTCTGATCAGTACCTAAATTAGTGACTTTAGTGCTATATTATACAGTGGTCACAGCAAAGCCTACCAGGTGTTGGTGCCCTGAATTGGTGCCACTTAACCTCTGCTTGCCTGCAGAATTGCAGTGCACAGGTAATGGGCTCAAGTTATTGCAGTTTGCTCTTCCTCTTGGCATTAATTTTAAGGTCTTGATTTTCTATGGCTACAGACAGATTTAAGGAACTTCTCAGATAAGATGTTGTCCATGTAGTATGACTCAGTGGGATGACCAAGTTGTGTAAAATTCCATGACAGTAGCACTGTGAGAGGCCATATCAAAATTCATGTGTTCAGACTTGGTGATTGATATCTACCCTACATTTATTCCATTCCTGTATTTAAAAATAAACATCTAAAACCATCCATTTAAAAATAAACACTTGGAGTGCAGCCTAAGTAAGATTTGTCCTGGTTACTAATATGAGTAAGGCTGTTATGAATTCCAAGTGGATTTTTTTGAAATATTTTGTGAATTTTGATGGTCACCCAGCATAGAAACACAGAAATTACAGGGTTTGGTGATGAAACATTTTCTGTTTTAGGTTATTGTCAATACGAGGTTTTCTTGTTAACAGTAGAGGTAACTAAAGCATTAGTAAAACTTATAACAATGGCTGTTTAAGAGAACACTGAGGGAGAAAAATTATTAAAAAGCATTAATTATTTAAAATATTCTTCTGTCTGTGTTTATCTTTGTAATTTACTTATGGAATTATAGGCCAAGAGTACAGGACATTTGAAAAGTATGTATTTTTTTTAATTTTATGTTTGCAAGGATGAGATATCCCCAGTCCTGAGAGCAGGTCTGTCTTGTAATTCGAAACCTAAGTGGTTGATCTTGGTCTGTGGATATTGTCTAAAAATCCCTTCCTGTTTGCTGTACGAGCTTGTTGAAATGCGGTATGTTATGAAATCTGTATGTCTAGAGCAGTTTACTTGGGAAACCAGCAGGGTTGGTTTGCAGTATTTATTTTTCTGGAAGATGAGAGGTAAAACTGATGTGATGGAAATGACTGACTCCCTCATCCTGAAACCTTATACCAGTTTGCACTAATTTGCTGATGTATGTGCCTAAACACATTAATAAGGCTAAAATAGACAGGGGCACCTAATGACGCATGGGGGCTGGGGATAATGGACTAGTGGAGGGGTTTACTGAGGATCTGCTCCACTGGGAACAGAGCCTTTCTATCCTAATTAAAGCCCTGTAAACCTGCATTTAGTACTGGAAATCCAGTATCAGGTTTACTGAGCTGATTTTAATTAAAGCTGATGTTAGCCTCAACTTCATGTGCATTTCTGACCAAAATAATCTTTGGTAAGTAATGCATGTGTGCGTGTGTTCGTATGTATCTATACATGTATCTGTTGGAGTGTACTTACACGTGTTTGTATTCTGTTTTATTTAAATCTTCTGTAATTACGAACAGATCATCCCCATGTTTAAACTAGTAATTGTCTGACTTTGAAGGAAATACTGACAAGTTATTTTTACTTCTATGTTATCACCTGTCATGATAAATCTAGTACCAGGTGAGGGCTCTGTGACCCTTACACTGGAAGAGGTGGGAGGGGCTTTTCTGCTTTCCTGATCTATAAATAACCATCTCTATGTAACCATTGCAGAGCCAGATGTCATGTTCTAGAGGAATAAAGCACTATGAGTACATATAAATAAGACTGTAATATCCCAACAAAGGAAATAGGATTTTTCAGTCTGGTTTTAGAAACCTAGTGTGTCAATGTAGATTTTTTTTAAAAAAAAGAGTGCACTATAAAATCTGAGGGAAGACAGCTGCCTTTTATTTTCTCGTCAGGTCGAAAGGGATATTCTTAGTTAGAAAACATACTACATATATTTCTGTAGGTGAAGTATATTTGTGTGAGAGAGACATACTCCTGTGAAATTTGAGCAAAAGGAGAAAGAAAGTGAGGTAAAATAGTGGAATGCTAAACCAGGAGAGTTAAACTACAATTAAATTGACTAGATACCCTTAATTTTTATCCTTTCCTCTTATGCATAGCCATTTCACTTTCATTGCTGTGACTTTATTTTTTTTCCCTACAGAATCTGGCTTGTTTGGTAATATTAGATAGATGGTCTAGTTTTATAGATTGCTCTGTAAAGATGTCTTATTCTTTCTCTTTTCAATAAAGCTCTAACTTTATTTACCATCTGCCCTCCAACTCTGCACTGGATACAGATTTTTTGTGTGTCGTGTAGTTTTTTTGATAGTGGTTATTGACTATTTTATCTAAGTGTTTCACAGGTTATTTTTTTCCTCGTAATGTCCTTAAAAGATGAGATGATATTATTTTTATTTTATAACTAGACAACTCAAACTCAGGGCACTGCTGTGCTGAGTTAGTTCTGGTTGAGCTAGGTAGTCTGTCAGAAGCTGTATAATAAGATGTTCTGCATTGTGCTTCCCAAATTAGCCTGAGTTAAGCACTGTGGTTGTGCTATATTAAGACAGGATATCTCTGACTTGCAGGGCATTCTGCTGTTTAGACATATCCTCAGAGGTTATCTAAAATAGCAATATAGCTACCCAACTTTAAAAATGTTGTTTCTCAAAGTACTTAATAATATTATTGCTGTGTATTGGGTAAGATCCATTCAAATTCAATTGTAAATATAACTCTTTCAGCAGAAAGTCAACACCAAACCCCTGGCCAATCAGACCAAACAATTCAGTTAGAAAGCAGCAAAAACACATCTGGAATAAATTTGGCTCAAACGCTGTATCCCAGAAAGGTCGCTTGCAGCTGAAGCTGATGCTGCGCTGTCTGACCCGTGGGCTCCTGCAGCAGCATCCTGGGCAGATGGATTCTGGCTGTCTTGGGCGGAAGCAGAAGCCCCAGTTTGGGTTCCTGGGGAGCGAGGAGCTCTGTGATGGGCTGCTCCTGGCTACCCAGTAAGAAATCCTGAGGACAGAAGCATATGTGAAATCCTGTTCCTCTCTGCTGCATTAACACCTTACTTGGGGGTTCAAGAGCCTGTCTCCATCCACTGGCATCCATAGCACTGAGGTAGGTGTTGTTAGAGAGCCCGCCTTTCACACAACTGACAAGAAACTGTGGTTCTTTCAGAGCACAGCCATGTGAAAAGGATGAAGTTTTACACAGCAGAGTGGCAGCTTTCCTTGGGAAACATGAGCTCTCTTCCTGCAAACCATGTGGATAATAAACACAACACAAACCTCGACAATTAACAGCTCAAAGGCGGTGCTGCTAGTTACTCCCTTCTTGCTGTGTGTTAATGGTTGTGCAAACAGCTAGCTTAAACCACCTGTAATTTCTTCTAAGTATAAGCATCCCCTCCATGTTAGGGTGGAGAAGAGGGGCTGGTGGTGCCACCACCTGAGAAACAGCTGGCAACAGGCAGGGTAGCTGGGGTGTTGATTGTCACCTCTTAGCTAGAGACTACTATACATTCCATTAGATTTTCACTCTGCTCAGTGTCATGCCAGCATAAAGGACTGCTGGCTAATTTGGTTTCCTGTGCCCTCTAGAGAGGGAAATTCTCAGAGCCCATTTCAGTTGGCGAAAAGGCTGCATGTAAGCAGCACAAGAGAGGCTCACTGAGCTCTGAGCACCGGCTTGCGCCGAATGAACAGTTTGAACGTGCCTTTGGTCTTTCACGCAAAGTGAAAATGTCTCATGTGAAGGTTGCAACCCATAGCTCTCATCTTCTTGGAGACTTCAGGAATCACAGGTCAGTCACTTTAGCTGCACAGAAAAATAAAGCAGTGTCTAAGTATTGCTGTTTTATCACATCTGCAATCCTGATGACCTGTCAGTTCCAGTCTAAATATAGTTTGCAGTCACTTTTTGCTGGCCAGCATGCTAAGGGACTGGCCTGTGGGCATGCAGGAACTGTACGCTGGGGCAAGGACAGAATTCAGGTCTTGAGGAGCATTCATCTTCCTCTTCAAGAGGAAGACTTTTCTGTACCTACCATTTCTTTCCTCATTCACGCAAAACTTCCAAACCCTGTAAAAACCCAAGGAAGTATTCCTGCAGGTGACAGTGTGCATAATGAGCATGCATAATGTGGAATTTGGAAAAGAAAAAATACCATCTGGCACAATACACTTGCTTTAGACTGCTTAGACCCTGCCAGGGTCAGTCCCCTTAACAACATCAATTCACCCATGCTCAGCTCCACTGGTTGACAGCCAGGAGACATTCTCATGGTCTGGTTCACATTTCTGACAGAAATTTCTGGCATTGCCAAATAGTAATCTCAAGGAGAGTCTCAGTCAGCTGTGGGCTGGATTGCCCTTTTTCAGATAACAGAATCAGTGAAAAATACAGTTGAAAGAGACCTTGAGTTATTGTGGTCCGGTAAGGACCAAGCAGGTCTACCTTAGTATATCATGAGAAAGAATTTTTGTATTAGTCCCCAGAAAACATTTCTCTTTCCCACAATTTAAATGGTGCTCCTCAGATCTGTAACTCAATAGAAGATTGTTCAGGTGGGAAGAGTAAAAGGCACCTCTCTAGTCAAGTAATATATCTTCTCTGGCAAATTCTGAAACCTGTTTCTAAAACTGTGGGAAGTGTGGATTCTAAGATACTGGAGGTGTTCATGATAGGAATTTTGCATGGGCAAAACAATTTTTCCTTCTGCCCAGATTTCTTCTCCAAAACAACTGTCTTAGCTAGCTCATCTCTTTTACCTGCAACGTTGCTCCCCCACACCTTGAAAATGATGAGAAGCAAACAGCCAAGCTAAGGAAATGAGTAAATTATTTTTCAACTATAAGAACCTCGGTACAGGATAATACAATGAAGCCAGTAGGCAACCAGTAGTTTCTTCACTTTCTCTGTCCCTATTCCAAAATGTGGAAAATCATAGTTTGATTGAAGATGTAGTCAATCTCCAGTAAAGTCATTGGGAGCTGAAAGGACTGAAGCCTCTCTTTGTTGATGTGGGATCGTTTTTGAAATGTTTCAGGAAAAAAAAAGCTGGCACCCGGTTTCTCAGACAATATCAACAAGCGTTAGGAAGCTTCCCCCACATTGTTTTGGGGGCAATAGTAGTCTCAACTGTGGATGAAGAATTGCGTCCCCTTGTCTTGGCTTCCTGCATGTAACTTTACTTCTGAATGTCTGGCGTGCTGAGGTTGAGGAAGTCAGGTTGCCCATGCAGAAATTTTGTCCATTTTTGCCTTTTCTATGACTGCCAGTGACAATTCAGCAGTGAGGTATTTAAAAGACACGTGGATGAGGTTCTTAGGGATGCGGTTTAGAGGTGGACTTCGTAGTGTTAGGTTAGCGCTTGGAGTCTATGATCTTAAAGGTCTTTTCCAACCTAAATGATTCTATGATGATATGAACCTGGCTGGGCACCAGGTGTGACACTTGGCGTTTTTGTTAAAGGAGAGGTCTCTTTTGGTTTACCACAGTCTGCATCGTGCCTATAAGAATGATCCTGAAATATGTGGTTTAGAAGGCATTTTCACATGACACCAGTGCATACAGACTCTTTTGCAGGAGGCTGAGAGGCGTATGGATGGTATGTAACTCACACAATCTGAAACTTGTTTTTGACACTTGTTTTAAAAACACAGAGAAAAATAATATTAACAGTCTGGACTCCATTACAATGGAAATATTATGAACTGCATTGGAGTAACTGGCTGTATGTTGTGAGAAAGGCTAGTGTTTGGAGCAATAACTCATTTATTAAAGGGCCTCGGAGAATTTTATTTATCTGATATGGGATGCTGACATAACTGCTATATCCAAGATCAAAGCTTACTTGCTGTGCTAGATCAACCTGATAAGAGTACAGTGTTCTTCATGATACTCTCATTATATGTCTAATTTATTTTACATAATAATAATGTTTTCCTTGTGGTAGATTTCAAATGTTATAGTATGTTATATCTGGGTTTATATTGTAGGGCTCCAGCAGATGGCAGAGGAGACAGGCTTTGAATAGGTGAAGTTTTCAGGTACTCCACTAAATTAGTTAAAAAAAAAGTTTTATTTGAACTTTGGCAAACCTGGCTGCTTCACTCAATTTTACTGAAGTGGAACCAGTGTGTAGGGTTTATGGGAATGCACATGCCCTTCATGGTTGTTGGGCCTTAGTTTGTGAAAACAAACCATGTTCTAATAGAGGTTGTACATTTGGGATCTGAAAACATTGCAAAGGTCTTTTTCTCCTGTAAATTCAGTCATTGATTTTTAGAATCAGCACCTGAGGGGAAAGCAACCTACAGGGACAGTCCAGCTCTCTAACTTTAAAATACTTTATAAAAGAGGCATAAACATAAAGGGCTCTGCAGTTTGTAGGTAGGAGCCAAGACCTGTCTCTGTTCTCATTTACATCACAAGAAATCGAAAATAATAAATCTGACATAGTCCATATGCATTATCAGGAGACTCGGTTTGGATCAAGATCACCTGTGTAATCCCGTAGAACACTCAATAAAACAGTTGCAGAAATCTCTAGGTAAGCAAGAAAATGCCACATAAACTAATAAGCCATACACAGCCCTAGGCAAAACGTAGCAAAGCATGCTGAAACAGCTGTGTTTTCCCTCTTCCCAAATGGTTTTGCAGTATGCTTTGTGCTCACCTGAATGACAACTACAAACCTCTCAGCTGTACGAAGAATGGCACAGAGATGGGTGTGAAGACACAGGTTGTGAACTGTGGTCTAAATTCACTGAAACTTAGCATGAGGAGGCATGAAAAAGAGGGACACAGAGGAAGAGCAGTAACTTTTGTAATATTTTGTAACATTTTTTGACAGTGAGATGAACATTAGTTGGTGAGATAAGAGGACCCACATCAGGACATGCTGATGTGGGAATTGGTAGTGCATTCCCTGATGTACCTTGCCTTCCTCACTGAGCTTCCTCCAAACTAAATATAAATGGTTCTGGACCTCCTGTGATACCCTTTGCAAAGCAACATCTGTGGCTGCAGCAGGGTTTCTCTGGTAGGCACCTCCTGCCCAGGGAAATTTTTATGCATCAGCTTTACAGCAAATTTAGTAAGTTTGTCCTTGAGAAATTCTGTGCTACTTTAAGAAGAGGTACCAGAGCAACTCCAGCCTTCTAATTCTTTTAGAGACCATGAAGAACCACACTTAAATAGGAAGCTCCACTGAAGAGAACGGAATTGTACCCAAAACTGAAATGAATTTTATGGTACTGCTATGGTCCCTTTAAGTAAGTTAACTCTAACTGAACAAACAGGAGACTATGTTTTTCTGGTGTATGCTGCACAAACAAGGCAGAGGTTGCTAATACTAACCCTACCTTAGCAATGATTTCTGGGAATTTTTATCTGGAGAAATAGATGTGCTGCTGGTCACCATATAGTAAAAAAAAACCATGCATAAGTGAGGAATTTGGTCAACAACAGCTGCCACCTCATCTTCATCAAGAACATAGTACTTCAGATTTTAAACTCTTTCAAGTCTGTGTTTTCTCTTTTAACTTTTTTTCCCCCCTCTTTTGGCCAAAAAAGCAAGGGCAAATGCTAAGTTACTAGATTTTTGCTAAATTTTTGAAGTGTATGTGGAAAGAAAGGTTTTGTTTTGTTTTGTTTTCATCTACCCTTTGTGATGGCATGATACAGAGATTTTTTCAATTTTTAATATGGGGTTTCCTTTATTATTTATCTGAGGGGTTACACTTTCAGATTTAAAGACACAAAGAGGGCTTAAGTATGTGGATGGGGAGGTGAATATTGACGTGTTTATTTCCCAAGTTGTTCTTCTGTCTTCAATTCCATGTTCTGAGTTTCAAGCAAAGCACTGATTCCATTAACTGAATGGATTAAACATCATCTTTAGCACTGGAATGTGGGGTGAAATCTGCCCATGTTCTCTTGAAATAATAGTACCCATCACTAACATTGATCCATTTTCAATGGCACTACTTGACACATCACGGTATTCAAATACATGTTTCAGGTCATGTTTTAACCCTTTTACGACGTAATTTGTGGTTCACATCCAGTTAGTGACACCATTTGTGAGGCACTTCATTGCATGTTCTTGATGAAGGAATTGCTGTCTGACTGCTGTGGGATGCCAGACCTTTCTCAAGATCCATTACACAGTAGACATTTTGTCAACTGCACCTGAACTGCTGTAAATACCTAGCTGTCTTCAGTAGCTTTCTGCTGTGTCCAATCTTCATGTTTCAGACCGAGCCAACCAAATAACTTGTCAAACAAGTACGTGAAATTTAATGGAATTGTGGCTAGATAATTTCATCATTCCATATCTACCTACTTCTTTCACAGCGTCTCAGCATCAACTGAAGCCTGTGAAAATTTTAAATTCCATGTGTTTGTTTGTTTTTTCTTCATTTGTGTAGCATTATTTACTGTGACTGTGAGAAACCTGAGTTCACTTTAGAGTTGCATGTCTCATATCTCTGAGAACATAAATCCTAAACCAATGATTTTGCAGTCCCTCACAGAATTCAGTCCATATGGAAGAGTGGCAAAAGCTCATGAATTCTACACAAGAATTTTGCAAACTATAGGAAAGCATAATAGTATATGAGTAATGGAATACTTACAGTGTTGATGAGCATAGCTGTTGAAGAGAAAATTGTAGCTGCAGAAAAACTAATATGGAATTTTTTGTAAGACAATAATCGTGTCAGAGCCAGGAGATAACATACTTAATTCTAATCAGCTTTCACTAATCACGGAAGGTAAAATTAGTTATTAGTGTTGAGTCACAACTTTTCTTAAGTAGCAGTCTAAATCTAATTACTGTAAGTTACTTTACTTTCCACTTAATACTTTATTGTTGTCCACAAAGGTTTTGGTGGACTGGAGGCTATTTATATCTGAGTTGATGATGTGCTATATTTTCTTCAGTTTGTTTGTACGTTTGATGTGGAGAGATCAGATACTAATTCAGATACTGATTTTGCTGCTGAAAAGTTCATGACTCATTAGAGCAAAGTCTGATATCTTGATTAATCATATGATGTGTTTTGAAGCTGGTTTCAAATTTGTGTAAACTGTCATGATGTCATGACCTTCCAAATTCAGTAGAACTCATATCTGCCTTTGCAGGAAAAGAGGGTTGAGAGAAAAGGAAAGAAAAATAATATATTCTCAAAGTGGGATTTATTAAAATATGACATTTTAGTTTTACCAATGTAGTTAATTTTTAAAAAAATCAAGGTACCTCAGCATAAGAGAGAATGTAGGTTTCTACCAGGTTCCTGTTGGCTTAAATACTAGTATGACCATATAGTCTTTAGAATAGTAGAACTGAAATCAGCGGGAACAGAATTAGAACAATGCTGAAGGCTTCCAAAAATTCTGTCCTAAAAATACACATGCTGTCTTATGAGTTCATTCATTTGGTGAGGTCATACATTTGGACTTGAATCGCTTGATGCCTCTAACTCTTTAACTAGGAGGCCTCAATAAGTGGCTTTCTGATGCAGCCACAACAGACAGGGCCTGCAAAATGGGGACCTTGCTCTGCCTTGCAGAAGACACCATAGCTGCAGTACGGAGGCTGCAGCATGGAGTTCGCAAAGCAGCGTGAAAGGGCTTGAGTTACGCTACCCCTGCCAATGCCTGACACTCAGCTGTAGTGATGAGGGCAGCTTTGCTATCTTGGGTGCTGCAGCATGTGCGTTGGGCTTCAAGCGGCGTTCAAAGCCTGTGATCCCAGGGAGTGGAATCCAAATAGATGCGTCTGCTGCCAGGTCTAGAGAGCAGCTCCAAACCCTTTAGCTGTGGTGGCTCTGGAGCAAAGTCAAGATCCCTGGTATGTCACAGAGCCAGGGCCTTGCATAACTCTGCTCCTGACACATTCGGACACAGTGAACGGGTCCAGTTCTGTTACTGAGGGATACTGATATAGCCAAGGGGCATCACTGCAATACTGAGGTTTTCTGTCTTCTCCTAACTTGCATCTCATCTTTGTCCCTTTTAAATAATCCTGTGTAGATTTGTAATCCTGGCAGCAAGTATATAATTTATACCTAGATGTTGCAATGCTATAAAGTAGATAAATGAAAACAATTGTCTAGCTATTAGGATGACTATAGTAAATATTTGCTATGCAAAATTTAGAAATAAATGTGAATGTTTAAAAACTAGTTTTCTCTCCCCAAAATGGAATTGTGTATAGAAGTTCCAAAGCAATTCTTGAAGTTTTCCCAAGTATTTAATTCAAATTTGTTAAGTGTTTTTGTTTGGTTTTGTTGTTTTTATTTTGTTTGGTGGTGGTGGTTGTTGTATTTTAACCAAAAAGCAGTTTCCGTTTTACATTTTAAAGCTATTGGTGCCAGCACTTCTATAAATGAGGGTTAATGTTACTTGTGAGTTATGAGAGCAGGTTCCTTGCATCAGTTCAGAAAAACTTCAAGCTTTTTTTTCCTCCAGTTTTTATGCAGCTGTACACTGGTCAGGTGAGACAGCAAGCTCTGGTCCCCACACATAGTCTAGAAAAGCTGCTTCCACCCAGCTCAGAGAAAGCAATTACCCGTGTGAGAATTTTTGCACTGAGGTGCTAACGCTCTGTTTTTAAGTCAGTAGGGTTAAGCTTTTCTTCAAACCTAATTTAAGCCTCTGAGAGATTGTTCAGTTTGAGTTGAGATTGTTTTGGTTTAGCTGATGGCCCTGTCGCCTCTATGAGTAGCTGTGCTGGTTGGAGGCCTTATTATACCTGGCAGTGCCTTGTTACTTGCTGTCTTGAGGTTTGTTGTTTCCAAAACTTTACCAAAATAAAGGATTGTGTAACTTCACCACTGAAGGCAAAAGCATCTAAGACATCTTGATAGGTCATCATGGTGTCTTTGAGTGAAAATATCATCTGGTAGCAGAGTTCTGCAAGCAGTGGACACCAGCTGCTGGATTGCAGTGGGAACACTGATATATTAAACCAGCTGGGCTAGATCTGGAGCAGGTAGTCTTTTCATAGCTTGAATTATTATAATTAGCTATGTTTTTAAATTAACCAAAAGAGTCTGCTTAAATAAACCTGTCTATGCTTGAGCCACCATCATAAATTACTTACTAAATAAATAAAGTATAAAACTTGTGAACTCATAAGTGTAGATCTAAGTCAGAAGTCTTGCACTGAACAGTGTCCAGGTGGTCTCCTTACTCATGAGGAGCACCACAAAAGATGGAGAATCTTTCTGCGAGAACAAAGGGCCATTCATGCTTGGCATGTTGCTGGACTTGGTCTCAGTAAGTTCTGACTTCTCCAAAGAAGTTGTTTTTTTTTTTTCTATTTTTGGAAAATATATTGTCAGCTACAGCAGGTTGTCCAGTCAGGTTTGAATATCTCCACAGATGGAGATTCCGCAAGCTCTCTTCCCAAACTGTTCCATTGTCCCTCACAGTACAAGGGATTTTTTTTTTTTTTTCCCTTATTTCTAGACAGAATTAGCTGTATTTCAATTTGTACTCATTTCCTCTTGTCCTTTCACTGGGCACCACTAAGAAGACTCTACTTCCTTCTTCACTATCAGGTATTTATACACATTCATAAAATCCCCCTAAGCCTTCTTTCTCTCGAGGCTAAACATTCTCAGCGTGTCCTCGTATGACAGATGCTCCACTACATGACCTGAACTCTACCTGCAGATAGCAGGCGGTCCCTTTTAATCAGCTGCTAGGTAATTAAGCAGGCCAATATGGTTTTACCTAAACTCTGCTTAGAGGACAGAACTTGCTATTTAAAAGTATTTAATTTAGTCAAAATAATTCACATTGTTTGAAGAGCAGAAAAGAGCTTCTCCCTGTGATTATTTCTGTCAAGGCAGTGTTTTGTTCTTTTTTTTTTCTTTTTTTTTTTTTTAAGTTTATTACTTCATCTAGCTTTATGTGTTGGTAAAAATCCGCACTATATGGCAGGAAATTGCGCCTGTTTTGCTAGCTCTCACCCTTCATTCCTGGAAAAGTATGAGAGTATCTTAACATTGCTCAGCTCTGACTTCACAGTCCAGTTAAGGAAATGCGTGAGAGACAGTGAGGCTGTATTGCTAACCCAGAGTAAAAGTCATGAGTCAGTCCTCAAAAACCAGTCAGGACAGAAGCTATTTACTGAATAATTATATATTGTTTAAGTATCTTTAGGAGAGGCCTGTGTTTGCCTCGTGTTTGATTCTTTTTATGTCTGAAGATTTATGTTCATTTGAACTTCGTGAGATAAAAATACTTATCTATATAAAATACAAGTTCTATAAGCATTTCATTTTTTATTTTCATAAATACATATTTATGTGTACATGAAAAGGTAAATTCTTAATGGAAGTTATAACTGTTGAATTCAGATATTTAGACAAAAACAAGGTAGTATGCAAGGGATCTGTGATAAGCTTGTATGACTCTAAGTGCTGCATGTTAGGTACAATTTCATCAGCCAAAAGACAGACAATAACCAGATGTAATGATTTTCCTTGGAGATTATTTGTGATGGGACATTTTGTGGAGATGATCTTCGTCTCCACTATGGATTCAGTAATGCACTAAGTACAGTTTTGTGGACTTCAGTCTTTGAAAAGTCTTTTGCTTACTTTTATGTTTCTTCTATTTGATTATTCACAGGTGGATGTGAGGCATAATTCATCTCTCCAAACTCACCAGTGCAACTCTGAGCCAAATAAAGAAAAATAATTTCTCTGTCATAATCTGAACTCATGTCTTCTTATGTCACCTCAGAATATTAGAAAGCATGCTAATACTTTCCAACAGAGAAATACAGTGTAAGGAGGTAATTCTTTACTACCGTCTTTTATAAATCCAACAAGCTTCTAAATTGCATCTAAAGGAGTACAAAGGGCTTCTTTTTATTTTGTTTTATTTTTCTCTGCTTTTTAGTATTTTTCCTGTAATTATTTTGCAGCAGGTGTGAACATCCTTTCTACCAGGCAACTACTTTCCTGGCTACAATGCAAATACGTGATTCATTGTCCCTATGGAGCCCTAAGCACAGGAGTTTAGTGGCATCACAGTTATTACTACAATGCTATAGGGACATATATTTCCTTTAGCTGGCTGGGGATGCTATGGTATGAACGGGCGTAATTTGCTTAGCCAAATTTGTTAACTTATCTTACTGTGTCTTAAAGTGCAGCTTGTCTGAAAGATGACATTGCAGGCATTTAATTCAGATCACATTAGATTTTTTCATCGGATTTTGAATCTCTTTAAAATTCACAAAGATGTTGGACAAACAACGTCAAATATTATTGAATTTCATAAAAAAGAATAGGGTTGGGTGGGGGGGTTATTGTGTTCCTGTATTAAATATAGTCCTCTCTTGGATTTTCATCTGGGCACAACTTCAGCTTTATGAAAGACATCTTCTGGCTCTCAAGCTCTTCTTATTTGATGAGGTTCATTAGAACAGTGTTTTCAGTTGGCTGTTTTTCCAGGTTGTCTCTCTCTAGCCCCTGGGGATTTAGCACTGTTAGTGTCCTATTTCTGGTTCAGCTGTTCTCATCCTTTAACTTAAATACAACTTTGAAAGTAAACAAAGAGCAAGACAACAAAAGAAATCTACCTTGTTACCTTTGGCAATAGTCTCACTGGATCAGGTCCAGCCAGGACCTGGCCGTTCAGATCAGACAAGTGATGTTTGTAGTTACATTCACTTTCGTGAAGTTACAGTGTATTGGAGTTTATGCTTCTGTGTTTGCAAAAGCCACAGCTTTTTATATTTAAGAGTTGATAATATCCTTACATGGTGTTCTTCAACAAGGGATTTCCCTGCAATGAAACAGTTCATATGTCTAAGCTCCAGTGGAACTTTTTTATAAGAGGTAAACTCTTAGATTACTTGAATTTTTTTTTTTTTTTTTTTAACAGTCATTAAAATGGTGCTAATCCAGCTCCTACCTGACGTTTGCAGCTATGCTGCGCGTTACGCGGGACTGAGAAAATACACAATGTGTATGAGAAATGCTAGAAATAGAATATTTTATTTGTATTATCATTAGGGGTAGGGGAAGGCATGAAATTCAAGAGATTGTAGCTAGTAAAACATTGATTTATTTTAATTCAATAAACATTAAAGTTACTTGGAAAAGGTAAAACCAGAAGATAACCAGGTCAAAAGACTGAAATACCTTTATTGCCTCTGTCTATAATAAACATACCATAGACAGTGAAATAGATGGGCCACATGGTCAGCAATCTGTGCATCCACTGCTTGGCTTTAGAGGTCCTTTTCTTATCCATGACTGGGGAATGCTGGAAGCCTTTTGTGAAATTAGGGACTGCATTCTAGAAATATGAAGATGATCTAGTTCTGCAGTTTGGCAGGTGCTGTAGGTCTTTGTCTCTTTTTCCCAGCTTCAGGGATCCACATGGTACTGAACTCGTGATATTCAGCTCTGGTCACTGGCTGGAGGTGATTTCCTTGGCTTCCACCACACATCGTGCCTCAAGTCCAACCACGTAGCCAGCCTTGAATTCAAGGCCGCAAGGCTTTTTACCTGAGTGGGAATCACAGCTCTCAGTAGTGTGACATTAGGTGCACTGTCACTTTGGCCACTTGTTGAGAGAGCTCTGTGTTCTCCCTATGAGGGCCAGCCTGGCCTGTGTGTTGGCACCATTACACAGGTGGAACATGAGCGCGCAAGGGATGTGACACCTTCATGTGTTTTCTTCATTAAAGCAAAATCAGGCTGTTATTGCCTTGCTATTAGCACTAAGAAAAAAATACAAAATGAAATAACTTACAGCTTGTAGAGCAGTATAGTTTCAATTACAAAAACATCGTGAAGACATTTTATACCAAATAGGAAAGAAATAAAAATCTGTTAGTTCAGAATACTGTAATATAGTCATCAGATTAATTTTAGATTACATAAATAACTGACTATAGCTGAGATATAAAGATTGAGATCATAAGTTCAGTGCTAATTCTCTGCCAAATAATAAAAACTGTTTTCCAAGACACTGATGTAGATGTTGATGTTTCTCTATGGCTTGAGACAATACTCCAGAAAATTATGAACATAATTTTAAGAAAATAATATGTATTTAGGAATATATTTATTTCACATAACAAAGGAGCATTTTGCCTCATTTGTGTTATACTTTCTTATAGTAAGAAGGTGATTATTCCTGAAAAACAGCTGTTTCTACCCTGGAGTCCTTCATGGAGTCCTTTGTGGGATTTTGACATGTCATAGCATGGTAAAACCAGGCTTATATAGGTTTTCCAATTAATTGTGATAATAAGTTGCCAAGCTGCAACACTAAATTTAATACAATGAAACTGGTTTTAGAGGTTTTGATAAGCTTTTGAAACAGTACTAGACAATGCACCGGTTTTTTATTTATAACTGAACTGTTTATGGTGGGAGATTTTTATTGAAGCTGTAATTCTGCTAACAATTGCACTGTCAACTCTTATCGTCAGGTGGGAAAACAAAAACATATGTATTGAACGTATATTTCATTGCTAAGTGATATGGGAATTTTAATTTGTAACCTTTCAAAGGAAGTAAACAACTTTTTTTCCCCTTTCTTTTTAATGTTTCCCCCTCCCCCCTAATCAATCAATTTTTCCCTTTGAGATCAATTTTACTCTGGTTTTGGAGCTTATCAGTTGTAGGTGACAGCAGGCAATTTCCTATGGATTGCACCATTGTGAAGTAAAGTCTTTATCCTTCCAGGCAGACAGGGACATACTCTGAAGAATTTTCATCTTCACCTTGGGAAAGCTCTGATACTTGACATTTTATTCGTCACTTGCTCTTGTCTGTGCCATTTCTAAGGTGGAATAGGAATGTCTCCGCCAGAGCTTCTCTCCTGCAGGTTCTTCTTCCATAGCAGTGAACACCATGAGTTCAGGTAGCTTCCCGACTGTAGTACCAGAAGCTTAATAGTTTGAATGAAAACTCAGATGTTGCCATAACTGGGAGCCAGATTCTTTGGAAAATAGATTTCATATAAAGTATTTATATGAAATACTTATAAGTAAGTTCGTTGATTTTTCAAGTTTTGATACTTCATCTGTAGGGTCATTGCACCAACTTTCAGACACTTGTCTCTGTTCACTATGATAATGTTTACCCTAAATGGCTCACTAAAATAAAACAAATAAAAGGTCTACTCATCTTTTCACTGTACCCTATGCTGTGAGACAGACAAATGTATTTCACTTGGCTATATTTTCTGTGTGCTCTTTTGGATGGGGTGCAGGGGCAGACTGCAGAGCTGCTTGGGCCAGTGGCAGAAAATCCTCTTGGCGCCACCAGGAAAAACAATTCAGCCCATGTATTTTACTTTTTTTTGAGAAGTGTGATATACCTTCTCAGGCTTCACAGTCTCTATTGGAAGGCAGATGTTCTGAGCTTTGGACACCTAGCTTCATAGTTTTGGCTTTGTTATTTTTTATATTCTAATGTCTTTTTTTTTTCCACCACACTTTTGTGCTCTGGGGTAATTTAGAAATAGCTAGTGATCTGATTGAGCCTGTCAGGTGGTATACTGAAGTAAATATGGTCATTCAAGACTGATCTTTAATATGCAATGTCATTATTTTTTCTGTGGGTCTAATGGCCCACAAACCTGTAAGACTTAATATAATTTGAAGCAGCTTTAGCCCTGTCAGCCACTAGCTTAGATTTTTAATTGAATCTTAAAAATTAGAGAGCACATTAGTTTTTAGAAAAACATTCCCCAAGTATTATATACTAATGGATAGCACTAATCCTGCCACTTTCTACTCTGTTTTTCCACAGTACCTATTTCAAATCTATCTCTATTTCTCTCCCCCGCCCCCCCGTTTGACTGTTCTCTTTTGAGTTGTCATTCTGCAATCAAAATCTGGATGTTGCTGAGAACCCTTGAATCAGTTTTCCTGTACCTCTTGGAAGGCGCTCAGGATTTCTCAAGGTTAGGCTCAGTGCTAAAATCATCACAGTTGAGATTTGTTTCTAATTTTAGATGTGACACCATCTTTTGTGACATGATGTGACCATGTTTGTGAGGAAGGGGTTAGGACAACAGTCATACCTTTAGCCATGTATTTAATATAAGAACAGCAAAAATAAAGGAATCTCAAGTTGATTTTGCTGGATGACTGTCTTCTCACTCCCCTAATTAAGAAAATACCATGTGATCCAAGAATGTTTTGAACTGAACTGTCAGGATTTTCTTAAAATAAGGATGGAGTGGAAAATTGACATAATATTTATTAATATTTATAAAATATGGAGAACAGGGAAATGACTGGCTTGATGCAATGTTTACTTCTGATGCTTTTCTCAACTTCTCTACCAGTGTATTTCTAAAGCTTCTAAAGGAGATCTCAGAGCTGAAGGCAATAATATTGTTGTAGGTGTGACCTAACCTAGTTCATTGCATACCTTTAACATTAGCACACAATGGTTATTTTAAGCTCTTCTTTTAATATAACCTAGTAATTTCTTTGCTATTTTTACTTAGTATAAGGCACCTGTAAACACTAGGGTTGAATGTTTTGGTGGAATGATAGACCTCAATCCCTTTTGTTATTGGTACTTCTAGAAAGTTTGTTTTACTAGGAAAACAGACTGAGTCACTCAGATGAGCTTTTTTTTTCATATATTTATAATTTGTGTGCTGCTGTTACATCTTGTTTTTGAGTACTTCAGGTTTCTACTGTTTGGCATAATGTTTGATGATATTTATCAATATTCAACTGACAAAGGAGGCCTGGTGCCAGTCTTGCAGATACTTAGATGATGAATTTTGTGAGCTCCGTTGAGTCTTATGTAAGTGCAAGTCTGCAAGGTACTTCAGAATAAAGTCTCCTATTGTTTCTGTAGCACCATCTGTGTGCATTGTTCTTAAAGTAAAAAATAACAAGTGCCTCTCCCATAATAACACACATTTGAAATGAAAATGTAAAGATTTAGTAGATCCCTATCAGGTTTAGCACATAAGGCTGTCAAGGCAGAGCACACGTGACTGAAACATACGTGGTCAGCACAGCGTGATGAAGACTGAGGGGTAAGAGAGGAAGAGTGAAATGGTGGTCAGGAGTCTGCAGGCACTGTCCTGATGATAGGCAGCAGATATGCTGAACTGGCTAAATGAACAGTGTTACTGTATGACAGGTGTACTTGCCTGCCTTGAGCGTCCTTTAAGCCAGGCATAGAAAATGATCCATAGAGAGCTGAAGAAATGCTTGAAATTTGGACATCTATTAAAAAAAAATAAAATAAAAGCTTTGCATGCTCATCATATTTGGTGATGTTGAACATATGCTTTCAAGTGACTGCATCTTGGTCGGTCTCAGACTCACAAACAGTGTGTTTTTTCCCAAACCAACCCTTTTCTGTGTTTGTTTTTCTAGACAGCTTCCAAGTTGCATAGTAACTATCCCTCTTCTGCAACCACCTTCCCACTTGTCCTCCATTTCTATTCAGGATGCAACTACCTCTCTGTGCACTGTGCGAAAACAGTCTTTTATATCATGAATAAAAAGCCTACCTTTGTTTTATGTTGAACACACCCAGAGCTTTATACCTCTCTTTTTCTCATATAATAAAGGATAAATCTGGCTTTGGAGAAATAATTACAAATGATGAATATGAAGTATACAAACCTCATAGTATGTTGTCAATGTCCTTACATTAGATTTGATGTGATGAGTCTTTATAATCAAAGAAATTTGTACTTTTGGGATACTTCTACTTTCAGTTGTCTGTCCTTTGGTATTGTACCAGTTTATAACCTGAAAATGCTGAAGTCAAGAATTCCTTCTGTTATTTGAATAGATGCAAAACAGGAGAGGTCTCTCCCCTTTTGTTGTCTTTTCAAGAACTAGACATTTCAAGGAGGAAAGAGACACAATGTTAGCAGCACCAACACTTAAAACACAATGTTGGATGATTTCTGAATGCAATAGCACCATTGTCCTGTCCAAAAAATTGAATGAGACATGACAAAATTGGATGTGTTTGAAGTTTTCTTTGAATTTCAGGACTGAAAGGAAGAATTTCAGTAGTTGAGAAAACATTTCTGCAGAATCTCTATAGACTGAAGATGAAAGTATGCAAGTACAATAAGAAAACAAGTGGTAAGGAATACATTCTGAATTGTATTTGATGAAGAATGTGTGGGCTGTGAATAAGAATAAAGAAATTGCAGGGTACAATGTCTGTGAAAGGATCAAAGAGAAGAGACTAAGTTGCGAACTATACTGATAAATATAGACAGAAGAAGATTAAACCAGAGAATTAGTGATCAGAAGCTTCTGGGAGGGGATATTGTGGAACACTCTTTGTAGAAATTACAGAAAGCAAATACAGGAGACAAAACAATAAAAGAGAGGGGCATTTATTTATGCACAAAAATAATGTGAGACCTGATAAATGTTTGATGTGAGCCGTTCTTTGAGGAGTGCTTTGCATCTACTTTTAGACTTCAACATTCACCAGAGTTTGTGGCAGTTAAAACCTGTGAAATGAAGTCTGAATTAATGGGTTTGGAATAAATATGACTTCTAATTATTGTGGGGTCTTTCCTTAGCTGGTAGGTCAGTGGAAGAGCTTTTCTTGCAGAAGCAGGCAGGCGGCAAGTCAGTGGAGAGTCTCCAAGCCCCCGAAAGAACAGGAAAGTATTATTATAATAGTATAAAATAATATATATTTATATAATATTATATTATTACATATAATATAAACTGATACATAAAATTTATATAACCTATAACTTTATGAAATATAATATATAATTAGTATTATAATTCATACAAATACAGTATGAAGCCACAACCTCTTCTTTTACCTGATGGAGGGAGACACTTTATGTTCATCATTACAACAAAGAGGCCCCTAGCAAATAATTGTTTCAGCCTGGATGGAAATATCCTGGCTGTATGTATAATCTCCATACCTATTCAGATATGAAAGAAAAGAACATTGCCCGGTAATGTTAGTGATTTTCTGAGCAAAGGAACTCAATTCCTTGTGTTGACCTGAGGAGGAGAGTTTTAAGCCAGCTCATGGAAGAACAGCCAGGTATTTGGAGACTTCTTCACAAACAAGAGCATGGGAGAAACCTCGGAAGTGTGTTTTGTTTGAGATTTTAGTATGTGAAGCATGAAGGGAGTCAACATTTCAGTACTGACTGAAAGCTGAGTTAAAGGAGGAGAGTGGGACAGACAGTTGTATGTCTGCAATAACTGAAGAGAGGAGAGATGTAGAAAAAATGGTCATCAGTTACTAATTTTCTTTGTGAAAACACCATCCTATGTGGTAGGAATAGTAAATGTAGAAGGAAAGGATTACGTTTATAAACACAGGCCTCACAACAATACAAAGACTGTTCTTCTGGTCAGTATAAAAAGGAAAATCCTACGGCAACATTTACCTGTATATGCAAATGAGGTTTCCAGACTCATGGGAAGGGTATATAGGGTACTGGCTAGTTTAATTTTGACTAGAGCAGAAGCAGTTTATCATGGTCAATCATTGTTGAAATATCCTCATGCCAAAAATAGACTGAAAACTAACTGACTGTGCCAGGTCTGTGCTGGAGATGAAATAAAGGGAGCAGGTGTGTATGACCACGCCTGCAGCTGAATGGAGAAAAAACTCCTTCAGTTAATCTCATGAATTCATCAATGTACAACAGATTCAAAGACACAAATGTTTGCCCAAAGGCGCATGTTTGTTTTTTAGGATCTTTTTAATGCACTTTCTTCAGCTAAAGTAGACAATTCTTTTCTTTAACATAAAGCAGTTAGTGTCTACATGAGTAAGATTCAGTCAGTGCCACAACTGTTGTTAAGCCGCCTTCTTTCCCCTTGTGAATGGAAATGACTCTAAGTTGTAAGCCTGGGAACCTGGAGAGAGACAGAAGGAACTTTTTTTTTTAGCTGCGTTTATTTTGCAAGTGGCAATGTTGTGTTTACAGAACCATACAAAATGTTCTGAAGGGAAGGACAAGTTAAGGGAATACAGGTAAAAACAAAAAGCTTTTGAAATGTGAAAGAAAGCACAGGCTTTTTGTGCTTGTCTCTAAGTTTCTGAAGAAAAAACAGTTACTTTTGTGGCTTGGGAAAGTCACATGTCATTTTATTTTGGTAATAATCATCTATCTGAAGTAATGTGGGCTTTAAAAAGCATTGACAGTCAGGAACAGTAATCAGAGCCTTGGCAGTTACCTGTGGAAGGACACAGATTACCGTTTCCTAACTTTGTGCTGTAGAAGTGGTTTGGCAAAAGTATTTTGGCCTTAAAGTCTATGTTCTCCACTTCCACAATGTTTGAGCACGCTTAAAATACTTGTCCTCTAAACAGTAATGTGAAATATACTGCTCTTTATTCCCATTTGACAGATGGGGACCTGGAACACAGAGTGTTATAGGGTCTCTCATCACTGGAAATCTGTGATCAATGGCTTCGGCTCAAGAGTGCTAAATCCTGAGTGTCTGGGTGCCCTAACAACCAAGTACACCTCACGCCTCTTTTTTTTTTATTTTTTATTTTTTCCTTTTTTTTTTTTTTTTAAGCATTCATTAACCATCCCTTATGGACACTTTTAAGAAATATATCATGAATACATAGGTGTTACAAACGTCACTTGATATTTTTTTAGTGTTACCATAAGAAAAGTAGAAAGCTATAAGCAGGAAAACAACAAACAAACAGAAGAAGTCCACTAGAGTTTTGTATGTATCTAGCAGATATTTCCTTTTCTATGTGAATGAAATGCAAATTTCTTTCTTAGTACTGCCAGATGGAGACTGCTGCAGGTCTCACTTTCTGTCAGTGAAGAATTACATTGCTTCAGGTAAAGGGACCAATGTTAACTTGTCAAATATGGGAATGGGCCATCCGTGCAAGTCAGATTACTGGCTTCGCATGACAGTGAATGGCATGAGACATGCTGAGGCTGGTTTACTCTGTTCCATGTGAAATCAAGTAATGATGCTGTACTTTCCAAGATAACAAGGATTCAGTTCTCTTTCAATTGGATAGGATATTATTGTATCTTCTCTCCAAAATGAAAATGTGAAAACTATATTATTAATTGTAACAATAGGCAGAATTAGTTCTCTTTAAGTCTGTGTGTCAAGCAGAATAACATATAACGAGCCTTACTGTGTGTCTTTCTTCTCTTGAACAGATGATAAAAATAAATGTAAAGCTTATCAAATGGGGTGGCCAAATGATATGGATTGTTTATCAACCTTGCCCATGACGCCAGCAGAGTTGGGAATGTCCCTTTGCCCTTTCAGTGCACAAATGGCACGCTCCGATTGCTGCCTCCTCTAGGACAGGAAAATTACACACTGCTGGGGGAGTTTTGCACATGAGCGTTGAAAGATGTGGAGGGAACAGAATCTGTTTGTTAGCCTAAGCCTTAAGGTAGCCTGAATTTAGTCTGAAATTTTACAAAAAGTAAAGGCATCAGCCAAAGTCTTTGTAGCAGTTACTTAACCCGATATTCCATTTTCTGCATCAGAAAATGTAGAGTTTCTGTTGTATAGAAATTAATTGAAGAATACTGTTCTCCTTTTCAAAGCAGACCTTAATTGTTTATTTAAATAATACAATTTAGATCTATGCCATCATGACTACAAATTGTTAGAAATTTGAGTTTTTTTAAAAAACTTTATTTATGGAATTCTAAGACTTTTTTTTTTTTTTTTTCCTTCTTCCCTGACTGTTCAAAGTACATCTGCTGTTGATTTTGTGCATGTCTTTAGCTGATATTGCCTAGTTTGGGTAGTTAAGTATGGTGATTATGTCTATTGGCTTGGCTGTATGGATGTTCTGTGATTTATCAGTTTTCAATATAAAAGTTCCCTTGAATCCCTGTCATGCCACTGATGAACAGAGTTCTGGAGCAGTATAAACACTGTCAGGAGTACTTTGAACTCCGTCGCTGTGCTTGTGGTTTGATGAGGCAGGGGACCTGGGGATGATAAATGTTCTTGCTTTTGTTTCTTGTGCTTTTGGCATCTTGCTTTTGTTTCTTGTGCTTTTTGAGCTGCACTGGAAAACTCATCTGGTTCCCTTTAGAATGAATGGAGCAGCTGGACAAGGACAGGAGAGGAGTGGGAGCCTTTGGTTGCTCCTTAACACGGTGTTACCAGCAAAGACCCTTCATCCCACCCATCCCATATGACAAACATAATTCTACTGATCTGCAATGCAACGGTGCTAAGAATGCTGCAGTAGCTGGTTTGATTTAGATTTTCCGTGAGTGAGTTGTTCAGTACACATGGTCTTCTTTAGGACACAGTCTTACTTAGGACACATGTCCTAAATAAGAGCATTTCTGCTGGAGAAATGGCTGCCCTCTGGTTCATGCCCTGCCACGAAACACAGTGTTTCACAATGCCACTTGCGAAGTGACACCTGAAGGAGTTACCAAGGTTGTACAGTCCTGTCCTCTACAGCTGCAAGTCACTCGGTAAGGAAAATGTTACTGCTAGGGGTCTAGCGACCATCTCCAATGTCTTCTTTCTCTCCTCCCACCACAACAGGACACACAGACCCCTTTAGCATCCTGTGACAAGCTTATGGTATTTGGATGGGAAGACCAAGTATCACAGAAGAGCTGAGTACCAGAAAAAGAGAGTGTGAGAAATGAAGGCAGTTACCAAACTTGTTGGTTCCTGTTTTCTGCAGTGCTAAACAACTTGACAAAAAATGAGATGGGAGCCACAGTTCTCTAAAAGACTGACTGATGAAATATTTCTGTTGGCAACCATCCTAGTGTATTTCGAGCCTGAAATTCTTGTTGGTAGGTATGCCTTGGAGATTTCCCCTTGCAAATATAGTTAGTTGCTCAGCTTCTCAGCTCATTCATTTTCTGATGGGTCCCAGAATAGAATACTGCCTCTCTGAATTGCTGGAGGCTTTCTGCTGCATCTGAGAGGACACTAAATGAACAAAAGTGAAGGTAATGATTTATGCCCCAAGTCGATAAAATACTCGATCGTCACATGTTTTAAGCTAGACACTTGCTTATGTACCTTTCCGCTTTAATTTTTTGTTTACGTCAGTGTATGTGTACTTAAGTATTTCAGTTGTGGTGTGTGACATCAGTAGCTGAAAGTACATAGTTGATGTGTTTGTATTTTTATACACACATGAGACTTACATGTATAAAGTCTCTAAGAGAAATACACTCTGTATGCCTGTAAATACTGATAAAAAGAGAATACTGTGATTAGATAGCTTACAGTAGCATTTTCTTTGAAGTTGTCTAAATAAATGAGCTCTGCTCTGTTACTTCAGCTAAATTGCTCCTTAAATGTAAGGTTGTCACATTTGTGTATAGTCTGAAAATGGAGAAAAGTATTTGTTTAGAATGTTAAGAAAATTAATATTGTAAAGCATGAGTATGCTATTTTTAGAAGCATTCTTACTGTCAATTAAAAAGAAAAAATAAAGCCTGACCTTAAGCCTGTTTCATCACACTGGTAATTTACTTGTGTGGAGTTTTTTCAGCCTTATTATCACAGTGTATCTATTTTTAGTTAAGGAGGTGCCCAAATTTGCTGCACCCCTTTATCAGATAACACAAAACCAGACTCGTGGCTTTAGTTATCTTCTTCTGTCTTGTGAGACATAGAAAGCTTGACAAATGAACTGTTTGTGAACCATATGTGCACTTTTTAGTTGTCCAAGTTTTCTGTCTCCACCTTGTTAGCTTTTCTTTTTAGCTGGAATTCTGGCAGAGATAAGGAGAGGAGATGGAGAATGCAAGTAAGGTTTAAAATAATCTAGATTGTGATTTCTTTATTAATTCCTGTGGACATAGTCCACAGGTGAAACCTGCTGCCTTGAACAGTCCAGCTTTTGTCTCTGGTTACTTTAAGGCAAATCTGCTGCTTAGCCTGTGTACAGAGTTATTTTGTGGGCTGCTGAAAACACATTCAATTTTTAATAGACTAAAGATAACACTCACTTGCATTAATTTCAGATTTAAAATGAAGAAAACTATATTCCAAACCTCAGGGAAATGTTCTTAGCAGTTTATTTCATTGACAATTGTTTTAACAAGTGGTGGAAGGGGCTGGAAATGAAGTGCAATTACAGTACACAGAGGCCAGTCCATCCATGACTGTTGGCTTACTTGAGACCTCAGTTGTGATGGCTTAGAATCTCTGATTTGTTGACTGAGAAGTTCTGTTTTTCCTCCCATTATCACCTATCCTGCTCTCCTGTTCTCTTATCTGCCAATCGACAGAATATGAAGTGTGTAGCTGAGTGCCATAGAGAAATGCTATTTTTAGAACAGGCTGTGAGGCTCAACTTTGATCCTACATTTTGACCGCTCAGGAGCTTAAGCTCATCTAAAATAATCTGTCATCTTTGCTTGTGGCATTAGGATCCCAGGATTTGTGAGTTATTTTTCAGTTTTAAATTAATTTTTGGACTGCCCCTTCACAGCAGCACTTTGGATTGAAGTGAATATAAGATCTTTAACGTTCCAGACTCTTTGCATTGATATAAATACACCTGATTAGAGTTGATTAGAATAGGAGTGTTGTCTGAACATGAATTCAGTGTATGCTTGTCCTAGTTCCCCATGTTTTTAATGCAAATTATCAGTTCTGTCCTGTGCACTTTTTTTAGCCATTGCACAGCAATTTGAGGCTCAGAACAACTTGATGGCTCCTTTGTGAACAGTTCCTCTTCCAGAAAACTGTGGAGCTTGGGACCAATCTTGCCCCTGTGTCCTGGAGAGCCTGAGGACTTGCGTGATCCTACCAACAGCCAGAGATGGGGCAGATGAGGAATGTGTGGAAGCAGCGGCTGCAGCAGCTGCCCACATCTGCCTGCTGAGTGGTGACTTGGCTGGGCATGTGCTGTACCCTCCCTCTCCTTTGCTTTCATCCCTTTCATGGGACAGGCTGCCCAGAGAATTGAAGGTTGTAGGATTTAGCTAAATGAGTTTGAAGTATGGATAAAAACCTTCTTGGGGCTGATTGTGACCTTAGGAATACCAGTTCAATACCTGTATTTACAAAAGTCAAGTTTGTCACACATTTTGGTACTATCGTAGTATATTACAAAGGTATTTTCAGTTACAGTAAATAGCTGCATTATGATTATCAAGGTGACTTACTTAGCTAAAGGGAGACGTTATATTAAGTTGAAATGTGTTGTAATTTTCCTTTCTGAATTATGAAACCTTTCTTTAAATTTAAATTATTCTTTAAATTATTTTCTCTTTTGCAGTCTATAAATATGTTGCTTCCACAAGGAAAATTAAGATCATATTGCTCATGTCTTTCAGGCAAAACAATTAGAGTTCACCCATTGAAGTCACTATTTCATCCTTCTAGCTTTGCCCCAAATTGACTGACACAGTAAAAACTCCCAAGCTGGTGTATCAATAACAATTTTGTTTGCAGATTTGTTCCTTATTGGAGTTCAAGACAAGGAAAAAAGTTAGATGAAAACTAGATCTAGGTTCACTGTAACATTTTGAAAAAAGAGAAAATAAAAAATGGAGAAGACTGGTACTGAACTTCACTGCTGTCCTGGTCCACCTAACCTGGAGGGTTTTGTGTTGTTTCATAACAGCATTATTGACCGGCATGAGATGTGACCTTTTCATAGCACAGTAGCGGTCAATTTGTTACTGCTCCCAGAGGCATGTTTGGGCATGTAACGCTCCATCTCCGTCTGCCTGAACGCTCCCCAGTGAGGGCTGGAGGAGCTGGGCAGGAAGGAGATGGTGCCCACGGCCCAGTGCCTGGCCTGGCGTCTCAGGCCCCTTCCTCAGCCTGCACATTGAAGAGGGATCTTTTTAGTGCTTTCTTGGCTAAGCTTCCAGTGGCTGGGAGCTGCAGTTCTCTAGCTACGTCAATTTGATACTTAGGAAAAACTCTCGCTTCAAAATTTAACAGAGAAATTGTTGTCCCAATCCATATAGGTATCTTTATAGTGTGGTTGTATCATGTTATGTAAAAGTCGCCTCAGCCCTCCATGAATCCAAGCCTGAATTTAGAAGGACTACTTTTGAGATCTAATTCTTTGACTTGAAAGGGCAACTTTGAATAGCAAAACAAAGTAAACACATTTACACATTTTCCTAGTTTTTTTTTGTGTGTGTTTGTTTGTTTGTTTTGTTGTTGTTTTGTTGTTTTTGCTTTTGTTCTTTGTTTTTCCACAGAGACTTCTATTTTCCAGGTTTTTTAGGGTACACTCCATTGTCCTGCTTTTGTAAAAGTTATAAACATGGGAAAATAAACATAGATAGGAAAAAAACAAAACAAAACAACCCCCCACACTTCTGCTTTTCAGGAGAGAGTCATTTAAAAGAAAAAAATTAATTCTAATGTAGGAAACAAAATTCTATTTAGTTCTTATTATTCCTGTAAGTGAAGCAGTAATTCTTACTAGTTCTTAGTAGCTTTGAAGGTACCCAGGTCCGACCTGTGTAATTTGGAGTCCTACAGCAAAACCTAAACTAAGTTTGTGCTACGGAAGTATTAGAGAATTCTTTCCAGAGACATGGCTGCTATTGATCTGAAGCTCACTTATAAGTTGCTGCAGTGGTTAAAGCATGTTGAAAATGTGTCCCCACTTATGACTTGAGTTTTTCTAATAGATGGATTTTTCTTAAAGCGTTGTTTCTTAAAATAAAGAGCATTTTACTACCCTTCTGGACATCTTGTCCTGTGTATATACAGACAGTGCCAAGTGACCCCTGAACTTCTTCACTAAATTTAGTATCTCAGGTCTCTGAGTTTCCAGTTTCCAATGTTTTTCCAAACTTGTTTTGTTCTTGTGGCATGTCTATCCATCCTCAGTTTTTCAGCATTCTTTTTCAGGTATCTATACCAGAACACGTTACAGTATCCCAAGAATATTCTGTTTGGTATATGCATATCACCTCATTACTGTTACTTAATATAACCTTGTTTATAGATCCAAGGGTTTTATTAGCCCTTTTGGTCCTGGTGTAATCCTAGGAGCTTATATTTAGATGTCTGTCGTCTGCTGTGATCCTAAATCCTTTGCATAGCCATTGGTTTTCACAGTGTGGTTCTCCAGACAACAAGCATGGCCTAAATCTCTTGGCTTAAATCCAAATAAGCACTTAAGTTCAGGCATATATTACAAGCTAGATGTGGTATTCCTCTTGGTTCTCCAGCCATAGGGACTTAGTAGTCAGTCTGTCATCCAGGAACTCTCAGTGTCCAGGTCAGTTGATCTGACCTGCTGGACTATCCAACGTCAGGAAACCCTGTGCAAAACGCTGTGTGGTGCAGATTATCTGCTCAGTAGATGTGCAACAAGCATGAAATGCCTCAGGTACAGAGAACGTATTGCAAGCTGGCATAGGTAATGTATTACAAACCGTCGTAGGTTATGTGCTCTAGGGTTCCTTCATGTGTGTCCAGCCAGGTGTGTCTGGTGCAGCCAGACGTGGCAGACGCGGTGCATGTACGCGCTGCTGTCGTGTCTGAGAAAGATGGGCATCAACGTGGAAAACCCGGTAAATCTCATATTGCTCATATCTCTCCTTGCCTCGTTGATGGCATACAAAGAAGCAAAGTGCTTTACTGGTCTGAAGCATTTATTTGCCAATATCTGAAGGCTTTTGGCTACATGGCTTATATTGTTTGCATGCAATTTATCTCAGTCTTGCTACAAAAGATGGAGATTTTAGTTCCAACCTGGTAAATAGCTGTGTGGGCAGAATAATTGAACTGTGTGTGTATTTCCTAAATTAAATATTATTTATTTATTTTATAGCTCTCTGTGTTTTTTAAAATGATGTGAACTTTGTGATTCAGGAAAGTACCTTTGAATTTGTGAAAACTCTACGCATATGCTTAACTTAAACCTTGTGCTTATAGTCTAGAATGTGTTGTTGAGGTGTTGTCCTGAATCTAGGACTTAATTTCTAGTAGGCCCATTTATTATAGAAAGGTATATTTTAAGAGGAGAAAAAAGTGATAAGTCATCTGCTAGTTCCAAAAACCCTGAGCTAATTTGTATGAAAATGATGCAAGGCTCTCTGTATTGTTATATGAGAGACAGTAGAGACCCCTACATTTATGTAGTGTAGTGCTCCTTATCCTCAAAACTTTGTAAAGTTTTATTCTCCCATTGTTTGTTGCAAAATCCCCTAAAGCTACAGATACGCCTTTCTTTCTCCCAGAAAATTCCTTTGAAGCTTGTATTGAACTTAAACACATTTAGAATCACAGTTTTCTCTTCAGTTGAAAAATGCCCATCACGTGGTTTCACAGCACTGCAAAGAAGCGGCAAAGCGTGTTCCTGCACAGGCAATGCCAAAGGCTTGCTACATAGAAAACTAATCAGAGACATTCCCTTGCTATGTGTTTCCTAGCAGAGCATGTGTATTAAGTGATCCATTTTTACTCCCCCAGGGATTTGGAATGCGCTCCCTTAGTTCCAGGAGGGAGCAGAACCGGACTGCTTGAGCATCTTCCCTGATTTCTTCCTGCTCCCAAACCATCTGCTTCTTTGTGGTAATAGTCGTCTGCTGTTTGTTAGCCTAGTTAATCCTCTGCCATAAGCTGTAGTAATTTATGCTGGATATTTGGGTTTCACATGGTACTAATGGTATCTAATGAACTATGGCTACAGAAACATCTGTTCTATACAATAGTTAATTTTTTTTCTTTTTCTTTTTTTTTTTTTAATCCTGGTGATTAGATATACAAAAAATAGGAGCTCTTCAGGCTTCGAAGATTAGAACTTGAAACTTGAGTACTGAAATAGACCAGATTCAGTGTCACCGGTGCAACTGCAATTTAGCTCCTGTGGTTTATGCACTGTTGGATATCGATGTGTGTTATTACTTGATGCTTCTTCACAGAATACTTGCCAAGTGAAAAAGGGGCTGAGGGCAGGTTGAATGGGACACCTGTAAGACTGCAGTATCCTAATTTAAACATACAACTAGAAGCTAGAAAACATCTCTTTATTTAGTTTTGTTTGCAATATTTATGATACAGTTCAGCAACATGGCAGAAGAATCTATGCGAGAATTCATTTACAAGTAAGAAAACAGCAAAAATTGAAACTAAGCCATGAATATTAATGAAGGCTATGCTCCAGAATAACGTAAAGTAAGAAATGGGATATCCTAAAACTGAACAGTAATACACTCTTTGTACTTAACAAGGAAAGTAAGAAAAGTACTACTTAATTATAATGTTGCAGAGTTAACAATGCAGTAGAAATCCTAGCCTTTTCTAATTTGAGTGCTTAATTTCTCAATCTAAATGTTGCAGTGATGCAGTTTCCAGATTTAATTTCCTTATATTTATTTGTTTTTAGCAACTCAGAAGGCAAATAAAAGAAAGACATTGTGAAACTCCTGTTATGAGATCTTAGTGCTACTAACATGCCTTACATTTTCTATAAAGTTGCTGATTGCATTTAAAGTCACCTCAGCAGCGCTAAATCATGTCAACAGTTTACTCTTACCTCCAGTTACCATTAAAGTTCTCAAAGTTTAGGAAATGCATTTGAAAAAGGAGAACAAAAAAACTCGTGTTCCTGTATGAAAATGTCACCTTGTAACAGCCATTGCGTTAAAAATAAAAACCAGATTTTCTTCAGGCTTGAACCCTTTATCCTTCCCCTGTGGGACTCTAAAGGAGCTATTTAAACTCATGTGATCATGCAGTTAAAGGCTGGGCTGACTCAGCAAAGTGTTTAACTGTGTGCTTAAATTCTGATGCGATCAATAGAATTTGAACATGTGCTTAACTATTATGTTGAAAAGAGATGGATTTACAGTCATGTTTTAAAGCTAAGCATGTACCAACGTAGGCCCATAATACATCGAAGCAAGTCAGAAGAATTCAGGTTGTAAAAGCCGTACTTTCGGGTTGACTGACTTCATAAGTAAAATATTTTTTATATAATTTTTATATATCTTCTAAAATACAAAGCACAATGCTGTAGCTATTATGGTCTGTGAATTAACTAGCATAGGATATTTTACATGTCTGTCAGTTTAAAATACGTATGCCAAAATTAAGAATGCTTGCAGCTAAATATCTGAATGTATGTTTTCTACTCTTGAAAATAGTTTGCTTTTATTTAGTTACTAAAGTATTTGAAGTCAGAGCTGTGAATGCTATCTTTAAAAATGCAGCTGCACATGTAACAAGTTATAAACATGTATGAGTACCTAATACCAGGATCCCACACTCCATCATTTTCCGTATTCTGATGTGTTTTTAAATTATTCCTCCAGTCTTTCCCTGTAATACTTGACTTGATTATTTTGAGGCGCTGAATCACTAAACAGAGTCATGGTCTGGTTGGCTCAAGGGTATAAGCAATTCCACTTTTTTATTTACTTCTGTCTATAAAAAGTTTTTTCTACCTTAGAGAAGATTTCTGTTTCTACTGGTGATCCTCCTTGCAGTTGTGTTAAACGTCTTCTGCCCTGCACCGTCAAAGTACCACCTCTTTCCCCCAAAATATTTGGGTACTTTTATTTTCAAAAGAAAAATGTTCAACGATACCGAATTGTCAGCTGTCAGTAGTGCGATGGTATGTGCGAAGTTCATCCCTGTGTTGCACCTTGCCAGTGGCTGTCCTTGCCCCTTTGCAGAGCTGGGCATACACTGTCTGCAGAGCTTCCCCCCTCCCTTGGCCTGGTGCTCCCGGGAAACCTGGGAGTAGGGAAAAGAGAGGACAAGGAGAGAGGGGTGCTTAGCAGTAATAGGTGCTTAACTTGAGGATCCTGCAGGGAAGACCTCGTTGTCAGCTGCTGCGGTCTCTGTCTATCTTGGGGACAGATCTCAACTCTCAGCAGGATCAGGTCATTCACAAAAGTTTTGCATGTGGAGGAGACTTGAGCTGCAGACCTCTCAGGTGCCATGGTGTAGCCAAATGTCACAGGAGTGTCACACTGCTTTGTTAATGTGAATCTTTTCTCTGGTAACACAATAACGAGAAGTTTGAAAAAGAAACAAGTTGTAACACTTGGCTACAATCTATCATATTAGTTGATGGGCAAACAGCCCATCCTCAGCCAACAGGCAGAAATGAGGCTCAAGTACCGGGCAGATTCTTGCATCTTCACTGGCAAAAGGTGCTGGACAGAGTACAGGATTTGGTGGATTTCTGGGAATCTCCGAGGTGAACCTCTGTACTGGCTCCTTGATTCTGGTGAGGAACCATGTCCCAGCACCCACTGATGCTCCCCTAGAGCAAGGACATGGAAGGGGACTCTTAGCTTTGGTAGGTGAGTGTTCAGGGTGCTGTAGGTAGTGACAGGCTTTGGTCCCATGTGTAACAAGTGCTATAAGGCAGAGCAGGACCCAGAGAAGTTTCATCTGTAATGGTGAAATGAAACTTATCTACGTGTATGTGTGTTAATCAGCAAACAAGAAGCGCAACTTCTGATGTATCATTTTAAAAAATAAACTTCATGTAGCATATGTGAAACCTGCCATGACACAGAGAAGCATGGTGGTGTTGTCTGGGATGCCATCAGATACTGCTCTGCTGAAAGCACATCATCTTGTAAGACTGAGAAAGACGCCATGCAAATTGCCTAATGCTTCTAAAAATAATTATGAGCTGCTCAGCTCCTCTCCAAATTTTAGCAAGTCAACCGAATAGTGCATTGTCGGTAAGCATGTCTAACGTGCTGTGCCATAACTGGTGACTTGCTATAGGAATTATATCAAGCATGCTAAATAGGGAAAGGCTGCTTATAACTGCACGCACAAAACCCGGTCCCTCATTAGCATCAGCCCCCACCTTCTGCTCTCCCTCAACCCGATTAGCTTCAGAAATCTCTCCCGAGGCAGCAGCAGGTCCTGCCGGGAGCAGGCAGCAGCCCGGCTCCTCCACCAAAGCCAACTGCGGCGTAGCCAGAGAAACAGGCAGCAAAAATAGAACGGCAGGATGGCTGCGTGTGGGCGAGGCAGAAACCACATCGCCAGCAAAACCTCCCAGTGTTATTTTAGGACCGATGCAGAGGCTGTGGCGTTTTTGCTCACTTTTCACAAAATACTCCCTGGGGGAGGGCAAGGAGGGATTGGGGTGCAAGTCCTAGACAAGGAGTGTTTCTAACCCGCTCCCTGCTTGCTTTCCTCCCTCCCTGGTTTCTCCCTGCCGAAACGGGCTGGACAGGGAGAAAGGGGTTAATTGTGCTCGAGGCCGAGCGGCAGAGGGAGGATGGCTGGTGGTTTGCAAGACAGAGACTGGACAGCTGTATTTGCTGTGGTATTTTTAAACGCATTAATGCAGGCTCCAATCACCCGGCCATGCTTGACCTATTTTTGGCTCAGGCCGGCCATTGTTCTATTTCTGCTGCTGGGCCACGCGGGTGTCGATTCAAATGCAAATGAGCTGTCGCTGCTGCTCCCGCCAACTTCTCCGGCCGCTGGCCGAGGGAGAGCGGGCAGGGAGAGCAGTGGGGACAGCAACGCTGCTCCGGGCTGGGGCAATTCACACTAAACCCTCGGGGCCTCCTGGTCCCTGCAAAGGGGGCTTATTTGGTTTGATGGTTTGTAAGACGCTGTGTTCCCCCCCCACCCCGACAGAAAGCCCGAAGCGCAGAGATATTTCTTCATTTCTTCTTCCACCTGCTGTTGGCTGCCCGAACGCAACTGCTCCAACTCGGCGGCGCGCAGCCCCCCGCGCGCTCACGGCTCCCTTCTGGCAGGCGGGGGCTGCCCAGAGGCGATTTGGGGTTTTTCCCATCTCCCGATAGATACTTGTGCAAAAGCTTAAACATTGCTAATTGCTGAAGCGTATTATCTTACAACCCTCACTGGAGGAGGTAGGACCGCAGAGGGTCGAGCTGGACGCCCCTGTGCAAGTGCAGTGATGAATCTCTCGTGTAGCTGAAGTGCAGACCAGTTGGAATATGCTGCAGACAATTTACGAGAGTGAATCGTGTTTTTCCTCAGATGGGGTTTCTGGACGTGAACAGCTCTTGGCTCAGCAAAGAATGCACAGTATGATCAACTCAGGTAAGAGAAACCTCCGTACTTTGGACTTCAGTGGCTGACTGGGAAAATACAGCCTAGCGGGACAAGAAAACACCCCTCCTTTAAAGAAGTGACTTTATTTTTCGGGGCTTGATGTGAGTTGTTAATTAACTATGGTCATATGTTAGATAGCAGCTGCTGCTTTTGCAGAGAATTTGTCTCCTTCAGTCTGCTGCTCTCCAGCAAGAGCAAAATGCTCACAACCGAAATCTACTTTGGGATTCCGTGTTTGTTTTGTTGCGTGGTTGCAAAATGGGGCTCATGGTACAGGCTTATTCATAGAGAGGCTTCCTCAGACAGCCCTTGTCAGGAGCCTCAGAGCCCCTCGTAGGCAATGGTGCTCATATGTCTATTGTAGACAGGGTTTGGTCTTTCTGTGAGTTTCCTTTTCTCCAGTTTGCATACAAAGGGAGTTTAAAACTAATCCCTTTATTTTTTCACTAGAACGTTACTTTAAAATGTCTTTAATATGCATGGCTTACTTTGTTACTTTAAATATATTTGTGAACCTGGCACTGGTAGTCATATATAATGACTCACTGAGATGTAAATTGGATGTGTTTTTAAATGAAGGTATTTCAAACCTGCTCTGAAACAACACTGGGCATTTCCTCATGCATTTGAAGCTACCGTTGTATTTTCTCGTTTCTTTGCTAGCCGTGTTTGAGACCTGCAAATGATGTACTGAGAATGAATTAAGTTGGAAGAATTGTGGCCAAAATGTCAGTTTAGACAGGCTAGAAATGTCAAAATTTAAGGTTACTCTTGCCCATTCTCTGTTAAACTCGGTGAATTCCAGTTGTTCTTATTGGGCTGAAACTGTCTTTTGAGGCACAATGTTATCTGTTTTACATCTTTTAATCCCAAATTTCTGACTTTGTTTTGCATAAAGTTGGCTTTGTAGAGGACCTATATGTAGAATGCAAAGTGAGTTGTTTACATATACTTTAGTCTTAGTTTACTCTTCTTTTTATTTTTCTTTCTCTTTTCCTTTTTTCTCTTCGTTTTTCTCCTTTCCCTTTTCTCTTTTTCTTTCACAAACCTTGGCAGTGATTATTTATGTGTGTAGACCACAGCCTCTTCACATATTGCCTGTTTTAATACACCTGTTGAGCCCATGTTGGTTTGTTTTTTTAAAAAAAATATGTTGCTTTTTCCTGCTTTATAGAAAAAGAACTTTAAGTTTTACTTGTGTTTCTTTCTTACATATAACTTTAGAGCAGACTTCTAGTTTCAGATGTGAAAATAAATTGTGAGAGATTGTGTCAAATAGTAATATCTTTCTTGTTAGAAAAGACTTACATGTGTCTTAACCTCATGATAAGTTTATTTTCAATATAGAAAGCCAAGGCTACCTCAAAACAATTGTAGACTGAAGGAGGGAATGAGAGACTAGAAAGCTGTTATGTGCAGGTTAAAATAATGAGAGCACCTAAGGGGAATGGAGAATTCCAACTGGTAATGTTTAAGATCGGTGATTTTTCTATTTCATTAGAAAGGTGCTGGGCTGGTTTGTTTCCTTCTGAATGTACTATTTCTCTAGCTTCTTAGAAGATATGTTGATCACCAGTTACAGTTTGTTTGTCAAGGACAGAAATCAGGTGAAAGACTTGTTTACACATATGAACAATGAAGCTCTAACAAAGATGAAGGGTAAAAGCAGAAGTTTCTCTGAAAGTGTTACAGTTTCGCAAAGCCATCTGTAGTGTCCACTTCTTGTTCAGGAACTACTGCTTTTCTTTGGTTTTCCTGAACAGCTCAGCAGGTGTCCAGTGTTTATGTGTTGGTCAAGGAGATACGATCAACTGCTTCTCCTCCTCCTGTTGGTTTGTGGTGGGTTTTTTGTTTGTTTGGTTTGGTTTTGTTGCTTTTGTTTGTGGTGTTGGTTTTTTTTTTTTTTTTGCTGTTGCTGTTTGTTTGTTTTTCTTTTTTTGTACTCTGACTAGTTTAAATTAGCTGTACACAAGTGAAAATCTGGGGTTTTTTTTAGCTCACTATGCTACCTTGTAACTGCCAACTAACGTTGCCTGACTAACAGCAGTTTTCTCATTTGAAACACAAGAGAGGGTGGTAATTTTCTGTAAGTTTATAGCTCTGCTTTTCTTCACTGGAGACAAGAATATCATGTAACAATTGTTTTTTAGCTGATGTTACATTAGGCCCATATAACATACCCAATTGTAGTACCAAGTAGAATAGAGGGAGGTTTTTAGACTTCAAAAAAACCCAAACTACTTAGGCAAGAGCATAATCCAGATAAAAGATGTTTAAATATATATTGTGTAGAATGCAAAACACTCCACAGTGTTTCTGTTGGCCCTTAAAGTACATAAGTAGACTGCAAGTAGTTGTTATTGGACATAGTCTGCAGTTTAATTCATGTCACGTGAAGCCACAAGGCCTGGTGCTGCTGTCGCTTGCCTTCAGTTCCTTTGAGTTCACGGCCTTGCAGGATTATGCCTGGTAACTTTTCAGGTATTGTCTTCCTCTGTGCTACATATAGGGGAGAAAGAAATAGCCAGGGTATGATGTTCTGCTCTAGTGTTTGGAGTAGCTGGCATCAGCCATTTGAATTTTGCTTATTGCAATGTCCTTTAAAGTTGTCTTCACTTGCATGTATATGACTTTTGCTCGAGTTAAAAAGTTGCACATATTTAAGAAAAGAGAGTTCCCTGGACATTTGCAGTCTGCACCCTTGATATTCTTGAAGTCTTTGAAGCAAGCACAGCTTAAACACTCAATGGATTTTTTAGGCTTGCTAGTTTCCAGATGCAACAGATGTGTTATGCAACTCTGATTTTAAACTGGGCTGGAACCATCACCAAAGAGGACAGATTCAATGGCCAGTGAATATGTATTCACAAAGAAAACTCTCTAAGGAATTGCTGACAATAGCAGGCATAGGAAATACTGCTGTCATGTGAAGCAGTTCTTCTGGTATTCCCTCAATTACTGCTTTGCCTGTCTCCATCCCTGCTTGTAAATCATACTATGAATGAGATGATCTGGATAGGTACCAATCAAAAGTCTAATTATGAATGGAGCAATCTAGATCGGCACTGACTCAAGAAGCTGTGTAATTTACAGACACCTACACCTTACTGCACAGAGCAGTTTCAGCTATCTTGAGAAGACTGAACTAGATTTTCCCATATGGTACTGTTGTTCTTAAATGCAGCAGTAAGCGCTGTTCTTCTCTATTTAAGAAAATGGTGCTGATGTATTCTGATTTGATATCACAATTATTTTAGTTTCATGATTTAAAAAATGGATCGGGTGTCTAAAGCCACTTATTTAGCTGGAATTACTGTTTATCTATGCTGTCGCTTTTTTTTTGACCCAAGAAGTCTCAACTTCAGAGTGTGTGCAATGCTACAGTGGACCCTAACATCAGCTGGCCTCTTATCTCACCGAAATATAAAAAACTAGAAGTCCTTCAAAAAAAAGGAGTTTGGTGAAGCACAGTCCGTGGCAAGAACACTCCTTAAAATGTAGTCAGTAACTAATCCAGGGCTACATTACTCAAATAGGTATTAGTTGTGTGAAGGAGAAGAAAGAACCTACCCAGCTGTGGTATCTGTAGATGTGGGACTTGAAAAAGTAATGCTTAGTTCATTAACTTCTGGTCATTCAATATACTGTACTGTTTTTCCAAAGGCTAAGGTTGCTCTGTTTGCTTCACTGGCCATATTTTGATGTAAACCCTTGCACTGGCCTGCCTAAGTTCCACCTTGGCTTTTTTTGGATAAGGCATCTTCTGCTTCCTGCCCAAAGCTGGTGTGTTGAAAAATCAAGAGTTCAAGGAGATCTTCAGCTTAAAGCCTTGGCTCGTCACCAAGTTGACAGGTGACCTGAGCAAGTTATGCAATCCTGCTTACATCAGCTAACCCTTCTGTGAAATACACAAAATGATACCTTTGAGGTACAGAAATCTATACAGCAAAACTGTTCTTAAGGAAATATAATGGTTCAGAATGATGAATTTTATTGACTTCATCTACCTACAGGCTTGCAAAACACCTGCAATTTCACAAACGTAGTAAGCGAATGTGGATGCAGTATTTTATTCTCTGCACCAGTCAGGGAACTCAAGCTGTGTCACTTGAATATAAATGACAGTCAATGCTACATGCATCATGTTGGATGTGGGTTGACAGGACCTCTTGAGCGATCTTCCCTCAGTAAGCCCCAACGTACAAAATTCATCTCTTATGTTGTATCTATCATGTGGATGCATGACCACATATACACATTTGTACATATGCATTTATATTGCCCTCAGGGAAAATTTTTTTCATATTTGCTCTCCTTTTTTTTTTTTTCTGGACAAACAAAACTTTCATTTGTTCAACTGTTTCTGTGGAGAAATTGCAGAAAGCAAATTCTTAAATTCATTTAAAGGTTTGTTCTGATACTAATAAAAATGACATCTGAATCAGGTAATGTAAACTTCTTACAGATACAAAATGTTGCAGATGTGGTATCTCGGACAATAACTCTTTGGAGAGAACGAGAATAGATATGCTAAGCTTTTACTCTGTGATTCTTTTCAAAGTAATGAAAAAAATTGAGTGTGAAAATTTCAGTTCAGGGAGGTTCTGGAGAGCGGCTGGAGAGGCTTTTTCAATGCCTGTCATAAAGGCTAGGTAGAAAAAAAATCTAATGCTTCGTAGTAGTAGCTGAAATATTTGAATTAAATATTACGGAAGAGTAAGGTCTTAGCCTTAACAATCAATACAGTGAGAAGAGACAAACCACACAGATCTGCAGGTCTCATGTAGTTAAAGTCTCACTGATTTTGAGTGGAGGCTCTCCCAAGTCATGTGTGCTGGACAAGACATTGGTTGTGAATTCAGTTGGACAAAAATGTGGTAAAATGGAAGGAAGCTGCTGCAGTACAGACCTGTGTCACCAGCTTCATGTGTCCTCTAATGCTTTAGCATTGCTTTGTTTTTAAATTTTGTTTTGTTTAAGTCCCAGCTTCTGGAGCCATGTGGTTATCTGACAAACGTTGTATTAGAAGTCATTTTTATAGGTTGTGGGAGAAACCTGGAATAAGAATTTCGAAGTACAAGATAGACAAGAGTAGCAAGCTGCAAAAGCTGTAAAGTAAATAAAAAAAGAAAGCAGAACATAATTTAAAAACTTCTTTGAGCATCTTTTCTGATAACATTGACCACTGGATTTAATACAGAGGTTCACTAGTACTAGCACCAGGACAGTAGCTTCTTGGTGTGTTGAGCTAAATCACTGTGTTGGAAAAGAACTTTTTACTTTGACTGTTTATTATTTTAGCTGTTCAGCTTCATTACACCTATAGGTTTGCACTGCACTCAAAGGCACATGGTTTCAGCCAGTCTCTCCTGTAAAGTTGCATACAGAATCCATTTAGTTCATTGAAGTTTGTGCTGGGTATGAGGAGCACTTGTAGCTTGAGCTTCAGTCAGACCTCTCTTTCTGTATCAACTGCCCAGCCTCTTTCTTCTGCATAGTCGTTGCCGAGAAAGCAGAATACTAGATTGTCTGCAATACATGCGTATATACACATTAGTTTCAGGTTTTGGTATAGATGATGGGGAAGGTTTCAGGTGTTGTTGGATTTTTAACCTTTCCCAAATACTGTTGTGGGTGGGTTTTTTGTATGGTGGGTACAATCCAAAGTATTGTAGATAAACTAATTAGCAGATACTATTGTTAAACACAGAAAAATCTAAAATGCCCTGCTCTGTGGATCTCTTTAACAGGCTGACTCCTCTGGGTCAGTTATTCTTAGCCTGGTTATTTTCATCTTATGGCATTACAGGTCTAAGATTAGCCTGTTAGGCGTTATCATGCCATCTGAGTTACCTCCTAATATAACTGTACACCGGAATGATTATTTATAGACAGAGCATTCTGTCATTTTTGCTTTATTTCTGGCAGTTTAAATAAAGAGGAGCAACATTCAAGAAAAACCACAGATTCCTTCCTGCTGCCAAAACAACATGATAACTGCCTGCTGAGGGGCAGGGATATTGTTTAAAACGTGCTTGCAGCAGATGCAAACATCCTCTTCATCTCCCCCAGTTCCACTAAAACAAGGTACCTCAGGGTACTCCTATCTCTTCTGGAGGAGGGAAAGAGGTGCCAGATCGATGCACCAAACGACGGAGATGCGGTTGTAGTTGCTGATGAGAACAAGGATATCCAGGTGCTATTTTTAGGGGCTGGCACTGCCAAGCTCCATGTTCAGTGTGAACATGTCACATATGCACACAGCTCCTCCAAAATGGACCCGTCTAGTTTTGTTACATAAAATTCATGTCTGCTGTTCAATTAGCCTTCTCGGTGCTTTTCACAGACATAACAGGAAGCGTCAGCGAATTGACACATTTTTAGCAAACCATTCTTTATGGCTGCTTCACAAACATTTGTGCTCACTAGAAAAACTTGAATCCTAAAGGAAAATTGCAAAAACATAGTGAGGCATGTTCTCCCTAAGGAAGTTCACTGGGATCTTTGTGCTTGCCTGTGTTTAACCAGGAGCAAGCTTTTAGTGACAGTTTAGTAAAGAGCAACAACAATCTTCAGCTGGCTGGCTGTGCAACCTCTGACTGTAGCTGTTGCTCAGGAAGCTGGCAATTTATGAACCAGTGAAATATTAATGGATTATAATTATCTACTGAACTCCATCTTTTGTTTTTTTTACCTTTTTCTTCAAAGTAAATGGCATGCTTCTATCATTGTGTACATTCTGGGTGTAATCAGGGGGCAGCTGATTTATCTACTTGAATATCTTACCAGTCCAGAAAGGCTTGCAAAATCAGTGGAAGCCTTTGCCTAGTTGAATGATATGGTGCTGATTTCTCTGTCCCGTTATATAATAAACATCTCTTTTTTTTTTTTGGTCAGGCTGACAGTTCTGTGCATGACTGTAAAAGTACTTTGGCATTTAATATAATCTGAGTATAGCCAACACATGTTGTTTATTTGTTTTGTGTTTCTGGATTGTAAACTCCTTCCAGTTTGTGGAGTTTACAAACACGACAAGAGCTCCAAGAATCCAAGCCCTGTGTGCATGAATATGCCTGAAATGCAGGATGCTTTGTTCTAATGATAACAATGTTCCTTCTAGTAAGGACACCAAGTATCATCAAAGGAACACAAGAGATGGAACAGAATGAATTATTTGAAAATGCCCACTATATGAATCATGTTTTTACAATCAAAGACTATTGTTCTCTTTCATAATCCCTGTGGTTGAAGGTATGCTGCCGGGGGAGGAACCACAGCTATTCAATTTCAGTGAAGTCTGGAATGGAATAATGAGGAAGTTTAATGTTAATTTAATAATTTCCCCCAATTGTTCTGTTCTTAATCCAAGTTTCCTTTTTTATTCTTGGTGCTCCGGGCCACCACATTGTTAGTGTTGCACAATAACAGTATGGGAGGGAGCAGGGAAAACAGGCTGTTAGTCCCTAATCTTACATAGAGACTCTTTTTGGTGTTTGCTGCTACTTCTTTTTAAGTTTAGTAAAATGTTAGTGATGGCCTTTTATTTACCTGTTCATGACTCCTTTTCTTGCAGAAAAAGTAAGTTCTTAGTTCTCTTCATCTACTTGTTTGATCTCTAAATCAACATCTCTGTTGAAACACATGTACTTTTTCTAAGCCTTGTGAAGCTTTTCCCTGTGGGTACAGAAGAAGTAAAACGCCTGGACTGTTCAAGTCTTTGATATTCTAATTTGAATCTGACCATGAAGTTTTAAAATGCAAAAAAATAATACACATATTACAATATCACCAAGAAACATAAAATGAAATACCTAGATGTTTTTGGATTTCATGCTGACATGAATAGTGATGGAGTTAATACCAGCCACAGCACAGTGTAAGAAATAGCAATGGGAAAATCATCAGTATGAGTCTTTACATTAACATATCTACTTTTACATGTAGATACATATTGTTAAAAGACTATATAGAAATTATTTCGATGCCTCAAAATGTTCATCATGAAAATCCTTGTACAGCAGCTGCTGAAATCTAGTGGGACCTAAATTCAGGAGAGCACTTTACCTCAGGAGTCTCATAGATGCTTACCAGCCTGTGCCGTGCATATGCTCAAAGCTGTTCCAGGCTCCAGATCCACTCATTCCCACGCACATGTCAGAAAGTTGGCATCCTTTTATTTGCTGTCACTGTTTTTTCTTTTCCTATAGGGTCTGTTTCAGAAGAAGAAGAAAGTTTTACTCTATTGTTTCTTTTAAGAATTGGCAATAGTCACCATAGAAGGAATTCCATAGGAAATAGTAAGTCTTGCCTAGGTTTCTTCAAGGAGCATGAAGGAAGGATGGGCAGGAGGGAAAGAAGCTCGAGGAAAATATAAGAGAATTTTATAAATGGAGTAGTAGAGCAGAGATGAACTATACAAGCACTTCCTATGTTAAAATGCTGTTGTGCGGGAGGGTGGGGAAGGCACTGAAGATGCAAAAGAACTATGTGGGAGGTGGGAACCAGGGGAGCTTGAAGTACAGTTCTCACTGTCCATGAACAGAGAAAAAATATATGTGAAAACACTATCAACTTCAACTGAGATGAGAGAAACTTCTGTCCAAAAAAGGTTCAAAGCCACAATGAAGAACACATGTGCAAGTAGGAATATCTTAGAACTGGCAAAAGTTGTTAAAAACAACTCAGGACTTTGTTACCCTTGTAGTCACACAGTAAGGTACTATTCAGGGATTTCCCTTGCCCCTATACAGACTGTTTTTCTGGGTTTTTTTTGTTTGCTTGGGTTTTGTTTTTTGTTTTGGTTTGGTTTTTTGTCTGAGAATAAGTAATTTGTTTGGGAGAGGTAGACGTGTAGGACATGGAATCTGTTTATGCACACACTACAAATTCTGCTACATCTCACCATCCTGAACTCAACTCCCCAAATGCAGCTCAGCTTTCCTGGAGAACCTGCAGAGCAATCTCACCACAGCTTTGCTAGAAATTCTCATCGCTCTGCCTTCTGCACCATCCCTGTCTTGCCTTTTCTGCTCAGTTTTCTGAGCTCTGTGCTTATTTCCTGGTTTGTTGGGGTTTTTTTGTTTGTTTTGTTGGGGGGTGAGGGCGGGTTTTGTTTGTTTAGTTTTGTTGTTTATTGTTTTTTGGGTTTTTTTCCTCTTGTGACAATGCATAGAGGGTGATAATGGGGCAGCTGGAGAGCTTACTGGGGAAAGAAGGGAAATTACAAATGACAACATCGAGCTATAGGCAAAGAAATCAAGAAGGAATGCTAATGCAGCTGAATTAAGTAATGGTGATGCTATGGATGATTAAGGATGCTAATACTGATGCAGCTGTTTTGTTTAGAAAATAAATTATTAGAAATAGGAATATTTAGAAGAAAAGTACCCCTGCACTAAAATTCTCAAACTTCGTCTATAAGTGAATGTCTCTCTCTGGTCATGCAAATATACTTGTCATTGATATGCATATACAGAAGATGTATGCACATAGATTTATCACCAGTCTTACTATGTCCTCCCTCATGGGGGACATTGTGTTATGGCTATATTAAAACCTGTCAAAAATTTTAGGAATGCTGGCTTTCACAAGTTAGTTCGGGTAAGCTTGAGTGAGTGCCTAAGATGAAATGCTATTCCTCCTCCTACAGGCCTACCAGCCCATGGCAGGTGAACACACATCCCATAAACCTCCCTGGCTGCCGTCCTTCATCTGCAGATGTCCAGAGGTCTGCAATAGCACAGGTTTATACCTGAAGACCTCAGGGACTCATTCTTAAGGACCTGTTTTGGTTATTCCCTCCAGGGAATACTATTGCTCAGTCTGTTCTGGTAGTGGCTTGGACCTCCAGGTACAGGGCAGATTCTAAAACACTTAGCAGCCAAATAGGCTTTAGTGTTCTCCTGTAGCTTCAGAAAAAAGAGGAGTGAGTGGGGAAATCTGGACTATTAGGTTACTAATTTTCCTCTTTCTCTCTTTTTTTTTTTCTTTTGATTTTTTGTTATCTATTAGTATTGTGTATTTGATTCTGTAGATGTAAGGTCATAGTACATAGCTGTTGAGATGCTGGCTGGCGTTACCAGGAAGGAACAGCAGCACTCCCACCCCCTTACCTGGTCCTGGGCTTTCATTCCTCTGCTGAACAGTCACATCCCTTGTCCTGGCACAGATACTAATGTGTCTGCTGGGACTGATGTAGTGAACAACTGACCCTGGTTAAAACGTGTCCCTCAGTTCCCTGTGACACTGCAGATGTATGTTGTGGTGTGGGGAAGGAGAGAGTCATCCTCACGGTCAGAAGGGCCATGAGAAGGGAAGGGAGGCACAACCGTTTCTCTCAACTTCAACTATGGCATACAGTGGTTCCAAATACATGTCAAACTGCTGCCTGGGAAAGCTTATCTGTCCGGAGAATACACTCCTTGCTCCTCTTGACATTTAAAGGACAGAGCCTAAAATTTCGCACCTGATTAGCACCTTGTTAAACTCGAGTTAACTGCATAGCACTTTACCATTAAGTAGAATTTATGCTAATACTGCCCCTATGAAGCTGTCAGTAATTACCTTTCATTACCTTTGAAGGTAGATTTAGACTAGATACAAAGAAAAATTTTTTTACAGTGAGAATGGTAAAACACTGGCCCAGGTTGCGCAGAGGGGTGGTAGATGCCTCATCCCTGGAGACATTCAAGGCCAGGCTGGATGGGGCTCTGAGCAACCTGATCTAGCTGAAGATGTCCCTGCTCATTGCAGGGGGTTGGACTGGATGACCTTTAAAGATCCCTTCCAACCCAAATTATTAAATGATTCTATGATCATCCATAGGGCACATTTCATCTGTTAGTATGAAAGTAAAATCCTGTCCAGTGTACATTGTTTCATGTGAAGTAGAAAATTATATCTATGTAGGTTTCAGCAACCTGCACCAAAATTGAACATATTGAAAGCAGTAGCCATCTGCACCCCCAGGCCATATCAGTTCTGCTGTGGTACCACATGAAGACTGTGCTCCAGGAAAGCCTTCATGGCTCTTGTATGCAATTTCTGCTTCTTTTTAAAATCCTCTCTTTGTGGAGAAAATGTTTTGCCAGACATTCTCCCAATGTAATCTCTCCTATCCTTAATTTTTTAACAGAAGAAACTCTGGTATGCCCTTATACTTTCTAGGCAACCTGGAAATAAGTAGAATTCAAGTTATGAGAAGAAAATTTTCATTTGTGTGATGCTGTTTACTGGTTGCTACTTAGGGAAGCATTTTATACTAGTACCTATGTAAACCAAAACCCTACAATAACTGATGCTGACGTGCTAGCAAATGCAGACTGAAAGGACCATATTGTTGTCATGGTCGTTGCGGTTCATTTCTTACCGAGTGCAGTTTTAAGTTGAAGGCACAGTTCAACTCTCATGGCTGGCACAGGGCTTTGCTGATTCCAGCGACACAAAGTGCAGACTGTTTTTGAATCACAACCCTTCAAAATGACCATGCTATCTACAGTAGCACTCTGAGAAGGAGATGCAAGATCTGAAGGGACAGAGGGTTTTTTTGCTTTCCTTTGAAACAAGAAGCATTATTATAGTTAGTAACATTTATGTAGGAAATAACATGTTGTGTCCAGCTGTCAGGACCTGGTATTTAACTAATTGTCCAAAACCTCAGCAGAGAGAAGAAAACTCAGCATTCTTCTTAGGTAACTTCTTCAGTGAACTTCATGATTATGAATGCAATTATAAAGTCTACCCGGAAGATGGTAGTTGCTTTCTGCAAAAGGGAAAGGTTGTATAGATTTATCTTACATTTCTGCACTAAATCTGCTTTGTTGTTATATAACCCTTACGTGCACTCCCCAGAAGGCCTGTAGGTATGCAAATAATTCTCATTTGTAATACGGTTTTCTTCTTCCAATATAGATGGATGGATGCTAAGGTGGACATAAATAGTATGTGTTCCATGCAATAAAAAAGTGTAGTTGTGCAAATGAAAATCAGACTCTTTCTACTTATGGAAGTCTTTCCAAGCTCTTAATTGTCTTAAATCCAATTAGCCTTTTCCTGTTTCTGACATGGCTCCCTTTGAGATAGGATAACCGAACTGGAATACTCCTGATCACAAAGCCTCCTTAAAGAATATGAAATTTTACTTTTATCCTGCTTTCTGTACTTCCTGTTTTCATTTTTGAGTCTTGCTGTAGATTGACCACATCTTGTCACCAAGCTGTCTGCAATGGCAGCCATCTGTTTTTAAGGTTACATTGAGGTAAATGAAGCACAGTAAGGTATATTCCACTCATTCCTCCCAATAGAAATTACTGTGTACATACAAAAAAATGAGTGAACTCTTTTATTTTGTTTCCCAATCACAAAGCTTTATGAGGACCTCTGGCATTCCTCAGAGCCTTCCATGAAATATCCTAAAGAGATTTGTTTCATCTGTGGTTTTAACCCAATCAGTCTTTCTTCCAGTATTCTTCTTTCCAGACCTCTATTAAAATAGGAATTACTGTTACCTCACTGCACTATCAATCTTTTCTTAAATTCAGCAAGAATATATATTTCCCTTCTGCTTTTTGTCTTTGAAACTGTTTCTGGTCAGTTATAGAGTTCTTTTAAGTTCACATAAAGGGCAGAGCAGGACACAAACTCCGGTGAGACACCTTGTGAAAGACTTTTTGCAAGTCTAGATAAGTCTGTGGACCAGATCCTTAACCAGTATCAAAAGTCACAGCCCACTGAAATCTGGATCGTTTTTTAGTCACCATTTTGTTGACCCTTTGAAAGATTTTGCTAAGCATTTGTGTCTCAAAATATGCATGCAATTATATTTCAAAGCTCATCATATATTTCAAAGCTGCATCCTACAAAGACAGTTTGCATCAAACTAAAATGTCTGTGAGATTAAATCAAGTCAAATTTGAAGAAAAATTGGCTCAGTTGTGGCTGTTAACAGAGGATATAGTTACTGAGAGAACAAATGGAGAAAGAGTATCTCTCTTCTTTTAAAATTACATACATGGATCTTGTTTCACTAAAATAACTTTTTGCTAAATCTTTTGTAAGATTAATCTGTAAGGTCAGACAAAACATTAGAAATTTTGAATTCAAAATAACTTGTTTTAAAAATATCAGGAGATGAAAACAATTACAGTAATTTATGCATTTCAACCTTGACTAGTGTGTTCACAATTATAGTGGTATAAGCAGATCATATTTAAAATGGACAAAATATTTTTGCTTCACCACCTATTTGCAATAATCTCTGTAACTGTGGTCTAGAAAGTTTAAAATGAAAAGAAAATATAAAGATTACAAATCTGATATAAATACTAGAGGATAAAGCATATGAAAAGGGATTAAGGGAGCTATATTTATAGTCTGTAACAGAGAGAGCTCGAGGGACATGGGCACAGGCTATAAATAACTTCAAGGTAACAATATAAATGAAGGAAGAGATTTATTTGTTCTCTAAAGATGGAAAGCATGGAATAATAGCCTGAAGCAAAGAAAAGTTTAGGTTAGATGTTAAAATTTTTTTCTAACACTAAGAGCTGTGGAAAGCAGAGACATAAATAACTAAGGTAGGAGGCTGAAGCAGTACCTGAAGTACCAAATACAGCTATTTGGCTACTTCTTTTTATGCATAGTTTTCGTAATTGTTGTATTTTATATACCCACATTTCATGGTGTGCATTAACTTCCCATGAAGGCTACCTAGATACAACATTCCTCCTGAGATGATTGTGCAGCTTTAACCAGATTAGGGGTAAAAAATAACATTATTAGTGAATTATAATCTCATTTAGTAGCAGGATTATAAAGTCATAATATTTTAATCAAAGTGGTGGAATCTCCTGCTATTATTAGTTCTGGTATAATGGAAGAAGTCCTACATTCTCATCAGTCCCTAGATGAGATGGTTGCTTTTGGACACTGTAACCTTAGGTTGCTGATAAGTGAAATGCTTTGTGTGAATTATACGTGGTGATGTGAGAACACCGGCTGTTTGCTGGGTACTGCTGACTTTACTAGAATGAAATGACTTGCGTAAGTTGGGTGTTGGTCTGCTTCACAGTGAACTCTGATACGGCCATGACAGAAGGAAAAGGAGGGAGAAAGGGCACAAACCCCAGAATGACTTGAAGTGTTGTAACCATCCCATTGTCCCCAGCTGTAGACCTGCAGAACAATACAATCCTATAATAGTCTAGGTCATCGCTTGTACATGTTCTGCTTTGTTCCTCCTTTAGTTTAATGTGTCTGGGAGGCTTCCTGAGGCTGGAAATTTATTTTGCAATTTAAAAATCTACAGACATGATGCTTTCAGTGTAACCCAACTAAGAGAGGTCATGTCACACCATACCATCGAGAACAACGGAGAAGGTTTGAAAGACCAGAGTTCTTTCAAGGTGGTGTCAAATATGTTTGAGAGTGTGTGTACGAGAAGGAGAAATCTATTCAGTGATTGTGAAAAACTGCACAGATACATTTGGCCCTCTGAAAAAAACATACCACTTACTCGGTCATTCAGCTGATCTATGACTTTTACAATATTCATGAGCTTTTTGTATGTCATGCAAGCAATACAACAAAATATTGCAATATGAAGTACAAATGTTGCAATGTTAAACTAATATGGCAACTGTTTTTGTCTTTGCTTTTCTAACATTTAATCCATTCGGCAATAATAGTTTTGAGGGACTTAAAGCTTTGTTGTTACATGCAATATCTATCGTAAATATTGTTTGAGTTAACATTGATCAAATCGTGTAGAAGTGTTCGGCTTGTGTAGCTTCAAAAAATATGTGTTTTTGTAAAAGAAGAGGAATATAATTTCTTCTCATTTCAGCCCAAGATTTCATGCTCAGTAGCCTTCTATGCTTGAGCTGTTAGCACCATTAGACATCTCTGCTGTTGTTAAATCAGGCAGGGTCTACGCTTGAATTAGATGTTTTTGGGCACACCTGAACCTGAGATTTTTAAGCAGTAGTGGATTGGGTCCACTGTGTAATAGCTCAGAACATGGGCCTTTAATCTCTCAGGCATTTAGTTAATACTTAGCTCTATTGCCTGTCTTTCCTGTATACCTCTTAGCTGTTCATTTTTTCAGCTTTCAAAAATCTCTGTCTATTAAGAGAGTTGATATTATTTAATATGGATAACAAAGAAAAAATGAAAATCCCATATGGCACAGGACAGCGGTGGTAGGAATTAAAATTTGTGCTCACCACTTCTTTTTGTCCTTCCTTCTCAAAACCATGTTTCCTCTTTGGCCAGATCGCAACACTGGAAGAATAACCTTTTCTCACACAGTGGCCACCCTTTGAAACATCAAGTGCCCCTTGTGCAAGGTGACTCTGGTGGCATGGTGCTGTTAGGTAGATTGGATACCTCTGGTCCTCCTGGATTTGAGATAAGTTTTTAGGAGAGTGCTTGTTGTAGCCTTGGAAATCCATGGTAATTGCATGTTGTCTCTCCTGGCGGAGCAGGCACTGGCTGCCTCCTCGACTAATTTGCCTTATTTCATCCTGTGGTCTTCAGGTCTTACGTGATGGTGTCCAAATATTCACAGCTTTCTGGGTACTGATAATTTCACACACATGAAACAAATGCACTTTGGGAAGGCTTTGGCCTTTTAGAGATGAGACTGATAGGAAATAAAAGATCTGGTTTGATTTATGGAAACTAGCATAGAGCTGTATGTTTGAAGCCTGTATAAAGCATAGTATTTCTTAATTTTTCTTTCTTCATGGAGCTTGCTATGATCTTTTCCCTTCTCATCTGTGAGTCACTTTTGCTCTAAGTTGGGAAGGTTGTATCTCATGTACAATAAACAGTATTTCTCATGGGTTTCTTTTCAGGATGATCCACACAGTATACAGCAGAGCTTGCTGGTGCCTTTTGGAGTTTGCTGAATTGCACTGCTTTACACTAGTGGAAAAACTCAAGGCTCTTGGGTCATCATAGTAGCTACACAGTGATCCTTGTACACACAAATGTACTCGTCCCATCATGAAGGAAGATGAAAGTGTTAATAATGTGGCTGGATTGGGATTCTTTGGCCTGAAGGATGTGTAAAATTTGTTTATGTTAGTTATAAGGCCCCTATGCATTAAAAAAAAATAAAGAACCTTGGGATATGCTGAAAAATTAGCATTTACTAAATTCAATTAAGAAAAATAACTGTTAATGTCCCAAAATCACTAAGATGGCACTTGCGTGTTTGCTACAAATTTTTAGGTCAAAGAATTAAAAAAAAAAAGCAAATTCCCATCAAATTTCCAATGAGTGCAAATGGCACTAAAATTAAAAGTCTTGTTATTTGGCAGGCATGGTGGCACATTTCAGTATGTAATGTTTGTTTTATTTTGAATGAGCTGTCCATAAAAACTTTAATATATTTTTTTTGCCAAGAGGCATCTGTCTTGTACTGTAAAGTCCTTATCGCTATTTATTTCACCTTCTTGACTGACAGTATCCTTGTTTGATATTGACCTTTTCCAAAGTTAAATAATGAGTCAACTTTTTTCTTAATTTTTATTTATTTTGGCATTTTCCCCTTGTTCTTTCTCAATTCATGTGAAGCTGTGGATTTAATCACAACACCTGTGGAACACTTGGACTCCAAGTCCCTTGGTGTGGTGAACTCTGTCCTTGTGAGGGGCGAAATTCACTAAATAAGAAAATCCAAATACTTTAGAAAATAACTTATAATTGGAAAAAAATGCATTTTGTCTATGAAGATTTTAGAATTGATTCAAATTACTTGGATAATTTATCACAAAGTAGGAACAGCTCTCATTTATGCTGGTAACAGTCACTTTCCTGCAGGGTTCCTTAAGGCGTATTTGCTTACTAGATAAAATGTATAGAAAAACTGTCTGTCTGGTAGCTGGGTGCCAGTTCCTGTCCACTTCATGTTGTGACTTTGTGTTCTGAAAATGCAAAATGTTGATCAGTTGTTCACAATTATATCCCACTTTTCCAAAATCTAAAAATGTGTTGCTGTTCCAAAGTTATTTATCTCAATTTATGTCTGATGCCAGCTGGTAAAGTCTGGGATTAAATTGCCATTTTCTTTCAATTGGTTGCTATTATATATGGAAAAATATTTAGAAAAAGTTGCCCTCTGATTTGAAATTTCATTTGCTTGTACTTAGGCCAAAAGCAAATGTTGTGCATGTGTGAAGGCTTACATACTTTCATGAACTTGAAAAGGGAAGCATAAATTAAGCATAATTCTTACTAATTACAGAAAGAACAAAATCACGTGCTGATGTTCTTCCATCTTTCAGGAACTATTTTATTTTTAGAACAGAGGCCCCAGGACTGCCATGCACAGCTGAGCCTGAAGCCTCTGCAAAACTACTTATTCTTACACATTTATTCTGGCACCTGTGCCTACATTGTCGCTGTTGTTGCTTGAGAAGTGAGAAAATTATATAGGCGGTTCGGCTATGCTGAGCTCCCTACTGCTGAAGCCGCTTTGCTGTGAGGAGGCAGAGGCGAAAATGGAAGCTGTTGTCCCTGTTTTATTGCTGCACTGTGATTGCACCATTGGTGAGAGCCCCAGGATATGTACAAAGGTCATTGTGGGGAAAGTGCCATAGTTTATTCAGTTTTCCAAGTCTGGAAATAAATTATTGATAAGTACAGATGGAAATAATGTGTTATGCCTATTTAGGACTGTGTGGACTTTCTCCAACAAGCTGTTGAATATTCTGGTTCTGATCCAAGAAGAACAGTACTCTATGTTTAAAGCTCTGATGTTTAGAGACACATAAATTCTTCATCAATCCGAAATGGTATGTATTGTACATGGACCTCACTCCATAAATCCACTATACAGAAAACCTTTTGTTGACAGATTCTGAGAACTTCAGGTCAAGAAAATTCCTTATGTTTAAGGAGTTAGGTGAAATTAAAAGACTGTAATCATTTTTTTTAATGATTACTTTCTAAGAATTATTACAATTGCTAAGGTAAAATGATGAAGTCCCATGCTTTCTGCTGTCATAATAAATGTCACCAGATTTTTGACTTAGCAGATTGAAAAGTTTTGCGTGGTCATAAGTATTTAAGATTTCAAATTAATAAGGACTTTTGTCTAGTGGCATTGCTGACTTGGTTGGATGTTCATTATCATAACTTGATTGCAGCCTTTGAATGTGCTTTTTAAAAACTATGTTCCTTATGTACCAAATATTTTGGGGAAGTACCTTTGGCAGAAAGGGAAAAGAATTTCTGGTTTCGTGTTTACAAAGAACTTGGTGAAATTATTTGAGTGTTCAGGAGACAATAGAACTCAGTAGTTTATATGAGACCTTACACTGACTAGACTAATTGTCAGTTACCTGGAATTGTATTACCCAAGCTTTTCAACAGGCAAGGGAAAATGCATTTTAGGATCGCAAGGTGGAACGAGTATTAAGTCCCATAAGTTGTATGCTACCCTTTATTTTTAGCAATCAGTTAACAGGAAAGAACTAGTAAGTCTTTTATTGCCAATAACTATTTCATTCTTACCATACACCTTATCAGTGTATTGTTTTTTTATTGTTTGTTAAAACCACATTTTTGTACCAGAATAGAACACAATTGTCATTGTCAAAAATGATGCAGCTTACTTGTGAACAAGTTTATCTTTGAGATTTTTATACTAGTGTAATGTGCTACTAATATTTATGGTTTAGAAGGAAATGACACTCAGTATTTGTGAGACTTGTGAAGGTGCCATTCAGCTGTCTGCTAAAATGTGGCTTCTTTTTTCTCCCCCCCCATTATTTTTGGCCAGGACATTTCAACCATTTTTGAAACAGGAGCTACACAAAAATAAACTATTTTGTCCTTGAAAAGTTCCATCTGTCTGCCTTATTCTAGAGCACGAAACTCTGGTGCTTTCTGTGCTTTAGATCAGGAACTTGACATGTGATATTTGTGGCTGAAAGATGACTTTTCACTTTCTCTGTGCAAACCTATTATTGTTGGCCAAATTTAAATTGCAGATCAACTTTTACTATTGTGTTGCTAAGAAAATGTCAAGGTATTCTGTCTTCAATCAGCACGTCGTATTCTTGTCAGTCGTGTTTTTCAGGGCAGGGCACCTGGTGCAATTCCAGGTGCCTGAATTGAAATGAGGAGCCTGGCTTATCCTCAGCGGTCTTGCAGACCCCTCCACCTCCAGCACCAAGCCTGGGAAGGCATAGACTTTGATCAAAGGCCAGTTGGCAACTGGAAGCGTAAGGGAGAGAAGGGGTAAAAGAAAACTGGGAGAACCGACTGGTTGGCCAAGGAAACTGGGTCTGGTTGAGGTCTACTGAGAATCCAGGAGATGGTAGGAAGGATGGGACTGGGTGAATGATAGGAGCCAGGAGCAGCTGGGATGGAAGCAGCAAAGAGTGAATGGAGAACCTGGGAAGGTACAAAAGTACAGGAAGCCGGTACGAATAGGAACTGTGTAATCACATCCTGTTTTCTTCTTATAGGACTTCTACCTTATCTATGTCTAGAGTGGATGAAAGATGAAAATGTTTCTGTAACTTTTTTCCATGCCTGACTGCAGGTATTATTAACTTCACGCTATTGGTACCCTACTCAGTATGTGAAATTTATTAATTTCTATATGAGCTCACCTTTTGCATCTTTCCTAAATATTAATATAGTCACACAACGCCTTTTGTGAAACACGGGAGGCGGTTGTAGCTGGGTTATGGATGGGAAGTAGAGCACAGAGCGTTTAAAATACCAACATACCAAATATCTATGAATTCATGATGCCCTCATTAAACAGACAAGGACTTGAGATTTCAGTATGCTGAATTTACATAGTACTGTTATTTAAGGAAGAGTTTGGGGGCTTAATGTTGCAGTCTGAGTGGGGTTCTATTAAAATAGTTAATATAAAAATGTTTAATTTGTCTTATTCATCTTTAAAAATCCAAACGTTTTTGTGAGGCAGAAGATGATTTATCATTATTCAGAGTAAAGTGAGCTTCACTACAGGCAAGGAATAATTAACTGAGCCTTCTGCCCTGCTTTGTGAAAATGTTATATATGATTTATCAGAGTCATAACATTTTCTTCCCACATATCATTCATTTGAATTTTGCTGAAGCCTGTTTAGCTGAAGAATTGCTGAGAGTGAGTGACTTGATACAAAATAAGTGCATAATATAATATTTCTAAGAAATACTATCCGTTCTTGTGAACTATCTTTAGTGGTTCTTTGTTTCCAGTGGCTTTTCTATAACATGCAAGCTGTTGTTTTGCTGATTCACCATTACAATTTGAGAAAAATCCTGGAAACAAAAGCATCCCACTGTATTCATTTGCATGTTTTCCATTGTTTTAGATTAACTTTGGATGTGTTATCAAGATGTCTATGGATATTTTACCTTTGAATTCATAATTAGCTGCCAATAGCAAAAAAACACACCTAAAAAAAGTTCTTCAAGCTTATGAAGATTCCAAAATAGGGATCTTGGGGTATGTGAGAATTAGCTACTGGCCCGAGCGTTTATAAGTCATACACTTGTTCTAGGGAACACCCAGAGCTTGCATAAAGGAGAGAAAGCATTTAGTGTGATATGCAGTTTGGGGAACAGTTTGCGCTTTGATTACAGTGACCACAGGCTTATTCTAAACCTGCTACCTCAGGATAACAAGAGCTGCCCTTTCTGGTGTTTTTGTAGTGACCACTGTATCTCTGAATATTTCTACAAAAACCTGGAAATTACAGAATTCCAGTCTCTCAGTGGCACTTCTTGGTGGCTTCCAAAGTTAAGATAAGAAGGAAAAGCAGCAACTTAGCATAGTATCTTGCTGGCTGACTCCAATAACCACCTGAACAGAGATGTACTGAACAGGGCAGTGCTGAAGGGGGACGGATAAAGAAGGGAGGAAAGGAGGGGGAGGAAGCTGTAATGTTTCTCCTGGGAGTCTTTGGTGAAAACTTCCAAACAGGCACGAGGAAATGATTTACTGTCAGCCTCTCTCCAATTAATCAACTTGGTTTTCAGTGTAAGCCTGGCTGTGTTCATAACCATATGTGGTTCATGTCACTCATAGTCAGGAGAACTAGGGAGCAGTGTTTCACTGTATGTGCAGTTCTGACCAGCAGGAGAATTTTTTTCTTTCTTTAGTAAATTAATTGGCAGTTGTCTGCATTGTAAAGATGTATAATAGATGCTGTTTGTACCTCTTAGAACCCCTAATTAATATGAGTTGAACCCTACTGAGATCTTCCTGTGATGCTCTGCAGTGATTTTGCAGCAAGGCAGAGCTGAGTGGGGAGCGCTGCCGGGCTTCCATAGGACATGCCGAGCTGACACCTCGCCCTGCGTCTCTCTCCAAGTGCTCTGGTGAAATCAGGCTTTCTCACAGTCAGTACACCAGGTACATTTAGTCTTGGATGTATAAATGTTAATGTGTTAAGGAGGAGTAAGGTTAAAGAGAGGTGCATTCTGATTTTGCCTAGCTGTTTCTTTTTAAATACTTCTGCTTGTCTCCTTAATTTCTTTCTAGGAAGCAAGACCAATTTCTCATTGCCTTCAGCAATTATCTTCTCATGCAGAACATCAAAGCTTTGGCCTTATACATGGCTTACCTAGAGTCAGGAATATACCTGTTTGAATGGGCTTGAGTTTGTGCAAAACTAAGTGAAGTGCTTCTTATTGATAATTCTTGGGTCAGGGATGACAAATCCATTTGATTTAATAGCCACAGTTTGTCTGTTGCGGTTGCTGTTCAGAGCTGCTTTGCTTTCTGAATTAAGATGAGACATGCACTGAAATTACCAGATTAAAATCACTCCTCTAAATTCTGTGCTCACCTACTAAAAACATTAACCAAATGTAGTGAAAATAAATCCTCTGATTAACCAAGTATATAATTTACTGGCATGTGGAAGAGCCTTGGCCCACTCTTTATGCTTGTTTATCGTTAAAATGTTTGCAATGACACAGAGATTTCTGTAATGAGAGTAACACAAGAATGACTGTTGCAGATAACAAGTCTGGAATCAGTATAATATCTAAGTCTACATCTAATTTACACGCAGAAATAAGCAATTTTTCAGTCCATATACTAAAGTGTCTTCCTGACACTTGGACTGTCTTTTAAAGGATATATAGCTTTACATACATCAGCTTCATTTTTGGAGCATGCTACTTTTTTAAAATAAAACTATCACAGTGTTGTAGATCTTTTTTGTAAGCTGGAGCTGGAGTCATTCATGACTTGGGGAATGTATTCATACCTTTATACCCCATCTCATTAGATATAATATTTTTCGTTTTCTTATGTCCCTGATCTTCGTAGTTTTAAAGGAAGTATTTAAAATGTCTGCACCAATTTTAAATTCATGATGTGAACTACCGTCATCATTCCTTATCATACCTGCAACTTCTGAGCTGCAAAGGAAGGGCAAGTGATACAGAGAGAAAGAAGCTCTGTTTTGTTCTTTCTCTCCCTTTCACATTCAGTTCCTTTCTGTGTACCTCTTGGTACGCAATGCAGAATGGAAGGGGAACATGAAACACATCAAAGGAGAAAAGACGAAACAAGAGTTAACAGATAGGTTTCATTTGTAGAAAAAAATGAGAAGGGGGAGCAGCGAGAAAGGAACAGTGCAGAAAGTCATGTGGTGTAGGTGGAGGTAACTGATTAATACTGTGAGCAACATCAAGCTCTTTTGAGGAGGATGCGAAGACATTAAAGAACAGCAGCAATGATATTCTATTGAGCTACAAACAGCAAGCTGGCAAAAAAGAGTTAATTAAGTTATATCCTGGCAATAGAAAATCAAATGTGAAATGACATTTTAGCTGTGAGGCCCACTTTAGGCTGTTGAAAAGTAGTAGAGTACTAACCATGTTCTATTTTTTCCACAGCCTCGAGAAAACCTCATGGCTGCAGTGTCGCTGCTAATTTGCTTTACATTTCATCACACGTTAGTTTTCTAAAGTTCATTGTATGTCTTTTCCAAGCTTTTGTTAGACTTTTTTTTTTTACGTTTTAAAGGCAGATGGTTGTGAAGGGTGTTTGCACCTTCTTTATGCTATTAGTATAACAGCTTGCATCACGATTAAGTGTCTTAGCAGAATTAGAACTAGATAGTCTGCCGCTGTAGAATTTTATAACTTACTGGAATTTTACTGAAACAAATGCCAATACCAAAGCTGAAGAGCTAAATGGAAACACATGCTCTGAGCTTGCTGTTAGGTAGTTTGAGGGCATATCTCTGCTGCTGTGTTATCTCTTCTCCCTCATTTGGGTACAGGATTACTTTCCTTATTCATTTAGAAATGAATGAAGAAGGAAGTGGCCATACTGAGCCTATATTCTTTCTACAAGGGTAGCTTATAAACAGATTATCAAAACAAACATTTGTGCCACTCTTCATTCCATGAATAGAGAGCTATCTGATAGTAGTCAGCATGGTCCATCTGGTAGAGAACTTGAATTTAATACTGGTGTTAGGCTTTATGTAAGAAGATAGCCTATAAAACTGGAGCCCTGCTTTGCTGTGTCGACATGTCTGGAGCTCAGAATAAAATTGAGTTTCCTGCTTTAGCTGTAGCTTGGTCTTAAAATAACCTAAAGAAATTACAGTTCTGATTATAGAGAAAGTAAAGGACTTAGAACATTCTCCTAATAAAGCCACGGGATGACACAAGGCTTAGTCATCTGTAGTCTGTCTGTAATAGACATTTCTGAGAGGGAAACAAGCCTTTGAAATTGGATAATTTGATTTGCAATCAGGCCTAATTATTTTAAGAACATAGAAAACCTTTGTTTTTGGCAAAAATAATCATCTGGAATCCAATTAGAGAAGAGCAAGCCATTTTAAATATAATGGATGCCACACAGCATCCAGAGGAAAACTTTTGTCTTTGGAGAGAAGACTATGTTTGAAATTGACTCCACCTCTTATTTTTTCTTATTGCCATTTCTGAAATAAACAATTGTACTCCAAGGATACATCACCCTAAAGGATAAATAAAATGCCTGTGACTGAAAGTACATTCAAAAGCAGTCCATGATAGACAGTAATTTAAAAGTCCTAGGGAAGTCTTTCTATCATCTTCTGAGTATTATGTAATTTTACAGCAACAGAAAACACTTCAAGAAAATAAATAACACTAGAAGAAAACATGGCCATCCTCATAAAAAAAAGCAGATTTGAGTGCATCACTAGTGAAGGGAAAAACAGTGTATATTTTGGAATTAAGATAGTTTGGGCTTGATGTTATTAAAGGTCCTTCAGCTCTTCTCTAGACTTTGTTTTTGCATGCTATAATTTTTGTAAATCTTTACAAATTGCTAGTAATATTTAAAGGCTTTGTTGTTTGTATATTGAGTTTATAGATTTATGTAATACAGAGAAGCAAGCCAGCAAACTGGTCAAGTGATACTGTTCTTCTTATAGATTCACCATGAGAGAAAGGTAGTGCTGCTTCGTGCCTATGTATGAATCAATATCCAGTGTGAACCTAAAGGTTTGTTGCCTATATAGTTTTGCTGGAGAGGGGCCAAAAGCATGCTGTATTATTTATACAGTGAATAAGCTTTCCTCATGTGCTCCACTAAATGTGGATAATTATCACTCATTTTAGGTTTTTCTGTATAAATGACACAGATGTCCACACAACATATTTATAATTTCACCCCATCTGTGCTAATTTTTCTGTGAATGTCCTTTTAGTGCAGTAATCATCCTGTTTTATCAACAGTATGCACAGTGTTGAACAACATGCAAGGATGTGACTAATATTCAGCCCTCATTAAAACAAAACATTCCCACCCCCGTGTCATGGCACAGTTGGAAATTTTCTGGAGTGTCTTGATTGGCTTTGCTTTGGTGGGTTCCTGGGGCCACCTTCCCTCAGCCTGAGACATCCAAGGCCAACACTGCAAGATCAGAAGGCAACAGACAACAAATTTCCCCAGCTTACATTCAAGGCGTTGTGCAGCTACGTGTAGCTGGTTCTCCAGAAAGCAGAGAATAACTCACTGAACTGTGTATGTATTTCTTCTGAAATCAGGGGCCCTGATGAGAGCCCTTAATTAGAAACCCTTCCTCTGCACCTCACTGGGTAGAGTGAGGTAACTGACTAGAGACTTATTTTTCTGAAGTCCTTGAACTGGGACCCAATTTTGTGTGCTACCTAGAGAAAAAGAGCGTAGCTCTGCTGTCATCTTCTTGTGATGTGCTGTAGGTGGTTGGTTTTCCCCTCTTCTCTCAAAAATTTCCACCGCTTGCCACTGCAGGTGCAAGCTTGCTTTGGAAAGGACCCCTCGGTGTTCAAGATAAAACATTTTTGAGGTCTGTTTCAATAAAAAAGCTCAAATACATCAGCCTTTCTCAGACTCCCCCATACAGATGTTGTGTACATATATATAATTCTTAGGAAATTTTATGTGGGAAGTAATTAATCGTAATTCAGACAAAGTGTATTTCTAAATGAAACAACTTGGTCATTTATAATTTGTCCCATAGTATCCCCCAATTACGGAAAGCCACCACTGCACTTTACAGTTTAATGACCTGGAAAAAAAACATTTACAGAAACACAACCGTATTAAATGATAGGAGCAAAAGAAAATAATCCAGACTCATAAAACAGCTAGGTATTTCCAGTCTCAACCTCAAAACCTTTACTGTTAAATTAGCAAAAGCAATTGAGAAAATGGGGTCAAGACCTCTAAACTCAGTCTTATTTAAGAGCAAAACATTACAGCAATGGAAATTCTAAATAGGGTAGAGTTTAAAATGGAAACAGTGTTACCAAAATCACAGGCTTCTGAATGCCCTCCTACTTAAAAACGTATTGAAGTACTTACAAGTAGTATTGAAGTACACTTTTCAAGAAAATTAGTATCAAGCTTCACAAGGTAAATTTATTTTGCTTCTGCAGCTTTTTAGGTTTTTTGATCACTTATGTATACTAGCAGGTTCACTAGCACTAACTCCTGTTTGCTCAAGAGGGAATAAAGCATATATGATAGCGTAGTTCAATCTGGTAAATAATGACGACACATAAATGAAACAGTAGCAAAGGAACTGCTGACATGTTTTCAGTTTCAGAACTAGGCTTGTGCATGTATGTTTTCACTATAATCTGAGTACCCACTGTACCTGTACCACCCTTTAACAGTCCCAATGGAAATGGAGGGTTATAGGAATGACTCCTGTAGATGTATTGGCAAGTGAGCAGCTGATCTTATTGAGGTAAAATAGCATTTAAACTCTGTAGTTTCTCTGTTACTTAGGATCCACATTTCAAAATTGTTTAGGCATGAAGGAACTTGTGCATGAAGGAACTTAAGATTCTCAAAAGCACCTGGATGGCCAATAGCTGACAATGGGCATCTAAGGTCTTTCTTAAGTGACTAAATGTTTTTAAAACCTTCCCCAAATTCTACTGTATTCTGTCTCTGTTGATGTGAGTGAGTCAAAAGTCTCACTTCGGTAAATCAAACTTTTTCTACTAGTTGTTTGTTGGTTTGGGTTTTTTTTTTTAACCTGACAGGACTCCTGTGTGCTGGTGTTTGTACACCAGCAGGATATGCAGCTTCTGCTTGATGTGAGCACTAGAAGCATATTGCTGGAAGGGTAAAACTGTCTCTTCCTACAGTATCAAAAAAATTCTTTCTATCAAAAAGTTGTGGTGTCTAACGGGGTCAGGGTAAATTAAAGTAGCCTTTCGTTTTGTGTTGTAGGAACTTCTTCTGAAGTTTCAGACTACCAGACTAGCAGGCTAAATTCAGGAGCAGGGATGCCTTCAATTAACTGTATCTGTCCTATTTGTAGTACAAAGGATAGGAAGAGCCTACATAGCTTAAAAGAAAGGACACTAAATAGAACTTCAAGAGCTACCCTGCATATAGCACTCTCAAAGGAAAGCAATGGGATCTCTGCTAGTCAGCAGTTTAAGATCATAGCTAATGCAAAGACTTTGACTGAATTTATACAGATGTTCTGTCTAGTCAGTAAGACATCCTAGAAGAATTTTGGTAGAAGAGGTTGCTTACAATGTAAAGCACTCTGCTGAAAACAGTGAAAAAGTGATCAACGCAAATGGGTTTTAGGCAAAATTAGCAAATTCATTATAGAGTAATGCATGGTTAGCTCAGGGGATTGCTAATAATCTTGAGATCTTCATCTCTAGAGCACCAGTTTTAAATTCATGTGGATTTTGATGCCAACCAGAATACATTGTCCTTGTTATTAATCTCTGTGACATGACTTCCCAGTGTCCTTGGAAGAAAATCCAGAACCTGCAGTTGGCACATAAAAATTTGAGATAGAAGAATATGACATAAAAATAATTGACCTAAGAGATTTGAATGAGCATGGTGATTAACTTACTATTTACCTTCTGCAGTCTGACTCAGCTGGACCTCTTTACAGGCAAGCCAGCGGAGGTCATAGGAAATACCATGTTCCTTGCTTCTCTCAACTACCATAGGTCTTCAAGCTGTAATGTGTCAGTCGAGCGAAGTAACTACTGAGGTCTCAATAAAAGACAAAGGCAAATGAATGAAAGGAGTAGCTGATATATTTTGACATTGTTAGAATATCTAGAATCATCAAGAAGTCTGAACTTCACTACATTTCTGTGTACACTGGATTTGATCATCTCAGGTTGCACGGTCTTACAAGGCCAAATTCCTGAAGAATTAAATGGCTGGGATTTACCTCAATGAGACTTAGAGGATGGCAATGTCATCTCAGCCATATTATTTACACAGTCTCCATTTTAGTAATCAATCTGCATATCCCATCTACATGCACAGTTATTTACTCCCCATGTGCAGTAGAGGTGAGGAGACTTAATGAAGCATAGGTGATATGCACAGAGAACCTGTGGCTGGATTTGACTTTCAGTGACTTTTCAAAATCTCTTTGAAAGCATCTCCAAATTTTAGATTCAGGGGGACCCTGTCCCTTTACAAATCAAGAGTGATATTAAAACAAGGTTCCTTGACAAAAGTGGCATTAATACTTAGTGTACTAGGTATGATGGTGTTGGACTGTGATGTAGCTTTAATAAGAAGGTGACAGAAGTATTTTTTCATTATTTAGTTGTGTTTGCTAGTGGTAAATGTATATATGGAAGACATGAAAGATGTATTTCCCTTGGTCAATACACCCCAGGGGTTCCAAATTAAAAGGAGAAGTCTGGATTCAGAAAGCCGAGGGCAGGCTGGCAGACAGTCAAACTGAAAAAGAGGAGTGTAACACCCGAGATTTGAATTTATTTCATATTGTTAGGAAACCATGCACCAACACTAATGGTTTCACAATCCATTTAACAGTGCCGGAAAGTGGAGGGATTGTGGATTCCAGTTTGTTTTTCTAGCAAAATGTTAAAGGTGGCACAGATTGGCAAAGTTTCCATTTCAGTCAGCAGAGCTACCCTGTCATCTGGTTCTAGGCAACTAAATATTCACTGATGTCATTAGTTCAGACACATGATAAATACGCAGTAAATTTTCTGTGTGTTCAGTAACTGAGTAAGGTAGGGTTTCACTCCAGGGAAGAATGAGCCAAGATCAAATTAACTCTGTATCAGGAAAGGTAAAATACTTAAAATTGCTATTAAAACAGGTTAATATGACTAAATTTAAAATAATTTTGCTTAGGATAAATTTTAGGATAAATTCCAAGCATAGTATCATGAGGGAGAATTAACACTGTCTCCTGGGTAGGGAAACTCCCCCACATATATTTTGTCTATAAGATACTCATTCCAACTAAAACAATAGTGTTCAGTGGATTTTACTGGATTGAAGAGTAAAGGGCTCCCCCAAATTCTGCTTTTCACTAGATCGCTGTTTTTCAAAAGTGCAGGGCTTACAGTAGGAGGAGGAAGGGATTACCCATATCTGCTGAAAATGCAACCACTTACTGTCGACATTTTGTGATGAAAAGCACTCATGCTGTGAACTTTCAAGTTTCATCTGATAAAGGCTACATTCAAAGATACGTGCCAGCTAAATTCTCACTAGAAAAAATGAGAACTCTGGCATCATAAGTTGCCAAATGTTTCATTCTTAGAAACAAGATTGTGAGTGAGAAGATTTCATAACTTAATGCCATATATCAACTCTTATATCCACAGGGATTCCATGAATTGCTTCAACTGTGTTACCAATAGGGTCCATCTCCTTTGTATTTTTTGTAGTGTTAATGTTTGCTTTAGGAAAAAAACCCTTGGTTTTTCAGCTGAAGATCTTTGAAAGATTTAATTACATTTTAAATTAGTTCCAAGTTAAATAAAATGTTAAGGGAGAATATACATTGAGATTTTAAACATAGTGGATTGTTTCTCTGTATCCCACTGGAATATATATATATATATATATATATATATATATGTATGTATGTATGTATATGTATATATGTATTAACCAGTGTCAAAGATTTACCTGAAGGAATAAATTAATGTATACTTTAAGGAATCATGCAAATTAGACTTTCATCTAGATTAAACACATCTATCTCCATATACCAATTGCCAATTCTGAAAAAACACTCAAATATATTTCTTGGGTGTTCTCATCTCACCCTCCTGCACCATTAATTTCCCTCAGTGAAGGGATTTCACTGAATTTGATGAAATGTGTTTGTAAACTGGATCATTGCCAAACTGGAAGTTCTGTGACATCTGAATTATATCCCCCGCTCAGTTATTCTGAGCCTTCCAAGTTCTTGTACTCTGTTCCATGTTTTCAGATCATCTGCTTAGTCAAAGACTCATTATTCAGGAATAGTACAAACCAAAGATAAGCATAGAACTAAATAAATTATGATGAGTATCTACTAGAGGCTGGTAATAGTACATTGGCAGGGGAAGCATAAACCAATCTATAAGGGTTTTCCAACACTTTAATGTTTTATCTTTTTTCTTTCAGATCAAAAGACTTAAAAAACAAACAAACAAACCCCACAAAACCCCTGTATTTGAAAAAGGAGAAGAGAAAAAAATATGAAATCTTATTTGCATTCTGCTTCAATACATTTAAGTGCGCTGGAAATTATAGGACATGTAATTGCATGAAGTAATTACTCATAGCTCAGAGAATTCTGTCTCAGTAGAAAATCACCTTCCGTCCCAAATTATGAAATTATTCCTCCATTTGACTGTTGAAATAAAAATTAAGGTAAATTCTGCAGTTGACTTCAATCAGAAGAAGACAGGGCCATGGATAATGATATAAACTTGAAAAATTGTTGAGTTCTTAAAGGTGTGTGTAAAATTAATCCTTGTTGAAGTACATGTGAGATTTTATATTCACTTTAGTCAGAATTTGCTCCCCAATTTCTAAACTCAGTGTTCATGGATGTGTGGCCTCTGCTTCTTTGCCTATAGTACAGAGGACTGGTAATGGTTGATCTCACCAGGTTTTTCCTTTCTAGATGAAGTTTATGAGGGTGAGTAGCGTTTCAAAGACTATGAGTTTTGTGAGGATTTCTGATGAATTTCAATCATATGTAATAAAACTTAAAAAAAAGACAACACAGAAAGTCTAATGGAAAGTCTAATGTCAGGCCTACTTGGTCATTGGCAGTCAGTGGGGTTTTGCTCTTAGTCTCATGGGTGTTGGGTTCCTGAGGCTGAATGATTGTTTTACTCAACTACGGGTATGTTGAACTTACAACAAATAATTCCCGTTTTACCTGCTTTGCTGCTGTGGCTCATATAGCACATTAAAATTTCTGCTGATCTTTTGGAGCGTGTGGTGTGTACACATTCAGGAGCGAAAATTTTGGAATTTGTCATGGCAGGGAAAAGTACTGTCATACTAGAAAAATTGATTTTATTTACATTTTTTTTTTTTTAAACATCTGGCCAATATAATTCCTTTGGTAAAACCACAGTTTCTGTGTTGTAAAAGTTGTAGCACTGTGTAGACAGCCTGAAGATTTCATCTGCAGTGATTGTGCTCCATTTCAGAGCTCATCTGTTTTAGTTCTTGGCTGCCATCAGCTGAATCTGAACCTGGATCCAAGTACCAAGGGTACATCTGTTATTCCTGTGCTCTGTTACTTTTCCTGCTTTCCTTGGGTAGGAAAGAGAAAAACCTGACAGGATAAACTGGAACATGGTGCTTGTCTTGATGGCTGGGAACTGAGAATTGGAAGCTGAGTGCAGGGAATGTGGCGGCGAGCTGGAGAATGGTTGAGAGGAAAAAGCCCTGTGGAAAATAACATGCATCTGTGATGCAATATTTGATGTAGAGTGACAGTCATAAAACTACTTTTCCTATTTTTGAGTGTCTGCTTGAAGTTAGTGCCAATTTTGTATCTAATTTAATAATCATATTCTATTTAAATGTCTGTGCAGTTGATTAACACTTTCTCTTAAATTCTGTAGACCAGTTCACTTCTTAAGAAATAAAAAGTTAAAAAGTTAAGGTGATTAGCAGAATTGAATACTTAGCAGCAATAGCCACTCCTCCCCGCCCCCCCTCAATATATCACCCATATATTGCATTAAATGGAACTATAGATGTCTGAGAATTCTGTTGAGGAGGAGTCTTTCAAAGCACATCAGTTGGATTCTGTATGAATGAACAAAATTTTTGAAGGAATAGATTGTCTCTGCAACAGTTTTCAACTGGCAGTTGATCTCTGGTAATGTTTTTGGTTTCTGCATTTCCCTGCAGGGTTTCCTGCCAAAGAACGTGGCTGTGGCGTCCTGGCCAGTGCCTGAAAATCATACAGGAAATATTTCCTCTCCTCTGTGGGGAGGGAGACATTTCTGTGAATGCATATGTATCTTTAGGTATAGCAGTCATTCTTGAACTGATTTCCACTGTTTGTTAACAATTTGGCTTGTAAATTAAAAGTCTGTGTGAGATTTGGTTTTCCACAAAACACTAATTTCTTGATGTTCTGCATATTCTCTCTCTAATTTTCTTTCCGGAAAAAAAAAAATGAGAGGAATTACTATACTTCAATCTTAATTTGAGCTTCAGTTTCTCCTTTGTAAATCTGTTTATGGATGCTCACACTGGACATATTGCAATAGTGGCAACTGGTGTTTGGACACATTTTCCACTCTCCCTTTCCTGCTGCCTTATGGGCAGGACAGAAAGCAAAAGCAGAAGGAATGAGGAATGATAATAGATATATTGATCTTTAAAAGACGGTAAGATTTGATCAAATATTAGAGAAAGTATCACCTGTAAGAAGCATGGCAAGTATGTGACTGCTTTCTTGATGTTGATTTGGGGCCACACTCTCCTTTCTCATGTTTATTTTAACTGGCAAGACAAGGAGAGAAGAATGATGTGTCCAAAAGATGCATCTCAGGAGAAGGCAGGCAGCCAGGGTGGTTCTTATTTTGTGTCTATCAGAGAAGCTGTTAGGATTCTTTGGTGAATAACGTGGTGGCCATATCCTATCTGGTACCCATCCCACTCCAGATAGATGAGGAGAAGCTGTGCAGGTAGGGTTCTCAAAAGCAACCAACCAAACTGTACTCTTTGCCATTCATAAACAAGGTTTCCCTGGGGAAATCAGTCTTAGAGGCATTGTACACCTGAACTGTCCTAGCTATGACTCTGTTTTCTAGGAATGGTAAGTCTCTCTTTTCTGCATAATTCTCTGTAGTCTCTCAAGCAGTACCAGTGTTCCCAGTACGAGTGGGAATATTCAGTCTTATTTTATTATCTGCACACATCACAGGAGTATTCACACAACCCACTTTAAAAATGTTTCTGTTTTCTGACTTTATACTCCCTTGAGATACTGAAATATCTTACAGAGGGCGATAGAGCTGTGCCAATGATTGACGCTGTGCTCTGCAATGACACGAGTTCATTCAGCACTGATAGCAGCTGATTTGTACTGATGGAGATTTCCCACATGTCAAACACAGACATAATCTGTGCTTGTGCCAGAAATCATTGTTTCCCACCTGTACAGTATAATCTGCTCCTAATGCCTATGACCTATTTTTAAATCTTTGTCTTTATAGCTGCTTATGTACAATATTTATAGAAACACCACTGAGATAGTCTGCTACAGACGTGCAAATGACAGCCATGTAGCTCTCCCTATTTTGTGGTATATTCCTGAAACAAACAGTGGTACAGCTATTTGTCATGCATACTTATTACTCACTGGAAGCAATCGTATCTTTCATCATTTATCCACAAAGAGCTGTTGTGCTGTGAATTGTACATAGCTTCTACTGTTTTTTTGCATACCTGTCTGAGCAAATGATATTTGTTCTCTACTTTCACAGTAGAGCTTATGGCTCTGTTATTTGTAGTTTGCCATCAAAACTGCAAACAAATGTGGCGGGAAAATACTGTCTACAGATGAAAATGCTTATAAATTAAACATGCCATAACAGGATTCAGGTGACAGACCATTTTCTAAGCTTTAGAAGGGTTTTGTAATGGAGATGATATTAAGTTGCACACAAACTACACTGAAGTTGGTTAAGACCCAGCTGTTTGATAACAGCATAACAAAAAACCATAGCAGTTTAATCCAATGAGGGATTAATTAATATGATCTGAAAAGCAAATCATATGGTGGTTTTTCAGAACAGAAACTGGCATGAGAGAAGACTTGTGAATATACAACACTGCACTGTAGTATTTCTGACTAAAGAATTATGCAATAGTCACAAAAACTGCTGAGGTATTGAGTTAATAGATTAAGCTGGTAATTGAAAGGTACAGTTTAAAAAACAGACAGACATTTCATAAGATTGCTTCCAGAGGCCACAAATTCGTATCAATCCAAATATTAAGATGTACTAGCAGGGACATTTCTAGTGTTTTCAGTCAGTTTTTAGTTTGTATATGCACAAACACGAATGTCCATACAAGACTGAGGTTGCAAAATGTCCATGTGAAGGAGGTTGCTCTCTCGATGGGAATAAACATGGCATCTGCCGTTGGATTTGTCGCTGCCATTGCCCTGTCCCTGCAGAAAAGAGGCTCCACTTTGGCCATGTGATACACGTCAGTCCTTTTCTAAATGTGCAGAGCCAAGTTACTTCAGGGGACTGCCATAACCTGGAAAGTGTTGGCAGACCGACTCTAAGCAGGACTCTGCTGTGAGCATGGGTCAAAGCCGTGAGGGAAAAGGTTAGGAATTAACATAAAAGGCACAGATTTTCTTTCAAATGCCTTTTATCTCTGTAAATGCTATAAAAAATTACAGATCTTTGTACATCTGTTTGACTGAAACCCAGTCCCATTTTTACATGAGATGGGGTTAAATGCATGACTTCCCTCAGTGACTTTTCACCCATTTAAGCTTTTCTCTCTGAAGAAATTATCTGCTTTATGAAAATATGCTTCTCGCAGTAGAATAATAGATTAGCAAAATAGTGTGAAATGGCTATTGGACGAAGAGAAGTGTTGTACTAGTGAGCACTCTGTTTGACAGCCAGCTGAAATTGACCAAAAGATGTGAGCAAAATCTGTAGGAATTTCAAGTGAAAGCAATAGATATTTACTTGGGACCCTTATTTACATCTTTAGGGTGAAGAGAAATTAAACCTCTTTGTCCTTTAAGATGTGTAACTGTCACAGAAGGATAATGGCAACTAGCACATCAGTATAGATAAACAGTTGGCAGACATGGATTATTTCAGTCCAGTTTACCCAAACTTCAAAGTCTGCCATAGTTCAGTGGTTCATTAAAGCCATCAGCTTTACACAAGTGGTTTGTATTCCTTTTCCATTACCTATTGTAATAAATTCTGGCAAGTACTCATGCTCTGTCCCTTCTTCTCCAGGTCAGTTATGGGAACTGCTTCTACTCTGTGCCCCTTATGAATCCTGAAGGAAGACATTATTTCAGTTATTTCCCTGTCTTGCCGCGTGTGTTTGTGCCATAAAGCCAGCTGTAACCAGGAAAGTACTGGGAGAGGACCCCAACTGTAGCTAAAGGAAGACCAAGGACATTACTGCCACATGCCAAGTCATTCAGTGGGGAATGGAAGAAAAGGAGGTACAACAGATTGCCCAGAGAGGTGGTAGTCCCTGGAGACATTCAAGGCCAGGCTGGATGGGGCTCTGAGCAACCTGATCTAGTTGAAGATGTCCCTGCTCAGTGCAGGGGGGTTGGACTAGGTGACCTTTGAAGGTCCCTTCCAACTCAAACTATTCTGTGATTCTATTATTCTATGAAATAGGGAAATTTGTGTTTTCAGTGGGGGAAGCAGAGGCTTGTCTAGCATGAGGCAAAAACATCGGTGCAGACCTGTTCCTCACCCCATTGCCCCTCATACGCAATCCCACTGGCAGCCAACCTCAGCAAAGCGGTTTAACAGCCCTGTGGCTGGCTGGCTGAGATTTCTTGCCAGATGGTTTTCTTTACTTAGACTGAAACTAGCTAAAGACTGTTAGCTTCATATCGGTGGCTCTGTCTTTCACAGGGTGCAAGAGCAGTTGCTAAAGTGGCTGGGATATTACTACTGGGAGTTGTCAACATCAGTTATCATGGGCTATTTTTTGATCTCAGGTGGTGCTCCCATGCTCTAAGAGTTCTGCCTGATGTAAGAGTGGTTTTATCATTGCTGAATGAAGGCTGTTCCCAAGGCACAAGGCTACCAAACTTGTCAAGTTTTAAAATAGTGTTCATTTGGTGTTAATTGGCTTAATTGTATTCAATACAGGATTATGTTTTACTGAGTCACTATGGGACGTAGGACTCATATTCATCTCTGAAGAAATAATTCCTTGCGTTCGCTGCTTACGCAGCTCCTGCTTGTTACACAGCGCTCACACTTGCTTCTTACGGGCTCTGATAACACATATTGGTTTATTAAGACAATCGGGGCTGTCGCTGAGCATATCTTATGTGACTGTCAGTAAGACTCACACCACACCTACTCAGAGTGACTTCAGCCAGTGTCTCACCTCCTTTCACAAGACCAGAGCAGGGAGCTCCTCCTTTTCTCCTGGGAGAGGGTTGTGGCAGCTGATCTGTTCTGGCTGGGAAGGCTGTGAGAGCTGGGGGAGAGGGGATGAGCAGCTTACACACAGCATGAGGCAGCTGAGCTCCCCCAGGTGTAGCTTTAAGCTCATCTCAGATTTAGGAATAATTATTATACTTGGGCCATTTTTCTTTAAGTTTCCATACTAACCATTAACTGGAACACTGTATAAGAGAAATTATTTTCTTCTATGATTAAATGGTTCTTTGTTTTGTAGCTCTTGGCATGGCCTTACAGTTTCTGTTTCTTAATCCAGCTCTTTATATATGTGTGTATCTAAGGTTTAAATGTAAACTTCAAAGTTGATGTTACCTTTTTTTTAGCTGTTCTTCCTTATAGCTGAGTGTTTTATGATGGCAGACCCCAATGTTTCTGCAGCTTTTGACTGAATTGTGTTTGTGGGAAGTTTTAACAGTAAAATAAAAAGTATTAAAATTATCATGAATATAAAATTATAAGTATACTTATAAAATATAAATGTAACAATTTCAATAATTTCACTTTTAAGGATACTTTTCAAGTTATATTACTTTCAAGTAGATTACTCGTTTTAATGGTATTCAGAGACACGGTGAAGTTTCTGTTATGGCAAAAAAAGGTGTTTTGAGAATAAACCTTCATGGCTTTGTGTTTTTATTTTATTCTTCAATGGTGGTGCAAGTTACAGATTCCAAAAGGCCCAAAGAACAGTTAAGAACATACTGTGCTAGCAAATACAGGTATTTCAACACATTAATCATTTTACTCACCAGCTCCAGTAGCATGTTGATACTTCTGTACTCAGGAGAGTGTGGTCAGTCCCTGGTGCCCACAGTCAGGGTGAGGACTGGAACCGCAGTCATTTAGCAAGGAAGTTTATACTGGTTCAGACTGTGCCGTGGAATATTGGGTAGCCTACCATGGAAAAGGAAACCACAGGGAAGGGATGAAAGCAGCTCTGCGTGCCCAGGCCAACGCGTACCCCTGGTTCAGTGAACCTACCAGTAAAGTTTCACACTGCAAGGAGGTACCAGCAAATGCTTGGTAGTCAAGAGTTGTACCTGGAGGTGGTGGTAAAGAGCTTATAAAGAGCATGGAAGGGATGCAAAATACACAGTGTCTGTTCAAAGCACACAAAAAGTCCACTGCATTTCACTGCATAATCTCCTTGAATATGGCTGTATTTGATTTTCTTTTGCTGCAGTTCCTTTGCTCTTTTGGCCATCTGCGCTGTGGTCCTCTGTATTCTTTCAAATGTTTTATATTTAACTTATTTTTTGCTGTAAATATTGCAGTATGAAACAGGACATTGGTGGTTTAGTTTGGACAGAAAATACTTCTATAACAAGACAAGAGTAGTAACTATGCACAGAGTGGATTTGTAGGAAGTGGATTCCCTTCAGTCTGCCTGTTTTGTTTTGTTTTTTTTTTTGTAAAGTACAATATATCATCTTGAAATTACTTTAACATGGAGTCTGCTGTATTACAGGAAGGAAGAAGTGCTTGTAATCTGATGTGACACTAATAGGTGAAGGGACAATAGTTTTTCATGAAATAGTTGCAAATCTGTTTCTCTGAAGAAGGTCAGTTTTGATATTTATTTATGGATGGTAAATTGGAAACTATAGTACAATACAATAATCTCAAATTATGAATTTTATCTTAAACACTTTTTTACTTTTACTCCTTTTTGGCAAGCTCATAGTTGGGTCAGTAGGTCTGACTACATCAATGTCCATCTTTGAAGGTTTTAGTTTGGTTGGGGTTTTTTGTTTGTTTGGGTTTTTTTGTGGGTTTTTTTGGTTGTGTGTTTTTTTTTTTTTCCCCCCTTGAAACAAAACTGTGCATACCTTATAGAAGTCAGTCTTGCTTTCTTGAGACATACTTATGTCTTTCTACGCTTTGTTAATATGATTCTCATTTAGAAACAGGAACTGTGAAATGTACTGGGGAATAAATAGATCTCTTCTAAATAGACATTGTCAAAGAAGAGCAAAGGAAGTGAATTGTGCGAATTCTTAGAACCGAGTAACGTTTATTTCAGAAAAAGACATACTTCTCAGATTGGGATGGCTTTTGCTTTGCAAGTAAGTTACTTTTTCTCTGTCTTCATAATACTGATAATGGGGAAATTTGTGATCATGGTTTCTGCAGATGGGAGGTTGCAGAGGGCAGTTTGGTAGCTATTTGAATGTACCCACCAGCTCGGTATCAATATTGGAAAAGCCAACAGAGTTTTAAGCCTGGATGGGCAGTGCATTGAAGCTTGTGTTGTGGGCCTGCATGGCATTGGTTGGCGTAATATCATGGCTGTAGCAGGGTTTTGAACTCAGAAACATGGAACTGAACACACAAATGGGGAAAACGTGCCCTGTCAGATCTCAGCAGAAGGCTTTATTTAAAGGACTGGAAGGTTTAATGGTTAATTTTCCATCTAGTCTGGCTCTTGCTTTTGAGGGAAAGGTGATCAACAGGTCCACATGGGAAAGGTAGAAGATAGCTCTGAAGATTGTTATTGTTGCTCTGAGATCTCAGAAATAATAGAGTGAACACTATCTTCCCTGCTGTACTCTGGAGTAGTTCCATGTGGGGAACCATTTTTCAGGAACCGACCCAAGTCTGAAGATCTTTTGTGTAGTTTGCACACAGTTGCTTTCTTAGGATGTTTGAACTGCAGCAGATCACTGTGTTATGTGGGATTTTCACTCAATTCAGGAAGTTAGGGACCTTTAGTCATATTTCTGAGTAATTAGCAAGATTTTGTGTGTGCCTTCGGATGTTTCTGAAAGGCCATAATTGGATGAAAGTCATAAGGAGCTGTTGCAATGGGTTTTATTGAGGATTTGAATGTTAGGAGGGACAAAGTTTATTAATCTTTTAAAATATAATTTATTGTGATATTAAACTGTGTATCTGGATGCATAGTGTCCTTTGGCTGGCATACAGGAATCAAAAGCTGAATATCCTCTTGCTAGGCATAATTTTCTGTCAAAAATTACACTTTTCAATAAGCTGAATTTCAGGTGGGTGGTGCAATAAAAAAAGGATTTCAAATGATCCCTTATGATTTTCTTGTTAGCTGTTCACTGAAATAGTTTGCTTCATCGACAGAAAAGGTGATCCCACCCAATAATGCTGGTGAGATCTTCACCTTATGCTGTGATAACGTGCTGTCGGTATAAATGTATTTGCACAGATTGTATCATAGATGGCATACAACCCTGTATGTTATTCGTGACTAACAAAGAATCTGTGGTCTCCTTGTTTCAAGGACTGCAGGATCTACAGTTGTTCAGCCTGGTGACCCCAAGTCATGCAGCATTAAGCATTTGATTTCCATACCTTTTTAGAGCTGGGTGATAAATACAGCATGGCACTGTCTGAAGTCAACCTCCTTGTAATTAGTGGTGAGATCTCAGCAACTCTATCTCAGTTTGCAACTAGTCTCCCCTTATCAGAATGTCCTCTAAGATGAGATGAAGCCAGCTCTATAAAAGATGGTGCAAGTTTTGGAAATGGATGCATTAGGAGGATAGTGGAGAATGACGTTTGTTCCTTTCCCATTTTTTAAGAGAGATCATATGCTAGTTTTTTATCATCTCTGGCATGGAAGGTGCGCTGTTCATTTTGCCTGTATTCAAAAGGCATTTAAGGTAAATCCTTGAGAAGCCCTTTTGCCTGTGTGTTGATTATCACTTTCATTTGCTTTTTTTTCTTTGTCATATGTGTGATTGGAAATGAAATGGAATTTTAGGGATGCATAAGTGAGCTCTTTCTGAACCAAGAGCTAATCAGTTTTTCACTTTGGGACTCTGAGTTTTGGAGAAAGTGAAAGGTGGTAGTATTGGGTATCAGCTCTGCTTTGTGGTGTTTCATCAGGTGCATAGCTCTCCATTGACAGAATAGCACTCACATACTTGGAATGAGTGAAATCAATGGCATCTCTATTGTCTGTATTTCCAGACCTCCTTTCCATCAGGTAGCCTGAGTTGTGGCCATTCTCTCCATATTTATGCTGTGTGCAGACTCTGTTATTCCTTTTTGCAAAGTTCTGCTGTCCACAACAATGAGCAGCTCGTGGTTGTGTAGATTCTGTGGTAGATCTAGGAAATGGTGTTTTATGTTGGTGAGTACGGGAAAGTCAGCTTCATGTGGTATATTCTTCACCTTCACTTCCTAACACATTACATGAAACATGCTTTATGGGAATACTACCCTGGACTCAGTGTTCATGTAATTAATTAAAGTATACAGTCAGAAGAGGGAGAATTCTGGACCAAGGTTGGCTAGAGGGCGATCTGTAACAGTGTAGAAATTTCAGTTCAGGTATTCACTATCAGATCCCAATCAAAGGAAGAAAACTGAACACAAGCATATCTAAAAATTACTGTAAATAACCTCATTAGCCAAAATAAATTCCCGTTTCTTAACAGCATAACTCTGAGAAATATAAATGTGCATGGCATAAATATGTATTAAAAAAACCCCAAAACATAGAAAGTGAAGCTATACTTTCTGGGTGCATCAGAAATGACTTGCATTTTGTTCTTAATTCTTTTAACATGTTTCATTATAATATTTTCAATAAACTTAAACTATTGAAAATCACTTCCTGGTAGCTTTTGAAATACTTTGAGTAAGAGGAAAGCTCAAAAGTCGTCATATTACTGCAGTCAAGAGGAATTTTTAGATTTCTGAGAAATAAAACAAATCATACTGAACATGAGAAGCTAGTAAGGGACTTAGCTACAGCTAAGATCCTCTTTTGAATCTTTTGATTCCAGTTTGTCTCTTGTTAACGTGTATGGGATAATGACTTCTGTGTGGTGCCACGCTCTCTCAGTGCTTTGCCTTAAAGTCAGTATTACAGACTTTCCATGGAAAACTTTAAATTAGTTGTGATGCCTTCTCTCAGTCCTTAACTTGCAATGCCTGATGCAATAATTCCATAAAATATTGTTAATGCCATGTCATTGATCACAAAAAGTTCTGCTTAAAGTGCAGAAAATTAGCACTTACTTTCATTGTTGCCTCTTGTATTGCAGAATTTTAGTTTATGATGACATTTCCAGCCAGGTTCAAAAGCTCAGTCAACAGGGCTAAATGTGCTTCTTATTGCAGTGTGCTAAGATTTGTTCATCTTAATTCTGATGAGAGGGAACTTCTCCTCAAAATGATTAATCTGTTAAGTGGAGGGTAGGGGTTTCAATATGACTAGAGTTTATTTAAATGATTAGAATTCTCAAAGGACCCAAAGAGTTTCTTGAAGAGTGGTTTTGAGTGCTTGTCTCTATTCAAGTAGTCAGTCCAGTGTGCATGTTCCAGGCCTGATCTGCAGCTTCTAAAATTTGAGTTTGAAATTTGAGAAGAGTTCCCACTGATTTTTGTAGGCTTCTTAATAGGAAATTTAATTTCTGGAAAAGCTTGCTTTTGAAAGAATCTCTTATTTGAGGCTGAAGAAATGCCCACTGGTTTGACTGACTTTCTGTGTGTCAGATGAGTTGAGATGACAAGAGAAACAACCGGCTCACTAGTAAGAAACGGACCTACTGGCATGTGGAAAAACAAAAATGGGTAATAACTCTTGGATTTCCAGTTTTCTGAACTGCACTTGCTAAGTGGAATCAAAATTGTGTAGAATTTTTCTGTGGCTGTTGTTTCTTTTGACGTAACAGATGGATTTCTTAGAAGTGTTTCATTTCATTATTTTCTGGAGTATTACAGAATGCAGAACCATTTTTCAGTATTTATATAGAATAATACTAATGTAAAATACCTCCAGCTGATGTACTGAAAAAGTTGCCATCATCTTAATAATTCCTATAGTTTGATTTTCCGGTGCTGAAAAATTACCAAGACAAATGTTTGGCAGAGTAAGTAGAAATGTTGGTTTCTTTCCTGTAGTCACCATCGTAGGTCCATAAATCTACTTGCTGAGTAAGGTGACTAAATCGTAAATAATGTGAAGAAAACCTGCTATATTTACAGTTTAGAGTTGGGTTAGCCTATGTCTGAAACAGACTTATGAGTGTGATAGTGACTTGAACTCAAATAAATTTGCATAGAAATATGAGTATCATTCTGATTATGTCATTTATTAGGTTTTGATTCCTTAAAATTTTATTCATTTGAAGTCATACAGGAAAAGTACACTAGCAGGAATTTTGTTAATGAACACTTGAAGCAAAAAAAAGTAATTTTCTTATCTCAAGGAACAGAATCCTAATTCTTTTTTTTCTAATGTTTGGTATCCACATATGCCTGGATATAAAATACAGTATTTGTTAGCACTTTCTTCCTATCTCAGTGCTTTTTCTGTTCATCCTCTCGACCTGACAAAACAGATTGACTCCCTCTAGTGGCTGAAGTCTGATCTTCTGTATTCTGGAGGGAGCGTTTCAGAGATCTCTTTAGTCTGGGAAGCACGAATCATGAATAATATTTTCTAAGTTTAGTGTTGCATTATTATGAAAACACAGAAATATCTTTTCTTTCTGTCGTACAGAATGCAATGTCAGTAGTAAGTTGCTTTTGCTATCTGAAATATTTTGAATTCGTGGCAGATGTTTACAGCACATGTTTTCAAGTAGATAGTCAAAGTCAACAAAATATGGACACAGTAGGGGTGGAATAATTTACTGCGGTGAAGAGGAAAAGTAAGAAACAAGGAATTTAGATAAATAATGTAATAGTGATGATGCTAAATATGTCACAGAATTACATGAATAAGTTGTTACATACCTAACTTGGGACTTTTTTTCAGCTCAAGAACATTATTTAATTTTAAAAGTAAACATCTTGAAGTTTGCTTTGGCCAAGGCACCTTTTTGGGAAAATGGAAGAGTTCTGCATTAGTTAGATTACAACTGTGAACCTGAGATGTCTGTCTCCTTTTTTCAAGTAATTCCCCCAAATCCCAAATGGCAGAATATGAGAGAGAGACTTCTTGTGATTACTTACTGCAAATGATTGTGGTTTGGATCTATATGATATAAAAGCGCAACTGTCTTCACATTAATGAGAAGAAAATACAAGTAAGCATTTTGGAAGATTAGCATTTTCTTGCTTTTTGTATATTTTATGTAATCTCTTACTGGAGTGCCTGCCTTATGTAATGCCTTAGTAATGGAAATGAGGCCATCTGCATGGTATTCAAGGTTGTTCCCTGAAAGGTTCTCTGTCTGCAGCAGAAAACGGGTTAAACCAAGAACTTTAAAACCTTCACAACCCTTTCATCAAGCTGAGAGGGATCTTACTCAGAAACTCCCACTTTCCTTAGAGCATCCCATTTTCTCTACCGATTGACGTTGTTAACCATCCATTTTTGGAGCTTGACTGCTGCATAATAATCCCATCAGATGTATTGCCATTGTTTGTCCCTTTTCATATTCTGCCACTCCTAATTCAGTTCTGCGGTCTAAGAAACTCTGCCTTCTTTCCTTTGCATCATCATTGGGACCATATATTTTCCTTTCATTTCCCCTGCTTTACCCATAGTGTTTTGTCTATGCGTGCTGTAATCTCTTCTGCTTTTAGGTATCTGTAATCCAACAGGTGGGATTCTGAAAAATGGCAAACCAGTGTTCTAGTATTATTTATTCATTTTATTTCAGTCACTATGCAAATATACTAGGTGTTTTAGGTGAGCAGAGGAAGACAGACTCTTCTGACTATCCTGCAGCCCAAGGCAACATGGTACAAAGGGAAGCAGAATAGGAAAAAATGTATAATGCAGACAAATATGTCTTTGCTAATAAACATCTTGAATTGTTAGTTTTGCATAGGATACGTAAGAGTTTTATTTCTGAGCCAACATAGTAAGTACTATTGTGTTGCCAGTCTCTGACTGGCATCTCATTTAATCTCCCATTAGAAAGATTCTTCCTTCTGTTGGATTTTTCCCCTCATCTGTGGGAGATTTCTATTCTGACCTCCCTTTTTCTGTGCTGGGGATCAAACCCATTTTTAGCCCCATGCTTGCCAAAGAGCAGCACTTTCCATAAATATTTATTAAAAACATTGGAAAAACAAAAGGTAGTTCTTGATTTTCTGAGTATAATAGAGAGGCTGTGAGGTTATTAAGTTGCATGTACATTATAGTTTTTGCTATGTAGTAAAAAAGAACACCCTAAATACTGTATCATCTTGTGGAGCACATACAGCTACAAAAAATTTAAAAAAAAAGAAAAAAGAGCGGAAAAAAATAAAAAAAAGGACAAACAGAAAAAAATAGGAACTAGAAAATACTATTTCTAATGCATTTTTGGAGTTGGTCATCTTTTTCCCTAACGTACAATCTTGCCAATAGTTCCTTGAAAGATTTGCACTGTATCTTGCCTTCCAAGGGTTTCTTTTGGAGCCCTGGCTTTCACACCCCTGAAATAGCAAAGCTATTTGGAGATACTTGTTCAGCAAACCTCCACCCACTGTGTAATTTGCCTGAGCACACTGTCCAGTGACACTTCAGCATATACCTGCTGGCATGCTGGAATGGTAGCTGTTTACCTTTGATATTCTCACTTTGGGGAAGAGCTTTTTCCTGTCTCCTCTTTCTCTGTGTCATCCACTTGGGATTAGAGTATGGTATCCCTACTGTTGGGAATTATTCAGCAGGTGTAAACTCAACATTGCCCCCAGTGTGCCTGCAGCATTCACAGGTGAAGAAGTGGTGAAAGGAAAGTGAAACCCATGTGTTCTGGATGTATTTGGTACCATTTGTAGGTACCTAGGAGACTTTGACTTTCTCATGTATATGTAGCTTCTATTATTATTAAAAAGACAGGTGAGAGTAATCTGGTGTGTCATGTCTGCTCTGGTTTTTCTTAGCGTTTCAGGATATGATGCAAGAATTACATGTGTATACAAGTTCATACCCAACAGGTTTATATCACTCATGCTTTCATTTTAATTAATTTTAAGACCTCAGTGAAGTGACCAGCAGATAGTGATAAACTGGCACCTACTGATTTGGGGACATTGCACCTACTTAGTTCTCTAGCCACTAAGTGGTGCTGCCACCAAACCAAACCTTCTTCAGCCATCAGTGTGATCTGGCTGGGAGTGGTACTGACCTATACATAGAAGATACACAGCCAAAATAATGCTATTTTACATTCTTCCCTGTTGTTTCTTGTACACACATTCCACAGGGCAAGCACATTATGGTCAAATAGGCTAACCCAATACCAGGTATCAACAGCATAATTAAAACTGATATATTATCATTATTTAATAGTTTCACCAGTATGTCATAGGTTTTGGAACTGAGAAGAAAGTTACATAGAAATTCTACATTTTTATCTGTTTACCTTTATCTTTGTCCTGTTTTTATCTTGCCTGTAGCAGCAGTATCTAGAGTTTAGGATCTTTGGATTCCTATCAAAAGGGCATTTTCTGGAAAGTGAAAATGCACCTATATGCTGATGGGTGTAGGGAATGCATGTGTTAAGAGTTCTCCTAGCTGAAATATAAATAAAGTAACTAAGAAACCCAAATATAGTTCAGCTTGAATTTCTTGATAGTAGATCATCCCAGGTTTGAGTTTGAAAGTGTTTCACATTCTGATGTGATTTATTAGGCACATTTGCCTTTATTACTGTGACAGAAGTGGTTGGCCTGATACTTGCATGAACTCTGCCAGGCTTCTAAGTGCAACTCTTGCTTGTGTTATTCAGTAGAGAAGAAACAGCGAACACTATAACATTTTAAAACTTCTGGGCTATAACAACTTATATGGCATTTATGTTTGTGTTTATTATGACTGTTTGACTCAAAAGCGTATTTGCAGAGAAGGAATCTGATTTTAGTAGATCAGTATAATAAAACCTTTGATTTTTTTATAAAAGCCAGCTAGCTGTAAGTTCAGTGTTGGTATTTCAAGGCCTCTCACTGATATTTTAGAAGTTTGTGGTTGTTTGAGCTTCCTTTCCAGGCCCTGGGGAAATAAGAGAATGGTAAATCAAAGCCCAGATCACTGTTTGCATTTATTTGACTTCTCATTATGACATGTATGCAAACACTTAAAAGAAATAGGGAAAAGGTATAATGATGATAAGATCCCTTTTATAGAAGAAAGAGGAATACATCTAGTACAATTTATTACACATCTCCTTAATACCATAAACTCAATGGAGTGCCTCATCAGGTTTGACAGTTCATTTATACTTCTGATTTGGTGACACTACTATTTAAAATTATTACAGACTCTTGAAGGATAATCCAAGAAAATAACTGGAAAGTATTTTCTCTGATCTGAAATGTGTTTTAATTTCTTGTGCTTTTCCATTCCAAGCGAGGAAGTTTTAAAGTACAAATTGCAGTCAAGTACTTAACTGCCATGAAAAGCCATGGTGTTGCTTTTGAAAAAAACTTACATTTGTATTTGCTGTCTCCTTTCTGCTTCCTTTGCCTGTGACAATCAAAATCCAGACTATGGCTGAGAAATATAATTAATAAAAAATATTTAATAACACTCAGTGAAATCTAAGTGACACTTTTTTCAGCTTGGATGCATCCTTTAATGTAATTGTGAGAGTGGAGAAAATTTTGATTTTAAATATTGGAAAAAAGTTTTATAAGTGTCATCCTAAATCTGGATGCCTTTGTCTCCATATTAAAATGAGATGCTCTCAAGGCCATCTTCTTTCACCCCTGTACTTGTGAGAGAGATTCTGCATCAAGCTTCTCAGGTGGTATAAAGAGCCTTTGCCTATATTGAGGTTAACAGAGGAATGACAGATTATACCATCTGAAAATTGAGGTGTACAAGATTTTACCCAACAGACCTGGGATGATAAAAGCATCCCATGGGACGTAACCTAACCTTTAGCAGTTTATTGATCATCTGACTTGTACTTCTGATGCCACTAGTTATTCTTAAAGTTTCATCTTCTCACTCCTGCAGTCTCCTGTGCTCATCTTGTCGTGGCACAGCTGCCCCAAAAAGCTGTGAACCACCTCTCCTCTTGGGAGCGGGCTCCACATTATGACGCTTTTCTACAAGTTTGAACACTGAACAATTGCTGTAGTAGTTTGCATGCCAAACTCCATCCGCTTTAGTCATGGCTATTCAAAAACATGTTGCTTGTCACATTTCCCAGCATCCTCACAACAGACCCATTGCTCCGCTCTTAGCTCCTTATTTACCCTGGCAAGTGAGGCCAAGCAGTGCTGCCTGGCCAGGGCGCCAGGCCTGCTCTGAGGTTACAGACTGAGCAGTGCTCCTGTCATGCTGCTGCTTAGCTCAAAGACACAAAATTTTAGCTCCTTCCCCGGTGCTCCATCTCTGGCTGGCTGCTTGTGTCTTACTGCCTGGCTGGTCCTTTTCTGCCCCATCTCCTGCCGGTTATTTTGTGTCTCACCCGCCTGCCAAAGTTTTCCTCCTGATTACTGCAACTTGCAGCCTCCTGTGGTGGTCCATTCTTTCAATCTTTTCAGTGATTTTTTTTCAATCTATGTTCAAAGATACTACTGTGGCTTTTCAGGTATTGGTGCTTTTCAAGTCCTGAATGAGGTGGCACATAAATCTGGAGAATGCTAGGTTTAAACTGGAGAGTAAATTTAAGTTGGGTTCAGAGGGATATCTTCTGCTCTTTCCACTATTTAGAGCTTTTCTGTAAATTCTTTAGTATTCTGATTATGTCATGATTGACTGGTGGCTAATCCTGCAAAAATAAGTGGTTTTCACTTTCTTTGAATGAAGAGACCAAATGGAAGCAGTTTGTTTTAGACTAAAATGTGCTAAACTCTTTCTGATTTGTTTTCATTTTATGAAAAGCATATGAAAAATATGAAAAGTACTGTATAAGTTAATAATAACTTCAGGTGAGCTGTGTTTTTTGCAGAGCAGAGTTCGAAAGAGTACCACTAGTATAAACAACTCTCCTATTCTCTCTTTTCTTGGTAACACTTCACCAAGTTGATGTCTGGAGTAACGTGTGGCCGTTTCTTGGCAGAATAATTCTTCTAGATTTTACTTGCTTTTGTCTGTTTTCAGGAATAGGCTTTTATTGCCTAATACTGAAATTGCTAGTTGGAGGAGCTTGTCATCTGTGTTTTGTCACATGTAATTTTAGTTTAGCATTCCAACTTTTGTAGTTCTCCTTGCTCACTTCATAAACCTTAACTGCTTCTGCAGTAAAAGGCTTCCCTGGATGACCAAGCAGGAGAAAGAGCCTCACCAGCTTCATGCTCTGTTCTTCTCTCCAGCTTGCCTTCCTGTCCCACCCCAACAGCATAACTGAGAAATTCCTTTGGGGAAGGGCCAGCTTGAGTCCCTGCAATCCTGGTAAATTCACACTGTTCCTCTAATGTAAAAAAGGATAAATGTACTAGAGATGTTCAGGTAAGCAAGTCTACCAGAATTCTTCTTCAGTGCATCTCAAATAAAGAATGTCGAGTGATGGCAGCAACCCTTGTTTAAGTTCCTGCTTTAAAAGATGCCATAAATGTCTGTCAAGAAAAGTAACTGCCAACAAAAAAGAAGATTGCCCCTCTTGGGGCAATGATGGTAAGAAAGTGGGTTGTTTTATTTTCTGGTATTTTCCTCTAACACTTGTGATTCGGAAGATTTGTGTATTGTAATATATCAGAAATTCAAACTAGGCACTGGGAACAAGGCTTGAAATGCCATCTCTGAGTGAAAGTTTTTCAGTGATTCCCCTTCTAAAGAATAATTTCAAGAAGCAAAGCCTCAGGGTTAAAACAAACTATTTTAGCTCATTTTGCATCCACTCCAAGCACCTAAATCTACTCAACAAGCATGCCATTTTACAAGTATCTTATTTTCTTCCCACCAAAAATGAAAAGCACTGTGGGAAGTGCCGGCTATGGAATATAATTGCTATGGATGTTCTTCTGAGACTATTTTTGTTGTTATGTTTCGTGATAAAGGCAATTGAGCTTTTATAGGAAAAATAAATACATATGCCTTTTGCAGTGTGTTGTAGCTGAAAATTAAATATTTTTCTACTCAAATTTTGGCATATTTCCTGGAATCACTGAGCTTTCAGTGATGTTTTTAGTTACTATTCCGTAGCCTACCATTGTATTCACTGCAGCTAACATGAGCTTGGAGAGTTTGTCTTTAGTTAACCTTAGAGAAGAATCCCAGGCTTGCTCCGTAGCCAGCAGGGCTGTTGGGAAGAATCTGCTCCCGACTGTGGTGAAGAGAGTGCAGGCAGAGTCGTGCTATAGCATCTCTCCACTGGTGATACTGGAAATCATGCAAAACAAGGCTCCTTAAAGTGAAGTTAGCCTTTATCAAGCTCTGATTATATTTTCTTTCACCATCCACCCTTTTCCTTCTTTGGCGAATATCTTGAATCCTGTTGTTAAAGTTTCTGATCCCACTGCTTCTTGTGATGTTTGGAAGTCGCGAGCACTGATTAGGACATTGCTTTTCTACCTGGAAAATATATATATTCTTCTGTAGGGTGTGGGGGAACATAAAAAGCCCAGATGAAAATAAATATCCTGCATCACTTTTGCAATTTTGACACTTAAAATTGTGTTGGGATGGTGGTGAGAAAGATGCTTCAGCTAAAAGTAAAATCTTTTAAAGACACCGATTCTGATTCTCAGCTCCACGACGTATTTTTCACACTAATGTGGCTCCACAGGGCTGCTTTGTCTCTTTGTTGTCAGCTGGTAGCAAGTAAGGAGAGTGTAAATGCCTTGTGGCATTAGGACCACCTAACAGACAGTAGCAAACCATTCAGTTTAATTGCTGATTTTATACTTACTTGATTAGAATAACTTAGTTGATGAGGTTGACTGTTATCCAGCTAACTATTATCTAGTAGAGTTTTAAGACAGTAATTGCCCTCAAAAGTTAGTATTCACTATGTCAGCAGCTATTAGTAATGTTGGCGGTAACCTTACTGTTAGCAATATTTATGCCAGGAAATAACTGTGTGTTTTTATTTGTCAGTAAACATTAGTATTTTAATGACATGAAAGATTCTGTATTTAATGAGTTCATGTCTCTAGAACTACCTTAATGTTTATTAACCTATAAAAAGGAGGCAAAATTGAACTTAAATAGATATTCTGGTGCTAGATTTATTACTTGAGTGTGTGAAAATTCTTGAAAATGTGTCTCTTACCAAACTGAGCCTGATTTCAGTTGTACATTTTACTAATAGTGAAAGGAAATTTCCATTGTTAGAAAAATCTGGAGGCCTCCCCTCATGAGAAGTGCTCTGAAAATGCAGAAGTGGGATGCTCATCAGAGACGGGAAGTACCACCAGCCTGCATCACCCTGCAGACCTGCAGCAGTTGATTGGTAGCCAGTATCTGCAAAATAAACTGCAGGGTTCAGTTTGCAAGCACTATTGTGAAGCAAACCCTGCAGGGTTCAGTTTGCAAACACCATTGCGAACCACAGCCTGCAGGGTTTGCCCAGCTCCGGTTACTCTTATTGCTCCGAGTAAGGCTTATTATCCTGTCACAGAAGATGTAAGAAAATCCATCTCTCCACTTTAAACATGATAAGCCTTTGTCACCTACAATGCAATTAATGTTAAAAATAGAAGAGTGCCAATGATAAGATTATGACTTGCAGGCAATGAGCCGTTGTCCAAGTACCGGAGACTTATCTGGAGGGGCCAGTCAGCCAACGGGGTCTGCTGTCAGTTTGCTGATTGCCATTTCTCTCCCGAGTTTGATGAAATATTCATGTCTTTGCTCTGCTCACTGCAAGCACTATTGATTTCTTGTATAAACGCGGCTATATTTAGTCTAGACAAATGGAATGTGGATTGCTGCTGAATAAATGGGATGAAAGGCTGGGGGTTTGCCTGTCCGTTTCTCTTGGTCTGCGGCAATTATTTATAATCAAGAGTAGTTTTTGTAACTTAAAGGTGATTTTTTATAATTTAGCGATCAGTCTCAGAACAAAAGTAAGCACTTAGGCACGGTGATTCTGTTGGGATAGGAGGTTAAGAAGGCAAATTATGCTCTGAGGTTTACAGTAACAGTTACTAGGATTAAAAAAAAAAAAAAAAAGGCCCAGAAAATTGTGTGTTTCCAGAATATTGAGAAGAAAAGGTTAAGGGTAGTTAAAGAGATTTGGTGCCTTATGTCTTCTTTTTGAAAAACCTGTTATTGTGCAGTTAGAATTCCCTTCTGTGCATTTGCTGGAGTTTCAACTTCTGCTGCTTCAACTTTGCTGCTCCTGCTTGCTGAAATATTTCTCTGTTTCGTTTTTGTTTTCTCCTTGAAACAAACACACCTGTAGCAGAGCAAAAGGAAGAAGTACACTTAAAATATTGTTTTCTAGTAATTTCTGACAGCATGTTTGTTTTCAGCTAGTAATCTTATTTTCCTATGGAAATAGTGAAGCAGTAGGAACATGAGTTGAATGTGTTTGTGTTCCACTGTCCTCTTGTGGATGGAATCGGAACTGCTGAGCTTGAGCCGAGACCCTCTGCTACTATTTATTTTCCTCTTGCAGAAATGTCAATTGCTAGTTGTTTTTTTTTTTTATTTTCAAAGAGATAAAGTTACACTCCGTCTCTTCACTTAATATGAAAACCATAAGCTTTACAAGTGTTGTAGTGAAAATCAGCAAATCTTGCTCTCTCTTTCTCTGCTTTTTAGTCTCTTCAATTTAAATCAAGATGTGGAAAAGCATAGGATTCTTCATTAACTACTTTAGTGTTTATTTGACAATATATACCACTACTGCAACAAATGAGAATAAACCAAGATGTTTCATTTTCTTGTAAGATACATATAGTAAATTATGTATGTCTAATCAACTCCAAGCACAATGGTCACTTTTCAAAAAGCTGTATTAAAACTTTTCATTTTTGTGTCAAATTATGTTCCTATAATTTAATACTCCTATGTGTGTTTGCCAGCTGTATTTACACGCAGTAGCTTTGTAGCGTTGGATAGATGTTCATCCCCACCGAATCTACACACTGGCTTTGGAAAATCTCTTGCAATGCAGTGGGAGCTGGAAGTTGTTTTCTTGTTAAGCATTAATAGTGCCTAGGAGGTTCTTGCTAAATATTGCTCTGTTAGGCTCAGACATGGCTTTAGCACTGGTTATTTGTTAGGCTGTTTAGCAGAATATTAATCTGTGAGTATTTGTGCAGAGAATGGAAAGAAAGGGATAAAATATTCTGTAAAATCTCCAGCTAGTAGTAGGAATGTCTGAAGTTTGCATACAGCGTAGATTGCATAAGTATTTTGTTAGGTCTGTCCATTGAAGCAGTCTTTGAGATTAATAGGTCTTTTCCCCAGCAGAAATGATCCCTATTCTCCTTCTCCAGTTATATTTAATACATATACATTTTGTTGTTTTCCTCCCACAGTGGATGTCAAGTCAGAGGTTCCCGTGGGATTAGAGCCTATCTCACCATTAGACTTGCGAACTGATCTCAGGATGATGGTTCCCATGGTGGACCCAATTATGCGTGAAAAGCAGCTACAGCAGGAACTGCTTCTAATCCAGCAGCAGCAGCAAATTCAGAAACAACTGCTGATTGCCGAGTTTCAGAAGCAGCATGAAAACCTGACCCGCCAGCATCAGGCCCAGCTCCAGGAGCACATAAAGGTAGCAACATTTTTCATTTATCCCTCACTTTATCTGCAAACTGAATATGCCTAGGCAGACATGAAAAGGGAACATGCCTGAAAGGTTTGCTGTGGCAGAGATAGCTTTTGAGTGCTTATTTCTCTGTATTTGAGTGATAAAAGCCTTTTAAAGAAAAACTAGCACCTACCAGGAAGTTGCTCACAGCAGACCAAGGCAGTACTATGAGAATCATGAGCCGCTACATCCACAGAAAATCAAACTACCTATTTTACAAAGCTGTATTTTCAGCCAGACTTCAATATGGCTGCCCTTTCTGCATGTGCAGTTTTGAGTATATTAAAAGGCTGCTTTTTTGGGCTGCTGTTTGAGTTTGTGCCCACAAATCAAATTGATAGGCAAGTGTATAATATTTGCGTTTGTAAAATGGGGTGGGCTGCCTCATGTAGTGTAAAAATAGAATGATTTATGGGATTACAACCACTATGGTAGGATTGCTGTAATGGATTTTGACTGGAAATTTATCATCTGGCCTTTCTTTTCATTTTCTCCTTCTGATCTAATTGCCATTGTGCTAAGCTTCAGCTTGATGAAGCTGACACATGCAGCGGAGCACAGCAGCCAGAGCTGGGTGATGCACTGGCAAAGAACCCTGTGCAGTTTCCAGGCATTTTTTGCCGAAAGAGAAAGAAGTGAAACCAGAGCAGCAGGCTGCTACCTGGCATTAGAGCTCATTTTAGTGGCAACAGTGCACTGTCTCACTTAAAAGGCCGGGGAAAGTTGTTCAAGAGGTGAAAATAAGTGTAAGTGCAAAAGCAAGCACTGATATTCAGTTATTCAAGGGGCTTGTTTTAACTAGGACTGACCTAGAAAATAGTGCAAACTGCACTTTCTCATGTCTTTTTGTTACGTGCAAGTTACAACAGGAACTCCTAGCCATTAAACAACAGCAAGAACTCCTCGAAAAAGAGCAGAAACTGGAGCAGCAGAGACAAGAGCAGGAACTGGAGAGGCATCGCCGGGAACAGCTTCCTCCCCTCCGAGGCAAAGAAAGAGGCCGAGAAAGTAAGAGTCGATGTACCACGAATCCTAATAAGAAATTGATCTATTCCCCTTTGCTTTCTCCCAGCTGAATGAGCAACAGGAAATCTGAAGGAAGCCTGTTGCTGTGTGAAATACGCAACTAGAGAAGTCGAGGCTGTACTTGCAGAGAGGCAGAGCCACCTGTCGCACCCACAGAAACCCACTGCTGGTTTGTGTGCAGAGCCGAAGGACTGTAGGAAAGCATATTTTGACAGACCTGTGTATATGCCTCTCAAGAATCTAGCTCTTTTTATGAAAAACAGGAGGGAATCTGAAAGCCTAAATCTTCACTTGAGAACTTCTCTCTAAAGAGTTTATTGCCCAATATAGAAAGTGCTACAAAATGGGGAACAATCAAATTACTTGCTGATTAACTAATTTGAGTATTGTTTCAAGACTGAAAATATAACAAAATACTCAAAATATCTTTGGTTGAGACTTCTGCATACTTTTGCTAGTACCTTCTCGAACTGCCTAATGTTTCTTCTTGATGCCATTTCATGAAGCTCAACCAAGAGCTATATCTAGCTTGTATATAGCATTAAGGCAAATGACATATATAAAGGATACTGTTGGAATTTGGTGCTCACTAGAGGGAGACAGATACAAATAATTCTTTTTAGAGAGTTTAATTTGAAAATCAGGTAGTTAGAAGCACATTATGAAAGTATCCAAAATGAAGCTGCCACGAGCAGATATTGTTACTTGTCCAGCTAAATGAGCACAAAAAATAACTGACAAAGACTGAAGCAAAGAGCTGTTCATTATGCTTATTGGGATCACAGGCTCCTGCCGTTTTTTCTTGGGTGGAAAAATGCCTCAGTTCAACGGTTGTAGGTCTACCATATCGTAGACTTTAAAAATTAAGGTGTCCATGGTCCTTCCAGTACTTCAGGGAATGATGAATCCATGAAAGATGGGAAGGTGGCAGAAGCTGCAGGAACAAAAGGTTCCTACAAGTGGTGTGAAAAATCAGCCTCCATATGAACACAGTTGGCCTTAATTAACGCTCCCACCAAAGGAAGAGCAGTGATGTGAACTCAGTGGTTCCCTTCTCTGTTCAGGATCACAGAATTATAGAATGTCCTGAATCAGAAGGGAGCCATAAGGATCATCGAGTCCAGTTACTTTCCCTGCATAGGACAACCCCAAAATTCACACCATGTGTCTCATGGCATTGTCCAGGATGTAGCAGCCAGCCAAGCAGCACTTGTGACCCCCTGTGTCCAGCCCTACCGTTTGCTGATGATGATCTACTTAATGAGTAGAGCAGGGAAGGAAGGTGCAGGGAGCGGAGTTAAGACCTGAAGCTGAGGGGCAGTAGTTTATGGGAATTGGGTTATAGGGGGACATAGCACCTAGCTGTGACATGTCAGGGTTGGGTAACCAAATGCTCAGAGTATCAGTATGCCTTAGTGCTGCTGCTTTCAAAGAAATGTTTTTTCTTCCCTTTTTTTTAATTACTGCTCATGGAAAAAAGAAAGATTTTATTTTTTTTTATGAAGAATATTATGAATGTGAGTTAAACATGTCCTGTGCTTGAAGTAGGAACTGGCAGATTAACTTGACATTGACATGCCCTATCTCTTGTGGTATATTGAGCTAGCCACCAAGAGAGGTCAAAATCCATGGTGTCTTTCTGTAGTTTTTGTCTCTTAAAGGTAGAGTTATCAACTAATACTCATGTTTCAGACTGTGGTCTGTCTCCCAGACATCAAAAGTGCAGGCTCTTAAAGTTACTTGAATAAAAAGGCTCACTGTTGGCTCTTTCTGCCATGTTCTGCTCATAACCAAACCAGTGTTCAGAGAGTAGTTTTGCTGTGCTGTTACTATTACTTAGTTACTGAAAGAAAAAACATTATTCACCACAAACTCAAAGTGACCTTTTGTCATTATCTTTTTAGTTCTATCCTTGGTTCTGTTCTCAGGAATTATTACGAAATAATTTAAATTCTTTAGATACATCTGGCCCTGGATAAATGGTCTCATCTACCCTTGAAATATTCCTTATGACTTCACTGGATTTCTGGGTTGTGGTCAACTTCAGTTTTCTACAAACAAACATTTAATCTGAATGTTATCTCATTTTGACTGATTTCCACCACTATTTTTTATAGTTCACAACACTGTCAGCAACAAGACACAGGGTCTTTTTGTGTGTGTTTTGGTCTCTGTTTTCTTTAAAAAAGTGATTTTTTAGGTAAAGATAAGGTATGTTTAATTCTATGTGTCTTAGGGGCGGTGGCCAGTACAGAAGTAAAGCAGAAACTTCAAGAGTTCCTGTTGAGTAAATCGGCAACAAAAGACTCTCCAGCAAACGGAAAGAATCATTCCATGAGCCGCCACCCCAAGCTCTGGTACACGTATGTTGAGTATTAAGCTGTTCCTTTGCCTCATCAAAGTATCTGCTAAAACTTGCCAAAAGGCTTCTCCATCAGGGATCTTGTGAGTCTGCCTCCAGAATAAGACAAGTTCAACCAAGAAGTTAGCAGAAAGCCAACAGTGTAATATTTCTGGTTGAACTTAAGAGTACTCAGTGTCCAAGTAATGAGACCCATACAGAACAAGATGCTGTCAGAAATCTGTATAAACTTTTTATTTCAACTGCTTCATCTTTTGTTGCTATCACTAATTTTACAACTATACCTGTAATTTTTCAAGTCTCTTCAATTTTTGCAGTTAGTACAACTTTGCGTTTCATTTATTTTGATTTTGAATCAATTGCAAAATTTGTTTCTTCTGGAAGAGTTGCTACTTTTTAGTGAAGTTACTTGAATGATGTAAGTAACTCACAAGGATTTTGAGAATAATAGCGGTCATTTAATTGTTCTTACTTTGATGAATTTTAGTATTCGAAACTGCATATATTGATGATATCTTGGCCTTGATAAGAATCTTCTTAGACCATTGAAACAAGTGTTTTTGTTGAGTCCTGTAATGGGCCTATTAACATTTTAAGATTTCAGTTTCTACAGGTTTTATTCTCTGTTTTTATTTTTTGTACTAATTAATTCCTCTTAATTCCTTATAACAACAGACACGTAAATCAGTATAACAAAATGAGTTCTGGCTGCATTTCTAAGAGATGTAAATGCTATGATGGAATTGACCTTCAGCAGGACAAACAAATTCATATGGTACACTACATTTCCATCTAGTTCCTTTTAAAGAGAATTTCTGAAGGCCTGCCCTTGGAGTTTCCATTATGAGCTGATCAGAGCATTGTGGTAACATGATGTAATATATAGTTACATTGTTTCTGGTGGAGATAGAACCATGGAATCACAGAATCATTTTGGTTGGAAAAGACCTTTGAGGTCCAGTCCAAATGTTAACCTAGCATTGTCAAGTCCACCTCCAAACCGTGTCCCTAAGAACCTCATTTATGCATCGTTTAAACACCTCCAGGGATATATTTTTTTTTCCAAGTATTGTGTAAAATTCTCTTGAGTATGTAGGATTTCTGGACTAGTAATCTGAGCTTAGTTGATAGTCTTCAGATGAGTAAGAACAAGGAGCTCTGTAGAGGAATGTCTTCTGCCACGCTAGGGAAAGTAGTACCTCTCATGGTAGTGCCCCTCTTTGACGGAGATGTATTATTGATTAACCACCCTACACTACAAGACAGGGAGAGACCCTGTAAAATGCCAAGTAAAATTATGTTTAGATAAACACAAAGTTTGAAAGGTTCCCTCCTTTCCCTCTCAATAGACAAATCAACCAAACAAAAATCCCTGTCTCTGGGCCAAGTGATGCAATTTACAGTTTCTGTATTCAGAAAGATCTGCCCACACTATTTCTTTCATCTGGCAGTTGTCAGAAAGCACTCTTCAGCTGGGAGCTTCTCTGCTGACATGAGTGCTATGTGCTACAGAGGGGTGTCCTCACAAAACCTACAAGCTGAACTTAAATGCAACGTTTTATCTGCCGTGTCCACTAAATAGTTTGCATTCTTTTTTCAACAGGTAATAATAACTGAATATTTCTGGTTAGTTTGATACATGCCTGCCTGCTCTGAAAGTCCCCCACATTTTGATAGAATAGACTGAATCAATGTACATGCATTTGTATGTAATAAACAAGACTTAAATGTCTTTTGCTGTGCCTCAGCTGCTTCATATTAAAATGCAACAATCTGAAATGGACAGTTTCCCAAACTGGTGACAGATTCTGTCTGTAGGTCAAGATGACTCTTATCCTATGTGACTTTTATAATGAGTGCAAAAAGTGTGTTCTTGGGAATCCCAAGGAGTTCTGTAATTTACTGTAAAAGTGACATTGGTTACATGAGCCTGTGGTTTGTGCACACTTTGAGGAACAAGAACATAAACACAGCTGAGACGTGTACAACATGTGTAGATAGTTACTGCTGGTCACCTCAGTGACTGCTAATTTGTGACCCTTCTGTGTCTGCTGCAGGGCTGCCCACCACACCTCACTGGATCAAAGCTCTCCACCCCTGAGCGGGGCCTCGCCACCCTACAAATACACTTTACCAGGAGCACAGGATGCCAAGGATGATTTTCCACTTCGTAAGACGGGTGAGTTAGTGTAGTCTATTCGAGCCCCTTACCCAGCAATGTCCCCACCCTTCATTTTAACCAGGCTGTCCATCAGCGAGGCGAATATCATAATCTACAACGCCTGTTCACGATGATACTGGGTGGGTAAGTTCAAAGATCCTGACTTCATCTTTATGACCACATGATATCAACAGTTGGTGTTTCCCAATGCTCACAGCTGCTGAAAGCTTCAGTCCTGATGAAATTAGTTTCTAAACAGACCATCATTTCATGGATCTTCGATGGCATTATTTTCTTTGTCTTGATATTACTTCTGGGTTTAATAGTTCTCTCTCTTTTGCATGGTAGATACAGTATCTGTCTTGAGATGGTACGCTACCTTTAGACAATGTTTTTCAGAATATTTAGAGGAGAATCCATGGAAAGAGAAGGAATTGGATTACTATTATATTTTGTGCCTTGGTCGACAAAGGTTGTATGCCTATGTGCATACACACACATACACATTTGTGTGAGCTTTTTAGACAGAGGAAGGTGTAATATTGTACAAGGAAATGTCCATTTGAACACTGCAGAATGTTTCAAAGGATTTAGCAACTGAATCTTTTGTCTTGAGAGCAGGTGAACTGTAGACTTGACATTTCTGTACCATAAAGAAAGCTAGAAGGATGGTGGTGGAGTCCATGTGGCCATTGCCTCAGGTCCTTGGTGCAGTGACCGGTATCCAGGAATGCAGGGAAATGCTAAAAGGAGGGAGAAAAAAAAAAGAAAAGAAAACATTAGATCGCTTATTGCATGAGTCTGCTGTTGAGTGATATAGTTACATTCAGAGAGAAAGTCTGACCCCCTACTGTGCTAACAGCCTTTGAATGTGATTTAGCCACTGGGAGATTGAAAACTAACTGCAAAACTGGTACTGTTTGAAAAGAAGTGGCATTTGGAACCAGTATATATTCAGAAAGAATATCCAGTCTGTGTCTAAGACTTTGGGGCAGACTCTCTAAACTCATATTATATCCCCAAATATTTTCAAAGGAATGAAAGCATGGAAAGCAAAATGCAAATTTATTCTAGCTGTATTACTCAATGTGATCTTTGTACAATATGGTGGCATTAAAACAAGATTCTGTAAAATCTTGTTGAGGCTATTCAGGCACAATAAGGCCCTTATGCAGTTCTTCACTGAATACCACTGTTCAACATATATGTTCTGTGACAATAGGCTATATATTTTCATGTTTTTAAACAAAAGGATATACTCTACATCTTCTAAATGCTGTGAATTCTTCTACATGTTTTTGAAGTGCAAGTTTTAATTTTTTTCCGTGTTTATATATCTTAAATGTTATGATTGATATTTATGATGTGTCAGACTGTTGATCTGTAAAACAAAACATTTTCAAACATTGTAACAGTAAAGTTCTCATGCAGCTGCTAATACTTTTATATCTCTGTGGGGGTTTCAAAATATTCCTTAATTCAATTCCCATTGTCTGCATAAGAGGACTATAATATAATTAAATCCAGATGTTTTCTATATGTTATTCCAAATATTTGGGCATGCAATGCATCAGTTCCAAAACTGAACAAAGGACATGATGACTCTCTGAAAAGATATCTACAGAATAAATAGACAAATACTGATATAATCATTAGCATAACCGTTTCTGTGACATCTACATAGTGATTCTGATAAGCAAATATAAATGAAGTGTACAACATGTTGTATGTTAGCAAGGGAGTATATTTGATAGCCCTCTGCATCCGTGAAAACAGCAACTGTTAAATATCCTGTTTACACATCCAGTCTCTCTGTATACTGGGGTTGTTTAATTCCAGCCTTCAGCAACATGCCTGCAGAGGTTCCAATGATTGTTCACCAGGTTTAGAGTAAAAGCAACAGGAACCAGATCGACACAAGTCAAATGACCCTAAACTGATCTCGGTGGTTATAGGGCCATCCTCTAAGCAGAGGGGACATTGTGGAGCCTGTGTCATCCTCATGGGACCTTACCAGACAAAGATGTCCCACGAACAGTCGTGTATATGGACAGGCTATGAGCCTGCAGAAATCTGACCTTTGCCATGAGGGGCGAACCTCTTTTCCTTTCCTTTAGGCTATGAACGCTTGTTGCCACTGGCTCCTAGTAAACCCTCTGTGGTGCTGAACCTGCATGAAGTCAGCAATTCATATGAAAGCGGACTCACATTCCTTTCAGCCTTAAGAAAGGGATACCTGTGGTAGGTTTTAATCGCAGCTTTGTTTTGCTTCTCAGTTTTATTGTACATATTCATAGTATGAAATACAGAGATATCTATCTCTTCTACAACTTTAATATAATGGTTTTGGAAGATAATTCTGATTGCATTGGTTACTCTGAGATCAGATTTAATGGGCAGCAAAGCTGAATGATTCTCTTCTGACATCCTAATGTGGTTTTCAGTGCTAAGGGAACACCAAGTGTCACATAGGCATTGTAATTCGTGAATCTTGCTCACTCAGTTTCTTGTTCAGTAATGTATTTAACCTTTGCTTAATTAGTCCTGAAGTGGCATCTCCTTATTAATATTTTAAAAATTAATTCAGAGAGATTATAGTAAAGAGGAAAATGTTCTGTGCAACCTTTACTCTTCCAGCATCTAGAAATGAAGGGATGCATAGATAACTAGGCGTCTTGCTCTTTCTGTGTTTACAGTTAGGTACCAGAATTAACATCCCAGTGCAGTGACTGTGGTTACTCAGTAACTCTCTTGGCCATCAGGATTTTTGCTTACTGTACAAGATGCAGCAGAACTTGTCAGCAGTAGGCTTCACACAGCTTAGCTGCATGGAGGATTGGGACTGTCGTAGGGGCTAGAGGCCAGGATATGCAGCTCTTTGCACAGCTGCATTCAGATGCTCTGTGTTGACAGACTTTGAAAAGAGCAGAGCAAGGGGAGCTATGGCTTTACTGGACAGATAAATATACCATACGGAGAAGTTACACATCTGTAGCCTAAACAGCATAAACTCGAATTTTAAAATGCCTACGACTTTCACCATGGATACCAGTCGTAACTTGTGTTTTCTGCAGAGCACCCAAAAGACTGAGTAGCACATGGCTCATTAACTTTCAATGAGACTAATGTATCTGTATTACCCAGAGAGGCTTGAAAATTCCTCTCTATTACTGAAAACTTTTGAAATTCATACTGACTGCTCTAAGAGCTCTGATGGGAGCTGTGCACTTCTCAAGACCTGATTATTTAATATGGGGAACTCTGATTGTTGATTTCCATAATTCTATGTCTAACTATCTGGGAAAATATTATCTGCTTAATGAGGTTACTCATCAAAAAATGTAGGAAACAACATGGGTTTGGTAGGGTCAAAGTTCGTTTTCAGGAAAGCTTTTTGGTCTTTTTTTGTTTGGTTTGGTTTTGGTGTTTTTTGTTTGTTTGTTGTGAGTTGGGTTTTTTTGGGTTTTTTTTTTTTTTTTTTTACCTTGTCAAAATAAATGCAGAAATTCTGGCAAATGGCCATAACAGTTTCATTTTCTTCAATTTGTAACAGCACATTTTCTATGTGCAAGTGTTGATGCAAACCAGCAAAAGCCAATAAATTCAAATAAATGTTAGCTCTCTAACCAAAGCTGCATGCTTTTTAAAAATGTTAGTATAGATGGAATTTCTGTATTTTGCTTCATGTTTTGGTTTTTTGTTGGAAGAAATTCCTGGGGACATCATCATATCAAGTATAAACTGTGTTTTCTTTCTTGAGTTTAGCATAATCATGGCAGAATGAGAACATCAATCAGTATTTCTATTTATTTTGGTTTTACACCAGTTGAATCTTTCCTTGCTGATGGAATTGTAAGCTTACAACTTGCGTTTTGCTTAGGAACCTGAAGATCAGTCAAGATTAGTACTGTTTGAGATGTTTGTAGCTCGCTTTACAGAATTGGAAGCATTCTCAATGGAAATATAGCATGGGTTATTTTAAATAGCAAATAGTGCAAGGTTCTTGGTTGGAGAGGGGAAATGATGTGATTTCATACAGGAAAAAAGAGGAGATGAAGGATTGTTTAATACTGTGATGAGAGAGAGGAAGAAGGTTGTGCTGCACAGTCATGAAGATCACTTTGAAAAAACGTATTACGTTAACCTGATTAGGCAGTAAAATAACAGCATAGCTCTTACATAATAAGAGTGAAAGATTCCTGAATGAGAACTCAGCTAATGCAATTTTTTTGAAAAAAGAAATTAATTAGAATCTTTCATTACCATTATTCTTCTGCACTTAGTGACTCAGTAATTTATCGGAGCACTTGAAACTGAGAAGTAAAACATTTCGTATGTGAAAGTATTTTCCTTTTCCCTTTTATGCCACCAAATTCCCTTTCTGTTTGCATTTTCTAGGAAAACATTCTCCTGTGAAGTAACGGTATATAAAAAAGCTGGATTTCTTTTGGTCTTTGGTAACAATAAAAAGGCTTAGAGGATCAAAACCCCTCAATTACCATGTCTGCCAAAATGAAGCAGCTCAGTAGAGAGTTTGTGAGCGAGCACAATAAATGGGAGAGACACTTCACTTATTGAAGAAGGGAAACAAGGCAAATGTCATATGATTCTCTTTATTTTATCCCATTTTTCAGAGATACTAAGAGTTCCTGCCTCTCAGGAGTCCTTGTTTTCCTGGGTTAATGAACATTCTTGACAAATTTCTACTAGATGATGTGCCCAAAGGAAATCAGCAGTACATATCACAGAATGAGGGGGGCCAGGGGAAAATCCTGATTCCCAGCCCTTCTTTTCCTTAACTTCTCTTCCCACCAGACTCTTTTAACCTTCCTAAATTCACTGTCAATAACTTAAGAGGGCGTAATTAGTAGTAAGAGGTTTCCGAAAGAGAAGAAACTTCTGCTTGCAATTGAGGAGTGGCTCTGAAGCAAACTGTTGTTAACAGCTTCTTCCAAATTCATGTGATGAAGAGGCCAAAGCAGAGCTGAGCCCCTGGGAGCCAGTGGCTCTAAGGAGGTGTAAAATTGCTGAAGCTACTGTGCTGGGCTGCCATCATCTCGGGTCAGTCTGGGCCCCGCAGCCTCCTCAGCTGGAGTGAAGACGGGTGCTCTATCACTCTAATTTAGTTCGAGTTAGAGGGGAATTTTTTTTAGATAGCGTAAAACTAAATTAAAATGAATGCTAGGGTAGGCTTAATGACACTGTCAGAGAGAAAAGCATTTGTGTAGGTGTGCTTTGGTATCATGAAAGCTGCCAAGGCCTGCACCAGGATTCAGCAGGAGTCATTCCTGTAAAGACCATCATAGTCTTCCCATCAGTACACAATCTAATATATTCTATTTAATGCTTACTTTGAATCTCTGGAAGTGAAGGTGTGGGTGATTCTTACTCAGTTTCAAGATAATCTGGATAGAAATTTTTCACAGTATTTCTATTTTAGCTAAAAACCTACTGCTTTCTACATCACTTCCTGTCTTACCAGTAATTACTCTGTTGTGCTAGATACTGAACCTTCTTGATGGCTAGACTAATCATACAATCTTGGTTAAATGCTGTCTTAGTTCTTCTACTGCCCAGTGTATAGCCAAAATTGAATTACAAGGTTCTACTTCATGTGGTTACATAAAGGTTTTCTTACACAAATTGTGTGTGCTTTCAGAAATATTTTATAAATTAGCATCAACAAATAGCTTGCATAACTTTTTGGTAAGCAAGTAATCAGATACTAGACACCTTTTTGACTTTTGAACCTAAAGGAAACAGCTTAAATAGTAGCAGGGAATAGTACCAAAATCTAAGACATATTAAGAGCATAACATCCATTGAAAATGAAGTGGAATGGTTTTAATGGGCATTTCAAGTCTATTCCCTCTGGATAAAAAAGTTACAAAATACTGCATATAAAATCTGAGACTCTTTGAAGTCAGTAGAAACTGTCTTGTTTGATTTCAGTTGGACTAGAATTTTTCTTGCACTGTATCTAGGGCAGGGACAGTTGAAAACCTTTGGAAAAGTAAACAAGAACATCTAAAAGATGGCAAAAAGAGAGAAACAGAGAAGTGAAAAGTGGAAATCACATGGTATCGGATCATCCAAAATAGAAGAAGTTGGTTAGTAAAGATTGCACTTCTCCAAACTCCTACAAAACATAGTTTCACTGAAAAATCTGTTCAAACCCACAGTTCTAATTAAGGGGTTTAGCTGCCAAATAACATGTTCTGGCTAAAGCCAAGTGAGTATTACAGAGCCATTCATGAACAATGGCATAAGCTTTGTACTTTGCTTTTGATTTTCTCATGGGAAAGTAATATAAATGAGAGTGATACCTCCCTGTTGGCTATAACTGTTAGAAATGCAAAGCATGCTGAAATTGTACATAATTCTCTTCCAAAGGAAAGGAAATAGCATTTCAATGGTTTTCCTCAGTGTCTCGTTGAGTTATGGTGGTGCACAATTATTCCTGTTAAATTACTCTACCAGATGGAAGGTTACGTTGTATATTTAGCTAATTAAGTTGTAGGGGACTGGAATTATATCCCAGCACATAAAGAACTTATGTAAAAGTAAACTTGTTTTAATTCAGCTTCTTAGGGAAGGTGCAGTGTCCACATCTAATTAAGACTTTAAACAGGTGGCATTTTTCTCCTCACTTCACCAAACACTCAGAGATTCTTTCACAAAGTCAGTCTTTCCTACAGAAGTTAGACAAACATGTTATGAAAGTCCAAACAACTTGTGGGCCAATTTTGTATTCCCTTGCATTCAGCAGAGCCGAAGTGTCTTCCTACTCTTGAACTGAATTTGGCCCAGAGTTCTCATCTGCTAGGAAAGCAAGATAAACTGTGTTTTGTTTGCTTTTGTTTTCTTGGCATCCTGTACTGTTGCCTTTGGACAACTCTGAAGAGTATGCTTGAGCAATCTAGACCTGCCCAGTTCTCATCTACTGATGACATCAATGTCACGTTAAACTGGGAAAGAAAGGGGTGTTGTTTCATCATGAATTTCTGAAGGTTGATAAAATATACTTTTTGCCTGCCATCAATGATTTATCACTGCTGGACGTTTTCCTAGATTAAAATACGTGGGATTTAATCACGCTGTTAACTAATTCCTTCTTGTGTGGGGCTTGAGGAACAACAGAATCATGAACATGATTATTCTATTAAAAATAAATCTAGGGATCAAATTGTGAGCCTGCAAACGCCTTAACTTTTGGGGCTAGGGAGTTATCTCTGGCTCTTCGTCGCTGAAGAACATATTTTTTCTCTTGCAAAATTAGTGATTCAATGGATGTTGGAGGAGGATTTATGCTGAACAATGGAATTTACTCTATGAGCAGAAAATGTAGAATTATATTCACATTACTTCTTCCTGGTTAGATTGCTGTATATGGTCAAGAGTGGGGGCAAGAATAGCCAGTGGAGACCTAACCAGAAGGACTGCCAGTCATGTGTATCAAAATTGGGTTATTACCATTCAAATGAGGGATGCCCTCTATTAAATAGCCCCTTTAATCTTCTTTCTCTGCTACACCACTTGAGAACACAGATGCAATTTAGCTCCCATAACTGCTATAAAAGTGAAAAAAAAATACAGCATATGAAGATGTACAGCCAAGATGAGAATTAATTTTAAAATTTTGATTTTATTTTATTCTATGTTTGAAGACAGTATAGTAATACTTGCTTTTTCGTCCTCTATTAATCCAGAAGAATATTAGTTTATATGGAAAAAGAATAAGATGGACCTGTCATAGCAATAAGATACCATAGTTTCAGCAAACTTGACATGTAATAAGGACTCAAGAAGCCCAGCAAAACCGTGCCCTCATTGAAACCTCTGTGTAGCTCAGTTGGTGCAAGTGCAAGGAATTCCTGTGCTAAGGAATAGAAATTAGTAAGAATTATAGCAAGAGACCTCTTCTTTTGCCTCACAGGTTACATGCAGAATACATATCAACAGGAAATATATATTTTTCGTGAAAAGCTGATCAGTATTATAAAGATCTCTAATTCTGGCTAAATGCAAGCAATACACTAATTCCTACATCTAACTCAATAAATCATTCCTAGAAAGAGGACACTTGTTTGCATAGATAATAAAACCAATTTTATGTTTCATACAGACTGCAATGAATAACAAGGAAAAGTTAGATATTTAAAACAGCTTCAGGGAATATTTCATTTCTGAACCTTTCTTAGGAAATCAATGAAAAATTGCTAATCTTGTTAAACTGGCTTCCTTAGCCTGAAGAGAGCTGAAGGGCTGCGAGATCCCCTCTAATCTAATTAACTCTTTTACCATGTGTTTCACTAAACCTGTTTTTTTATTTAGGGAATGGATATTTACCTTACTTTGAATAAATAAAGCATTCTACGTTTTACAAAAGTAAAATAAAGCAAAGGACTAAAGGGTTTCACATATGACCAGCACTCCCCTTAAAGCAAATGGCTGTACAGGAAACAGTTTCAGTATATGCTGAAAACACATTAGGTGATGCAAGCCAGAAAAACAAAGTGTCTCCATCCTGTACTGCTGTATCTGCTGCTCCTGCCTCGTTGGGACCACCCAGTGGTCAGGTCCTTGTAGTTCTTGGAAGAGCTTTAGAGGGGATGTCTAAATAGCTTTCAGTCTCATGAATCTAATTTAAAACTCTTTCAGAAATGACATTTTAAATTACCAGAACTTAGAAGTTATTGAACCTATTATACCAAATTGTACTACAGGCTGCTATCTCCCTGTCTATCAGATAGTGGGGAGGATGTCCCATGTGTTCATTGTCTAGTATTGTCTCATAGCAGGACGTGGTCTTCTACAGCAAATGTCAGTCAGTCAGGTATGAAAACAAAAAGTCACTGCTCATCTTGCCCATGCCTAATATATTCAGCTGTGTGGAGGTGGCTGGAACAGTCTGTGGCTGCCTTCAGGAAGCCAGAGCAGAAGTCAGAAATTGCGCAGAGCAAAGACTGTTTACACGTCTGCAAGAACCTTGTGCGGCAGAGAAAAAACTGTGAGACCATTGGGTCTCTCAGAAGGACAAACTCATCTGCAGCTCTCAACAAAGCAGCCGAGGAACCTGGAAACAGTTTTGATACCTGGCATATGTTCTCTGCCTTTCTACCTGGCTTTGGTTGCATTTGTAGTTCTGGTGAGAAAGCCCAGACTATCTCCTCGTTTGTCATTTCTGATGGTGCATAGTAGTATCTTGTGCCTCTCATTCTACCTACATCCCTGGGGATGAAACTGGGAAGTTTCTCCCTAGCCCATTACCCTCAGATTGGCTTCTTAGGAGCCTTAGATCTGCCTCTTTTGACTGTTGTCATTGGTGCAGCAGTGAGCTGGATTTGACTTTTTCTTTGATCTCCAGGTCCTGACAAGGCATAGACAGGCAAGCCGGTTTGTTATGTATGTCTATTACCATGATGTCTGGGAGCCCACAGAATGGACCAGGAACCTGTTGTGCTATGCAGTGAACCCAGCCAAATGAGGATTTCTTCACAGTGTGTTTTCTCCCATTCTACCCCTCCTGTTTCAAGTAAAATCACAACAAATATCTCAAAGTTATCATCTTATTGTCATCTTGAAAATTCTCAGTTGCCACAGTGCTAGAAAGAAATTTGACAAAGGATGAACCACTAGTATGCTGGCAATACCACCCTTGTGCTAACCAGTACCTTCTCATTATTTTCTCTGATACCTCTGATGGTCTATACTGATACATCATTCTGTTGTTCTGTAACTTTAAGCTATCTCAGGCATGGGCTATCATGGTTGTGTGTTGTAAAGCACATAATGCTTATCTGTGCATGGGTCTCTAGTAAAATAGTATAAAAGTTAACAGCCTATATGGTCTGAAAAAAAGAAAGATTCCTTGACTATGTATTCCTTCATTCATACTTGCTAGATATAAGACAGGAAAATCAATTAGTAACTCCTCCATGGAGCAGAGCATAGAATATATCAAATCAGTACAATACATGACCCTTTTCAGCTTCAAGTGAAAGAGAGAATACCAGTGAAGATTTATTTCAAGATAATGAAGTCTTTGTTTCCTAGTTGTTTCTGTTGACTTAAATACTTTAGAGAAGTCCAAGTTATTGTTTCAAAATGATCGTAGTGATAACAGCTGGTGCCTGGGCAATAGGGAACAATTTATCATTCTCAAGTAAGATGTGAATTTTGCCGCTGTTGCTTGTGCTGTTGTTGGAATCTTTGTAGCTAAATTTAGCATCATATACTTAGACTGCCACATAGCTTTTCTGAGCCAGCCTGCCAGTGAGGAAAAGGAAATGCTTTCACTTGAGAGCCTTTAGAAATCTGGACAAAAGCTCACTTTCTGTTCTTCAGGTTTCCTCTACATGGCTTTAGCCTCGAGTTGGGGACCTGCTCGCTGTGCACCCTTTCCCATCCCCCGTTTCCTGCCTGGCTTCATTAACTGCTGATTTGAAGTTGGCACATGCTTTTCTGATACAAAAGTAGTACTGTGTTCCAGGAACCATCAGAAAGCAGAACATTATTATCTTTTACATTCCCTTCATATATATGTTCTTTCCCCATGCGTAGAAAGGATTTTTACCCCTTCTTCTTAAATATCTCTGTGAGTTTAATAAAATGAAACAGTGAAGCAAAGCCCAGTCAAAAAAGCTTCAGCTCATTTGGGAGCAATCTTGCCCCAGGCTATATTCTTTAATGCTAGTATCTGCAAATTACTAACATTAAGCAAAGTGGAGTATAGGACATAATGACATTTTCCTATCTTTCGTGCTTGTGTTTAAGTATCATGTTACAGAGGAGACAATAGTTTTCTTTCACTTGAGTGGTGATGGTTGTGATGAAATTAATGTGTATCTATATAGAAGCCTGTATATTTTCTTTTTTTAACAGTTACTTGCTTCTTTCCTGCTATAAGAAGTTGCCATAAAAGATCACAAAAGTCATTGAGATGTTTTCTTCTTTACCTAAGAGCAACGTTCTCAGTTCTGTAGAGACGATTACAAGTCATGCCAAGGAGTTAGATAATTGATCTTTGGGTTTCCTGTGATGTCTTCTGTTGTTATTTTAGCTAATACTTTCTGTATATTTCATACCTGTTTCCCACTTTAAGTCATTTAAAGAGTAATACCAGTTCATTATTACCAGCACTCAAAAGAGAGCAATCCACGTAATAGTGATGAGACTAAACCAGCCATATTAGTGCTACATCTCATTATTCCAAATTATGCTGCAATTACACAAAGTCAGGAATTTTCAGGCTACTCTTTCCTGAAATCTACTCAAGTGTATCGCTCAAATGGATATCAACTGATGCCCATTGAGATCAATGACATGGGCTTTGATGGCCTTCAGAGAAAATAGCTGTGTCTTTGTTTTTTCCGCAACAAAACACTCTCAAGTAATCCATTTTCCCTTTCTCCAAGTGGGAACTGATTATTAGTTGTTCCAAAGTGCTAAATGTAGCAGAAGTGCAAAGATTTGTGGAGCAAAGAGGCTAGGCTAATAGTGACCAATTAGACCAATATCAGATGTATACTGGCTCTTAGCAGGATTTAATGAATAGCCCAACCTACCAGCCTGCTGCATGAAAACATGCAGTCCTGATTTCCTCTTCTGCCACACTCCTGGCAGCGTATTCTTGTTTTTCTCTTGCCTCTGAAATTTTGGCTCCGTGCTCAGATGATTCAGCACACTATAGTTGCAGCCACATAACCCAGTGAACCCCACCTCATTCAGCACCTACAGCACTTTAGAGCGACCTGTTTCCTCAGCAAGGTGAGATAAAGAATGTGTCCTGTGTGGGGTAGAATTTATCTGCTTTTGAGTCCTGAACCCCAGAAATACATGTGCATTTATTATCTTGGTGAATCAATGTCTTGGTTTATGGTTGAATCTCTGCATAGAGGAATAGACTGTGTGATATTAATGAAGCAAAAAAAGGTTGAATCTTAGGGGCTTGTGTCTGCATGAAGAAGCTACTCTGCAGCAAGCTGATGAGTAAAGCTTTAGCCTCAGAAGTTATTTGGCACTGACTCCCCATGTGACACTTCTGTTCCACACTGAGAGTACCTTTGGGTGATGAACATAGTCAGCCTTTGCAGTGGATTAATTAAGCTGAGCAAAGGCGCTAATAATGTGCAGCAGAAATACTTACAGGGGTGGCTGATGCAAAACAGTTATTTGGGGCATTATTTCTCTATAGACCACTTCTAAGAACCACTAGTTAAAGTGTTGAACCACATGCTCATTTGAAACATAAGGCAGATTAATTAATGATAATAATTCTTCACTATTTGCCAATAAGGCTTTCCAAGTGCTTTGAAAATACTAGGGGGACAATTTAATTTTTAAAAATGTTTAAAAGATTTATTTTCCACTTTTTACTCACTTGCTTACATTTCAGAGTTTAACAGATTAACAGAATTTCTAAGTAATTTCATGCATGTGCTTTGCATCAGTCTGTGTATATATATGTATATACATTTAGAATTTTAATGCACAGCTCTCTCCTTGCTGCTTAAAATACTTAATCTTTGCTTTTAACTATCAGAAGAGAGTTGACAATTGTAAATGTGTTATTATAGCCTTTGTGTACGAGTGCACTGAAGCATATAGGATTGCTGTTGTGATCCATATCTTTTGCAGTCAACAATAATTCTGCTTCAGCAGGATGGTACAGTCACACACCAAGTCAATGCCTTAGCCATAGAGGGGTATCAAGAAACCAGTTTCCAGTTCTGCATTTTGTATATTGAAACAAACAGTCTCAAATTGGTTGGTTTTATATATTTAGTGCACTGAAACCTGAATTCTTACTGCCAGCCAATGAATCCTAGCTGGTACCATGTTAGGAGCTGGCAGTGTCTCATGAGAGACACTCAAGAAAGCTGATATTTGAAACAAACACTCTTCAAACCTGGGCTTTGTTTAGGAAGTTTATCTTATAATTTAAAAACTGCTCATCTCCATACCTTTTCGCTTTAAAATTGATTATTTCCATTTTAAAATGATCTTTGTCTTTCATGCAAGGGCTATTTTAGATGGCTCATAGATTCAGACACTGACATCAAAGTCTGCCTTCTATACTTATATGATTGATTCAGTTGCAGAACGTGATGGGAATGTGGTAAAAAATAGAAAGGCAATCACTGTGACTGAGCATGAAACATTTATATAGAGTGTAGTGAGTGTTTCAGAGAATTTGTATCACATTAGTCTGTCATGGGTATGGAAATATTCTGAATTTTAAGAGTAAGGAGTAGTATAAATCGAAATAACTGTAAGTGCAAAAGGAGTGAGCACCTTTTCTTCCGAATCTCATCATGCCTGGTGAGATCTGTGGAGTATTAGCTCACTGTTATATTTTATATTTTATATTTTCTGTTTCATAGCAAATGGTATCTTAGACAGCAAACAAATCTGTACTCCATCACTAGAGCCATAGGTCTTAACCATGGTAGTAAGTGACTAAAAAATAAATTTCTTGTTAATATTTTTATTCTTGAATAATTCCAGTGTTGTGCTAGCGTGTATATCTTGATCTGAGATGTACTCAAGGCACGGGCTTCTTAGAAGGGAGCACTTGCCAAGGGTGATGTAGTACGTGACTAAAGCAGGTACCACAGGTTACAGCCGCACTCAGGCAGAGGTGCAGCCCCGTTGGTCTTGTGTGAGCATCCCTTAGGGACGTACCCATCCCTGAGGGAACAAGTGGGACAGCAGGAAACAGAGGTGTGATAGTTCATACTGGAAAGGGACTGGAATTAGAAGTGTAGGATTATTGAGTTCATGTCCTGAAGGGACAAATGATATAATGCTGAATTAAACTAAGAGAAAAGGAGGCTTAGGGGAGACCTTCTTGCTGTCTACAACTACCTGAAAGGAGGTTGTAGCATGGACGGTAACTCCCAAGTAACAGGCGACAGGAGAAGAGGAAATGGCCTCAAGTTGCACCAGGGGAGGTTTAGATTGGATATTAATAGATTTCTTTCACAGAAAAGGTTGTCAAGTATTGGAACAGGCTGTCCAGGGAAGTGGTTGAGTCACCATCACTGGAGGTATTTGAAAGATGTGTAGACATGGTGCTTAGGGACATGGTTTAGTGGAGGACTTGGCAGTTTCCAGTTAGAAGTTGGACTTGATGATCTCAAAAGTCTTTTCCAACTTAAACAGTTCTATGATTCTATAAGATTTCACTTATTTTGTTTTCCTGTTAACTCTTGCTCCTTCTTTGAGGCTGGGCTTACGACTGTGCACAGGAGAGAGAACTGATCCCAGTTTCCAGCTCTCTCTATTTTGAGATATTGCTTAGCCAAGCCTCAGTTCCAGAAAGGGAAATATAAACAAATTCTATTCCACGTTTATCTTTCACTAGCTCTCAGCAGTCTTTGATAGAGGGTTTACTTAGAAGAACAGATAAATGAGTACACGAAACATTTTATCATGATAAAAGTATCACAAAATAAAAAGCACATCAGGGTTTCATCTCTGGCCTTCATATGAAAAGACCATGTCCATTTAGGAAACAAAGGTGGAGCGTGCCCAAGGTGCATTAAACATAATCCTAAGTTTTCTGGGAATCAATCCTACTTCTTCATTCTCAGAGCTTATATTTTTCTGTGTAAATGTTCTTTGGACACTGTCATAAATCTGGTTGTTTGGTGTGTTACTCAGAAAACATTGAAGTTCTGGGCCCAAAACTGCTGACCAAGAAATGTTCTGCCAGCAAGGCTTGTCGTAATTTATATTTCTATGAGAAATCAAAAGGCACCCGTGGAGGCGTCTCTCTATTTCTATCATCAGACCGTAATCCAATTATAAGGTTCCAAGTTCCAAGCTGTATTTTCATCCAAGTTTTCACCTACAAGAGTGAAAAATTATGTAGAAGTTGCATTCAACTCTCATTAAAACTTATTATATAAACAATAATTAATGGTTAAATTCAGAGTTGAAATAGGATGAGGAAAATACTGGAATCCAAAGCTTTTCAGCTCTCTTTTTCTCTTTCCTAGTCTCCAATCTAAAATGGAGTTGTGTAAGGAGTGGCTGGGGAGGATGGGCAGTAAAATCTCTGCCTCTGGGATCAGATGAGGCCCTACAGAATGTGTCAGTGGTATCTGACACAAAGCAGTAATTTTATTTATAATAACTTATTTTTTTTCTCTTCCATTTCCAGCTTCAGAGCCCAATTTGAAGGTACGTTCAAGGTTAAAACAAAAGGTGACAGAAAGGAGAAGCAGTCCTTTGCTCAGGAGGAAGGATGGAAATGTCAGTTCATTCAAGAAGCGGCTCTTTGAGGTGACAGGTAATTAAGAATGAGGAAATTCTGTAACAGCTGCAACTGCTCATAGAATACTGGTGATATTTTGGAATTGAACCTCTTTTGCTAAACAGAAGGTTCTATCTTTTTTTTTTTTCTTCTGCTGAAAAGAAAGCTATATTAAATAAATGGTTGTGTATAATTAGCTTGTAATGTACAGCTTTCTACCATTACTAAAAAGTCATTATCAATTGAAAGCCATACTTTTAAACCAGCTTGGAAACTGGTACTTTACAACAGCGAGTACAAGAACATATAAATATAAATGGTAGACTGTTGATGGCAAGCGACGTCAAAGGAGAAAACAAGCATAGTTTCTTCCCCTAATTTGTGTCTTCTCTATTCTGGGTCTTGCATCTTCTACTTCCCATCTCCCATACAAAATGCAGGTGCTACTAGCAAGCATAAAAACACGTATCTGGTATTACTTAGGTTAATCAAGGACATTTTTGGGATCTTGTGTTTGGCTCTATCCTTTTGGTTTTACTTGTTTGAAAGTGTCAAGATAAATTGGTTTTGATGTAAGGGCTCACTAAGCTGTTTTTGAGAAAACAGAGTTAAAAAATTTAAATATTCAGTGGCATATTGTTGATCCTAGCAGACAGTAAGTATTTATAGTAATTGAAAGGGAACTTCTAACATGTAAAAATACAGAATTATACATATAGAGGAGAATTAAAAGGAGGGAAAAAAAAAAAACACAACACAAAATAAAATTTTCTCATCAAGTATTATTTGCTTTCGGTATTTTTCCTGTCCTTGAACTTAAAAAATAGCAGGGTGGATGAACCATGAATGCTAAAGCTTTATTTCACATGTTTCGTATTGCAAAGTGGTAAATCATGGATATTATTTTGAAGAATTGCACTCACATTGCCAAATAGCCTAAAGCCCTCTCATTTTCAGTCCTTAGGACTAGTATGCTTCCAAGGCTTTATCTGTTGATTTGAAGGAGCATTTACAGTATTTGGCCTCATTCTGACATTTCTTGCTTCGACTTCGCATCAATATTTGGTATCTTGATGGCTTATTCAAGGGATGTTACAATCAGGCCATGTGTTTATCCAACCAGCTGTTACTAGTGTATCAGACAGGTATCTGAATTCATTTGGTATATCAGAATTATGTCACACCAAGGTGGGAATATTGAACATGAACAAATTCACATCAGTGTCCTCATACATGCAGTTCTCGTGACAACTTTTCACAGTATCTTGTTTAAAACTGGAATATGGATGTGAATGTACGTATGACAGTAAATAAATAATTTCCTTATAAATTGTTTCCAGATTAGAGTTTTTTACACCTAGTTTATTATTTCCATTTACTGGAGCTCTTATATGATTCTTGATCTCTGCTTCCTTAGTTTCAGCTGGATTCTTTATGTTTTGTATGCTCACAACTAAGGTATAAAGAAAAATATTTTTCCCAGTATTTTTTTTTCTGCAGCCATTGAAAGAGCAGAAACCTGAGAATAGATGTGGTCTCTCCCTACCTCTGACAATAATTTGGAGCTTTACAGATTGCCATTAAAATTATTCATATTAGCTATATGACACTTTGCACGTTTCCTAATCAAAACTTCTCTGATCAAACATTTCTGGCTGAAGTCCTTTTATCTTTTTTTTTTTAATTCTTTTAACTGAAAGTAGCCCTTTATTTAGATTTCTGTTTATACAAAATGTGCTATCATAATTATTAAAAAACTGAGAAAAAATAAGTTTGTGTTTCTGTTCTTCTACGAAAACTAATGAGAATATGATGCAAAAACTTTACTTGACCAGTTAGTATAGCTGGGTACGGATTCACATTAGTAAATCAAATACAGCTCTAGTAGGAAAAAACAACAGGTCCAAGAAACAGCAAGGAAATGTCCCAGTAATTTCAAAGTGAGGTATTATTTTGCATGTGAACTGGGGCAGAAAGAGTGAAGAAGCAAAGAAGTGGCTATAGAATATTTACTGTCATATTCTGATGTTAATTATTGTAACTTATTGTGTTCATTAATTTGAAAACTATCACTTGAAATAGGCTTACCTGTTCTAGTGCTGTGTTCTTCCATCTTTAACCTTGTTAAATGTTTCCATTACATAAACTTAATTTTGTGTAATTTATGTAGGATTAGAATAACTCAATAAAAAAACACACAACGAGATCATCTTCTTCTCCTTTACCTTAGACAGAACTTAATGAAATTTTAAATCAATACAATATACGGTCTTTCAAATGCTATATTAAGATTTTTGCATGCTTTAAATATTTATTTGTATTTGTGCTAAAGATATAGTGAAAGTGGTGTATATTATATCATCATTACTTGCATATAAATGATTATTCCACAAGGGGCTCATCCCCTTTCTAAACAGAAGGGCAAAGGCAGTAGGTTTCATGAATTGACGACATGTTTTCATGACCTTTGCAAGCCTGCTATCTCTGTCATTTTGATCTTTTACAGAGGCAGGACTCTTTGCAATTAAAAAGAAAATACTTTCTTTTCTTTTTACTCATTACAAGTTCTATAGCTGTATGTCTGCCTGATACTGAGTATCATACCATCTTTGTGGAAAAAATAAATAGTAAATTCTTCCTTTGTGTAGCAGAGAGATCAGAACGAGAAAGACCAAGAGTATCCTTTCTCATTAGCACTGTAAAAGGAAAATGAAAAGAAATGGAACATGTATTAAAATTCTTTAAGTAAATAGTTCATTCATAAATAATAGATACTTTTCAAAAGCAAACAAACCTGTGCCATAAAGAGTGTACAATTAATCAAGATCATATATTCCTTTCCAGTGTGAAAATCATATATCCTTAATCTGTTTTTCAGAATCCTCAGTCAGTAGCAGCTCCCCTGGGTCAGGTCCCAGTTCCCCAAGCAATGGTCCGACCAGCAGCATAACAGAAAATGAAACCCCCGTTTTGCCATCTAACATTCAAGCTGAGGTAAGACTTCTTCTCTTTATTGAGTAAATAATTGCTCAGTTCTCTGGACTGGAGAGATTGAAGAATGCAATTTGATGATACTCACAAGCAGAGCAATTGCAGAAGATAGAATTATCAGGGATACCAGGACACTGCAGGCTGACATCAGAGTATGTTATATATGAGATACATCTTAATGTATGAGATGCGTATTCAGGAGGCCAGCATATATGAGATGCATGTTCAGGAGACTCTTTGGTAACAAAAGTCCAAACAACAGCAGCAGTGATGCTGCTGGAAGAGCAGGAGGACGCTATGGAAAGAACTTGGAAGCATCTGTGTTGGAGAACATACCTTCTGGGATAACCTGAAGAGGTGCACAGTGCTAAATGCTGATGAAGAACTTTCATATGTAAAAGAGTGATTTAGGCATTGGTGACCCTAGCACTTACGAATTACGGTGGTCCAAGGTTCAGATGGCTGCTGAAGTAGATTTTTTAAAATTACAGTATCAGAGTTAGGTGGCTAAATCCTTTTTCACATCTACCTTTTGTTTTCCAGTACCTCAGTTTCCTTATTGGTGCAGAACCTACCAACATAACTGACATGCAAGAAGTCTTCAGTACTCATTTTGTAAAGCCAGACTCTACATGGAAGGAATCTTATCTACTCTTTATTGTTTCATACATACATGCCTATAACAGCAGGAATGCAGCTGGTAAATCAGTGGTGATAAAACTCATTTAGCACAGATTGACATGCCCAAGTCATTCTTTCCACGGCAGTATCGAAAAGGGACAATAAATGAATGCAACTAAAAGAGAATCAAATTCCATGATATTCTGTATCCAGTGCCTATACTGACAGCAATTCCTGCTTTGGTGGCTAAGTTTTCTATTAATTGTTGGTTTATACTGTTTATGTTAGAGAAATTGCATAAGAAAATGGGATTTAACAGAGTTTTAGCTAATGGAGCTATTTCTCCAGGTCAGTGGCAGGACATGCACCTCAAAAAAAACATGGAATGGGCAGTTCAACCTCCAGCAGTGACTTTTCCCCATAATGAATTAATTGTGTGTGTGAACTATGATCCAAGGGGCAGGTGGGTGACCTCTGCACACTGATTAGTAGCCTCTCTCTGGCCCGTAACCAGAAAGAAAAAAAATTGCATTGATGGCTAACATGTGGTCTTGCCTCATAGCCCCCCAGTATGTGATTGCAAAGAAATTTAAATGATGCAGAGTAAGATCCATCATTTGGATTAGATCAGATCCCACTTTGGTGGAATTAAACAGTATATTTTAACATTGGGAATGGTTTAGATAGAAGATTGTGATATGTGGATATTAGTGCAGCATTAAGCAGGAATTCTTGTCCAAATTGGTCTTTTATTGACTTGAGGACACCTCAAAATGCAAGGAAATAATGTATCAGACTGATGTATGATGCTTGTTACTTTGCATGTTATAGTTTCTGGACATTTGCTCACAGTGTTGAACCACCATCAGACATCTGTACAATCTGATCAGGCCGACAATCTCTGTTTTGGGAGATCTGGAAAGGTTGTAGCAAGAACGAGCAGAGTTATATTCTGTTTATTAATGGAACACTGCATGTCGTATCATTTGCCATTACTGTGTCAGGCATCAGAAGTTGTAGGCCCAACATACAATCACAGATGCTCAAATGAGCCTAAAAAGTTCCTTTAGAAGTTGAGTTCTGTGGGTTGGAGTTGGTCACTTTGCTCACTGGAAGTTTGCTGAGAAGCTGAAACTACAGGCTTCCATTTCTGGATCCAGGCAGGGATTTCTTTACCTCTCTGGTTACTTGACTCTTAATACTGTGGTCCTGTGGGCTCAAACATTTTTCCATGAATCTCAACTTCAGTGCATTTTGATTTCAGTGGGATTTTCTTTGGTAGTTTAACAGCAGCCAAACTTCCTGTGTATCTCTTTTCTAGTTTAGCATTAGCTGCCAACTCTCAAAGGCTGTATAATCAATTTTTCATCAGATACACAAAGTACAGAAGTTTCTAATAATAGGATAAGTGTTCCAAAGTCACCCAAAATATCGCTTGTTTTGCTGTAATCCGGCATGACTCACATTGCTGTTGTTTCATAATAGTTGTTGTGACATTTGCAGTAAGTGTTGTGCTCTTGTCTGAGTGGGTGGATAGCCGTGGTTTTAATGGCAGCAAATAAAAACACTTTTTGCTGGGGGAAAACAGGTTGCTATGACAAAGAGCCATTTACCAGTAAAACATGAGTCAATACCATAAATGATTGCACTCTAGCGCATAGACAGAATTAGAGCTTTATCAGTAATGAAACAGTTTCTGAGAGTATTTTTGCCATATCCATTTGAATAGTGAGACTTTTAAGTGGTTTACCATCCAGAGCAGACAGTAAACATTTACATTTTTTTTAATGAACAAAGGTACACTGCAAATGCTACATTTTTGCAGATAGTCTTTCACTAACACAGTTCCCTTAGTGGTACTTTCAGTACCGTTTGTTGAAACGCTGATCTCATTATATGAAACTTGAAAGTTAAACTCAAGATTTTAATTGCACCTTATAAATAAAATGCTGTTTTTATTAGGCCCAGTTGTCTCCAGTATCATCAAGGTTCACTGCAGTAGCTATTTGTCTCCTGTAGCACGCCATACACTTTCAGGTGCCCTGCTGTGCTGAGGCTAAATCTTACTTGCATGAAAAATGCAAGGAGGATTGAGCCCCTGCACAGCATGTCCCTTGAGCTCAGAGAGATGACCTGCCTTAGTCAAGTGAAATTATTAATCTTAGGTGATCACAGCCTGGTCAAAAGCCATTGAACACAAGGGAAAATATCCAGTTGGCGTAAGCAGCCTTCAGATATTTTTCTTTCTCTTTCATTTGTGCTTTGCAGAGCAACATTTCTTAGAATATTGCCTCATTATACAAGAGACATAACTAACACGCACGGCAGATAAACACATACTTGCTTTGTGCAAACCTGGAGCACTATGTTTCTAATGCTCAGCTCCTTGAGGTGCTCTTTGCAAGTGAGTAGTGGCAAAATGTGTAGGTTTCTGACCAGCTGGTGAGCTTTGCTTCAAGTATATGTGAAGAGAGTCTAATTAATTAGCAAAAAACCCATCCCAAAAGCCTGAAGAAGTAAGAATGTAATTATGAATATTCAAAGCTTTGCCAGTCTTACTGTAGATCCTCAATTTATTCAAGCCAAACCATTTCCTCTTGCCCTCCTAAGGTATAAATGCACATAGAAGCGCAGGTGTTCCTGCTTCTCAGCAGCTCCTGGTACCAAACCAGAAGTACAATGACTAATCATGGTTACTTGGTGATCAACATGTACTGTTACATTTAATTATTGTACTCTGTTTTAAGAGAATAACTCTGTTGACAGGATATTTTAAGCATCAGGAAGCAGGTTCCATGGACCCAATGAGTAAGTACATAGAGGAGCAAGTAAGGCAGTTTGTCTTTGGGTGAATTTAGAGATAAGGACCATGGTTTAGCCATTGTGCTGCCAAATGGCACAGCTGACAACTCCAGTTTGTGCCATCATGTGAAGGTATTGTCAATTGTGGAAAAAGAGAAGCTGCAGCTGGGGCCATGCAGCATATGCAGGACCCTAATCTCTGCAGGTGGGCTACTAAACTTCTCTTGGGAGAAGAGGTTTAACTGATGCTTAGGCTGGTGTTACCTGAAAATATTTTCACAAATGTAGTTACCTCACCAAATGAAAATTACTGATTGTTAACACTATTAATAATTGGATGGAAATGCTCTTACTAATAAATACCTGGTTTCAACATTAAACTCCCATGATACATAACGTGATTGAGTCTGCTTTGTGAAACAATCATGTATGACCTTGATGTTGGAATGCACTTTACTGCTATACACATTGTCACTGTTACCTTTGTTAATTCAAATCTTAAAAGGTAATAGTGGCATTCTGAAAACCAAAAAGGAAACATGCATTTTTGAAGTGGCTCTGTATAAATGCTGCAGTTGCTACAAATTTGATTACATTCTAGGATGCACGTTAGAGCGGCTGCAGTGTCTTTTTTTCACTTACATCTTTGTAGTCTCCCTCAATAATATCACCATAGTCTTGACATTCGTTATCAAGGCAAGACACTGTTAGCCAGGAATTAATGCAATATACAAGTGAAGCTTATTTGTTTCATATGCTATCTGTTGACATTCCCTAGGTACCAAAAGAAAATTACAGAGATAGACTTCTTCTGTTATTGTCTCAGTGATAGGTCGTATCTCCAAACAAACTGTATGAGGAAGGTTATGTTTTGGAATAACATCCTGTGTTTTTGTGCTTAACCACCTTTCATTGATGGTCTGAAGTTGCATTGTATTAACACAAAGTATTTTACAGAGTTAATTGATATTCCAGGTTTGTCCAGGGGAAAATCTACAGCTCCCCACAACATGCTTGACAAGTTATTATATTTACTTTAGTCAAAGCTCGAGTGTGCAGTATCCCTCTTGGAGGTGGTCTATTATTGGAGTCCCATATGCTTTTTGTTTGGGAAGAAAGCAGTCACTGTGTCATACTGTTACACAGGGTATTCTTTTTCAAGGATGTTGTTCCCTTGGGGACCATATCATGCCAGAGTTCCTAAGTCTAATAAGACCTTTGTAGCTCTTATTGTGTTAAAGTTCTGGGAGGGAAGCAAGAGTTAAACAGAAAATGTAATTCAAGCAACTATACTAGACCACATGTTGAAAAACATGACTGTTAAAGCAGAAAGGCAAAGGCTTCAAAAAGATTCCTGTTGTGGTAATGTAACTTTTTATGTTTCTTCCCAATGAATCTAGAATGGGAAGGCAGAGGGTGATCTTTGTAGAAAGTCTGGTTTTACTTGACAGTAATTAAAAATCTGTCAGCAATTCCATGTCCTTGAAAATTATATCACAAGGCTTCAAAAGAAGTGTTAAAGATTTTAACTTGAAGGGAATTTGGAAGGCTATGAGGGGTATCACACCATCACAGAATGATAGGACGCTGGTTTTGTATATATGCAGAGAGAGAGAGTAAGGTTTTTTTTAAATGGCAGATGTGGCAATCTGCCTCACTCTCTATCCCAAATTCCCATGTCAGTGGAAGTAAGTATTGTGCCTGAAAGATCCCCATATCACAATGAGTAAGAAAATACATGGACTAGGTAGAAACCACATTTCATGTCTCACAACAAAATTTGTAATAGCAGTGGTAAAGGTATAATACATCCACATTCATGACACCTTTGATTTGGCTAGATATACTCCTTAATTAATTGGCTAAATTCCCACTAAGTTTCTAGTAGTGAAAATGCAGTTGATGAGAAGAACTGATGTTGAGCTGATGAGAACTTAATGAGAAGAAATGGTCTGGGAATCCTCAAGATTTCAGTTTTGCGTGGAAATTTTATTTACTAACCAAGAGATAATCCCAGACATATTTTGGTTGTTTTCTTAAGAAAAGAAATACCAACAGCTTCATCACAGGGACAGTACTTTTCCTTACCTGAACCCCATTGGGTTGCAAACTAACGTAAGATACATAACTGGCTTTCAATGTAACAGGGTAATGAGCATAAAGTAACCAAGATAAAAAGCTTGGAGATTATACTTACTTGTTTTTCTCCTTTATTCCAGCATCTGGTTTCACAGCAACGCCTTTTGATACAGGATGAATCAGTGAACTTGCTGAGTCTGTACACGTCCCCTTCTCTGCCCAACATTACCTTGGGACTTCCAGCAGTACAACCTCAAATCAGTGTAAGTGACCAGTCTCAAGCCTTCCTGTCTACTTTGGCTTCCAGAAAACGTACTTTCTGACTATTCTCTTTTTTTAGCATTTTGGAACATAAGCAATTCCGAGTAGGAACCATTGTTGCATTGGGCAACATCTGAAAATTTAAGGGCACAACCTGGAAGCAATAATCACTACTAACTGCAAATAAACAAGTGCCAGTGTGGAACTTATCTAAGTATGGGCTACATGCATTGCACTTATGTCTGCAAATCAGATAAAAGATTTCAGACATGGTGAGAAGTATATGAGGAGATCATTTAGTGTAAAAATTCAAATTCCATGATCAAACCTATCTAGTAAAGTACAGCACCTGTAACATTTTATGAGATTCCAATAGCAACCTAAGCTGGACTGAAGCATTCTAAGGGAAGAATCTAGTGTCCCTGTAGCTAGGTTTGTTATTTGAGGGGTGTGCTATCATCAAACAAATAAAATTGGTAGTATGTGAACACCACTTAAAATTTTAATGACAAGTTGTATTCACATGCCTTTTGTTCAGTCTGCAGCAATCACTTTTATTTAGAGCTAAATGTTAAATTAATATGTGAAATGTATGAAAACACAGACATGGAATGTATGGAAATCCATGCTGATGGGTGGAATCTTTAGATCTAGACCAAGTTACAGTAACCTAGAGGTGAAATCTGAGGCTCAGTACAATACCTGTAAATTTTGCCACTGGTAAAAACTTAGATTTTCTGATTTCAATTTAAATTTCTTAGAATGTGAATTGGTAACTTCTATAAAACTACTATGGGTGTAATTACAGCTTTCCATGGTGTAAAAAAAAAATCAAACTATATAATCCACTATTGTTTATAGGTACTACTTAATTTCAGTGCTAAACATAGTGTCAAGTTAAAGTTCTCTGTTATTTGATGTCTTTCTCATTACATTTACTGTTGTCACCAATAATAAATTGCTGCAATCCAACATTTTAACATCAGATATAGAACTTTGCAAAGAAAGTTGTGTAAGCTTTAAATCAGTTCTCTAAAAGCCTTTCATGAGATATTTATAAGCAAATTATTGTGTTTAAGGGATGGAAAAATTGAACTGATAATGAAAAGTATTGCTTACTTTTCCAGACAATAGCATCAAAAATTTCCTAGCTATTTAACAAAAAATATAACTAGCTTCAAAGTAATTTTATAACATTAAAATGGGAAAGAAAATATGTTTCATTTTCTTGCTCAAATCATATGAGCTTTTGATGTGGCCATCTAGCAGCAAATATTACTTTTGGCATTGGAAAAAGCAAAGGGGTTGATTTATGCAAGTAATGTTTATTTCTGTTACCAGAATAAGCAGTTGCAAATTGAATGTAAAGTTTACTTTGGTGTTTGTTTTTCAGAAAAGGGTGATAGTAGAGTGTGAAGGAAGCATACACCCAAAAAATATTCCTGAAAAGCTTGGTTTGCCTCATTAGGATTTTTTAAATTTAGCTTATCAGACATACTGTTTTTACCATGTCATACCATAAGTGGTTATCTGCAAGCCTCAACATGCTTATTTCTGTTATTATTCTTTTTGTAAAAATTGTCATTCTGCTTTAACTGCTCTTTAAAGAATTTTTTTAAACTAAGCAACAAAGAAATATAAAGTAAGTTTGCAATGCTGAAAGGCCAAAACTTCCAAAAGCTTTAAAACAATAACTGCAATTTATAAGGGGGCTTTGAAATGCCACAGACATACAGGAGCTCTTGATGATTCTGTAGATGAGAGTTTAACTATACAAATTCACTTTGCAACGGGTAAAACTTACATTTGTACTGTCCTTTAGGGAGTCAGGGAGTGCTCCAGGAAAAGTAATAGCTTCCCACTACTACAGGTAATTATTTTGTTTTGCTGATCGGCTTGCTGTTTGATAGGAAATTATGTGAAAAACCAAGCCTTGCCTGTTCCAAACTAAATGGAAACTATTTCCTCTGATCCCCTGTTTTCCTGTGCAGGAGGCTGTGGGAAGGTCTTTAGGAATTTTAAGGATAGGTCCTCTCTTTTCGTTAATAATGTTCTAACTGGTAGTTCCTTATGCTTTGGCTTTTACTACTGTTCTTTTTTTTTTTTTTAAGTGGATTCATTACTCAGTTTCTCACAGTGTTGCATTTAACTGGCATGTTCTTCCTTTTCATCTCACAGTCACAGTGCAAGATAGGGACATTAACCTTTTCTTCAGTATGTATTCATAAAGTATGACACTAGACCATCTAACCAAGCGGAGATATAAATGGCGAGGTCTATGAAAATCAGTTACCAGTGCTGTTGTTCTTTGACAGGCTTCATCGTCATTCAAAGAAAAGCAGAAGGGGGAGACCCAGTCGCTCAGACAAGGAGTGGCCTTGGCTGGACAGTACGGGGGGAATGTTCCTCCGTCCTCAACTCATCCTCATGTTGCTTTGGAGGGAAAACCAAATAGCAGCCACCAAGCTCTCTTGCAGCATCTGTTACTGAAAGAACAAATGAGACAGCAGAAGCTTCTTGTGACTGGTAATGATCAAGGCTTCAACACAATCATAATTTAAGATGTTTTTAATGACATTTATATTCACATTAAAGTCAATGTGGTAATACAGATAGTATCCATCCTAACCATTGGGAAAAGTGGAAGGGTGGGAGAAAAAAGAATAGTATCTTTGTTTTCCCCCTTTAGTGATTCTGCTCCAGTCTGTTAGCCTGAAAGAATTCAATGATTACAGAAAAGGGAAAATGATTACTTCATCACATTCTTTTGCAGCTGCTGAACTTCCCAGAGTGGCGAGGCACGTGGTACATGTCCCGCTGCATCAGCGCTGATGCAGAGTTCTGCAATATACACCCCTTTTCTTGCTGAAAGCTTTCTCTCCTATTAGAACGATTAGTTTGTTGTTCTTCACACGGGAGTGAAATGTCCCTGTTTTGCAGGAGCAGTTCCTCTTCATCCACAGTCTCCTTTAGCAGCGAAGGAGAGAGTCTCACCTGGCATAAGAGCTGCTCACAAACTGCCTCGTCACAGGCCGCTGAATCGAACCCAGTCAGCTCCTCTTCCTCAGAGCACTTTGGCCCAGCTGGTCATCCAGCAGCAACATCAACAATTTTTGGAGAAGCAGAAACAGTACCAGCAGCAGATCCACATGAATAAGGTGAGTTCCCAAAGTAAGGAATTTCACATAAATGTGGAGGCTGAAAACTGATAAGGAAGTTTAGGTATTGGTTCCATGTGGCCATGGTCAGTGGACAGTTTCTTGCAGAAATGTCTTGTTTAAGCATAGTTTGTGTATACATTTGTGTAGTGTATAGATCTTCATTTTCAGCTTTCTGAAATATGCTACAAAGGTAATTTGTGGTTCTTGACAGCAGTTAGAATACAGTTTAAGAAAATAGCATTCGAAGCATCTTACAGGTTTAAATTACAGGTGGTTTCCTATTGAACAGTAAAATATGCCTTAAAGACTACTAGATTCCTATCCAACTTTTTAATGGTCACTTTTTAGCTTTAGCAATCATTCCATGCAGCTGCCTTTGAATGGTATGTTAAGCTTGCTTATTGTAGATTAGTATTTGGAATAAATATATAACTCATTTGAACTCAGTCAGCTAATTACATTTATCCTTTTTTGTGTAAGAAACTTACTAAACATCTGGAGAAATTTTTAATCATTTTTTATCAAAACAACCTTTCCTCTGTAAGTCAGTTAGTAACATGAAAGTTTATAATCTATATGGTAATATAAAATTGCCATGTAAGGAGAAAGACAAGAATGTGCTATTGCTAACATCAGATACACAGTTGAATTGCACCCCTCTTGCCCTGTAGAGTAATACCTTATTCTGAGAGGGGGAAAGAAGTAAAGGGACCATCCATTAAGAAACACAGAACAGCAGAATCTAAACAGATTTATCAGGAGCTAACGCTTCTACAACAAATGTGGTGCTGTTCCCTGGTCTGAATTAAATATGCAAGTAATTAAATGCTTTTGTCTGGAAAATGTTTTTCTGCACTTACTATGTAGCTTTTCGAAATTTTTTTGCTGGAGTTCCTCTAGTAATTCAAAGACACTGATCGTGCATCTTTAGTTGTCTTTTTTGTTTGAGGGTTAATTAATAACTATATGTAAGAGACAATGGCAAAGAAGAAAAGATGAAAAGTGGGCATTCAGCCCTTATACCTAAGAGAAAAGAAAAAAATTAAAAAAAAAATCAATCCATCTTACTGCGTGAACTTCCCAGGGGATACTGATTCTTTGGAATCTACTAAGAATTTCCAACAAAATTAGAAACAAACCTAGAGTTTAAGTACATAGTTTATACAGTGGTTTGGTTATTAAATCTTGTCTTAATTAGGAAAAATGAAGACCAGAAAACTTCAAAGTTCAGAGCTGATCCTTGCATGTTAACCCCTCTCAGCTTGGGTGTTTTGATTACTCAACTAGGACTCCAGTTGGCTTTTCTTTGAGTATGCATTCCATATGTTTAATCAAGATGGCATATGTATATCTTGTAGCCTCAGGTTTTGAAAATATTTCACCTGCCCTCAATTGTCTGAAGAGAAAAGAATTTTTACCAGTAAAGTACTGAGTCTTTGTGCTGTTTGTGGGTATTCACTACTAACTGATCAGTTCATGCATTCCTCACAAAGCAAGGAACCCCACTGACGTGTTTTTCTTAGATCATATGCTTATTGACATAAATTCTACCATAGCATTTGGGGATATGTGCTGTGGCATATAGGGACATTTGTCCTGCATGTGAAAATTAAACTTGAGTTGCGTAAACATATTGCTAATCACATAGGACTAGAAATGCATCGTACCTCACAAGAACTAGGCTGGATAAAGAAGTAAAAAGACAGCAGTTGGTTTGGGATAATGCTTGTTTCAGTAACTTTTTTTTTTTTTTCTTCCTGAGTTAAACCACAATGAAAATATATGTTAAGGAGAATAATTCCCTCTCATACACGAAATACACTTTCATTCTCATGTGGTTGTTTGTGATGAAGAGACAAAAGAATTCCTTCTTTTAAAACCTGGTGAGCCTAGCTTTTATTCTCTGAAGTATAGGCTATACACATATGCAGGTAGTAGAAACTCAAGTTTATCCTAGGGCCTTTAGCTGCCTCAGGCCTCCATGACGTACTTCCTTTGCCTCCATCGGGAACAGGAATTCATCAGAGCAGCAAACACCCAAGGAGGAATAGGATCATCCTGCAGCCACAGCAGCAGCGGGTTATCAGTGAATGAAAGTGGTTCATCAGGCCTTACAGTTTGCAGCATCCAGGTTCTTCTGCAGCACTGTTCTCAGAAGAACAATTCTGATGAATACTACTTAAAAAAAGTGTCAGTGCTCTAATCATGTATCTATCCTCTGCAAGAATACTGAAAGCCAGCGGGGTTTCTTACATACTTAAAAGAAGAAACTCTATTTTTAAAAACTGGAATGTAAGGGCAGCCTTTAGACAAGAGAGTGATAAAAGATCAAATCAAGGAGGGTTTTGAGTACTGAATTTAAAGCTATATTCTTTAACCATTTAAACTAAAATTTTAGATTGAACACCTGCACCTGCATAAGGTTTTTGAACTCTGATAGCATGGTGGAATATATTTTGTTCATTCTTAAAACTTACCTCTATTTTTAGTTGAAGTTATTTGTTCATTATATAATTTGCATGGCTTTACAATCAAACTTACTTGAACTCTGCAAAGTTATTTGAACCTTAAAACTATAGATATTCTGGACCACGTAGCAGAGCAACACAATATCTTCCCATTTGCTAGGCCAAATCTGGGCGTGTATCAAGTGAACACATGCACTTGTTATTTTCCATTGTTCTGTCCATTACTCTTCTGTTCATAGGCTGTATAATGAGATCTTCACAGAGGTCTAATTCCCTCCATTTCAGTCATGAAAAATGTAGTGGGGTTTGGTTTGACTGAGTTTTTTGTTTAGGTGATTGGTTGATTTTTTTTCTGTTTTGTTTTGGTTTTAATAGCAAATACTCAAACATTCTCTTAAAAGTTTTGGTGAGAAAGACCAGAATCTTTTTAAGCTGACAAGACTGAAATGCCAGTTGATCAAGCGCTTAGAACAAGTTAATACCTTCTTTTCCTTTTCTCTTTCTCTTTCCTTTTTTTCCTTATGTTTAGGCCTTCAAGTACTTAAAGTTTTAATATATTTCAACTAAACTCAGTATTTGAATGTTTGCCCTGAACTAAGATGATATGGAATGTGTCAGTACTCCCTGAAAGATATTTATGGTCAGATCTTTTTGCAGACATATAGGTGAATCTTTCTTTAACAACAGAAAATAAAGAGTTTCTTCCTACCTCATTGATCTTGTATTTATCTTGTATTAAAAAGCCATTTCTTTTCTTTGAGAAAAGAATATACTTCAGCAGCAAGCCTGTGCTGCTGTGAGGGTGATAACAAGCAAAATCTAACATAGGTCAAAGGTAAAGAATTCCCGTGGATCATTTCCATTCTGAAAAGAAACAAATCATTGCCAAGAGGTGTGCCTCTGTCCTTAATAACAAAGAGAAGATCCCCTATGGATTATTTCTGGTCAGCTGTCAGATGCCAGGCTTTTGATGTGGGAAACGGTATATGTCTCCACTGAAGTCTGACATCTATACCTGCGGGATCTAGTATGCTGACCTCCTGAAAACATTCTGCAAATGTTGACATCCCAGCCAAAAGTAGGTAGAAACCCTCGTCCCAGCTTTCTGGGCTAAAAATAATAATGAATGTGCAGTAACCTGAACTCCACTTGTCTTAGGGAAGATCATCTTTGCCATTGTCAGCTTTAATATACTTCTGTCCAAATGACAGCTTATTTCCTCATAAGGCCCTTTGATCACTATTGCAGGTCTTCATTCTGCTCAATAAAGGGAATCAAAAGTCTGAAACCTCCAGCTAAAATTATTGCAGTTGGATACAAAAAGACCATTACTACATAAGAACCTTAAAATCCTGATGTTATTTGTGTATCTCTGTGTCTAGAAAGCTTTGATCCTGCGACTTCTAGAAAAGTCATTTTGACGATTTGTTTTCAATGGTAAAAAACTTGTCTGTATTAGAGTATTAAAGGTTAAATAATGGGGAAGTTGGTAGCATGCACTGAAATATGGGAGCAGTATGGATAATATTAAAGCTTAGATAAGGAGTACCTGAATTTCAGTTTTTATTCCAGGATGATGGTTGGTTTAAAAGCATCTTTGTGTAGAGAATCAGTGACTGGGCAAGACTGTGTGGTAAAAAATACATGAGAAAAAATATATAGGAAGTGAAAATTTCTTAGTGCTTTGGATGGTGATTGTAATTGACCAATATTGGTTAAAAAAATAATATGGAAAAGTAGGAAGATTAGTTGTTGTCAATAGGAATATTGAAAAGGTACAGTAACACCCAGATTAATCATTCACTTCTCTGAATGATATTTTATGAAATACAGAAGACTGTATCAGCTTCAGCTGGGGTAAATTAATCTAGTTTCTTTACGTATATTACAACTGAAGTTTTGGCTTTCCAGCTTTCACATCTGACTGGCATCTTTTGAAGGTGAAAGGTAGAACATTTCTTCTTTTAAATATTGCTTATAGCAGGGGATTATTTGGACAAAACTATAGCAGCGGCAGACTATGTTTGGAACTGAAAAATGCCCAGAGTCGTTTCTCCCATATTGAGAACTAATGTTTAAGCCACAATGCAGAAGAATGATTCTAACAGATAAATACATCCTTTAGAAATGTTGTGCTACGTGAATAACAGACACAAGCAGGTGCCGAGTCATTTCAGTACATGTAACAACATACATAGCTGATCAAAGTAATCTTACAGCCATAGGAGAGGAGAAAAAGTGTGCTCCATAAGTACATACATGACTTCTTAGAAGCTGCCACCATATATTTAAAATAAACAGTTCATTAAGAAAAGAAATATATGGGGTTGCTGTTGCGGAATTTTGTGCTTTGTCTCTTTGTAAAGATATCTTATTTAAAATACATTTTTTTACGAGAGCTTAGGAGAAAGCTTGCTTACAAAGGAGAAAAAACGGCAGGGACTGCAACTGAAGGACTTATAAAATGGTCTGTTGCAATGTCAGATTATTCATACTTAGCCTTCCATTTTTCTGTAGAAGCAAATAGGTTTTATTGCGTTCGATGTCTCTTTTGGTTGGACTCTTGCAGTTATACAACAGAGTTGATGTCTGTAAATGCTTCCTCTCCTGCTGCCACTATTTACTTTGGCTCGTGCATATCCCTTACGGTTTAATTTCCTGAAAATAAAAGGGAAAAAAAATATAGGTTACATTAACATGAAACCATTTTTTTGAGTGATCCTTTAGTTAGAATACCAATAACAGTAATGCCTACTGGTTAAAGAAGACCAATCTGTAACAACTCTAATTTATTTGTGAAACAAAACATGGGTTTATTGTTATTTTTTAAATCTAGTCTTATTAAAACTTAGATTAAGTGATCACTTTTCCAATATCAAATATATGCATAAATATGAGGATTTAAAGTGAAAGATTTAAACATTAAGTGTAAGCAGAAGTATCCAGCTGCACAGTGAAAGGACTTGAGCAGTGTTTCATTCAGGGCTCATTTTCTGCCATGTAATCCAGCTTTAGATAGAGAGATAAGATAGAAATATTGACTCTAAGCTGATATCTTTGCATGTCTCCAGATAAGTAATTTTCCACAGTAGTACCAGAAGATATAAAATGAGATGTTTCTGACTTAGGAGAGCTGAACAGTCTCCTGGTAATGCTACTAATGTAATTACTGGAATAAGATGGGGCCAAGCTGCCTTTAAAAACCACTTTAACAAATATGAAAGCATGGTGGTGATACAGAGAAACGAGTCAGCTGTGGTTTAGCATACTGAGCAGCAGGAGTGTTTTTAAGGTTTTGCCCCCACCATGACAACCACCCTGTTTTCTCATGCAAGAGAATATGACTATATGACTATAGCGCCTCATAGCCCCTTGCCTGAGGCTGAGTAAAGTCACAGTGTAAAGGATGGTTTTAATAAAATTTTGCAGTAAAGATGATAATATGATTGCACTTTGTAAAATCTACTGTGTAAATATATAAAGACTTTAATTTCACAGTTTTAGAAAATTTAATTTGTTTAGCTCCTCCTGTTGTAGAAGCCTAGAGCAAACTGCCTGCTGACTTCCATGGCCTGTGAGCAGTCTCCAAAACAGGAACACCGCAAATTGAAATGCACACAAATACCGCTCCACTCTCCGCAACCCCCTTACATGTGCTTGCATCACTCCACTGATGACATGCAAAAAGCGTTTGAAGATGTTCCGCATATAGATTATATACTGCAGTCCATCGTGTGTTTCTTCATCAGCAGATCTGTGCCACACAGCAACATGAAGAAGAAAGAGCCTGACATAGGAGTGAAAAAGCATAAAAGAAAGGAGAGCAGTAAAGAGCTAACTATGTCTCTTTGCTGTGGACATGCACTCATTTTCTCTTGGCTTCCCCTGCAAAATAACCTACCTGATGTCAAGTAACTGGCACAGGGAATGGTTTACAGATGGATGAGCATCAGTGACTCTCGTAGCTGTACAAGATTATCTGTCACACAGATGTTTCAGCTTGAGTTTGCTTGCTCACAGCCAGCCAAGCAACCAGCCCTGCCTTGCTTTTCTTGTTTGAGGAGTGAAGGGAGTTTGGCCACAGGTGTTTAACTGAGTGACAGAGAAGTGTACCCGAGCCGAATACACGTAGTTAACTTCAGTGCTTTGTTGGTCGGTGTCATCCCCTGAGAAACAACTGGGAGAGATTTATGGGTTTGATCTGAGAAATTTCCCAAATGCCGCTTAATGAAAGGAGACAATCTGCTTTAGTTACAGCAGTAAGGATTCCCCAGCTTAGAGCATGCCACCTGCAGCAGGCAGGATACACATGCTGTGATTTGCCAGTTACTACAATAATGAAAAGGGATTTTTTTGTTTGTTTCTTTTTAGCAAGCCATTAAAGTCTCATTACTCCTCAAAAATGAAGGTTTGCTGTGACCAAAGCTTGTAGACTTCCAATGTGGAATTTGTTTCTCCTCTGATGGAAGGCTTATGCATCAGAGCATCAACTGGAACTGGACAAACAGATCTTTCAACTCTTGTTGGCTTTGTGGGAGTTCCTGAATCCAGCTGTAGGTTCTTGATCATACTTTACATGACAACCCTGCCCTTCACTAGGGTGGTGTTTTTCTATGTGCATTAGCAAGCAGAATAAAACTAGGCAGTCCATGGTTTGTGACAAAAATAGCTGTACAGAAGCCATCCAGTAACTCAGCATATAGTACTAGCTGAAATTACGTTTGAAAGAATTGATAGTTGGTAGGGAAGGCAAATAGGAAGAGCAAAGTATGTAAAAATAATGGTAAGAGGTGTGTTTTTTCTCCCTCTTAGTATATTTGGCTTTGGTGATGCAAATCAAGTGGGCCAGTTGAATAAATGATTGATAATTACTCATTTGACCCTGCAGATGCTTACTCACTCATCTGATTTGTGCCTCTTTGAATGAAGTAGGCATTTTTTTTCAGTTTTGGCTTTTTGGACTACATCTGGACTATTTTATTTGCTGCATCTTACATAGTAAAACATAAAAACGTACTTGATTGCAACACTCAGGCATCTGGCACCTCAGCAGAGCTTTGCAATAGCAGTTAATGGTGTAAAACCAATATTGTCTGGGTAGCTGTGTTATATCATCACTGCTGAAACTGGCATACTTGTACCATGCATGAAGAAATCTGTAGTCTTTCGAGTCAGGAACAGCTGTGCTTGTAGTATCTTTGTGCCACAGGAGAGGGGACTGACACCAACTCTTTATCACCACTTGTTTGTTGCCTTTCAGAGCCTTGGTGCTTTGATTGATAGAGAGGCTTGTGTGAACATTCCCTCATTTGCTTGTAAGAAATATTAACCAGATTGTTAATTGTCTTTTACCTTAGACTTCCTTTATTATTTTGTATTGTGGAAGGTGAACTCTAATATACTTTAATCAATTCCTGCATTTGTTTGAAGAGGATGAAGGGAGACTGATTTCTCTTAGTAACCAGCTGTAAGAGTGTAAGAGATGCATAGTGTTTCCAGTACTCTGCCGTATTTTTAGTTTAGTATGGCATGCTCTACGTACATGATGCTTTCTACTGCAGAAAAAACAAGTGACCTTTTCCTTAGGAACTTTGATTTTTTTTTCCCTGTGCATTTATATTTCAGCAACGAACCACTGCCTGGGTTTGCTGCAGAAGCTTTAATTTTATCTGTGCAAATCTGGTACTTCTCAGTGTTTGGCATCAGTGAAAGAAGTCAATAACTGCGTTCCCTCCTTCTCTTTCCAGATGCTCTCTAAGTCCATCGAGCAGCTGAAACAGCCTGGCAGTCACCTGGAAGAAGCTGAAGAAGAGCTTCACAGCGACCACTTGATGCAGGAGGAGCGAGGTCCCACCAGCGGTGCCAGCATTAGGGCTGAGAGCAGCGGCGCTGCTGTGGATGACAGAATAGGACAGCAGGTGGGGGCTGTGAAAGTCAAAGAGGAGCCACCGGACAGTGATGAGGATGTTCAAACCCAGCAAATGGAATCTGGGGAGCAAGCTGCTTTTATGCAACAGGTAATAGGCAAAGATATAGCTCCAGGATTTGTAATTAAGGTTATTATCTGAACATCATGTGCATTTTCTAGGCTTTGATAAGCAATTGTGTTTTGATTCACTGATCTAACAAATCCTGATTTACTGTTTAAATAATCTAACAAAGGCAGAAGTGTTGTATGCACACTTGAAAAGCTCATTCTTATGGCCACTAATTGATAAAATACCTGTTGCAGTCAATTATTCTACATAAATCTTTGCATAATAGCTGATAGACTTTGTATTAGCTCAGGATTACTTTACATAGCTTAGTTCTAGTGAAAGAGAACTCGTGTCACGTAGGTTGTTGAGATCAGCAATTGCTGGAGTTAGTTTCCAGACCTGATTGATGAAACATTCTTCTTTGATTTTGAATCCTCTGACTTTTGCTTTCAGCTATCTGTATATACTGTATCATACTGTAGTCTTGAACACTGTTAACATTAGGGTAATTATTTCCCCAGTAGACAGGTACTGACTGCTATATCAGTGGTCCCAGGCTGGTGTATAAAGTATAATTCAGAGAAGAATACAAGAGGCAAGGCACTGTTTAAAAATGGCTTTTTTTTGTTTTTGTTTTTTTGCACTGCTTAGTTAATTTTTCATTCTGTCTTATTTGATGAAACTATCTGCAGAGACATCCTTCAATGAGAAGCGAAATGCAGCATTAGGTTGCAATCAGTTGTTAGGATATTGCAGGAAAAGCACAGAACTGTTATTGTTACCATCCGATATCCAGTCACTTGTGGGTTTTTGTCTTGTTTTTAACAAAGACTAATCATACAATATCGCATAACCTTTACCGCTAGATCTCATGGACAAATAGTAAAAATAAGGGCTGTGCATAAAATGCCAGCTTGGCAAAGGAAACCTCAGCTTGTTGGTGAGCATTTGGCCAGCGCTGAGTCAAGCACGGTGCAGCCAGCGAGCTGGCGTCCCCTTCCCTGGCTGCGACATCAGAGCGGGGCGGGATGCGGTGCAAGGGCCCTGTTTATTTAAGTCGATACTTTGTCAGGTCCCCGCTGTTCTCCTGCAGAAAAGTGATTTTGGGAGGGGGGAGAGGAAATGCCTTATGGAAACAGGAAGCCCAAGTGATTCATGTGCTGAGGAATGCGGGGCGGGGGGGACAGGGCAGCGCTCCCTCTGTTTTTAAAGGCACTCTATGAATTGATTTATTGTCAAAGAAAATAACAAAGCGAGTAGGGAAATTGTTAAGGAAGCTTTCCAGTGAAACATTTCCTTCATATTCCCTTTTGATATGTTTACCTTGTTTTATAGGTTTACTTTTGTTAAGCTAGTTAAAGATTCATTGTATTAAGATCTCCTTTAATATGGATAATCCCAAACTGACCTGGAATCCTTGTCAGGTTTTTTTTCTACTAAAAATATTTATATTTCTAAAGCTGAGGTATTTTAAGGTGCAGTATCCTGTTTCAAAAGAGAGAGCTGTTTTGCCAAATGTAGAAATTGTTCTAAAATGTTAGTAGCATGTGTTGTTTACATATGCTCTAATACTGTTAAATCTGTTCTAAAATGTTGCAACTTCTAAAGATACATTATCCTTTTTCCTAGAAAGTCTACAAACAAATGACTAAATAGTTGCTATATAATGAAAGGCCTCTTGAAACATAAAGATCATCTTAGATATGGAAGACTTATTAACTGAGAAAATGTAGGTGATTTTTATGTGTGCTTCATGTTCGAACAGAAATATTTCTCCACTTCGGATGAAAAAGTCACATTCACATTAAAAAAAAAAATGTAACTACATGTTTTTCCCATTCTGTATAATTTTCATTTTATTTAAAACCTGACATAAGCCTCAACTAAAAGGGATAGTGCATCTTTTAAAATAAATTTTATCTGGGGAGAAGTTTGCAAATGGAAAGACTTTTATACAATATCACTTCAAAGACATGTATTCACAAAGGACAAAAGATATTTTTATAGTGTCATTCAGGTGAGAAACCCCAGTATATTAGTGAACTTTAATTTCAGAATCTTTCAAATTTAGATAAAATTAAAATAGAGAAACTACCTGGAACCAGTGAAAAGGAAAACTGGGTTTAAACAACCACATTTCTAATTGATAATTGTCTCTTACATTTTAAATCTACTGTATTTATTATAATTTGCACCCTTAGAGGTGATCTCTTGTTTTGTGTTGTAAATATATTCTGTTTGTATGTTCCCGTTTTTTTGCCTTCTGATATAAGTCTCTTCCTTTCTCAAATAAAGTTTTTTTTAAAAGATCCCCTTTCAGTTATCTGACTTTGTGTAAAGTTGATAACTTAGTTGTGCTTTTGCTTTGTATAATCAAGTATGCTTACTACACATTGTTGAAAAAATTCAGGCTTTCAGAAGCAAGGTTTTTATTACGCGATCTTACAATGATTACACAAAGTCTTTTTTCAGTCTCTTGTTTTGTCCTCCATCAGTCATTATAAGTTTTAGTGAATGTGGAAATATTATTATTGCATGCTCATTTTCCCATCATGGCATCCGTCTTGAACATGTGATCATATATTGTACCCTATTGGAAAGGTAAAGGCAAATCCTGGTTGCTTGGCTCCTAATTATCCAAAATTCAGATAACGAACTGAAATAATTTCCATGACATTTCTAAAATCTGCCTGGAACGCAAAATGTGTTGATCTGACACTGAGCTTATACTGACCTCTTCAGTGTTCCTCAAGACGTTTGTGAAACCAGAGTCCACCTGTAGATATGTGGGGGAGCAGGGAATCCACAAACTTTGCAGACTTTAAAGCAATTGTGTGAGATGGTGAAGTCCTACTTTAGAGAAACACCTAAGTGGTTCCATGAAGATGTTACATGTTTTATTGCTTTGTGACATTTCCTGAACTTTGCTTCAGATCTACAGAGAGAAATAGTTTCTGATGCAAACCTACCTCTGTTGCTGAGGTACATGAATTATTATTCCCAAAAGAGTTCAGAAAATTGTTGCATTCTCCCTTTCCTAACTGTTTATTTAAATTGCAAAAGCTCCTAACAGCATTGATTCTGGTATAATTTTAACTAAAGTAAAATGCTTTCAAAAACATGTAAGAATAAATACTTGCGTAAATCAAATTTAATTAATGATTTCCACTGATATACCAAAAAAGTAATGTTTCTTCAATAATAAACCTCAAAAAAAAAAAAAAGCAAAAAAACCCAACAGATAAAGTCAAGGTTTAGCTTAGGAAACCTTAAAACTAGCATTAATACTATACTGCTTGCCCTATTGTTTATTATGGATTTAGACTCTTGTATCTATAAATCATGCTTTCAGTAGGGATTTTATTGAGATGCCTTTTGTTTAAATACTTATGTTGGAATTAGAAGAGCAGCCTTAACTATTTTAAATTTACAATATTCCTGTTTTGGAGGCTACACCAAGATTTTTCTAGGAATTGTGGGGGGATTTGGGGTTTTTTTGAAGCATAGATGCTTATTCTGTCCTGTTGTCCAAAAAATAAAGCCAATTAAGAAGTGGTTGGTACTAAATGAGGAAAAACACTTCATAATAATATTCATATACTTAAGACAGACACACATTACTGGAACGCAGATACTATATCATTAGCCTTTTTTGGTCTTCTGGCATTAACAAAATTGACTTAAAAGCTGAATTCCTCAGCAAAGCAGCACCACTCCAGACATTATCACCACCACTCATCCTTTCTTTTCAGCAACTCATTCATTCACTATCTTCATTCCATTTTCATTATCATGAGGATTGCTAAGACTTTCTACATTTTACTTAAGCCAACTATACCCTGTTTTTATCTTCACTGGCATTCTGAGGTAAAAATCTATAAACATTAGTCCCAAGCACCAATCTAAAAATGTGTACTTATTTCTTCCCCTTATGAACACATCACAATTTGCAGCCAAAATTAGCTGAGTTAATTTCCTTGTTGTATTCTGTCCTGCTAGCAGCATGTCCTACTTATCCACTTAAGAGATGTTTGTTTGCTTTTCATTGATTTGTTTAGTTTCTGATTTCCTTATTCAGTTCCCATCATCTGGGTGGTAGTGAGGCTTCTCTACCTCATTTATCAGTGGAGGAATATAGCTTAGAACATCGTATGCTGAATTGCTGCTCAGGCAAACAGAAGAAGAGCATCCTGGATAAAGTTATCTTCTCTGCACTAGAGCAATAATCCCAGTGATTTTTGTGGAATTGCACCACTGTATTTGTTAGACACTGTACTTTGCATTTGGTTGATTTTGTACTTCGCATTTGTTTTGGTTTTTGGTTTTGGTTTGTTTGTTTGTTTGTTTGTTTTCTCTTCTAATTCAGCCTAATTTGGAACTAGATTTAAAGACAAAAATACAATTAGCTCAAACTGCAAAGCCAGCAGAAAGGCTGCTTGCCATGCTCACGCACCCATGCCCACAAGCAGGACTGGGAAGGGGCATCCTTTAGCAGTGTCCTGGTTTCTGGTCCTCATTTGCTGAGCTTGTGTCACATTCCTCCTGCTTAGTATGATTCTGGCCCTATAACTCATCTAGCCCATACAGGATGACTTCCCCAGCTGCCTGTGGGCACGCAGAGCTGTTGGAGACCCCAAGGGTTACTTCTTCAGCAGCTGAAAGTCAGAAGGGTACGAGCTTAGTAACTTGAAATAATTCTTCAGCAATGTCTAATTCTCTGTGGTGACTACACGGGGGCCTTAGTAGCTAGACAGGTTTTGATGGACCAGATACTTACTTGGAGGTGATTCAGTGCTTGAATTAGCTGATTGAGATGTTTTGAATCTGGCTGTGGAGCCTTTGTGACATTTGTTTTACTTCACATTTCCGTAGTTGCCTCAAAGTGATTGTATTGACTCTAACATAGCCCTGAAACATAAGGACAGTTGGTTGGAGGATGTGCTGTTAGAAGTACCCTTCTCCACACTTGGTCCTTCCAAGGTGGTAGCACATTGCGACATATTTGGCCTTGAGAAGTGCTATGAAGGGCATGAGAAATGCAAATGTAAGTTTTTAACAATGCCAGACTTCTCAAGATAACATCTGCCTTCTCTCCTCCCTCCTTCCCTAAAATGATGTTGTACCTGCTGTCCTATATATCCTAGCTCAGTTAATCTTTTTTAGGCTAACTTAGTTGTCTCCATTAACTCCTTAAGCCAGTAAGAGAGGAACTAACCTTGTGCTGTTCTGCCCTTCCTCAAGTCTGCGAGTGCAGAGATCCTGCATAACACAAGCTGACACTACAATTTCTGGGATCAAACTTGAGCCATAGACTGTCTGGATGGAGGGGGATGATAGACATGAAGGGCACTTTAGTGAAAATTAGTCATCCATCTACATGAAAAGCAGCCCCATCTAAGTATTTAGCCAGCTTTTTGTAACCTTTACTCTTAAGGTCTTGTCCATCTGTATCAAGTTTTTAACTGTAGTCTTTAAAAATGTAGTTTTCTATCAAATGCTGCAGGAAGAATAATTAATTCTCTGGTGTTTTGGTTTGGGTGTTTTTCATTTTTTTTTTTAATGCCACTTCTGCATGCAAGTGCAAAATAATTAGAATAGTCAGAAGTCATTTTTCTTTCCCAGTTGGTTTTGCGAATGATTCACTTTTTCATAAATTATTTCAAATCTACTTTCTTAATAATTGCCAAGGAGATTGTTATTTTTGTGTGTCTTTCCTAAACTTTCAGGCACAGAAGGCACTAAGACTCAGCACAAAATTAAAACAAGAACTGAATTGTCTGACTAACCATGTCAGATTGCAAAATAGCATTTCACAGATACCTGCACAGAAAAATATTGAGAGTGCTTTTTCTTTTTGATCCCATATTTTTTTATGCAATCATTTTGGTTGGAAGAGACCCTCAAGATCATCGAGTCCAACAAGTTTATGCTGCTTTTTCTCCTGCAGATATTCATGATGGCAGCACCTTGATACTTCTGTTACTGCTCCCCCTTTTGTTAGAAAACACAGCATGTAAGGAGACAACTGAGACAGCACTAGGCAGAATCAGTTAATCAGGGGTACCTAACTCACATAAATCCAAACTCTAAGTCCAAATCCCAGTAATTATCACTTCACATTTTGACAGTCAGATGATATTACTTTCATACCATTGGGCAATTTACCATTTCCTATATCAGACAGCATGGGGTTTTATTATTATTGTCATTGAAGAGGATTATGTGTTCTTGGAAAGCTGTTTCTTTAAACGTTTCATTTTTGGAAGGATCCTGTTTTATCCTCTGAATGTGTCTCTCTGTCAGACACACAAGCTTTCATTTTCCTCCTTCCCTTAATATACAAGACTGAATAAATGCACACTGCAGTATAGTGCTGGCTAAAGCTTTATAAAGCTCTGTTGTTTAATGCCCTGGAAGAGCAGCCCAGCCCAAATGCCTTTGAGACATAGGTGCTCTAATGCAGAAAGCAGTGCATAATCTGTCTCCTCTCATGTTCTGGCCTGTGACCTCTTGAGCCCCAGGAGACCAAGGAGGTCTTTCTGTTCATACTGCCTGTATTTCCTCAACAAAGGGTCTTGTGAAAATTACAGCTATGACATAGCAGCAATGCAGTGATGCCAAGGGCTTAAGGAGGCTTTGCTCAGGTTCTCTACAAAACAGCTAGTGAAGCCTGGAGGATCCAGTCTCCAACATTTTCCTTAGTCTTTTTCTTTTGCCCCCATCAAGAAGGGAACTGTCGTAGTTTTTAGGTGGCAGCTTGCAGATTTTTAAAGCCAATCTCTATTATTGAACAGACCCAAATGGAGCACAGGGCAGAAATTGGGAAATGCTCTCCACCGTGCACAGAGGGATAGCTACCAAGACCAACTGCTTGTAAGGCTTGCTCTCCTAGATCTTCCTGTACTGAAATTACAAGTTGAAGAGTTACTACACGTCAGAGAATATGGTTCCATCACTCAGCTACCTAACTCCACACAGGGGCAGGTGGTGATCAGGTTTCCCTCATTTCTCCCCCATTTTGACATCTTGCTTTATGGCATCAAAGTCCCCGAAGCCCAACAGCACATCCCTTGCTATCCTTTTATTTTTTTCAGCAACTTTCCGGTTCTCACCATTTTTCTACATTTGTATCTGTCTTTTCTCATGTTTCTGCATAGATTTTAGTTTTCTGAAGTTACTGACTTTATACAGAGAGTTTCCATCATCTTTGTTAGTGTTTTCTAACAGAGGAATAAAAATGGCAATACTGCATAGAGGAACCATCACCATGGGCTCAGCCCAGGGACACCTCACTTGAATAGCTCTGGTTTGGTCATTTCTGCAAGTAAATAGGCTTTGCTGAAGATGCTAATGATTTCAGTTAAAATACGTGCAGCATTACCGTTTGAGCTGTGTGAGCAAACTTTTTCATAAGAATCTCCATCCCTTCTCAGGCAGGCTCAGAGAACACAAACACAGGCAAAAAAAAGGCGGGGGAGGGGAGGGGAAGGAGCAAGATTCATTCCTACAGCAAGAGACTGCGAATGAGCAGGGGGGCTGTTACTTATCCATGTTGATGGATAACACACTAATGAAGCATGCTGCTCATTTTCCCAAGTCTTCTCTGAGAAGCTAGATTATTATAAGCAACTGCTTTCAAGTTAGCGACTATTATATGTCATTCTTATAGATGCTTGTTGTCTCCTGTAAAAGAAGTAGTCCTTTCTTTCAACCTCTCGGGCCCTTTCCCTCCAGCTTTTAATGAAACAAGACTCAAAGCACATTAACTCAGTTTCATTTTCAAGGTCTGCTTTTGTGCAAGAATCTGTACTTTGGTAAGAAGCTACGTCAGGGGTGAGCTGACCAGGAGGTGCTTTGCAGTTAACACACTGAAGCCCATGCTTCTTCCCAGCTCCATCTGGGTCCAGCTCTGTGGAGTGATCCAGTAGCTGCACTCTTGAGCCTTGCCCTGTTTCATTGGCAAGGGGTTCCCACAGCCATTGACCACTGAGATGCTTTCAGGCTGTGAAATCAGTTGGCATAAAATACATTCAGTCAGAGAAGAGGCAGCAGGTTCAGTCTGGTGGGACACTGTACCTGCAGAAGCACAGTGTTTGTGAAGCTGCTGTCGTAAAGGTGAGCTACAGGTGTCACCACAGAAAGACAGTTTCATAACGCAGTTTCCTTCATAGATTTGGTTTTAAGTACCCAGTCCTAGAGGCCATGAGTAAGTGGATCATTTCAGCCTGAAAGGATACTGTGAACTTAACTGGTCAATGATGGGAAAGAGTCAGTGTTTGGTTATCTTTCATACTGTCATGGCCACCTGTACGTTTAGTGTCATTGCAAAAAGCAGAACATTAAGGTATAAACAGGTGCTCATAGTGGGTTAGGTCCATTAGAGAAGAAAAAATTTTGGAAGCTCTTTACATATTCTTACCAGGATCAACTCTACTGTGTCTACCTGCTCTTCTGCATTATTACTTCAGCTAGTAAGGCATAACAAGTTGTTATTCATGAAGTTCTGATATTTTCTATTTTTTCTTTCTTCTGCTTTAGTATGGGTACTAAATATTGAAAAGAAAAAAAAAATCTTTTCAGGTGAGGGATTTAAGGATAGAGAAGGATTTGGTAAGTTGGAAAGGAGGGACCCAGGTTAGTTGTATTCAACCTGCAGAATCCTGTAAATGCGACAGTAACTTTTGCCAAGAAGGACCAATATGTGTGTAATTTGCTCTTCTGTGTTGCAAAGTTCAACCATTGAACTAAGAGCTTGAGACTAAAAAAACCAAGGAGATTCAAGCCATTGAGCTGACTAGAGAGCAGAGATACTCTATGCAAAATAAGAAGCTGGAAAATACTGCATCACACCTTGACCCCTACCAAAAAACAGACCCACTCCTCAGCTATTACATTCTCCACAGATCTCTATTACAGTACCAGCAATGAACAACTAACTACTGCTTAGTGTTGCAGCTATACCCAATCCCTGTGCTGAAGGAGGTCCTCAGGGCTTACAGTGGGTCTTCAAAATGAGGAATAGGAATCAGACAGGAAAAACAAAACCATCCAAGTCCGTTAGTCTCAGTGATTCACCAAGGGCATCACTAACAGAAAATCCAAATTATTGTTTTTAGCATTGGCAGAAGCTGCTGGACTAAATCTCACATGCTGTGGTAATTCATAGGGACAAAGACTCCTCACAGCATATGGCTTGTGTCCCTAAAGCGGGTTATACTGGAGAAGCACCAAAAGGTGAAACACAGAGCTGCTTTCCAATAACATATTTTGCAAAATCGGAACAGTTATGCCCAAAGCTAGCACAGTGTTTCTCCCCTTCAGTGAATAACTCCTCACCAGAAGCTTCCTCAGCCCCTTCTGCAGACATCACCCTCCGTATCAGCCCCTCTGCCAAGCCCTCCATATTTGCCTCATCTGTGGTGATCAGAAGGTGTAAGAGAAGGAAGGGCCACGAGCCATTAGTTACTGCTGCCTAACAGACAGGCTTGGCCACTCCGTGGTGGGGTTGGCTCCTGGCAGGGAAGGGACAGTGGCTGGAGACCAAGGCCAGCCAGGGAGCAGGGGCTGCAGAGGGAGAGGTGTCCTCCTCACTCCAGCACTACTGTGGGACGTAATGGTGAGGGGAGGCAGAGGAGGTGAAGCAACAACCATAAAACATCTTATAGGACACCTTGTAGTTATTAAACTTAGTTATTAAGATAGATAAAGATGGATTATTTAAAATAGTTACAAAATTATCCAGTATATATTGCAGCAGAACATGGTAGATACATTTTAAATAAACTTTCATGGACAGGTTTTTATGTGAGATGGTTTTCCCCAAATTCTTAATTCTCTTCATGTTAAGAGAATTTTGCAGTCTTCAGAATTTATAATCTATAGGAAATGTTCCTCTGTCATCTTGTAAAAATCTTAAGGAGAGGACCTTTAAATCAGTGGCCTCATTGATTAATAACTCCTTCCAACTTCCTTAGAGCCTTTCCCCTATTTTAAAAAACAAACAAACAAACCAACCCATAACAAAACAGAAGTACCAGGGATTTAATTTGGCATCAAACACTGAAAGATGAGTCAGAAATAGATGAGCAAGTGTTCTGGTTAATCTTAAAGGTGCAGTGACAAGTAAATTCAAGGATGACAGATGATCCCACTGACTAGCAGTTCTTCTGACTGTATTATGGCATGGTTAAACATGCTGTCTTCTCTTAATAGCTGGCCATGAAAACTGAGAAATTTGAGTTCAAATTGCTGTGGAAAAGCAAACTAAAGCAAAATTTCCTTTAATACATGTTTGAAGGGCCCTATTGCAAAAGACTGACAGAAGTATGTTATGATCTCAGTTTGTAAGATACCCCAGATATTTCTCTTTCCTTGGAGGATTTTTTTTTCCTCTGAATTGGACCATCAACACTAGTCTCCATTGTAAACCCAGTAATACTTCCTGACTGTTCACATGCTCAGGCCATTTTGAGCTGCACCTTTAATAATAAATAAATAAGGAATGAACTTGTTTGGCATTTCAGGCCAATGACCAAAGCCAGGGAGCCTGGTGAGTGTGCTACTATATTCCCTTTAACTTTATTTTTTTGGGCATCATGCATTTTAAAATGGTTCTACATTTCCCTGAACCAATGTAATATAAAAGATTTACTGTTACAGTTTGTGTGTGGCCAGGCAATGGCATATGGAAAACATGTTTCCTGCTATTTAATTTAATTACTCTAATCACGTGCCAGCCCCGGGGCATGTCATTTTGGACCTCTGAGGCTCTTTGTCTGTCAAAGAGATGGACAATATCTTGGCTTTGTTTAGTTGCTCTGCAGGCTGCAGATAAAACCACTGAAATACTGACTGTTTGTTTAACCAAAACTTTGCATTTTAACCATTTGGCTTTGATTTTTTGTTTTACAAGAAAAGATGACATTTTGGCCTTGGTGAGCTGAAAAGGAAATATTAGGGATATGAAGAAGAACTGTCACTTTCGGGGCTTAATAGATGAAAAAGAATACTCTAGCCTTCTGGTCAGAAATCAGCTTTGTTAGCAGAAACTTAAACGCATTGCTGTTATTTTAGAGTTGCCTTTTAGCAAGGGCAGCTGGAAGAGACCCGTTTATAACTGCTCCTTCCTAATATGGTTAGCCCTTCATTCAGCAGTTTCAGGAGATTTGCATTTCTTTCATTTTAATAGATTAAATTGTAATGGGTAAAATCAATTAAGATTGCATCGCAAATAGTCACAACAATAATGCTGCATCCAGGGATAAGTTAGCTTTTATGTTAACATTCTACTGTTATTTTTATATAAGAAATATCTGAAAATCACAGCTCTAAGTCTTTTGACAGAAAATTAAGAGCAGATAGATTACAGTACTCCATTCATATTATAAATCCCAGTCCTCAGAGAAATTAATTATATGCTTATCTTTGAGTATGTGCTTAACGCCACCAACTTCCCTGAGTTGTAAGCAAGTGCTCAAGTCCACATTTTCCTGCATCCAGAAGTGATACTAGAAATTACTTTAGACTATATGAAGATATAATTTCCATCAATCATATTGTCAGAAGAGGAATAAATAAGAACAAGCTTTTAATCAAATCAGTATAATTTTTAAGGAATTACTACACATAGAAAGATTTGTCTATTCTTACATTTTCAGAAACTGAATGGACTTCAGTTACTGTAAGTTTCAACAGTAAATTAATCTACCTCCTGTGCAGCAATGCAAGAATGTTGTTATTATATACTGAATTACAGCTCCTGTCCCATTCAGCTTTGAGCTAACCACTAGGTGACACTACTTCCCACTTACTTAACAGGTATGTGCATATAGTCCCAGATACCAAATCCTATGTTTACATTCTTCTCAGCCAAATAACTTAAAGAACATTATACAGGAATTGCCTTCACCACTATATATTTTGATGAATTTTCTGTATATACACAAAGGTATTTAGGTGTGTGCATGGAGGTGTACACAAGCATTAGAAGCCATACGCATGTGTCTTTGCATGATTTATAGAAAACACATATTACAACTCACTATGTGAGTCTTCAGGGTGTTGTAACTTAGCAAGTGTTGATGACAGCTCTACTTAAACCAGAGGAACTCCAAGAAAAAATAAATTGGAGTTTGTGGAGAACATTCTCCTTGTCTCCTACCTCCCCATCCCCCCACAAAAAAAGGGATACTATATCGGCTTCTATAGTGTAATTCTGGAAAGACTGGGCATAGGGGAAAATATCATGCTGAGGAGTCCAGCAAGAGCAGGCTACAACATTCAAATCCAAAAATGACAAACTGTGAGAAGGAGAAAGACACAGAAGGGCTGTCATGCATATCCATAAGGTGGCTACTGCTGCTGTGGTTTTCAAATTGGGAAGAATGAACTTTCCAGAAGGATGTGTGGAAAGAATCCCATATTTCTAAAAGTCTGATTTTCAGAAATACAGAAGCTCCAGATTACTTGAAAAACGGTTTCTCCAGAGTTACATTTACACTACTAAATTGCATACCCAAAGCCATAAGGATATGGAAGTGAAGTAATAGCACCTTCAGATACTCTTTTGTTTTTGCCTATGTCAACAGCATCTTCTTTGTGAAGATTCATCTCAACGATTTATAACACAGTAGCCTTATATATGCTATAACTGTAATACATATGTAGTGTGATATACTTCATATAAAGAGTATTTTAAATGGCCATACTAAAAAATTCTTCAAAATTTGCTTCTCACCTACTAGTGTACTACCCATAGTCAAAGCAAGAGTAAGAATTACTTTTTGGTTTAGTAATTTAAATTTGAAATATTAAAAATATTTTTCCTTTTGCAACTATTTTAATCCTGATCCCCCACAACTGTGGCAATCCTTATCTTCTGTCACATTAGCCAAATACTTCTGTAGCCCTGTCAAAGAGAACCTGCAGACAGGGAGGGTGAGCCTCCTCACCTTGAAAGGATGCTCTGCTTTGTTAACATTTCACATTGTATCATAACCCATTATTTTAGCATTATTTCTTCTGTTTTAATGCAAAGACCTACTACTAAACTGTAGTAAACCTTTGCCATCGTGTAATATAAAGTCCATACAGTGTTTACCCTAGCACTAGGGTAGCGAGCAAGGTATTTCTGCTAATAAACTTTTATTGTTATATCAAGTTTGTCATAAGACAAATTACACTGCCATAATAGCGTCAGGTTTGCTGTATCTATGCAACAGTTCAGTTAATGTAACGTTTCCTGTAGTTCTGTTGTCTGTTTGGGAATTGTATTTACAGATATAACTCGTCCCATTCACAACTAAATTTTTACTGTTTACAACAGTGTTAAGTCCATAGTCCCTATAAAAGAGTGATGATGCAGCACAGAAAGAGCACTGCATATTTGCAAAATTGGGTTTTTAAGTAATTTGTCAACAAGAGACATGGTCATCTGTTTGCAAACAACAGCTTCACCAGATCCATGGAAGAACTGAGATTTTTCTCGGCGGTATAAGGGTGCCCAAGTTCCTAGAAAACAGCAATGGCTGGAATCAAGGCTGCCTAAATTGCAACCATAAGTAATCAAAATCAAAAACATAGTTTTATTCAGTGCATGTATTATTTGGACAGGTTAATTTATTGAGGATTATGGATCTGAGGAGAAAATACATCTGATTTTAAACAAGAAAGGAGAGAAAGGCTGAGAAATAACATGTTAGCCAGAGGTTTTGCTTGTTTATTAAAAATACTGGCTTGTATTTAACCTAAACAAGTGTAATTGCTTTTTCAGATTTTGATTTCCTCTACAAATCTTGTGCTCTTACATTTCATTTAGGCAGGACATTTATGTGAATTGCTTCTTCTTCACCAGTTTCCTACAGTTTCTCAAATTCGTCAGTGAACATGCTTGAGACTCCCTCCAAAGACTGCTTAGGAAAGGAAAAAGTTCTCCAGTTTATTTGTGGCTAAGCCTCAGCTTCAGGAAGGTTTGCTAGAATATACAAAAGCAGGCAAGATGAGAAACCAGCTTATTATCTTCAGACCTGAATCTGGGACTCGCTGCGGTAAAAATACCCTGGTGATGCACATGCTACCTGTGTAGGGACAAGCTCCCTGCTCAGTCTAATTGTAAAAGCACACAGCCTGAGATTTTGCATTGCTTCTGAAGGAAGATAAATAAAAAAGAAGTTTTAAGACACTTCTGTTCTCTCCTTCTGACAAAAAGACTAAGTTATAACAACCCAAGAAATGCAGTCCTTTGGGACTAAGTCTTTTCCCTTTGTCAGGGCTGGGAGCCTTAGGAGGAAAACAGCTTGGTTATACCTGCTACACTGGTGGAAAAGAAATAATGACTTAACGATGTTTCACTCTTGCCCTGTAGCAAAGGGTTTCTTGTTAGGTGGATCTGAGATGGCAGTAGGAAGAAACAAACAAAATCTTTCCCTGAGTAACTTGAAAGGCAGCAAAACTATCTCAAAGTAATAAAGTGTGCAAGCATCAGCAGATATAAAACAAGAAATGCCTTAAAGCTTACTAGAGGGAAACTCTTGAATTTTGAAAAATAAGATGGAGCTATGTGAAACTATCTTTGTGAAATATGTTACACCTACAGCACAATCCCTTTCTAGCAGTTGATCATTTTACTAAAATTGTTGTAATAGCTAGTTTTATGCACTTGAGGTAGTGAGTACTGTCCAAGGCAAAAGATTTATAGTTTGCTCTGGGTATAATGGTATGAGAGGAGCTGGCTGCCAAAAGGAACGGTGATTTGAAGAGGGCGCCTTTGGTTTGGTAGGTAGTGTATTTGTTCTGTGGCTGGAGTTCACGAGAAGAAGTTGTTTGATGCATTGGCCAACGATAACTATCCTGGGAGAGGGAGAAACCCAAATCCTCCAAGTTTCAAGGAGAGAGAAGAATGAAATACTTGGGTATGTGGAAAAAAGAAGATGACAGACTCCATGGCAACATGAAGTAGATTGATTCATGGGGCACTTCATGGTCTATCACTTAAAAAAAAAAAAAGACTTATTGACCCCCAAATCATGGTAATTTTTAGTATTAAGTGGACCTCTTTTGAAGACTAAGCTGTTTGAGAAGAGGAGACAGTAGTTTTGGAACAGAGCCCTCAACCTTAAAAATAACACTGCCGGTTTGGCTCTGCTTCCAATATCGTTGCCTAGTTTTAAAGCTCTTCAGCAGGACTTCACTTCAGTCTGATGACCAGCATGAATCACTGTGGAGTAGATTAACACAGTGTTTTCCCAAGTGCCTAATCTCGTTTTAGGATCAGAATGCAAACAGCAGCAAGGCATCCCCAAGACCGAAGGAATCCTAGAAGCAAGCCTGCAATTCAATCCCGGTCACCGTCTGCATTACCTCGGGCTCCACAGCATCACTTGGAATATCCAGAATTCTTCAAAAGTTCTGACATTTCTGCTCGGACCTAAAGCTTTACCTTTGCATGCTGAGTGCAGCCCTTGGCTTGCCTGTGAGACTGGTGTTATATGTTTAACATTTTATCCTCTAAATCCTGCCTGCTGAGTGGATTCTTCCTTTCAAGGTTGCTTTTTATTGCTAGAGGGAGAGTTTTTGGAGGAGTTGTGTTTGTATTCCTTCTCTTTTGGTTATGTTCTTTCTGCTATTTTACCACTCCTAAAGTCAGGGAAGGGCTTTGCACTTTTGAACCAGCTTCAGTCTTTCCAAGAGGCAATGGCTGAGGAACACCGATTGAAAGTTTGGTAAATTCTTTGCCTCCTTCTACAAGGAGATCAGGCTAGTCAAATGCAGATTAAGTTCTTTTCAAATCGTTAACCAGAAAATTCCTTTATTGTTGCTGGATTGGGCATTTTGATGTCAAGAGATTGATCAATATATTAAAAAAAAATTAATAATAAAAATCTGTGGCACATGTATGAGGATTAGGAGCAATAAAAAGAACTAGGAAATGTAACAATAAGCAATTCCAAGTCACTGATGCCAAAGGGAATCTGCACAAGAAGGGACAACTGTAAAAGTTGTGGCATGGAACAATAAAGCATGTGTAGAAAAGAAGAACAAGTTAGGCATTAAGCATGCTTCAACCCATTGCAGGTCATTGACCATTAGAACATACAGGAATTTCTGTGAAGTCATTTTAAGTGAAACTTTGAAGTGCTTAGGCACCTATTTTGAAGATGCCTACTTGCCTGTCTGTGGGTAACTTCCTCAAAGGTGCATGCAAGTAACGCAAGTGCATTCTCTGTTATCTAAAGAAAACGTTTGTGTATTTACTTATGTATGCAAAACCAACAACAACAGAAAAGAGCTCATTTGTGAGAGGAGCCTATGTAACTAATGGTGACGGCAGCAAGCCTGTAGACCTCACGAGGTAGGAGATGTGTCACAGTCTCAAAGTCTCTTTGTAGACTGAGGATTGATATATACTTCTGTGTATAAAAGGACGATAGGTTTGTTTAAACAAAATACAACAACACTAAAATTTGTATGTAAAATTCCTAGCTTTCTGTAGTAAAATACTGAAGTGAGGGTTGTTTAAAAACATATAATATGAAAAAAATACCAACAGTATTTTGAATATATTACAAATTAAAATGAGCACAAATTTTTGCCTGTCACTCCAGTACCTTTTCTCATGTTACAGTTAGGTCAGAACTAAAAAAAAATACAGGGACTGTAGTAAGTACCATAATATAAAATTATATGTTGATTTTTCCATGGGCTATTAATATCTTGTTACTATGAGACTGTACTGGTTGGTGGTTTCTGGCTTAGTGGTGTTTGGCTTGTAGGTAAAGGAAAAAAGAAAAAAAATAGAACAAGACCACCTCTGACATGAATACTGACCTCCAACTGCTGTTTTATATAACCTAATTTTGGTTATTTCCACATTTTTACCTTTAACTGAAATTATAATAAATAGCATTATATCTTCTTAGCCTGTATATATTTTTGTGCATGCTCAAAAAATGTGTGGAAATAGTTTTATCTTGCTTACTAGTATCAAGATCAAGACTCTCTTAACTTCTGGATTCTGAGTGGAATTCCAAAGGACATTCTAGTGGGTAATAGAGTAGACGATGTAAAATTGCCAGTAAGAGGGAGAGAAGAATTTTCTCTTGCAATCAGTCACAGGAGAGGGTGGGAAAAGCGTTGTAGTAGTGGTGCCTAATGTCTTCTCCTAAACACCCGAGTCATAATCCAACCTGCTTTTCATGTCCCACTCTTTCAAAAATAATTGTATTCCTAAATACATAAAAACAAAATGGTGAATAAGTCCCATTTTTATCTCTAAGACAAACTTGAATTTTCCTTTGCTCATGAAATGACTCAGGAGACTGAAAGTGTTGCCACGTAGCTTGTAAAGGTTAGTGGTATTTAGTTATTGATATAAAAACCTCACGAGGGACTGCATTTGTAGGGGGTTGCTAATGGAATACAGAGCCTTTCGCCTTTGGGTCACTGGATCAAATCTGTCTCTTGTGGATAGTGACTGAAGTTTGCTACAATTTAAGTTTTCAGTGCCCTATATAAATTAAAAATGTAGAAATTAGAGATGGAATAGACCTGTTACAGCTTGCAGCCTATCCCTCTGCCAGCACAGAATTGTTCTCTCTCGTGTATTTCCCGATTACAGATTTTCCAGTTCCTAGTAGGTCCTGTCCACCATCCAGAGCACAAAGCAGCTGGTATTAATTGATATCTGAGTTTAACCAGGTCCTCTTGTGCTCCCAGTGTTGGCACTGGAGCTGTAGGAGGGATTTGGCAGGCACCCCTCTGCTGCCTGCCTCCATGGGGGCACCCAGCACCCTGGGAGCACCCCTGCCCCCCGCTGCTGCCTGGCATGGGGGAGCAGCAGAAGTCCCAGCTCCTTCCCACCCTGTGCAAAATACCTTATAATACAGGGGGATTACTGAATCTCATTTTCACTGCCTCACTTGTCTCCCTTTAACGTCCTACCAATGTCCCTTCCATAACCAAACAGCTGCAGGTCATAGTTCTAAATTGTAGGTCTGATGGATTAGTTCGGGTAGCTAAAGGGAAGGCCAGATATTAGTTCAGACATTGATATGGACTAAAATTTTCCCAAAGTTTGGAAGATATTTGGAAGCTTGCTTGGGGCTTCTTTTTGGTTTAAATTAAGAGGTTTGAACCCTAGTATCTTTTACAACTTCCATTTGCAAGTAATGAACTATGTTGCAGAATGCCCATTTTCAGTGCTAGGAACTGTCTACTGACAATACTAAGGTTTGTCTTGTAAGGTATTTAATTGTAAGGTGTTTAATGACTGCTACTGGCTACAGTGCTATAGATACACATGGGCTTTGTAGGCTCAAAAAAAGTAAAGACAGACACCACCAAAAACCAAAGCAGTAAGAGTGTCCCATTCCAGAATGATATCAACATGTAATGATTAAAACAGTTCTCATTCTCAAGAAAGGAGTCTGAGTGGGGTTACTTCAACTTACTCACCTTTGAGTGACTCAAGGTACAAGTTACAACACTGAGACAGTGTTGAGTCTAAGTAGGATTTCCTCAGCACTTCTAAATTTGGCCATATGTGCCTGTCTCACAGACCTTATAATCCAACGCTTCCTGCTAAAGACTATACAAATACAGCCTTCAAAATATCAGTCACTTTCAGAAAGAAAACTGCATTTTGTTGCTGCCTCAGTGCACCAAAACCTGGGATGTGGGTGAGGGTGGCGTGTTGGAGCTGCCCCACACACCCCGACCCCCTGCTGGCAGGTGCTGCTGGAGGAGCAGATCTTGCTGCTGCACCGCCACAGCCCAGCACCCCCAAGTACACTTTATGGGGTATGCAAGTCTCTCCCTTTGCAGTGCAGCTAACAACTGCTGCATTACCGGAGTGAACTTATTCCCGATATTCACAAGGCTGAAGTTTCAGCTGTCAAAAAATTCAAGCGATCATAAAGGAAGATCTTTGGGCTTCAGAAATATTACAATCAGGTGGCTTAAAAAAAAGAGGGAAGGAATTTGAAACAAAGGAACACTAAACAGGCACGCAAGTAGCACAAAAAGAATTGCAGTGAATCTGTAAAGGGGACACACCACACTTTTTTTTCCAAGGTAAAAAAGCCACAACCCTGTGTCATGAAATGTCTTTTTAAACACAGATTTAGAGAATGAAATTGAGGGTTATAAACTAGTAGCCAACAAAAGCAAGAAAGTCTGGAATGTTGGTAACCAATTGCAAGCACAGGATCCAAGCAAAATATCTTGAATTGCTAGTACTGTAATAAATTACAGTTTTCACTTTTGTATTCTGCAAGTGAAAACAGCACTAAGTCAAGCTTGAGAGAGGGAGAGTAAAGGATGACCTTTTTAATTCACCCGCACCCATTACAAGTAGAGGAACTGCAACATGGAACAGTGAAAAAGGAAAATACAACGCCCATCATTGTGTGAAGGGACAGATCCTGCTCCCATAAAATGGGGTTCCTGTGTCGCTGAAGAGTTAATTGTCAGGTAGCAATAGATGAAAGCCAAACCAGACTCTGGGATGGTCTGCTGTGGTGGCTGTTATCTCATTTTCTTCCATGGATTAATTTTCCCTCTTTAACTTTAATTAGATAAAAGTCCAGGGGCGGGAGGTGGCCCTGGAGTGTTCAAAGGGCAAGAAGTGGTCAAGAGCTGGTTTCTCTCAAACTTTGATTAGCCTATTTGATAAGTGATAGTAAGCACCCCAATTGGTTAATGAATGAGGGGTTCCCGTGAGGTAAGTGGCTGGGAAATTTAGCCTCCCCCACAAGGACAGTGAATATGTAAACTTCTGTCCTTCAGTTAGGTGTCTACTGTGGTTAGGAGTAAGGGTGATTTATATCCTATCTGGGTCCTGGAGTGTATCTACATTGATTGACTCCCTTGATCTTGACATCAGTCACTTGGGCTTTCAGAAAAAGGGGGAACATTGGAGATAATGAAAGCTACATTAAAGAAGACCTTTACATTTATGTAAACGTTATTCTGTCTTCAAAGGCAGAACTATCTTTCAACAGAAAGGAGATTTATGTCCTACTTGAAAATATGAGAAAGAAAAAGTTGCAATCTATTTAATATCAAACCTCTAGCTTGGGGTTGGTCTCAGCCTTTGGGTTTTGACCCTAATTTTTTTACTAAATTGCTTTATAGTTAAAAGTTTTACTGAGTACTGCTTGCAAACACTGACGCAGACACACTGATGTCTCATAAAAAGAGACATCATCCTCTCCCACTGGGAAGAGGGAAGAAGAGAGACAGGATGAAGGGTTTGGAGAGTAGAAGCAGAACTGCAGAGAAAACATTTGGAAAGCTCATACGTTATTATCTGTTAAACATGAGATTTTTATACATGTAAATCCATGGCAGTAGAAACCAGAACATTTAAATAAAACTAGAATGCACCTCTCAAATGTTCCCCTAGTGAATATCACCTACAAAACAAGATTTTCCCGGCTAGTTGCCAGGCTCTCCTTGGCCTGGGAAACAGAGGGCAGATTTGGGGCACACTGGGGCCAGGAGGGATCTTGGCAGGAGCCAGCAGTATCCTCACTCCCTCAGTGGGTGACCCACCAGGCCAGCTGCACCACAAACATCAACTAAAGCAGCATATTCAACAATGCTGAGCAGAAAGGTAATTTGTACAACTGAGAAGCTGGGCCACATTATCATCCCTGTGAAAGGCTGAAAAAGTGCTCAGACTCTCCTGGGCAAACATCTCTAATTCTAATACAGAATACCTTCCTTCAGAGAGACATTTACAAAACCATGAGGGCAGCAACCAAAGTGAATGAAGAACTGTTATTCACCAAATCCTGCAACATTAGATTTGGAAGCCTTTGCTGAAATTGTGAGGAGATCAGTTTAAAACAGACAACAGATTTTTTTCTTTGCACCATGAGTAGTGAACTTCTGGAATTTGTTGCCATGGGAGATCATAGAACCAGCAGTTCAAAACAGGATTATACAAATTCATATGGACAACAGGGTCATAAGCATATACTAAAGGAAGGAGATAGGGAGGTATCTCTAACATCTATAACACAGAAATTCTGGATGCTGAGAGAGTACAAGGGGAACGAATTGCAGACAGTAGCCGAGCTTCTGTGCTTTCACTAAATAGCTTCTCCTGTTGCCGCAGTTTGAAACAGTATTGGGCACAATGGACTGGCTTGATGCAGTAAGGCATTTCTTATGTTATCTTCTGAAGTCTGATTTGGCTCTACATACTCCTTCAGTCATAGCCAAATTTAGATTTGTCTGTTAAATGTATGTATTTTTTTCTGTCTAGCTTCATTGTAAAGCACATTTCTGCTTTCTTAAGCCACAAATTATTCTTCTCAAGACACATATTAACAACATAAGCCTTTTTCCTTTGCAGCTTTGTCTCCCAAAAAGCTTCAAATCTGTCTTCACAACATGCAAAATGCAATAGTGGTATTCCTGAGTAAAACGCTGTTGTTAAAGACAACCTAAAAATGCTGTTAAGTGGTAACTTATGAATTGCAAGGTAGAGAATTTATAGTCCAAAATAATCTTATTAAATATGTCAAGAATTAGAATGGGTATGTAAGGCTGAATAACTAAGGTAAAAAGAAATATTTGTGGGAAGTCTTTGTATTAATTACTATGTTTTTAGGCAGAGGATGTGCTAACAAAGTCTTAGTTGCTAAGTCCTATATGGCATGTTTGGTAACTAGAAGACATAACATTTGCACTTCTAAATAGAATACGATCTTCTGTCTGGGAGAACTGGTCATTAATATGTAACCTGCAGAGCTAGGATATTCCTGTGGTAATGAATAATTTATTTGCAGTGAATATGTTAGCATAGAAAATACATAGCAAGGAAAGAAGGAAGAGGAAATTTTCTTCCTTTTCATCTCATGCTAGAAGTCCTACTCAGAACACAGAACTGTAGAATTTCACAATTTGAGTGAAAAAAATTTATTTTGTTGGCAATATGAGGTCACTGAACTGTAACTATGCTAATTAAGAGAAGCAACAGAATCTTCAGAATCTTATATACCTTGTATTCCATTGAGATAAAAGGAAATGGAAGGGCTGCTACCTTGCCAAGGTCCACGCCAAAGACACATTAATATACCTGGTCAGAGCAAGGTAGCAGGAAGAACAAATTGTTTCTTGGGCAGTATCTCTGACAGATAACATCTACAGAATGATATCTGTAACATTATGCTAATTCTGCTCTATTCCTTGACTCTCCTTTCTGCAATACTTTAAATAAATAAGTGCTAATCCCCCACTTAAAAACACATTAAAAAAAAATCTAATAATCAAAGCACAGTCAAGATGGCATGAAAAAACCCTGTGCAAGGAGCTGTTGTTGAGGTGTCTCCCCTGTGTGGTAAGGGAGTTGAGCTGTACTTGACTTTGAGGTTTCAGCTCTCCCACTTACCCACTCTTAAATAAACAGTAATTTCTGGCAAATCAAAGAAAACCACACCTGACCTTACATTTTTATCTGTGATTTCCTCAGGTCTGCAGTGTTTTTCTGAGAGAATGAAGAACCCATGAGAAAAATTCCCAAATTGATTCATTGGCATCTTCTTACAAAAATAAACAAGCACAACTCCTGCACTGGAGCTGCTGAGCTGTGAGATAATATCTGTGCAGATATTATCAGCCTCCAGATCAGATTTTGAACTCTTCATTTAGCGATCAAAAATCCAGACCTATAGAGCTATTCCTAAATTACAGTCCCAAAGACTCTTAATTGCTCACTACAGGGTAGGCAAATCCCTGTCACCAGCCATCAGAACATCCACCGGGCAGACAGCCCAGCTAAGCAAATAATTTCGCCCAACATAGGCACGAGCCCACAGCATTAGATGAGAATCACACATGTGCATAAAATCTGCTCTAGATGAAAATGTTTTCTGCAGAAAACTGCATTTATGCTTTGTCAGCCTGTAGCATATATTGAAGGTGATAAATCATCTCTGTTTCTCCACCCTCCGCAGCTACACAGTGACTAAATTCCTCTAGCAACCAAGTCTTTTAAGTCAAATCAACCTTTTAAAAATCCCTCTTTCTGAATGCTCTAACATGCATGGGTTCACAAAATTAAATTACAATATTTTTATCTGTTTGGGATCAGTACTGCTTCCTCCTTCTTGTGTTTACTTTCCTTCAAGTAGCTGACATCAAAATGTTTTCTGGAATGCTGGGACTAAATAAGTTATGCTTAACTCAATATCTAATACAAATAGCCCTGGGGAAGCTTCAGCAACACAATCATAAAAGCTACAGTTTCTTTTAATAGCTTGCCACACTTTGCTGATATAGTATTTCTCTAATCACCAATCTTTATGTGCCTTCCTGACCTTGGAGCGCTCTGTCCAAATGACTTTGTGGTATCAAAGGCTTGTGTCATTGGAAGAGTGAATGGCTTTCATTTTTCTCCCCGAAACTTCCGGTTCCTGGCATCTGCAAAGAATTATTCCAAGCAGTGTTTTGCTGCCTTGCGGCCACTGCCCTGCAGTGGCCTGACTGATGGAAGTGACTTTTCCCAAAAAGGTTATTATGGTCAGCGCTGGGCGGGTGCTGCAGTTGATGTGCAAGCAGCTCTGCTTTCTCAGCTGATTTTGTCTGACCATTGGGCTACCACAACCATAAGCTACAGCAATTAATTACTTTGCGTTTTTGGAAGGTATCAAATAAATAGGGTATATATGGTTTTGTAGTAGAATAAAGCATTAAACTAAACCCCTCCAAAATAAACACAGATTCAGAAGTCTTCTTATTACAACAGAGGTGAAGTCCTAAGTTTAAAAACTGTTAAAGAAGTAATCCTTGCAAGGGGACCCAGGGAATGAGGGTTCACTCAATCTCAATACAAACTCTTACTGTATGAATGTCCAAAAATCACAGTTGTCATGCTCTGACTATTTCCAGGCAATGAGAAAGTTGGTGCCTGAATCCATAACCTCATTTATTATTTGCCTCTGTTAAAGCTGGATTCTTGTTTTCTCCACCCTGCTCCCATCTAATTTCTCTTTTCACATTTTTTGTCCTTTTAGTTTACTTCCTTATACTTGTTTAAATATGAGATGTAATTGGACCTATATGGGTAGTACAAACTAAATGAAATTTGTAGCTTTTTTTGCCCTTTTTGGGGCAGGGGGGAAGGGGTTGGTCAGGAAGAGGAGTAAGGAAGAGGATTTTTGAGAGGGTTTTTCAGAATTTTAAGTGTATTACTGCCTTAGCTCCACAACTGCAGTCAGGTACCCTTAGTGTTGAGCACTGAACTGCCACATTGCAAAGAAAAAACTACTTGAAATCTCCATAGTCAGGATAGATAAAGCCAAGATGAGATAACGTGACACAAAGGCTCAAAGAGGTTAGAAGACTGATATAAGCTCATACAGCTGATCAGTAACAGATAAAATTTGAAAATCCTGCTTTTTCTTCTAAGAGACAAGATTAAGACAGCATTCCTCAGAGATGGATTATGTATTTCAATTACTTAAATTAAATTTTAATTCAAAGAATGAAAACAAAACATCTTCAGGGATCCAAATCCTCCCAAAGCAACCTAACTTGACCCAAATCTCTCTTGGGGCTTTCAGCCCCTGCTGCAGCTCTTTCGGCAGTGTGGCCCTCTAACCCTTTCTTAAATGAAAAGGGAAGACTCTTCCAGCCACTCTACCCCTAGGGAGAAGACAGCCCCCAGGGACACAAACATTTCACAGCCACAGGGAGCCAGCCATGGCCCCCTGCTCAGGGCTTCTTACTGCCTTCTTTCACATTAAAATACAGAGATAAGGTGAGTCAACTCACACCTCTGGTTTAGGCACCAAGTGTGTGCACTGCCCACCCCAAGCTTCCTCCATGGGAGTGTTTTGCCTATAACAGCACCCAATCTGTGTTCCCTCTCTTGGGCAGGTGATGCAGGCACAAATGTGATGTGAATGCCTAATAACAGCAGAGATTAATTTACTGATTAGCTTATGTCTCCCATGTTCCCCAGGTCTTTTTGGTTAAGATACAATTGGTGTAAAAATCTCTATGCCTTCAGATTGCAACTACTCATAAATTAACAGTGGATTTTTTCCTGCCATTTGAAGTTGGAGTATGTTATTTATACTACAACATAATGAATTTTGCTCTTAGTAATCATTGCATGAGTAGCAAAACTTTGTTTTTAAAAGAGTTTGGCCTTCTTAGCTTGAGTAACTTAATGTAACACTTTTTGTACTGAAATAATATGTCAAATATCTAGGTATTACATATATTACCCCAAAAATATGGCCAGCTCTGAGAGGGAGCTCAGTAACTGGTTACTGCCACACACATAAATATGCAACAGATTAGATAAGGTAACAGATGCTTCCATCTGAAGTCATACTGAACCCAAATTTTAAAAGCATTATCTGGGCTTTTGTATCAGGAACAATTCCTGCATGCACTTAGTATCAGAAGAATTCTCCAGCTAATTAACAGGTTTATAAAAAATTCATTGGAAGACTTATAGAATCATTTAGATTTAGGTTGGAAAAGACCTTTGAGATCATTGGAGTCCAACTGTTAACCTAGCAATGCCAAGCCCACCACTAAACAATGTCCCTACGAATATCCTCTGTATGTCTTTTAAACACCTCCAGGGATGGTGACTCAATCGCTTCCCTGGGCAGCTTGCTCCAGTGCTTGACAACTCTTTTGGTGAAGATTTTTTTTTTTCCCCCTAATATCCATTCTAAACCTCCCCTGGTGCAACTTGAGGCCATTTCCTCTTGTCCTATTGCTTGTTACTTGGGAGAAGAGACCAACACCCTCCATGCTACAACCTCCTTTCAGGTAGTTGTAGACAGTGATTAGGTCTCTTCTCAGCCTCCTTTTCTCCAGGCTAAACTCCAGCTCCCTCAGCTGCTCCTCATCAGACTTGTGCTCCAGACACCTCACCAGCTTCGTTGCCCTTCTCTGAACTCTTTCCAGCACCTCAATGTCTTTCTTGTAGTAAGATGCCCAAAACTGAACACAGGATTTGAGGTGCGGCCTCACCGTTGCCAAGTACAGGGGACAATCTCTTCCCTAGTCATTCTGGCCACACTATTTCTGATACAAAAACTGACTTGCAATTTCATGATCCCTCCCAAAAAGGAGGGAACTTCTGCCAGAACTTCTTTAGGATGTAATGTATAATGGGTACTGTATTAAAACATTGAAGAATATTGCTGCATGACAGTAACAATCATCAGGGCTTAAAAAGTTACAAAGGAAAAAAAGAAAAAAAGAAAAGAAGAGCCTGATCATAGCTTAGATTGATGCCTCATAACACAGAGGAAAACCAAAAAACAACCCCTGTCTTCTATTTCCAACTGTGTAGTAAAAGGCTCCTAAATTCCCTATAGACTGACTAAAAATAAGCAAAAAGGCCAGGTAGCAGCAGTCGGATTCTTCTGAATGAAATTATATCCATGTGTATAGCACATTTCAACACCCAAAAAGACACTTGGATGTGTGAATCCGAACTTTCATAATGAAAATCAGGGATGTTTCTAAAACTGTCATTATAAGTCAGAAACTCAGCCACAATATCACATATTTTTTCCGTGTTTGAGTGTCACTATTGAGTGTTTAATTGCTTTAATTAGGTTCGCCTACTAGTAGTAGCAAAGAGAAACCCCAATACCCACATTCAGAGGAGGATTTTCAAAGGTAGAAAGGGAAGGAGCTGAGAAGTTCATTGCCTGTGGCTGGGCCTCTGGATAGACTTAGCTCTCTGGTTGGGCTAAATCTGCTATGTTTTAGCATATCTATTGGTACTGTAATCGGATCAGGTTTAACCCCCCGTGGTTCCTGGGAAGAGACCTGCAAATATGTCCTGTCTTGCAGAGTACTGACGGGAGTGTGTTACACTGGGCTGGCAGGACCAGTGCTTTGAGCCCAGCCTCAGAGCTTTCAGCCTACCTCTGCAGCTCTGCCATGGGGCTGAGATATGTTTGACAACATCCATTCTTTTACAAAAGGTTCCCTGTGGCCAGCCGGGTTTTCATGCCACCCCTGGCAGTGGTGGCAGGGATATGGGGAGTGCCTTGGCACTGCCCAGCTAAGGGTGCTGTTGGCATGGCTCCTAGGACCTGCGGTGGCCCTGTGGACTGGCTGTGGCACCATGTGCACACTAGACACTGCATTACGGGATCACCTTTCCTCATCCTTTCTCTGAACAGATTTAATGCTTCCAGAGGCTGGTAATAAAAGAGACTGGATATTCCCAACAAGACTGAGGACAACAATGATACCAAAGACACAACAGCTGAGAAGTTTCTGGGATCCCTACTTAATAAAGACTCTGTATGGGTCACGGGGATGATGAGCCTTCCTCCACTTACCTAGACTGTCCGGAGCCCTTTTGCCTCCAGTTTAAGGCTATAGAGTGGGGGTGCTTTATTTTGTCCGTGCAGTGCCCAAAAGCTGTGATATTTCATAGTGCCCACTGCTCTGACTTCTTTCTCCTACCCTTTTCCAAATCCAGTGCAAACAAAATAAAACAGCTTCTGACTTTACTACTAACTCTGGTATTAAGAAACAGCGAAAGCTACAGTACTGCATTATTTTCAAGTTTAAACAAGAATATTATTGATGCAATGTAGTTATTATCGATGTAATGGTTAAAGCTATGACCTAGAAATCATGACTTCTAATCCCTTTTTCCTTTGTATTCATAATTTAAAGTCTTTCTACATCTAAATTTTTCCACAGAAAAATACTGTATATGCAGCAGATGAATTACAGATTATTTTCATGATAGCCTTTAATAGGTTGACATCATGCAAGGGATATACGTGCATCATACACATGAAAATTAACACAGAAAAAGAAAGAAGACCTTTCTAGCATGAAGTTCAATAGTATATGCAAATGCATATGTATAGAAACAAAGAAAAAAACCAAATGCTCAAACAAAAACCCCAAATCATCCTGTGTGATATTATATTGTGTATCTATCTGAAGACCAAAAGGAAACCTCAGAAATTGACCATGAGAAGATTTAAAAACTAATAATCCATTGTCAGACAATAAACAGTCATATCCTTATTTTCAGCATGTTAGTGGCTACAGTTCTGTAGCATGGCGGAAGAAAAAAAAAATCGTAGCACTAAAAGATTTCATTTGTCACAGGACCCAAATCTAGAGCATTTGGGAACAGCTATAATGTTATCTTGAGTGAACACAGGGCCAACATAATTAGGAATAAAGAGGTAAGAAGCAAGGGGAATTGCCTGCAAAACTTCACTTTGTAAAATCTTCCCATGGAAGGTGGCAGGTAGGAAATCTGCATAATAACAAACTTGTCACAAGACAAGGCCAACTAAATACAACAATTAGAATTAACATTTTGCTTTGACTGGTTCTCAGGCTTCTCCCCCTCCCTCCTCCCAGGTTTAACTAGATGTAGTTAAAGCTTTGGCTATTGATTTGGTGCAATATTTTCCAGTAAATATTTCTTCCAAGTGTTATATGGCTGCAGGAAGACTGTCTCTCTCCTTCACAGGCATTGCTTTAAGAAGCAGCTATTGAAGCGCCAAACCATTGTCTCAGACATCCCAGTGAAAACCCAGAATAAATTTCTTGGTTCACCTCTAATCTATCTAGACTTAGATTTGTGTAAATAATCCAGCCTGGTCTCAAAACAGAGCTACAATGTGTTATAAATTTTAATTTATTATTGCAGGAGATTACCTTCCCCACTGACTGTCAAGTCCTTTCTTTTGAGAATTACTAGAAGCTATCCTCGTTGACTGCACCCACAGAGCTCTTCGTGCTTCCCAGCTGGTTCATCTGCCCCTTCCCAGTTGCTTGTGATCTTTGTGTTCAGCCACTGCCTCCAAGACAATGTCCAGCATGTGGATGCCCTCCCAGGGTGCCAATGGGCCATGCTTGGGAAGATGCTTTTAAGGGACTACACTAGCAAAGGAGCTGACCTTCAGGGTTGCCTTCCCCAATACACAAATTGAGGTACCACTGTCTTAGCTGGCCTTTAAAACAAAGAGATAGTGATTCTGAGTACTAAGCATCCATCCTCTGAAAAATTAGCCATTTTCTAAAGTAAAAAGCTGTCTTTGTTCCATATTGAGGTAATTTTGAAAATTTTAATCATTATACCCAAGACTGCTGTGTTTTCTCCTGTTTCAGGAAGGACACAAATCACAGGAAGAAGTAACAGAGCCCAGATGAGGAACACAGAGTAGTGCTTGGTCCCTAATTTTGTGTCCTTTAGTCTCTTAATGATTCAGACTTTTTCTGTAAGTTACTCCTGTATACTTTGGATAGAAATATCTTCTAGAGAAAAATATCACATTGGCTAATGCAGTGATAAGACCCTTATGTCATGTGATCAAATCAATGAACCACCTTCCTGAAGTGCTACCCTGGGGCAAGTGTTATTGTTACAAACCGGGGAGGAGAAATGGGATATTATTTTCATTTTTTTCTTACCATTTCCATCTCTTGTAATTGTTTTAATATTGTATGATATTAAAGATCACTTCCAACCCAAACTGTTCTATGATTCTACAAAATTTGAGGATTCTGAAGATGGAAGACTCAGCTTTTGCTGGAAAAAGATTAAAGGCAAGAAAGGACTGGAAGGTAGCTGAACATACGAGCAAAATGGCTTTCAAATCTTAAAACTAGAAAAAAAATGGAGAGCATTATCGTAAAGAAGAGAGATGGTGAGAAGGGAAAAGGTTGGAGCTTATGATATTCAGTTGTTTGTACTTCGTAATACTGCTCTCTCTATTCTCCCTTTCAGTCCCACCCAGTCTTCTACATCTTCTCTTGTGACAGCAGCCTAGCCCCTTTTTTTGATTTTTTTAGAGGGGACATTTGAAGTACATTGTGATGAAGCAAGTTCAAATACATTCATTCAACCTTCCCATGAAATGTAACAAGTATTATCATCTCTTCTGAACTGTACTTTGCATTTTGAGGGCCAAGATTTGCTCAAGGAATGAGCAACTGGAGAATTTATTTTGCAGTCTGCATTATACAATCAGTGTTATGCTAACATATACTATTTTTCAAGTTTCTTTTTAATCTCCCTAGTTGTTCCTAAATCAGCAAACGTAAAGTTTTCCCCTCCATTTTCAATGTGCCCATTCTGGCAGTCCTCCCACTTGTTAAAAGCAGCAAACCCTATGCTTAGAAGTATACAGTAGGAAAGCCCTTGGTTTCAAGTAATATTTAAAAGTAAACTTTAGGCATTCAGTTCAGTTTTGTTCAAATTACAAATCTTAGTCCAAAAAAGTTCAACAAGCTGTACTTGTTTGTTGCAGAAATATATTTCCTCTATAAATACATAGAGCATTCTGCAAATATGTAGAATACTATGTAGGTTTATAAGACAGAGAGAGATCTGAAGAGTTTTATTTTATGATAGTTTCATTTTTTTTATTCCTCCATCCACAACATCCTTCCTATATTTCTATACTCTCACGTTATTTCACTATCTATCACCATTTCACTATGTGCCACAATCAAAGAAGAGCCGAGCACTGGAGAGATAAAAGTATTTTTAAATACTTTGGGATATTTGTAGAATAGATGTGCGTGTACATACATATTCTTCCAAGAAACTTTATAACTCTTAGTAAAAATACGCTGGAGAAAGAAGTCTGTCGGCATTTTAACCATGCTGAAGTAAGGTACGAGATTTGGTAACATATCTCTCTGAAATCTTCAGAGAGGCAGAAGTCCTCCAGCAAAGGACTGAAGCCTGGTATCCATCAGGTTACAACTCTGCTGTCACACCGGCAACAGCAGAAATGGATGGTTTGTGCAGAAGAGCTCTGACGAGGGCAGTGGCAACACACACACCTGTTGGAGTTTGTGCATTAGACACAGTGAGCCATGGAGGTGATCTATGGAGAAAGAATGGAGCTGCTGAAACACTGTGATTATGGCTCTCATATTTGCTGACCTTATGGTTCATCAATGCTCCCCATTCTGACCTCGTGTACCTCCATACAAGAGAGAAGTCATCCACAGTGGGCTTCCATACACCTCATGATTTCATGCTCAGGCACTGCTGTGTTTGTGTGCATGGACTCTTTACTGAAAAGCAGGGTTTTTCAAGGTTTTCTGTTTACATATATGTATACACACACATACTCGAGTAATTTTCATTAATCTACATTAGGTCCCAAAGTCAGGAGAGTTGCCTGTAAAGCCAAAGCAGAATCCATTGAAGTATGCAGAAAACACAGATCTTCACCAGGGCTGCTATTGAATTTAGCCTGGTGACTATTATTCCTCTATGTGAAGGCCAAACTAATGATTCTTCGCTTAAAAATAAACCATACAAGTCTGCTAAGAAAAATAGTTTCAATGAACAGAAGCAAAATTGAAGTGGTTGAAATTATCTGCATAAAGTAACACCAAATTGATTTGCTAATACTGTTGAAGAGAGCTGTGATATTTCCAGGAATAATGAGACAGGCAGGACAGGTGATTTTTTCATTAATTAGTTTTGGTCAACTAACAGTTTAACTCAGGGGTGTCAAACTCATTTTCACATCAGCCTTGCGGTTTCTTTCAAAGTGCTGAATGTAATTTTAGGACTGTGGAAAAAATCACCACTGTATAAATGTAACTAGTCCTACATTTACACAGTAACTACTTCATTAACTACTCCTACATTTATACAGTCCCAAAATTACACTCATCCCTTTGAAAGCAACCACAAGGCTGATGTGACCCCTGGTGAAAATGAGTTTGACACCACTGGTTTAACTGAATGACTGCTGGAAAGATTCTAGGATTAGGTGGTTGTAACCATTAAATGCTATTACAAGACCTGTTGATTCTTCACATCGAAGTAAAAGAAGTAAACATTTATTAATACTGAAAGTTAGAGCAAGGCATGTGGACAATTGTATTTTCCCATTGGTATTAATTTCTGCACTTCTCTGTATTCTTTCTTTGGAAAGCACCAAATGACTTCAGGAAAGTCCTGTGGTATTTCTAGTAAAAGTAATAAAGTAACAGGAATCCTCTAATGAGTATTAAAAAAAACAAAAACAAAAAAGAAAAACCCCAAACCAACACACAACAAACAAAAAAACCCAACAACACACAAGATGCTGATAGTCCCTTTCTCCCCTTCCTTGTGTCTGTAACTATTTATATATTTATATTAAATCTCTGTGAGGGTCACAAAGTGAGGAAGAGATTGAGCCAGGAGTGCAGGCTTTTGAGGAGGTGCTGCATTTTCTTTGGATACTTGCTGTGCACACCACAGAGTCAGCACTTCAGCAGAAGTGACAGAAGTCAAGGACTTGCCAATGTCAGAAGTGGAGAAGGCAGGTCTCACAGGAGCAGGAACCATGAGTGAAACCAGCATTTCAGCTGGACTCCTGGAATTTTCCTTCAGCAGAAAGTGCTCTGTCTTTGAGGCCCTCCTTGCTGTCACTCCTAGACACCATTCCCATCACTCTTTTCTTCTTAATCATGCCAGGCTTCAACTTAATGACTGCCTGGCTCATATTTCTTCACAAAGATAGCTGAAGACTTCTCACCCCATGTGGCTACCTTGATTCCTCACCTATGTTGGACCAGCATGGGTCTTCTTTAGATGCTCAGATATGTGGAAACTCCCTATCCGAGGGAGGTAACTTTCACCATGTCTCCCTTTGAAACTGCAGGTCAACAACCCACCCACCTCCCTGTGCAACAGTAGGGGTAAGAGTTAGGTTCCTGACCCTGCTGTTATGTCCTACAACCAGAGGCAAGGGGTCTGATGCCAGCCCTGACCCACACATTTGGCCACATAACCCAAGGCAGGGAATACATTCTCTCCTGCATGACTCAATGAAGGAGCACACTTTTGTCACCCCATTAGTAGTCTTTGTTCTTCCCTAATTCCTAGGCCCACTAGAGAAAAATGCAGTCATTTTAACATGTGTTACCACTCCAAAGGTGCTCCTGCAAGGGTGGCAGGAGAGCAGCAGAGACCTCCACAGCAACAGCTTTGCTGCCTATCCAGCTGGTAGAAGGCTGTGGAAATGTCCTGGGCAGTCACTGCAGTAGGGCCATCCCAAGTACTAAATCCTAACTCAGCAGCAGCTGGACTAGGTCTGCCCACAGTCCTCCAGAAGGCAAGGGGACTGTTTTACTGTATGCAGCAACCTACTGCCCAAGACAAGCCTTCTCTGCTTACGAGTCTAGGAAGTTCTGGGATATGGCTTTCAACTCACTGTTCTGTACCTATATGCAACACTCAATTAATAAAACTTCATTTCTGTTTACTCATTTTCTAGTCAACACTATGTTCCTTGGATTACAGCAAGAAAAAAACAAATTCTGTCAACAGCTTGATAACGTGTGACCTAATATACCCAAATGCCTCAAGACTAGCTGCCCTATTTCTTCCCATCTCCGCTTTTGCTTTCTCTTGAGCCATTTCTAGCCATTAATTCTATGTGTCAGTATCCATACTTGCTATTTACTTACTTTTCATAAAAATGCTGGTTTTGAATTTGTGGCTGACTATATTTCAGATGGCGATACTGATTTTTTGCAGTTCTACTGAAAATGATGACCATGGAAGTTTGAGGCTTTACATGTGGTTTAGTCAAAAATAGTACTGGTAGTGTTTCTTGATCATGTGTTTTCTCTAAGTGACAGAGCAGTTTAAAAGAAGTCTCCTCAACATATTTATTTGCAGCCATACCTCAGACTCATTTCTATTTTAGATCATATAGATTGACACAGATGAGTCATTCCTGCACTTTCACATTTATTCACAAAAGAATTTTCAGATCTCATGACCTAGTTTTGCTCAGTTCTTGAGGGCAACTAGTTATTGTTTTGAGGAGAGGAGGCAGAACTGTAGTTCATAGAACTCCTAGGTCAAAAGTACTACAACTTTTCCCTACTTACAGTTCTTTTTGTCACAATACTCCTTGTTTAAGAATTATTTCCTCTCTCTGACTTTCTCTGCCTCCAGTCAATTACATTAGTATTTTCATGAGGTCCATGATTTCTGAACCATTGTTAAGTAGCTATATCTGAACTACTTGAGAAGATATTGGGTGCCCAGAATTTCTGACTGAATTAGATGCTGGATGAAGCTCTCTTGCTTTGGGCCAAGACTGCCATCATGAACACCTTAAAGCAGGATGGATCTCTGTTTGCTCAAGCAGAGGCGATTTTGCTGGATGCAGCCACTGGCTGGTGGGGACACCTCTTGGAGGCATTCAGCTATAACTGTACTGAGAAGGTAGGAAGTCCAGGAGGGTGGTGGGGAAGACAAGAGGCAGGACCTGAAGTTACTCTGTTCCCATGTTGCTATGGGGTCTGGAAGAGACTAATGAGTAGGGCCTCCAGCAGGAGCCACAGGGTGAGACAAGGCAGGAGAACATCAGAAATACCCTTCAGAGGAAGTACTTGGAAGGCTGCAGGTCTTCATGCTGGGCAAGTTTCAGAATCACAGAATCATTTCAGTTGGAAGAGACTCTCAAGATCATCAAGTCCAACCATAACCTAACTCTACCACTAAACCATGTCCCTAAGAACCTCATCTAAAGGTCTTTTAAACACTTCCAGGGATGCTGACTCCACCACTTCCCTGGGCAGCCTGTTCCAATGCCTGACAACCCTTTCCGTGAAAATTTTTTTCCTAATATCCAATCTAAACCTCCCCTGGCACAACTTGAGGCCATTTCTTCTTGTCCTATCACTTGCTCCTCGGGCGAAAAGACCACCATCCTCCATGCTTCAACCTCCTTTCAGGTAGTTGTAGACAGGGATAAGGTCTCTCCTCACCCTCCCTTTCTCCAGGCTGAACAGCCCCAGTTACCTCAGCTGCTCCTCATCAGACTTGTGCTCCAGACCCCTCACCAGCTTCGTTACCTTCCTCTGCACTCTCTCCAGTATTCACAGTATTGAAGGTGCAGCCTCACCAGTGCCAAGCATGGTGGCACAATCTCTTCCCTAGTCCCGCTGACCACGCTATTTCTGATACAAGGGTGAAACTCCTGCAGCACATATGTGTTTTTCCTCTTCAGTAATAATTAGTCCTTTGAGTAATTTTAAGAAAACAATATGGAAATTATAAGAATTAACTAGCAAACAGAGCACCAAAATGCTTTGAGAGGAAAAACCTTGTAAGGTACTGAAGGTCTTTGACAGAAGGAAGAGAAGGAGAGGATGTGCATTACATGGATGGTTTTTAACAGTTAATAGACATCAGCACACATTTAATACTTCCGCAGAATGCATTAGAGGCACAACAACAGAGAGCTATAAACCTGGCCACAAATATATGAGAGACTATAAGCAGTAATATCACTATTAAGAATAGTTTGTTTTGAATTTTTTAAATTTTTTATGCCAAAGCATGCACCCTGAAGAAAGGTGTGCATACAGCCATACATACTTAGGATTATGGAACAGACATACAAAGCTTACAATTTATTTAGATGTGATAAAACTAAATATAAATATATCATACAATTTAAAAAGCAGACTGTTAAGAGGCAATAATAGTTTTTATGAGTTAACCTCACATTTTTTTCTCTGCACAAAACATAGCAGCTCAAAGTAGCATGAATTAACAGAAAATTCACCAATGCTTTATCATGTATCATAGACCATCTACCATTCCAAGTGAATATCCTGGCAGGTCACCAGTTTCACAGCCAGCAGAAATAAGGATGCAGCTTTCATTAAATCCTCAGAGTATAAAAACCATTAGGCACAAAAATGTACAGATCACGCATCTACATGAAGGGAATATTCACACCAACACAAACTGATTTCAACTCCTCCTAAAACAAACAAACAAACCCAACCAAACAAACAAAAACCAAAATCACAAACCAACAAACAAATTCCCAATGAACCAAAATAACTCACAAACTCTACAGCAATACTAGAAGAATAACAAATATTTACCTCCCATGCGTCTAAAAATGTCATCTTCTTTCTAGATACTGATTCTAAAAAGCCTCCTCAAAATAATTACTGAGAGCCTGAGCTGGCTTCTGGGGAATGGTTCTCTACTTGCTTCAGCAAGGTCCCTAATTGCCTGCCTCTGCTAATGAACTAATCTCAGGCACCTGGAGCTAGCAGGCTCCATGCCGGGCAGATAGAGCTCAGGTTACCTAAGAACTGCTCCAAATATATTAATACAAATCACTAACCCTGCAGATGTGCAAATACTGCTTTTGTCATGTTGCTGGAGAGATGCAGATGTGTTTGGAGTGCTGTAGCGCATAAAACCCAAAGATGAATTCATTGTGTTCCTCTAATCCCTTCCAGAGGCCAGGTGGGCATTTGGGGAGCCAGATAAGTGTGTTGATTATCCACATTACTCATTGCATTAATCCACTTGTCTGTGTGACACAGAGTATCTCAGGTGCTCACAGCAGAAGTATGTAGGTGGCTGGAAAAAAATACATGTATTTCATGAGTGCCTGTTGCCTGTAAAATGAAACCTAATCAGGAAGTTAGCCTAAAACTTCAACTAAAACCTAAACAAGTGGAAACTTTGCTGATGCCTAGAGTTTTAAAAATTCCATTTAAAGGATCTGGAATTTACCAAAGGATGTAAGCAAGCCTCAGTGTAAACCTTGTGAGACAAACTACCACACTTTTAACAAACCTTAGAAGGTTTTTACAGGCAAACAGTTTTCCTTGACCTCAGAAATTAAAACAGGTGTCATGCAGCTTTCCATCCAACTATCCGCAAATTTCTTCTCTTTCCCTGGACTGATTGTTCTGACAAACACGTGTCAAATTCTGGGTATGTGTCTGATTTGACTTGAGGAGGGAAGAATGGTATAAAAAAAACACAGTTTAACAGGAAAATACAGGAGAACAAGAACAGGCTCTCTTCTTGGTCTTTGACACACTGCTCAACTATATGTCTGTCTGGCTCTTAGGTGATGTTCATACAGATTGATTAGCATTAAAAAAAAACCCCTTGATTTGTTCATATATGTTATTTATATTGCTTTCATAGACAAAAACACCTAATCTTTTTATAAGCAAAGGTAGGAACGTCTTCCTGAATTATCTGTTTTGTAGTGTTCCAGATATTTTTTCTTCTTCAAGACACCACCACCTTCCCAAAACAAAACCAATCAACCAGAAAAACACTCTAATTGACTTTTTCAGATCAGAGACCTGGATAGATTAGATTTTAGATATTGACTGAATGGCAAACTTACAGCTTCGCTGCAAAAGATTATGGAGGTGTTGCACAAGTGAGTGTCAGGCCTGAAAGTAAAAGAAAAGCAGACAAGGCAGCTCTAATGGCTTACAGCTCAGAGTCTACCAGCACTGAAGAAAGTCCAAACAGAGACATTTGTGCACAGTATGAATCTCCCCTCACTAATAGCTGAATTTCCAAGATTTCCTTAGTAAGTATATTTAAATAATACTGTTTAATGCAGGCTGCCAGAATAGACTCATGCACCCTTACTAACCTGAAGAGCATTCCAACAGGGAACAAACTCTTTTGTCTTTTTACTCTAGTAATTATCAGAAAAGTGAACTTAAGTAATTAATTATCATTAGTTAGTGTGAACACTGAAAGTTAGTATCAAAAAACCCTTTGATCGAAGAACTACACAGATATCAGCTGTTAATTAATGCAGCCTATGAAGTTGAGGAGAGCAGCAGACATAACCAATATTCTGCTGATTTCATGTATGGCACTAAAGCTCTGTGGGAAGAAGGGGTCCTGCAGGTAGGAGTTTGCCTTCTTCCAAACTGCTCAACTGTGTCTCATGCTTTGGAAGAGCAAGCAGGAGATGGTGAATACAGCAGCATCACAGTGCTGCTGTCACCACTTGAGCCTAGGATGCAGGGAGTAATCGTGCCACGGGCAGTAAAATATCTACTGTGCCTCTTTTATTGACCACTAAGCCAGCATTGAGCAAAGTGAATTCTAAATCCTTGCAAATAAATTAATCTATTTCTGCTTTCTATATGGCAAATATTCAATACAATAGTGTCCATCCATTCGTCACTTCTCCTCTCCAATGATACACACTCCCACCAAAAGTAACAAAATATGTATATGCTGAGAAGAACAAAAAACATCCTGTCTGAAAATTTATCACAATTAAAATTATTAGTGAATGAAGTAAACATAGGGCACATAGGCATTTCAGGAAAGAATTCCTGATTGTTAAGTTATGATATGCTCATAAGCAAAGGGAATACACAGATCTGTTCAGATACCTCCAGATATTTCCTAGAATATATAACACCATTCTGTCATCATACATTAAAAAAGCAATAGGAAAAGTTGAACATAGCATTTAAACAAAGGGAAATGGTTTAATGACCCCAAACCAAGACATTTCTTGTAAAACCTCTTTTTGCTTACTCATATTTTCATTCTTTATTTAGTCACTTATGAGAAGTTCCCAGGTGATTTACCCTTCCCATGACCTTATGTCTTTTCACTGAAGTGGTGACCCTAGATACTAATGTGGGTTTTGAGGCTGCCTTTTAAAGTATTTGTTCTCATTTCAGCTGTTATTGGTGAGCACTCATTTTTTCGTATGCAGAGTAGACATTCTTCCTTCCCATGAGCTATGGATTCGCTTTGCAGTGCACAAGGGACTGGGGTATTCCTGGGTGCTCCCACCTGCTTTGCCACACAGCCTGAACTGGGCTTCAGCTCTCCAAGCACCCAGCAAACCCTCCTTGGCCAGGCCAGGCCTCTTAGCTGCTGTCCCAAACAACAGCATATAGCACCGCTAATTGTTAGTGGATTAAAAAAAAAAAAAGTACTTAAAAAAAAGAAGATATAAATATAGCATTTCTATATCTGCCTGTACCAAGCCCAGGTGAAGATAAACAGGGTTTGCAGTTTGAAGACAGGAGTGTGAATTTCAACTGAATTTATATTCCAAAGTGCTTTGGAAATGTCTCTCTTGCAGTCCCTTTCTGTTGAGGTTCTAGGGCTATATGCACAAAAACAAAAAAAACCAAACAAAAACAAAAACAGAAAGAAGTCTTGGGAAGCAATCCTACTCCATGGAGTGAATGCCAAGGTTTCCACTGACTTCAGCATGATTTCAGCCTTTGTCATCTCAGCAAAAGTCACCATCTGTTGAGAAACAAAGCAGAGAAGGAAATCTTCCTCTCTGCTCTGTTTCAGTCTTTTCACACCTGCCTACCTTTCCTGAAGTACCTACTGCCAGAAGCAGTTATGACAAAAAAAAGATAGTCCCTAAGTGGGATCTCGTGTAACAATTCCTGAATTTCTAAACAATTTGTAAAAATCTATGTGAAAATTGTTCCTGTTTCCCAGGCAGCTCTGAGCTCTGAGTCTACTGTAGAAATTTGCCTTCCGGTTGCTCAAGTGCATATTCTAACATCATATTATTTATTCATTATATTGGAAAAGCCTTCCTCTTTTATAAGCTTCTGCATGTGAAGCCATCTTTTCCTCTGTCCGGGAGAGCTGACAGGTTGCCTGCCATCACCTACTCTCCAGCAAAGCCAGCAACCCACACTGTCAGTGTGAAAACATCTGTTGAATGGATTTATTGACTAGGTCTTAGGTGTGAGTTGTGGGGTTGTTTTTTTTCCACACTGTTTATTACAGCCCTGACCTAATGAACTTAATTTGTTGACATGTTTCCCTCAGTGTCTTACTTGATCCCATCTCACGTTTCTTTCTACTGTGCTGTTTTCTTGGAAACAGGAGTTCCTGGCGCATCGACGTGTCCACCAATTGCAAATCTACCAGGCTCAGATGGCTACAGTTGGCATGGCGGGATTAGATAAACATCGGCCGGTGTCCAGGATCCCATCTTCCCCCACTGACTCCACATTACCTCACCCAGCCATGGACCAGCCCAGCCAGCATGTCTACACGACTGGTAGGATTCCCTAAAGAATGCTTTTAATAGGCAAGGCAAATGCGTTTGTTCATGTAGGATCAACAGATTTAAATGCCTTGAATACCTCCTGCAGCAATGCATTCAGTTTTAGCCTTACTGTTTCCTGGTTTTATGATGCTCTACTGGCATCAAGTCAACCAGTGCAGCTGATAAATCACAAGATTAATATTCACACAGTCATAAATTATTATCATTGACTGGCTCTGGCAATATAGCAACAGGTGCATTTTTGGTGCCTTTAAGTCAATGATAGCCTTTTTTTTTTTTTCATTTCCCTATCTTCTCATTCTTTTCTCCTTGTTTTTTGTTGCCTGTTTTGTAAAGAGACCACCAATAAGTTGAAGGAAGACCACCAATAAGTAGGAAAGCTGCAATATAATTCTCAAAGTCTTTGTATGACAGGTCAGTCTATGTTACAATGTTGCTTTCCCTACAGAAAGAGCAAAGCTGTAGCCATGACCAGAAAGTGATATTGGCTACAGCTTTGTTATCTTTTCAGCAGCTGCGTGGAGTCTCTACAGAGGAAGATTTTATGGTCAGGCCTAGGACAGTCCAGTCACTTAGGGAGCATCTCCTGTTGGTATGGTCTGGGGTCTCCAAAGCAAAGTGAATTAGAACCCCCAAAAACTTCAGTTGAAGGAAGAAAAATAATCACAGAACACCTATTTCTTATTATGGGCAATCTAATCTTGCAAGAGGGCCCAACTATTTAAGAACCTGAGTCTCACTATAGCATTACAGCATGGTTAGGAGTAAAGATTCACTTTGTGCACAGGAAAGGGGAAATGAATACTTGAAAGCACTGTTTATTCAGGTTTCTACCAGAAGTATTAATTTCTTCACATTGGTTGGCAGAACTTGCCATGCCCTAGAAGCTTACAGCTCTTCAGCTCGTGACCATGGATTTGATATAAGATGGAGTCCCTAACAGGCACTGTATGTGACTGTGCGAGACAGCACGCTCTCCCATCTTTCCCATTAGAATGTGAACTTGGAAAGCAAAAATGTATTATTTTAAAGAAAAAAACTGCAAAAGAGATATCCTTAAAGCACTGCAAGTAAGTGGGTAAGTGGATGCAAGATGACATTCAAAGATGAAAGACATAATTTCTTCTTCTGTAAATACACTATCAATTCAGAAATTCCACTTGTTGGGTAACAAACATTTGGATTGTACAGAAAAGAAACATGCTAATTCACTTTCCATGAGTTTCTGCAGAAAGACCAGCTGCGTATAGACAGGATTATTAAACCAGGCCACTGTTTTCCTAGTTGTGGTTCACAGAGTCCCCAAAACATTGTAAACTAATTCTAAACAATTCACAGAGCACACCAAAAGCAAGCTCACTGTGTGTAGGCTAAAATGTCCTGTTCAAAAGCCTGCAGTTCCATAGGAAAAATTGAGTGGACTTGCAAATATAAAAGCTTCTGATTCATAAGGTTCACTGACACCTCCCTTTCTAAGTCCCCATAAAGGGGACTAAGGCCAGGGGGTTACATATATCTGGGGAACTTGTGGCATCTGTGGAATTGATTGAGAAATAAAATGTGAAGTTGAGATGGAAGAGTAGGAGATGGAGTAAAATGATGTAACACAAACATTGAATGAAGATGTTGGGAACTGGGACATACCAGGCATAAAAGCCTCAAGATCTGACACAAGGAAGCCTGACAGGTTCTGCAATGGAGATGCAGACTGTGCATATGCAGCATCATGGTGTATTAAGATCAGGCAGACAGTTTAACCTTACACCTTTAGTAAAGCACTACTACATGAACAGAAGCAGTGAAAAGAGAGAAAAAAAAGAAAAGGAAAGAGAGAAAAAATGCATCTTATTCCAACTGATATTCTCAGCCCTTCACTGAACTCCTTTCTCTAAATCCGAAACATCTTTTTCTCCAATCCTTGTTTCTTCTTTTGCTGAATCAGATCTCATACCTCTGCAGTCACAATGAAGCCTTTCTTTTCTGCTTGAAGAAATCCCTTTCCCTGACATGTCTCTGGGCTTACAGACTCACACATATAGCCTTTATCACTGCAGTTTCTGTGTATATTGAAAATAGAGTTATTTTTTCCATTATAAGATTAACACCTTTGGAGTGACAATGAACAGAGTCTTTGCAACATCAAGCATTCTAATACAGTTTCTGTGAATAACTAGATATGTGTATTATTAACATATGGTATGTTACGGCACGGTATAGTATAGAATGACTTTATTGGTGCATAGTATTTCCTGGGTCTGGTAGGTGCCCTAGTATTTATTCATTCGTCAAAAGAAAGAAAGCAAGCCAGACCAAATTTTCATCTATTCTCATACAGCCTTTCCAAAATCCTTTGGGATGAAACCCCTGAGCAACCTGGTCTTATCATAGTGCCGACCTGCTCTGAGCAGTAGGTTGGACTAGAGACCTCTGAAGGTCCCTGCTGGCCTGGGCTATCCTGTGGTTCTATGATTTGCTCCCTTAAGAGAGCACAGGATGCAGCAGCCATTGTCTGCAGCAACATGACCATTTTTAAAAGCATGGAAGGAAGGAAGGAAGGAAGGAAGGAAGGAAGGAAGGAAGGAAGGAAGGAAGGAAGGAAGGAAGGAAGGAAGGAAGGAAGGAAGGAAGGAAGGAAGGAAGGAAGGAAGGAAGGAAGGAAGGAAGGAATGAGAAGGGAGGAGATTCTTGAACAGTATGAAGTGAGGTCAAATTCAGGCCTTAGAAATTAATGTAAAAACACCTCCCTGCCTCGAATTTTTGTGTTTTTGTTTTGCTTTGTTTTGTGTTTTTTGTATTTAAAGGCAACATATTCTTGGAAAAGAAGAAAGTAGAAGGAAAACTGTTGTGGCAGAATGTTACATGAGGATCAAAATGAGCCTGTATTCTTTTGAGTAATGACAGAAATTGCTCTTAGCTGAAAGGAATCAGAATGGTGATGATTGTGAGAGAGCTATGCAAGATATATGCAATTTATGTACAAGATAATGAGTTAAAGATGGAAAAAAATATAAAATCTACTTGTTGTTCATTTAGATGGTTTACAGAATATTTGAGATTATTTAGTTTAGATTTTTCTTCTGAATAATTTATTAGATCTGCTTTCTTTGTATTCTCTTATTGGTACTGTAGTTCTCCGGGGCATTTCGCCTTCTTCAAAGCATGCATTTAGCCAACAGTTTTTAGGTCTCTTGCTCTCCCTTCTATTTAAAATGTTATTAAAAGAAGCTGACCCAAATAAAGTATTTTGGAAAAGAATGAGTGTTAAGGAGTCCCCAAAAGGAAAACCTTGTTTTTTCTGACTTATTAAGTTTATTTTGTCCTGTGTCATCTATCATTATATGGTTCAGTGGTCCCACCATTCCAGTCTGTCATCGGGGCCACATTCTGACCTCAGTAATATTGGTGTAAATCCAGAATAATTCTACCAGTCTCAGTGGAGCTGCTCAGATTTACACAAGGAATCTGAGAGCAGAATCCTGCTGTAGGCATTTGTTCTGGAGAGACAGAATAACCATCTTTTATTAATATTTCACAGCAGTCTGCAATTGAAAACAGTTGTCTCCCTCTCTTTTTTTTTTTTTGTAGGGGTGAGGGGGATTATTGACTGAATCCTGTTAGGGAAATCCTACAGGCTATTTTTAGCAGTAAGCTCTACTGCTGCATTGTGGTATTGTATCAAGCACATGTGCTGTACGACCACCAGCCATACATCTGAATTACTTGCACATCCTAAATCAATTTAGATGCTTGCAATAAATGAAAACACATATTTCAGTCTTAAGTCAATTAATCCTGCTAGAAATAAATTTTACACTCAATGCTGTGAATATCTTAGTATTTAAAAGTTTGGAGCAGATGTTTCTGCCATGCAATACTGACCTGACCTGATTAAACGGATTTTTTATTAGGACAAGATAATTCACATACAATAAAATTACATTTTTAGTTATATTTTATTTTGGGAAAAGTACTAATGCACTAAGAAAAGGATGTTTATATCAACCAGAAGAGACATCCTGAATACAGGATTTCAGCATTTTACTTCAAAACCACTGTTTAGTTGCAATCCTGATATAGGTCATCAAAAAGTGTCTTTATTACGTAACACTTTGATTCTGTATGATAATAACCTAGTAAAATATAGATACATTTTTTTATTTCTATTAACTGCAGTTTCTACTATGCAAACCTAAGCCTGCAGGGAGCATTGACAACTAGAATAAAACATTCGTTGAAAGAGTGGCAGACAGATGCTTTCAACTTTCAGCTAATTTTGTTAACATTTAATAAGTGTTTCCATTCAAATCTTTTGGATATAACCACCTAGTCTGCCTAAGAGCTTCTGAAAATCCTGATACCGGTACATTTAGCATCTAAACACTTTCTCCATTGGGTAGGGGGATGGGAGAAAAAAAGTTTTCTTATGTAATAGCATAACGAACACTGGCAAACTGTACAGTGTGGGTATGTGGGTTTTAACCGCAGAAGTTAAAACTCTGGATGCCAAGAAAAGGAAAGCAAGGTATGTGAGCATGCACTTATTTTTGTGCACACTTGCTACTTCAAATAACTTAGTTATCTGCATGAGAGAAAATTCTCTTAGCCAAATATCTGAAGGGAACCAGAATGCTAATGGTTGTGAGAGAGCTCTGCAGGATATTTGCAATATATGCACAAGACCGATAGAGCAGTAAAGCTTATAAACAGTGCAGTGCAAATAACTGCAGAGAAAGGAAATTGTTAACTGCTTTGACAATGCCAGCAGAGATTTTAAGATGCATTAGCTTATTAGCTCCAGATTTTTCACTTTTTTTTTTTTTAAAGGAAACAAGCCAAGAAAGTAACTACAATAATTTATTGCTCATGAACTATTTTGTTTGCTAGCTAATCATTTGGGATAAGCTTAGTCATGATGTACATAGGTATTATTTTTGCATTCCCCTTATGATAAACATAGTTGTTGTATTATCATTTTGGCTTAAATAGCAAGATCCCAAAGGATCAGTTCTAAAGTTCATAAGCTAAGAAATATGGCAGCATAAATATTTCTAGAGCAGCATAATTTCTGGCTGGCTTCTAACCGAATTATCTCAGAACCTTAACTTTGCGTTGCCCACAATGTATACAGACAATTATTCAGTAGAGTTTTTAAACACTTTATTAAAGTTCAACATCCATTCAAGAACTTTGCTGAATAAGGGCTGTATTGAGCATGTTGTTGAATTTGGACTTAAATTTTGTATTTTCTTCACTGGCTGACTTTTCAGTAGCAGGCTAACACAATTTTCCCAGAACTGTGTTGGCATCCCCAGTAGTGGTGGCACATAAGAAAAAGGTTTTGAATGCCAAGTTTTACAGCTTGAAGAAATTGCTAATTTGAGTCCTTTTCAACTGTAAGGGGAAGAAAAACCCAAATGTTTCGCAAATAAGAATGGTTCATAGGGGTAAGCAAAATATTTTTTTGTTCCAGACATTTCTGAGGGAAATGCAAACAACAATAAATGAAATAATTTTTCTGTGTTTCAGACTTGGTTTGAAAGCCTTGAGTTTAACTTGAGCCTACTCACTATAATTTCTCTTTTGCTCCTAATGCACAGCAATAGAGCATTGTGATATTGATAGCTGTTCCATATAAAGATGTTCTGTCCTTGAATAAATGAGCATAGAAAATTCAAAAGGAACCTTGCACTGCAGTCTAACAACAGGATTTGGTCCTAATTGAGTAGTAGGTGGAACTTTTTAATGAAGAAGGATCCTGCCACTGCTGCAACTCTGAAACTTTCATCTGATATACTTTGAGATCTGGAGTTAATATAACATTAGTCAAGCAGTACAAATACAGAGTGACATTGTGATTTCAAAAATTATTTTAACATTTTTTCTGAATTATTTTCCTTACACTTCTATAAATACATAACTTTTTCGAGTTATATATAGGTAAACAGCCTTAACTGACCTTAACCAACAGAGAAAGAGAAAACAAGTGATTCAGTAGGAGGACTGAATTTTTGTAGCCATGAAAGCTTTAACAAGACACCATCACATTTCCTTTCTTTTTTACCATTGATTGTATTTAATAGTATAATTTCTTGAGAATTCGCTTTTGCCTTATTAATATCACAAGGTGCACCTTGTAATTCAAAACTCAGTTCCCCAGAGGAAAGGTAAATTAAGATTCAGAATTTCAGCTTGCTCTAACTGTAAAGAAAAATCCAGTTGTGTTGAAGAATGCATGGAATGGAACAGTGTAACTTGCATTTGTCTTACTTATTGTTTTTTATTGTGTTGTCTTTGTGCTGAAGGAGTTGTGTATGACAGTCTGATGCTGAAGCACCAGTGCATGTGTGGCAACTATACTAATCACCCTGAACATGCTGGAAGGATCCAAAGCATCTGGTCAAGGCTGCAAGAAACTGGGTTGCTAAACAAGTGTGAGGTAAAAAAGAATATGAAGACCAGATATTTGACTCGTTAAAAGTAAATGGTAAATTTATTAAATCCTAAATCTGTCTTACTTCTGTAATAGGAAAGTAATTTGTCTTAGAAATAATTTGGACTTTACTGACAATATTTAAATAATGCATTTTAGGAAAATACACTTCCCAATCAGAAAACAAAGAATTTTAACAATGACAGTCATTAACCTCATCCTTTAGAATATAAAATCAAGACATAACTGTGTTCTTCAACTTCATTTAGGAAGGTTGACAAACAGTAGTCAAACAGCAAGTGCAGTCCTTTCAGTAGCACAGTTCTTAACTTTTTCAGGCGGCTAAGGATTTTGCTTCTGTAGTAGCAACAGAACACTTTTTTTTTTTTTTTTTAATGTAGTTTATATCACTCTATAAGCACATTGCATATTGTCTTATTTTAGGCTATAAAGTCTGTTTTCATAAGCATTTTAATTTGCCTGGTGTACGATGGGTAGCACACCAAAACCTGATACATTAAAGTGCAATCTTGTAGGCAATATCAGAGCAAATGTGGAACTTTCTTCTACTTTGATTTCCCTCACAAAATTGCATATTAAAACATCATGCTTAAATCAAATATGGGATCTGGGGTTCATATATGACTTGGGTTGCTGAAAAACAGCCTTTTCCTACCATTCACTGCTTCCTGTGAGTCATACAGCACTGTCAACTTCTGCAGAAGCCCATGGCAACTGAGGGTTCTTACTGCATTGCAGCGTGAGTTAACGAAGTCCAACACAAGTTTGCTTAGGTTTTGCAGGATCCCAAAATTGCCAGGACTCTTATGCTTTGTTTTCTGTAACTACTTTTCTTTACATAGTTAGGTATTTAGAAACCCAAAAGAACTGATACAATAGGTCCCTTTGATTAGCTATTAGTGGCTGTCTGTGAAGATTTTCTGCAGGTAGTCAAACGTACTGGTCTGTGGTATATTGCAAGCCCTGTAAATGGATTTGTTGTACACACTCATCTAACTAGATGGCAGCACTCTAACAGGATAATTTTTTTTTTTTTTTTAACTTGGATAATTTTTTCAGTCTTCCAGGAGACTTTCTTTCACGAAGGCCCTTAAGGCCACATATGGCATAAGTGGTTTCACTGGTGGAATCACATACTAAAGGAATATGTTAAATATACAGCTGAGTGCTTTACTAAAATAAAGCCTTGTTACCTTCTTGACTCAGGACCCATATTAAAAAGTAACGATAAAAAAGAGAAAGAACAACTAAAACACAGTGTGTTACTATGCATTGCATTCTTCAGTAATAAACATATATTACCAAACAATAAATTGTGTCAATCTGCAAAAGGTGTAAATAGGAGAAGTGGTAGAGGTTAGTCTGAGGCACATGTAGTCCAACAGTTTCCTGGAACATTTAAAGTTTCTTCTTATAATTCTACAATTTCAAAAACTGAAATATAGCCTATTAGGTCTTGCAAAATCCAGTGAGTGGGTGGAAAGGAACTAAGTCACTTCATGTCAAATGATATTCAGTTAATTTTGAATCCCATTGTGTGCTTTGAAATGAGGATGGAATGGGAAACGAGCTGTCAAAATGATGATAAAACTTTGAGGAATCCCAGTGTGAAGCTGGTGCATAGATCTGGTGTTTATCCTGATCCTCTTGTGTAGCTAAAGACAGGATTGTACTCGGTGATGCAATCTGTCCTTTGCTTCACTGAATTCTCTAGCACTTACTTGACCTCAAACATGTCCTTAAACCTACCCCCTTTTCGAATTAAGGAAGGTGGTTGCAGTGATTCACTTAATTGGTGCTCTGATTCTTTTGAGAGTTATTCAACTGAGTATATGACTTGTGTCACTAAAGGAGCAGTTGTTGCAGTATTCAAGAAATAATAGGCCACCATTAACTTGCATTCTGGAATATACTACACTGAGAATGTGGACTCAAAGCATCAAGGACAACTCCACTGTCTTTTTTATTGACTTCTCAATGCTCCCTCACGGACATTAGTTTTTCTTAATATAATTTCTCAATATAATTTCCCATGGTTTCTGTCAGAAAGAGTGGAGAGATCACTGGTCAGGTTTTCTCACGTTTGCTGCCTCATGCACCAGGTCTGAAGGAAAGTTTAGGAACAGGAACCGGCAACAGCCACTTAGGAAATCCTCTGTAGTAACTGTGAACCTTCTTTTTTTTTTTTCTCTTTTACTAAAAAAATAGTCCCACAAGAGGACTGTGGTCCCACTGTTTGCCTGATTAGGAGTTTCAGGATCAAAGCTAGTTCAGTCAAAGGTAGCTCAGATCTTGTTACCTTGCAATGTGCGTATCTTTAGCCACAGGCTTGTGCCAGGGGGCCCTCCCTCTGTTCTTAATCTAACAAAAATCCCTGTGAAAATGAACAATCTGTATATGATCTTTATTATCTATAGAAGGGAGCAAAATGTGTTTTTTAAATCATGTGATGTGGGTTAGCCACTCTCATGCAGCTCAGGTCTATGGCCATGGAGAGGTGACTGGCGAAGTGCACAGCGAACCATCATCTGTAACTGGTCATGGGATGGTAGAAGTCATATGGGCTGACACCATCCTCGCTGCAGTTAATAGATTAATATAGGTAGATTAATCTAGAATTAATCTATTACTTATATATATATTGATCTAATTGCTCCCATATATAACATTTGAAAAACATAACTTGGTAAAATGATAACAGGGTTTGTCTGGGGTACTCAAAGCTGTGTCTTCATTACAAAATAACATGTGCCTGGGACTGTTCTCCACCACTGAAGCCAACCGGCATGGAAAGGCCCATGTTCCTACTACCAGGAATGCTCCCTGGCCCATGCCAGTGACCGAACCATGTCTGGGAGCTGTTTGGGAGAGTGTTAGTTGCTGCTCAGCCAAAATGGTGTGAAGGACACTTTAGCAATTTAATAGTACAGATGACTGTGTTCCTCTGCCTGGGAATGTTTCCTGGCACTGCTTAATTTACTGCTGCAGACACAGCCAAGAGGACTTGCTTGTCCAGACTGTATTTTGTCTTTCTAGCCATAGATATTTGAGGTCTAGAGCTATTCAAACAACAGTTTAGAGGATTTTTGCTACATGGAGAAACTAGTTCTAGCTTTTGAATTTTTTTTTTTTTAATTCACTTTACTCTTCCAAATACATAGATTACTTCCTCCATCTGCTTCCCCAAGACAAAAGAGAAACACATTCCGATCATGGCTAGCCCTGAAGAGTGGGATTTGAGAGATCAGCCCTTGACTGAGTCCATGGCAAGAGAATGGAGTAATTTCCCACCACAGTGGGCTTTTTCATAGTCCTGGTATATACATATTGGGAAAATAAAATACAGCTTCAATATTTTTGCATTAGTTTAAAAGTTTTGAGTATGCTTACTGGAAGACTTTTTTTTTTTTTTTTTTTTTCCCAGTTTTCTCTTGATGAAGAGCAATGCATAGTTGCCCTACCTTTGGGACAAAAAAGACCAAATTATGTTTTGGTAGTTGTGTCTGCCTTCTACTTTTTCTAGGGAGAGGAAGTATTTACATAATTCCTTTGGGCCCATAATTTATGCACACATGACTGACATTAGGCTGCACTGATCAGCACAGTTTTAGGAAAATAAAGAAGAATGTAGTCATGGGCCCACTTTCTGCCCCCCCCTCTACTTCCTGTAGGGACTGGTCCAGGAACGTTTTTCTCTTCAGCCTGGAATTTGATCTGAATTCTGGTAGTTTTCTGGATTAGAGTGACATCTTACACCTCCTACTGTCCACTTCTCATGCTCCAAAGGGGAGAGAAGGAAAGAATTTAAAGATTTAAAAACCTTTGAGTCTGCCAGATCACATAGACTGAAATATATGAAAATAATCCCTAATGTATGAAAATTACTCCATGAAGACACTTTAAGAACAAAATTTGGACACGTTCAGTTTAAGCACTTGAAGATCAAAACACCTGAAGAGAATAAATGCCTCTTTATGTAGGTGCATCCATGTCAGAGATCTGTTTGCAATTCCCACATAATGGAAAGAGAACAAGCGATGCGGGTGTACTGATGGGCAAAAGATCCATATTATCTATGTGTATTTTTTAAAACAAGAGAGAATTTCACAACTATGAGAAATCCCAGAAAAGTAGGGAAAACTCTGAAGACCTTTTTTACAAATTAGATAGCCTAAGGGAATTTCAGAGACATTAGCTCCACACAAATAGCTGCAGTGAGGGCAATGGACACCTTAGACTGAGAGACTCAAGTGAGAAATATTGCTTAAGCTATGTCAACATTTCCTGTTAGTTTAGCAGAGAGAAACAGGCAGTGTCACCTTTGTCTTTTTGAATCTCTGGCTGTGCAAGAGTTTAGTCTGCTGAAAGTCTAACCAAAATCTTCAGGTCAATAGAGGTTATCTGTGTGAAACTTTAAAGGTCTATTTTAAACAGAAGACCAGACTAGACAGTCCTCTTTGACCTTACATACTTGAAAAGTGAAAGCATTTTCCCATTGTGGGGAGAATAACTTTGTAGTTGCATTCTTTGACTATGACTTGCCTTCTACTAAGGATGTAGAAGATGGATAGATGTAGTATTCAAATCCCCCTGAATGAAACAAATACTGTTCACAAGTTCTCCTATGCTATTTCTCCTTTTTCATTGGCTTTATTCAAATTTTCTGGTTTTTACTAAATTTTTAGGGTTTTGATGCTACTATGAACAACAAAAATATAGAAAGACACTTTAAAATAAGAAAGATGTGGATAAAAGTGTATGCATGAAGTTATACGAATCTATATGTTATGTTGTCTGGTAACTTATGCCAGTGAGACCCAGAAACTATGGCTTTATGTAACTGAAGTGACATGATTCCAAATTCTGGTAACAGACTCGTGACATGTGCTTTTGTAGACCTAACTAAATCCTGACATCATTGTGTAAGAACTGTTCTAAGCAATTATTACATGTAATTTTTAGATAGCCTTAGATAGCTGGAATTTTAATGTCACTGCAAATGGCTTGAGAAGGAGACACACTGCAAGGCTGGATGAAAGGAACAGTAAATGAGGAGGTGGGAATGCAGAAACAGCACAGATGTGTGCACTGCTTACCCTTCTCTTTCCTCCTGCCATTTACTGTGCAAATGTGCTTGCCAATGCTCAAGATTAGAGCTGGAGAAGCTGTGGAGAAAGAGCAGCTCTGGGTTGTGCCTGCCCTGGCAGCTCAGCTGCTGGCTGTGCCCCAAGGACCTCACTGCCCGGAGCAGCCTGGAGTGGGGGATCCTGACCCCTGTTTGGTGGGGTTCCAGTTCTGCACCAAACCTGTTTCTGCACAACCTTTTTCTGCCCCAAACAATCTTTCTGGCAACATTGGGTAGTAAGTAGCTCCTTCAAAAAATGTTTTGGGGAGGCCACTTGCAGACCCCACTCTGTTAGTGCAAATCACTATATTCCATAGGACATCACAGAGCTCCCTGTTGTAGGAATAACAGCCTGGTGTGGGTCTTTTTATAGTTAAAGGGATATGGCATTTAACAGGACTTTAAAAAAAGCCAGACAATTAACTCTCTTAAACATCTATTAAAGAGGTTTTATATAATTTGTAGAAAATATGTGACTAGAGAGTATTTTATTCAAGGTTCTTTGATGTGACCTTCATAAAATACTTCTTTACATTTAGTGTACATTTGTTTTTGCTGTCCTAAAGCCAGCCTCCCTTCCCAGTTTTGCTGTGGAGAATTGGGTATATATTTTAAAGCAGCTCATTAGAAACATAGACCTTAATGAGAATAGATGAACAAATAAATGAAACCAGTCACCTCACTTGTGAAGAAAAACATTTTATCTGACCCAGAAGAACCATTACAGGGTTTACTGATTCCGTGAAGTAACATAATGTGCTGATTTTGATTGTGCAACTGTGTGTGCTACAAATTCTCATGTGAGCCTGGGAGAGGCTTGAAGAAATTAGAGATGAAAAAGGGTTTATTAAGTCTTTTAGTTCTTGGATCATTCCCTAAAATATTTTTTCCACTGCTGTATCCAGTCAGGTTTCAAATACTGCAAGAAATAGGGCTTCCACCATTTCCCTGAGGGGGAGCTTGTTCCACAGTCATCTAGATCTAACTCTTAGGACATTTTTCCTAATCAGTCAGAAAAAATTGTCAGTGCTCAGCTAAATATATATATTTTGCATGGTTCTTCTGACCTCTCCTAGGCAGTTCCTTTCTTCTGCAGTGTACATTTTCTTTAATATTTATAATATTACTTCCTAGTGAAGATGTTGCTGCCTTCTGATGTGCATGGCTAGGTGATGGATATAATAAGAATTATAACTTAGCGTCTAAGAAAACTAGAATTGAGTGGTATTTCTGTAACAGGTTAATCAGTCTATTAAAAATAGGATGATCTATTTAGGCAACCTCTGTGCCTGTTTACCTATAGACCCAGACAACTGGACTGATCCACAGCCTAAGTTGTGAGAGGTTTTGCCTCAGGTATTCATAGGGACCAACTCTGCAAATAGAGTTCAAGACCTTAAAAATAGACTGTTTTCTCTCTACATTATCCAATATCAAGAGGAAAGAGGATCTTGGGACCAAAACCTTGTTGACAGTGCTGTTTATTAGGCCCAAACCTGAAAAAAAATTGCTTCATGTTGCTGTGTCTGTAAAGGCTGTGCAGCACCAGCACAAGCAGAGAAGATTTTTATGACAAGTTCTAACCAAATACATGCAAGGAACAGATCTGCTGAATAAGAAAGTGTTAGTTTCAATCTTTTATTCTTCCTTTCCTATCTTCCTTACTTTCTAAACTGGTTAAATTGCAATGAATTTCTAGAAAGACATCCCATATTTTTAAGCACTGATTTAAGTGGGGAGAGTACAAGCTGAAGAGTTAAAAAGACAGTTAAAGAGACAAATTCCACTTACACAAATGTAAGGAAGTGAGTCAGCATGTGTAACAGCAAAAATGATCCTGGGATACTGAACATACAATATTAAAAAAAAAAGTATATATATATAGAAATATTTCATTAGAGAATTTAAACTTTAATTTTCTTCTTCTCCTTGGCTCTCCTCAGTGTGATCATGTTCTTCCTAGCAGCATAAATCACAAGTACTAGTAGTAATGCAAAAAACATTAGTCCTCATTCAGAATACTTCTGCAGCTTACAGGTGTGAATAAGTTTTTACTCTTTAAACCAGAACTTTTCTAGCCAGCGTTCTTATGTAAGTAATATTTCACCTTTTCATTTGTATCTCTTAATATAATGTAGAAAAGAGGCGGAATATTTTCTTTTTCTTGGATGTGGGACTTCGTATTAACTCTGCTAAGACTTAAGCAAAGCATTTGTGATAAACCACACACGCATTTGTTTTTCATATAGCATAGCTTTAATAAACAAATCAGTGTCACATTCCTGCATGACGCAATCTCAACCCATTATTAATCATACTAAATGTTATTTCGGACCTTTACTTTTTTCTTTTCTTTTTTTTTTTTTTTTCTCCCTAAATATTGTCAGTGGAATATTGTAGGCCTCTGCTGTTTTCTTTCAGCGAATTCGAGGTCGAAAAGCCAGTCTGGAGGAAATACAGCTGGTTCACTCTGAACATCATTCACTGCTGTATGGCACCAGCCCCCTGAACAGACAGAAGCTGGACCCCAGGAAACTCCTAGGTCTGTACAGGCCTCTATTCTACTGAGAACAGCACATTCCAGCACTGTCATTAGTCATAGCTGGTGTCAGTTTTAAATACTTGGCAAGCAGTGTGACAAAAATTCACTTTTTCCAAATGCATTGCTATGTGGAAGGAGAATGTTACAGTGGAAGCCAAACACAGATTAGCAAAATGCACAGGCTGGAAAGCAGCAATAGAAGTTTCTCCTTATTTGCTTTAAAAATCATCAAAGTCTTAACCCTTTACTGTAATTTGTTCTCCAATGGAGGTCAACAACAATTTTGAACATGGTTGGTCTTCTATCTCCTTGTGTTCTTTGATTTGAAAACAGGAGTTTAATATACACTTGCTTGTCAGAATTGCTTGTTTGCTGTTCTTATTTGCTTTATTTCAATTATTTCAGCCATGCTGAGTGCAGATACCATGCCTAAACCTTGCTAATAAGTGAACCTTAATACCTTCCCATTATGCAGGATATGATATCATTCTGAATAACGGGGAGGAGGAACATACTGAAATATTAAATAGACCTATGGATGTACAGAAAAGCATAAAACTGACAGGATTTTCATAGCAAACATCTTAATGCACAACCAGTGCTCAGTATATGCTTTTTACAATAGCAAAGTAGAATTAAATTGAGCTCTGCCATGAGTCTAACATGAAGCAGATCTACTTGACAGACCTGCTACAGAGAATGTGAAAGAAAACACACAAAAAAGTGGTGCATATTGGAAATAATCTGAGTGTAATCCTGCCCTTTATGTTCCAGCACACTGGATGCGACACACTAATTCTCAGCTATTTTTATAATGCTTATGCTAAGATGTGGAGCTTTTCCTAAATGTAATGAAGTGCAACCCAAACAAAACCAATACTAGCCATCAAAAGAAATTGCTGCCACAGTTCTAGTAATAGCTAGCAATTATTTTGCTTTGGGAACTAATGCTAAGCAGACTGTTGCTTCAGTGAGTTGTAGCAGTAGATAAGAAAAATGTCTTGATCACAATACTATGTAAGTTTCTACATCTTCTTAGCCAAGGCAACATCAAAACAAAAATATTCACAGTATGGTAGATTGTTGGGAGCTTGAATTTCTGAGGTAGGAAATCCCCCTTAAAAAAAAAATAAACAAAAAAGTGTTTCCAATAAAAAGCACTAAATTCCTGCAAAATGAAAATTTGGAAACATTTTGAATTTATCAACATTGTCAAAATGTTCCATTTTGATAGAGTCAGGCATTTCATTTAAATTTCATTGGTTTTGATCCATTTCATATTAATTTTTACATTATCTAATACAACATACATTAATATAAAATAGTGTTCCCACCTTGGATCTCAGTGGTTGACCACCATATAAGATGCAGTGTGTACTTACAGCTACAAGGTGAGAAAAGGAACGGACCCAGACATCCTTGCTGTATTTCTGCCTGTGTATAGAAAATACAGAAAGCTTTGTTTACCCAGTCTCAGAAAACCATTTCTTTGCTCACAGATCTTTACTCGGCACTCTTTGCCTTTTTCACTTGACACTTAGTCCAAAATATTTACTCTCTGAGTTTATAACAAGATCACACTCTTAGCATACATTCTGAGTGTATCCTTGGATCACTGCCCTTTCTGTCTCTGTTTCTGGGTTGTTTTCTTGCTGTGTCTCACATGGCCTTTTACCAGGACAACAGTCAATGAAACACCCTTCCCACATGCTTTTGCATGTGCCTGGTTTTTGCTTGGAAACTCTAATCATTTGAGCTTCCAGATGCTTTTATAAAGGATCTTTATTGTTTCTTACATTTTTTCCAAAATGTGCTGTTACTCTTCCATCTTTCATTGTCCCCAGTTCAGTGAGGTTGAAACTAACTAAACCTGACATTAAAATTGGCATCTTTGTATAGTGTAGAAATTCAAAAGGATATGTAGCAATGAAGAAAAATCTAAAGGAAATGTTTCTCATCGAATATGTCATCAATAACAACATTGTCTCATAAAACATTTCTATTTCAATGAAAGTGCAGTTTTTGCTACAGAAATTTTTCCATCACATTATGGCTTGGCATCCTAACGAAAAGGATGACTTACCAATTCCTTCCCTTACTCTTCTACCCACCCAAAAAGACAGAGGTACCCTTTGTTCTCCACTTGTGCTCTGGGAAAGTGTTTGTTCCCTGTCTCTGTTCAGAAGAGTACAACTGCACATCTGCATTGTCTGAATGTCTTTTTTTTTCTTTTCTTAATAAGCCACTTCTGTATCTTTCAGACAGAAAATAAACACTTGAAGGAACAAAATTTAAGTACAACTATGACTAGAAATGTACCACTTATCAATAAATGCTTATTTCAGTGTCCCTGTTCAGGAAAAAAAAAAAATGTTTTGGAAGACTCCAAAGCGGAACAACTGTGACCTACAGAAATCAGTAATAATTATACACACGGTTATAGTTCACATATTCTTATTGCTTTCAGAGTATAAACTTGGCTTTATTTTCCCTACATCAGGGCCTACAAATGCAGCTATTGCAAATGATCACTTCAAATTCTATTAATGCGCTATTGTAGTTAAACTTTTGACTGATCGTATTTCAGTGTGGTGTGTTAAGTAACATGTTGCATTACATTGTCTTGACATGAAGGAAACTAATATACAGACTACGTGTCACATTGCATTATGGTTTCATGTGACAGAATACAACCTTTCAAACCTCTTTGAATAAACTCAAGGGCAGACAATTATCAAACAGATCTTACAAATTTGTTTGCTTCTTACCTCTCCAAACATAATTAAGAAAATGCTTCTAAAAATCTGGTTTCCAATGACTACAAGTTTGTAAAAGTGAGAAATACACTGTCAACAAATCTCTGACTGTGAGGCTGTATTTAGAGTACAACTGAAAAATATATTCACAGAGCATCTTTGCAATTGCAATTTCAAGTTAGTGAAAAAAATGACCACTTAGCAGAAGTGGCTTTGTTTGTGAAGAATGATAATGAAAACAATCAGGCTCCTCAAACTGTGCCTTTTCACAAACGAATACATTTTCTATGTTTTTTTTCTTTTTGAAAGCAAATTTTTGCCCATTACTTTTCCTGCTCATCAGAATCACAGTCCCCAGTCGTCAACCTCTGAAGCAGCTTCCTTGAATTCTGTAGGGGCCCTGACTTCAGTCAGTGACGGGTGCCTCAGCAACTAATTTTATTAACCAGCTCCTATGACACTCGTGGGTTGAAATTTTAGAATACATATCTTTGATATTTTTTCTAGCTCTATCAATAAATTGTTTTGCTGAATCTTCTCCAAAAGATCTTTTATTCTGAAGTTATTTGCTGGTGACTACAAACTCCATCCTGATGCAAGACCAAAAAAAGTAGGATTATTTAAAATTTGTCTTCTGTCTTACTTGAAGTATCCCAATATCTTTTTTATTAATGTTCTGGAGGTATTCTGGGGTGGGAAAGGTGTTATTTGAAAACTATTGTTATTTACTAATTTCTGCTGGTGCATCAACACCAAACATCATAGGAAATTCTCACACTGATTCCTTTTCAGGGTTTGCTTTTTGCTACTGATTTTCATTTATTAAAAAAAGAGTGTTTTGAGGTCTTTCCTTTCTATAGGGCTAGCTGAGTGTTGGTCTCACTCTCTCTTAGTAGAACCTTTACCCACTGTTCTTCTGACGAAATCTCAATGTTTTTCTTGTTCTGCAAAGCCTGTTATCTTCTTTTTTTGACTATTGCGCAATAAGAACAGAGTATCCTGGCAGGTTTCTTGATACACTGAAAATGCTTCATTCCTCTTTCCAGTGGTTTAGTATTATCTGTTGATTGAATTTAGTGTCCTTCCTCACCATCTGCTTTTCTGTTTTTACTTTGTGTTTGTTGGTTTTAATCATGTTTACCAGTGTGCCCAACTGCAGAGAGATGAATGAGAATTCATCTGTTCTCTCTTACGTCCCAACTCCGCAATGGAATTTAAGAAAAAAGTCTAGTTATTCAATGTGCTAAAAATGCATTCTTTTACCTTAAATTACAGTTTATGTTTCCATTATTTTCTCCTGTCACCTTAACAGCACTAATTTTTTAGTTTTTTGCTCAAGACTTTTTGATCTTCTCCCCACTAAAAACTGAAAAATTGCTGTTCACATTGATCCCTGGATCTGCTTAGCAAGAGATCCGGAAATTCCTCCTGTACTTCTGCTCTGACCATCTCCTGCAGCCAGCATTTCCTTGCACGTCTGGGGCCATTAGGACTCACAGTATGAGAATAATCTGCGTAGCTGCTGCACCTGCATTTCCCCTGGTAGCTCCACAGGAGGTTTTGTTTGGCTCCTCTTGCTCACTGTGCAAACTGATCAAAGGTCTCTAGTTGGTTAAAAATGCATCCTGGATTTTACTCAAAGTGTAAAGCACTTTCTTCATCTCAGACTTACAGTCTGGTCTCTTGTACTTCAAAGGTGATGACTTATAATTGTCTTTATGCATTTCATTGGCACCTGCTAAACATGAGTAACTGCAGTGTTCGCCCCTTCCATAACAATGAGTGGCTCCTCTAGGTAACTTGAGTGATTCACTATCTAACGTTTCCTCCAGATGGCAAAGTTACAAAGCTAGTTCTGTGATACGGTGGGGAGAAAAGCCTGTGTTCTCTTCCCCAGCTGCCTTAGGATCAGATTACATACTGGGTTAGGAACTGCATCAAATCCTGAGATCCTTACCCGGTTTTCATATTGTCCTTATCAAGACAAACAGAGAGTTTAGTGGTATAAAAAAAGAAAACATGAATGAATAAAAAGTGAGTATAAATATGAAGTTGAACCCTATTACATTATCTAATGTATAGAGCAAAGTAAGCTAGAAATCAGATTCTAAAGCCTATTAAGTTTCTGTTCCCTTTACTAGAATGTATTTACAGAGTAATACTGAAACAAGTAGTATTTCGTTTTATGTTTAAAAAATATTAACATATTAATCGATGGTATGTAAATGAAGAGAACAGCATTTCTGCATAGATAGGAAGACTAAGGCTGTGATTTTCAAAGGAAAAACTTTTTGGAGAGATGAAGTTAAGAAATTAGTCATCAGTTTAATACAATCTTAATGAAGTTCTCTCTGTTGTCAGTGAAAAGAAACAGGCACTTCTGAAGCACAGTTCATCCCATTAGTCATCTAGACTGGGCAGAGGTGCCTGCCTCACTCCACTGGCTGTAGAAGAAGTGGAGATGACTCGCTTAGACAAGCTGCTTATCAGCTACAGATATCAGGATGACCAGTCACCCTAGTTCAGAGTGACTTTCTGTGGAGATTTGATCATTATGGTCCTTTGAAACTGCTGCTTACCAATCTTAAGATTTGTCATTGCAAAAGAGTGCTATAAATGTCCAATGGCTGATTTGCTTTCTAAATGTTATTAGTATTTTTTATTCTAATATATGGCTTTTTCAGTGTGTGATAACCAAATCTGAATTACTGTAAAAAAGTTATTACTGTTCCAGTGTTCAAATGTCTTTTTGATAAATGATGCTTTTTTGTTTGTTTGTTTGTTTTCCTTTAATATATAGGAAACGTGTCTCAAAAACTCTTTTCCTTGTTGCCTTGTGGGGGACTTGGGGTAAGTAGAGGTTTGTTTTTTCACAAGAGGGACAGCATGCAACATGTGTATTCATTCATGAATTCTTTAGCACTATTGCATTTTCAGTTCAAAGTCTTCAGAAACTGATAAAAAGCCATTATCATATTGTGTTTTCCAAGACACAGAAGACAGTACATCACAATAACCATATGGAACAGTTAGATAGGAACAGATTTTGTGGTAATGTATGCATTTTATCATTGTCTGACTACAGGTTTTTCACACAAGCTCTATTTTTGAGGAAAGTAATGTGTATGTAATTGTTACAGCAGAATAAGCTTTGGAGAAAGTGTTTTGTGTACTGTTGAAAGGTAAACATGGCTTCACATTTCTCAGAAAGGACAAAAAAATTACCAAAGCTAGCATTTAGTATGGTAAGTGGTCACTAGCTACTATTTAATAACTTGAGTGTTGTTAAACTAATAAATTATTTGAGCATTTTTATGTCCTGTTTCAAAATGGATTCATTCTGAAATATAATACAAGCCTGTCAATATTAGGACACAGTAGACAAAATACTGCAAAGAAAAATTTGTTGCAATACAAGGTAAAGGAATTAACCTAAATTATTGAAAAACATGTAGAATGGAGAATTTCTACCTATGCTGGTATCATGGTCCTATTAAATTCTAGTAAAGACAACACCAGGGAGAAATAATTTTTCATGTACAGGGGTTTTTCACACAAAAGTATTCTATACTTTTGGTCCAGCTGGGACTACTATTTTCTGATGTCAGCAATATCAAAGTGAAATGATGATATTATCAGATATTGATTGGCTGGCTGGATGATGCGTAAGTATTTTAGTTCCCTTTGATTATTTCTGAGTATGCAGGAATAAAGGCACAGTCTCTGGAGGTCAACTTCCAATGCAACCTTCTAAAGTTGTATTTACTTTTACATTTCACAAAAGATAAATTCCATACCATACTAGTGTTATTTATAGTGGGGTATATTATTATGACATACCTCACAGAAGAACTACCAATTTTGTAAGGTTTTAATACAAGAAAAAGAAAAATTCAATTTTAGCTGTCAGTATTTAGTAATTTTTGAGGATTTCTGAACTGTGACATAAGGAACAAAGAATCAGGAAATGGCAATTACTGCAGCTCCTCTACTGTGGAATGAGCTTGCTGAGGATTCTGCCTAAAATTTGGTGACTAGCAATTTGCTAATTTTGAAAGTTGGGGCTCATTTCTGTGTGTGGATCAGCTAACTTTACATATTGAGACAGACATGTATGTCCACAGGCACCTCTGTGCACTATCATGGGCACATATGCACACACACACGCATATACGCACACGTATAAAAAAAGGTACATTTTCACGCTGTTGTTGAAGTTATTGAGAAGCTTAGAGAAAATTAGGCAAGAATAAAGTTGATAAAAAATGTTGTTCAGGCTTCTGATTAAAGAGAAGCTGATGTAAAATTTTTTCACAAATCTTTTTGAGGGTTTTGGAAAGTAAATAGGACTGTGGCACACTTTGAAAAATAACGTATAAGATTTTTCTATGAAACAAGTTATTGTGGTATTAAAAATTGTGAATAGAAATGTGCTTTGCAATCCTTCTGCTAATGAAAGTATATTTTCTATTTTAAATGTAACACAAGGCAGAGATGCTCAAGATAACTTCATTTTTTTAAGCACTTAAATTTATCTACATTTTTTGAGTCTGTTTGCTTTATTTCTTATTTAAAATAATGGAAATTTGATTAAAGAACATGGTGTAGAAATTGATCTTTTATTTATTTTTTTTCTAGTTAGTTTGCCTTTCTACATGTTATTATTGTCAGGCTTGCTGTGGGGCTCTTTTAAAGGAATGGGTTATGACCTTTTTCAAGGTAAATAATCAGATTAGGAGCTCTTTTTCAGTGATATTTAGCTGTCTATTGGTTAAGATGAGCTCCGGGAAAGGGAGCTGCTTCAAATTGCGAGGAAAGCAATTCTTAAGTTTACTTTCAAAAATGATGGTGCAAAGAAAGAAACAGCATTGCTAATTTGTATCTTTCCACTTAATTGAGGGTTATAAAGCAGTACGAATAGTTTGTGCAAGGATTTTAAGGAGGGATAGAAGCATGAATTTTTTTGTTTTGTTCTCATTTTTTTTTTCTTGCTTGCTTGCTTTTTTTTTTTTTTTTGCTGAAAAATACGGCGAGAAAGTATTAAAAAAAAATAAAAAAAAGAAAGAAGGACTTCCGTTCTTGCAGAAGACTTTATGTCTGCCTCTTGAACAACGGTTTTCAGAGCTCTTTGGTCCTGTTGTCTTCTAACGATACGGGGACCTTGCTGGCTGTTATCACGCAGCTCTTCTATTACTAAGTAGACTAATGGTTAGATTACCCACATAGGGAATGGAAAACCTAGGCTCATTTCTCTCCACTGCCAGGCTGGATTTAATATCAGAGCTCACACCTCTTAGTGGACATAGATTGTTCCTGGCTGGGGACCCTCACATCACACACTGAAGATGTGCCACTGTTGAAATAGCACTGGACCAGTAAGACTGAGCATAAGTAGGATAAAGCCCATGTACCTAAGGCTATGATCTACCTATCATACATATATAAATAATGTGAAGTCCTAGTTCTGTGCCACTGCTTCACAAACACCTTCTATATTTCACATTAAAGAATCACTGGATGAACTGGAAACTGCTCTTGGAGCAAGGACTGGAGCCTAGGACTCCACAGACAACTCAGCTGATGTGCTATAAAGACTTTATCAGCATGAGTTTGGGGTGGCTTGCATTGCTCTCAAACAGAGGTCTGACAAACCTTTGTAACAAATTCTACTATATTGTTTCATTGTTATCTCTTTTCTAACAGCACAAATAAACATCAGTCAAGATCAGGGATCATCTTCTTTGGAGATTACTTACAGTTACAGTAAAATAAAGTTTTCCCAATAATTTTGAAAAACAAACAAGAGGCAGTGTCCATAAGTAATATTTTCTGATCCTGTTCTGTCATGGTTCTAAATCTTTTGTACCAGTGCAAAATGCATGTAAAGCTACTGTTTACTGACTTTAGAAACATTTTTCATCCATATGAATTTTCTTTAAAGTAGTGATAGGAACTGTTTATGTCAGGGTCACTGGTGGATTTGGCTTGGTATGTGTTAGACTTTCAGAGGAAATCAAACAATAAACTTTATAGTTTTATAGGAAATTACCCAAGTAATAATTAGCGCTCTTATCTAAGAGCACAAAGCTGTTTCACGCTGACAACCAAACTGAACAGGTCTAACGGTTGTCTAAATCTAACTTCCTAAATTTGTCCATTACAGGTTTTCTTGCAATGATGGTTAATTTTTTATCAGAGGACTACCCAGGGTCAGCAGTACAACAGTCACTGAATATGGGACCTCTCTCTTGCAATAATGCTTTTTATTCTTTTTTCAAGCTTAAGGCTGTTCCAGAACCAACTGTTGTTAAAGAATTCTATAATAATACTGGGGGGGATGCAATTCCTTGTGTTGGAGAGAGAACAGCAGCTCTACAGCCAACAGTTTTAATAACAAGAGATGGTTTCTTGCAGCTGGTCAGAGGTTTGGAATGTGAACAGGCTTCCAGGAGAGGTGGGTAGATTGCAGGTGAAGTGGCCAAATGGGGAGAATAATCAGAAATTACTTTTTGGTTCTGTGGATTATCAGACCATTCCACAATTTTTCATCTGTAAACAGCTGCTAGAGCTATTACTGATCATATGATCAATGCATCTATCTATTTCAATTCTTCCACTTCTGTTGTGCTGTGAAAATGACAATAAGAGAAACAGAAATCTACTTTTAATGGCACTAAGTTTCATCTCCTTTCCTCAGTCTGTCACTAAAAATAGTGATTGTTTTCCTGCCTGTTTGACCTGCTGCTGTGTGAAGAAATCTTGAAGTCATTTCTCAGCCATATTTTTTTGTCTAGTTGATAGGCAAAAAACCCACAAAAGCAAAGAAGAGCAGTCTTTTATGATAATGTCATCATCGGCTCCTAGCTTCAAACACTTCTGCGGCTTTTGAATTGTCATTTATAACTTGGAACTGAACTGACCCATAATTCCCTTGATGCATTTAGAGAAATTGATAACAGACTGCTTCTTTTATGGCTCAGAGGAGGCAACTCCAATCACATCACTATTGGCAGTCAATATTATTTTCTGACATGGTTGTAAAAGTATAAAGGGGCTTATGGCATTTGTTTAGATGAGGAATGGGCTCTCAAGCTGTGCTGGGGTTTATGGGTCCAGATTACTGAGAAGCAAAGGGAATATGATGTTTGCAAACAGGATATGATTTTATTTAAGTTTGGGTTTCATACGTTGTTCCCTGGGGATTGTCCTGCAGACAGCAGAGAATTTCACTTTTATCATATGAAATTGGGCAGTTATCCAATCCCCCCTGTTCTCCCCCCACCCTCCAAAGACACTGCTCCAAACCTGTAATGTGTAAAGTCAAACCTTTGAATTGCAAGAGGAGGAGCCGGGAGGGAACACCACCCTGTGAGAAATCAAACTTTTGCTGAATAAATATTTAGTGAGCTGAACAGACTGTAAAGCTATAAAAACTCTCTACATTTTTACAAAAATCACAAAATATTAATATTCTGTGGATGTTGAATTTCTTCCTGGCATTCCGTGCTGTGGTAGCTGGACAGTACTGCTTTTTATCCTGACCACACAGGAACAAAAGCAATAAGAAAGGCAAGATTTCACTGTTATACAATTTTAGTAAGTCATCCAGGCAACAAATTGTTTTCTGCTGTTTCTCATATCTTCTGCTTCTTCCCTTGATCTTCTCAGTCTGGGCCCAGGAAGAATTTTCAGCCTTTACACATTATGACTCTTCATTCCTGTTATCTGTATAAGAGCTAATGGTACCTACCTAAGTCCGTTACCATGGTACAATAGTGTAAAAATTAAGAAAGTATTGGTGGTGGCATTGCCCCCTTGTAGTAGATTTCAGGCTCTAGGCTGCTTAGGGACGTCTCCTTATATCTGCCTGCAAATCTGGCTGTAAAGAAGTGTCTATGGTTTGGGCATTCAAATTAAACATCACCTCCACCCAGGTGTTCCGATAAACTTGTGTCCTTCCCCTGTATCCCAGGCTGTACCAAAATAGGTATATTGTGTGCATAACATCAACCAAAACTACGTCTGTTTCCTGGTTTGGGGAAAACAATCTGTTTTTCCTAGAAGCTCAGCTAATTAATATGATGTCTTTCACTGTGAAATCACCGCTGCTAATATATTAACCTAGCAACTGAAACTACTTGCCTGAGTAGCCTTATTAACCTACTGAACTTTGCCAGTTATATTTTGGAGCAGATTGCAGGAGACTTCTGGGAATGAAAGACTGGTCTGCCTCCTGAGCCTCTCTGGCAACTACACCATCCCTAAAGAAATTCCAAGATTTAGTCAAAACAACCTCACAGGCACTTTATACTTTAATCGATATGCTTTGCACAACTGTTTAGGACTCACAGTTACACAGCATTGACTGTGTGGCATTTTCTGCAGAAATCATCAAAATACATGACCAAGAAGGCCATCCTAGTACCACCTCAAGGCACAACTTAAGGCCAGTGGGGATGGGACAAGAGCAAGGGCTGCAGGTTTGTCATCCTGGAGCATTTAAGCGTCTGCATGCTCAGACAGTTTGTGCAGTTCCGGATAAACATATTTAGGCCACAGAATGAGGGAATGAGTGTGTAACATGCTCCCAGCCGCTCTGGTGAATGCACTTTTTAGGTAATATACCCTATCAGCTCTGGCAATTCATGGAAGCCAGCTGTTTCAGTGGACTATGTTTTGTAGGAATGGACCAACTGACATTACATTTTAGCTAAGCTCTCATGCTTACAGAATTGTAGGCTTTCAAGCTGACCAGCTCACAGCTTCCTTGAGTGGGCAAACTGAAGAAGAAATTGGGAAATGAGAGAAAAACTGCACATTTACTTACTCTTAGCTCAGAACAACAGTTATCTGAAGACTCACATGTCCAGCTTCACAAACCTCACTTTAGACAAATTACTGAAACAGCCAAAGCAGGACCCTGACCACCCTTGCTTGCCATGTGCACTGCTAGAGCAGGAGTCAGTTCACCTAAGATAAGAAGAACTGACTGGAGGTGCTTAATTTCCTTCATTGACAAGGACTTGAAGTAGCTAGGTTGCCAATTTTAGGCACATACATTTTAGAAAAAAAAGTTAAGTGTGAGTCTGGATGATCAGAACAGGAAACAGATACTCTTCCTTTACGGAGGTACAGAGACTTCATCCGTGGATCTGGAAAGTGCAATGGTGTCTTATCTCTGGCAGGGAGGGAACACCACATTTAGCATATCAATACCACGGCCACAAAAAAGGAAAAAATCTCTTCACACTGAGGAGCTGAGAATATTTTTTTCACCCTTTTTAACAGAGGACTTTTTTTCCTTGGTGCTAGACCAGATTCAAATTGTAAACAAAGATACAGCACATGAAACACAGAAAATTATTGAGAAGTTGAGGAGCTGTCATAAAGTCAAACCTTTAAAGGTCTTAACTAATTTTGTACATTTCCTAAAAACTATTGTGTTGCCAAAGGCCGGCATCTTGCAAAGAAGCCTTCTTATTTGACAGAATATGAAACACTTTATATATATATACATATGTTAAATGTAAATAGTGGAATACTGTCTTATACAATTTACTAATATTATTCACTCTCCCCAGATTCAGTCACACAGACACACACATATGGATTTGATAGGAATTCTGTAACTAAAGCAGAATTCACATTTGCACTTTAAAAACTCATCGTGTGTTTGTTGATAAAATTTAGTCCCCAAGATGGACAGAAAAGCTTTCTGAAGAGGAAATGTTCATGTGTTGCTTGTCTGAATAAACACCAGGTTCTAGCATAGCTCCATAGTGGCCTCTAACATAAAGATCATCTACATCCCAGAAAAAAAGATGAAATGCTGTGTATTGATAAAATGTGTTCAGCAGAAAATGATCAGACTTTAAAAAATAAGGCTTGAATTCTGCACACAAAAGTTGTCTTTTCTGTAACAGTACGCATTACAACCAGCTTCAGACCATTCTATCTATTTGCCAATGAACTCCTGGAAACTCCATGATCAAACATAAGAAGGCAGTTGTGCAAGCATTTTCACACACTAATCCATTAAATACTAAAACAAATGTCAAGTTAAATTAATAGAGTACTCAGGGCTACATCTGAAAGTGCAGTAACGTTTTTACAAGCATCTGGTGATATATGCCACATATCTGAGACTTGAATCTGGGCCTAAGTGTTTTATTTATGAGTTTTTTCTAAAAACGACTTCTAATCCGCATCTAATCCATGCTATCCTCCCTTCATTTCCCTACCAATGATACACACAGCACTGTTTCACTAAGGCTTTCAGGTCCTTTAGGGTGTCTCATGTTTGCTTTATGAGACCTAGAGATTCTGAATGCCTGTCATAAAACTCGGTTTAAGAGAGTAACCAAATCAAACTACTTCTCCTGAAGATATTATTCTATTTGGGCTTCTGCTTGATTTAGCAGGATTCTTTCTGATTCTCATTTTGAATACAAAGATATTTACTTTTCAATACATACCTCACACATTTACTCGTTCTTTTACAAACCTTCAGGTGAATTCCATTTGTGCGGAAGTATGGGTGCTGTATTTTTAACAATGGCTGACTACTAACATCAGCAACTCTACTAGGCATTCAATTACTAATTTTTACTTAGATTATTTTTTTCTGATTATTTTCTTAAAATTTATTTTGATTTATAAATGTTGTAAATTAGGTCACTATTAACAGGTAAAACTTTAAAATTGTTAAATATTCTGCAGATGGTGGGTACATGTACTGTCCACATTCCTTGTTTTTTGCCCTGAAAGAGCGTTTTGTGGGCAGAATTAATAACCTCAATTAGAAGTCAATTTCCATGAATACTATTGCTGACAAATTCTCCTACTGTAATTACTCAAACACAAGAGAGAAACCAGTGCAAGCTCAAGTAAATTCCATCCTTTTTGTTTAAGCAATGATTTGTGAAGATCCTTTGAACTACTCATCCCACCGGAGCCTAAACATCACATCCCCTTCACAATTAATTTGTAAACCAGACTAGTAGGCAAGAAAGTATGAAAAGCTGATATTCTGGGTACTCGTTATGGCAGGCATTTTAGATTAAAGCAGCTGGAAACAACTTTGACAGAACAAATCTTTAATATGGCTGGAAAATAACAGTAAAAATAAAGTTGACTGTACATATTTTCCCTAACGAAGCCTGCTTTTACACAGTTCCTGTATATGGAATTTATTGAAGAGACGTCAGCCATGTAAACTTTTCCTCCTTTGTTCCTTAATGAGAGACATGGCTGACAGGCCATTCATTAGATGTTGTCCCTTGGAGATGGTCTGCACACCTTCGCTTCTTTAGTCATGGTGAGATAAAACAGCAGCTGAGAAGCACATCGAGGACCTTTTACTTCTTAGTGGAAATCACAGAGGTGACGAATGACCACCAGGACATGTGTACGAGTGGGAGATGAGAGCTTTGAGTGTGGCACCTGGGAAGCTGCACTGCTCATGGTCAGGAGCAAAGTATCCCAAACTTATGTGCTAGTGTTTACTGGCACCAACTGTCTCCAAGAATGACAGACTCCTTGCTGGAAGTGGTAGCAAGATGCCACACACAATTTTTAGAGGCTGCAACACTTCAGGAAAATATCTGATTTCTACTTTTATGCCAGGGAATTTAAAAAACACAGTGATGCAAACATATTTGCTCTGGCGTAAGTAGAAGAGTGTGAGACTCTGCTTTTAAAGCACAGTAATTAACTCTGCAATACACAAGTTTTATTTAATTGCAGTATCATTGAGGAGGTCTGTACTCTCCTATATTATTTCTCACAGTTTAATCTGTTTGTTTACTGCATATAGCTATGCTGTTGTTAGCTGACTAGATTTTATTTACTTCTCGATTTTATAACCACTTATATCAAAGGACAGTATTTTTATGTGGTAGTTTTTCCAGATTTGTGTTGAAATGTATCCATCTGAAATGCATACTGAATTAACTTCCATATATTATAAGAACAGTTGAGCCCAACCTCTGCTTTTTAAATAAAGGGCAAAGACTCCCTTTAAACTGCTGCAACTAACTGCTACTTTTTAGTTTGTAGTTCAGGACATTGGACACATAGAATACAATCACTGCTATCAAAGGATCATCACAGGTCAAAATTTTCATGAAAAGGTAGATGACAGATTGCATTTTTGAACTATTTTCAGAGAATAAGTAGAGCATCTCTGGTAGGGACATGTTGTAACTCTAGGAGGACTGGTTTTGATTTTTATGATGGCAACAGTTGTGCAGAGAATCCAGAGCCAGATGAGTGATTCAGTATATTTCTAATTCTTTCTAGAAGTTAAAGCAGAATTCCACTGTGGAAGCTGGATTTCTGTTAAATCACAAATTGTGTGTGTGTGTGTGTGTGTGTGTGTGTGTGTGTGTGTGAGAGAGAGGTCAAGCTCTAGGATGCTTTGTCAGAATCCATCCCAAAGCAGTAGCATGGGATCTCTTTTATATTGCCATATATTTATCAGTGGATGTGTATTTAAGGCAACTTCAGAGTTTACAATAATTATTTCAGAAAGAGAAACAACTCACCCAGGTGAATATACCACACGGTGTGAAAAATGGAATGGTGTGTCAAACTGTGAGCAGAATCTCTGGTCAGCAGAACGGTGACCCAGTGATCATCAGGTAGATCACAGGAGGTTTCCAGAGGAAGGAGGACTGAAACAGAGGATGGATGAAGAGATTCTCTAGCCAGGGAAGGGACGGGTAAAACAAAAGGCAATTATAAATATATTTTAAAAATCATTTAGAATTACTATTCATGCCACTTTTTTGCCTCCCTGAGGTAGGTTCAAGATATATGTAAATAGCAGGACAAGTAACATTTCCAGTTTCAGCAAATGTGGTTATTTCAGAAAGGCCTTTAAGTTAACAGTCTCTCAGATGTACTTACGTATCCTTTTTTTCCACCTTCACATGCACGTGCCACAAACTGAGCACGATATGAGGAGTTGGTAACTTTCAAAATGTATAGTCAGTCTTCTTTAACATGCAATATTCCAGCCGTGAGGGGGTACAGTACAAGCTTTCTATCTGCTGAAACATCCTTGCTGCAAGGCTTCTTGTTTCTTAGCTTGTTTTTAGTATGCTTAAAGTCTTCACTGTGAAAGTCAAAATATCGCATAGATATTTCTTGCAGGAAGCATTCCTATCAAGTTCTTTTTGTAGTGCAAAGCAGGGAATTTCTGCACACAGGGCTTGAAACATAAGTTGCATTCAGTAAAGAAAAGTTACCTACATTTCTTTTCACTTAAGTCATTCCCTTCCTCTTTAATGCCTCCACATCCACTTCAGGGACAGGTAGCTTAATTTCTATCATCTGTAGCTTTACAGAGTATTAGCTTTGCTACACATGCCAATGATTGAGCTATACTAGATGTGCTTGAAAAAGCCTACAACCTGCAGTGCTCATTCAGGAAACTCGGAGTGAAGTAAATCCATATGTGTGTTAGAAAGGCAGTGTTCAGATAGGGCTCATGTTCTCTGGCTCTTGGTGCTCTCACACACAATCCTTTGAAGAGCTGCAGCAGTGATAGGATTTTTGATAACAAAATGTGTAATATGCTCATAGTTTAACACTGAAACTATTATGCTTTAGATTTTTTTTCTTTTTCATGTGGTTAGACATTCATAATGTTTTCCTGCCCTGACAATTTTTAAAGGACTCTTAAATGAAAATAATATATCTAATTAAGCAGAAAAAAGGGCTAAGATTGTGTGTTAGAATAAAGCTACAAATGCTGTATTTTCTCTAAATCTTGTTTAACATTTTCTGAAAAAATTCCTAATCAAGACAGGGTTTTTACTGAATGGTTCAGCTGCTCCAAATCACTTGCAGAACAAAAATAACCTCTTATAAAATTCCATCTGACTTTTTCATAGTCTGTGATTCAGACAGCATCACATTTGTCACAAATTCATGCATACTCAGCATCTAGATAGACTGTCAGATACACGTGATATTTACATGAACTAGAACCAGAAACCAGCGTCTGATCTTATCCCCTTGTATAAAATCCAACCATTTCATCTCACAGGAATAAAGAAAAGCATATCTAGTAGGATTTTACATTGCTACATTTCATATATAGCTTGACAACTAGGCCAGCTAGAAACCATAATTTTAATGGGTTTGTCATTTGTATCACTGTATTTCAACAGTGATTTACAATGTAAACATTGAGTATCACTAAAAGAAAATCTGTTTAAACACCTGAAATGTTTAAGGCAATACATAGCACTAATAGAGATATAAAATGGAGTGAAATGGCATTTTCCAGTCGTTAGAGCTGAAGCATTGGCTGTGTGATGAAAGTTTTTCTAGGCTGCTCTTCATCAGATGTTCCTCAGAAATTCAGTCTTAATTTTGTGTTAATATGAAATTGAATTTGACATCTAAGTTTGTAATACTGTGCCTTTTCAGGATAATTATTAATATGTTTATGTTAGTTTTCTTGTGTTAAAATAACTGCACTAAGGTACACAGCTTCAGTTGGCAACTTCTGGCTTTGAGGGTCTACCATTTGTCATATGCACCATGCCCAAGAGATCAGCTAAAATATCTTGAATTTCCTATGTACGTTTAGGTGGCAATTTTTGAAAATTCCTCAGGAAACACTGTTTTGTTTCCTGATTTCCTATTTTTATTGGATGACCATTATCCAGCACTGTGCCCCTGTGGCCAAGAAGGCCAATGGCATCCTGGAGTATATTAGAAGCGTGGTGGTTGGTGGTTAGTAGGTTGAGAGAGGTTCTCCTCTCCCTCTACTCTGCCCTGGTGAGACCACATCTGGAATATTGTGTCCAGTTCTGGGGCCCTCAGTTCAAGAAGGACAGGGAACTGCTGGAGAGAGTCCAGTGCAGGGCAACAAAGATGATTAAGGGAGTGGAGCATCTCCTTTATGAGGAAAGGCTGAGGGAGCTGGGGCTCTTTAGCTTGGAGGAGACTGAGGGGTGACCTCATTAATGTTTAGAAATATGTAAAGGGTGAGTGTCACGAGGATGGAGCCAGGCTCTTCTCGGTGACAACCAATGATAGGACAAGGGACAATGGGTACAAACTGGAACACAAGAGGTTTCACTTAAATATGAGAAGAAACTTCTTCACAATAAGGGTGACAGAACACTGGAACAGGCTGCCCAGAGAGGTTGTGGAGTCTCCTACTCTGGAGACATTCAAAACCCACATGGACACGTTCCTGTGTAACCTCATCTAGGTGTTCCTGCTCCGACAGAGGGATTGGACTAGATGATCTTTTGAGGTCCCTTCCAATCCCTAGCGTTCTGTGATTCTGTGAAAATTAGGTAGCAGTCATTCAAGTGGTCTGAGGGAAAATTTCTAGTGGAAGATATTTGCTCTTATTGTCCCAGTTCAGTCTCCTCACACTCAACTGAAAACAGAAAATGATAAATGCCGTATACCGGCCAATACTCAGTGTTCGGTGGTTGGAGAGTCTGCCGTCTCATGTGTCAGAGCAGACAACTGTCTTGAAGGGTGGGTACTCTCAAGCTGTGGTTACAATTTTAACTTAATCGACCTTCCTGGAAATGAATCATAGTCCCTTTGAGGATGCAGGCTCCTGCTCGTGCCCTGGTGTACCGAGCAGCTGCCATTGAATCATTTTCATCAGCCACTCCTTCATGTTAACCTTAATTTGCTAGCCATAAAAATGGTAAGACAGTACTCCCTCCCAGCTCTCTTGTTGATACTTCTTTATTTAAAGTACTGCACAGTATTTTTCAAACTTTATTAGAGTTTTATTAAATTGATTTAACCAATGACCTCTACTTACTTATCTCCTTATTTGTTTTAAAAATGAAAACTGATTCAGAGTTGCTTTAAAGCAGTCAAGAGACAACTTTTTTTTTTTTAACAACTTTGTTTCTTTCTCATTTCTTGTTGTAATTTTCTTAGTTACATATTGATTTCTGTGTGTCTTTGGGAAAGCTATTTAGTTAATTTAAATTTCAAGCTACCAATCTGAAAAACAAATACAATAAATCATCCTGTATCAAGCTGACAATGCCTGTGTTTGTACAACATTTTGAGTTTCTCAGATGAAAACACAGTGTGATGTTATTACTGTTATTCTAAATTTCGCAAGCGAAATCCAGTCTTCTTATTCAGGTCTACCGTGGATACGAACTACTTTCATTAGTTCTGCTGCATACACACAAAACTGATCAAAACGATAGAAAACTCAGGTCCAGTACACTGAAAAATAAGATCACTTTAGTAGGTTGAAACATAATATTATTGTAACAGTAATGGTGAAGACATTTGACAGGTGTAGAGAAGATCAAGCTTCTTTCTGTTTCAAATGACTAATCAGAGAAATTCCTCAGAACCTCCAGAGTTGAGTAGCAGTTGCATCCAGTTGCATCCATTTTCAATTACTTGATTACCTAATTTTTTTCTTTTTTTTGAGAAATTAGGAACAGAAGCTTCTGGTTCAATCTGAAAATGTCTCAATGTGCTTGGAAGTTACCCAAAAAGCATCTGTTACAGTGTTTTGTCTATTCCTAAACGTTTTTCATGATGAATGTATACAGTATGATACAATTAAATGCACTTCCCATGGAGCGTCAAGAAAGTCTGGCTGTCTCTTTGGATGACTTTTTCAGACTATTTCACACCATCATGTCTGCTTGGCAAAGTATCATATAAGGAATATAAAACTTTTCACCTGTATTTTTTTGTATGTTTCTGCAAATAGTTACTGAAAATAGATTTCAAAAATAAAATTTGAGCACACCAATTAAAGTTGTAGAACAGTGCTGCTTAGCCATCTTTATAATGTGTCATTTATAATATTTTATCTTTACAATATTTTATCCTTCTGGTTTATATAATATTTTACATGTTGCACTTGCTCATTTAGAAGGAACAAAAGACAATTTTCTCTGCTTTAGAGTAACCACATTCATCTGTTACAAAGTGGGATCTAAAGCCCTTCAAGACAAAATTTATTAGTTCATCAAACTTCATTTTATTTAATTTTCTTTTCTGTCTATGGCAATAATGGCGCTGAAAATGATCCAAACACTTAATTATTCTGATTTTTGGTCATTTAAAAATTACTCCTGCCTGGGTGGGAAAGATGAGTGTTTGTTGCCCTTATTTTTTTTTTTAAAAAAAGGGATGATGACCCGAATCCCTGGTGAGTTTTGGTTGCGGGAGTTGCTGGAGGTGGCTGCTGGAGCCAGGGGTGGCTGTCCCTGCTGGACACTTGGTCCCAGATCTGGCAGGTCCCCATCCCCCCACCAGCGTGAGGACCTGGCGCGCTGCATCTGGCGGCCGATGAGCCGGCCCGGCCTGGCCGATGTAACACTGTTTGTAATGAGAAATCTAAACAGGGAATGGCAGCGAGGCATGACAGGAATGTGTTTCCATTGGAGAAGCCCGTGCAGAGAAAAAGCATAAGCAAAGCCATGTCCAGAAGGCCTTTCAGCTGGCCAGGACGGAAGACTGATGTTATTGTACACGGGCTGTCACGTTGCCAGCCCTCCCTCACGGGTTTGTTTTCTCTCATGCTCTCCATCTCCCTCTCCCTCTCCCTCTCTCCCCTGCCTTCCTCCCGGGGCCGGCTGTTTGCTCAGGTGGACAGTGACACCGTTTGGAACGAGCTGCACTCGGCCGGGGCGGCACGCATGGCGGTGGGCTGTGTCATCGAGCTGGCGGCCCGTGTGGCCTCCCGGGAGCTGAAGGTGAGGCCCGGGCCGCGCCGTGGGTGGGAGCGCTGGGGCAGCGGGGCGTGGGGGGAGGCTGAAGGGAAGGCGTTGTTCAACTGCTCTGCTCCAGGGAGGGTGACGGGGGGAGGACGGGGGGCACGGCCACGAAGGTGTGGCAGCCCGGGCGGTGCTTCCAGTCCTCACCAGGGACTTCCTTGCTGTCCATACGCTGGGGCATTGGTGGTGGTTACAGAGCCGGGGGCTACAGCCCGAGATGAAGCTCCTCATTGCATGCACACCTCTGGCAAGTGGCTGTGGTGCTGCCTTTTGAAGTTATTTCTTTAAAAAATTAAGAAAAAAATAATATGTTTGTTTAGTTGTGCATGTAACCTCAGGATACCACCCAGAGAGAGGAGAGGCAAACAGCGGGCACGCAGGCTGGGAGCAGAGGAAGGTGGCTGGTGAGGAGAGCCCTGACCTGGAGGTGCCTCCGCCCCGCCGGCCACCCCGTGCTCATCTCCCTGGCACCCTTTCCCATCCTATCTTCGTGCTGCACGATCTGCAAGGCATGATGTACAAAACCCAAATTATCCCCAGTCTAAACAATTTATAAAAGCTCCAGGCCTGATGGACTTTGACATTTTATTTGGTATTTTAACAGCCCTATTTAAAGGTACACCATATGCAGCCGGAGTGCAGGCTTGCCCCAATAAACATCATTGGAGCAAACATGTCTCCTTAATGAAACTGTTTATTCAGTTTCCAGTCTAAATACTAATGGATTCAGTCCTGTTTCCAAAATCAAGATAAAAATAAATATTTTAGGATTTGCATTATAGAATTTTTAAACTCCAAAATGTATTTGAACTTGAGAATTTTCCTTCTGTGTATCTGTCTAATTTCAGTCAAAATACATTAGCTATGCATTTGGGGAGGGGTACATATGTCTATGTGTATATATACATAGATATAGAATAGATAGGTACATAAATGACAGTGTGCTCAGGTGAAATGCAATACTATAGCTTTGACACAACTGAGTGTGGTTACTAAACTTTCATATTCAGGAACTAAAATCATTAGCCAGGTACTGCACTAAATGTACAAGTTTTGGAATCTCAGATCAAGGACAAGGATCCATCATATGGGAACCTGCTGTGCATCCTTTCTGATGGGTACTTCATCCCCATTAAGCTTTTTGGGCAGAGCTGGATTCAATACACAACTCACTGTGCGTTCTTCCCACCCAATGGGACTAATGAAAGTGAAGGAGGACTTTTTAGCTAGTTTTTACCTTTGGCAACCGTAGGACACATGTAGGTCTCTAAGGCAATATAAAAGCAAGTTTTGGTAAGAATAATGAGAGATGTCCTGTGTGCAGTTGACATGAGCAGGGTAAACTGCAGAATCTTTACTGCTTACCTCTGTACATTTCTGGTATCTTTCCACAGTGTGAATGCTTTTGGTTGTTTCTATGTGTGTGATGGACAGCTGAAAAGAATCAAACATCAGGCACTATGAGACCTTGTTTGCTACTGGCATTGCAACAGTCTGTAAACAAATATTTAAAATTTAGTTCTAGTTTGTAGTTTACTGTAAAATTATTGTTGATACTAAATATAATCCTTGTGTATAGTGCAGGGAATTGAAACAGACAACTTCCAGTTGAGGCATAGGAAAGGTAATTATTAAATAGATGTGCCAAGTAATTGATTTATACCAAATGGTCAAGAAATTAGGAGTGGAAAGGCTTTGCTGCAAAAAAGAATTGGGAATATTCACGCCATTCCTGATAGGCGTTTATCTAACCTGCTCCTATACTTCCAGCATGAAGCCCAATGACTTACATGCCATTATGCCAGCTGTATGAACTAATAGTCTATGTGTGATATTTATAATTTATGGTTAGGGAGAGGTTACTAAGACTGGACTGACAGAAGAAGAACATGCTAGCAGAAGTTCTGGAAATGCACTGCTCCTGACATTCGCCGTTTCGCTCTCTCATTGCATCCATACAAACGTGGGTTTTGTTGGCAAGTTGCTCCCACTAGCCTCATATGCTAAATGACATTATGGGGGTTTTTGCAGTGTATTCTGGGGCTTTCTACTTGATGTTCAGGATGAGATTTTAGGTAGCTTTAAGATTTTAGCCCCACAGATCTGCATGTTCCACTCTATGTTTGTGACATTACATGTTGCTTTTCCATCTTGCTGCCATTATTCTTTTAGAAACATACATGTTGCGTATATAGGGAAAATGTTAATTCTGTAGTGTACTTGTGAAGATCTAAGGGAAAATAACTGAAGCTGACCATTCCATGTGCATTCATTGGCCAAATATACAAGTGAAGCAACCATTCGGGGCCTGTACTGTGGGCACTGAGTGGGAGGATTAAGCTCTGATGAGGATCTGGGATGATGTGCCGCAGCTTCAGAATCTTTGGATGACAAAAAAAAATGCCTTTCAGGAATTGTGTGTAAGCTATAACAGCTCTGCTACATGTAAATAGCAGTAGAGAAACACACTGTAGTTTTTCCCTGAAAGTTTACCACTGTGGATTGCTATCAGATGGTGCACAGTCAGCTTGGTGTCATCTTAAGAAAAAAAAAAAATAAATATGAGGCAGGACATACTGATTTGTTCTGAAATCCCACAGTTCTCTGAGAAGAGCTGCATGTCCTGAAGTTCACAGCGGCAGACTAACAATACACAGCAAGGACTTCCCACAGGGCAGTGCTGCAGATTGCAGCAGAGGAGGCAGGGGATTATCTCCCCATTGCACTGGAGAATCACAGATGTCCTTTTCTGAAACAGCCACAGAAACATTAGGATAACCTCAAAGTAAAACTATCTGGCATAGGCAAAGTCTGAGACAGGAAGTCGCAGGAATGAGAAACTGAAGTCATTCATTTAACAAGCGCTTTTCTGATATGAGAATTATCAAATTTGTTGGCATAGCTGGGTATGAGCAGCCCAAATATTTCTTACAACTTGATGAATCAACATGTATGTTTTTAAAAAGTCGAATATGGTTTTCTTAAAATGAATATAACAGTTTATTTTATGGACATGAATTCAATTAATTTAAAAACCAAATGATTTACAATACTGAAGATAAATGTCTTCACTGCCTATCTAGAGTGTAGAAACAAACAAACAGAAAGTGCCCTGTGTTCACTGGCATCTGACATTTAAAGTCCACTTCAGGAAGGAAAGGACATTTCAGTTTCTAGGTCTCTCTTGATACTGCTTGCTATTGCACAGTGTGATAGCTGCAAAGAGAAGGGTTGAAACGACAAAATAAGTTATGAAAGTCTGTGGAACAAGTGAGAGATTCACTGCAGAGCTGGGCATGAGTCAAACTCATAAGAAAGGCAGAAGGCTTTTTACTTTGTTCTGAATTTCCTGAGACTGAGTCCCATTTCACACAGGTCTCATCTGAGAACAGCAATATTTTGTTCATCTGATTTGGACAGTGTTCAAAAACTGACCAGGAGTTAAGAGTTCTCTTCACTGTAGTTCAAACCCCTTGTGAGACATCAATTTTCTTTGATCTTGACTAATGAGAAAAGCATTAATATGACAGTCCTAACCATGTAAAACAATAGGGTTTACTGAAATTCTACTGCTGCTATAATAGTAAATTACTGTAGGGTTGCTTTTTTAAAAATCAAGACAAATTGTGCCTTCTCTCAGGAGTCTTAATCCGGATATTATCATTATATCAGACAAAAAAAATAAGGATTTTGAGGGATTGTTTAATAGTATAATGAGCACTCATTGAGACCCATTGGACACACAACTGGGATAATATTTATAATAACAGAGAATAAAGATTCACACCACTTAAAAATATAGTATGATAAACGTGATGTTATACTGAGTTGAATTAAATGCTTTTCCTTTTTTCATTAATTTTTTTACATGTATCATGAAAGTCATGTTGGCAATATTACAATAGGAGATGAACCTAAAGATTGCATGAAGGTCACCTTTTTTTTAGGTTTTTTTTTTTTTTTTTTTTTTTTTTTTTTTAATTTAGGAAACCTGCTGATGCATGATAAGGTATATATGTTATATGGAATAAGTGCCACAGCTCTCCTGTCTAGCTGTTTTTCTGTAGCTGCCTTTGCTCCTTTCTCATTTCCCCAGGAGATTTATGTAAATGGGTTTCAATAATCTGCTGGCTGACCACAGATCTTTAGAAGACTGGAATGTGCGGAACTGGGTGAACATAATTCCACAGTAGTCATTAGCTGTATCCATTAAATAATGTTAACAGATACGACGCATCTTATGACATATATTCCTTGGGGCTTAGAGAAGAAATCCAGACAGTGCCCTGCATATAATTTCTTGGGTGCGGTGTAGCTTGTGACCTTGGCAATCTATGAATCACTGGATGATTCTACGAATCATAGTTTCTAGCTTCTACCTAATGATCATATCTTCAGAAAAAGGGCCCTAAAAGATCTGCATCTGCACAGAGGGCATCTCTTTCTTGGAAGTGTCTCCTAAGGATCTTGTTCCTCTCTCACATTGCCACAGGAGGATGTTCTAGAAGTATGTTACAAAAGGAGGTGGCACATGTGGAGGCTTAGGCTATAACACACATCCTGTGGGACCTGAAGGAAGCTCTGTGACTCACAGTATCTCAGTTATAACAAGGCAGATTTCAGGAGTGCATGGTCTCATGGCTTGGTGACACTGAGAGGTGCTGTCCTTCCCTGCCTTCCCGTTTATTTCCCAGTCTGGCCTGGCTGCTTCCCTTACATTGACTCTGATGCTCAGGTCAGTTCTTCTCCCCTCCCTGTCAGCACACTGATTCTCTCACAGGCAGCGAGGCACAGAGCCCATTGCCTCGCCTGCACCCAGCTGTCCTACACAGCAGGCGCTTCTCTCCTGCTGCTGAACTGGACGAGTACAGAGGTCATCCAAACCGCACAGTAGACAAGACTTAGAGGAAAATAAAGGAGGGTTTCTGCATTTGTGGTCTCTCCTGAGTTTCAGATTTCATTTATAACTCTTAGAGCTTGCAGAGTATCTACCTTCAGGACTCAGCTTGCCAAATTATTATTTATATTGAAAGAGTTCAGGTTGCTGATATTTCCATTTATTAACAAAATGATTCATGGTGGTGCTGCCACCTTTTTTGTTGCTTTATATTAAGTGTTTATTAAATGATTAATACTACTTTTAAGAAGTTGAGATTCAGATAGCTGATTATGTTAGTAAGATAATTTTGTGATAATTATACTTTCTTGAATAATGTCCTTCAAAATATTACTTTTTCTTGTAATGTTATTTTTTTGTGTGTGCTGTTTTGTGAACATCAAGTGTGTCTTAACTTCTTTTCTGATAGCAAATTATACATTTCTCTGGCTGTCCCTCGTTAACTTACGATTGACTGGCAGGAAAAAAAAAATTGTACCAGTGAAAAGTATAATTTATAAAGAGTATACCTAGTAAGAACCTCTTTTTGTTATGGGAGATGACTTTGCATCGTAATAGGCAGCTCAGTGCCAGAGCAGACCATTGAAGTACTGAAAATCCAAAGGAACATTTCTGGAATGGTTTTCTTCAGCCTCAGATGACCTCATTCAGTACTACTATAAGCTGGAATTATTTTAAGTACAGTACTAATAATAAGGATTACTGCCTAGTTGACTTTGCATATCCTTTAAATATGTCAATGTTGATGATAGTAGCACTCTATGATAGAAACATGTAAGTACCATATATTTTTAATTTGACAAATATTAAACAGAAGAGACTCAATAAACTGTCCAGAGCTGGTAGGATTTGTATGGTTATTCCCTATTTTATAAAAATTTGAATTAATTAAGAAGCCACTTTGCAAAAGAACACTCAAGGAAAAAAGACACATAAGTTAAAAGCGTGGTCTGAGACTGTCTTGAACATGCACTTAGGCTGAATCGAGCGAAGCACAAGCCCTTTCTCTGCCTCATTGCATGTATGTGTGTGTGCATGTGCACACACGTGTAGAGCTGCCCTATTGGTAGTTAGGGGTCATTTAACAGAATGAAAGCAATCGAAATTAGTTTCCTCCAAACCAGAATCTGATACGTTCCTGGGATGCTTGTTTCTGATATGTCAGGTTGAATCAATAACAAAACCAACCTCATGTGTTTGGTCATAGCTACTCTGGTGTCTTTGTATAATCTGTGGATAGCTGAAGTTGAACTTGAAACTCTCAGTCCAGATGAGCTTGGTTGTTACTGTTCTCAAGGCCATTGTCACACAGGGCTGTGAAGGAATCTTCATACAGTAAATTGTACTTATCTAGTCAATAAGCAGAATTAACATAATTAACTCCCTAGCTCCCCCCCCCAACCCCGACCAAGCTCTTAGTTTTCAAGTCTGAAAAGTGTTCTGTATAAAAATCACTCAACCATCTTTCACAGCTCTACTGTGATATTTTCTTAGAAAAAAACTTCAAAGGAAGTATCTTTCTAAAGACATAATAATGAAAAAGAGCTGAGAACAAATGTCTCCCTAGTCCCACAGTGTCCTCCCTCCAGTAAAGCTTCAGGCCAGCAAATTTCCATGCCTACCTGAGCAACAGCAAACCCCACACGGCTCCTCTGGTTACCTGCAGAAATCTCCTTTCCTGGGAAGTGCTCTATGCTTGGTACCTCCTGGACAGTCCTTCTCCTGCAGGCTCTGTCCTGCCCTTGATTCTAACTCCCTATCCCTAACTCCCTCTGCCCTAAAACACTCTCCTTCTGCCTTAAAAAAGAATTCTGAGTGATGTGTGGCAGCCACAGAATGAGGCATTTCTTTCCATGCCCAGGCACAGCATTTTTAATGCTTATTTTACTAGTGTTAAAGATATGATTGATAAAAGCCATCAGTCAAGGTCTTTTAGATAGTAGTTTGTATTCTTTGCTTTTACAAAGTGACAAAATTACAAAACCATCTCTTAAAAATTTATCCCAGCAATTATGGTTGTATTTGTAGCTGAATGACTATCATTATTTCATAGAGCAGTGCAACTTAAATTATATGTGCGGTACATAACTTACCTCCATGACCAGTCTGTTCTTAAAATTCTTTGCTTTGTTTCCCAATATAGTTAACACTAGTTGTGGCTAAACAGGCCATCATATGTAAGTTAGCCCGCAAGCATCAAATTTTCATGTATGTTTTCTGGTGCTGTTCTCCAAGACCTTCAGGAAAGCAGACAGGGAACTCTTTGTTTCCATTACAGAGTTAAATATTTAATGTCCCTTTCTGTGTTCTTGGCCTCTACTAGCTTCCTCTGCAAGACAAAATGGTATTCCCTCATGTCCATTACTGTTTTCTTGGCAAATCTACATGCTGCTAATACTGCTCTGTTAAATCATGGGTTCTTGTTCACTGCATTCGTAGACCCCCAGGGCCAGATACTGGCTCCTGCTCTGGCAGTATGAATAGCTTGTAAAATCGTCCTAAACGGGTACTTGAGGATTGCCTCAGCCTTACACCACTCACGCTTACGCTTACCCTCCCTGCTGGATGTCATAGCTTGAGATCACGTTACAGCGTAAGTGACACTGGTAAGAATATGATTGTCTTCTTCAGGGTACCGGTCACAAAGGGGTTGTTGCAGGTAGTTGAGACCTGAGCTTTGTTATTGTAGGAGTTAACTAAGCCAGAGATAGCAGAGTTGAAGATGACACAGAGACTATTTTAGAGGTTACACCCTGTCAGGTACACTGTATGGAGCACCTTTTAAATTTAAAGATATAGGTTTTTATATAATTTTATAAAGATAAAAAACTGTATATCTATAAGAGGTAAGGAATATAAATTCTGACTGGAGGAATGGATAAATTTCTGCATAATAACTAAAAAAGTTTCTACAAAGAAACAAAGTATTAGCCTCAGTGATTTGCTTCTCATTCTGAAGCCTGTGCACATTGAAGCAAAAATAAAACCTTTCCATTAAAAACAAATGAGTGTTCAAGAATGCCATTTTTAAGCACAGCTAATTTTAAGAGCTAAGGGCTAGATAGGTTAAGGGATTTAGAAATGTAGAAAACAGAAACTCTAACAGCTGACTTTAGGAGCCTACTGTGCTTCAGGTGTGGAATCCAGACCCTGAGCTAGGTAGCTGGTCTCCATATGAGATACACAGAGGTTCCTGAGAAAGCTGTCCTTAACAACGTGTGCATCTGCAATTGACTAGTGCGTGGGACACTGTTCTGCTGATAAACTTGCTCATCACTAGGGATTACACCAATCTTCCTGAGAGACTTTTTTCAAACTTCTGAATAGAATCACAGAATCATGGAACAGTTGAGGTTGGAAGTGACCTCAGGAGGTCATCTGGTCCAGCTCCCCTACCCAAGCAGGTTGCTTAGGACTATGTCCAGATGGCTTTTGTATATCTCCAGGGATAGAGATTCCACAACCTCCCTGGGTAACCTGTTCTATTGCTCAGACACCTCAATGGTAAAGAGCATTTTCTTACATTCAGATGGAGCCTCTGCTGTTTCAATTTGTGACTATTACTTGAATGATTGAGACAGATGACATTGCTCTTTTGTACAGGGGTTTAAAACTTAAAATACAAGAAGAGCTTCAATTTCTTATCTTTTCAGCTGGAAGGAATCAATTTTAAACTCCATATAAAACTGTTTTATCTTAAATTTGAGATTAGTGGTGATGTTTTGTCCTCTATTGAAGGACTGCTACTCTGCTGGAAATAATCAAAGAGCCATAATTTGAATAAGAACTGGAGAAGAGCGTGACTCTAGACCTATTGTTAGAAAACTAACTCAGACTGACAAGATGTGTCTCAGTATCTAATTTATGGACCACATAATCTAAATACACAAACAGGTATGTGAAGAATACTTACAACTTCATCCTCATGTTCAAGCAGGAGTTGAATCTGAGTCTTCTACCACTTCAGTAAGTGTTCTTGGGGTTCATTGCTATTTCTTGCATGGCACTGACTTTTCTTGGAGTCAATTAAAAGACAGAGGATTTTACTAGAGTAATACCAGGCTGAAGCTAGTATGCACAACTTCTCAGCCAGGCTTCTCAGTATGCCTGAAGTGCCAGACTGCCTGGGCTGCTTTTGGTCCACTTGGAATCTAGTCAGGGCAAGCTCCTCACTGCCAAGGAAAGGGAAGAGCGATTCACACCTTGCCACAGTCACCACATATTGCTATAGGGAAAAAATTACCTATGTCTGTTTTTACCTGCTTGTATCATAGACACACAAGCGGAAATCTGCTGTAGATGACCAGTCACAAGCCATGGAGTGATGACTTGTATTATGGTATTGTCTTGCATACTTGTTTTGGAAAGGTTCAGGCAGAGGTATAGTAGATGCCCAAGCATAATATAGCCCAACATGCTAACCCAGCATATCACAGAGTGGAATCAACTATACCACCAAAGACAAGAAGGCCACAGTAGGATGTATAGCTCTGTTCTTGGGAAATCAAGCATCTGACTACCTATTGGAGTCATGAAAGAATAGAATACTTAGCTTACTGTGGAAAATCTTAACATTTTTATCTCAGTTTTTGTTAAAGATCCAACTGAGTGGATCTATCTGCAATGGACTTTCTTTGTAAATGAGTTTGGGCAGGCTTCATTTTGTTCTTTGTTGAAACAAGCACAGAGTTTAGAATATTCAGGCTTTATTCTTTATTCTCAAATTTAACTAAAGGTAATCATATAATGGCACAGACATGAATCATTTTTCTAATATTCTTGTCTGTCAGTCAGTTTAATGTTCTGTCTACACATAAAGGTGTCTGTATCCTAGTATAAATAAGGCTCTGTACAAAAATGCTTTGAATTTATGTGTGTTGGCTTCATTTTCAACATATTGCTCTCTGTTAGTATTTCTATCCTTAAAGCAGATTTTTGCCTTTCTGTCTACTGTTCTGAGCTCACTGTCTGGTATTTAAATGTTACCTAAATAAATGAATTCACGTTCCGTTGTGCTAATGTACATCGTGTTCCTACAAAGTTTGAAAGTAGGAGAAATGAAGTGTTTTACCAATTACACAAAAACTGCTGTTAATACTATCTGGTAACTAGTCTTCAGTGTTTGGTTAAATTTGATTGTATCAGATGCTTTATCATCAATATAACATATGGCATTGTATTTTTTTAAAAAAGACCATTCCCCCTGTGAATACTGATGTTCTTGTAATGTAAAAAGATATAAAAATGGTCACAACACTGATGTGAATGCCCTGCATGCTCATGGAAAACTGTAATAATTAACTTAAGCTCTGACTGCAGAAATTATCCAGCTATAGCAAAACTGGGCTTCCAAACAGTCTCACCAGAGTAAGGGAATAGAAAAGAGAAGCCTGTACTGTAACTGTTGTGTTATCAAAAACATCAGTGTTGAATTTTTCCATCTCTATATTGTGCCATGAAATCCTCCCAGAGAAAATAATCTTAATTATATTGATCTTTTGGGAATGCTGATAAAGTTAGATGATAATGAACTGAGAAGGGGCAGCAATAAGCTTTGCGTGGACTTTTTCGAAATATGGAGAGAACAAAATACAGGTAGTATGATATTCTCTGTCTAGTAATACCCTCTTCTCGGAGTCTTCTTTCACTTTGTTATCTGTACATTCCTCATCATAAACATACCTTGTTTTTTGATAAATCCTACAAGACAATTCTTCACAGAATTCTTCTCTAAGTCATGTTTTGTGTGAAAAAGAAATGTTAAAATCCCTCAGAAGGATAAGAAATAGGGCTTTGGCTAAGAGTGTAAACCTGGTTTGGTTCTGAAGATCGGTGCAGTCCATAAGGCCTTTGTTTTGATGGTGTGTTTGATCTATAAGCAATTTATATTCCACTTCCAGGAATGTCTGCTGAAATATGAACATGTATATTTTTCCGTGTGTGGGGTTTTTTTGTGTGTTTTCTTTTGTTGTTGTTGTTGTTGGTTTTTTTGGTTGGGTTTTTTTTGGGTTTTTTTTTTTTTTTTTTTAATATGGACATCTATTACAACAGAAAGTATGATGTCAAATCACCCAGATTCTTTAAATGTTGGCCAGAAGAACCACTCTTACAGATGTACTCCGTTTGCATTATAGTTTAACTTTGCTGTTGTCTGATAGAACTTTGGCCACGCTCCACAAAACTTTGCAGCTGGCTGCTTGGATTATGTTTAGCAGCAAATTCTATGAGATAGCCTGACAGTATTTGTTTATAAATTCATGCCAGTGAAACAACATAAGTAAACAATTGCACAGGTACACACAAACACACATTCATAACATTGTAAATAAACAGATTTCAAGATTTCACAGGCACCAATGTACCTCTATTAACTGTTATGTTGTTCCTCCTCATTTACATGCACATGACTGAAAGTTCAGTGATTATCATGTTTATTTCAGATGTGTAAAGGCTGAAACATTGACATTTAACTACCTTAAGTTTATCAAACTGGACTACTTTAATGCTGACTGTTAAAAAATAGAAATATTCCATCCTTTTTCTTCCTGTCCCATCCTCTCTGAAAATACAATGCTTGGTTGGTCTTGCAGCCATACATACACATGGTATTCTTTGTGAGGCTGCTTGAAAAGACAAGTCTGGCTGATATCGTAATGCACAGATTATAATTTCTTATTTTTATGGATGTGTTAATTGTCACTAATTTGGTGTCAAATATGTAGTCGAACAGAAGAGATTAACAGTGTTGAGTAGCTGAAATAAAGAGTGAAGTTGATGAAGTAATGATGTTACTCCCAAGTCTGTTGTAAGAGAAGTTTGATATTATACACCCTTATGAGACACTGTTTTGTGAATGCATCTTTCTGAATAGAACTGCCTTACTAGTACTTATACATGTTCCTTTTATCTTACCCACACTGAAAGGAGGAAAATTTCATTTCTCTTTTATCTTCAGTGGCTCTAGAGGCAAAAAATTCCTTGATCATCACTGATGCTAATGCTGTACCTTCTGAAATTTATATACAATTCTAGTAAGTGCATTAGAAATTGACTGTAGGGAATCTATTAAACTTGTGAGTGTGGCAGGTTCCCAAGTTTAATTTATGGCTTGTAGAAATATGGGATATTCATTGTTGTCCTTATTCTGCTGTTAGAAGTGTGTGTGTGTCTGAATTTATCATTTAGACCATACAGAAGGTAGGGTCAACAGTGACTAATCATGTAAAATATATACCTCAAACTGCTTTTGTTTAGAAGAATCTCAAGCTGGAGCAATGTAAGTTTACATAAACTTAGATCAAGAACGGATCAGTAGTCTCTGTTTCCTTTTAAATGTGAATTCTAGACAGTAGAATGGATAAGTACAGCTTTCTCAACCTGCCTTTTTTCCTCCTCTTTAGATCATGTTGTGTGTGTATGTATGTGTGTGCATGTGTATATTTATATAAACTTATATGCCCCCGTTCTCAAATATATTATTTCTGGCAGTACTATGAAAGGGTGATTGGACAGAAAAATTGCTCAAGAGCTTCTAATAGATTTCAATCCAGTCTGCCTGCTGCTCTGTTTTGCACTCAGTGAAGTATTTTTTTAAGCTGATAATTGAAAAGCTATCTTGTTCTTGCAGAATGGCTTTGCTGTTGTAAGGCCCCCAGGCCATCATGCTGAAGAATCAACAGCCATGTAAGTACCAGGGAATATTGCCCATCTTGGAGCACTAAGGTTACTGGCAATCACCTGCGTTGTGCATGTCTCTGAAGAACTGTAATTGTTAGCAGATGACTGAAAAGGCTTTCTAGGTACTCCCAGAAGCAGATTTATGGCCTCAGAGATCATATAGCATTTTTAAAAATGCTCTGAACATTATTTATAGCTGTTTTCCTGACTGATTTGCTTTCTTATTTCTGTTCTTCTCTATTCCACAGGGGGTTCTGCTTTTTTAATTCGATTGCAATTGCTGCCAAATATTTGAGAGACAAGCTAAATATAGGCAAGATATTGATTGTAGATCTGGTATGTATTCTTGGCAAGCATCGCAGTTTCAGTGCATCTAGACTAAAGATAATGAATTTGTATTTGTATGTCACACTTTCCTTCTTTTAATACCTACAAGTAATAAAGGTGTGCATTTCCTCTGATTTTGAGAACTCATTAAAGCCAGGATGGTAGTACTGAAACCATAAACATCTATGTTTCACTTTAATGGTGTTAACTGCAATTTAATGAGAAGAAGGCACAGATCAGGGCAACTTTTATGGTCCTTAAATGAATTGATACTTCCACTGTTAAAATAACCCTACAGAACCCAAGTTTACTTTTCCCTACAGAATAGAAACTTTAAATAGTTAGATGTGCTTTAAAGAATGTGGTTGCTTTGGTAACCAAATTCACTACTTCCCCCAGCTAGCAATGATTCGACTTGTTGTGTAACTTTGATATTATTAAACAAATCAACAGATCATTCCCTCTAAGAAGTTTTCAAGTCATGTATGCCAGCTTTTGATGGTTCCCCAAAGGAAAGCTGCGTGATTAAAAATCCACTTCATTGGATTAGTCTTGTATTTTAATAGAAGACATTCTTACACAATACTTAATATGTTTAACAAATGGAGTATTTAAATGCAGATGACATTTGGCATATTGTCTATATTATTTTCATGAATAATGAATTGAGGCTCTGCCTTGCACTTAAAGCATCAGCCCAATGCACAGCCCAAGGAAAGTTGAATGCTGATTTATGAGCACCATTTTTGTTTTCCTACAGTTCATGAGGAGGTGTAATAGGGTGTCTGACAAAGCATAGACAGGAAATGAACCCCGGCATCAAAACCTAACCTGTTACATCTGCACTTAATTAATTTTTGCAGGTGATAAAAGATTTAAGAACAAAATATGTTAAAGGGTTTTTGAAGTGCAGGGCTTAATAGTCTAAATCTTGTTCATATCTGCACTCATAATTAAATCTTATTGTGAAGTCATGGCCTTACCATCTAGCACTTTTGTTCAGTAAAACATGCATACTGGCTGTTGAAGAGAAGCAGAGAAAGGGGGAGTGTGGGAGAAGGCATGGCAAGTGAAATATGAATGGCAGAATGAGTATGTGAGTATACGGGCAGATATTCTTAGAATCTTTTTCAAATATTTCTCAGAGTGTTCTACTATCACTTAAGAACATAATTATAAGCTGCAAGAAACCAGTATTTCTGAAAAAAAAATCACTTCTACTCTATGTTGGATCTGTTTGCTGATTTGAATCTTACAGTTCAATGAACTGCTGGAAATGCTGGCCAAAAGTGTATACTTGTATGTGTATTCTTGTTTTTTATTAAGGACGAAAAACCTATTCAAAGTTTGCATTTTGTGAATGTTTTTAAGTCTTTTTAACTCTAAGTGTTACATTCAATTGTTAGGAAAAGAAATCACTTCCATTTGACCTACTCAGACAATAAGGACTTCAGAATTCAGCTTTGCAGGGGAAGGTTAAATGTGCAAATCATTACCTGTGCAAATGATTACCTGTGAAGCCGCCTGTCCTTAGGAAAGTAGACAGGGAATGCTCAGCCTCTCTCTGGCTCTGCCCTATTGGCCAGAATAACTCAGCTGGTGAAAAGGGAGAAATATATGGCTGACACAGATTACTTAATTCCTGGAGCACTTGCAGTCCAGTCCCTAGTCTGCTCCATGATCAGTGCAATGACCAAAAACTTGTATGGAAAATTTCTTATGTATGCAAACTATAGTTAAATCACAATCCAAATTGAATGAATTAACATGTTAATAGTGATATCTTGATGATCACCAACAGAGAGTTTTTGGCATCTGAAGGACAAAATGGAATTACAGATGTTAGACTTGAAATTAACCTTTAAGGCTGTATTTTGACAGTGACTAGTGCAGCAGGACCCCATGCTGGTTGGCAGCTCTGTGTGTTACTTCAATGTAGATGTTAAAAAATGGTATTAGATCCCACACATTAAACTGCACTCTGGTTACAAATTAAGTGTAATCTTCATAGCTGTTGTGTGTATTCATATAAAAATGCTTAACTTTTTAAAATTTTAATCTTCATTTTTTCTACACTGAAATAAAAGACCCCTCTTTCACCTTTTCTTATTCCACCATTTGAATAAATCTTCATTTTGAACTGACTTACATGCTGTGAATACATTTGATGTACTAAGAGCAGAATATGAACATGTTTCCCACATGGTAACATCCGCACTCTAAAACAGCACTTTTCTTTGTCTAACTAGAGAAGTTACTGCTTTTCAAAACAAAGTAACCCTTGGTGAGATTAAAATCTAGACAAGAAAGCTGGCTTTGAGATTTGAATAATAAAAAAAAAAATTAAAAATCGCTCCATATTTCCATTTAATATTTTTTCTTCTTATTTGAAAACTGTTACAACAAGAATGTATCTAAAGCTCCAAGTATGAACTGAAAAGAAAGACTAATTGCAATCACAAAATGAAGTCCTATTATGGTTTTAGTCATAGTCTTGCAGATATATCTATATGGTCAACATAACTTCTCAGGTTGTTGTTGCAATCCTTGTTCCAAGATCATCAATACTTGCATGTATGTCAGGGTGATCTGGGTCTGTTTTGGAGTGAACCAATTAATTCTGCTACAGTTGAAGACTGGATGGGATTCTGGGGTTAGTCTGCATGCCACATTTTACTTCGTTTGCCAGTCAGAACCCTCTAACACTATGTTGGCTGCCTTCAAATCTCCAACACCCTCACACCAGTGTGTGCTCCCTTGCACCTCCAACATGTGTTGCATTTAATCTTGGCATTAAGTTGCAGTTGGGCTGTAACTTCATCCTCATGTTGTTTCAAGTACTTTCAACTGAGAAAAGTAACCATTATAATATCACCCCACAGAGGTCCCAGTAGAGGTACAAGTCAAGCACAATGTAGTACAAGTAAGACTCATTCAACACAGAGAGTCCCGAACAGTATGGATGAAAGTCATACGCTGCATTGGCTGGCAAAGAGCATGAGCAATGGGCAGTGCTTGCTGTGCCATTGGCATTGTTCAACTAACCTGAGCCATCCTGGAATCTAGGCATCCTGAGGAAAATGTGACCATTGTTCCTCTGATACTAAGTTTGGTTCAGACTTCGTGGTGTTTGTAAAATAAATAAAGTCTGGGTGAGAATGTTGTCATTCAGAGTACTTTTTCAGTCCTCCTTCTCAATTATCTCTTCAAATCAGAAAATTTTAAAGGGATGGATTAAAGGAGGAGAAGCAAATACCTGTAATTTTTCAGCTTCTTACAAATGACAGCAAAGAAACTTCAGAAAAGACTCAGTTTTCTGTTACTGAAAGGCAAGTGGGCTTTCCATTTTCACTTGTAAAATTTCTTGTGTGTCTAACGACATAATACGATAGTAAAACTGTGAAAACAAATCTAAAAAAGAGGAAAAGTCCACAGCATCAGCCTTTGTTGTATAGACATATTGCCAGCATTTATTTTTTCAGCATTTTATTTAATGACAGAATTTCTTTTCACTGGCATTATATAACGTTTGAAATATGGAGACTGGCCAAGGCCACTCCTTGATTGCGGAAGGCACCATCCTATCTGCCAGATGATTTAATAGCTAATGAGATCATATTCCTATGTCTTCAACTGTTGCCGTCATGATTTTGCAAAAATGAGGTATGAAGTCCTTTCCGCATCTGGCATCTCTTTTGATGTGGATCTAACTGCTGAGGGACTGCTAACTGAACTGAATGTTTCAAGAAAGCCAATTTACTCAGCTGGTCATAGAGCCTTTGACCTCAATAGTGGAACTTGGCAAATCAATGAATACACTTATGTTTAGTGTTCTGTCAAGAATTGTGAAAAAGCTCTGTAAACCATAGATCCTTCTGCAAAATACTAGTTTGTAGTTTAAACATTAGTCTTTCTTCAGAGGCCAATGAGGCTAGTTAATTAAGCCTGAGGGGTTATGAACTGTTGGCAGTTAATAAGTCATAAAATTCCTCCATAAAACAGGATGCTAGATTCCATCACTGAAGCAAGGAGTACAAAGAGCCGGTGTATAAATATCTAATTGTACAAAAGGACTGGGATTTCTCAATGACTGCTCATCTGGAGTCTCCAGGGCACGCTCGCTATGGTTTCCTGATTTTTAGAAGCCAGTTTAAAAAATGAGTGCATTAAAGAGTAATTTGCCTGAAAGTTCAGGAAGTATGGGGTGGTGAAGGGAGGGGGAAAGGGATAGACAAAAGGAGGGCAAGGGAGAGGGAGAGAAACAGGGAGAAAAAGAGGGAGGGAGGGGGTAAAAGAAAGCAGAACTGAGCTCTCTACACCAAGTTGGACATTATTACATTTGTCATCTGTTTTCTTTCTCCTTTAGGATGTTCACCATGGCAACGGTACACAGCAGGCTTTTTATGCTGACCCCAGCATCCTGTATGTTTCCCTCCATCGCTATGATGAAGGCAACTTCTTCCCCGGCAGTGGAGCCCCAAATGAGGTTAGGTTTATTTCTTTAGAGCCCCATTTTTATTTGTATCTTTCAGGTAATTGCGTTGCATGATTACCCCTAATTTTCTTGTCCTTCTCTGGTTCTTTAAATTACACCAGATTACCAAATTGTCCACTGGGAGCAGTGGACCAGTGGAGAACAAGTGCATAACCCAGAGCAGTCCTTGTCAAACAAGACTGGGCTGATCTGACATGTTGTTTGATGTTTGTTTCTAAAGCATGCCTGAGAATTTTTTCTGTGCGGGTTTCCCCACCCCCCCTCTTTTTCTCCTCTTTTTTTCATCCTCTTCACTCCCTTTGGCATTTTATTCCTATTTTTCAGGTTGGAAGTGGTCCTGGTGAGGGGTATAACATAAATATTGCTTGGACAGGTGGCTTGGATCCTCCTATGGGTGATGTTGAGTATCTCACAGCATTCAGGTTCGTACATTTTTCTTTTAAAGTTATGAAAAGTGATTGTAGAACATAAACACATGAATTGCACCTAATGTAATGTTGAAAGATGGGAGAATGACCCATTATGAAACTAACTCGACCCTGGTATCCCAGTATACAAAAGCTTAGTAAATAATAAAATTTAATTGTCATGATCAGCCACTCAGAATTGACAAAAAGTATGTCTAATGGTTTAATCGGTCAGTCATTTTATCATTATTATATGATGTCAGTAAGATTACTTTGAGTTTGCTCACTCCTCTACCTGCAAAATTTAAAAGTAAGCCTTTATACCAGGCAGAAGAAAATTACTGTTCTCATTCATGTTGATTGTAGTTACATGCAAGTAGAGCAGATAGAAAGCAATATGAAACATGGTCCAAACCCAGCATGCTTCATTCTCTTAAAAGTCTAATCATGATGCTCACAGATTTGACCATTTTTTTTTCTATGAATTTCAATAAAATGTTATTTATTTAAAAGAAAATAATTGTGAAATATCTCAGTAAAAATGATAGGAAAAGTTGCATACTGTATTTCTCCTTGCTTTCAATAGCTCATTCTAAATTAAATTTTGTTCTTTCATAGGTGATGCGTCATAATAGTTAGTCTTATTTTCATGGGACCAGAGGAGAAAAAAACAGTTTAAAACACACTCTTTCAGACTTTCAGTAGCTGTGTCTTACATACACCATTTTCTTTCATTGTAAAGCAGTCCAGTGGAATGGTTTTGTGGGCACTCACCTCTCAAGACTGGGCACATACTACATGTTTGAAAAGAGGTTTCATCTAGTGGAAACTGAAATAATGGAAAGGCAATGAGACAGCTAACATGTATCTCTGATCACTTTCAAGACTTTTAGTTTGAAATAGTGCATTTACCTTACGTAACTTTTGACTACATGCTATCCAAAACACATTACAAAAAGTATAAAACTCATTTTCATTTCTTTTTCTGAAGCACTCCCGTGCTGAAATAATATGCAGAGGATCTGATAAACAACAAATCTGAATTCAAAGTCTAAGCCCTAGACACAGAAATAGCCTTACACATTCACAATATTACACATTTATTACAGACAAGCTTTCAATTTTCTTTATAACATTTGACTGTATTTTAAAAGAGTCTAAAAAAATAGTGGCAGGCTCCAAATTTTCTACACCTCAGTACTCCCTCAAGATCTTTCCAAGATCTTTCTTATTCTTTGATGAAATTTTAGTGAAGTTAGGGAACTGGATGCTTCAAATTACTGGTAATAGTGTCTGATATGAATATGTCCGGTATGTTCACCCCAAAATTCTTGGTTTGGATCTAACCTGTCCCAGTAGTATTATAGGTAATATGGCCATCTAACACTGCAGAGAAGGGTGGTCCCAGCTTATCAAACGGAAGATTTACATTACTGAGACTGCAACCACAGTCATTACCCTTGCTATTCTGACAACAAATACTTGAGCTTAATAATAACTTTTCCAATATGTACTTTGCAGTTCTAGTTCAATGCACACCAGTAAATAGTCTGGAGCAGCTAAAACTGCTGCTGTACTTATTATTCATCAGAATTACAGAGAGTTTCAACCTCTGTGCCTGAGTAGAACAGCACTATTCAGGAAAATATAATTCATGTAAGCTACTACATACTGACTAAGCATTTGCAGACATAGCTAAAATAAATGCTTAATTATATATTTTTTTTTCAGTGCAGATAAATTCAATATAAGATTTGGGATTCCCTTAAAAAAATTGCTGATGGTGTAAAATTTAATGCTGATATTTTAAATGCATCCATTTAACATTGTGATTAATGTTGTAATCAATGTGAAGGTTTTTCATTGTGTTAAACTGTGGGGATTTTGTATTTTTTTTTTTAAGGAATATAATGCTGTTGACTAATTACAATAGATGCTGCTTTCTTCCTTTTCTCCAGAACAGTAGGAATGACTGGAAATATTTCCCTATCTCCTAAACCATTTTTTGCCTGGGCACAGTCTCTGTGCCCTCTGTAGGGCTTATTGATATGGATTTGGTATGACAGGTATGACAGTTTTGAGTGGTGTTCAATGAAGCAAACAGCATGAAACTTTGGAGGGTGAATACAAAAATCCATAAATTATGTCGGATAGACTGGATAGCGATTTTCTATGAATCTGGTCTGAATGCTAGGTAAATTCACAATCCCTAATAAAGAGACATTTAACCTGTGGACCAGAATTTATCCATTGCTGTTATCCAAAATGTCACACATGATGTAAACTCCATTCTCAGTTTGGCCAGGACAGAATTGTGAAATAGTAGTCAGGAAACAGTCCACGGTTCAGTTCTTTAGCCATAGACAGAAAGGAAGGTGTAGTCTTGGAGAAAATCAATAGAAGAGTTTTTTTCCAAATAAATTGATTTTAGAGACAGAATTACAGAGTTACAGAATTACAGAATTACCCAACTAATGGGGGAGGAGGCCCAGGAAATGTCAGATGTCCTCAATTTTAAGGGAAAAATAATGTACAAAATTGAGAGATTTTCTCTTCATACCTGCTCCCCAATGGACAAAGGTGAAGGTTCTCTCCAAAATAACCAAGGTGTGAATAAATTTGCAGATGGGTAGATCCTGTTTGGAGAGAAGCTGAGACTTCCTGCTTTCTGGCTGCCTCAAGAGGTTAATCCTTTGAGTTCTTAGGAACTGAGAAATTTGCATTAAAATCATCTAAAGCTCCCTAGGGAGTGCACATAACCTTCACTTTCTCACCAGCAGAGCCCTCCTTTCTTCCTGGAATTGCACCAAGCACATATTTGAAGTGTCAACAGCCATGACACTAGGTAGCTCATTACTGCTTGATTGACTGTCAAATTTCACAGCAGAGATCCTTCTGAACGATAATGTCCACAGAAATAGAGACCAAGGTTTTTTTCTGCCTCTAGAGTTCTGCCCATAATCACGTATTACATATGATGACGTATTTGGTATTAGATATATCGTTCTTCGGCCAGAAATTATTTGTAGAACAGTATAAGCATTTACCCACATGTAGAGATATATATACATATATATCTCTACACACACAGATAGCTGAATATTAGTCATTTTCCAGTGCATAAATAATTAGATAAACCTATTTTAAGTAAATTTTGTTGAGGCTGAATGAGATTCCACCTTACTCTTCCCTCAAACTGTCCAAGAAAGTGTTTCTGTTTCTTCAGGAAAAAACAACTGTATGTGTAAAAATGCAGAAAATTTGAAGATGAGTTAGAGACATAACACAGAAAAATCACCTCAAAGGCATGGTGAGCGAGTGGCTCCTGTGGGACTCTAGTGGGCAACAGGAAAAATTATGGTGCTGGTTTGTGTCTGCCATTTTGACTTCAGTGCTACATGAAGAGTCTTTGTTGTATTTTGAAAATAACTCTAGTGCAAAATCGAATGTAAATAGCTGTAGCCAGTGTGGAGATGAAGATTGGTCTTTCATGTATAAAGGAATGTGTTTTCCTTTCCATTTCTTTCCCATTTCTTCTAAGATAATATGTTTACTTATGTTAACTACAAGGAAGTAGTAGGAGAAAAGTTTCTGTAGAATGGAAAATAAGTGCAGTAATCAAATCTATACCTTTTAATTTTGCAGGAAAAATTTTGTCTGATGTTCACCCTAGTAAAGCAACCAGTCTAGCTACAAAAATCCTTGAAAGAATGTTCTTTTTCTAAAGGGCAGGAAGCTCTTCTTTTCCACTATGATAACAAAAAAACACAGCTCTTTTCCATTGTTTTCAAGGCCTAGTGTTTCTTTCTCTATAGAGAGTTTTTTTCGTCATTTACTTCCACCTATTCAGATTAAATTTGTGTTAATCTCTTTGAAAGCAATAGAAGATGGTGACTATTTTCTAAGAGGATGATTCTACACTCGAGTTTATGAGGATATAATCCACTCTTCTCTGCCAACAGTTATAGAAAAATAAGAGCAATAGTCAACTACTAATGTTCAAATAATTATTTTCATAAGCTCCACATAATACCAGATGTGCTCAGTTAAGCAGGCAGCAGAGGTTCAGGTCTGTGTTGTACATGCACATATGTACATATATGTACTTGGAGTTTACAGAGGACAGAAGAGATGTGTTTCCATAGCGCAAAATATAGAAGACACAGGAGGCAATGGAAACAAATGTGTGTGTGTGTGTGTGTGTGTGTGTGTGTGTGTTCAGAAGAGGGAGAGAGAAGCAAAAGACAGAAAGAAACTGGGGTGTGCCTTCTAACTGCTTTACATTGCTTTGATTCAACAAAGGAGCTGTAAATTTAGCTTAACCAGCCAGTATGCTCTGGCTGCTTTGCTCTACTCCAGAGTAGCATAAAACAGCCACAGCGTATCAATGAACCTGGCCATAAAAGCTTACATAAAATGAAATATGTGTGTGTGTTTCTTGGAATGATTAGAAATAGCTCATGATAATATTATCTTTGAGTTCAACTTTTAGCAGTCATATGTATGATTTTAATTTAAGAAGGTGAGCAAATTCAAAAGACATAGGTGACATTAAGACAGAGTTAAGGATGAACTATATTAATGATCTAATTTAAAAGACGACACAAAATGTATGATTACTCCAAAATAATGTTTTTAACCAAAGAGAATTCAAAATTAACATAATGCTTCAAGCCTCATATGTTAAAGTGTAAAAATGAAATAAAATTAAATAAAACAAAGGTGTGCAGAAAACCTTCGCTCTGTCTTACAATCCCTAGTGCTTGTTCTGGGAGAAGACAAATATGTTTAAAACTCTTTGTATTCTAATCTCTGATCAAAAATATCAAGAAATATTCATTGTAGTCTTGTGGCCTTACAGGGCATAGTTAATGTTATTTGAGAGATTACACTAATGTATACCAACCTTTTTTTTTATATTGGTCTTATTTTTGTATTTCCTGATCTGATGACATTTAATTTTGACATTTCACATGAAAAACTTTGTAAATATATTTCTGTTGTTTTTCAAATGTATTCTCCTACTTTTTAAGTTACAATTTCATACATAAACCATAAAAAAGCATACTCAAATATTTCTATGTTTCCATTATGATTTTTCACCTAAGTATACATATATAGTATCTATTTGTACACGTTAATTTAATTTTCCTGTAAATTTTACTTATAGTAACTTTTTGTACACTAAGGAATTGGAGATAATAACTTTAATAAGTTTTATGTATCCTGTTGGTATTCAGTTTCATGATCTTAGGTATGTGTGCATGAAAAACAGAAATTCTTTCTTTAAGCTCGAATCACTAGTCTTCTACTTTTGTTAAATGTCCATTTGTTCATGTACTACATGTGTAGATGAGGTACACATTCTTACCTATCCATGTTTATTATTTTAAATACATTTGCGTTATCTGTGTGATGTCCTTTCCTATTTTTCTTCTCTCAAAATACAATATTTCCAGTCTTTTCAATCTCTTTTCCTTTAGGAATGTATCCAGTTGCCAAATCATTTTAATTGCTCATCTCTGAAGCTCTGCTGTTTTCTAGAAATGAGCTAAATACACCACATGAGGGCGAACCATCGATTTATATTATTTTTAGTATTATTATGTCTTTCTTTGACATCATTATTCTACAATATTGTACAACTCTCTGACTGAGTAGAAACCTTGGTTTCTGATAAACATAGTACAAGAATGTAGGAGACAAAAATATACATTTTTCCTAGCTGTACCTAACTATTTACAGTGGGTCATAGAACAATGGTGTATTGCGATAATATATAATGAATTCCACTAAGAATAGCTTTTGAGGAAAAAGTTCTTTTCAACAGTAATCCTAAATACCAATAACTTAATGCTATTATTTTTTATGGCTGTAATGTCCAGAGGCTGCTTCTGAGCCTATTTTATACTAGACTGAAAAATATAGTAAGACTTGGTTTCTGGTTCAAATGTGAAGAGATAAAAAAACAAAAGTGTGGGAGAAGAAATAAAAAAGCTAAGTTAGCAGCTCAGTCTCATGAGTCTATAAAGGAAGTAGAAGTAGACAGAACTACCTTCTTCAGAACTTGAATCTGTTGTGTTATCAGTGAACTCTGCTGACAATAGCCTCAGACTAGCAAAATGCCATGTTTTTCTTTACTAACAGAACCAAATTATGCATTTCTCAATATTTCTCAATATTTTACTTTACAATAACTGGTAAAGATTATCCCACTTGTTGTTCTTTCTCTAGTCTATTTGCTGACAGCAGTGCGTTCAGCATTTCTGTGCTTAAAGAGGAAGGCAGAATATCTGAGTCGTATCCATGAGAGGCAGAGAATGACTTACCCAAATGTAGATGGACATTATTAAGAGTGCTAATTGTCCAAAATCCCTCTGCATTGTCATGGGCATAGTACTGCTCTTATGAAGAAAAATACAGCTGAACAGAACAGAGTCATGGAAGGTCCGGGAAATCTATGTGATGGTTTCTGTATATAGTTTGCTTTCAGTCATGCACAGCATTCTGTGGAGTTGTAAGTTACAGTTTCAATCACTTTTGTATTTCTGGTTTTGTCCACTTCTTCCAAGTGTTTTTAAATGATAAGCATTTCAACCAGAGATGTCTTTCTTTTCTCTTCTGCCATAGAAAATGTCTTAAGAGAATTTGAAGAAAGGTGCACCAAACAGCTATAAAAAGATGACTTAAGAGTGCCTCAGCAGTTCCTTTTGAAGAAGTTTGAAGAAGCTAGAAGTTTACTTGGAATAATACTTTTACAATCTGCTTAAAGTATAAGTTTCATATGTAAAATAATATGTAGTCCTGAGGATTTGTGGTTTTTGAATATTTTTTTTGAATATGGTAGTGGGTTTTTTGTAAAAATGGTAAATTTTCATACTTTTTTCTTGTTTCTTGCCAAATTTTCTGAGAGTCCTTAGGAAACAGAGAAGCAGAGTTAAAAGCATTTGAAGCACTGGTATGGTATAAACAGCTTTGCAATATTTCGTTATACTTCAAAGTTCACCATAAAACTAAAACTGGCAACCCTGTTTATAACCTGCAACCTCTTGTTCTTCCTACTTGTTTATTTTTATTTGGAAAAATCTAACTTCTTCTCAGCAAACTACCTTAAATTTTCACCTTTAATATACCAGGATTTTAAAAAACTGTATATGATGCTCCTTTCATTCATGAGAACTACAAAAATGAAATCTTTCATTACAGAAATTAATTAGTGTCGGCTTACTTTTCTACAGATGCACAGTTTCTTTTATTGACATGGCAGAGTAGGGGGTGCAGGAGAAAGGATAATAAAGTATGGCATGTGTCAGGTTTATGTGGTTCAGGTTAAAAACTATTTGATTAAAACCCCAAGCCATACATGGTCTGTAGTTTCAATGTACTGAAAAGAACCTGAGCTCTTTTCCAATATAACTATTTTCCAATTTTTGTCAGGCCAGAAAGATGAAAGAATAGAGGTGGATGGATAAAGAATTGCTATATTGTCAAATACTTCGATGGAAAGGTGAGAAATATTGCCAGAAACATCCTGGAAGAAATTAAACAGCAGCAAGAATACAGAAGATATTTTTATCCTAAAAGCCAAAATATCCATGGCATTTAGATGGAGAAAAATTTCAGAACTGAATTAAAAGTTCTACAGCAACACTGAGCAATTGTGTACACGTCCGGCATCAATTTAAATTTTCTTGCTTTATAATAACTTTTGAGAACTATACTCTAGCCTGTAAAAAATATCCACATGTTCTCTGCTGGAACAGCTCCAGACTGTAACAGAACCACTAGATTGCACCCTGGTGCTTTATGTATTGTCTAATTGTTTTCCTTTGGTGGATATTTTTATTAAAAGCCCATTATCCAGAATCAGACAGAAGTGTTGTTTCAAGAACAGCAGAAACAGAGGCCTTTCAGCTACACAGTTCTTATTCATGCTTTCTTTAGCCAGCTTAGCTAATGAGACCTCCACTATTCTTCTTTTAATACTTAAAGAAGAAAAAGAAATGGGAAGTTTTCTTTTGCTTCTTTCAAACGTAAGCAGGATTGCAAAGAAGTATTGTGAGGTTCTGGGTGTACTCACGCACCTGTGTCTCAGTATAAGATTGTGTGGGTCCCTCCAGGGCATGCCTAGATGTTCTCGTGCTTTTGCGCCATTAAATCTTTGTAGATATTTTTTAATCTTAATGATTTTGTGTACCTGTGCTACACTTTGCCTGTAAAGTAATTGAGTTAAAGAAACAAGTCTTTTTTTCATAGAAAGTGCATTCTAGCAAATAAAACTCAAAAAGTTCTGAAGAAAAACAGAAAAATCTGGCAAGAGCAAGATTTTGAAATCCTGAATTATGGTGAATAGCACTGTGCTCAGTGCTGCAAGATCTTATGAGGTTTCTTGTTACTGGATGCTCTTGGAGCACCAACTCGTATTTTATTACTTTTAAAAGTCATCTTTTAGTCTTGTGGAGAGATGTTTGAAACTATGAAAACATAAATGTCTCAAAAATAGATATCTAATGAAAAACTTCAGGGAGGTCTATGACTCATGATTATGTGGTATTAGCAGTACTGCTTGGGCCACCAATAATCCCATTAAATCAATGCAGCTTCTTGAAGGAAAAGTTATTACCCAGTGTGAGGGAATCCAGCAGACTTCAAACTCATTTTCAAACATTAGTTGTTTCCTACAGGCATTATAAGAAAAAATGCTGTTATGCAGTGATTTACCATGTTTGGCATATTTGTGTATTTTTTTCCTGCAAAGTGGAGGCTGTCCTCTGATCACATATGCTAAGGTCTGGATGTAGAAGTAAATGGATCATTTGTGTCATAAGGTAATGCAGGTCTCAGTTCTGCATGCCAGCATAACTCCTGGCTGAGATGCAGTTATGTATACAAAATAGTAGCTTCTTGCGAAAGTCATTGTTGAAAGAGTTCATGAAGACATTTAATGGAATTAGCCCATCAGGTCTCTAAGATTATATGCAAACACTTTCATGTGTTGTTATGCCTTGAAACAAAATAAGCTTTTGAATATTTCTTTATCTGATTCATATGTTTACCTACCATAAGCAGTCTAGTCATACTTATATCAGGTATTAAAATAAAGTTACAAAAAATTAATGAAATTAATTAATTTAATTAATTAAAAAATAATTAAAAATGAAACCAAACAAATTACAACACAGTATATACCAGGTTGAAAATAGCTATTTCTGGAATGCATACCAGACGATATAAGGTGGAGGGCTGAAGGGAAGATGCAGCTTATTTGGTTCTTTTCTCCCTGTCAGTAAATTCATCGGTCTCTGCTGCTTTCTCCCTCCTGTGCGTTACTAAATAGAGATGACTAAAGACAGCAGTTCCAGTAAGTAGCAACTGTCCGTGGTTTTGACATGTGATTTTCCTCTACACTGGAACAAAACCAAAACTGTTTGAAAGTTTCCAAGAAAACAACTAAGTGTGTGTTTCAAACCCTTTCATGACAATGTTCATCTCTAGCGTCATTGTGAGGGCATCATTCAAGGAAGAAAAAATACTGAAGTGAGAAATCCCACCCCTGAATGATTGAAAATAATTTATTGTCCCCCATTCTCACAAATCAGGGACTTGAACCTGACCTCATCACATCTGAAGTTAATGCCTTTGCTGTCAGACTATTTATAATTTTTTTCCACTCTCACTCTTAAAAGAAGTCTTCCACCGAAAAACAGATATGATGCACCTCTACAAAAAGATTATGTTTTGGTAAATGAGTATATTTCTCAAAAAAGTTACAGTTCTGATCCTGCATTATTAGGCTGACAGGAGAGCAGGGGCTAATTACCTCCCTAACCAATCCAACCCTCCTACCTCTCCAATCAAAATGTTTACTGATTAAGAAAGTATTGTTGTTAAACCTTTGCAAGTGCTTCAGAAGGTTGCCAATCTTTTTCAATATATTTCTTGTTGAAACTGCATGCAAAGTCAGCAAAAGAAACACAGAGTTTGTAACAGCTTGAAGACTCTGTGATTTCCAACTGATCAAGAAGGCAGTGATTTCATTCTCACTCTATACCATCAGATGGGCCACTGCTAACAAGTATTAGCTGCCCCGATAGTGAAAATATGCAATGGATGAGCATTCTTGAGTTAATTTTTACTTGCTCTGTGTCAGGTTCAGTCATAGGCCTCTATGTAAAAAATCACTAAACAAACCAAGAAATTTTTGTGTTGCCTTTTGTGGTCTTGCAAAGCAAACTTAAGAACTTCCAGGTATTTGAAATACTTTTCCAATAGTACCAAACAGTAGAAATAGTTTTCCAATACAGAAAATACTCTCACCTCACCTTTTCCTTTCACACTTTTCTCTTGGAGTCATAATTTGACTACTCACCAAATTCTTCACAGTAGCACTAACTCCCCTTTTCCTCTGACATCTCTGTCCTACACCTCTGATCACCAAGTTGCTCCTCATCTGTTCTTCTCAAACTCTTTTGCTGGCACCAAGGAGTCATTCTTTTTCATCTTCTGGTCTACTTGGGACAAAATCTTTTCTTGTATTTTTCTGTTTAACCTCTCATTCTCCTCAATAGAGGTTCTTGTCCCTTGTGATACAACCATATCTCATTGAAAAGAAAAAGTGCTTTCAAGCTGTCTATCATCCTGTCTCTTATCTCCTTCTCTGTCCCCAGGATCACTGAGTGTACAGATCGCTGTCTGTCCTCTGATTCAGTTCTAGACCTTCTCCAAAATAGCATCTCAGCCTTCCTTTACTCTGAAACCATTCTGAGTATAAACTCCACCCAGCCCAAAGCTCAGAGTCTATATTTCACCCTTATTTTCCATAGCTGTGTGTCATCCACTTTTGTTTACCCTGGTGATCTTTGTCTTGAAAATTCATCCTTCCCTGGCTTCCATGCTTGGTAGTCCCTGGCCTCCATCCAGCATTTCACATAGCTCCTTCAGCTTGTCTTTTGGAAGAATCAACATTTTCTTCCTTGAGCTTTCTTCAGTGATTCCATGACATTCTGCTTGTGGTCTTGGTCCTATTCCATTGTGTCTGCTCGGGGACAGTTCAACCACAACACAAATTCAATTATTGTTTGTCAGCCAACTGCTTCTCTGTTCTAAGTATGTCTCCTCTGTGCAGTATGAAAATGTATAGAAACTTTATGGTACACTAATTGAGGAAATCTGCCTTTAGCTCAAGCTCGACTTTACCAAACTTTTACACCCAAGACATTCCTGCTGCCGCTCTCTATAGGCAGACCCGTCTTTCTGTCTGTCACTCAGACAAGTTCTTGTGTTACCTTTGACCTTTTCTGTTGGAAGTCACAACCCAGTAGTGTCTAAATTTTGCAAATTCTTTCTGTAGCATGTTTGTGAAATACAGAATATACTACCATTCCAACCAGCAAAAGTGATTTCTAAGCTTCTGCCATTTTGTTTATTATTGCAATGTCGTTCTCAGAACACACCTCTGAATTTTATTTTCCAGAGCATGATACCAGGTACCGTCTCTGCTTTTTTCTGGTGATAATTTTCATACTTGTAGGGTATTCTCATAAGCAGTTACAAAACTACTCCATTAGCCTCCTTGAAATCTTTTATAACATTTCTATTTTGCCAGATTGCTTCCCACAAAACTCCTATGCACTGTGCTAATATAATTTTGGTTGTTATGATTAAGGATAATAGTAAGACGTAAGGAGTTAAAAGGTTACTTTGGCAAATACTGTAAGTTATTCCTCTCCTCATGATGTTGCATGATGGTATACACCCCCAATACTGGTGATTGTGGCTGCATGTGAGAAATGGGGTCACACAAGCTGGTGCACTAACTGGGACCAAAGCTGGAACCAGGTACCCTGATCTGATGCAAAAGGGGGAGATGTAAGGATTGAGTTCTCTAGCCCAGTTGAAAGACATGTAGTTCTTTGTCTTTTATGCAAATTTGAATGACCAGAATTTATTTGCGACATGGTGACACAGACCTGTATTATGGAACTGTTCTTTGTCAGCTGAGACATGTGGGTATGCTACTGGTGAGATTGACTCCCTCCCCAAACAGACTTTGGAAGTGCGATCCACCCTCTGTCCACCCATCTCAGGAGCACAGATATTGCTCAATATCCTTTCCACGGTGTCTAAGATTTCATTAAGCCCATGAACATACGTGTCTTGTTGACATCTGAGGAAACATAATGTTTATCAACAAAATGTAGGGTTTGTTGCACACTGTATCACTTCAAACACAATAAGGTTATTAGGTTTAATTACATAAGAAACAGTATACAAGTTTTGCAGGGTCATAGAATATTACTTGCAGAATTTAAGCAAGATATAAGAGTTTCCTAAGTTTCTATTTTAGTTTTATTTCCAGCACTATTCTTTGACTAAATAAATTACTGCATGTATTGGACCTCTGAGGCTTGGGGCAAAGAATGGAAAAATTATTTACAAAAGCTTGAAAATATTTAATCACTAGAGGCAGGGGGCAACTGTGTTTTAATTAGCAGTTCCTCAGGCCATTGGCTAGCTGGAGGCTTTCTCAAACAACCACACAAACGCACTGAATAGCTGTTTGCCAGCCTTAGGGTCAGGCCTGAGATGAAACAGATAAGATAATTGGCTCTAATGAAATCCAGAAGGCCTTGGCTTTCTTGTTTGAGCTTGGATTTGAAAAGTGCGTGTGGAAGTGAGGCTTAATTCAAACCAGCCCTGAACTAGGCCCGTTTTTCAGTGACTTTGATATTGTTTGAAGTTCTGAAAGTGTTCGCCACACCACTAGCCTGCTGGGCTGGGCCTCCCCGGTCACCTTAATTACTGAGCTTTATTGCTGACTTTACTACACAGGAAAGGAGCCATTATATGTTCCATCAACATCAGCTCTCCTCAGATTGGAGGAAAGGGCAGGGTGAAAGGCCACTGTAGGAAGGCAAAAACTTCACTTTGAGGTAGTCAGATCATTTACCCGTGTTAAATTTCACTGTGCTATGTGTGTACATTCCTCACAACACAGAAGCCCAATTTCCATTTTTTTTTTAGCAAGTGATTACTTTTCAAAACATTTTGTTTGTGTCTGATTAGCAGAAGGGGACACTTATTCTTAGAGGTGGAAAGAAGGCAAATTGTAACAAACGCCTAATTAATCATCACAGGGGGAAGAAATCTAGTTAAAATCTGTAATAAAGAGAAATTGTTCTTAATGCTTCTTTGAAGTGGGAATAAGTGAGGAAACCCCTATGGTGTGTTTGCAGACCTGACACCCCACAGAACCAACTCCTTACAGCCAGCCTGATATCTTGAGGGTAACGTGTGCTCTCCAAAACCAGAAAGGCTCCTGTGAAATACTGTAAGCGCAAGCAACAATTGAAGTATTCTAGCAATGCTAGTTGTGAGTTATTCTCTTCAGGATAATTACTTTCAGAGTTTGGTTCTAATCTTTTTAGCTGCTCCAGCTGGTGGTGCTGCTGGGAAAACAACCAAACCAAACCAAACCAAACCAAACCAAACCAAACCAAACCAAACCAAACCAAACCAAACCAAACCAAACCAAACCAAGCTGAACTTGTGTTCCTGAATGGGTTTTCAAATCTAGACAATCGATAGGAGGAGGGACATGTCTCAGAATTCAGGATCCAGTGTCTGGGGCCACCAAGGTCCCTGGGAAGACTGCTGTCAGGAAACCTGGGACAGATCCTGCAAATGCTTAAGTGTGTGGCTGGATATATTTGCATGTTAACTCATTATTAAGTCAATCAGACTACTGGCCCAAGTAGAGTTACACATGTGCATTTATGTTTGCAGGATTGGACCTCCCGAGACCAATGAAAGTGTATAATATTGGCCAATTTGGGCCAGATCCCATATTACCAACACTAGCACATAATAAAAGAAATTATGAATATTACTTGCTAGTGGGATTGAAACAGTGAAGTTCAGATCAAGATACACAAACATTTTTCCATGAGCTCGGCAGACAAACTAGAGAGGACTGAAAAATCAGTTCTGATGCTGTTTGCTTTGTCAATTTGTATTTTTTTTCATGGAGCTAATATTTCTGTTTTTCTTAAAAGCTTAAAAACAGCTTGGATTCCTTCATAAAAATTAGAAATGTCACAAAGATACATTCTGCAGAGTATTCAGTCCTTTCCTTAAGGCAACATTTTTTCACAAAAAAAGGCTTCTGTAATTTGAGATAGTTCCAACTTATGTTATTTTATAAATAATATGTATGCTATAATGCAAATTTTATGTATGTATAGCTAAAGATTTTTTAACACAAAGGACTCTTATACAAGAAGCCCGAAAGCTTCTTGTTTTCTTCCCTTTCATATGGCCTGACATTTTAACATGTTTTATGTTAGTAGAATGGCAAGTTGGTTATATGCCTTAAAGAAAAGCAGCAGGTTTTAATATTTTTATCAACAGTTTGTGAAATTTTAACTTCCTAAACTCCTAGCCAGCATCACAAGGAGCTGCTTATATCTCGATGTATATTTTATTAGCACTAATTAGTCTCTCTCTAGGCTGAGAAAATATCTTTTCGAATCATCGTAATTCATTACAATTATCAGAAAACAAGAATTTCCCTTCTAATACTACAGGTTGTTTTGTGAGAAAATAGTGGTGTAGGTGTCATAGTGTGAGAGTGTGAGTATTCTTATACGCAGTGTTTCCAGATGAGTAGATGTTCTCTCTTTATTAAACAGAACATTTTGTTTGCTCTCATTTTTTATAACTAAATAACAAGACACAAACTTCCTTTTGATATCACGCTACCTAAGAGGTAGTTTGGCCATTAATGTTGTAAGACATAATCCTTATCTGACTGTACTTTCAGCTACATTCACATTTTGTAGAGGCTAATGTGATTTAGAGATTTATTATTATGCTATAATAATATTATGGTATATTGGAAATGATTTATTGACCAGGAGAAGTGAGATTATATACTCTATTAGTGATTTAATTCATACCTGGCACATATGCCTACTGCTGTCTTCAACAGAAGAAATAGAATTCTAACATCTACTGGTGATTTAATTTATAGGGTAAAATTAAGCTTAGGTGAATGTGTAAGCCAAGCAAGAGATAGTGATTGAGGAAGCATTTTACTGCAGGAAAAATTTCCCTGGATATTTAAACCACTTATTCCCAAGGTTTTGAACAGTGTTTTTAAAGTAGTACAGTGCTTATTACCAAAAAGGTTGTTTTTTGTTTAATAGGTGGGGAGCTTAGAGCTACACAGTTACATAATTTCCACCTTACTTAAAATTGCTTGAAAATCTACAATTTAATAAAGAAGTCTAACAAAATAATCATCAAGTAACCATGACCTGACATAATATTGCTGTGTTGTGCATTTTCAAAACACTATAGAGACCACACAGTAAATCGCTGGCTGAGACATGAATAAATTTTGAGCTTCTTTACTTTCACTAATTCTGTAAATTTCTGCATCTTTAAAGTGACACATCTGAAAAAATGGCTGTTAGATGTCATCGTTTTCTGTATCTGTCTACTCTCCTGTTAGAATTTAAAGGTAGATTTTGATTCTGCTTTTAATTATTCTTCCTTTGTATCGTTTTAGAATGTGTAAAGAAGAGGTAAATTGAACCACTTGGGTTCAGTAAGTCACTTCTAGATGCAACGACCATGACGTATGTTTTGGCAGCACTGCATTCTGTTGTTCATTACATTTTTTTTACACTCCCTGATAACAAGGGGGTAACTGGAAGATAAATACCACAAAGAACACTTAATTCAATGCTGGATGCTTTACCTGTTTATGTAATCATAGATTACTTTCTGGCATCCTATACCCTGATAAAGCAGACAGAAAGAGTTAATAAGGACATTACCTACATAAGTTATATACATGTGGCTTTTTGAGTGTGACTGTTCATTGCTGTAGTCAGTAACAACATGGGAATAATTCACTGCAGAGAACTGTCACAGGGGATGCCATAGGTATGTAATTCTTTTGACTGAGGAATTCAACTGGGATACATTTCTCATATCATGGCATATGCTATATTCTCATAGATTACTTTCGTGTGATGTGGGAGATCAAAGGATTGTACTCTATGAGCACAATAAACTTGAAAAGAATAAAAGGGAATAATGGTGAAATATCACATAAAACAAACAGGAGCTGATACAATTTGGAGAAAAGAACAATTAGAGGAAAAATGAGGTCAGCATGCTTCTTTATTGTTCTTGGTTGTGGTGTGAAGTCTTGCACCTGCTTGTTAACAAGGTCAGATTTAGGATTAAGAAAAAACAGGGAGTGATTTTAGTTGCATATTTTCTCCTAATAGCTCTGTTTCCTTAATTTAATTCATATGTACAGTATTCCAAAATAACTACAGTGATTGATAGTGCTGTAATAAAACACAGGAAAATACACACAAATTGAACGTTTCTTTAAAAATGTAAAAGACTTCCCATTGCATTCTATTTATTATCATGCTTTAAACAGAAGTGAAATTCTGTTCTAACTAACATGGAGAATTACTTTGAATTTACAGTCAATCCTATCTTAGATATTTTGAAAAATGGACTAATAGTTCACACATTTTAAGTTAAAAAGCATGTACTTTTTAATTTAATGGAAGCCACTGTGTAACTGCAGTTCCATAATATCTGTGGTATATTAGGTTGTGTAAGGATTGTGGAATTAACAAAGTGCTAAGTTCCGTATTGCCCACGCTGCTTATGAATACTATTACTCTTGGTAAAATCTAGATAATTATTCTTATAATTATTGTAACAGTATTAGCTGCCCAGATCAGACTATAATTTTTGCACTGAAAATGCATCACTGTACAAGTCATTGAGAGGAAACAGAAGGTTCAGCCTGCTGTGCAGAAGCAATTTGCATTAGCACCCTAAAGGAAAATGTGGAAAGCAGCCATAGATTTTCAGATCTTAGTTGAAAAATTTAATTATACAGATGTTATTTACTTCCTTATGTTCTTTCTGCTTTGAACATAAAGAAAAATTATTTTATATTTGGGAAAAAGAACCTTGAGTTCCTCTGCTGTCTACCCAGGCGACCTTATTGGTACCTTAAGATTGAAAGGAGAACAACGTTAATGGGAGGCTTCCTAGAATGGTTTCTCTGTTGGAGATTTTAGCTTGATTGACTCAACAATATTGAAGAAATTGTGGGTTTTGATTTCTTATTTCACACTAGGTTTTTGTTAAAAACTAGCATATAAACAGTGATGAATTCAGAAATCCAGCCATGTTCCTGCAGCATAGGCATCTGCATGTGAGGACGGTGTCTATCACACTTTCCCATTGCGGCGCTCTGGGTGATTCATTCAGCCAGATCAAGAGAGCTGTGAGACTCACCCTTAAGCAGGGATACACATTGGTTGTTTGAATAACTTCCTAGACTTCACTGTGTGTGCCAACTAGGACCTTGATCCAGTTCTCAAAGACATGCAAGTCCAGTCCCACATGAGATGCTCTGGAGGAGCCACCATTTACTGCTGTGGCTGACAGTTACGGCACAGGATCTCTGGGAGATTGTGCCCTATTGGAGAGTAGCAGGTGACAAGGACAGGTCCCTCTGCATCTCAAAAGCTGCTGGATATCTTCACATAGGTAACTGGACTGAATCCTTGGCCTCCATGAAATATAATGTAAGTTTAGACCCTCAGCTCACATATAGATTCCTACAGTATATGATTAGGTGTCTGGATCTGTCTTTGGATGTCATTCCTGGTTAAATTAATCTCTAGGTAATGTTTATATACACACTTCTGGGATAAATCAGTTAACCATGGTTTAATCCATGTATGTTTAGGGATATTGATCTAAGCCAGTGTCTCAGAGTATGCCTATACTTCTATACCTTCAAAGAAAGTGTAGACATGTTCAATCCAGCTTTAAGATACCTGTGAAATGACTGACGAATTCTCATGAACCACCCATGCTCATTGATTTTGTCTTTACTGCACAGTGTCAAAACATAAGCACACACACTCTAAGTAGTTTATGTCTGTCTCTAAACCAATCTTTCAGGATGGAAACAATTTAAAGGGACTAATATACTCCACTGATATAAATTATGTTTTCTTAGCAATATGAAACAGCCTGTAGAAAACCAAGTCCCTCTGGCAAAAGTTTTTCAGTATCCATGCTGACTCATTTTAAAGCTAGACATCTTTGCATCTAGCCGCAGTGTGCAGTGTAGTCATATCCCTACACAAGGTATCCACTTCAGTTTATTGATGAATCAAGTGGGAGGCTTACCACTTCAGTTGTACGCTTTTCATTCTATCTATGTACTGCACCTTCTGTAGCCGATATTTCTGACTGTACTTAGACCAAAATACATGAGAACAATAACCTGGGATGAGGTTGTACTTTAGTCAGCTTGTACTGTGTACTCCTGAAGGGACTAACTCTCAACAGTGACCCTTTCCAGAAATTTAGAACTGGTAATATTTATGAGAGTTCAGAGCAGTTGAAACATTGGCTAGAGATCTTTTAAATGGCTAAACTTCCACACAGTCCCTAAGGAGCTGAGATGGGGATCATTTCAGACCTGTCAGAGGAAGATCATACCTTAATTGTACTTCACTGCACTATAAAAAATGAGACTTCTCCACTAGATTTAAGAGCCTGTGGTATTGTGATCTGTGTGAAATCTTAAGGGAACTCACCTGGGATCTTACAGAGTGTATGAAATAAGCTTGTGTCACTAACAAAGGTAGAAATAGTCACATAAATGTGATGGTTTCTGTAATTGATCTTTTCTAAATGTATCTCCAACTTGACAGGGAGCATCTTTTCAGTGAGATTTATTCTGTAATACAGTACACTCCAGTGGCTGCCTTCCAAAAATACTGTCATAAATATGTGCTTATAAATAAGGCAGCTCCAAATCACTCAGGCTTATGACTCCAGCATTTCATTGAAAGATAAATACTACTTCAGCTGTGGCATAGATGCCAGCTTTCAGAATAGAGCCTCTCTGAAACATGAAGGACTGGTTACCTCTTTCAGTATCAACCCTTACTCTAGCACGGTTACACATTAGCAGCTCAGCTTTAAAAATTTTCATAGTCTTTAAAAAGAGTATGATATGTCATGGAGTGTGGAATGACATGGAATTACAATGCTACATTCATTTGATAAAATCCAAATTGACCAACTTCTTCGGTCACTTGCCTTTTTGCCATTCAGTGGACAAGCTGTCCACAGAGGGATGATCTTTTCTTCAGTCTGTTTCAAACCTTTCACACTTTTCACAGTCATAGAAAAGTGATAGGGACTCTGTAATTAAGGCAAAATGCAAGCTACCTCTCTAAACCTTATTTGTAACCTTTGGAAAGTTGTAGAATTCTCTGGAGTTTCCAGAAGTTTCCTCCACAGCAGGGCACTAATTTGTGGTGATTTTCCTCCTACACTGACACTGGGAAGAGCAAGAACCTTACTGTTTGTGTCTCCTTGGGGAGTGCTTGAAAATATTCCCTTGGACAGCATGAAGAGAAGGGCAGAGTGTGAGGAATGAAAGCTTTGACCAATGCAGATCTCTGCTGGCACAAGGGCAGAGGTGGTAAATCCCAAAAGATAAATAAGGCTTTCCTACTTCAGGGGTGTTTTCTTTGAGAAGATGCCTTTTACTGTAGCTGGGTGATGTCCCAGGGAAAAGGGACGCATAGCACAGCTGGACTTCACTGAAGCAGGTAGTTTAGTTGAGTGTCCAGCCAGCGGTCCCAGCCCCGAGATGTAGAAATGCATCAGCAATTCTGTGAATTATGCACCAATACACTCATTAAATGAAGGACCTGATGCTGAGGTGATGACCTTGACTAAGTCCCTGTGGTGTTGCATCTCTGGACTTGTGTCACAGAGGACTGTACTGGAGGGATCACAAGGTAAAGTGCATGAACATGAGAAACTGCTGAAGGTCCCAGGAGTGAGACCATATGCACACTTCTGCAAGGTCAGTACTCTGCTGTACAGTTTTGAACATTTGTGAAGAGTTGTTCTTTGCTGAGAAAGAAAGATACAGTTTCAAGCTGGAAATTTCTGGCTGAATTCAATGTAAGGATTAATGGTTAACCCTAATTATCAACAGCTAGATTGCAGCTTTAGAACAGGGAGTTGTGACATCCATGGCGTTAAGAAGGTAGCTGTGGAGCATTAAGCATGCCACGTCAAGCCATTTCCAGTAACAGAATAATGTATATATTTGGCTCCTGATTCTAAAAGGTTTTAAATGCATGTGTATCTTTAAAACAAACAAACAAAACCAAAACAAACAAAAAACCAAACAACCAAACAAAAAAGTTGAGATACTAAAGTTTTCCTTATATCACAGCATCATTTATAAATTAATTGTATTAACATTAAAATGAACATTAAAATGTTCTTCAACAGATATGATACAATAACTTGAAACAATAAAACATTTACAACTTCCCTTCAGACATTAGTAAAGTCCATACCATGTTACTGTGCTAGCCTGTTTGCAGGTAGGACACGAGGGGACTACAAATTTCTATGAAAAGTACAAATGGGTCATGTAGAAATTCATGTTTCCAGAAATAAGAACACAATGTACCTTACACAACATTCAGAAAAGTAACATGTCTGTGAAGACATCCGTGACTGTCTTCAAAAGTATATTAAAAAAAAAATAAAGTTTGCAGGTCAAAAAAAGAAGTTAACATGGTCAATATCTCTCAGAATGGAGCACTCAGGTCTTATGCATTCTCCACCTCTGTGACATAATTGGGAAGTAAAGGGGAAACCAGAGGACTGGACTAATAGTAATGAGCAAACAGATGAGAGAAAACAGAGTTGAAAGAGAATGTAGATGAGACAGAGAGGAGGAAAAGATGAGAGAAAACAGATGGAAGCCAAAAGCCCAATGAAGTGAGAGAGACAAGACTATAATGATTTACACAAGACATGGTGGAACTAGTCTGGATAAAATAAAAAAAAGAAACTTACACCCTGAGTCCCACTTCAGAATTCAACTAATCTTTAACAGGCTTTTAAAAAGGTTAAGGCAAAACTTTGTGATTTTTTCATCCTGGAATTAGAAACAGAGATACTACATCAGGATATTCAGATATTATTAGTGACTTTGCGTAGATAAGATTGAAATAAACATCAAAACATTTATAAATTTATATTAAGTGAACTTCAAACCCCTTGAGGTCCACTCTTTGCTAATATGTACTTCCTTTTAAAACTGTACAGAACCTAAAACTGAATGCACAGATAACAAGATAAACAAAACCCATCTTTCTTTACTTCCATCCTACAACATCATTTTTTCTCACATTAGCCTGGTCTAATAATAATCTTAATTTCCTTAATAATAACAACTCATTATTTACATTTATTGTGAATTAAAAGAATTTTAATTGGATTTTTTAACTTATGGAAGGAGAATGTAGGAACTGTTAAAGAGAGCACAAGTCTGAAGGAACTGCATATCAGGATTTGACTTCACTTGCAATTAGATATAGAGTTAAATCGGAAGATGCATGTGTACCCTGTAGCTGTACAGTATCTTAATGAATTTTAGAAATATTTAGTATTTCAGAACTGCAGCAGCTTCTTTAAGACATTCTTGAGCTGTATTCACCAATAGCTAGCAATCCCACTAAAAGGAGTTCTTAGATTACAAGCTGGAGTACTTCTCATTGCTTGGTTTAGTCACTGATTTTTAACTTTTCTTTTTTTTTTTTTTTTTTCCATGATCAAGTCAGAGTTCTCCTTTGGTGATTCAGTGGAATTTAAAAAGAATGAGCCACAGGGTCATATCAGCTTTGGCAGGATCAGCTTATTTTTAAGTACTCTTTGCTCTTTCATACTCCTCATCTCTATCATTGCTTTTTTTGGTGAAGAAAGCAGTGCAATAAGTTGGTGGGAAGCTGGCTTGGTTTGTGTTGTGGCAAGACTACCAGTTCTCATTCCACAGTCAAATCTCTTTAGGGATAACTATTTCCTACCTGACTGTGGATTTCCACTTGAACTGACAGGCTGCCAGTGCCAGGACACCAATTGCTGTTTGAAATTGGAGTTGAATTTCAAGATTTACAATTTAAAAGCCCAGATTTTTGCTAGAATTAAAGGTCTAAAATAAAATAAAGAGATTTTATCTATTTGAAGGCTATGACATCAAATTCAAAATTATATTTTTGCTACTGCAATATCTTCTTAGAGATATACCAGGTAAGTAATATAAAAATGCAGATCATTCATTTGGCACTTGATAAGAAAATTCACTACAAAATACTTGATTAGGAACATCTGTCAAATGTGCAGAGCTAGATAAAAAAAGTACAAGACATGAAATGCCCAATAAATGAAAAGAAAGAAATCTAAATTTAACTATTAATTGATTGATTTTTAATAAATTCACAAAAGTCAGAAAATGTTGAAATTAGGACTGCAAAATCAAAATCAGCTTAGGACTACAAAATCAAAATCAACTTAGATGACTGTGTAGACAGCCCTTCTGTAGTTATCCTTAGCATTATACTAATTTAGAGTACTGTTTTTTCTTGCAAAGACTGAACTGTATTACAGAAAAAAAATACAAAGATTACAGATTTTAATGTGTGATTTTTTCCTTAGCTATTCATGTGGAAGGGCTGATAAAGTCTTTTTTGCTTAGGTGCCAAGAGTCTTCTGACTTTTCTTGAATGGGTCACAACTTAAAAATCTATTGGATCACCTCCCATGTATTAGCAATGATAGAAACTTTCTCCTATTCACTGTAATTGCACAACTCCTTATGACAGGTTTGGCAATTTTATGTTGGAAGGGTAATTTTAACAAAGAGTAGATGGGAAGAATGTGCCAAATTTCTCAGCTGTTGTAAATATCCTTGTTTTTATAGGTTGGCAACTGGAATTGAAGAACTCACAGCAAAAAACATCTTTCCAGAGTTTTTGGGACTGTTGGTAATCCAAAGATAACAGCATGGAAAGTGCTGCTTTTGAACTAGTCCGTTGCACAGTTTACAAGCTCTGTTGGCAATTTTAAGTAGGGAATTTAAAATGACAAAAGGATTTCATAAATACAGGGTAACTTATTTGCAGTAAGCACACTAAAGTCAAATCCTTAGGAGAGAAATTATTATGAACTCATGAAAGGGCCTGAGAAATACTTGGAAAATGAATGTTTTATCAAATACATTTTAGCTTCAACAAAAGTTCAAGTTTTTGGACAGAGTGCAGGATATGAATTACATGATAGCTAGATATTGTGTCATCTAGATATCAAATCTGGCAGAAAAACTTTTTTCCTGTTTTTTCTTTTTTAAAATGAAGTTAATTTGAATGCATATTTGACTTAATTTATTACAATGTTTTCTGAAACTTCTTATTTTACTGATTTGTACAATCTAAGTTATTATTTTGACTGTCACTCTGAGAGATAAGTGAAAAAAACCCCAAAGCTAGAAGTGAAAATCATGCTTAGGGATATTTTTGTTGCTAGCTTCAACATTGTAAATTAAGACAGACATTGAAAAAGGAACTATGTGATTCAGTTCATTCTTACATTTTCTGGAAGTTATAATCAATCTCAGTTTCCAAGGCAACAGACTGCATGAGGATGGACCAGCCAATAATGGGAAACAGCTTTCTCTTTTGTTACTGTAACATATGGTAGAAAAGTAATTGACGGCTGGGGGGGGGGAGGGGAGGAATGTGTGTGTGTGGTTTTGTTGTTTTTTTGTTTTTTGATATTTTTTTCCTGCATAGAGGAGACTATTCCATTTGTCACTCCAAATAGGATCCAAAAATGATTAAAAGACATGTGAGCAGTTCAGTTTTGTAACAGAAGTGCAGAGAGATCATAGGAGAAAGGCAAATTTAGAAACAGCAAAATGTAATTTTTAGATGCTCTTCAGCAAAATCCCCAACTTCACCTTGATTTCTCCTCTGACCTTCTTCAAGGGTCCTGGCAACACCAAGAGTTGGTGCAAGTGATTGTATTGGCAAATGGATTAGCATTATATCATTATGACTCTTGGAATTGCCTTTCTGCTGTAAAATGCCTGGCAAAAGTCAAAGGCTTCTTCCATGTGCACCACTGAAAGAGTTATGATTGATCTAAGACCACAAGAATTTCTACATCTCTTTTGCAGGTGGCAAGTAAAATCTAGAAGGAGAAATGCTGGGTCCACGAAGCCAATGGAAGTTTAAGTAAAATATTAACTCACATCGTAGTACATCTGCATTATCATGTTTTGCAAGTCATGTTATTCTTGAATTCTGCAGTGTTATCTTCAATCCCTGTTTTTCAAAGCTCTTTGGTTTTCCTCTTTTTCTTTTCCTCCCAGATGTGCTAAAGAAAAACTTTTTGTCTCCCCCATTGTGTCTGTGAATGGGAATACATATACTTTTTTAATTATTATTTAAGTTGCTCTGAAACAGATACAATATCTCTTGATCATCTTGGGTTTTGTTTCAGATATTGTGTTAATGCGGATTCCTTTGCTACTTTTAAAATTTTATTTAACTTCCTATTTATGACATTGGTTCCTTAATACTTTTCCTATATGAAAAAACTTCCCTTTGAATTCAGGTATGGAACCCTGGTTTTTCATTCTACTGAAAGCAGAAACAGAATTCCCATTATCCTTAACAAGTCAAATTTGGCTTCATATTTCCCTCAGTCTTAGTTCCCTCCACTCTTTTCTTTGACTTCACTCTGTAGGTTGTATGTATAGCTGTCTTGCAGGACAAGATTCCATATTTTAAAACATTAGCCTACTTGATGTTACTGTCTGAACTAGTCTGGTACTCTTCTTTGTGAGCTGGGTCCTTCTAGTCATGTTCAATTCAGTTAATTTGTAAGCATTGGCATTCAATTTTCTCTGTCTTTGGAGTCTGCTATTTCCTCTACCTTGTTGAGCAAAATGAGTGTGAGAGACAAGAGGGGATAGGAGAATGCAAAAGAGACAGGATTCCTCCAAACTACCCAAAGCCGACACCAGATCACATTTCTAACCAAACAGTAGCTGAAACTGCACCAGGAAAAGTTGTAGTTTCTAACACTGAGTGGAACACGAGGATTAGTGCTTTAGCGTGAACGTTTCCCTGCTCCCACAAATATCTTCTCTCTGAGAATTTTGCAGGGAGGATGGGAGTGACAGGGATTGAAAAGTGCTTTTCTGGGTTACCTCATATTATCTGTAAATATTTCCTCTAAACCCCCACTAAAACTATATGAGTATGGGTTCCATTAAGTGTCATTCAATTGAGGTAAAGTGAGAAGACTTGATATTTCTGTTCTATATAAAACCTTCCAAAATAAGGGATTCTGTATTTTTGGTTATTAAAATGGAGCCAAACTGGTCTGTCTAAATACACGTTAGAGTAATGGGATGGTCCAAAGTGGTCCTGAGTCCAATGACAAAGCATGAGACAAACAAATAGGCTTGAATTTACTCATCACAGAATCACAGCACAGAAGTCTTGGATGCTTTTGTTGCCTGTAGCATCAATGTCCTCCTGCTTTAGATCAGAGACACTTCCTGCTGGTTAATTTGGTGTGGTTGTAAGAAAAGGTCCACCTGTTTCTTTTCTACCAAGTGTATGTTCCTCAGCAAAAAAACAAGAGGAAGTGACATATGTCTGTATCTTCCATCTGAAAGAATAACTTGCAAGAGCTGAAAAATAAGATTAACCATATGAGCAATTTTATGAATAGCATTACTTCAAAGGAATAGTGACCACATAATATATAATAAAATCATAGTGACTATCAAGAAACTTGTGAAATTTCTATGTAGTGATAAGACAGAAAACCACACACACATAAGATACCTTTAAAAGTAGTTATGAATATATGGAAGGAAACACAAGACAAAGAAAGAAGGCATTTGCAAGAGAGATGCAGAGACCTCTGAGGAAAAAAAATAAAGCAACTTCATGTACTTTGTATTCGCAACCACATTGATGAATACAGCACATGAAAAATTATGCTTTTGCAAGTGGCCATGACCTTGATAAATAACTTGATTTCTAGAAAACATTAATTTTCTTTTCATTTAAAAGGAAAGAAAAAAAATCCCTTCTGGACAAAATACACTTTTCAGAAATTTAGCAAATTTTGTGGTAAAAGCATTTTTCCAAGAGATTTCTGTATCTTTTATGCACTGAATCTATTACTCCCATGAAAAAGGCAACGCCTCCAGTTCATCTCCCCAGGCAATTTTTAATAAGATTTGCTCTCCCTTCTTCTCCACATCTCACTTTTGCAAGAATTGAAAACCACTTTAAACTTCTGTAGTGATCACCTCATTGGTGACATAAGCAGATTGTTAACATCACAGAATTAGCTGTTGTACAAATAAACATAGTAAATTTTAGGTAATTTATTTTCCTCATCCCCGATGTTTGTCAAACTGTATCTTATGTGCCCAACTGGACAGCGTTTCTAAAGACTCTTCATGAAAGATGAGGGTAGATAATTTGGACCTACAGACAAACTTAATACTCCAGAGCCCTCTTCTCTTTTTAATTTATTCAAAACATGACCTTTTCCTTCTTCTCCACAATTCCTCTGTTCCTGTGTAGTGTAAGCAAAGTAGGTAATATACTCTCTCTTATACTGTTCTTGGATTGATAAGTAATTTAAAAAGCATTAAGTGTTCTAAAAAGACACTGAAGATAGAACAGGCTCAAAATAATATATTTTTTCATAGACATACCAGATTCCTCAGAGAGGATACCATGCTATCATTCATGTTGTGAATTCTATAAATGCAACACATTGTGGCAAGTTTTTACCTCTGCATTTAACTATTTCTGATATTATAACACTTATTTTTGTCTTCTTAGGAACAATCATTACTATGTAATAAGATTTACTGGGAGCAGTGAATAGTTTTGGTAGTATCATTCATTTGTTATGTTAACATTTTAGGCCAAGTCCACTGACTTTTATGATAAAATACTGTTGAAAGAAATTACTTAGTGAAAAGGTGAAACTGATAGCTATTTTATTATAGAAAATTTGTTATAGAAAATACTGTAGTATACTCGGATTTGATAGAAATGTAATATTGTCTAAGCAGCAACGAAAAATTCAAACCAGAAAACTAAAAAAAATATACTTCCCCCCCCCATGAAATAAAGTAATGACAAGAAATGGGAAAAGAATTGTTTTTGTTTTTGTTTTTGTTTTTTTTATGATAGGAACACATTACACATGGAAAACTAAACACTATCTTAAATAATACTCAGACTATTATGATATTTGGCAGTGTATATACATGTGTCAGTACTGTTTCCCATACAAGTTAGAATGACTTGGAGAGAAAAATAATTGACTTTAAATGGTGGGATTCCATATTTATTGCATTTTACTTTCTCAGTGTTGGTGATACTATTTTAAGTCATGCTGTGTTTTATTTTAAGCCCCATCTTTGCAAATTAAATCTCTATTTCCTCCTTCTCATATATCATCTTCAATTGTATAGCTCTTGGAAGCCACATCAGTCCTTTAGTTAGCAGCTGGAACTTAGTGAATAAGTTTTATTTATGTTGCATAAGATGACATGGTACCAGCCAGCTTTACTGGAGACCTGAGAAATAAATAAAAGGTAGAAAGATAGCAAATTTTTCTTTCATCATACCTGTGCTTCCACAGATAAGGCTCTAAAAAGACAGAGAAACATTTAATAGAAAATGCAGATTTTTTAATAAGTCACTCTTCAGGGTAAAAATTATCTGTAAGGAGATATCCTGCTATTGCATGTGCTAACTTGATATATATTTCCATAGAAGGCTTTATATTTGCATACTAAACAGCTGGAAGTCTTTGATCATTCCAAGTTAACCTCTTCATTCAATTTATGACCATTTGAGAGATACTTAGACCCACAGCCTTTGAGCAAACTTACCATAATTTTTAGCCAATGCCTTTACCTGATGCGACTGTTCTTTGAAATTTACCGAGTTCTGAATAGGGATGTGAATGTGCATTATGTGTGTGTATAGGCATTTGCCCATGTTTCTAGAAGCTTGATAATTTTGTTTGACAATGCTATTAATTTTAAAGTTAATTCTGAACACCACGAAGTCCTATTTTTCTCATACTTTTCTTGTTTGTCATTTTTTTTCTGTAGATCATATGTAGAAGAGTCCTTATGATTACATTGAAATCACCTTTGTAAATAATGATAAAAATGGAAGGATCAGCAGATATTGCAGTCAATATTTCTTATGCTTTTTGAGTGCTTAATGTGTTGCAATTCCAGCTGTAATAGAATTTAGGAACTTTCATGCAGGATGCCAAAATACTTATTCACTTTAAAAAGATAATAGTCCTAGACTCTGAAAATGTCTTAAAAAAAAAGGCAAAGTTGTTCGTGTTTCTAAAACTTTTCATTCAGTGGCACTTAGATACTGCTACAATTATAACATTTGAAAATATTAACTTGGGTGCATCTCTGGAAAACCTTGGCTCTTTAAACACTTTGGCATGTGCTCAAATTTAATACCATGTGCAAATCCCAGTGAAATGACCGTGATTTACAGTAGTGAGGATTTTGTGTTGATGTGGCACCTTTTGCCCCTTGAAGAATAAAATAATATATTTTTTACCTCAAGAAAGCAAATAAGGTAACTATAAAATAGAAGTAAAGATAAGAATATTGACTGTGCTTACAAAAAACAGAGAAGAAATAGAATGATAAAAAGATATAAAAAGAAAACCTATAAGGATAAAAGAAAAGATATAAAAAGGAAGGATATAAAGATAAAACTTATATAAAAAGTAGAATTTAGAAACTCATACAGAGAAAATCTGCAAGATTTAGGCGTACCTTGCAGGATAAGTCCAGGGCAAAACTGATGGTCAGAGCAGAAAGGAGTTTTGGGGCAAATTTCCCAGGTTTGGCCTTGGTAAACTTGGGCTGACGGTAGAACTGACATAAAGAAATGTCATGAAGGTAAACCAAAATTTTAGCAAGAGACACTAGTTTAAACTCAGTGAATACGGAGAAAAAAAAATACCCAATAGTTGTGCAGAAATGTCATGTAGCTTTCTGTGAGGATAGACATTGCTTGATATTGTGTTACATTAAAACATATGTGCAAACAACACATAAAAATAATAGATACCATAAGTTCCACATACCTATTGGGGCAACCTTTTAGATACTTTCTGATCTATTCATATCAAGGTACATTCAGCATCATAGTTGAACTTGCTTGATTTTAAGGCAGGACAATATAGTGATTGTTTAGAACAATATTTTATTTGCAGGATGTGAAGCTGAGAAACTGTAGGTAGACCTACATTCTTTCAAACAAGAGACTGGATCCCCACGTGGTGGCAAACCCCTCACTCCAATAGCACTAATGCATTGTATATATATTTCGTGAAAAATATAGGTCTAGTATAACTGAATAAATAACAGTGCTTTTATAGTGTTTTCTACCAGTTGAAGCAGTGGTCTTAGAGTCTTCTGCATTTTCTTTCAAGGTTTTTACAGAGACAACTAAGTAATTTATTCAAGTCTTTTACCAGCTTTTAGTTTTAGCTGATTCATCTGTGAAGTGGGTACAAGAAATGCTTGCTTTAGAGAACTATGCAATCAGAAACAGCTATACTGATTTATACCAGCTGAAGATATGAGCCTTTCCATTTATTAATGTTCTGAAAGTACTTTGAGATCACTGGATGAAAACACTGGAGGATTTTAGGCAAAGAGCAAATAATTTATGTTACTAAGTCATTTCAATCTGCAGTTTTAGAACAGTGCAGATTTTTTTCTCGGTTACATAAATTACTGTCCTGGGCTGGTATTCCTGCTCATTTCCTTTTTAAATTACCAACACAGCAAAAAAAAATTGTAGCTATTTGCATTTCTTTGGAGATTTCCAGCTCTGTGTGATAGTATTTGCAGAGTCATTTCTGAATTGGGTACTTCTCTGCAATCTCTTCTGGGAGAACAAATGTTTGGGAGCATCCTAACCATGTGCTTTAAATGTACAAAAATAGAATGGAAGAATAAAAGGAACAGAGTCCCTTGGTAGAATCTCTTTAATGTCTTGCATCTGATGTTCGGATTGGTGCGGGGGGAGGATCGCATGCCTGATGTTTTCTCTAGGACTACACCCAACTGGAAACCATCCCTTGGCTTCTCTGCAGACAGCAGCATACCCAAATGGAACATATTAATTCTCTGGGGAAATCTCCTTAGTGGGACAAAAAAAGGATCTTTTCAGCTTCCCAGACACATGCTCGGTTCCCAGCACAATCAGACTTAAGGAGGATCTGCACTACCTTGGACTGGAGGACACAGTTTCATTGTAACTGCAAGTTTTAGCACAGACAAATAACTTCTGTGATCCAGCTGCTCAAGCTTTCAGGCTTTGACATGTTTATTAATGAAAATGTGAGAGAAAAGAAAGAAACAGTCAGCCAGGCAAGATGTCTCTGTAACTTTGCTGTCATCATTAGGTGAATACGGTATAGCAAATATTTATGCTTCTATATAATATGGTATCACAGAGAATAAATATCTCTTTTATGTGTTTTATTTTCTTTGGAGAAGGATGTAGAGGATAGTGTGAGTCATAGTGGAAGAATAAAATTCACTTCTCTTCTGACAAAAACTACTCATTTTGTTGGAGAAGTAGCCTCGCTTTAACTTCTGTCTGCTGATAACCCCTACAGCTCAACTGGCTTCAAGCAGGAAGGACATAGTGTGCCAGCCCCCACTTGATACCTGTCTGGTGACCTACAACCAGAAGCCAAATCATATTTCTTATTCCTGCTGCAGATAAGATCATAACTGTTCCTACCTAGGTTTGAGTGCAGGCTGCCTATGCACCCTTGCAAAGGATTTCTAATGAGAAGAGTTTTGACCCTTCGCACCATAACAAATCCTGCCAGCTGTAGTCTGACTTCTGAGCATAGGGTTGGTCTGAGGAATTTGGGAAGGTTAACATGAGTATCTATTAGTGTATGACTAATGCTAGTTGTCTGCTTCTTTTTTTTTTCCTTTTTTTTTTTTCTTCCTTAAAAAACAAAATGTATTTTCCATTGTGATCTGATTCAGATAATTCTGTTCTTGAGCAATTGAGAAGGCAAGTGCTACTTTTATTCAGTTCCTGAGAAGGCAGTGTGTGGATGATTTCTCATTCTTACACCTTGCTGTGCCCTCCAGAGCATAGTTGAGATGGGAAAGGAGCAAGATACAGTGTTGATGATTCTTTACTTCCAAGAGACAGTGAAGGGTGAGGAGCTGTCTCTGTCTGTAACACTGTCCTCACTCTCCTGAGGTAGGAGAAGATTGTTTATGAGGCAAAAGTGAGTTTCACATTGTTTTTGGGTAGAAAAAAACAAACCAAACAAAACCAAAAAAACAGGGATAGAATTCAGTCATCTGTGTATGCTTTCTTTACAGCTGCCAACCTCAAAACATTTTTCTAAAGTTATTCAGAGATAATGAAGGTGCTGAAGGCTGAGAGGTGGCAAATGACAAAAGGTTTTTTTTATATTCTGGTAAAATTTAGTCTATATTTTAAAATGTATGTGTATGATTTCTACTAACAGATAGAAAAGTATCTGTCGCCTTTGTGAAGGAATTTGTGCATGTGTTTTGTGCTACAAAGGAGTTCCTGCCAAGGCAAGACAAAGATTAGAGAAGTCTTACCTACACAAAGTCCAAAACAAAATGCTATGATATTTTCCAGACATTAAGCCACTGTTGTCTGTGTAGAGATCTTATAGTAGTCATTCACAAGAAAAACAACCTTAAATACCTGTTGGTTAATGCAGAGGAAGACTGGATTAGAGATTTAGGAACTAGATGTCTATATGGTACTCACTGCATTTGAGACACTCATGGCTGTCATATTTTTGAAAGACTAAATAGTAGTCTTTACTGCTGTAACAAAGACCGCAGACACCGTAAGACGTTTTAGAAAAAGAGTCAAGCTTCCTATCCCAGTAAAATGAATAAATTTTTCATAATGTCTTTTATTTGAAAGTCCTTAGATATTCTGTTCAATATTAAATCAGGAACAATGTAAGACGGATGAGCTCTGACACTCCAGGTCCCTCAATATTGTGCAGGATGAAAGAGGAATTAATGACACAGGTCTTGTGGGCACATAGGTTAGCTCTTCTGGTAAGTTGTATGCAGAGCAGCAGCAGCAGAGTTCTGTCATAAATTGTGAGACAGGATTATAGCAAAAGTAGGGTGCTGTTCTTTTGGTGAGATTTAACAGACATTGTCTAAATTTTTGAAAGAAAAAAATTCTTTCTTTCAGAAAGACCCTCTTAGGTCTTATTTTAGTGAATTCAGCTAATATTGAAATCAGTAACAGAACAGTGCATTATAAATCTCACCTCTAGTTCTTATCCTTATAGTGTTCTCCTTCCTTTAGCTGAGATTTCTAGATATCATTTCTGTATGGATTTATGAATGTGCTACTATTTCCTGTTCTGTACTATTAAAGATGGTGTTAATAGCTATTCCTGGTAGTTTGTGTTGAAAGACCTTTCTTTCAGTATTTAATAATTTTACTAATGTTACCCAGTGTGGTTGCCAGTATTCATGTCAGACATATGTATTTGACAATTTCGAAGAAACTGTGGCTAAACAACTTTTGCTGCTTCTAAAAACAAGCTTAAGGGTAAAATACATTGTTTTACCCAAGTTATTTAAAAAAAATGTGCTGACATGTTTATGCTTTTGAGCAAGGTCTTGAAATGTGGTAGAAGTGTGGTAGATTTTCCAGTGTTCCAAATTATAAGACTCTCTGGATAGGTTTGTTAGTGCTCAGCAACATGAGTTTCCAGAGCCACTCTGTACACTGAACACACTCCTGAATCCTAGGCATTGTCTATACTTTACTCCATGGTGCTGCCACTTTATTTGACATAAAGAAATAAAAAATGGAGCCTGACTTAATTTGAGGAAATGTGAATGGAGAGGAGGAGGGCAAAAGCTCAAGTGGCTGCAGAAAAGGAGGGTTCTCCATAGGATCCCTACTTCTTTCACTGTATAAGATATATGGTGCTATGGGGACAGATCAAGAATGCATATGAGTCACTGACCTCATCACTAATTAGGATCCGTGTCACATATGTTGCAGACATGGAGAAGTTTGGGAACTATGTATTGCTTCAGACAATAAACATATAATTAGAGTATCAGAAGGTAAGTACATAAGAAAGATAAGGTGTGGTTGCATAGGAGATCTTTATTCCTGATATTGTTCCCTAACTTTGTGGAGATTAGCCTACAAAAATGTCCAGTCATTGTAGCATCTAATATAATTACTCATGTGTGTACTTTGTGTGTTATATAATTTATACATCATGGAACTATAGGAAAAAGACCTAGAAGAGAAGTAATCTGACCATCCTGCCTCAAGGCCATGTCAACTTGAATCTGTAGCAAGCTTGATGGATACTTGTTTTACGTATTATACAAAACTCAAAGAAGTGGAGACTCCAATTTTATTAAACTTTTAATTTAAATTATTATCTATGTTATTTAAATTATTTTCTGTTTTATTTAAATGGTTAGCTATACTTATTATTAAAAAGCTTTTTCCAGTGTCTGAACTACAGCTTTCCCGCTGTAACTGCTTCATGTGGACATGTAACTATCCACAGTGGAAATGCAGAACAAGTTATTTATTTTCTCTTTCAACAACCACATATATATTCATGGGCTTTTATAATGTTTGCCCTCATGTTATGTGAATCAAGTAATTATAATTTTATCTTTTTATCCACTAAAGTCAATTTTTTTTTGAATGTTTTTCTTTCCTTTTGTTCACTCCAGTTGGTCTATGTCCTTCTTGAAGTGCAATGCTCAATACTATAATCCATGCTTCAGCAGAGGCCTACTAATGACATGTAAAAAAAAGGAATATTTCACAAATTACACCACTTTGCTGACAGACGTTTGTGATGTAACTTCAGTGAAATCACCAGAAAAATGTCATTTTTCCTAAAGTAAAACTATATTCATTGAAATGCTGGCAGATATTTTTTAGTCAGCCTGAATTATCCCTTTCTCTGACTAACAAGTAAAAAGAACACTTTCCAAATATTAAAGTTGCCATCAAGGAAATCAGAGCAAAATACGGTTTATGAAGCACATATTGGAAACTAAACTAAAGAAAAATCTGAAGAGTTGTTAAAATCCTATTAATATGGAGTATTGCTTGCCACAGAAAACCTTAATCTTTCAATCAATATATAATCTCTTTGACATAAGTTGATTAAATAATAAATGAATAAAAATTGAACTACAACAAATAGTATGACACATGTGCAAAACTGATTTTCAGATTTTGACCAGTGTAGACCAATTGGGGCTTTCCTTGAGTTAATATATTTGCAATAGAATATTCATTTGTATCTTTGCCTTTTAATGTTAGTGATGTCCTGCTGAAGTAGTGCAGTCATTATAGGCTCAGCATTTGTTGTACTAGTGTAAAAGCCATCCTTACACCTTCCCTTCTGAAAGTTAGCGTGAAAGAAGGCAACTGTGAATGCAGAATGTAGGGTCTTCTCCTTCAACACATCTTTAATGTTTTGAGCTTGGAGAAGAGCAAAAAATATCCCCATGGAAGTTTGTCAAGGAAGGGGTTAAAAAAGTGGAATCTTTGTGACTGTAAAGGGCTGAATTATCTTCCTGACACCAGCAGGGGTTGCTGTCACTAGTTTGTGGTTGTCACATTCCTGTTATGCTTGACCTTGGAAGGGCTTGACAAAATCGTCTGGATTTGATTAAAGGAAATTCATGTTTTTCCTTTGCTAGAGTCACCCCCCACCTTGACAAACATTTAAAAATGTTAAGAAGAAGCAAAAAAAAAAGTTTGGAAAGCAAACATTTTCCCAAAAGAAATTTATAGTTCAAATTTACACCAAGTTCACACTAACTGGAGCAGTCCGGGTTTCCACTCAGGCTTTGAGAGCTCTCTGCAAACCATTAGTCACTTCCCTGGAAGAGGCAACTTTTTATAGGCAGCAGGATAAAATGAGTGCAGATGTGTGTGTGATATTAGAGGCTTTACATGTACCTGCATTTTCTTTTTCTAAATCACAGAAAAGAAAAACAAGTTATTGTAGAAGGAAATTAATTGAAACCCTGAACTTTGGTTTTTGACAGCTATCATGAAGACTGATTTAATTAAAAGAAAATAGGGTTTTGATGCACAAAATCTCGTGTTCTGTATTGTTGAGACTCTGGCTATTTATGTCATGAATAGAGAAGTTCTTTAAATTTTTAACAGGTTGTGTTTTTTTCATTCTACAGGACTGTGATCATGCCAGCTGCCAATGAGTTTGAACCAGAGATTGTCCTGGTGTCAGCGGGATTTGATGCTGTGGAAGGCCATGACCCTCCACTGGGCGGGTACAAAGTCACAGCTAAATGTAGGTATTATCACAAGGTGCATGTTTCTGAGTTAGTATTTTTTTCTAGTTAAGAACCTTATTTTAAGTCCTGCTTATGCCCATATTTCCATTTTGTGAGATGACACTCATGTCACAGGGACTGTCAGTTAACAGGCAGAGTTGCGGGCGGAACTGCGTCACCCAGCTCACGGACAGGGTGGAAATGAACATGTCAGCATTTCTGGCTTCCTTTTGTCTGTTCCTTTTGGCATTTTTGTCATGGCTTTTTAAACTATTACTTTTCTGGTGTTGAAAGAACATTTTAGAGGTTTTGTGCTTTTCAATAGGCCCCATTTTCCAAATGCTGAAGTTATTTCTCTTTAAATAATGTATATTGGAGGTTTTAGACTTTGGAGGGCTAAGTCCAATCTCATGTAGCTCTTTTGTTATTGTAATCTTTTTAGCTCAATGGCAGTAATCCTGAATTACATCAGTGTTCATGAACGCCAAAATTTTCTAAAAGACTAGTCTGTTGAGTTGCAATGTTTAGATGTCCATTTCAGTCCTCCAAAATGTGTGTTAATGGCAGAGATTTAATGCTTTCTGAAAGACATGTCTGTCTGAGGTGTCTTGCATGTAGCACTCCAAAGTCCCTAGCTCTTACTGGATATTGTGGCCAAAATAATTCCGTACCTGATATGTTAAGCAAGGCTGGGTAATGCAGTAATGCTCTATATAGTAGTGTGCACTGTAATATAGCTATATGTAAAGTGTTTTCCATTAGACAACACAAAATGGTTTCCTAATTCAGTACTGTTAATAATGTTCTTCAGTATATCTACTTTTCTTCAGTATATCTCAAGAAATACTGTAATAACATTTACATAGTTGTTGAATATGGATTTCTGCTGCAAATGACAAATGCCTTGGGAAAAGACTGGAGAAGTCAATGAGACCTAATGGCATTTAACATGCTGCACAAATGGACTCCAGCTCAGAGAATATTGTCCTTCTGACCTCTGCCTTTTGTCACAGGTCAGTAGAAAGAAGTTGGTGTTTACCTCAGAAGGAACAGGAAAGAGACGCAAAATTTTATTTTCATTCTAGCTGCATGCTGCACAGGTTCCCCTAAGGAAAGGACAAAAGGATAGATGGAGAGATAGACTCACTGTCCATACCAGAGAGCTGTAGAAAGTGAGAATACAAGAACAGTGCAAGGGCCCACCCAAAGATGCTCACTTGGGTACTAATGCACAAGTGGATTGGAAAGACAACATCCATGTAGCTGTAAGACGTGTTGAGTTTTAGCACAGCTTTTAAGGTTAATGCAGTGGTTGCACTAGAGAGTAAAGAAATGCAGTAGCCTCTGTGCATGTTTGAGGATCATTTATCTGTGTACTATGATGTTTAGTAAAATGTTGTGCATTAAAAAGACCATTGTCAGAGGTTTGATCACTTTTTTTTCCATAAGTATCATTCATCAGAGGCACCCTTTCATGAGCTTATGTGATGGGGAGATGAGCTTCCAAGAGATATAAAATAGATATTTTGTTGAGAAGCATTGCATAATTATCTGTATTCAGCAGCTGAGAATACATGCTGAATGTCCCTTAAGCATGCATAATGCTCCAATATGATGTTCTGGCATACATGATGTGCTGGCATAGCTTCAATAACTTACCTAGAAACTTTGATAAATTCATGTTTTCCTCACAGGATAGAATTTGTTTCACCCTGACAGCAAAGAATAAGCATTTGATGTTGGAATCACTGTTAATTTTAATTCATGAGTGATTTAACCCTTCATAATTTTTTTTAAGAAACTGAAATCATAGTACATTTTTTACTATAAGAGTTTGCACATCAACAAGTTGCACATGTCTGTAAGCAAAAAAAAAAAAAAGACGATTTACAGTGGGTGGCTCTTGTTTAAATTAAGAGAGAAGTCAAGATAGACACAGATAATGATCATGCACCTGAGGGATGAATAAAACGTTTTGTACAGAGCCAAAGGAATTTATTATTTCCCCAAAACAAAATTCTCCACATTCCACCATACCATTTTAGAACATAGCATACTATATGTGGTATGTAGAAAAATGAACAGCCTATTAAAAAAATTGCAAAGAGAAACATTCATATTAAAAACTAAAAATAGATATTAATGCAAAATTTAATATAATTTCTTTGTAATAAGTAGAAATTATGCCCAAAAAAGTAAATGCAAAATAAAGCTTAACCTGTAACTATTCTTTCTTTATAAATCCTTAGCACTTTGTGTACACTTAATACATTGAATTTCCTGATTTCTATGACCCCATACAAAATTTACACATACAAATTAGGAAGAGATTGACATCAAAGGAGAGAATATTGGTCCTTAACTACTAACCTTGCTATTAAAGAGAATTAGAGAGACACTAGTTCCTTGATAAGGGGTTATTTTTGTCTTTCCTTCAGAGTACAGTCAAAGAGAAAAAATCAAAATACATTAACCAATCAGCATTCCTGAGTCATAAAGTAAAAACTATAGGATGAAGACAAGCAATTGGGCTAATTGCAGCTTTGTAGTAACCATATAACAGGCAATTACATACAGAAAAAAATGGTCTACTAAATCTACACAGTTTGACAGATGTAAATTATAAGGTGCTTTAACCCAGTTGTTTGTTTTTTTTTTTTTCCTATATCAACATACAATCTGATTTACTGAGGAGCTGGTATTTCTGACTAGCAAACAAACACATCAGCAATAAAATAGTCATATGTATTTTTTTGCAGCTTATTTTAAATGCGTGGGTCTGATGTGCATGTCAATTTTCTCACAGTGAGATGACCCTCAACTCCTCTGGAAGGGTGTAGTATGGAAGAAGGCCAACTGAGATGAATGATGATAGCAGAGTTAGGAGGCAACTCACTTGCCTAATTTGTATCTGGTCCCATTAAAGTAACAAAGTTGCTAATGGTCTTGTTCCATTGGAAAAAAAAAAAAAAGTGTTTACAAAAGATGGAAAAGAAGTTTGAATCTTTCCTTTCTTATTGCACTTTTCAAATTGCCTTCCCCTGGTAAATCTTTTACGCCAACTGCCTTTGCAATTCATCCTAGTCTATTGATTTTTAGAGGAGAAACATTTTCATTAAACTAATGAATATTCAACTAAATTTTACCTGCCCCCAAAACAGATTTTGTTTGATGCAACATGGAATTGAGAATGAGCATTAACTAAAACATTTGTTTTAACTCCAACTTTGAGGATTTACAGGCACATTTCCTTTTTGTTGGTTCTTTTTATCCTTTGTTCCGATCCTCTCACTTAATGAAGTGCTGCCATTTCAAAAGGTGCTTGCATAGACCCAGGTATACATACACATCTTGAACCACATGCTCAACCCATGTACATAAAACCTGCAATGGATTTTATGTTCTCTTAAGACAAAAATGGGCTTCAAAGACTTGAGTTGACAAGTGACATATGATAGGACATTCTGTTGCCAGTAAGCTCTAAGGCCTTTGGTACCAACAATATTCCTAATATCTTAGTAAGAAAAAACAAACTTTATTGACAATACCGTTTATAAGACCACCTAGCATAACTGAGAATAGTAGGAATACTTTTGAATGCACAACCACTTAGTTTCAAAGAAGCTCTTTCCCCCCCCACAAAAGTTGTGTCTGAAAAGGAGTTTCTTTTTCCAAATATAACCTTTTTTTCCTGATAAAGATAGTATCTGCACTCACAAACTCTGCCTTGCCTGTGCCCTTAAACTATCATGACTGCGCCAATTTTAACATCAAAAAGCAAATAAAAGAAATCAGGGCACGTGCTACATTACACCTTTCTGGTAGACCTCTTGGCTCACGGTCTTGTATCAGTGATAGATGCCAAGTCATGCTCAGGAGCTTTGACTTCTGCTAGGGTCTGGCTCAGATATACAGGGCTATTCAAGCAGTATATCACAGATTTTATTTTCTGTGGCTCCCCTCTTATGACTCAAACTTAACTTCGTTGCCTTGAAATAACAGAATGTATTTTGTATTGTCATGTCCATCATTGACATTGGCATAGCTCTGTCCATGTTGTAAACTGGTTCCCCAAGCTGTGTGGTGAAGGTAGATGCACAAGTGGGAGCCCTCACACGCACAAGTCTTTTATACAGAGTAACTACTGATGTTATTGGGATCCTTTTGTTTAGATCAGGGACTACAAAAGTGCTTTAATTTTACTGTAAACTATAATCAGCTAAGAGGAAAACATGACTTATTTCCTGACCAGCCTTATATTTCCTTTTTATTACTGGAAATATAGATATGTATTTTAATACAGTAACACATAAAATATCAACACAATATATTACATCATAGTATAAAAACATAGTTGCATTGAATCCACTTTTTGTACTGGAATAGTAAAAATTGTATTCACAAAGAAAAATGGGGGAAGAAATAAAGGGGATAAAGTAGTTTTGTATTTAGAGTAGTAAGGAGGTGCCTAAACTGTATGAATCTACTCTCCCATCTTATCCTGACAATGCGTAGGTGGAACTACTGAAGATAGAGCTGATATATTCTGTGCTTTATTTTATAGTCAATTTTTACAACCTCTGCTAAAATGTATTGTATTATTACACCATTTGAATTCTGTACAGTGAACAGGTCTGAAAAAGAGATGCTGGATATGATCATAGATTTGCAAGTTGTTAGATCTTGTAAGAGCACTGCTTTTAAATTTAGACCTGCTAACTGAAGTTCTCCCTCTAACATTATCCTGAGGTGAAGTACCTTCTCTGTTTTATAGAGCAGCCCTTAGAATTATGCTTACATTAAAGTCACTGAGATCACTTTACTGTTCAAGTAAATATTGTACATAATTGCTCATTAAATGGTGACCATTCCAGAAAAAAAATAAAGAAAACAGAAAAGTGCCAAACAAGAATTAAGATTTTTTTTTTTTAGGGTACTTATCTTCCTGAAGCACTGTGATTGTTAAGGGCTATGGTGATTTACTGGCATTTTCCCGTTGTTTTAATCTCTTATTCCAAAGATGCTATTTGACACCAGAGTGCAAAATAAGATCAACAATTGAAAGTAAGAAAACATAACTCTTCAGGCATTTAAAGAGGAAATTGAACTTTGTCAGTTTGGATACCTGTCTACTGTTACGCCAAATTTGTGATTCAAGGTTGATCCAGTGTCTAGAATATAACTGACTCTAACTAATATGATTTGTAACTTTTAAAGTTTTTATTTGATAAAATTGCAATAACTCCCTTAACTTACCAAAATCTACATTATGATGTGATACACTCTATCAAGTGGGATAAATTTAAAAAGTGCTAAAGCTTGAACAGTTTCCCTCCTCAGGAGCCCCCAGCAGGTAGGACTTCACTGTAACGGTGCACAATCTGCCTGATTAATCACAGCAGAGGAAACAATTAATGCTTTAAACAGTTTATTTCCAAAGGACATGTCAACCTGAGTGGTCTAAATTAGTGTGTAGAAAAGGGCTGCTGATGTACATGTAGCCTACAGGTTTTCCATCGAGGAATCTCTTCTCGTGGCTGTAACTGGTACTTCTCAGGATACAAGGTTGAACTTGTGTACCTGTCCTGTTGGTTTCTGTTTTGCCTTTCACATTTCAGTTCCAACTCCTCACAGGGAGTAAGGATTTTTGATAACAAGGTCTCTAAATGTAGTATACAATGCTATAAAAAGATTAAATATCCAGGACTTGGTGACAAGGAAATTCAGAATTAATCTGCACAGTTGTATTAATGAGATGGCTGATCCCTGAAACTAATGATCTAGCATGGTGTATTTGCCATCACTGGGAGGATTTAAATGAGGCTTATAAATAGATGGCTTACAACATCCTTACAAATAGGTATGTTGTACCACACTCAGATATCAGAGGCTCCATGCAAAAATCACTTAATGAAACTTTTCTTCAATGACCAGTGTTTTCTTGAGTCTTCACAATTGTCCTACTGTGTCTTGGCATTCTTTTCAGTTTCTCACTATATCGTGTATGGTATGTATGTCAGAAACAGACCAAAGGAAAATGCTAGAACTGCCTGTCACTGAACTCTAGTGTAGAACTGATCTGCGTCTGAACCTAGTACTTCAGATATGTTTCAGAGAAAAGATTTCCTGTGTGTCAGCCTCACTATTTCTAAAACATTGTATGAACTATTCTGAGTATTTGAAGTACAACAAACGATACATATGCAGAGGCATTTGGCTTTTTCTTATTGTTTGTTTGATTGGTTTGGGGTTTTTGTTTGTTTGTTTTATTTGGGGAGGGGGAAAGTGTTTTTGTTTTCTTTGGCTGGTTGGGTGTTTCTTGCTGTTGTTTGTCTGGGTTTTGTTTGTTTGTTTTTCCTGGAAGCCCTTAATGTCTAAAGGAGTTCCCAAATAATATTGTAACCATCTACTGGACAATACCTTGAACTGACTGTGAGTTTTTTGGGGTAGAGTGATTGTAATGTCTTTGGGGAGGGACTACACTTTCCCTGACACTTGCCTCCAAAAAGGTTGTGACTGGGTTTGCTTGGGCTAATGTAATAGGCAAATGTTAGAGGCAGGCAGGCAGTGTCCATGCAAATTGGCAGCTGGCTAAACAGAGTAGTAGTTTTGACTTGATAGCTGTTTAAACACAGTTCAAGTCTCTAAAAATAGCATTGCACACTTTTATGATGCCATGTCTAATTTATTATTTTCACAAGGAAGAAAGTCTTTGACTCAACTGTCAGTACAAGAGGCTATGATCTTGGAGAGTCTGACACTAACTGCTTCTGAGAGCAGTTTCAGTAAATGGTGTGAGCTGCTCCAACAGCTCATTGCTGTAGCAAACAGGGGTTGCATGCAGCTTCCCATTCTGAATTGTCCCTTACTTTCCTTTCACTGGCTCTGGTTCTTGTCAGATCTCTCTGAAAACAGCCCATCAGAAAACTTCATCAGCCAAAAAAGTGTTGGGCTATGAATCTGTGGAAGTGGGGCAGAGACAGTAGAGAAAGGGAGAGACAGAATAGGATACCTTTTGGTAGCAGAAAGCTGTTAAATTAACTCAGTTACCATAGCTACCTTCTTGTCTGAATTCTTCCGATTTCAGAGATTTGGTTTTGGTTTACATAATTTGGTTATCTTTGTGGTACTGGAGGTGATAAGATGGTTGTCGAGCAGGATAGATCTTTAACTTTTGACACAGAGATAAAACCACTGGAGGTGGGGTGGCGCAATGATCATTCATATAGTTTTTCACAGGGGAGTTTCTTGATTCATATGAGAAATTTTCCTTTTGCTCCTTTCGTCTGTTGGAAGCTACGGGGTACCCAGTGACTGGCAGCAAGAAAACATAGTGTCAGTACTTTGTTTCCAGTTGTTCACTTTGGAAAGCAAAGTTTGTTTTTTTCTCTAGGGTGATTTCTTGAATAATTATTGAATGGTTGTTTGGTACAATGTGAAAGGCATCAAAATAGATAAGTTCATTGGTGATCCACCCTCAGACACAATTATTTTCACAGGATTTATAGGGAGAAGGAAAGCATTTTGATTTCTTTTACCTCTTAGCCCATAGCAGTGGTTGCCATAGCATCTCCCCTCGTTTGGGCATGGCCACTGGATTGCCCAGTCTCCCATGTCAGATTATGCTGCATTTACTCCTGCATTGTACTCCTTAAGTTTGCTCTTGCAGTGAATCAGTGAATTATTTGCCAGTGATTCCAGGATCCGGTACATTATTGGCATTTACACTACATTTAAATTTATGCACATAAAATGTATAAAATTCCAGAAATCCTATTCTGTGAGGAAGAGTGGTCTGGTGGCTCCTGTAGAAATTGAGCAGAGATTGGAATTCACTGTATAAAATTAGCATCCTCTCTAGGATATAGCATAGTAAAAGGTAAAGGTGAAGGTAGAAGTGGATTTCCATCTGGAGAAGAGATTAATTCTTGGAGAAACGCAGGAAAAAAATGGACAATTCTAATGATGCATTGAGGAATCTGCCCTCACATGTTGACAAGTAAGCATGTGTCAATGGCTTGCACTATGGATTTGAACCAAGAGAAACAGAATTAGATCAGTGAAAAATTTACCTCACTTGCTGAGACCAGGGAAATCCTCATCTTCAGTCTTTGGGGAAATCATGTCTAACTGAATTTGTATTTAAAAGACATCTAAAGATTTCAGAAATCTTAGGCTGATCCTGTTATTGCTCAGTGTTTTCAATGACTATGTGTTTGATTGGTTGTCTTCCAGAAAGGATCTACCTAACCAGGAAGTGAGAGCAATTAGAAATATTAATAAATAAGAGCTGATCTGACCTGCTCTTTCACTTACCCTTTCTGTAAATCAGCCAGGAGAGATTTCCGTTTTCCACTCCTGCTCCTGCCCCACAAACAGAAGATGTGTCTGCTGACTAGTTAACCAATTCATGCAAGTAAAAAGCCACCTGTGTGCTGTGTTCCAGATATACAGTGCTGATCCATCTGCAGAATGCATCAGGTGCCAGTTCCTTGATTTAGGGCAGTTGCTGAGGACAAGGTGGAGGATAGATTACAATGAAGAAAAAAAAAAAAAAAGAGGATCTACAGAACCATTAACAATTATTTTCCTTTTTTCTTCATCTCCCCTTATTTCTTCACCTACCTCTAGTTATGTTTTCTTTCATGCTACAGTAGTGACATTGGCTAATGAAAATAACTGAAGTGAGGGTTGCAAAAAAGGTAAAATTTTAGCATTTTCTCTCAGTTTTGAGATTTAAACTTCGGAAATCTTCTTCCTTATTGAAACCAAAAGACTGCCACTTAGTAGAAGGAAGAGATTTTTTTTTCTTAGGCAGTATTAAACTTGTCAGATTACAAATTAAATACAGCAAATTAAATATAAGCTTTTAGGGCCATTTTGAAACAAATAGAGCTTGACACAGTCTGCAGCAACATGCATGTGCCTTTCACAGGATTGGGCCCTGAGAGAAAATTGTTGAAAGACATCTCCAAATGTCGATTTCTCCATAACAAAGCGTCTGATCTTTTATAGCATCGTTGCATTGGGAATTAGGCTTGCCTTTGGGAATTTGTAAAGCCTTTAGTAGAAGAGCATGATTTATGTCTTAGAATTTAACTATTCTCTGTAATAAATAGAAATGTGCCACAAGTATTTACTTGGTTGCGCCATGGGAAAATTTTTAACATATTGTTCACAGCTTCAGAATGCTATAAAAGAAGACATAATTTGTAGACTGGACTATCCTTTGTGATTTCTAACCAATATATTTGATTAATATCTTTCAAAAGAGACACCAGCCAAAATGTTTACATCTCATTAGGCAGAGAAGAAGGCAGCACACACAATTTTGATTATAAGCTTGGATGGTTCATTTCTTTGGGCTTCACATCCCTACTACTTAAGGCAGACTGTAACTTTAAGATGTTACTGCTTGCTTGTGCAAATAAACAGCCAGTTATGCTTTTTATGGTGGGTAGTTCTCAAACCAACAGGGGATTAGAAGATATTAGCTGGAGTTTGTGGTTCCCTGCTGAACTATCACCTGGTCCATGGATTCCTGTCCTGAATATTTCACAGAGCAAACACCTCTTATCTGGGGTGATATTCTCACACTGGTCGCTTGGCCATGGACTTCAAAAGCTGATCACAGGGAGGGCTAGAGAGGCAATAACCCTCAATATAACAGCCTCTCCTGATAGGGACAGACAGGGTAAAGGTAAGGTGTCTCTGAAGTTTGCTCTTATGTGTTTAGCCCCATGCAGTGATAAGGGGCCATCTGTTTCTTGGTCTGCAAACTCATCTTTTTCACACTATCCCAGTATCAAGTACACTTCAGGTCTGACTGGTATCAGCACCAGAAATTCTTCACTGATCTGAAAAGATTTTCTTGGTATTTTTAGTTTTGATCCCAGGCAATTTTCTTAGTTTTTGTTGTGTTTTTTCATTGTGTTGTTTTTGTTTTGATTTGTTTGTTTGCTTACCCAAGTAAACATATAAAATGAAATTTTAAAAATTATGTTAAAGGTACTATTGGCACAAAGAAAAAAAATTATTAAAATAGGACTTATAACAGGTATGTTAATTATTTGTAGGTAAAGGGAAATGAGTGCTTACCCATGTGGCTAAACTCAAAACATCAATTCATGGCAGTAGTTTCAAAAAGTCACATCTTATGCAGCACCACACAAGATGCTTGCACCTTAATTAATTTTTCAAGTAGAATATAATCTCTACCAATTCTAGACTTTGAAAAGCACTGCTTCAGACCTCAAAAATATTGTAGCAGTTTTTAAAATACTACCCAGATTTCTTTATGTTGTGTAGCTCCTAGGTCAAAGTTCTTCCATATTTTAAGTTCTTCTCTCCAGCCTTTTCTTTATAAACTGAACAGTGAGATTCCATTGCAATCTCCTGATTACAACAGCTTTAATGCAAACACCTATTATCGTGAAATCTGCAATAAAATGGTGCAAGTTATCAAACAGTGGTACATTAAAAAAAAATTCCTACTCTTTTTTCCAGCATTTTTTATTACTTTTGTTGGTTTGGGTGATGGTGATGTTTTGTTTTAAGGGAATTGTTCTTGCTCATAGCAACTAATTGCCATAAAATTGCTGGAAATGCAAGAATGTAGGTCCTAATCCCACAAGCTTTTACTCACTTTGAGCAGTCCTGCTGATTGAGACCACTCCACCAACCTGATTAACATTTACTAAAATAAGTAATGTTTACAGGGACAGACCTTGCATTGTAAGTATTAATATGGTATGAAAACAGAAGCTAAAGTCTTCAAAAGCATGTTCACATGAGAAAGTTGTTATTTAAGTATTTCCTGAAGTTTTATAGAATTAACTTGGAAAGAAAAATAGCTCTGCTGTAAAATAAATCAATTTGAAATGCATTTAGTAGTAATTTATTTACTTCATATTCCTTCTTTTCTCTCCATCATTGATTATGATTCATATACACTAAAATGGACAAAGGGACAGATCTTGGAATATTTTCTTCTTTGGAAGAAGAAACTATGAATAACTATGTAGGCAGAACAACAAAATATAGTTAATTAAAACTCAGTTAATTCCTGGTTTCTGCTTATGATAACAAATGTTAGCATGAACTAATATTTGTTTCCTTTGATCCATAGTCTTACCCCTTTTCTTTAGATTCCTGTGTGTAAAAAAGACTGTTTCTCTAGCTATATGGTGACCAAAAAATTTTTGGTATCTGGCATTGCATCCATTTAGGTGCAGTTTGGTTGTGAGGGCTGATTTCTAAATCTTTTTTTTTTCCTTACTTAAGATGAATTAATGATCTCTAAAAGCAAAACAGAATAAAGCTGTTCCATTTAATAATGTAATATATCCTTCAATAAAATGTCTGGGTTTTAAATGTGGTACCTTCAAAATCATTTTCCTAATGTGATTACTTAACCTCAGATTTGTGTTTAATAATTGTCTTGCATGGAAAGGTGATTATTCACATATATTGCAACATACTTTATGTTTTCATTTATGACTGCAGTTTAGGCATACTGTGTATGTTCTTCTGGATCTCTTTCTGATTATTAAGCAAAACTCAAGGTTTAGAAAGAATAACTTACAATTTTTTGCATAGTATTGTTATGCTGCAAAAAGAAAACATCAATTTAAAAATTGAAATGTATCTAAATGTCAATTTAAAAACTGATATATTTTCACAAATTTATTTTGAAAATCTTCGTTTTGATGTCTTTCTGTTTCTTTCAGTTAAAATGTACACTTTCTACAAAAACAATGGAAAAAATGAACAAGAATATATTTATTTTTTGTAGAAAAAAGATATTGACTACCGACAAATCAAATCCAATAACTGGTATTTGTATCTATTTTATTTCTAGTAAAATAGTGAGTATCTGTAGCCTCAAATATTATTACAAAGAAAACCTTTATTTTTGGCTGGAAGTTATAGATCCTTCCAAGTACACGAAGAATCTTGGAGGAATAGCTTTGCAGTAGAATCATGTTTGAATATGACTGCTCTGTGTACTAACAAATTTATTAGGAATTTCAAGTAGTTTTATGTAATCAGCTTTAAAATAATTGCACATTTATGTCCAATGTTTCAAAGCATCTTAGTACACAAGTAAAAGTGGTGAAATGGAATCTAGTATGGTTTAAACTTCAGAAACCAGCACTAACATGTTAAAAGTAATTTTTCATTCAACTAAACACTTGAGTAAGCAACCTTCTTAAATCTTCATCAAGCCATGGGAAAAAAACTGTAAGGAAAACCTATTGATCAAGTGATAAGATGTTATTTCAAAACTTGTAACTTAATTAGCAAATACACTACATCAAAGGAGTTTAAGAAAATTGTGATGTTTATATGACCTAGTGAACAAAACTTTATTTTTTAGTGGTTTCAGTTATATTTGCTGTACTTTTGTAGAATATACGTGAAGACAGTGCATATGTACCGACCCATGTAATTTTTTTCTTTTGACCCTTTTGGGTGTAAACGTTCCCACACACAGAGCACAACTCTGGGAATTTCCCAGCATACCTTTTGAGGAAAAATATCAAGGTCACAGAAGTCAAACAGAATTACTAAGCCAAGATGTTTAAGGGAAATAAAAAAAAGTAATAGATCTGAAATGTTTGTACCCACCAGGAGTTTCAGTCCTTCCACTTCATTGAGAATCACTGGGGGTTTTTTCCAAATCACATTACAATTTGAAAATTATCTAAATTAACACCATTTTCTATAAAGGTTTATGTTACTGATAGGAAATAAAGACTACTTTAAAAAACACTTAAGGGGGTCTGTGCAGTTCTAATAGTTTACGTGAAGCAAAACAACAAACAGGATCTCTTTGTCCCCTTTGAACTTGAGTCATCACATGGATATGAAGCTACTGAATTCTCTGATTAATTATGTGATGCTGGACTCCCAATGGCACTTAATGAAGATAACTTTTTATGTAGTGCTTTCAAAAAGAATGAGAAATTGAATCTGCTTTATCAGATTTAGTACTTTATCACAGATACAGTAAAGTTTGGAAATGGAGAAAAAAGAAAATTTAAAAATAAATAGAAAAAAAAAGAAAAGAGAAAAGATAAAAAAAGAAAAAAGAAAAGATGAAAAAAAAAGAAAAAAGAAAAAGAAAAAAGAAAAAAGAGAAAGAAAAAAGGAAGGGGAGGGGAGGGGAGGGGAGGGGAGGGGAGGGGAGGGGAGGGGAGGGGAGGGGAGGGGAGGAGAGGAGAGGAGAGGAGAGGAGAGGAGAGGAGAGGAGAGGAGAGGAGAGGAGAGGAGAGGAGAGGAGAGGAGAGGAGAGGAGAGGAGAGGAGAGGAGAGGAGAGGAGAGGAGAGGAGAGGAGAGGAGAGGAGAGGAGAGGAGAGGAGAGGAGAGGAGAGGAGAGGAGAAAGGAGTTTCTAGAGCATAAAAGAAGAAAAGTGTCTTCCATTTAGACGAAATAATTTTCCATATTTTAATCTGCATTTCATGGTTAAAAAAGAATGGTAAAGTAAGAAAAATAAAGCTAATTTGATTTTTTTGCTTAAAATTTTCAAAAATACTTATAGATTATTGGTTTCATTTTTTATTATGTTTCATTACTTTAAAAGAAAAAATTGTAATTGAATGTAATGGAACTGGACATCTTAAAACACAACCACTTTATTCATTCAGCCACTTCTATCATGGTGTATACTGACCATCACAACTTGTCACACCTAAACCCAGTATTTCTAAAAGACAAGGTGGAAAATATATTCTGTTCTAAGGCAGGACATATACTTCAATCAGAAACTGAGAGGACATATTTAAGTGAGTAACTGGTCATCACTTTTCTAGATATATGTCATCCAAAAGGCAATAGCAGTCTTTTGGCTTTGACTGACTATTGACAATTTGAGTATTGTAAACCAGATGCCAAACATGATGTCTTGAGTAACCTGGTTTTTTCTTCAAAATCTATCCACCCTTCTTGTCATGGTGACTCAACTATCTAATTTAGTCCATTGAATAACACTATCCTTGCTTGGTACCTTTTTTATTTTTTATTTTGTTGAAACTCTAGTGAAAGACAAGTGCACCTGGGAAATACATTGGTTTGCTCTGATTGTTTCCTTAACTTTTAAGAAAACTGATGCACAATTAGTAGACTTTGCTTCAGAAGAGCATTAAATAAAACCACACAAAAGGTCAGAGAAAAGCCGCCTTGCTACCACAGGAACATTCCCTACTCTATTTTATTATTATTATTATATCACTATGTTACTGAGCTATACCTTCTGTGTTATTTTCGGACTAATGACCTGTATCACTTATTACCTTTGGGAGACTGATCTGTCCAGATTTCACTCTTGGAACATGTTCCTAGAGATTTTATTTTTACTTGCTTCAATTTATCTATCTTATGTAAGCAATCATTCCCCTCTTTCAAATGTCTCTTTTTTGAAGCAATATAGATATTTATCGTGGCACTGTTAAGAGATATGTCAACTGCTAATCTGAAAGAAAGAGCTTGAGAGCAGCAAATCAGTTCATGATGGAGGAGGATGTTTTCCTGTATTTCAGCCTGGGTCATCCCAGGTGTGAGGCTGACCAAGCTGGACGTCAAACATTCAAGCTGGAACCATTCTTTTGACTGGATGGTTTAACTTCTAAAATGCCTGGACCAAATGGCCAAATTCCTTTTTTTTTTTTTTTTTCCAGAAATATCTAAAAGCCACCCTGGTAAATGCACACCACTTACCAAGTTTTTGTTATGTTGTTAGCAGAGAAGAGCCAGTCTATTCAAGGGAAAAGGAGAGTGAAATAAAAATGTGTAAGGGCAGATTGAGCCAAGTACTAAGCAGAGCATAAAAGAGATGATCATGTATGTCTCAGCCAAAGAAAGCAAGGTGAAAAGTGGCTTGATAGGATAACAAATATTTTGAGTCAGAAGAAGTGTAGTCTGAGGAATTATTACTGGGAGTAATGGAAAAAAATTGGCTTAGAAATCCCATCTGCATACAATTATTTCAAAGTTTATGAATCTGGAAATATTCTACAAGGTATTCATAGGTGAATAGAATTTAAAGCTAAAAATGTTATTACTACAACATGCTAATATGAGTTCTTCCATGTTACCAGTAGAACAACCATAATTTCTACATAATTTCCACAAATTCCATATAAAAACACCCCTGCTATCTTGAGATTTTAATAATTATTATAAATATATTAGATAGCATTATTATATATTGAATATTTTTGTAAATAATTTCCTAGTAACTAATAGAATAATATTGTATAAACATATTAGTATTTTAACTTGCTTAAATGAAGAAAATAATTTGAAAACAGGGCTCCATAACCTGTAAAAGTTCTAGGAAGAGTAATTTTTATTGAGGTATTAACAGAGGCATAATCTACTTCAAAGAATGAATCACAGAATCACAGAATGGCTAGGATTGGAAAGGACCTCTGGAGACCATCTAGTCCAACCCACCTGCTAAAGCAGATTCACCTAGAGTAGATCACATAGGAATGTGTCCAGGTGGGTTTCGAATGTCTCCAGAGAAGAAGACTCCACATCTCTCTGAGCAGTCTGTTCCAGTGCTCTGTCATCCTCAAAGTTTCTCCTCATGTTAAGATGGAACCTCCTATGCTTCAGTCTGTGCTCGTTGCCCCTCATCCTATCGTTGGGCACCACTGAAAAGAGTCTGGTCCCATCCTCTTGACATCCACCCTTGAGATATTTATGAGCATTTATAAGATCCCCTCTCAGCCTTCTCTTCTCCAGGCTGAACAGACCTAGTTGTCTCAGTCTCTCATCATAAGAAAGATCCTCCAGGCTCCTAATTGTCTTCATAGCCCTCCACTGGCTTCCCTCCTGCAACTCCTTGTCCTTCTTAAACTGGGGAGCCCAGAACTGGATGCAGTACTCCAGATGTGGCCTCACCAGGGCAGAGCAGAGGGGGAGGAGAACCTCCCTCAACCTGCTGGTCACACTTTTCCTGATGCACCCCAGGATACCGTTGGCCTTCTTGGCCACAAGGGCACATTGTTGATTCATGGTCAACCTTTTGCAGACCAGAACTCCCAAGTCCTTCTCTGCAGTGCTGCTTTCCGGCAGGTCCGCCCCCAACCTGTACTGGTGTGTGGAGTTATTCCTCCCGAGGTGTAGGACCCTGCACTTGCCCTTGTTGAATTTCATCTAAATGCATTAATCTCTAATTTCTTATTTACATGAGAAACTTATCAGTGAGCATATCGTGTTCACAATGTCAAACCATGACCCTGGTGGATGAAAACAAAGTTCACTTGCCTTGACATAAATAGTCTTTCAGAGCTATAGATTAACTTCTGAACATTATAAGCTTTAATAAGACCAGAGTTGTCCATCACAGTCAATATAGAGAGTTGTTTAATTTCAAGGAGATCTTCATTCTTTCTGAAAATCGGTGCAACAGATCTTCTTGGGGAGAGTCCTGTCTCCTCACTGAGTAATAACTAGCTTAGAGGAGTAACAGCAGTGAGACAGCTAACTTTTAAAGACAGGGGAGAAGAATCCTGATGAATGTTAAAATAAAACTTTTTTTTTTCTCATCCAGCAATATTCACTTCAAGATGTAGAAAGGTCATGGATTGAATATGAAATTAAAATAAATCATAAGCAAGTTTTCTATCAACACAGAGTGCTAAAATTGATAGTTAAATTCCATAAAAATAAAATAAACTGCAGAAACCTCTATATTCAGTCAAAATGTTACACAGGTTCTTCATATGGATTTTAAGAGAGGTATTGTGGAACTCAGAGGTATCTTTGCAATAGGTTTACCAGTACACTTCACTGGGAAAAACTGTTTTGACATAATCCATGTGTCAGTGTTGGTCATAGGAGATTTTACTGGTTCTGTTATTTTGCTGGGAAAGAACTTCCTCCTCAGATGCAGCTGTCACTATTTCACTGTAAAGAGTAAGTACTATTTCAGAAGGGGTGCAGAGATGAAGCATATGGATATGGGACAGTGAAGGTAAGGGAAGGGAGACAGTGAGTGAGGAGGTCCCCTCTAAACTCCTGATAGGCAGCTGTTAACCTTCCTAAATACCTTAGACAAATTCCAGCTCTTTTGTCAGTCCCAGCTCCTCCAACCCCTCAGTTACCACAAATGCCCTGCACCTATCGTTCTACACATACAGACTGATACTGTACATGTATATATTTGGGCTGCCAAATAAGAATTGGGGCAGGGTGGGAGTGGGTGGGGGTGGTGTTGTTATTGTTCTGCTTCAAACATCTGGACACTTTCAGGCCTTGGTCTGTCTAGAAATTACTTTTGATATGTTTTGAAGGTAGACTGTACTTAAAGCTGGTCCTAGCAGCACATGGTGGCAGTACCTTTAGATGACATTAGTGTGCGCTACCATTTTCCAGGGAACGAAAGACCCTGAGGAGAAGTAAAACTATAAAGCCAGTGGTGGTGTTTTTGTTGTTGCTTTGACAATTTAGTCCTTGAGCTGAAAGGGAGAGAGAATAACAGGAAAAAGCTGGCCACAGAACAAACAAATATGGCATTGGTTCGTATTTGTTACAGCACATTGGACAAAAATGAGCAATGACAACTATCAGCTTTCATGCACTTCCTTGGAAAACGCCAGTGTTGTGTAACTTGGCCAAAAGGACAAGGTATACCACAGCACATGCGCAACCCAGACGGGGAGTCCAGCAAGAACTAGAAGTAAAAAGCCGTTTCATGTGGAGGTCTTGTTTACTTGGAATATTTATTTGGTTTGTCCAAAAATATAAGTTTAGCATATCACTGTGCATTTTTTACTCTTTTAATTTTCAGAAGAATTCAAACAAATTCATTTTGCTACTGAATGGAAATGATATTACAAAGTACTGTTCACAGACTTGAGGGGATAGGAGAGAGAAAAGAAAGGTCAACACAGAAGAAAAGGCTTAGATAAATTAAGGTATGTCAGAGCAAAGCTCCCCATGAAAGATTATTGAGAATAAAGCTTTTTTTAAACAAACATAAAAAACAATATATAAATCAAGAGCACAAAAGCCCTGTTTTATGATTTTTTTTGGTGCTGTTTAATTTCTTTATATCTTTTTTTTTTTTGCCATTGTTAAAAAACAACCAAAACTTCAAAGGCAAGCTGCATGTGTTCTAAATCAGGACTTCAGTCCTGATGTATGACAGCACAAAAATTAAAACTAAATAAATGTGCTGTCTAAGCTCCCATATTTCTCAAAAAATGCTTTAAAGGCTTTAAAAAATTAGAATTATTGCTTGATCTTACTTTACCAACCATAATGTTTTCACCAGACTAAATGACAAAATATTATATTAAAAAGAGAGAAAGAAAATGACTGTTGTCTGAATATATCTGAACACCTGTATTCGTCTGTCTTGCAGTTTTGTCAGACATGCAATGGGGAAAATGAAACTTTGCAGTGATTTGTCTGATAGTGACTATGAACTGCATAAATTCTCAGCTTATCCACTGTTTTCTGGAAGACTCCTTGACATTCAGGGTAAATCAATGAAAACAAGGCAGTATGTCTATGAAGGAAAGAATAACATTTCTGGTTTATCACATAAATATGGTTGAAGAATGGACAGATTCTCATGAAATGTCATTTGTGCAAGGTTTCTACTATTTTCTTTTCAAAATATGAACTTTGTAACAGGTCACATTGTGATTCCATTTTCTTTGACTGTCTTTGGACATGACCTTTCTGTTTTCTCTCCTTAAGTGAAATGGCATGTCTGACTTTAAAGTGTCTGGCCAGAGCACACCAGTTGAACACGCTTGCAAAAAAAAATTGCGGAACTGGGGCTTTTATGGTGTCCGTTTTCCTCTGGCATTTACTTTTACAGTGGCCATTTGCTGTTCTTCTACTAGGTCATCTTGATTTGTATTGACTCATTTGTTTTATCAGATTGCAAAAGGGGCAAGTGGCCGAGGCAAACAGGAATGAAAATGCTGTTCTTTTTAGCAAACATTTATTTGAATTTTAAAACTCATTCATTCCATCCCTGCTCATGTTCCTTTTTCATTTCCTATTAAAAAAATAGTCACAAGCTCTAATTTGTGTTCTCATAGAAGTTTGAGGAGTGATATTTCTTAGCAAAGGTTCCTGGAAATTTGTGTGATCAAGAGAACTGGTTATTTACTACTTATCACTTTATCTTATTTAATCCCTCTTCTGTTGTGTATAAAGTTTTAACTACACATTAAGAGAGCAGGTACTATAGGATATTCTTTTATGAGCACTTATAAGAAATGGATAGTTAACATTAGGAATCAAAGTAAGCAGTCTGCAGGGAGCCTCTAAGCTGAAAATAGCATTTGGCAAATACTAACATATGTTTACAAACAGAATTTTAAGCATGAAGCAGGTCTACACTATCTGAATTATTTATTTGTAAGTAATACTTTAATTGGTTCTAATAATGTATAAAAGATTGGCCATGCTTCCATATAATGTAAGGACCAGGATAACCTGCTAGTGAGTTTGAGATGTTCTTTGCTGCCCTAACATTAACCACCCAGCCTTGGGGTCTGAACTGAAAGCACAGACCCCTTAGATGGCCAGTGCAGCCTCCAGAGGCTGACTCAGAGTACCAGAGCTCTCCAGAAGAGGCTGACCAAGAAAGCCTGTCAGCCTAAGAGACATTTGAAGAATCTCTCAGACTTAATTGCAGATTTTTTTTATATTTACTATATATTTACTATATTTACTATATTTACTATATATTTACTATATATTTACTATTTATATTTTCATTTTTGGTAAATTTTGTATTAAAGGCTTTAAAATGCTTAATGAAGAAAGGGACTTGTCACTGTTTCCTTATGGATACCACTTAGAATACACGTATGGAAGTGATATGTGTGCTTTGAATATTGAACTTATTAAAATGTGACCTGAAATTTTGTTGATAGAAAAAAGAGATATTGAAATGCTGGATAATTAAAGAGAGAGCAAACAGAAGTTACATTTATGTTACCTATGTTTCCTCTTCTGCCTTTTTCTTGAAGAAGTCCTCATAATTTTTGATTTGTAGCAGTCCTTTGATGACTGACAATGGAATACTTTTGGGCTGGCAAAGTGTCATTACCTTTTCCTATTATAGTCTTTGCTGTCCAATGAACTGCTAAAACTTGTCATTTCTCCTCCTCTCATTTCATTCCTGATTAAGATATCATCAGCATGTGCAAATAAATAAATGAAAAATTTGAATCTGGATCCACTGAAAGCAGCATCAATAGAGACTCTATCCAAAACAAGTTCTGCAGTTCGGTGCAAATTGTCATCCAGCTGTAGTTTGTGGGTTTCTCATTTTAGGCTTAGCTGAACTTGTTTACACAGTCTTTCTTTGAAACAGTAAATCTAGAAATTGCGTATAAAAACTGTGCACAAAGGAACATTATTTGGGTTGTAAGGTCAATGACTCTGAAGTTAGGCCAAGTGAGATTTATGATTGCTTGCACAATGGACTCCTTTTGCATATGCTTTAAGATAGAGTGGTTAATTAAATGAACATCTTCTATTCTGGGCCTTTGTTTTTCTCGGTATAGACAGGACTGCGTTCAGGTTGTAAACTATATGCCAGCAATAAATGCTAGCTTCAAAGTTTCTGCCTAAATCATAGAGGAAATAAATATTCCCCTACCTTTTCCCTGTATATCAGTTTTTTCTGTTATCCTCTTTTCTATAATGGAAAGTAAGTTAAAAGTGATTGATCCAAAAGTGGAACTGTGGAGCTCTAGATTTCTTGTTTCTTGAATCTTAATTTCAGATTAAATAAAAATGCTTTTACTTTTCTAATTGTCCAATTTGTAACATCAACCAGCATGTCACTTGTGTGTTGCAACTGGCCATGAAAAGCCACAACCAGAAATTCAGACAGAGCTCTGATCCAAACATTAAATTCTGTGCACTATATAATAGTCCCATAGAATGGATAATAGTAATGTTGAAAAAAATGACTTTTGAGCATTTCCAGACACAGTGAGGATGCAGGAAAACCCAGTACAGCATGTACAAGAAGTAAAAACCTCCTAGTCAGAAGTGGTCATAAGCACTGTTTCTCCCCGTTTCTTGAGCAACATGAATACCATAGAATGAAACAAAGCATTTTTTACATCTGCCTCTGCCTGCCACCACACACCTGCTCACTCACACCTGTATCAGCCCTGCCAGATCCACATGTTGGATTTGCTTCCTCTTGCATAGGCAACATCCAGGCCTTACTCTGATTTCTATAGGTTTTAACACTAAATAAATGCTTTATCAGTAGCTACCACCACCAAAAGTCATCTTGAGTTTGTAAACGAGGTTTTTCTTTACTGACCTGCAAACACTTATCCTCAGATATGTTTTCTACTCAGATTTGAGCACCAAGTCCTTGCAAGCATTATAATAAATACGTAGATTTACTGAATTCACAATGGGTATGAGGAAAATATTTTTTTTTTTTTTTTGCATAGAATCATAGAATGGTTTGGACTGGAAGGAGCCTTAAACATCATCTAGTTCCAACTCCCCTGCCATGGACAGGGACATTTTTCACTAGACCAGGTTGCTCAAAACCCCGTTCAGCCTGGCCCTGAACACTTTTATTTGTGATCTTTGTTAAAAAGCCTTCCAGGCCACCATTGAGCTGTTCCAGGTTAGGCTGAGTATATGACAGGGATTATCATCTCAAGATGGAGTCACGTATCACCTGGGAGGGAGACAGAAACCACCCTTTCCACTGCCACTAAGGATTTGTATATATGGAAAGGTATTTGATTTGTGATGACACACTAGAATAGTCTGGTAAGATATACAAGTAGCTTGAAGTTTAGAAGGAGAAACTGCTATTGATTCCTTGAGTTTAGATAAGTTCAGGGAACTGTTGTGCATTCACTGTCAAATCTCTGTTCTGGTTGATAAAATGTGGAGCTCCAAATATGTCTTTGAAGTTTAATGTGGATTTCATTCACAATTTCTAAACATATTTTACTATGGCTAAAAGACAGGAAATATTTACCCTTACTTGACCAAATTTTGTTCACAGTTTCAGAGGTATAAATCTCTTATAGCCATGAGACTACTTCAGATTTTGTGTCTGTGACAGTATGGTAGTGTGTCTGAATAAATGGCAAGTGACATGATTGCTCCCAGGGAGACCAGCTTATTGTCAAGTACCTGCTTATTTAAATACCATGTTTACTTTTGAGTGTTATCACCAACATTTTTGCCTACACATACAAACCTTTCACCTGAAACATACTGGATTTTCAATTCAGTGACAGCTGCCTATGTTTAGACTTTGTTTGAGTTAGTAACTGGTCACTGAGGAATCCAGAGTTCACTGCAGACAAAATCGGAATAATTTTAAGGTCAATACAGCTGTGGGACTGCCTCACCTTCCTCTGTGTATAAAGAGTACTAAAGTATATTCCTGGAGAAGGATTCAGAAATACTCTGCATCTGTTCACAGAAATAAGGTGATAAACCTTCTCTGCTCTCTTTGCTTTCTGACCACTCCTAATGGTTATAAGAAAATTTAATTCCTTTATAATGTTTAGTTTCATATTCACACTCATTTTTGTTCTTGCTCCTCCACTCAGTCATCCCGTAATTTCACCTATGTGCCTTTATTGCTTCTTAGTCACAAATGTATGTATTTGTCATCTTATATATTAGCAGTATCTTTTATTAACCCAACATACACTTCTATCCCTTGCCCAATATTCTTGGCACGTTTTTTGTATTCTTTCATCTTTCTCTCTCATGTGTACTTAATGAATTATTTCCCTCTAATGTAGTATTCAGCTGTAAAATATTAGGTAAAAACTGTGGGAAGATGTAGAATTTTGGTCCATGACCATTTATTTTATGAAATCAGTACTTTAGCCAAAACTGAGAGTGACTAAAGTGTGCATCCTTCTCTGCTGGAGAAACCACTGCATGCTCCAATGAATGGAGCTGTTCTGAATTTGTTATTTTTCCTTGTTGATCTTCTCTAGTTATCTGCAGTGAGATAGTCAAACACCTTTGCTGTGAAGGGCTTCTAAGAAGTTTTGTTATGAAGTCTGAATAATTTTTGACTAAGCTTTCAGCTACTGTGACTTTTCATCTTTGTCAGAAGGAAAAATAAATGCAATCCTGATGTTGCAGTTTGGTATATATTGTTTGCTAAGTTTCTGGGGCCACTAGGGACCTTTGAGCTCTGGTAGCAGGTTGTTTCACTTCTAACTGTAAAAACTCCAGAGTCAGAAGCAGTAGCTATTCCGGTAGTAGATTTTCTGTGTCTCCATTTAGAAAAACCGATGTACTGTTTTCCCTTGAAGACAGAATTACTGATGTTGCTCAAGAAACAGTATCTTAACACTGAATGAAAGATTTTTGCCCTGTTATGAACTTCCAGCTTTTAAGGAGAATAACTGACTATAGTAATGCAGCTGCAACAACATTTGGAGTCCTCAAATTACCTTGACACTAGTTAGCTGGATGTAGGTCTAAGTGTAGCACAGCAATGTCATTGTTTGTCTTGATGCTTTTATTGTTTGATAAAGATTACCAATTATTTTAGGTCTTTCAGCTTCCCTTAATACTGCTTTCCTGCTATGGTAACAGCAGAGATAGTGGTCATTTACCTACTTACAGATTCTGCAGAGTCACATCATTCCTGAGTGACTCTGCTCCTCACACTGAGAAAATCCAGAAAGTAGTACCCTATGTCTGATCAGCCACCTAAAGGAATTTTCACCCAGGCTTTGTTATGATCATTATTTTATGTTTCTCTAAGGTAGAAAACCACTCAGTGAAGAATTCCATGAGAGATTCTGGAGCACTAGTTCTCAAGAGGTAGTTTGTGGGTTGCCGCTTGGCTGCAGAAGCTCACAGAAGGACTCTTCCAGAGAACTGTGTGTCAGAAGACTGGCAAGACAGGGATGAGATATTAGATATTCCAAGAAAAGATTTTATTCTCATATGTTTTCCCAGGCAGGGAAAGAATTTCTGGGGAAATGATGAGGCCACTCCTATTCTAATTAACTTGTTCCATGTCACAAGTTGTATTGTATGCTCTCATTCTTTAAAAATGGTGCATATCTGTGATGAGGATGGGTCATATATTTCGTTCTGGGGAACATAAAATAAAAATGTCTTCTGCATATTTCCCTGTCCTGTGTATTAGAACACAGAAGCATCAGTCCTGCCTTCACTGGAGGCCCATGCAACTCCCCACCACCTTTTCTTATGCTCCCAGCAGGTTAAGACTCTTGCAAACTCTGCTGTGTAATGAGTGACAAGGTTCTGACATGATTTCTTTTTTGGGGAAGAAGGCTGGATAGAGCCACCTATGTCATTCTAATGGTAGCTACAGTTTCTTTTACTCTGTGGCGCTTTACCTGCCATTTCAAGGCATCTGTGTGTCCTTTTTAATAGTACGAAAAGGGACAAAAGGGCTGTTGTATGGGTTGAAATCACATCCTTAATTCTCACACGTTTTGGTAACAGAACAGCATAACAGAAAGTTGCTCAATATATTTTACTTGGAAATTGCAATTAATCAGAAGACTGTAAGGAGTCAGACCCCAAGCCTAGTTTCAATACCATTTCCTTTAGTGAGTTTTACACATTACCTTTTCAATAAGTGGTGACAGGCAGTGCATTTCTGGGTGATTATAGCATATGTCAGGTGGGGTTAACGGGCACAAGGCCAGAGGGAAAGTAACTAACTACTCGAGATGTATAGAAATCCCTTAGAAATGCACTGCCTTATTCCATCATGATATTAGAAAATGATGTTTATTAAACAATGTGATCAAAATCCTGAGGGGCAGTAGACCTCTGATACTGAGTTCACCAGGAGACTTGATGCCAAATTGATCAGGAAATAGAGTATTTACCTCAAGTCCATCCACCTACAAGAACCCATCCCTGATATGCTTATTGTATCTATGTCCCTGGTCTTGGAATGATAAATGATCCACATCTGGAGGCCAGGTCTTTAGATAATGGTATATGCTGATTAACACTGGCTAAGGAACTAGACCTTAATTTAACACGATATTTTGATGTGGCAGGGTCAATAAATGACTGAAAAAAAAGTGAGAGCCTTAATTCGTAGACTCTGAGAAACTGTATATGTTGGAAAGATCATTTGGTCCGTGCTGCTTTTCTTGGCAGAATTTTGTAGACCATCTTCAGAAAATGGCAGTCTGTTCTCAGCTTCTGAGTGATGGGCTTTAAATCAGATCCTTTGTGTTAGTCTCTTGGGTCAATTCAAAATTAACTGACTTGGCTTTTCATCAGTTATAAAAGGAAATAAGTCTAGATCTTCCCATCAGATTGTTTTCAGTCATAACTCAGTGCCCACATTTTGGCTATACTCATTTACAGCAGCAGAAACTTTGCCCTGCATATTTTAAAAAATTGTCAAGTTGATTTTATAGGCAGTAGCATTATAATAAAGTACTCCAAACTTAATCAAGCTTACTGATTTATTTGGATAGTCAATAGTAGTATCTGATTTTCATTCCAGTGTGGATTAGAAACAAATTCCTCATACTTTGAATTATTTTTTTATCAGATGTCTTGTTTTCTAGCCAACCCCTTACTGAGTTTGGACTCAGATTTGGAGATATAATCATCTGTAATCTGTAACATCAGATGCCTATATTGTACATCAGTTTAAATTGAGCAATTTGATCAGATTTGGAAGAAGTTATCATGATAACAGTAGTATCACTTGCACTATCAAGTTGACAGATTTCACAAATGTGGGACAGATTTTCAATAGGTAATTATCAGCCTGATTAGACTATCCCTGTAGAATCTCTTTAGAGGGATTTTTAACCCTGGCGGGACCGGCGTTGGGGGGGGCAGGCTGGTGGGAGGGGAAGGAAAATAAGCCCCCTAAGCCCCATGGAGAATCCGAGATTCTGAAATGCCATCTTGCTGTTTGCAGTTCTACATTTCCCCTTTTGGTTTCTTGGCTTCTGACGCAGAACAGCTATATGTTCCTGGCTAGGAAGCAATTTTTTTTAAAAAAAGGAGAGGATGACAGAACAATCGAAAAATTATTACTTGGGCTAGGTGTGAAATGGGGTAGAAATGAAGAGAAAGTGAGGAAACCGAGAAGGAATACACAGAGCAAATAACTAGTAAGAACAGGGCTGAAAACATCCAGCCAGTTTTGAAAATATCCAAAGGTTCTTGCTTTGAGTCTGGCAGCTGAAATCTGTGGTTGTAATATTTTCCCTCTGAATCCACATGACAGCATTATAACAGCTCTAAAAACATCATTGTTATGTTGTACATCACTATGACCTTTCCTGCAGGATGCAGAACCCCTACTTCGTGATAATACATGGTACAGAAGAAATCCCTTCCTTTTTTTTTTTAGTATGAATTAGTTGGGAGCAGAGTTTGGCAGTGTCCTTCCTCCTTGTGTTTTCTCTGAGGATCATTTTCTCAGTTGGTCACTATTGTCATCGTGTGGTGGAAGAATACAAGTTCCTCCTTCCCAGAGGACTAAGCAAATGCAGTGAGCTACATGACCCTCTTGGACACATACATATCTCAAGACAGTTGAAGATGCCCAGACCATCCATTGTCAAGGTGGCTTTTTCTTGTAGTGAGATAGGTTTGCTTTGTTTGGCTTTCTAAGAGGTATCCTATGTATCTTTGAGTGTGTACTTAGTAGAGATTTAATAAGTTATGTTCAGTGTAGCAGCTAAAGAGCAGCTAATTATGGAAAATGTATTACTGTAGAACTAACAGGCATGCAATAAAAACATCAATTACATAAATTATTAATTCATAAAAAATGTGTTCTGGAGACCATTGGTATTAATTTAACATACAATTACTGTCTAATTTAATCTAAATTAAATGCCTGCTTGAGACATGTAATTTGAAGTGTTACTGAGCTTCCTTCTCTGGTATTAAAAGCAAGAAATCAGCGGTTAATGCCTAGAGGCCAGATCTCTACCATTTGAATTCAGGTACCTCAACACTAACATTCATAATTTCAGCCATTTGGAAAATGTTTTTCAGAAGAATGTATTTGGCATTAGAATCTCCCCTTCCCCCATGCTCAGGGCCATATACTGCCAACTGAGTCAAACCTCTGACTTAATCCAAATGAATGTTTGATCGAATAAAAAGTCCTCAATTAAGATCTGAAAAGAAAATGTGTTTTCTTATCATAGAACATAAGCTTTACAAAATGTCCTAGCTCCTGCCAGTGCTGGAAGGGTAAATTATCTTTTGACTCCTGTGTGGACATATTTATTTAGGACATGTAGCCTGATGACTCAGGAAGTTATGTAAAAACTGATCCAGTTAATGTTAGATGCTATTGTTGGAAGAATATCAATGAAAATTAATCAAATAATCATGAAGGAACCACAGAGAAGGAACTCAGAACACTGGTGGGTAGACTTTTGGCAGCGATCATTGTAACAGTTTTAATGAGAGGAAAACACATTCTCAAGTAAATTAGAGAGTAATGACATGATTAAATGGTAAATAATAGTTAAATACATGTTTGGAGGTCCAGGACGGAGACTGTGGAGTTTTTGTGTTTTGCATGTGTTCCTCTCCTGGCTGCTCCAAGTAGCCAGAGGAGCTCACCAGAACTCTGCCTGTAATTTAGAGCCAGACTGTAGCTTTTAAGATGCTGAATCCAAAAGGGCTGTTGGGGCACCACTGCTGAGGCTGAGAAAGCTGAGACTTTCTCCATAAATCGGAAGCTTCACAAGCCTTTCGGTTACTGACATGTCCTTGTTCCTTCCCTGAGCAAGGGCCAGAAACACCACTCTCCTCAGCCTGCTGCCACCCAAAAAGTGACTGTGCAGGAGACATCTGCTCTCCTCATGCACAGTGGGGGAGAAGGAAGGGGCCCATCTTCTGCTGAGGCAGGTTTAGTCCCTGCTAACTGGGTGTTTGCACATTTGCTGGTGAGCAAATTGAAGCTGCGTATATGACTGTTTATGCAAACAAGGAGTGCTGTGGTGCTGGCTGGGAGTGTGCCCCATCCATATGGTTCGTTTCCTTGTCTGCTGAGAAAAGGATGTGAAAAGAATAACATTCACAAATTGTCTTGACTCTCAGATGTTTTTTTCTCAAAATGGGAGGCTGTACGCACAAACTCTGACTTGCTAGCTTTACTTTGTCCAGCCATGATACTCAACACAGTTGTGTGCTGAGTCCATTGGAGGGGAACTGGCCTGGTTCTTTTACGTGCTCTCTGCCACTTTTTGTTTCAGGTTGTCAGACAAAGGATGCCTCAAAAACAAAAATAGAAAACTGGAATAACTCTTCTCTTTTTATAAGGCTTAACATTTCCAGTAAGCCCAGAAAGAGTATAGTTGCTCCAGCAACTTCAGTCAAATGAGGCAGAAGCTTCACCTATGTCATTACTTGCTGTTTGGCTGAACTAGAAGGATTGCTTGGGGAGCTTCTCTGTTACAAAAGAAAACAAATACAAACAAAAAATGGTCTTGGTGCTATACTGGAGATCAGTCCACTAAAAGCTGAATTACTTGCCTAGAATGTAAATCAAGTGATCAGCATACTGTGTCCTTCTTATTGAAGCCTGGCAGCTTGTTCATTAATATAATATTTTCTTACATAAGCCTGAAGACTGTACCTGCTCCACTAATGGCATTGGAGGAAGGGAAAGGTTATAATTAAAGAGTGTGTTTTGTGCCTTTGTTTTAAAAGTTTATATTTTTACTTCAAAGCCTGGCATATAACAGCTCGTATACTGTGTATTTCTCTCATACATAACATGGTTTATAAAAGTTTCCTTTTGAATCTAGTCTTTATTACTTTGATGTACATTTGTGCACCCACAAGTTTTGTCAGGAAAACATAAGCCAGCCAGTGAGCAGGATTTTCTGAACTACTTGGTGATGTTTTAATGTTGTTTCTTTTGTAAATGGAAGTTACATCGTTGTCTTTACTAGTATCATAGCAAACAAATAGTAAGTGCTTCTGTATATTCTACCTAGATATCTAAATATTTGATCTGTGAAGGAAACAGGTACTTTTAACGTTTCAGTTACGGAAATTATGAAAATAATAGTTGGCATAGAACCATGCTCACTATTTCTGGCATGTTGTGTGAGTCTAATTTTTTTAAAACATGTGCTACTTCTCTGAAGTACAAATTCACTAAGCACATCAAGAAGATTTGAGAAATACCCCTGTGTGTACAATCTTCCCTCACTTGTTGACTGAAATGACTGGATTTTTAAATGATATATTTTTCATTATTAATGTGTGACATTTTTACTCACTTTTATAGACACAAATAATTGTGGGTACTGCCAGGGCCATTTCAAACCCTGTTTGATAGATGCCTGCCATTGAGTCATCCATTCAGACTCTAAATGCACAAAGGCTCCTGCAGCCTCAAGGAACCAATATCCATTTAAGACTGGACTGAAAATCAAGCACTGATGTTTTAACATGACTTTCTTTTTCATAACTGCCTTTAATCTATAACTTATGCTGCACTGAAAAAGCATACAGTTTTGTAATATGGCATATCAAAACCAAACCCAACTTTTAAAACTAACATCACAGCAGGCACCTTTGTCAGCAGGCACAGTAGAAGGGCCAAGAACTGCTACTGATTTCTAGAAATTCATGTGAGTTAGAAGATCCAGGATTCAAAATGCTTGTCTGACTCTTTTCTCACCTTAGAGTTGGTCAGTGGGGCGTTGATCTCCTTATATCAGGGGAGATGACTGATTCTTTTCGTGATGCTTGTTTCTATTTTCTTCTTGTTTTTCTTAATTGTTTGGCATGAACTACAACCCATCTTAAAACGATTACTTGTCTGGGATTCCTTTCTTTCCATTTTGTTACTTCTGCACTCCAGGGGATTTCCTTGAGGAAGCTAATATCTTTCCTAGGTTGCTGCATTGACACAGAATCCAAGTTCCTTTGTTAAGAATTTCCATAACTCATTCGGTCACCGACACTGTTGGCACTGTTGGCTAAAATTATTTCCTCCCTTTCCAGCAAGTCACCTTTACTTCATTGGAGTAATTACACCGAATAAAAGCCCCCATCATTTGATTTCATTTGACAACACTTTATCTTGTTACTGTGATCTCAGCTGGGAAAGATGCTTTCTGTATGGCTCATTGCATGAATCCTGACTCACCAACGGATTTTTATTATGAGATTGATATTAGGAAAATCATTAGGAAACCAAGCAGACAAACTAACATTGTAACAATGTTTATAAGCTATATTATGTGTGGCTGCTTAAAAGAAGAAAAAGGCACTGAGAGTCTTTACATTTATTGCCACACATACCTCAGAAAATTACGAGGTAGCTGTAGCAACATTTGTGGTCATACAAAATTTTCAAAATGTGCAGGGGAAACATGGTAGAGCTTTCCCTTCTTCACAGAAGCTGTATAATATGAAGGATAATGTTGTCTTAAAGTGCTGTTAGATTTCTCATAGCCCCAAAGGGTAAGTTATATATGTGGGGAGTCTGTGCCTGTTCATTCTTCTTCATTTCCTTTAAATGCTTTATGTACAACTCACTTTATGCTGTTGGCACTTTCTTCTTATGAATCTGAAGATTGCACGTGTAACATGCAGACAGAAATAAATCCTGTAGGTAAAAGAAAGTAGAAATTGGCTAAAGATCAAAGGTTATCCTCATTCCACTCTTTCCTTCACTTTTATTATAATATCCTGTCTAAATTGGGTATTTTGTAGAGAGGATTGGGTGTTGGTTTTTGTTTGTTTTGTTTTATTTTTTTTTCATAAGGAAGAGTTGAGTTTAAATAAGATTTTAAGATTTTTTTAACACTGTATGTAATTTGAATCACAGTGTAGTTTATTTGCTGGAATCAAAACTTCAGTTCTTCAGTACAGAAGGTTGTAGAGTGGCTTAAGGAACCAATATTTCACCTCAAGTGTTCCGTGATCATCCACAGATTAAATGACAAGTAGATTTTTTTTTCTTTTGTCTGCACTGCTAGATCCAAGCTGTTATACTTAAAGTCCCTATTCTAAAAACAGTTGGGCATGTGCTTAACGAAGTCCTAAGGTGTAAACAGAACTAATTGTGTGATTGCTTGTTTGCCAGAACAAGCCTAAAGTCTGTGTCTTAGAAAACTTCTCTAGTAAATATGCTTCTGATTTATGTAGTTTTCAACTTTTGATGACCTTCTTCTCTGGAACATAGTAAAAAGTTGGTGGTTTTCCTGTCTTTATAGAGCCCTAGGGTTTAGCAGGTAACTTTTAAATGCTTTATTTAAGGTATGAAGTGCACTGGAATGCGTAGTGATGACCATCAATAGAGAAACTAGAAAAGACCAGGTGGAAAAGTTAAGAACAAGATGCAATGGGTATTTAACTTCAGTAGTTTCAAAGCTTTACTTATCATTACTCACTTAAAGGTGATGAATCAAAACCAATAGTTATCCTAGGAAACTACGACAAAACTTCCCTTCAAAATCTTTTCTCCAAATTAACATTTTTTCGTGTAATTTTTCTTGTTGCTGTTAAAAATTAAATAAATTAATTGTACTTGAATCACAGATGAAAACTTTGTGTTAGTGTTTATGCCGTTATAGATCACCACATAAAATGAAGTACTATGATTTTTGTCTGTAGTGAAGAATTGCTTAGAACATTGCTGATCAAGTGTGATTGATACTGGTAGAGATGTCTATGAAGTTCTGGACAGTTTAAACTTGTACTAAAACCTTGAATCAAAATAAGTGATCTAGTTATTAGTGCTGCTTCCAAAAGCACTTCTAAATGGAGCTAAGAGGTAACATGTGTTTCCACTATTTTCAGTCCAGGGTTGTATATTGTACTCAAACCGCAAATACAAAGGAAGAAGCAATTTCTAAATAAAAATTTCATCATCTCATTTGAAAAATACAATTATTTTAAATTATATTATCATAATTTAACTACAAATATTGTCATTTGATGCCGTAAATGACCAGGATTATATCAGATCTCTCTAAATAACATAGATATATGCTACATTGATGTGCAAATAGGAAGAGAATCCAGGGTGATAATGGATAATGAAGGTAAGAAGAGGGACAACCTCATGTTTCAACTAATCTCCAGTTCTTAGTGATCAGCAGGGGGATGTTATCTCACATCTGCCTCATGCAAAATTCCATATACCTAACTCCAAAGCATCTGGTGTGGGCTGTAGTCAGAAACAGGATACTGGACTAAATATATCTCGTGCTCCCTGTGCAATATCTGTGAGCTTTTCATCACAGCAGATGTGACATATGCCAGTAATATCTGTTCTACTTTAATTATTTGCACTACTGTATTTAAATACCAGGTTTTGGTCACCTAACCAAGCAATTGCTGAAGCTAGCGGATGGCCGTGTTGTGCTGGCACTGGAGGGAGGACATGACCTTACTGCCATCTGTGACGCATCTGAAGCCTGTATAAACGCCCTTTTAGGAAATGAGGTAAAACATAAATCATAGTAGGTGGAGAGAATGATCCAAGTTTGTTGAAACTCCTTTCTTTGATTTTCTCTTAGTAACAATGGCATCAGTCTTATTTTCATTTGATATAAAAACCATGCAAAATGAACATGTCTTACATATGAGCAGACCTTAGATGAGCTGGTTTGTTATGTTATGTAAATCCTCTAGTGTTTGACTAAGTCATTCCCAGTTCTGAGTAAGATTTAATACTTCAAAATTGCTTTTGGTGAGGTTCACATCATTAGTAGTCATTGGTGTGCGTACCATCCAGACCTTCCTTCCAGCACATTTCAGGAAATACAAAAAAAAATATGGAAAAAAAAATGGCTTTTGCAAGATATCTAGTTATCTTAGGAACTGGATATTGCAAAGGCACATTTTTTGCAGTATTTCACACTTCAATTGGCATGTGAAATAACATATTTCAGAGGCTCTTGAAATTGAATGTGTTCAAGACTTCAAAAATGTTTTGGTTTGTTGTTTGTTTTTGTTGGGTTTTTTTTGTTTTTTTTTTTTTTTTTTAAGTGGTAAATGATGATTCAGGTTGATCTGCATGTAATTTAAATTGAGTGTTCAATATTTGTCAAACATTGTATATATTATTTAAAAACTTTTGAGAGTGGACTATCAGACTGAGTAAATACGAGTATGTGCTATTTATGTACACAAACACAAAATAAGCATTCAGATTAGTGAAAACTGTTCTGTTGTTCACTAGAAAATACCTTTTCTCCTATAAATACAATGAGAAGGAAAATAAGCTCGCTGAAGATGTAACCAAAATAATTATGAAAGGACAAAACCTGTACCACAAATCGTGAATTTTGCAATATCTTGTTATAATGTGCAGTGTAATACTTTCCACCCCCCCCCCTCCAGGAAAAGTGGTAATAGCTATAATCTCTCCAATCAAATGTGTTAGTGCCAAGTTGCAAACTAGTCTGCCAGTTCCTTTTCACCACCAGACTTGATACCTATGTGAATAATGTGAAGTAATGTGTCTTCTGATGGATATTTGATAGAAGGATTGTCTAAGTATTCTTTTGAACCTTTGCTTTTCATCTTTATGAGAAAAACATTTTTATGCTTATTATTTTTTACATTATACATGCAATGAATGAAATGATAGCTTTTTCAATGATCAGTTCAATGTTAGTGCTTTTATTTAGGGGCTGAAATATGGATTACAAAACCTAGCTTGACGCATTTGCCAATCTTAGTGAATGAAGCATTGCCTTCTTTATTAGTTGCCATTCCAGGGCACTCCCACTAATATTCTCTGTCATCATCTTCATCATCTTCCCCATGGTAGTATTTCATCAATGTATATCATCAATAGCTTTTCATGGCCTTTCTAAACCCATTCTCTGAAATGTACACCCTCGTGGGACTAATGCAAATGATGCAATGCTGACGATGTGATGTGTCTTCCTCTGTGTAGGTGCCTGGGTCCCTTTATCCAGTTATGGCCATTTGGTGGTGCTACCCATTTATGAAAATTGCCTCATTCTGTTTTAACACTATATCACACCCAGCTACTATTTTTGCTGTCACTGACTACCATTGTGAGGAAAAGGAATGGGATAAGTGTACTGGAAGAGAGACTTACTTCCATTTTTTTTGTAGTGTAATTAGGCAGTGGGAAATTAGATAAATTGTGACTCTATCTGTCTGCAAAATACAGCAAAGCAAATTTCAGGAAAGACAAAAATACCTGTAAAGCCATTTTTAATTCACTTTTAAAAGAACATGATCATTAATAACTTGAAACATCCCATGCAGTGAGCATTGTTCTCCTGTACTCTTACAGCATTGTCTTCAAGGACAAACATTAAATGGTCTGGTGCAGCAGAATTTCAAAGACAAAATACACTGTGGCTGCTAAGAAGAGAAAAGTACTCCAGAGAGGATGTTGTTACTGACACTGTTAGCTTAAAAGAATAAGTAAAGCTGTTACCAAGGAGCAGACACTAATGAGGAAGTCTGATATCTAGTTAGTGGAAATCAGCACGTCTGTTGACATCTGTAGATTTACGACAAGCTATGCCACATGGCCCATAGCATATACATTGTGTGATTTTAGCATAATATTCATGAACTTGCACGCTAAACTCCAGAGGTGCTCCTGCCAAGGACAGAAAAAAAGTTTTTCTTCAAACAACCAATTATTGTAATTTGAGGATGCATTCTTCCTTGAATGCAATTCTTTACAGGTGATTAATTGGATAATTATAACTTATTATCTGCCCTTCACTTTTACAAATAATAATGTATGTAGTTCAACCCTACTTTAAAAACCTTGGCAAGATGAACTTCGGTTTCTAAACACTGCACATGTAATTGAACTCAAATTAGAAAGGTTGGGAAAGGCCTTTGTAAGGTACTCTGCAGTTTGTCAGATGTATTTATTCATGTGCTGAGGATTAGAATTCATAAACATTTAGCAGGGTTTTTGAAAACTTCTTCTTTTGTTATTTTTGGCCAGGCCTTGTCAATGCAGGAAATTCATTGCTTTGTATGTTCTATTATCAGCAGAATAACATCTAAAAAAAAAAAAAGAGTAATTGTACAACTAGCTACCACTTTTAGTTTCTATGGGAGGCTGGTCTGATATGTAGAGGTAACATCAAACTTACAAGTGAAAAATGCTTTATTTTCATAATTTGTCGCTGAACACCAAGAAGGAAAACATGTTATCATCCAAAATAGTTATGTTTTGCTCTTCGTTATATGTGGCCTTCTAGCACAGTGACCTGTTTAGCAAAATAAATTTTTACTCTTCTCTTAATAAATGCAAGTGGAGCCACTTGGAAAAGAATACACTATCAAGTTAATCTTCTTTACATAATTTGAGCCTGGCACAGGAAATTCCTGCATACAGTTGTTGATTTTGAAGACCAACCAAAAAAACTAGTAAGAAGGTCTCTTTATCTTGGAAGAGCTCAGAATTTTAATGAGCTATCAGCCCCATCTATGTGTGGTCAATACTTCTGAACTTCTCTGCAGAAGTACTTTTGAACAATAATTTCAGATTTTGAAGGATACACAAATGGGATTATAAGTGTTGGTTTTCTCTCATTGGAGGTACTTATAGTGTTAATAATTTCTAAGACCCAGTTCCCTGAACAGAGGTGCCTAGTGCCTTTTAGATACCATAGGGTATCCAGGACTTCAGCACAGGACTGGTAGATCTAACACAGAACTTAGAAGAGACCCACACCCTTTCTGAGCAGCAACTGGAAATCAGGCAAGACACCCTATAGTATCTGAAATGGCTCAATCTGGTTTGCTTGTGTGAATCCTTCCCTAAGTGATGCGAAAACTGAAAAGGAAATGATGGAAGTACAGGCAAAAATAACATTTATAATGATAAAGTTATTAATTAGAAAGTTTACATATAAAATTACTTTAAAAACTATTTCAAGAGCAGAAAATTTACATGTCACTTGGAGAAAAATTCATTTGACCATTTGCAATGTTAATTAAGAGCACTGTAGGTTATCTCCTTGGAAGGAAAACTTCCTAAAAGGTGAGAAGAGATTAAGCAGCTGGATGCCCTTGAAATCCAAAATGAAAACATGGAAATCCTTCTGGAAAGTAAAAAGGCAGAACGAGCATCAGTTGCTTTAAAATATCCCTGAATTTTCTCAACATGATTTGAAAACTTGTCTATTAAAAGAGCATTTGTCAAAACAAAGGAAATGATGGATTCAGATAATAAGAAAACAGACTTTTCTTTTAAAACTAAGGATTTCTGAGATGTGGATAGACTCTCATGCTTAAAGTTAAATTATTTAATTTATTGTGATACCCTTTAAATGATTTTACAGTTTTTCACAAGTTGGCTGTATAGTTTATAAAACTTACTTTTAAGCATAAATAGATACATATATTACTTCAATTAAGAAAACCATTAAATGTTAAGATTTTTATGTTATTCCAAGAAGTGTATGAAAATTGCATTGAACATTGAGATTTTTTCCTCAAAACCTTTGTCATGGAGAAAGGGAATTCCACACTGTTTGGTTCATCCTAGCTTCAGTACTATAAAGACCTCTGCTATCCCTTTTGGTGCCAGGTGGTGGTGAGTAAGGCTGCTCTATACATGCTTGGATAGCTTCTGGTTTCTTTCCTCCACATTTCTTTTGAAGAGGCACTATGTGGATTTTTCAAAAACCCTCAGGGATAAACTTTCCCTGAATTCAGTATCCTAAATCCTGCAGCTTGTTTCCAATATAACTGCATTCATTTGGGGGTTCTTTTGCAGCCAGAGGGAATAAGGAAGAATTCCTTCAAGCACAAAACGTTTTGAGTCAAAAACTAAGGATTTAATTCTTCCTTCATTCCATTCCTTTTCAAACAGCTAGGTGGGATATTTCCATGGGACATAGAAGTCCATCTAATATGGTGGTCCCTCTGGCCTGTCTACAGGTTTGGGCAGTGTCTCTTAGCTCCACGTGGTACAGTGGTTTGCTGTAATGTATAATTAGTGATAATTAATTACAGATGGGGTCATGCTCTTCTTTGCACAGAGGAAACAGAGAAGTGGAGTCCACAGCGGGCTCTGCCCAGTGGGACCCTGCAGCAAAGGCACACAGAGGATGCATGTCTGCTCTCATTGACTGTGGCGGCCAAGGCTGAATTTGGCCCTAAGTGTAAAAACATTTTTAAGTGACTAAATTTAACATCTTCTAGTAAATATTCTTCTGGCTTGAATTTCAGTCTGAAGCACAATTTGACAAAACATTGTCATTGGTTGGCTCCCAAGCATGCTTGAAAACTTATACTGGACAATTTTCTTGCCGAATGTGAAGTATGTGCTTCTTTCTTGCAAGCTGTTGAGCTGGCATTTAGGAGGGGATAGTAATTTAAGTGGAAAGCTTGTACTCTGCAGCTTTCCTGCTGATGATGAAAAGTTGGCATTTTCTCCTTTGTGGAATTCAGTGTGAATCTGGGGCTGCTTGCCAGGCAGGCAGTGAGCTCTGCCAAGAGGGCCTGGACTGCATTAAAAAGGGGTTATTTGCCAGAACAGGTAAGCATTTCTCTCACCAAAATAGAAATATTCATGGCAGTGAATATGGCCTGAGATCAATTTTAAATTGCATGGTAAACTTGGTCACAATCTCACATCCTTACTATTAATCTGAGTCTAATACTAGAAAATAATTAACATGGAGTCTAAGCCGCCTGTCATCTACTGCTTGCATAAACCTGGAGTCCAGAAATTGGCCCAGAAATAGAGCATTAGGTGAAGTAAGAAACTAGAGCAATGTATGTGCCAGAGGTCAGCATGGTGACATCAAAGTCCCCTGTGTGGGCAGTGCTAGTCAGAAAGTGGTTTGACCGAGGAAACAGAATACTCTGATTCCAAAATTACAGTTTTCCAAGGGACCTCTTCTTTTTCAGGAACTGGTAGATGCTAATGACCCTTTGTGCCTTTGAACCTGTTTCCTATTGAAAACTGACCGTTTATGTACCACATTGTAACAGGGAATCACAAAAATGCCTTCCTAGAGTGTTTATATACAAACAGAAAGTGCAGGAACTTTGAGAAGAGACCTGGGAGACCTGGGAGATCTTTGAACTTAGTCATCTGTAACCACAGGCAACCACAACAGAACAAAGCCCAGTCTAGGTGAAGATGTGCTTCTTGCACAGTTTATCCAGGAAAGGGAGGTTGTAGAACTTCGTCCTGCAGCCTAGACATCCCTGAGGAGCCTTCTCCCCTTCCTCTGCTTCTCTCAGGACTCTCCATGCTCCTTGCCTTATCCTTGCATTTGCTACACTTTCCAGTTATCTCTAACTACATGCTGCAACAATGTTCACTGAAGTTAATCTTGGTGCTTTAAAACATGACACTGCTAATGACAATTCAGATATTTCTAGATTTTCTAGATTTTCCAGCCCAGCACAGTCTCCTGTAGTTTCAGATTCTCTCCACATTTCCAAGGATCATTTCAGATCACCTCCTGGGCACATGAAATTTCCATCGTTAATTCCCTCTTCAAACATTTGTTGATATGCCTCTGGGCAGACTTTGGCAACCCAAGTGATTTTTGCCCATTTACATTGTTTTTCCTACTTTAAAAATGATTAATAGACACAGTTTCTACTTTCATCTGCTACTTTGAGCACAAAAGCCCAATTCACCGATGTAAAAGCTTTGAAAATGTGACCCTTTGTGTCTGGTCCAAAGTGTCTCTCCAGTGGTTTAGTTATTTCTGCACTGTCTTGAGCTGTTCTTCTCCGAAAGAAGTGTATTTCCAGTGCTCTTTTCAACTTCCTTACTGTTAGCTTCCAGATTTAATAGACTTCATGATCCGAGTGCCAATAAGTGTAGGAGGGAAAGTGATGGTGCCATATATGCCAGGTGTAGAGTAATTTCTTTTGTTCACTGTTGGGTCTAATTTATGATATTTTCCAGGGACATCCCTATGTCTATACATTCATATCCAACCAGTGAATAGCTGCCAACAGAAATCATTCTTTTGAATGTAAACAGTCTAATTTAAAAGTATATAGAAATAGCTGCTGTAACCCACTGGCTTTATTTCTCCAGTCTTTGTGTAACAATGCTGTGTTTGGGCTGAACACAGTAAATGATGTAATGAACTCACTTCTGGAGTCTGATAAGATTGCACTGATATGGAAGAGGATCCAGGTTCTGCCTGGCTATCCCTAAGAGTGAGGAGGCAGAATAGCTGAAAGTTCTGTGGAAAAAAATTGTTAAGGAAATGATCAAATATGACTATTGTATTCACATCACCTGGGATAATTGTCAGATGTTTGACACTTTTTCTTCTTTTCTTTAATGATGCATCAGCTTATCCTGATTTCTAAAAACACCTCTACCATTTCTAAATATTCATCTTATATGTCTAGCTATTCAAATGCAGCCTACTTGTTAAAATTTTTATTTCCGTACTGATAAATAAAGAGTTGTCATTGATATATTAGGAAAAATCAAGACATTTCTTTGGCTTCTGCAAAAATCCAGCTCTGGAAAAGGTAACAAAATATTCACCTTTTAATAGGAAATCTCCTCTAGTTATCTCTACATCAGTTGCTCCCAGCTTCATAATCAGTACAAGAGATCTGCAGAAAGAATCTCAAGGTGCTTAAAGCACAGAGAAGGACACAGCTTACACATCTTGAAGTCTGACAATGCCATACCTTGTACTTTTATTCCTCCTGTTAGAGCCTGGAGCTATTTTGTTCTACTTCAGGGGAATGAATTGGTTATCAAAGCCTTAGGAATTAGGAAATTGCCAAAACAGAACCTTGAGCTACTGTTTGCTTCCCCTTCTTTGTTCCTGTACCCAGTACAACCAAGCAGAACTTCAGGATTTTGTCCTCTTCCTGGCCAAACAACAGACTACTTTAAACTAAAATAGCAAGTGATAAAAAGAAGTGCTGATTAACTACATAATCCAAGGGATGGATTATTAAGATTTTTATATGGATTATTGTTCTAAAATCTGTGAAGCCTGATCTGTTGGTGCGCATTTTTACAAATATGCAGTTTTCTCCCATGTACCTGCAAGAGTTACCAAATAGAGTAACCTACAAAGAACATGAAAAAAATGTTTTTCAAGAATTGAAAATGTATCTGTAAATATGATTTTAATTATAATCGCTGTCTTTGTTCTGATCCATGATACATCTTAGATAGCAACAATCTTCCTTTGCACTTTGGCCTCCTTGGTGACCAAGTAGAGTTGGGACCCAGTCAGGTTCTACCAGCACTTCTCTGCACACTTGCTCACTATGCAGAATAGAATGATTTATGCTATTTGAAAACAAAACATAGTGCTATTGTTTCTAGCTACAAGCAAACCTTCCAGCTGCAATCCCATATGGGATTCTAGGGAAATAATGACATGAACAGCCCTATTCATTTTAGTTACTGAGACTCCAAAAGACTGGTGGTATTTGCAATGTCTTTATCACAGGCGTTCGCTGCTGATCATAATGGTAGGATCCCAGTAGTTCTGGGATTTGTAGCTGAACTTGCTTAAAATAGCATCGCTCAGGGAGTATCTACACTGCAATTACCTCCCACTTTGTGTACTTGGATCAAAGCTGATTTTATCTAGTTGGTGGGTAGCAATGCAGTGGTAGCAACACAGAGGACAATGTATGATGGCTACTGAACTAATAACTTCACAAGGGAAGCTCCTTGGGTGGGCTTCACTTGACCTAGTTTAAAGTAGACCCAGGCATGCTTACAAAAGTAGTTTTGTCTGCAGTACAGATGTCTCTTGTCAACCATGGTTGAACTTCCTTAGCTTTAGAGAAGAGAGATTGGTATTGATATTGCTCTTCCTTGCCCACCTTGATGCAGTTGCTACTCCTGGATCTGCAGGAAGCAGCTGTAGCAGCTTATGCTGGGAAGTATCAAAAATGACTGGACTGTAAGCATAGTTCAAAGAGAATATAGTTATTACAGCACAAGAAGAGGCGTTTAGCCCAAAAGGTATTTTACTGTTTTTCTAGGAGAAAATATATGGAAGGTGGACAAAAATCCACATGTGGATGAATTTCAAAATACAGTTTGCTTGGTATATCTATCCATTGCAAGGCAAAAATAACTACGGTAACTGAACACTTCCTTCTGTTAATATACCATGATGCAGCCCTGTTCAAGGAATATATAACTAAAACTGGCTAGTTAAAATGCAGTTGTCGCTATAAAAAACATACTTAGAGAACTCTTACTCTTGATCTGCATAATCATTTTTATCTACTACTTTATTTGAAATTAATGCAAAGCTAGTAAAAGCAGCTGTGTTTTATGATTTTCACCTATAAATCTTAAAATGTGTAAGATGGTTAGATGTAATAACACCAGAAAAATAAAGATAACAGAGTGCACACTTCTGTTCCAGTGTGGCTTCAGCAAAGTTTTGTTTGGAGTGCCCAGCTGCATATACAGACACAGTGGAATTTGGTTTGTGAGGAATCTACAAAAATTACACAAATAACTATCATTTTTTTAATGAATAATACGCAGACATGCACCTGCTTCAGAGACTCCATAGATTAGTCTTGCAGCCAATAGAAAAGCCCCTTGGAATTCAATTACATGGCTGGAAAACAGAAAACAAAATCATGGCTATACTTCTAGAACTGATACCAGCATGATGTTAACCAGTTATTGGGCTGAGATTTTTCTGAGGATTAGATTAGTTTCAGTTTGTTTTACTTCCCTGTGGCTTATTGAAAATTTATATTATTCTGTTCTATTCTTGCAGCTGGAGCCTCTCCCGGAAGATATTGTGCACCAAATCCCCAACATGAATGCAATAGCTTCTTTAAAAAAGACCACTGAAATTCAAAGTATGTTTCTCAGTTTGGGCTGGTGGGTTCAGGGTATTTTTTTTTATTAATGTCACAGACATTAAACTATTGTTTCAGAGAAAAAAAATGGGCAAATGTTTTATGTATAAACCAACATGCTGTGTTTAGTGCATGTGTATATATATATATGGTTTTGGGTTTGTTTCTTTGACACCTCTTAGTTTCTCCCATGTATTAGCTTTGAAAAAAAAAAAAAATCCACTGAAATTCCTTAGGTCTTTCTGATTCGTGAATATTTCCAAATCTTTCCATTCCTGAGCAGCTTGGATGAAATAGATGTTTGCCAGTGAGGGACAGGAATAGACAGGCAAATTAGAGATCTAACAAATAGTTTATTGAGATTCTGTTTGTTCAGCCTTTTATAAGTTACTCACTTCAAGATGGATAGCAGCTTAAGACAAAGTTAGAAAGCTCAAAATGGGCACTTATTCATGGAACAGTGCTAACAAATACATGATTTCTTTTTGTTTGTTTCTGGTGCAGGATGTACTTGATTGTTTCACTTGTGTGCCCTGACCCCAGCCTTTTACTACCCAGATGCCTTAGGGCATTTACTCTGGTCTCACTGAAAATTTTTCTCTCTGCCATCAGTTGCCTTAATCCAACTGAGCAAAATTCCCTTAAATTCTCTAATCTTTTGCGCTTTGCCATTTTACTGAGGCAGTGAGAGCTTTCTGACTTCTGCTTTTTGCTCGCTCCTTAACAATAACAAATGAATAACAAATGTTTTGCTTCGTGTTAGATGAATCACAAATAACTGGGATTCATCTGTATAAAATAAATGCAGTTTTTAAAAGGGATACTATGCATTATCCACTGAACATGCGGTAATTATCAGTCAGATTTTAATTGGAAAGTGATAATTAAAATTCATTGTAGGTATACAATTCACCCTTCATATCCAGAAATGTAAATGCTATAAGTAAAATAACTGTATATTATAAATTCCAGTAAGCCATTTTTCCTGTATAGCATGTCCTAGTGTAGCTCATGAGTTAGTATCTTCCTTAAAATATCCTATAAATAATCTGGAAGGAATCAACAAGTTAACGAAATTCATGTACTAAGGGCAGAAAGCTGCAGACAGGCCACAAACATGGAGAAAGAATATACAATTCTGTTTGAAATAATACACATATTCAATGAAAACAAACAAACAAACAAACCAAAAACACCCCCCCCCCCAAAAAAAAACAAAAAACAAACACAAAAAGGTGAATTGAGGAAAAAAAAAATACTGGCTCCAGAAAGGCTTAGTGTCTTATGAGAAGTACACTCCAATGATGGCAGTTCACAAAGAAGGAGCAGATTTAGGAACAAATTTAGTGTCTGAAAACAGTTCTGAGCTCTGCAGAGTGGCTTAACTTTGCATGTTCAGAACAAGCTTAAGTTTGAATTGAACTGATACAGACATGGCAGTGGGCTGTTCTGAAACCTTAAGTCGAGCTGCTCAGGGTTTGGTGCTATTTATACACAATACTGTGTCTTTTCTTACAACTATTACCTAAAAAGTTGCGTGTACCTCGTTTTGTCTGGTGAGAGACCAAGTATTAGACAGGAATATGCTTGGATGACAGAAAGGACCACTGAGGGAGTTCAGTGCAGCTTTATGGAAAATGTATATTTAGATGGAATTAAGAGAAGCAAGTACATGTTGAATATTTCAGGGTGAAAAGCATTAAGCTGTGATGTAGCACCTCAAGAGATACTGAGAAAACCTGATCTGTTTGAATGATTGCTTGCATGTATAGAGTCTATATTTCTGTGATCCAAATTTGATAATTAATATTAGGAATATTTTCGATAAAAAAGTCCCTCCTCCATGTTTGCTGCAAAAAAATTGAAGATACAATACTTAGTTAGACAATGAGAGGAAACAACTTTTTTCTAACTAGAATGGAATTTGTATAAATGCTTTGTTTGTGACAGTGATCCAAAGCTCCTTTGGAAATGTAATACATTTGGAAGTAGTAATTCCCACACCCATGTAATATGCTATTTCTAAACAATCCTGTTCACTAGCTTGAATACCACCCCCAAACTCTTTCTTTTTCAAGCAAGCTATGGTACAGCATGTCCAAATCTATCTGTGAAAGGCAATTACAAATGTCTGTAACACTGACAGAAACATTAAGTTTTATTATTTCCTGGTAATAATCAGTGCTCCCACAAATCTTTGAGGGAGACTTAAGCACATTTTCATGCTGAAAGCCAAAGCATACCTAGAAGACTGATTTGGTTTCATTGTTTGTTCTTGCAAGCTGTGATTGCTCTTCAAGTTTTGTATGAATGAAACCAGCAGTATGCTTCATTCTTTCCCCTGAGCTCCACCAGGTTCTTCTCAATGAATGTAACAGAGCCGGTAGAATTTCACATGCCAGTATAGCACAGTAAAAATGACATTTTCAGACATGTGGGCAGTTTGAGGCATATACTTTTTGAGCTCATTTAATTATCAATCCACAGCATACCTACGGTTTCTGACAAAGCTCCTTTGCAGCTGCATGCTGTGATTGCTTCTCTATTCCACAAGACTTTGCCTGCAAATCTTTTGTTTGAGGACACATGCAAGCCCTATATGTTTTGTGCACAACATACAAATGCTGTTCTTTATAAAAAGAAGCTTGCAAAGCTGTTCTGTTTACCACAGGTATTTATAAGCTACAGCTTTCTGATTTTAAAGAAATATCTAGCATTACTTTTTCACAAGCATCAGAAAGTCCTCTTTGCATGAGGTACCTGCTACTACCTGGACACAGTTCCTAATTGGGATGGCTTTAAAATTTCTTCCCACAAAGCACAAGCATGCTGCCATGTATACCCCTTCTCCAAGACCCTCCACTGAAGCATGGGAGCTGCCACCTGCTTCCTGGCCTGACTCTGCTCTCCCCCTTTATTACTGAAGTCCTTCTTACAATACAATTCTCAATGCAGGGAAACAAGGAAAATCAGTGAGCACTTGGGAGCAGAGGGCAGTTAAATGGGCACAGGGAGCCCGCTAATATGCTTGAATTGACCTTGAGTTTTAGTGTTAGAAGAAAGTCAGGATTCAGGGGGCAGCTGTCATGCAAGCCTGTGTGTGAATGAACAAATGCAATGTAGCAATCCTCGCTGATGTTGTTTTATTGTTGCTGCAGGAGAGCAACACAGTGGTAGCTGGTTACTAATATTTTATTTTATGAATAAGAGCCCTTGAAAACTCCAGCAGTGAACATGGGTTCATTTCTTTTATAGGCAAGAGGGGGTATTATTCCCATGCCAACAGATTTGATTTTCTTGCACATCTGTTTCTGCAACAAAGACCCCACCCACTCTGCGAACATTTAGCTCATAAATTATAGGGTTTGAATTGGGTGTATATTGCAAAGACTGACTTTTGCACATATGATCTGTGAGAACACTGTGGAATGCTCATATAACTTTTTTGTTTGTTTTTAGTGTATTTTTTAATGAATAGAAAATATGGTCTCTGAGCACAGTAATAATAGAGAATATTTTTGCCTTGTTTTTATAAAATTTGCCAGACTCCAATCGCTGAGCCTACTGTTATGTACATAACTTTTTAGCTGTGGCTTTCATGCTTTTGGAGTAAAGCCAACCTCCTAACACTTAATCTTGACTTTGTAGGATACTTAATACACTTTACGTTTTATCCCCAGAAGGTCCCTGTTATTTAAAGATTCTGCTAACTACTCAAACGTGCACACTATTAGAGTTCAAAGAAACACACTGGCCATGCTTGCTGGCTGTTCTTGCAGATTGAGCTGGGCTTTCATCTCGCAATGATGTTTTTGAATAAAGACATTTGCAGGCTTTATTGACAGCTGCTTTCTCACTGGAAGGAAAAGTTCATCTTTCGAAAAGCCTGAAACTGTGTTGAGAGCTATGTTACCAAAGAGGGAGTTTTCAGCAGCCTTTGTGCAGCACAGGCAGTACCAGCACTGGCCTGGCCTCCCAGCTGTCAAAGCCTCCAGCTACCCTCTGGATAAGCACCTCGACTCAGCCCATTGCTCAGCTGCCAAAATCCTCCTCTTAGCCCTCGGAAAAGTCCTCTACTTGATCCTCTCTCTTTTACAGCTGTTGAAACCCTCCATCTAATTCCCAGATAAGTACCCTGACCCAACCTCTGCAACAGCTGCTGGAAGCTTCATGTTAAACACTGAATAAGCTCTCGTCCAGAGCTCCCAGCCTTCCCAAAGCTCCCAATTTCCAGGTGTCATCCACCCAGCAATTAGTGAGTGCTCAAGGGATTACTGGACTGTAACAAAAATATATGCAAATTCTTACTTGTTCACCTGGTTACCACTAATCACTCTCTGTTTCTTAATAGCACTGCAGTAGCAGACCATTTTATATACTGATGATGGATATACCTGCCATTATTGTGTTGCTTGAGAAGTTTCTTACTGTCTCTTCTGTTGCAGGCAGAAAGCAGAGAATACTCATGCTTTCAGTCCACTACGGCGTTTTTACACCGCAAACCAGAAAGCTCTATTCCTTATGATATCTGGCAGCTTTCCAGCAACAGCGAGTTCATATATGAAAGTTTTAAATAAATTATTGTTCTAGTATACGCCCTGAGGTTGAACGAGAAAGAACATCCAGGACTAACAAACCTGATTGTTCTGGCAACATCACTTCAGTCCAAGTTGGCATTTCTGTCCTTTTTCCTTTTCAAGACAGTGCTGTATGAGCACTTTGTACAACAAAGTTCATTTTTCTAGTCCTATTTGCTGTATATGCATCAACTGTCTGCCATATTAGAGCTTCTAGGTATTAACCCTGCCCTGAACTCCCTTCACCTTGTGTAGATAAAGCCAACAGCCTGTCTGACAGTATGAGTTCATTAGTCTGTGTGTTACTCCTCCAGTTTATTACCTTCTGGGGAAGGGTGTGACACAGCCCTTGGAATGAAAGCACTTTCCAACTTGGCATTCTTAGATTCAGAAATATACCTCTTCACTGCAGTCTGAAATTTCAACTGTACTGCTTACACCGCAGTGATTTTAAATTATAATCACCCAGTGTTGAACTAAGTGATTACTATGCTTGTACCACCATGCTAGCTAAAATTCCCATAAATTATTATGTGTGTTTTCCTTAGGCAAGTACTGGAAGTCAGTGGAGCCATACTCTGTGCCAGTGGATTGTGCTCTGGCTGAGTCTCAGAAACAGGAGAGGGAGGAGACAGAAACGGTATCTGCTATGGCCTCTCTTTCAGTGGATGTGGAGCAGTGCATCCCTCAGGAAGGCAGCAGGTAAGCATATGCAATTATTGTGGAGAACAAGGCTTTTGCTCCAGTCAAGTAAGATGAAGACAGCTAGACTAAGGATTGTTTCAGAATTATCTGCTAGTTGAGGAATTTTTCGTCCCTGGAGTTGAGTTTTTTCACTTGGCCTCTGGAAGCAGTGCTAGCAGGTATTTTTATGGTGTAATTCTTTACTAAGGTTCATGATTAGTACAAGAACCTTTCTTTTTCCCCATGGCTAATACTCTCTATTATATAAAAAGTGAAATATCCATATGAGGAAAATAGATATGATCAAGTGCAATCAACCATATTCTTCTCATTGAAAACTATTCAAACCTGGTTTAGTTTTAATTGTCTAGGAAGGCATTTAACATACGGTCAGATAAACTTAATAAGGATGGACTTAAATCATTATTAAATGATAATAGGCAGGCATTAAAAGTTGCTTCCCTGGAAGCAGTGGAACAGTGCCAGTATAAAACTTGAAGCAATCCTGACCAGGATTAGGGCCAACATTTTCTGTGTACCAAGATAAAGGTACACCAGCAAAGAATGAGAACACCATTTTTTCCAGCTTATCATCTGCTTTTTACATATAACGAAGATTGCTTTCAATTTCACAAATTGAGAAAATGATACAGTAACTGCTGTTGTGTTTTTTGCCAATCAGAGATGAAAAAACATAGCCAGTGATTACTCCGTCACCGACAAAATAGTATTTTTTCAAAAAGTTGTTAGGAATCAGAATAGTCAGTACAGAAGTTCTTGGAGTTTCCTATTTATTCATTTTAAGGACAAACTTTCCTGGCCTTCATCAGTAGACAAAGACCCAAAATGCAGTGGAACCAGTCAGTTTCCATCACACAGAGAAAATGGGGGAGGGAAAAGGAAAGGAAAGGAGAAAACAGCCTTATAAGGAGACTCATGAGCTCCCTGTAGGCAGTGGAGCAGGGCTGTGCAACAACAAGAGAGAAAGGAGGGAGCGGTGGTGGGAGTGGAACCAGACAGATCCATGGCTCCTAAGTCATGACAGCTACTTGTTTGATTTGGTTCTTGCCTCTTGCGTTGACTCTTTTAATCAGAACTGAAATGATAGGCATCTGGGGGAATAGCGTGGTGCTAAAAGCTGTGGATGCGTTTGGGAGTGAACGCCTCTCACAACAGTGGGAGTGCTCATCTGTCCATGAGTTGACAGACATGGCTCACAGGGACATGCAGGGAGCAGAGCTAGCTAGTAAAGTTCACAGTATTTACATAATTACCTTTCTGATTGTATATTATATTTTAATATGTTGTGGCTATTGTTGTGCTAGTATTAGTGCAAACAAATCCATAAAAGCTTAGAGAAGAATTTAGTGATGAACAAGAGACATATTTTAGATTTGTGGGAGTGCTAATCAGTGCTTGGCTAAGGAATAATGTAAGGTTTGTCATATAAATTTGTGACAGATACAAGACACTTCTGCAAGCCAGGGACAGAAAGGTACCTGCTTGTGTGTGCGTAGATCTGAAATATACAGAATTTTAGGTAAAGTGATGTAACTAATGCAGTCAAACAAAAAAGCTTTAAATTGTCTGAAAAAGGGTGTGGTTAGTTTTGTGTATTTTTATATTGCTCGGAATAAGCAGGAATTGTGTTATGCGCCTCCACTCACTTAAGACTACAGCCATTGAAAGCTACTGCTGATCCTACATGACTAGAAAAAAACAACCCTTTGACTGATGCTGCACTTAATTGTTGTCTTTATTACCTACCTACTGATAACCTGTGACAGTTCATACCCATTCTGAAAACAGAATTTCAGAGTGGAGCTGAGAGAAATGGAAAAAAAACGGATGTGCTGAAATGTACACAAGTGGAATTCATGTGGCTGCCAGATTCATTACACTTCATCAGTTCTGGACTCTTATAGGGACGAATCCGTCGTGATGAATTGTTCTGTGGAAAAATGGCTTCGTTTGAAATATCTTCTGTGGTGCTGCAGAGACTTTTCAGCAGCACAAAAAAAACCCTATGCACGCATGTGTTCCTAAGTCTGTTTCCACGTTCATAACCCACAAAGAAGTCACCCAAAGCCAGATTGCCACCAGAGAGTGACAGGACAACGTAAGTGCTGTCCCACTGGCCAGAATTGATAGTTAGGTTTTCTGAGACATTGGGATATCATCCTCTTTGTCTTCTTCCCGATGAATGTAAAGAGGAGTATGGAATCAAAAATGTTCACCCTTAAGGTCAGACTTTGAGGGTCCTCTGAGCTGTGGGGAGACCTGAGAGGACCCGGCTGCACTTGGAGCATGAATGGAAGTCCAGTACAGGATCATAAATCCAGATTCAACATTGCATGCTCTGGTTTCATGCCAGGACAATTTCATCAGTTTCATGAAAACATGCCGTTCATTTCACAGACACATACCAACACTAGCTGCAGTAACATAAGCGACAAGTCCAACTTTGCTTTTTTACATTTGTTATGTTTGTAATTAAGGACCAAATATGTGATGCTCTTTCTCCAGCCCCTGTCTATGGCAAACAACAGGGCTGCAGGGACGTTAGGAGATGTCTGGCCACTAGAGTCCCCTTGATAAGGCTGTTATATAATAGAGGTACCCTTTCTCCCCGCATTTTAGGTAGGGGCTGCCTTCCAAGGACCTGTTGCAAGCCTTTGCATTGAGTATTTGTTTGGAAAAGCTGGTTGTGACAGGTAGGGTGAGATCAGAGTAGAAAGTGTTGTGGCTGACAGGACAGCCTGAAGGGTTCGTTCGTTATGCTAGAAACTGATTTACTCTCTCTTAATTCCCACCATAGTCAGCCAGGCTGAAAATTCTGGCCTGCATTTCTAACCTTGTTTCACTGAATTGATGGTAGAGATCCTGTTGACTTCAGCTTTGAATGGTCAGGCCTCCAGATGAAGAGAGCGTCAGCAAGAATCTCTTTGCGGGAAACTCTTGCCAGTTGTGTTGGAGGATATATTGGTGTTTGGAGTGAGATGACTCACTTTAAACTCGGATTTTGGGTAAAGCAACTCTTTTCCTGGCCAACTCGTATCTGACTCATTTACCACTGATGAATAAAGGATAAAATGCTCCTGGCTAAGGCCCATCTTAAGTATTTCTCTTTCTTTCTTCTCTCTTTCTTTTCTTCAAGTGACAGTGCCGATTATTTTTTATTTGATTTTCTCTGGCAGGCTAAATGAAGAAAACTGTGAAAAGTTGCTTTGCTTTTGGTGTTTCATTTTACCAAAGCACAACTCCGCATTTTAAGATCCAATTGAAACTTGATTATAGACTTCAGAAGAGAACAGATATAGAAAAAGAGTTTGTGGATAGGAAAGAAAACATGCATGATGCTAACACAGATTTAAATACAGATGCAATTAAAGGAACAGACATGCCGTATAAAACATTTCTAACTACTGTAACTTTTGTGTGTTGATAACTACTTGTTCCCTATGTAGGACACAGATATAGCTGATTAGAATTTTTCTTTGGCCAGACACCCATTTCAGAAATCTGCTGCAAAAATATTTGGTACAGTGCTGTCCCTGATACATTGGAGCTTCTCTATGTTTCTTCTTAAAATGGAAAAATAAAAGTGTGTAGAGGGAGATCTCTTGCACTTACTATTTTTACAGTGAACAGTAAATCTTGAGAATGAATGTATCAGAATTCAACTTACAGTCCTCATTCAGCTGAGCATAGATTTTTCTCAACTGAAAATGAAAACAGTGTGATTTTTAGATATTACTCTTAGTTACAGAGCTACTACTTGCAGTTTCAGTCACATTATGTCATATGCATAATATAGAGCGACTGGTTGTATCACGGGGTACAGCTAGCCACCATCTAGGGTCACTTGCTGTGTTTGTGTATCAACTCATAAAGCTTCACTTAGCATTTCACTATTTGGGTATAAACCTCAGCTGTGGTAACATGCATCTACCTGGCCATAGCCCACAGGACCTGCAATCACAACCAGACTCAGGAGCTGAAGAACATCTTCCCCAGGTCAGGCTGCAGCCACTCATTTCCTGCCTTCTTCTTCTACCCAATGGTGGGTGGGTCAGTAAGAGAACCAGAGCCAGAGGAGTTTGAGGGCCGGCCTTGCCCTGCTGAGTCAGTAGATCTCAACAGCTGTATCTGACCCATCCTATGCCAAAGTCTCCTGGATACCTACTCAGGCATAAACTTTTCAAAGGTCTTTTTGAACCTGCTTACACCTTTGTCACTCAGGTAGTGAATCCCACAGCCTCATCAGGCATCACATTTCTTTTTCTTTGCTCTGAACTTATTAAACAATGAATTTACTGGGAACCCCCTAGTTCTTGTATTGTGAGAAATAAAAGCAGCTCCTTTCTTACTCATAGTCTCTCCCCAATTTCTGGTTTTAAAGGCTACAGCTGTCTCAAGACTCTTTTTCTCCTGGTATGAAAATAATCTACCTCTGATGGTTCTTACCCCATTCTGTGCCTTTTGTAGTTTTCTTTGAGATGGAGTAAGAACTTCACGCAGGACTCCAGGTGTTAGGCACACTGTGGATTTACACTGTAGCTTAATGTTGGGGATTTTTTCTTTGTTTTTGTTGCTCTCTGGTCTTCTACCAGTAACTTCACGCTCTCCATTGTAGCCATCACTGTGTATAAGCAGTTAAAGGTATCCTGCCCCCTGTTTTGTGTATTATCTATTAGTTTGTGTTCGCTTACCTTCTTTTCCACTCAGAAATTGTGTTATGGGCTTTAGAACTGACTAAGATCGGTAATTTGGCATCATTAACAAACATTATCACCTAAATTTGCTTGTAGTCTGCCAAGTCTTTTTGAGGTGCTCCAGAAACCCCTCCATAGTGAAAATTCACCAGTATTATTACCTGTTTCCTGCTTTTGATTGATTATTAATCTATGAGAGGACCTTCTCTCATAACCTAGGTTCTTCAAAGCATTTGGATAAAATTGTTGGAAGACTTTATTTGTACAGGAACATTACTTGGTCACTTTTCCTTCATTTCCTTCAGAAACTTCTAATACGTTTGTAAGGCTTGATTTCTCTGTAAGTGTCAAGACATAACTCTTACCCGAATTACTATTACCTAAATGTTTGCTAATTCTATCACTGATTACAGCTGCTCTCAATTTCCCCATAGAGGCTTACTGCATCTCTTGTAATTTCAAAACTGGTAATTGCATTTCTTACCTTCTTTACCTCTGGTGTGGATGCTGAAATAAGCAATAGAATATGCTCAATAATTATTTATTTAGCAATATCATAATTGCATTCCCCTAGAACTCAGTAGACAAATATCATCTGCTCCTAGAAATTTGGCAATGTTTAATAGATCTGTTTGTTCTAGTGCTAATTCAGTTTCAGATAATTCATCTGCAAATAATAAAATCTTCCTGACACTTCTCTAGTGAACACAGACATAAATACTTCATTTTGTTTTTGTGGTCTACCTTCTCTGATGCTCCTTTTGTGCTTTGATCGTTTCTTCTGATGTATTTGAAAGACCTTTTTATTATTAGTTTTTATGCCATTAACATGTTGCTTGTCAGACTCTCCTTTCGCTTGCTTCTTTGAGGGTTTCCATTTAATTTGCCAGAGTTTATGCTTTATTTAATTTGCCTTATTTGGACTTTACTTCCTCTTTTGTGAGTATATGTGTAGTTACCTTATTCGGCACTTAAACTATGATGGCTTTTACTTTAGTTCCTTTTTCTTTGATCTATACAGTCCATTTTTTACTAGGATATACGCTTACTCAGGATCTCTTAAATGATGCCTTTAGACACCCTTCAGATCATCTCCATGGTATAGAAACGTACCTCTTTTTTCCCTAGCTCTCTGCTACCAGAGGATCACTTTTCAATTACGATGATCTTCCCTGAGACAGCTGAGTTAAATTAGGAACAGATTATGGCATAAAACAGCCATACCATGCCAGAAAATCTATCTTTTGTTCAGCAGTTTCTGTGACTTGGAAACATACCTTGAATTTTTATTTTTATGTGCGTGATGATGTAGCTATGAAGAATCCTTGTAATTCTAATTTAAAAACTAAGGTAAGAGAAATATTTGGGTTTTTTTGGATGATGTGCAGGGTATATCTATATTCTTAAATATTAACTTTTTTAAAGTGTAGATATGAACTATTTTAAATTATATTCTCATAAATAATATGGTTGCCATTTATTCTCAACTGCCAAGAGCAATACTTAAGATGTCACACATTTTGCCAGATTTTATCCATATGGTAGGATTTTTGCCTCATCTATTTATTTTAAGATTTAAATTGAATCATTTTGTTTAGCGCTAACTACAAAGAGACTACTTCATTCTGCCATAATGTGAATTGCACATATAGAGAGCTATAGGTGAATAATATTTCCATCACACCAAACAGAATGCAAGAGGGCTCTGCTCCTTGGAACTTACAGCTTAAATTAGCCACAGTGAAGCTTTAATGAAAAATCACATTGTAGTTCTACAATTGTTATAGATCCTTTCTGGATCTGCTGACCACACAGAATCAGTCTGGATCAGCCCCAACCTCGAAACTGCATCTCTGAAGGACAAGTCAGAACACACATAAATTTTGGCCTGTCTGACTCTGTGCCATTGTTTGTGGTGTTTTTTGTTGTTGTTATTGTTGTTCGGTTTGGGGGGCCAAGAGAGGGCTGGTTTGTTTTTTATTGTTTTCTTGCTTGTTTGTTGTTGGGTTGGTTTTTTTTTTGAGACCTTTTGCTTTTACCAGAAGGGGTATATATATTAATTCACCACTTTATGTTATGTGATTACAGTGTTTTTCTCTCTGTACTAAGGACCCTAAAACTTTACTGGCTTTCACACAAAACTCTAGCCTAAGTTGTTAACCCATAAAAATGTATGTTTTTAATCATAAGCCATTGGATAGATCCAGTGACTTCTCTGGCACTAACAAAATGAAGTTAAAACAGGCACAGGCGGCTTCAAAAGGAGACTGAAAAAGACTGTGAGAGCAACCACACTGAGCAACAACATCTGGATTTGCCAGGGCACCCTAAATTCTGCTCCATTTCCAAAAAGGGCTCTGTATCTTGCATTTACATATAAAAATTTCTACTAGTGCTTATGCTCTTGCTGATGCAGAATATTGGCATATTGTTGGAATATATTGGATTATATTAGAATATAGCACTCAAGACCAGTCCTGGCATTAAGAAACACCTTCATCAGGGAAGAATTGCCCAGAACTAAAACCCTGAATAAGATCATCTCTCAATTGTACTATGATCTTGACATTGTCATTCCCAGAAGCCAAATACACGTGAACAGACTGTTGCACATGTAGCTTCCATAGCTCATTATGAGTAACTCAAACTCCCACTTTCACTTCCACACTTCCACAGCTCCCATCATTCCTGCTCTGCCAATCTCCAACTGAAATCTATTGACAACTATTTCTTCTCATTCATTCACTTACTCACAGCAGAACATAAAAACTGAACTGTTATCTGCTTCCAAATTATTCTCTTCCCAGACAGCCCCAAAAGGTCCCAGATTTTTAACAGAGGCTTATTACACTTTTGCATTATGCTAGAGGATATGCAGGTCTTCCAAAAGCAGCTGAAGAAAGTGGAAGTGTGTGGTCAGCCCAACAGCAACTTGCAACATCCATATGAGTTCTCCACACGGTGTATGACCCTTCATCACACCTCAGGACCCCAGCAGCAGGCAGGACTCCATCCCATCCTGGCAGCCACTGTGGGGTCTCTGCTGCAAGCCAGAACATTGCAAGTGGGGGCGAGGGGAAGAGAAGACAGTGATGACCTCAGTCATTTTTGAGAGAGGTCTTACTAAGCGTTTTTATACATACCTTGATAAGCTCTCCAGGCTTTTAGTGCCTGTCAAAGGGAAGCGATGTCCAGCTGCAACTGCATGTGGGCAGGGAAGTGGTCCCACCCCAGCACTACCCCGTCTAAACTGGCCCCTGCTGCAGCCTTCCCTGAATCCTGCTTTCCCTTGCCTCTCAGAAACAAGGGAGCTGCAGTAGTTATTGTGCACAGGAAACATTCTCCACCGTGTGGTGAGCAACAAAAGATCTGAGATTTATAGATTAATAATCTTTTAAGGTCAACAACCCTTTGGAAAGTGATTAGTCTGAAAACATCTTTTCTTGTATATTCATTCATCTGACATATTTTTCAACATACTAGCTGTGATCATTCCAAATGACAATGGAATTATCTGTAAAAAATCATTTAAAGACACACTGCTGAATTTTTCATTGGGAAAGAATTTAATAAACTTCAGAGCCATTTAAAATTCTTCCTTGGTGAATAAACTACCAAATCCCATGCAAACCCCCATTAATTACTTTTTTTTTTTCCATGGGATCTCATGAGTTTGTACTTTCTGAAGGATGTTTTATTGAAGCCAGTTATTATACTGGCTTACCAGATTTAACTGGTAAATGTCTCTTTTTTTTATTATTTTGCATTTACTTTTTGCCCTCCTCTCATTTCAAAATTGCTTGAAGTGACTATTTTAAAGGAGATCTTGAGCTCATTTGTTTTGCCAAACTGAGGTGAAAAATAATTCATGTGCAAATTCTTATGTCCTTCAACAGTGAGGTCTCACTGTGATCTCAGAAGATTCCCATTTTATATTACCAGCGTGATCCTCAGGTGCATTAACTTGTTAGATACAAGGAATTATGACACTTTACACCAACTCGGCATATGTCCCCATTATTTTCTTATTGGATGCTTCAAAGGGCTCATCCTGCCTAAGCTGAATATTTCACAGAGACTTTAGGATAAAAGATATAAGTATAATCTGATTTGACATTGTTAATAAAAACCTCTCTATGACAGTGATATGCTGATTGAGTTCAGAATTTGGTCTCAGAAGCTGTAAGCAGGCAGGCAGGCAATGCATTTATGAAACACAGGATTAAAAATCAGAGGACTGAAGAAAAAGCCCAGAAGAAACACTACTAAGTACTTGGCTACTTGTGAACTATTCTGCTTTAATGGTATGGGCCCACTTGAAAAAATAAATGCAAGTATTTTTAGTTGCAAAAGCTTGTAAAATAAAAGTATCACAGCTATTTTTTTCATGAAATTATTTGACTCTGTTGACACAAAGCATGTACATTTCTGGACAAAAAGTTATAAAATATTCTGACATTTTTTAATATAAACAGGAACATTTTCAGTGATTGCTTGGATCTAAAATGTTTTTCCACTTGACATTTGTTTATACTTCCTCGGAAAGAAACTCTATTTATGGATAACTGAATAACACAAATAAACATCAGAGAGAGCTGAAAAATCAGCTTTGATTATGCATGAAAATCTACAATGTCTTTGTGTACTCTTGTGCCGTATTCTGATTGCCTGTTTATTTTTACAGAGCTGCTGGCGAGCCCATGGAAGAAGAGCCAGCCTTGTGAAGTGCCAAGTCCTCCCTGATATTTCCTGTGGGTGACATCATTGTGTATCTCCCCAAAGCACCCTCAGACATGTCTTGTCTGCTGCTTGGGTGGCACACATCAGATGGAACATAAACACTGGGCACAAAACTCTGAATAGCAACTTCACTTGTTCTTTGGATGGACTTGAAAGGGCCCTAAAGATTCCTTAAATGTAACCGCTACAATTCTAGAGTTACAGTAAAACGGGCTTGAGAGAAAGAGCCTAGAGCATGCTTTTTATATGCTGTTTGACCCACTCACCAACATAAATTGTGAAAGAGTATTACAAAATTCTACATGATAGATTATAAATACGAGAATTGCAACAGTCAGCAAAATACTTGGTAAACTCCATTAATCACTTTCTGACACTTTTTACTGGATAATTTTTTTCATACTGTGTTAAACTGTTAATAGAATTTGTTTTATTTGCTCTGTGTAATGAAAAAGAAAAAAAACACACCACAACAACAACAAAAAACAGCTTTATTTTATGTTCCATTTTTTAACCCCCTGTAATAAGTTCTCAGTTCAGTAAGTGAACCGTGTTTAAACTACAAAGAGGAATTTTAGCTAAAGGGAAAGCACTTCTTATTGTACTATAAATCCCGTGAAGTACTGTTCTTGGTGGTGCTTTATTTTCTTTTCCTCTTTCCTCGCCATCTCTCCCCATTTCATGTAATCTTCTCTATCACAAAAACATATTCATGATTCTCTAAAATGCGCAATCTTCTGCCTTTAAAAAGAGTGCTGTACCCTCCATATTTGACAGTAGCTCTCACCAGATGTGCAGCAGAGATCAAGTAGTCTCTGAAAAATGGATGGCTTTTCAAATGTGTTTTTAGTTTGTTCTGAAATGTTTCTGCGTCCTGACTGTAAGCGCAGCAATCTTCAGTAACTGCGTGCAGCTCATTTGGAGCTCAGGTGTTTCTGTGGAGGTTGTGTTCGGGTTGTTCTTTACAGGTCATCATGCGAATACAAACTGATTGTTTTATGTAGTCCTGCACCAAGAAAACTAATGTTGCTTAAGAGGCTGCAAAGGATTTAGGCTTTATTTTAGATCCCCAAAGTGCAGCAAGATCTCCCTGCAACATGACTTTAGCTGTTTAATTCCATGTTTCAGAACGTAACATAGAGTTGTGCCTTTAGCTGATAATGAACGCTTAAACTGTTACACGTGTTGCCTTACTGTCAGAGAAAGAGATAGGGCATGTATGTAAGACTACTTCAAATGAACAAAACTCTGCTACAGCAACTTTGCTTTTGTTTACAACTTTCTCACCTTATGAACCCTGGGAGATACCTTGAAGTGTTCAACTTGCAGTATTTGATAGCTTGCTCAGCTTTTAAAAGCAAGTGATGTTCGTTTTATGTATTTTCCAAACTCAGAAGATATATTAAAGCCATAAGTGAACACTGTCATGCTTTTTATTCTGAAATCTGAAAGGAACCTTAATTAAAACAAGATTTTGGGGAAGGCCGTGATATGAAAGATATGGAACAATATGGTTTCAGTTATAGGCAGACTCAAACCTGTAAATCAAAGATGAAAGATTTCACTCAAATAGAATTATATAATTCTCTTTTGTTATGCAGTCAGACTATATCTTTCATGCATTTCAGTTTGTTTGTGATTAGTATTTTAATTTTAAAGACTTTTATTACTTACACAAAAACTCTCTTCTACAAGTTAGAAATCTGAGGCATGCTTTGAAAAGGTAAATCTAAAAAAGGAATGTCATTTCCTATAATATGAAGTAAACTTTTATTCTGAAAGGCTTACTCTAAAATGGATATATGCCTCTCAGAAAGTGAAATAAAATTCTACCCCCCATTTACAAGCCAAAAATCAGGCTCATTTTAGCAATGCAAAGAGACCCAGCAGGCTAAATTAACTCCTGGTGTAAGCCACCTTGCCTGCTTTGGGGCTGTTCTGAAGGGGTTGTTCACATGACTAAAGCAATCAGGAGTTCATCCTGTATTTTCAGCAGACTTGTGATGGCAATCTTACTTGCTATTTACTGCAGTTTTTTCGTGATCAGCAAAGAAGTTTCCCTGCAAGGAAGCCAAGGACCATAGCTGATGAGTTGGGTAATTTGTAGAGCTTTTCACTATTTGAAATAATGTCTGCAAAATTTTAATCAATTGCATAGTAAGGTAATTTTAAAATTAACCCCACAAATGCCAAAATCTACTGGGGTCCTTTAGCTTGCATGAAATCGGATATGAATTGCAGCCTCAAATGTGAGTGACAAACTTTATTAATTAAGGGCTATATTTTGGGGTGGAAATCAGCTAAAGCTGTCCTTTGTAGCTGGAAATGCTTTTAAAATGCCAGAATAATTTGAATTAAACCACATGATAAGCTCACACGTATGCATTTGTACAGGCATACTCCCAGACATGCTATTGGACAAAGTTAGCATCATTCAGCTAAGCAAATGTGCAAATAAACTGCACACAGATTGTGTCCAGAACTCTGTTCTCACTGAAGTCAATAGAAAAATCCTCTTTGATTTCAATGGGAGATGGATCAGGCCCTGCTTATTTTTTTTTTTCCTTTGAGTCCAGAACATCATTACTTTTTGATTATGTCATTACAAGGCACCGTACAGCCCTCTGGGAAATGATTGAGGCTTATGGTGAATATCAACACTTCCTTCAAAGCAGACCTGGGCTTTCTGAGAGGGCAGTTTCACTTGCTGCTGTTTTCTTCTCACAGTATTTTTTATTACCATCAATAGCTCCCCATGGATTATAGCTAAAATGTCTCCCAGCAATTTTAGACATACTTCCAGGGAAATATTCACACACAGAGTCTTAAAAACACCCGGTTTTAGCTGGATTCAACAATAAATTCCAGGAATTTCAGAAAGATGCACAAATTGCATGTTTCTCCTTTTCTAATGTTCAAATTCAGAGGCTAAGGAGCTGTTTTTGAAGAGATGTCACAGTCTCATGTCTCCCATAGCCCTCAGCTTAGGCTGGGGAATTGACACCTCTGAAAATTAAGTCCCAGATATTTCAAGCTGGCTGCCAAAATATCTACTTCTGAGCTTAGATTACTTCTTAAAAATGAGCTGAAATGGATAAAGAAGGAGGGATAAATGGTGGTTTCTGTGAGTGGTTCCAAGGAGAAGGTAAAGCTGAGGAGGTGGCAGAGAGCTGTCAGAGCCAGGGTGACTCTGACCTTGTACAGGAATTTTCACTCTGCCTCTGGATCAGCCACCAACCTCCAGAACGAGAGATGTCTCAGCAGCAAGTGCTATTAACATGCTTGCTCCAGTTCATATTCTTCCCTTGAGTTAGGGACTAAATATTAAGCTTAGTGGGGCTGTTCTTGTATTCTCATATTTTTCTTGTATTCCTAGGTCATTACATGCTTTTCTTGTATTCTTAGGTCTTTAAATTTGTAGTAGAAACTGAAAACTAAAAAGAAATATGACTCAGGATATCAAAAAAAGAGTGAATTCTACACACCTTAATGCTTTTACCTGGGCTGGAGAGGAAACAATGATGAACAGTAAATTTCAGAACTGCTAAAAACCTCAGAGTCTCTTGCACTTCAGTTTTGGACTCTGTGCAGAAATTCTGTATGTGCTCATTTGGCTTCCATATAATCTGCAGCAATGAAGTGCTTGATTCTATGATCCTTTTTCAGGCAAAATTCCTAGCACGTAACCAAAGTTCATGGGAATTTTGCCAGTGTAAAGATGACAGAATTAGTCCCTTTTTTATTTATGAACCTTCCTAATTTTACTTTCAGTGAAAATGAAGTAACTAATTCCAGACATGTGAATCTGAGAAAAATAAAATCATTAAGCTATCTTAAATAAACATCATAAAATAAAATATAAACAGCTGTTACGCAAACAAAGATGGCTGCTTCTTTACTTTGCAAAAAAAAAGTCAACAACACGCTGCCAGTTAAAGAAAAGTGGCAAAATTAATCCCTCTCTAGAGTATGTGGTATTCGAGTTGGTGTCTTATCTAAGTGCAGCCTCCCTAAAAAGCTGAGAGTCATAACTGGAGATGAAATATTAGAAAGGTTTTGCTGCAGCCAACACCAGAGGTCCTGTAGAGAACAAGAATGTAGAGACTGACTAATTTGTGTAGACAGACAGCAGGACACTTTCAGGGCAATGTGTCTGGGACGAAGAATTAGAGGGAACTTTTCCAAAGACACTGATGGCTGTGAGGCAACTAACTTCTATTAGCTTGCAGGGGCAAGGAGGTGCCCAGTGAGAATTTATCCTTTGGGAAATACCCCCTCCACCCCGCAAGCATGCCCACACGCATGCAGGCGTGAACCTTGCAGTACATTTTTTTGGCCTAAGCAGCAGCAGCCAGGTGTGCTACCCTGACATGTATGCTGTGCATTTGCCTGAGAAGTTATCAGTCCCCAACAGATACTTCATAACATGACTGATAGGGGAGATTTTTGTAATATTTTTTTTTTCCCCATAGTGGCCTTTCCAGAAGTGTAGCAGTGCACAGTTGTTTTATTTTAAAAGGTCACAATAGAGCTTTGTGAACCACTACACTTTTTTTTTCTTTTTACAGACTCCATATGGAAGTAAAACAGAATATGTACATGGGGGGGAAATCTTCTGGGAAAGAATTTATCTTAAACCAAGCCTCTGCTACCTGCTTTTATTCCTGGATTTGGAGAAGTTTGGGTTCTTAATTATCATTTAAGCTTTTACTTTGTCATGTCACTTACTTTGGGTTGTTTTGTTGTTTGTTTGTTTGTTTTTTCCTTATAATTGAATTCACCCTTGCAACACACAGAAAATCATCCAAAAAAAGCCAGTCTTTTTTGACAGATGCCCCTGCCCTTGGTGTGGGAATGAGAGTAGCTTATCTTTGTCACTTCCAGCAACAATTTAGTGCTTCATTTTTGTGACAGATCCAAACTGTAGTGGTATTTTATGAGTACGATTTAGCTGGCTGTCTGCTGATGGTTAAAAAAAAAGAAATTGTGAAACTCACATTCCTTTCTAACCTCAAAAGGGACCCATTTTGATTTTAACAATGTAATATTTTCACTTGATCCAAAAGGTTTTTGTCCCATGACATCTTGTTACTAGCTCAGTTTTAGTCTCTAGCAAATAATACACCAGAGAGAGCAAAGACCAAAAAGGACATTCCAGCAACTATTAATTATATCTCTTCTGCTCGGTCTGTCATCCTGCTCTAGTGCTACGTTCTGTGGTTCAGCATACTAGAAAGGTTTATAGCAAACTATAAATATTTCTGCACCATCAAAGATACTACTATCTGGATGTTAATTAGCGCACTGTGAGTTGGGCTGTAATTTATAAGGAACACAGGCTCCTGTGTGGATGGTCTAAAGGCAAGTGATGCATGAAACTGGTGACACTGGTATTGTGCAGTAAGAGTGATTCTGTGCTAAGATCTCCACTCATTATCCCCTTCCCAAGGGTACTCCTGCATGGTGACAGCAGAGCCAGAGGATGCCCTGATTCAGAGACCACTGAAATCCCTTCTCTCACAGGCTTCGGGTAAGACTCAGGGGCAGTTAGAGAAGGAACCTTAACTTGCACCCAGCCACACACAAACTGTTTTAAAAAAATAAAAAAAAAAAAAAACAAAACACAGATAGAGGTCTGAACTTGGCCACACATCCTTGTTTCTGATATGAAGGGCCAGTTCTGCTTCTAGAAAAGTTTGTCTGGAAGAGCATTGACAGTAGTGGATGTATTCTATTCGCTTGGTGTACACATCATGTGCTAGGGGAACAGGTTCGTACTTGTGTCTCTTGCTGCTTAGTTTACTGCTATTTTAAATTTCTTGATTGGCTTAGTATTCCAAGTTAGGATGCAGTAGGAAAGCATAAAGCAATACCTGGTGAAGTCATAACTAAAGCTTTTGAAGTAAGCATTGCCATAGATTTTTACAACACTGACTTTTTGATCTAGGGATGCACAGCTGAAATGTCTATTTTTTTCTTGGGAAATTGATGTTGCTCTCTGTTTCTAAGATAAGAACCAATCCTTTTGCTCAGAGCCCTAGACGTTTATCTGTAATTTAACTTTCCAGGCAGATCACATTCTAAAGGATAATGCACCAGTGGAACTGACCCAAAGGGCAACATTTTTAAAGATCAATAGTAATATTTCCATAAGAGTAAAAGGAACCTGTGGATTATTGTTAATATTCCTGATACATTTTTGTATCTGAAAGCATCCAATCAGTAATGTTAAGTAAATATTGTGCTCCAAAACTTTGTTGATTATAGATATATGAGCATTGGATTGGCATGAAATAGTCTTCAACTGAGTTGTTAAAATCCCTTTTGTTTTGTGTTTTGTATAATTCTTTGGCTATAGTCTTGTCCTAGTGTTAATAAAAGCTATTTGAAGTAAGCTTGTTCGATACTGTGAACTTTTTTTTCCCCTCTTTTTTTTTTTTTAATCGGCACTAAAAAGAAATGGAGCTTTGAACATGCCACCCTGGTTGGATCATAGGAATCTGACTATTAAAATATAAAAAGCAGAGCATGGTGAAGCTGGAGTGCGTAAAAAAGGAACCACAAATGTTAATGTAAAAGTAATGTTACATAGCAGGCTAAAACACACACAAAGCAGAGCATTGCAGAGCTCCAGCTTTAACACCAAGCTCATATTCTATAGTTCCTTTGGCTCATTGTCCTGAGGCATTGCAGAACACATAATTCTCCTCCCAGTGAAACAATTTAAATAGTATATGTGCAGTTTTGAAAGCTGTAAGGCCCCTGCTTTGTGGGAGGTGAGGAATATCCAGCGTGCTGCAGCAACACTCTGGGCCATGGTATTACACCAGCCCAGCTGCTGTAAAACTCTGAGTTGTTACACTGATACAACAGACCCATTTCAAGAAAGGCACCCCACAAAACCAAGGGAGTGAGGAAGGCGTGCGTTTGGTGTGAGCACACTTTGATCACTTGCACATCGTCAAAACCAGCTCATAGGTTCAGGCCTCTGAGATTGCTCCTGCATGTGGAGCTTCATGCACCTCAACTTGAAAGCTGAGCAGGCAGAGGCGTAGCTGAGAAGTACAGGCACTCGATTTGCACATGCAAATCCCCATCTCCTGGCACAAAACCAAAGACAGAATAAAAACAAAATGAAGCAAAACAGCACCCTATAGTTTTAGCTCTATTTCATTCTTCAAAATAACACACTTTCTTCTTTTTGGGGGAAAAGGACCCCAGACTCAGAAACCCATAGCTCTATTCTGATCAATAAAATATTGTTTGAAAATTTGGATGTGTAACATGTCATTTCCCTGGCATATTTCAAAGAAGTTCCATGCCCAGAGGAGCTTAATCTATCCCGTCCATCTATCTACTTCTCTGCTTTGCTTGTTTCCTGTGATTCCATTGTGATAAATTGCAGAGCCCTGTGATAAATTGTATTCATCGTGTCTTTCTGGCTGCCTCACCTGCATTTTGTACATTAAACCCTCTCTCCTGGGACTACTTCTAACATTCCAACCTTGTGAGAGGTTCCAGCTAGAAACCATCGCTGCTTTAAAATCAACCTGCCACAGAAATGACCCTGCCTTTGAGAAGCTGAGTGGGTTTTTTGAAACCTTCAGGTTAACAATGCTTCTAGGAATCTCCTGTAGGTGGGTGGGAGTAAATTCTTCCAGATTCTTTCTCTCATACTTTTTCACTGCTTCCCCTGGAGAACCTCCTCCCCAGGAAAAATCTTTCTTTCCACTGGCAGCTTTGAAAAGGGTAGCAAGATTTGGATGGCTCCTTGTCAGAAAGGGTAAATAGTGTCATAAAAGCTGGACGGGTACGTGTTGAGTTATTGCTCTTCCTTATTTCTGCCTCTTTTCCTTGCCAAATGAGAGGAAGATGATGTTAAAATTATGGTTTCAGCATGCTCTTAAGATTTTTTTTTTTTTCACGAGAGAAGTTTTATTTTTCCCTTCTCTATTACAGTGGCCCAGGTACTGTACTTCATTCACACAGGTCTCCTGGAGACTTGGAAAATAGATTCTTGTTACATCCTTCTCTGGACTTGTCTATAAAAGGAAGCAGGTTCCACTGAAACCCCGAATGATGTTCTGTACTTTACTAGAAGCTGAGTAAGGGCATGGGTCCTGGATTCTGTGCAAACTGTAGCTTATTTTAAAGTGTTATCAAAACAAAATATAAATCAACAAAGCAAGCAGTCAAGGTAAAGGTATGAATTTCAGATATTTATGTTCCCTCAACTCAATACAGGTTCACTTTACATATTCGGACTACTTAATCTTAGCTGTGACAGAATCCTAACGTAATTACATGCAACTTTACCAGACTCTACACAGTAACAAAGGCTATGAACGTAACTAGGGTAATTTGTAATAATTTCTACTCAAATTTTCTTGCCTTTTATTGTCTAAATTCTACTCTCCAGCTTTGGCTATGTTGGACAACACAACCAGTAAAGGTCTAATGTTTTTCTCAGTATTTTATGTAATCTAATTTTGAGAATATTATTGGAACATCTATAGCTAATCTAGTATAGAGTCTATAATTAATCTAGTCTTGTTATAATTAATTTAGTCTATGAACAGGGATAAATTAGATTATATCCTGTCCTAGCTACCAAATCCAGCAGGAAAAATAACAACTGATTCTTAGGGGAAAAAAAAAAAAAAAATTAATTCTGCGATTGACTTTTCTCATTCTCAGCCACCTCTCCTCCACCTTCAAAATCATCTTATATAAATACATATGAAGTTAGCCAAAATGCAGATGTGTATTTTTTGTTACTAGGTCTGACATGCAGCGGTTCTGTCTCTGCCACCTTAACCAGAAGGAACCAGTCCTGACTCCTTCTGGGGTACTGCCTGCAGTGGGCATTTGGGTTTGTACTGAAAGTTCAGTACATAGTTTAAGAACAGCTGCAACAACATCTGTAAATAGTGAAAACAACAGAAAAACTGTAAAAAAGAATATGTGGACTCCAGTTACCCTTTAAATTGTCCAGAAAATTATTTCAAGTAGTGTTGTCTTGCAATGAAATCTTCGGAACTTTTAGGAATATTGGGCACTATCTTCACTGACCCACAATAGCTTGTGTTGCCTCCTTTAGAACCTGTGCCTACACTGGAGATGTAAATCTAGAGTGGTATCAAGTAGCTTGTCCTGAATCCTCTTTGTAATGTCAAAATGTGCATGTAGTCATGATTGCTGTCCTTTCCTCTTCTGTAGGTATAAGTAACTCTGATTACTGGTTGATGGTATAGTACGGAAGGACTGGTCCTGGTCACGTGTCATGATTCCTCTGACTTTTATGTACATCTTGCAGTTTCTTGGTGCTGCTGAACATATCTCCCATGGTAATGTAAGTGGTTTATTGATTGAGCTGAACAGGTCTATCAAGACTTGATGGTGGCTAGCAAGTATCTGGCTGCACAGAACTTTTTTTTTTGTTCAGGTTAGGAGAAAAATATGCCGTGAAAGATCTTATTAGTACCGAAGTGCTGAGGAATGGTTAATACTAGTGCACAACCTATCTCTCTTTCTTTTCCATTTCAGTAGGAAGTAGACTTACTCTGAATAGCAAAAGGGCCCAGACTGAATTACTTTGTTAGCACTTTTTAAAACTGAGGGGATTGAAGAAATAATTGTATTTCAGTAGCACTCGGCATGACAATCCAAGATCCTTTTAAACACCCAGGGTTTCACCCTCACAACAGCCAGTTGTTGCCTCTTTCCACAGATAGGATTAAAAGAATTGTTCGAGGATCCACAAAGAACTTGTAGCTGACAGAACAATCTCCTGAGTTGCAGCCCTAATGCCAGCACCCAGACAGTTCATGTGACTATATTTCTTCCAGATGCCTTCACACTATAAAGTAAGTGTATGTGTATTTGTGACTTTAGATGCTGAATCTGCCTCTTCTAATTTTAGCTCATTGTTTGGAGCTTGCTTGTTCCCTGGCATGTGTATTACTTACTGGAACACTGCTAAAGAACAAAAACTTTTATTTATTTTTTCAAAGACAACTGTATGAGCATATAGAGGAGACGTGGGATTTTTATGAATCATATCCTGTAGTTTCTTTGTGTTTTTCTTTTTTACTTGCTCCCTGGTTCTCAATGACCTTCACAAAACAGAGAATTGTTTGGGTCGTGTAAAAAGCCATACACAGGAACTAGACCTTTCCCTTAACCTGCTAGATGTATTGGCTGTTGTGATCTGAATATAGATTGCAAAGACCACAAAAATATTCATAAATACTGTACTTGTGTAAGGATTAACAGCTGAAACATTTCAGATGAAGCTTCTGGGGATTTGAAAGGCAATTATCTCAAGACTCACTGTTTATAAGCGTAAGGTTGTGGTTCTTATCATCAAAGAAAGAAACATCAGCCCAGTCTTAATGCCCCATATTAACCTTAGGGCTTCAATGAATGGACAGGACAGAACAGGCATAGGCTGCATGCATGAAGCCCTCACAAATGAGGGTTTGGTGCAGAGCTCTATCTCAAATTGCAAGTTGAGTCAGAAATTTTGGAAAAACGTGCCTTCAGTTGAACAGGTGATTTCTCAATTCTGCTTTTATTTTCTGCCTACTTGGATTTCCTTCGAGCAGTGTTAATGACTTTTCAAGACACATTTTTTTTGATCCTCCAATAGATAGTTTTCTAAGCATCTTCTTGAATGTTTGGAGGAAGCAGTGTGGTACATGTCATGGGATAACCCTTCTTCAGCTCTAACTTTGGAGTTCATCTTCCTGTAAGGCTCTCTTAAGAAGTCTGAGGTGTTACGATCAAAATACAAGCTCTTAGCTATAAGCAACCAAGAAGCTGGAAACAATTATGGGCATATTTCAAGCATAGTGAATGAGACTTGCTTGGGTACTGTACACCGTGAATCCACAGGATCCCTGGTGAAGTGACCTTCATTGTATAGAACACAAGGACATGATTCAAAAGGTCTGGGACATATTTTATCCCCTTACAGAATCAGAATAAGCTGCAGGAGAGAACCCTGTAGGAGCCCACAGAAGGTCTAAAGCCCAGCCTCACATACTGTGAAACTCAGAGGTGAGTGGGAAATGATGAGGAAATTCCACAGTTGAACCTGAAAATGAATCATTAATTGTGATATGGATAAACTGGTATCTGAGCAGCTCAGAGTAAGGTTTAAAACGATATCGCAGCAAAAAGTGTGTGTTGAACTCCAGTCTCATGTAAACTTCTGTGGTTCAAAATGAATGAAGAAGCAAGGTGTGATATAGTAGGAATTATCCCAACTATGTGACATCTATCACCTTCCCATGTTATGCACATCTTTATGAAAGGAATTTCAAGGACAGTGTGAACTATGTCTAGAAATTGAAAGAAAAATATTCTCCAGGGAGAGACTATACTGTGTGCTGTGTAATTCTGTGATTGAATTCACAAGTGTCACAATCTTTGCTAAATGGGGTTGTGCTAAGTCATATAAACGTGTCAGAGGGGAACAGACACATTGATCACATTGGATCTCCCATTTCTTTCTGTGTGCAGTAATAACCATATAACTTCTCCATAGTGGTGTGCTAATGCTGAGCTTCCTGGCAGCAGCCTGAGTTATTGTATGTTGAGTCAGGTAAGCTTGAGGTGGCTGGGACCCTAGCAGGAATGCTGGCAACAGCATATCTGTTTGCTTTGTAAGCTTTTAGACCAAATTTGATGTGTACATGCGTGATACTAGACAGATTGCCTAAGAAAAATGAGATTTGAGACATATGCAGTATGTTTTCCAATGCTATGATATATTTCCTCAGGCTCCTGCTTTCAGTTGTTTCCATGCCTGCAGTATCTGCATCTGATATCTATAGCCTGGCCTATGGAGGAACAAACCAGTGTGAGGTCTGATGTGTGCCTACATAATCACACAAATCCAAGACACTTTTTTACTACAGATATTATGGAATTAGGATGACTGAAATCAAAATCCTAAAAATGTAACTAATTATGATTATTGAGGAATGCTACTCTTAAAACCAGACTCAGATTATTGCTAAAATAAGTGATCAGTATGTCCTGTTGCTGGTGCTGATCTGCATAAATTTTGTGGTGAACACTTCTCTGCTCCTTAGTTCACCAATCACAAAACCTAGTAATAATTACCCTCTATGCTGTAGAAGCAGAGAAGGACTCAGTAAAGTTCTTTGAGAACACCAGATGAAAGACTCTGAATTCTGTTGAAAAATCAAGATTTTTATCACTACAATACTGCTTTCTTTAAAATCTGAAATTAACTATCTATAGGCATTTACAACATTTTCTTTAAGATCATGCTTTTAGATGATATTTTAGTTGGTCACAAAACATCAGTGTTAGGCTTGCAAAGGCCTGGCTTCTTAGTTCAGTGGGCAGGGTCTGATGGCATTCCCAGACCTGTTGCTGAGCTGCTTCCTAGTGCTGTGAGCATCTGTATTGCCTGAGCCTGCCTGGCTGCCATCTCCTGGGGTCCTCTCCTGCCCCAGCTCCTTTAAGATCCTCAAGGTAGGCATTTTCAGGGGATGTCACCTTGCTAATACCCCAACAAAAGGGACTTTTGCGATGAGGCACCCTCTCTCCCCTCTGCACCCACGGTTTGGGCATTCCCCCATTTTCCTGGGAAAAGGTGCTGCTGGCAATTTTAGGCGTGGTAGATGTAGCCATTTTTCCTCTGCACAGCCAGTCTCGTTCCTTCAGAGAGCCCTAGTCTCTGTGACATTGGGCAGAACTGCGCAGACTTCAGGAGACAGGAGGAGCCTGCTTTTCCAGTGCTGCTTTCATTCTTCTTCAGAACAAATTGCTTTATCGTTTCTTTTTCAATTCCACGAGATTAAAACCTTGGGGAAGTGGAACAAAGGGAAATATTTGTCCTTTTTTTGTCATTATTTTTTTTCACTTGGTTTTGGAAACATGGCCATGTGGTTATTCCCAGGATGAAATATATTCCCCAGTACCCTGTCAGGGACTGATTGCGTCCAATAGTCCTTTCAGCTTCACAGCTGCTGTTAATAGCTGTACCCTGCTTACTGTGGGACTGCACACCAACCTCCCGGGGCAGTGTCTGACCGCCGAGCTACACAGCCATGCCTGCTCGCTCTCGCTCTCCCAATGGGTATTTAACTAGAAGGCATTTAACTAACACATAAGTTGAAGCTGCTTTCAGTGCCTCCATTTCCAGTTTCCTTGTGGCTGCTTTGAGTTGTTATTTCCCTCCAGGCAAAGGACTAAGCTGCATCTTTCTCAAAGCCTTGCTCATCTAAACATGGGAGAAAAGGCAGAAGCATGTTTCTCTAGCTGGTTTTGTGTATGGCCTAATCCCGGAGGTGTGCTTGCAGAATACATGACAGAGTAGATCCTGTGAATGGCATAGATTTGTGTCAGTTGCTTGAGACTGTGGGTCCTAAAACACAGTGTCACCCCAGATTGGAATGGCAAAAGCCCAAGACAGTTTTGAGGAAATGAACTCTAGTTTTCCTCCTAAATCTCAGCAGCAAGGTCTACCTGTAAAATAAGCAAAGCATGAATACTTATGTAAAATAGATTTTGGCCTGATTAGGATTCAGATCCGAATTCAGAGCTGCATTTAGACTGTAATGTATCTCTAACATTGCTATATGCAAGGGGAGTGAACTGCACTAAGGACCAAACAATTACCACAATTTCAGTGTTTTCTTTTCTTTTTTGAAAATATTTTCAAATATATTTCATAAAGCAGCCAGGCATGGAGCAGTCAGAGAGGAGCAAGAGAGTTATTTGTGAAGATGTACATAACCACCTTCTGGGCTGGCTGCAACTCACAAAATATGAGCAACAGCGAGGTGGACAGAAGAGCCCTGGCTTCTGTGGTGAAGGCAACTACAGCTGTCATCTTCCTTGAACTGGACACCCAGGAGGGCCAGGGTGTTCCTGTACTGTGCTGTGGACTAAACCAACAACAGATGGGATTCCTGATGGTGTTTTGGTTGGCTCTTATAAGACTGAAGTTATTTGCTTTTCCTGGGCCAAATAATAAATTGTGAGGAAAACTCCTCACTGTATGTTGTATAGTTGTGGGGTTTTGTCTGCAAAATTATTTCCTTTCTTTCTTATCCCTTGCTACAGCATCTGCTTTCTGCTTGTCTCACACATTTTCTGCCTTTGTCATAGCCCACTTGAATAAAGATGCTAAAAATAAAGTCACATTAACTGTATATACCCTGAGAGGGCAAGTATACAAAGAGAAGTTCATAAAGCCAACAGAAGATGTAATTTAACAGTCACGTTCCTCTTAGCAATTAATTGAGGTTAAGAATGAGAATAAAGTACACTGATTCAAACTTGTCTTTCTAGCTATAGCTTTTATCCCCATGCAGTTTCCTTTATTTTTCTACCATAACCTTTGCCTCATTTGAATTATTGTTTCCCACAATCAAATACATTAGCATAATGGTAAAGATTTCTAGAGCGACTTTTTTCCTTCAGCTACTTTGGGAGAGGTTCTGCATGTAGATGGCTATATGACTGCATGCAAAGTACACACACTAAACATGATACGTTTATTTTATCATTTGTAGTTAAAGAGATGTAATTATGTAAGTGGATGTAGTTTAATGTTATGGCATCCCTCAAATTGCAGTACTGAAAATACTTTAATCTATACTTTGGCTGGGGAAATACACAAGAAATTTAAAAGCTAAACAAACAAACAAACAAACAAAAATAAATCAAAACACAAAACAAACGAACAAAAACCAAACAAAACCAAACCAACCAAACCAACCCAACCAACCAAACCAACCAAACAAAAAACAAAAACAAAACCAAACAAACAAAAAAAGCAACCCCACAAACAGAAAGGAGCCACTTCTATGCATTGTGCACAAATCCTCATGACATCTTTTCAGGAAGAAGTGATACATGTCTCACTTTTTCAAGAGCCTTACTACCTATTGATCTTCAAATGGATTCGTTACCATGTCATCACTTAGAGTGGTTTGCCACTAGACTGCTTATGAGTCAAACTTGAAATGAGCAATCTACATCATATATGGTGCTTTCTACTGCCTGTGCAAAGACAGAGGGACTAGGTTGTCCATCCTGTCAGGGACACTGAATGCTTAACTTATGCTGGTTTTAATCTTCATAGAAGTTTCTTAATTAGAAGTTATGCATCCTTTCCTATTGTTTACATGCACATTTCAAAGGTAGTGGCAACGACAAAGCAGCAACAAAGTTGTGTGAAAATATCAAAAACAAACTACTGTGCCCAGGTTCTTAAATATTATGCATTTTGCAACAAAAACCTCTCTAGATTCATGGCTATGCTTTCTAGCAACTAATGCTCTCCCTGGAAATCGGTCTGAGTTCCTTCAAGAGTGGTTTCATTAAGAATCTGTGCTGTATAAACTGGGTGTGGTATCCTGGTTTCTTTTAATGACTTAAGCACATTTTGAGCAAAGTAGACTAGCTGTCTAATACTTTTGCTAGAATGGAAACACCAAAGTCAGATCTTATTATTACAGAAATCTCTTCTATGAAAAGCCATCACAAACAGAAGTTTGTCATATCTGGATTTAAATAAACTTAGCTTCTCAGCAATTCTCTAATGACCATGAGCTACCTCCTGTTCCCATTGAAGTCAGTGGGAATGCTGCCATTGACTTTAGTGAGTTTGGAATTTGGTTTCCTTTCATCAGAGATCATTCAAAATGGAGAGCCCTGGAGTTTCAGATAGGTGTATGCCTCCATCCCAGTTTAGTGTGAAGTTGAAAGGACTTCTTGAAATAAAATAAAGCATTTAACTTCCTTGTAGAGCCACCTCCTGCTACCACCCATTGAGACTAGGAGAGCTACCCTGGTTTTTTGGGGTTATGAGTATGTTTCTTTTTCCGCTGTGGATTACTATGATAGTTGCTCCAAAGTTATTCCTCCAACAACCCAGAACCTCTGTGGGAACAGAGGCGGAGTGATATGTTTGTAGCCTGTAGTTCTACCTCTATAAGAATCATGAGGGAAAAGCTGCATTTTCTCTCCAGACACCTGGTGCCAATAATATCTAATGCAAATTGAGGCTTAAAGCAATAAGACCTTCTGAATATAATTTGAAGAGCTAATCTGCGTGTATTTTACCTACAAAAACAAGGTTCTCATGGAAGAATATTCCATCAACTTAAACAGTCCTGGGACATAATATATTTTTTCTTATTTTTATTCTGCTTTAATAGACACCAGAAAAGAAGAAACAGTGAAACATTTGCTTAGACAGTAGAATAGCAGTTAAAAGAACCTGACTCCAAAATTTGTTTCTGTCAGGGCAATTTTTTCCATTGCTACAGTTTCTGTTGTTGCAGAAGATACTAATTTTTTATCTACCAACTCATAGTTCCAAGTTTGTATAGAGAGGTAAATCCTTAAAGAATTGTGTTCATTCTATTAATGCAACAGAGGAAAAAGAGTTACCTCAAAGCTGGTGAAAAATAGAGTGAGCAGTAGCAGGAAATAGGAAGAAAACAACTATGCCAACCGATCTTCAAAATGGTGTGTGACAATGTACAGACAAGGTAAGTTAATCAAGCAGAGCAGAATTAAAGCATCTGGAAAGTGAGATGATTTATTCAAACTGCTGCCTTCTGCAGTATCAGTAGAGCACAGCATCCCATGCTCTCTGTATATATGCAGTTCTTGAGTGCTTTTACTATGATCAACAGAAACCACTCAGCTCTTGTATGAGGATTTGGAGGTTCCTATCCAAAAAGCTCAGTTACGTTCCACAGGGTAGCTTGCCTGAAAAGAAGTTTTAAAGGAGCAAAGTTTTATTTAGAATTAATATTCATGAGTTTTAGATAAAATTATTATTCGTCTATGCGGTATGTCAGAAGCCTTACCAAAACCTGAAATAGAAATAATTATTTAGTTATTACAGTCAGCTGTGAACAAGATCTCCAAAGGACTCAGACTTTTAATGTCCAAACTCTGAGGATGACTCTATCTCCCATAGGGATTCGTTATTGAAACAAAACCCCATTACTGAAGACAGCTATCACTGACATATTGATACATTTGACTTACTTCCAAAGGTGTTTGATTTGCTGTTTTTATGTGTGTCTGCAGTAAGTGAGAGCTTTTAATTTGTGTAGGAGAGGAGTGAGTAGTGACTTTTAGCATGTGAAACATGAGTCTCCATGGGAATGTAACAAATCTGCCTGAACAACAGTGCTGCTTGCATGTCTATATATGTATCTCTCTCTTGCTCCATTTCTGTCATGCTGTCACTTGGGTTATACATTCAGTTTCACTATTGCCATCATTATTGACACACTTTTCTGTCCGTTTTCATCTGATCTAATTAGAGTGCACCCTCCATTATAAGATATCCCCATTTAAGCTAGATTTGTGCTTTTGCTTGTTTTTCACTTTGACCCAAAATGTATTTTGCAGCAATTTGTTATAGTAAATCTGAAAAGCAGAATTCACCCATTTTACATTTGGCCAAATATTGTTTCTCAACTGAAATTGCTTTGAAATTTTTTTGAAAACAAAGACAGGAATGCAAAGCATACCGTAAGGTCAGGGAAGAGTTCAGGGATAATAGAATGGCAACTCACAGAGATATTCTGGAAAAAGTTCTGTGCTCAAAAAGGGGACAGATTATTGTCTTTGTCCTTTCTGATTATTGAACAAGTTTATACTGTTCTGCAGGGATGAGGTGATTGGTCATTGGTTTTCAAACACAGTTTTACTCAGAAGATATTTACCACTGTCCCCTGTGGCAAACACACGTGTGAGTTACAGAGCAGTACTCTCCACTCCTTCGAGCATAGTTTAAAACTTAATTCATGATGCTCAGGGCAAAGCAGAATGCAGCCCTATCTTATTCATGTTTCAGCTAAAGACTAGGTTGTCATTACTTTATTCTGGTCAGGGAGTAGTTTCTCAAATTAAAAATGTCATTGAAGAGAGCAAGAGTGTGAGTAATTGACTCGTGTACATAATTTATTACAACATTTTTTGTTCTAAATTGGAGAAACAACAGCTTTAGTTTTCACATAAAAAGCTGAACCCGCAGGAGTAATAAGGTGTGTGGGGGGGTTTCCAATCATGTGTGAGCTAACATGGAAATTATTAAGCTGCAGAGATCTTCCCAGAATGTTGCTTCTACAAAAGCATTTGTTCCTCAGACTGCAGGATTGTCAAGAGCATGACTGACAAAAATGAACTTCAGTCATTAAAGTAAACAGCTAAGCCATCGAGTATCCAGAGCTTGTTGAATCAGAAGATGCTACTTTAATAAAGCAATTTTAAAAAGAAGAACTGCATTTTAAGATAAATTAGATTAGGTGGATATCTGCCAAATTACTAGGGCTGTATTTAGGTTAGCTACCCATCAAATGCCAAATTACATGAACATAGAGTACTGTAATGCTCCATATATGTCTATCTCTAGGTCTGTACATACCATAGCTATGAATATAAGTACTATCATGGATTTGAGACAATAGGAGAACTGATTCTTAGCTGTATATAGTATTTTAGCTCCACTGAATATAAAGTCTGATGATGATTTTCCTCCAGGGAAAATCATGGCCTCCTTCAAGTTAGACTTCAGTAATTGCATGCACCAGCCCTAGGAGGGTCCAACCACATTTCTTGGGGTGTGCAGCTGAATATAGCGAGCTTCAGCTCATCTAGGCTATGAAGAGATCTCTTTGCACAAGCGCTCCCAGTGGTTTAGCATGTCAACAAGTAAACACAAGGCTGTTCAGAGGTGGGCAGGTGTGAAGAATGGCAGTCTTCTGGTCCTTGTGGAATTTTCAGTAAATAGGCACCAGCACAGAAGCTGTGACTTCACACTTGAGCATTTAATTTTTTAATCCAGTCTCTAATCCATTTATTATATGAAGTGTAGCATTCCAAAATTACAAAGAGATTTATATTCCTTGAACATTTGTGAGCTGGCTGGAAAGATTTGTGAATTCTTCATAGCTTTTCCTGTAGCTAACTTTTAGTCCGTCTTCATAGCAGAGATGGGTAACTTGCATTTCACACAACTCTTTAAAACTTTCAGTTTCAGTCTGCTTTCTGATATAAGTGATATCCAATGAGAACGGGGTTTTTTTTGAAAAAAAATGCAACAGAAATTTCAAAACATGACTATAACTGCAGAGAGAAAACACCCTTAAATGTGTGCCAAACACTGATTCACAGAAGCTGACCAAGTTCTCATAAATGGCTGTTGACCCTGGCAACAGAGTGGTGATTTTTCTCACTGCTAACACTAATAAAAATTCTATGAAGTAGCAATAATAATTAAATAAATATAGAGCTAGTGGTGTTAACCAGGTTAGGTAGTAGTAGTCATCGTGAACATGCTTATTATGTTACATTGGTTTAGCCAAGAAAAACCTTATCTGATGAAAACAATAGTTCCCAAAATGCACTCCTTTTAGAGAAATTAATTCTTTTGAACGTGGCTTTCCAGAATAAACATAACACAATATTTTAAATTCACTTATGCAAATCCATGAGGACACTTTAGCCAAGAAACAACCCAAATCATGATAACCTTAGTTAGTATGTTACCCCTTAGCTATGAAGCTGCTGTTAGTTCCCCTTCTGGTATGGCTTCATATGCGTATGTTAATACAACATGGCTTAGCTCTCTCTGAGTTTACTTTTTTTTTTTCCAGTAGAGCTGGGAGGAATGTTTTTCACCAAATGGAGTGCATTCCATCAGTGATGGTTTTCTGTTGGAGTTATGAAATTGAAAAGGATCACTACCTCCCATTGAACAGGCCCCAAAATTTATGTACTTTCTTTGGCCAACATTTGAATCTGACTTTGAAGCCAGATATGAGAAACAAAGCATGCTGGAATATTTTCTTTATTTTTTCATTTCTTAGCCTATGCACATACTGCATATAGGAAAATACATGCAATTTGTTAATTTGACAGCTTCCATCCTTTTAGATGCCTTTCCTGACCTCTCTTCACTACCTGTACTCCCTTCATGCACCTTCTAAGCAACTTGGGATGTGTGCCACGTGATAAAAGGAAGAAGTAGATTTTACATTATACAGAGAAATAGTCCAGGATCTTTTCATCTGAATCACACAAAAACCTAAGAACCAAATCCACTTATTTTCCAATACACCTTCAATCTCCCCCAGCCCTTCTGAAAATACTGAAATATTGTTACTGTGAGGTTAAACATTGACACAGACATCTCAAATTTTTAGACTCCCTTTGGTACAGGAAAAATAATGTTGATTAATTATTTGATTTCTTCTCCAATCAAAGTTTAGTTCCAAATACAAGTAAAGCACTTTAGAGAAATTCTAGCCCATGTATATCACCAGAAAGATGCTTGCTTATTGCAGAAGCTGAAACAATCTTTCCTCTTGATCCTGTCACTTCAACAGAACAGAAGTTGCCTTAATTTAGTAATTCTGGTGCTCTCTGTACTTTTAGAAGAGTTCCTGGAGATCCCTTAACCTCTTCAAAAGAAAGAACAAACTGAAAGTAGCCTTTAATCTTTAAAAAGATTACAATTAAAAATAATTAAATTAAAGTTTCAAAGTCAGCCACAATGTCTTGAGTCTGCTTCATGAGTTATATTTGTTATATAAGACACCTAGAAAAACAATGAAGAGCTGATGAAGTTTGTAGTTTCCATACAATATCTATGCCACTGTCACAAATCTGTTTTTTGTATTCATCCTGTGTTTTCTTGTATGAAAAGTACTTTTTTTTGCTTGGACATTGTAGCTGACAATGAGTCAGAATTGGCATGAATACCTGTAGTGATCATGAGTTATCTGTGAGAAGGTCTCAGCACCCTACAAAGATGACCCAGTGGAAGAGCTTCAAAACCGGTATTTAAAGTTTTTCTGAATTAGAAATACCCCAGGGGGCAATACTCTGATCTGCTCTCCCTCAGGGATACCTCATCTATCAAAGCTACTCCTTGGGTTAGTGAGCAGGGATACAGCTGCTGCTTTGGGACCTAAAAACATGATTGTGTTAAAAGTCAGAGTGCAGAAGGAAATACAATGTACTACGTTACTAGAGCTAGAGCTGGGATGGTTCTGGTTCACATCAGAGAAAACCCTCTGGGAAGGAACTATGCCCAGCAAACCTTCAAGCTGGTCTAAGAAAACTTGATTTCTCCAAAGAGTTCACTGCATTCAAATTCTTTCCCATGCAAGCAGTGGATCAAAGCCTTCACTGCTCTGCCGCACAACAAAGAGTCACCAGGCTCATATCACAAGCCAAATGAAAGAAATTTTGGATGGGATCTCATGGAAGGTCACACTCCTTGACTAGTTAGAAAAGCATTGGCTTCTTCAGCAGGACTGTGGAAAGAAATCTTATGAGAAGTTTGCAACCCTCTTAAACACATATATGCCTGGGTCACATTTACGTGTTAGATGCTGGTGATTGCTTCATCACACTGCTTCCTATGACTGAACACAGCTTGGCTGCTTGTGCCATCTTTCTGTGCTTCAGGCTATAATCCCTCGTATCAGTTACGTCAGGGATGTCAAACTCATTTTCACCAGGGATCACATCAGCCTTGCAGTTGCCTTCAAAACGCTGAATGTAATTTTAGGACTGTATAAATGTAGGAGTGCAACGACAATGAAAATGAGTTTGATGCCGTTGAGTTACATGATGTGGAAATGGAGGAGGATCAGCAGTAGATGCTCCTATCCAACTTCGTCGTCAGGACTCATCCTGGGTTTCCCTGTATTCCCAGCTCAGTGCCTGGACTCCTCATGTGCTAGGATGAGAGATGCTCAGCTGTTCAGAAGCAAACTTGTCCTTCATTACTGAATACCCTACTGAAGACCCTCACAAGGTGAGACCATGAACTTTGCTTATCTGGTCTGCCTTAAAGCTGCTAAGCTTCCTTTGGTAAATAGCTGGCGTGTGGCTTTAAAGTCAAAGGAAACTGCAACCTTCTACTCTGAGTATGTATTTACAGTAGTGAGAAGAGATCAAAACATTGGCAGCTGCTCTGAGCAGACCATGGAGATGGGTACTTGAGAAGGTTCAGAGGTGGAGTGAAGAGATAAGAACTTTAATGAAGGAACAGAGTTTTAATCAGGATTCCCACTGCCTAAAAATAAACAGAAAATGTTTCCTCACAGCATCGTCATTTGATAGGGAAACATTAAGATTTGCTAACTAACATTGCTACAAGACAGTGATCAATAAAATCATATGAATAAAGGAATATAATATTTTATTATTCTTCAGCTGGATACAGCTTTCCCAGTCAGAGCTAGAGGGATATATAACAAGCTGTCAAGCAAAATGATTCATCTTCAACACCTGTTTCATTTGAGGGATTCCTTTGCTTAAAGTGAGTCCCAAGCATGTTTCTAGCATCTCTAATATCAAGGGGGAAAGGAAGGTTATTGCAACCTCCAAATCTAGCCAGATGCATGAGTGAGGTTGCTTCAGCAACCTCCAATAAAAGCGGACCCCAGAGTCAGAGATGTACTTTTGTTAGCTGGCAAAGACCTGAGGAAAATGTAAATCTGCCTTTCTGTATAAGCTTGCATTTCCCTCTCTTTCTGTTTATTGCATTCATAATGGTTTCTGTCACCACTTTAGCTGAAAATAATATCGAAAAGCTTTTCCTCCATCTCATCTGCACTAGATTTATGTATAATATCACAGCTGACCACCAGTGATACCTCGGATTTGGAAGATAAATGTTTCAAGTGAACTCTTCAATGTATGCTTGGCTTTTTCCTCTCTCTCAAGAAATTTTCAATACCACAAAGAAAACAATGCAGAACATTGACTAGCGATATCACAGCAGTCCTCCAGAGTTAGGAAATGATTTCTGTTTTTCTTAGAGTTTTAACATCCATCTCCGGTCACTGTGAAAGCTAGTGTGAACTCAAATAGTTGCAAGATGGGGTCTGCAGACATTTAAAGAAAAGAATTAGTAACAGGAAGCTCTTACACTGATTTGCCTCTCCATATCTTCTAAGGCTAAGGTGAGTGAGAGAAGAGAGTCACATTGACTATCCTGAAAACAGATGAGGTCACCCACTGCTTATGTCTTTTAGTGCCTTGGTCCCGCATCTTCCTCAGGGAAAGAAATAGAAGACGGTATTCCAGAAAAATGGGGTCTCACAATGGAGTGAATTGGGAGGCTTACCTTGTGCCTGTATAAACTGAGCAGGCAGCAAGCTGCTGCCTGTTTGTATCCATGGATCCTGTGTGTCTCAGAGGGATGGTTAATACACAGTGCTTATCATTGCTACCTATTCAGGGTCTGTTTGAATGCTTGAGTATTTGAAGAAATCTAAATGAAAGAAGACATTAGTTAGGATAGTAAAATCATCTAAACCCAGCAAAAACTTGGAGGGTGTGTCCTGGTGCACATGATGCGTGTGACTGCTTTTCAGCAAGGTAAAAAGGAAGAGGACTTGCAGCACAGAGTGAGCAGGATAAACAGGATATGAAGAGAACTTGTGACAGCCCCAGGCAGGGACGATTAAGGCTGAAGGGTGTGTGAGAGAAAACTTGGAGGGTGTCAGGGTTCAATAGTTAACGAAGAGGGGATGTATGCGAGCTGATAGCTGTCAGCCTGACATTCTTCCCTTCCTTGGGCACTGCCTTGCTCAAGGGAGGTTTTAATCTCTTTCAGTCCATTCTAGCTGGTTGTGCAAAGAGTAACAGGTTCATGCTCCACTTCTCACTGAGGCACACACCCATATTCCTCTCCTCTTGATGAAGGGAAGGCTAAAGCTAGTCCTCTGAAGCTAGGACTGGGACTGCAGAGAGAAAACGACTGCAGTGAAAAAGTATTCATGGTCTTTAATGACTCACCAGAGCTAGGCTATAACATATTCCTTCTATGTGAGGTACTGAGGAAAAGCATCCTTAGTGCATGGTAGACACCTTAAAGTGTTGGTGGTAGTGCCAAGGAATTAGAACACCTACTAGGATGAATAGACTCTTTCATGTCTGTATAAGCTGTCTTTTCTGTTGAAAGAGTGATTCTTCTATATGTTCTAAATTAAGTATATTTAGGCAGGTTTCTTTGATATTCAAGATGCTTAGAGAGGTTCAAAATAGGGCCAATGATCAAAATGTGGCAGGATTTAAACCACAGCAATGCAAATACAACTCTTCAGGGAAACGTTCCCAAAACCAAGTGAAAACAAACCAAACGAAAACAAGGAAAGTCAAGAAATCTCATTAATTTATTGGAGTTTCTATTGTATAGATCCAGGCAACTAAATATTGGCTCTGCAGAGAATCCAAGGCTTTACCCTAGCTAGTACTACCCTTTGGAGAAACACCACTGAACATGGGATTCTTCAAAAAGTAAGTTCTAAGAAAGACAAAACTCTAATACTTAGCAGCTTTACATGTTGAAACCTTTCCCAGGCAGGTTAGAGAAGAAAAGGTACTAGATCTTTCTAATATTTTCAGCAGCTCCTTCTACCACTTTAAAATGTACCCAGTTCTTTGCCTCGGCCCTAGCATGCCCAGAATTTTTTCCCATTCTACAGGCAGTGAAAAAACAATTCAGGTGTCACAGACTGGCCAATATAAAGGATGCCTGTTGCATAACTGAAGAGCATCTGCGTTGCAGAGGTTGCATCCAAATCGCCTTTTGCAAAGTGCGGTCAAAGTTGCACCATCTTGTCTCCAGAAAGGGTGTGTCTTGAGTTTTATATTCAGCTCTTTCTTGACATTTTCTGACATGTGTCTTATACTGTCTTTAGACAGGTATTGTATGGTTAAATCTTTAAAGCCAAGTCACTGCTCTTGCCTGCAGATTACAGACTTTGAATGTGCTAGGCATGTACGCAGTTCAGGTGTTTTATAGATCTTCCTAGTTATCTCTTTTGATGCCTAATAGCTTTTCTGATTTAATTTCCTAATTCGGAAAAGCAGACAGGAAAACCACAAAGGACTAAGGAGTGCCTACCAATAACAGGAGCAGGATAGATAGACTATTCATAACTGATCTGCTTTAGGTGACACTCAACTTTTTCAACAAAACAGAAAGTGAAAGGATTCAAATCTTTTAAAGTGTGTAGCAGTTAAAAAGAAAATGGTGTTGCTCTTGGCAAGAAGGAACAAAATATTTAACTAAAAAACAGTAAAGTCTTCTAAGCACAATCAAGGAAGGATGGATAAAATTTCAAATATATACAATCTCAAAATCAAATATAAGTGTGAAGGGTGGGAGCCAAGCACAGGTCAGAGGTGGTAATATTTAAAATTGCTGAAAATAAGGTAGCAGAACAATCAAGGTCTTTTTCTCCTCCTGCATCACCCGATAGGAAGAACAATTATGTCTCCTTTTTCATAAGCTGTCATATATGTATGTACATTTACATCTATACTCCAGGTCTGACGTGAAACATGCCGTTCTGTTGGTTCACAAGTTTTCATCACTGATCAGCCTTGAAATCGCAGATAAATTCACATTTGCATTTATTTCCAAGAAAACATTTAGTTTGCCCTAGCTTTCAAGAATGGGACTTACTTAATATGAAGTCAGCATCATTCACAGATCAGCTCCTCCTCCCCCTAATGTCAACAGGAATATATCCAGTGTCAGTGTCTAGGTGTGATGTGCCTTCTATAACTCATTGAACCAGAGGCTGGAAATGAAGCTGTAGTCAAGTGTGCTACTACAGTTATTCCTGAACCCATGCCCAGCTTCTCTTCTTCCCCCTAAAATCTACCTGCACAACTATGTTTATAGTCACTCTGATGTAGTTATTGAAAAAAACAAACAAACAAAAAAGGCCTCACTTGGAGACCTTTGATCCGTTTTTTTAATCTCGGTCATTTTTTACCCCCTCCAAGCACAGTGAGAGAATGAAGAAGCAAAGGAGAACAGGTAAAGACTGAGGGAAGTGAACAAAGATGAACAGGAACAGGTAGTATGTGACTGAGCTCAGCTGCAACCAGAACGGCCTGACTGCAACCTGAATGCAGTCCCCTTCACTCCTTGCCTGCCCAAAAATACTCATATCAAACATAATAAAGCCAAGAAGAACCGCAAGCTGAGCTAGAGATTTAAACTACTGGAAAACTGGAAAATCTTTCCACACCATGCTTCTCATTCCTAAATGGTAAAGGGATGTATAGTCAACCCAAAAATCTGATTATGGGCTCTGTGAAAGCAGAGCTATTGCTATCCCTTCAGCTAGGGCTAATTGTGTATTGCTAGGATGGAGTCCTGGAACCACTTCTAAGAAGTTGTCCCCTTTATGCCCAGACTCAGTGTGACCAATCTCATTTAGGGATGGAAAACAAGAGCCAGGCTAGCAGGGGGTGTTCAGTCCACCTCTATTTCTCCTTCTCTCAACAAGAGGAGGAAGTGGCATATGAAGCTTCTAGCATTTTCAGGCAGTGATTACTTGTCCCTCTAGGCATATTCCACTGCAAGGAGTTTTAAACCGAGCAAGTACGCTAACAAGCAAAGAACTAGTGAGAAGAGCAATGGTGGATATGTGTCTCTTTCAGGTAATTCACTGAATCATAGCAACTGGGTGTTCCAGCAGATTTCAAGGAATGATGCACTTCAGCCCAGGCTTCTTAGATGGGCAGTTTCCTTTACAAACTTCATTTCACTGCTCAGAAGAAGGAAGAATACTTTAGAAAAGTTATCCCTCATTTCTCTTCATTTTCAGGTGGGATTCAGGATGATGAAAGCTGTCTTCCTATCCCCTGAAAGTAAAAGCTCAAAGCACATGTTCACAAACTGGCACAAGTATCAAGGACTAAGGAAAAGATGGGAGAATAAAGTGCATCAGTACTTTATTGCACTAGATGACTCATCAATGCTCCATGCTCTCCAAACTCTCAGCTGTGGGGATCCTACTAGTGAGTCCTCTTAGTCCAGGATTTCACCCATAGCCTGCATGACTGGAAAAGCCAAATAAAATCTAGGGAAAATAGAACCATGTAGTCACAAATGGCTTACTTAGAGCATAAGACATGAGTGTAACTTCCCAATACACTTCAACAAAAACACCATTAGGTGGCTAATTTCCAGCAACCAAACTTGGAAAAGGTAGGTTGGAGATTTGGTTTAGAAGAAAGGAGAGAATTATCTTCCAGAAGAGTTAAGAGAAAGCACTTGAAGAAGGGACTTTGTGGCAGAGTGTACAAAGCTATTTGGAAATGAAGGGCACTTACAGTGATCAAGGTTGTACCTGCAGGCTGTTCCTGTGTCTGTGTGAATTCAAGAGGAATAGTCTCTCTAAGAAGCGTTTCTTTTCTAATGTGCACATTTTTTCAACCGAGGGATATTTTTGGACAGCATCAGTTCTTGTCATTTTGCCGTTCCATTTGTCACATAAGCAGGGACAGAGATACTGCTCTGCTAGTGCCATGTGTTCTTTCAGAGGTTACACCTCGGCATCTGTTGCCTTGCTTAAATCTACCAGCTAAATTATTGGCTGAGATTCAATAGACTGTGTAAGTTTCCCCAATTAACCCATCAGTTAGCAATTCCCAATTGGTGACCTCAATGTGCCTTGTGGATACAAAGCTCTAAATCTTTCTCTGATCTCAGGAAAACAGGGGGAGGTGTGTACCCACATGAAAAAATGTTCATAATCTTTCAGTTGTGAGTAACCATACATTTGCAGAGTACTGTGAACATGAGCCTTTTACAATTATATGCAGCTATTACATATAACTAATACGTTTCTATATGTTAATGAATCAGCCAATTAGTTGACATCCACAATTAATCCTCCTTTCTCTCTCACCTAGTTAGCATTGAATGAGGTTGGTGCGTACTTGAATTCTCATGTGATTCTTGATTGCATTGTAGAATATGATCAAAAGGCTCTGTTTTAATGTGAATGATTGTGTTGCTTGCTGTGCTAGATGGCAATTTACTTAAATATGATACTCTGCGGGAGAACTTGTTCAAAGTAAATCGCAACAAGCAGTTTATAGTTTCCATGCACAGTATTTAGGATTATTGCCTCTTGAAAGCCTTTAAAAGAACAGGAAAAAAAAAAAAAAGAAAAGAAAAGAAAAGAAAAGAAAAGAAAAGAAAAGAAAAGAAAAGAAAAGAAAAGAAAAGAAAAGAAAAGAAAAGAAAAGAAAAGAAAAGAAAAGAAAAGAAAAGAAAAGAAAAGAAAAGAAAAGAAAAGAAAAGAAAAGAAAAGAAAAGAAAAGAAAAGAAAAAGAAAGAAAAAACAGCAGAAGATAGTGCCAAGAGGAACAGTTAAAGCACTGGTATGACCATATTCTCCATTATAAGTGTATGGCAAAACATGTAAGCTTCAAGTTAATAATGTGAATACCTTTACCCCAATAATGAGCAGCCTCCTAGTCTGAGTGAGAACAGAATTATGTCATTGATAGCATAAGGTATTACAAATTCTTCCAGCCTGGCTACATTCCATGCACCAATTTCATCTGATCTCAGCAACTAAATTGTCTCAGCCCTGGTGACTTCTATGAAGACTTGCAGTCTGCAGGCACAAGCCTAAGAATTACTGTCAAACATCTGGCAAATTTACACTATTATGGTGAAAAAGCTTTATACAACTTGATTGTCACAGGTAAGCTGCTTAAGCATAATAACATATATACTATAGAATATAAATGCTATAAAATACTAGAATTTCGGTTAATAATTGTCAGCTCTCAGGTAATTCTCCAACACTTCTCACTTCATTAATAAAACCATCTTTCACTGCAAATTAAGCCATGGATAGAATATTAGAGTTATAATATTTCACTGGTCTAGACTGTGTTCACAACATAACTTTCACCCCTGACTTAACTGGTTGTAGACCTAAATAGATACATATGTCATTTAACACCTTTTGTTGACACTAAAAAAATAAGTCAGTGAGTCTTGATTTCACAGTGACATTTCCTCTCCTATATCAGTATTTCTTAGGGGAAGCTTTCCATGTAGCTGAGACTTTACCTTCAGTTAGCAACACAGAAAGGGAAAGGTGACTACAGTTCAGTACCGACTCAAGACTTCCAGAATCGTGTCATCATCTTTGGGTGAACCTACCCAATTCACTGAACCATGCAGTGAACTACTGGTTTTCATATTGAAAAAAGGTAATATAAGCGGCACTACCTTGTTATCAGGTCCAAACAAACTGTTTTTTCTGAAACAACAATCTCAAGTACTCCATGGTGGATCCAGATTATGGTTCCCAAAATAGTTTAGTTTTCTTCTGGCTGACCGGCAAAGACAGACAAGAAGCAAATCTCCACTTTCTTGCTCGCCTAAGCAAAGCTGGTGTATGTAGCAGGAGAGGACTGTGTTGTAGCTAGGTCTAAATGCAAAGTAGATTGAGCAAAGAAGTGTTACTTCAGCAGAATAAGAGAAGTACAGATCATTTGCTGCTCTCTGCATGGCACAGCACCTGAGGCAGAGCAATGCCATGACAGTTCTTACTCAGTAGTTTTGCCTGAGGTTTGATCTATCAAAAAGGAAAAGTCTTTCAGAAGGGAAATTAGAAGAATAAATAAGAGTTAAGTATGAAACTGTCATTTGTGAACATTCTGGACAGTGAAATATTAAGAACATGGGTAAAGCCCTGTTCGGTGCGAGCGCTGGTCCATCCAGTCCACTTTTGATGTCAAAGACAACAGAATTGTGAGTCTGGTACACATATGTCTTGTACATCTTCAGCTGTTGCATTACAGATCTTAGAGGTACACCAGTCACTAAATTTCTGTTTACCAACATATTGTTTATGAATCTGTCTAATCCTTTTGAACTTACTGATTCTGTCTGCTTCCACAGCCTCCTGTGCCAGCAAACTCCAGGAGGAAAGTTAGGCTGTAGTGACAAGAAATCCCTTGTGAAGCTGAAAATTTCTCAAGTGAGAAATGGCCTTGAGCATTTTCCTTCCTTTTTAACAACAAACCTCTGTCCTGTTAGAAAGTTAAGGACATGCCTAAAGGTACCACCTGGTCAGGTTCCTCCTGTTAATAGATAGCAGTGCTCAGCTGGTGGGAAAAGACAAGGGCAATATCTGTGAGCACTCAGACAACTAACATTTGTCTCTCACTACCCTGCATTAACTTCCACGGATTCATTGTGTCACTCCAACATCTCCCCAGACCCCAATCTTATGGTTTACAGCTCTATGCTTTCATTATTTCTGTTAATTCTGCACATACCAGTGTGCATAGGTGTTCTGAGTGTTTTCAGCATCCTTTCATTTCAGCCTTTTGTGGCTTATCCAGAAGAGTCTGTTGCATTTATTGATGGGGCAGTTTTAGGCAGGTAAAGGCTTGTGCAGCACACGAAGTACAGTGGACCCAAAACAGGAGAGAAAGGTAAGAACCAATCCAGCTGAGTGATTGCGGAGTTCTCCTTATGAGCAACAAAGCAAACCTTAGGAGTAGCTCATCATTTGCCCAGCTGAACATGTTTAAAGTTAGAAGAATGCGCTGACAAAAAGCTGTTTGGGGCAGGCTAAAGGAGGAAAGCTAGCCAACAAGCTATGGAGGTGAAGTTAAAAGCTGCTGTGGAGAGGCTCTGTGTGACCATTCATCCTCCTAAATTAACCTGAGCATAAAAAGGGCTCTCCCTTAGCAAATTGACTCTTAGCGAATTTGTATTTCACTCAGGATGTTGCATCTAGGTGCTACAGAAAATGCTTACTACTCCACTCAGCAACATTCACTCCTCACTGGAGACACCATCTGTACATATACCCTATGAGGTAAATTAAGGCCGGAGTATCAGATAAGAGTTTCAGCTTTAACTCTCAATTTCCTGGCTTTTTGTGGGTTTTAGGCAGACCCTTAACGTTACTTTAATGTAGGGGGTTTCTTGTGGTTTAATATTTCTAAGGACAGTAAATTATTTCCAGCATATGTAAAAAGACAAATTTCTTCTGTGGTTAGTGACCACAAAGCAAAACAAGAAACAGAAATACTCAGGAGAAGGGTTCTTGAGAGAAGGTTATAGAGCTTTAAACCTCCCTTTTGATGTTACATACAGAAAAATAAGGTTCAACATGACGCTGATGATTCATACCTTTACAAAGCATAGTAGCAAATAAACACAACCTGTGTCCATCATCTCTGCATATTGGTACAAAAAGCTTTTTGTCTGCTGTATGAACAAACACTTTGAAACAATGCTCCCACTCCCTTATATACATCCCATAAAAATGAACTGCTGAGTAATAAATGTATCCCAGCTTGTGAGGAGCAATCTCAAACTGGCAAGCAATGAAAAAAATACTGCATAAAAAATTGGTTTATTTCCATTAGTAGTTGATTATTCATACTTAGTCTTTCCCATGCAGGGGAAAGAGGTGACATGATGTCTGAAATTGCAATAGAAATGTTCTTAAGATTGAGAGAAGAGAGGTTGTGAAGAGAGGTTGTGACTAATATTGTCAGATAAAATCTGTAAAGCTTAGGAATTCACTATCTGTGTGGCTGAACAACACCTAGCTTCTTTATTCCAGACCAGTCTCCTCCAGTAACTGTTTTGACTGCAAGACTTGAAAGCACTGGTTACAGCCCTTGTGGGACAGATGACCACACAAGCGTCAGGACTGCTGGACCCATGGGGTCCCTCCTTACAGCAGCGATGTGCCCGCTGATGCCTGCTGCGCACCCCACACGAAGTCAGTGGGTCATTTCTCTGCAGGTCCCAAAGACTTGGCTAGCTGACTTGGGGCAGGTGGCCTTGGCAAACCTCCTGCCCATGTCTCTAAGCAAGGCTTGTGCAATGAAAATAAATTATCATTGGCTCATCATAGCCCCAAGGAAGAGCTTATTTTGCTGGGAATAGCAAAGTCTCTGTTTCCTCGCTTGTGAACATTGGGGGAAAAAGAGTAAGTGTTGAGAAAATGAGACTTTTTAGGAGGCAAGATCTTTTGGCAGTACTGACAGTCAGATATATTGAGGATTGTTCATAACAGCTTTGTTCTCAGCACCATTTAAAAACTCTGGTTGCATCACTCACTGAGCAGATTTCCAGAAGCAATTGTTTGCTTCTGGCTTGGGAAAGAGAGGCTTTCTGCTGGCATGATTTACTTTGTCTGATGCCCAGAGGGACCAAATGTGCCAGTATTAAACCGCATGACTGAAAATTAATTTACTTGCTTTTCTGATATTTTCAAGGTAGCTCCTGGGTTCATATGGGAGAGAATGCTACTAGTTCAATGACATCTTCAGGAGCAGCTCTAAAGGCTACCCACTACAGAAACGTTGCCATAAATGAAGGGAGATAATGGAGGAAGAGATTGTTCACACTGTTCTCCCATGCATTCGGTTGGAGCCAAATGAAATAAAATTGTGCTGTGCATGAGAAGTTAAGAAAACTGCACATTGATTTGAGGTGAGGATGTTTCTCTTCACAATACAGTTATTCTTGGCCCTAATGATGGAATGGAAATAAAAAATTAAACACAGGAAAAATAAGGGGATGGACCCTCAAATAAACATCACCTTGTATCTCTCAGCTGCAGGTTTTTGAGAGGGATGTTCTTCTGTTAATTAGGCTGTGAGATCTATATTCTGCATTGGAAAGGGAGCTCACTGTATTTGATGAGGCTGCAAAATGTCCAGTCTATAAAAATACATAAAAGTTACTTAATTGAATTATTGAAGATTTCTCAAGAGAAATTGCTAAATTAATTAAAAATTAACAGTTAATTTAAAATTAATTTCATGGACAATTAGCTCTGATGTTGCTAACCAGCTAGCTATAGTCTTCCTTTTCTGGAAATAAGTTAAAAAGATCACTGTTTCCCTTGCTACATCATGGTTTGCAAAAATTATTCACTTCATGCTATGACTGGAAGACATATTGTTACTGGCAGCATGTGGTGCCAAATTCACATTCTCCTTTGTGAATCCTTTTTCATCAGTGACATGGGAAATCCATTCTTCCTTGTCAAAAGCCTACTATTGCTTGAGGATATTCTTTAAAAAAAAAAAAAAAAAGAAAATTTCTACGGGCAGTTCTGGGATCCCAGCACACAGTGAGTAACTCCTTACTTCATTAATGGCTCTGTTGCCTTTGGTGGGACTATTTATAGAGTGAAATGCTTTTCAATGTGTGTATAAGGGTCAGTGCTTGACCCAGTAAGTGTAGCAGGGAGCCTGACTGTTGCCATAAAAATCTAGGCATAATAGTCCATAATTTCTTGGGAGCATTAGGTTATATTTAGCTTATGAGCAATACAGATAAAGGTAACCTTAACAGAGTCTACCTTTTCAGACTGAACTAGCTTTGATTTTGTCCTGAGAGAAGAGAAATAATTAAATATTGCAGATTTTAAGTGAGCAACATGTATACTATTGTTAATGAAATACTGTATAAGCATCTAGTATACCCAAATTGTTTAACAACGGCGAATTAAAAACAAATATTCAGAATTACAGACACACTCTTCTCCATGGTGTGCTATGAATGTCTCTTAAGACTATCTGGTTTAAATCTTTACATATTACACCAGTGGGGATATTACAAATAGTTTAGGTGTGTAGGTATCCTATAGAGATGTAATTACACACAGTTAAACTATACAGTATATATAATGCTGTACACTGAAATAAAGAATTAAGTACATTATATTTAGGTAACATCTTCCATTTGAAATATTCAGACTAAGATGTTAATGAAGTAAACATCTCACAACCCTGTAAAATAGGGAAGTATTAATTATCTGTAAGAACTTGCTTATATTCTGCAAAAATAATGGGACATGACTTTGAAAAAGCTTGAACTGCCTCATTTTCCTGGGTGTTTTTAACTGTTTGCCATTATAGGGCATAAAACATATATAAACTTATGGCAGACTATAATGATGGCATTGATACTTGTCTGGGATACCTGCATTACTCAGCAATGGTGAAGCTGTGTATGAATGAGGTAAAAGTTTATGAAACAGTGCTAATAAGTTCTTTAAACTACACTTTACCACCAAGCAAGTTTGGGGTGGGGAAAACAAAGGATTAACAGTGCAAGGGGAAAAAAAAAAAAAAAAAAAAAAAAGAAGTTCATTGTATATAGCCAAAATATTCTAGTTGCCCTACCTCCAGCTGCACAAGTCTCCATGGAATAAAAAGCTGATAACTGGTTGGTAATGAGGCAGTAGCCAATGCCCTTTCAAGTCAGGCATCACTCAGGCTGTTCTGTATCAGTCCCCTACTTCTATCAGATTGCATTTCCCTTTAACACCTAGTTTGCAATACGCTAAAGTAACTCAGGAGTAGCTTGCTCCATTGCCCCAAGAAATACCTTGAAGGACTCCCACAGAGTTGATCCCATTAGATCAGGCCCTACAAGGAGCATCCGTCTGCCTGACATTGCTAATGAGTGATATATAGAAGCTATTTTTAACTTTAGAATTGGGGATTTCCCTTCTGTTTCTTCAGGAAAATGTTTGGGATTTTTTTGGCCTCTTCACATACCCATATATACAAGGGGAGATAACTCATTTCAGACAGCAAGAATCTTATCAATACAAAGATTCTTTTTCCTATTGACCATACAAAGAAATGATAAACACATGTTTTTCCCTGCATAGATGTTCAGCACCACTCTGTCATTGGAAGATGTGCAGGTAATCACTCCATCACTGACCTGTTCATATACTGGTTTTAGAAACTCTGTCAGTATTAATTGCCATTTTAGTGGCTTGTGCTGCCTTTTGGTGGGGATACCATCTTGACCAGCAAATATGGAAGTATATTGTTGAGTTTCTTCCCAATATCAATACACAGTATCACATTTTTGGTCTTGTAAGTGCTCCCATATGCTACAGAAATAATTAAATTTTTATTGACTTTTTGGCCTGACTCCTAAAGATGAATATCCTTCAGATGCTAAACATTTGATAGGTTTGAAGTTTGGGGTAGTTTTTTTTCTTTCCATGGAAAATATGCATGCAGCAGGACAAAGGCAATCTTAAGTCTTTCGGTATGGCTGGCCAACAGAGTATAGGAGAGAGGAGCAAAGTTGCCTTTTGTTAAAAGAGCAGATTGTCAAACTGCCAGTTTTACATACATTAACTTTCTGTTGAGGTTCTGATTAGGGTTCAAAGCAACAGGATCTGTTCTGCACAAAATAATAAATGGGTTTGAACCATTTATCATCCACATGAAGCAGACATACTTGTAAATTGAAATAATGTGGATGCAAGCAGAAGGCTCTATTTTCCTCTTCCCATTAACCTTACATACAGGCAACAAGTATTATCTGGGAATTTTCAGATAAATGCTGACAACCATGCACCAGACACTGCTGATTCTGTATTCAGGAAAATCTCTTAAAAGCTTATTTTTCTTCCTTTTCTTTCTTTCTGTCTCTCTCTTTCAATCTTTATCTCTTTTTTCTTATTTATGTCTCTTTCTCTTTTTCTGTCTCCCTCTTTTGTTGTTTTTATTCCATACGGCATAATTTGATCATGGCAATGAAGAATCTTAGAAAACCAGCCTTACTGGATCAGATTGACATTCCATAGAGAAAGTCACCAGCTGACAGTTAGTTGCTGTTGCAATGCTCACTCTAACTCTAACATGGTGACAGTCCTTTCCCCACCTAGTGTTAGCCAAGCTCAATGCTAATTGTTTTTGCTGATGTATTCAGTTTGGGAGGAGAGGCTATTTTGATTTCAAATGGAAAACTCTCTTTCTTAGTGAGATCAAACATCTGAGTCCACCTGCCAAGAAATGCAAGGAAGAAGTCACCACATAGTGAATTTTGATCTATTTTTGTTTTTATTTCCTGCTGTTCATGAGAACCAGGAATGCAGATCAGGCTCCACTGTACATCAAGAGGCATGTGTTAGCAAGGCTTCCGCTACTTCTTGGAGAACACCCATCCCCTTGCAGTTTTTGGCCAAACCTTTTGTTCTCTGTGGGCCATTGGTAATTTATCTGTGACTCATCTCTGGCAAGGGAATCCCAAGCCTGTTGGAGTAGCCTGGGAGAGTTCATGGTGATTGATATACTCTGAAGATGAATGCCTCCTATTTTCCTGTCTCAAATTCTCACTCCATAGTTGCCCTCTGTCTAGAGAAATCTCTGAAAAGCCTTGTATTAAAAGGATCTCCAGAGACTCCTGATGACTCAGCTGGCCAGATGACACACAGGGCAGATGAAGGTTGACAAGCTGATTGAAGCACAACTTAAGAAGTCAATCCAAAGGAAGGATTTGGAGGGAGGAAGGGTGTCTTGCATTCCTCCAGATGGATAGGACAGTTGTTCAGTGTTGCATGTCAGCAAGTAGCCTGGATGCTGGAAGGAGGTAGAAACCATTGTAGAAACTATTTGAACCATTGGCAAATCTCATAAAAAGGTTCCTTACTGGGCTTGCATCCCATCTTATTACCCCAGAACAGCTGTTTTAAAGAGCAGGCATAAACTCACCCTGGTTATTGCAAGCACGTTTTCTGCAAGGTGAAACGTTTGGCATCTGGAAGTGTCAGAAAGGAGCCTTTTGCCATAAATCACACCAAAAAGCACTCAAATTTGACAAGCACCTTGAGAACACTTACAGGTTCACCCCTAAATTCCAATATCAAAGAGCAGCCCCTCAAACTGTAAACTCCTATAATACACCAAGTCTGACATAAGAAGGTGCATTAATGGGGAGTTGAACGCTGGGACAGTCCCTGATTCCCCAGAACACACAGACAGGGGCTGGTACACACAGAGCTGCATGAACTCCCTGGCTCCAGTGCCCTGCTCCAGAAAAGAAGGGTGTTTGCCTTCAGTCAGCTGCAAAACTCTTCTCCCTTTTCTCCTCCATGTCTCCTTTTTACTGTCTGGGTCCTGGAAGTGGAGACAGTTGAGGACAGAGCCAGGAGCTCCTGGGCATGAGTTCCCTGCTCTGTGCTCAGGCCTGTCCTGGGGCTGAGCCCAGCAGAGAGAATCAGACAGCTCATGCTTCATTATTAAGGATAAGGGAAATATTTTTGTCACTGTTTCTTCAGCATCCAGCATTTTTTCTCTGAAAATACTGTGGCACCTCTGCCCTTTGGATAGTCACCAGTGGTCATGAACTCCCACCATATATTTTTTCCTGCTAAAATGCCTCCATAAATAAAAGAAAGCCTCCATAAAACAGCAGGAAAAATCCACTCCCAGTGAGACTCCTTGGAGGCGGTGGGAATGGATGACAGCGTCCGAAAGGTGAGGATGGGCAGCTGCCCCCTGCTTGCTCACATAGACAGCTGTCTCTGACCAGTTCACTTCTCCTGGTGATTTATGAAGCCCTTTGATCAGAAGCGAGCTTTAATTACCTGAACTGCAGAATCTGACACGTGCTTCATCAAGTCAAAAGCTGAGCCTCTTCCCCACACCCTGCTCTTCTCTTCTTGGATTCAAGCCCTGTAGGATTTTAGGAATCCACCCAATCCCTAACCCCGTCTTTCAGTCTATCTGGCCACCGGCTCAGTACTTGACAGAGAAAGGAAAAAAAAAAAAAAAAAAAGGCAAAACAACAAAACAAACAAAACACCAAACTTCTCTGCCTGAACCACCGTGGGCTTCTCCAGCCCATCCACCCCAAGGTCTCAATAAGAGGCGCCGGGCAGGGGAATGGTAGGGGAGCCCTCTCGGCGGGGACAGACCGTAGGGACAGACCGCGGGGAGCCCTCCCGGCGGCAGAGCGCCCGGTGCGCCGGAGCCGGCTCCCCCGTGGGGAGCGAGGAGCCCACACCGGGCGTGGCCATCACTGTGGGGAGCGGGGATCACGTTACTGCTGGGCAGGCAGAAGAAAGGCTAGTGTCAGGCACCGTCAGGTATTAACAGGACTGTTTCTCCCCATTAAAGCCATGCCTTTGAGGAAAGGGGTTTCTTTCATGTTCTCCCCCACAGACAGAACTCCTAAAACTCAGAAATTTTCCAAATCAAAGACACAATCGGTACTCTTCTGCCCGTTTCCCTCCTCTCTGCCATACACACTATACCCCAAACTGCTTTAACTGTCATTATCCCCAGCACGGATGCCTGTTCAAATTCTTGATTCAAGCCGGAGGACATTTAATAGCCGACCGGATTAAATATAGCAGACTCCAGCCCAGAATCTCTTTGAAAATACAGGTCGACGACTATACCTAAATTCGCTGGATGAAAACTGATCTATGATATATGTTTTTAGTTCTGATCTGAGGACCGAGAGGAAGGGAGAAGGGAGTCTGTTCTGGATCTGGTTTATATTGGTGTAAAAACCTGGAAGTTGAAAGGTGTTCCAGGATGTTTGGAGGGCAGAAAGAAAGGAGGAGAGAAGGGAGGGAGGGAGTGAGGGAGGGAAGGAAGAAAGAAAGGAAGAAAAGAAGAGAGAAAAAAGAGAGAAAGAAAGAGAGAGAAAGAAAAACAGAAAGAGAGAAAACCAGAAAGAAAGAAAAGAAAAAGAAAAAAGAAGAAAGAAAAAAGAAAAAAGAAAAAAAGAAAAAAGAAAAAAGAAAAAAGAAAAAAGAAAAAAAGAAAAAAAGAAAAAAAGAAAAAAAGAAAAAAGAAAAAAGGAAGGAAGGAAGGAAGGAAGGAAGGAAGGAAGGAAGGAAGGAAGGAAGGAAGGAAGGAAGGAAGAAAGAAAGAAAGAAAGAAAGAAAGAAAGAAAGAAAGAAAGAAAGAAAGAAAGAAAGAAAGAAAGAAAGAAAGAAAGAAAGAAAGAAAGAAAGAAAGAAAGAAAGAAAGAAAGAAAGAAAACTTAATTAATTAGCTACTCCTTTCAACGTGGGAAATGGATATATTTTCCATCACAAGTAATTAAATACGAAGCACAGCAAAGCACTGTGAAAGTGCTGAGGTTCCATGGAGGAATTAGCCTCCTGTTTGAAATTAACACTAATTTGGTTCCTACATCAACAACCCCTCCGTAGACAGCATCTCAGTCACTAAACATGTTTGATAGCTCCAGGGTTCAGAAGTGGGTGTGCATGTGTGTCTGTGCGTCTGTGTGTCCAGAACATGTACACTTTCACATGTGAAGAAAAGTCTTACTCGTTTTCAAATTCTGAGACAAATGTAGAAACCGTTCTCCCGTTGTTTTCTAAATTATATTAAAGATTACAACACAAATTGGCTTTTGCTGAAAATTGTGATATCAGCTGAATCTCCAGAGTCCATTATTTGTAGCATGGAGGATAAGAAAGGAAAAAAAGAACTCCACAATTAGTATTTTATTTTAAAAAGATTCAATTTGCATTCACTTTAAACGTTTTTACAAGATTATGTGACCAGAACTCAAAAGCGATAAATCTAGATTAAGAATCCCTAGGGATGTTTAGACTGATGCTATAGGCTATGAGTACCGTCCCAGTCCATTGATCTGTTACATACACCCGTGTTGTCATTCTCAAAACTAACGCGTTTAATGTCAGCCTTATAACCTTTGAAAGCTGTTGTATGAAAAGAGAAATGAAGACTGAAGTAGTTTCCATCTGACGAAGTTCAGTGAGAATTCTTCTATTACTTAATACAAGTACCTATTATAAAAATCTCCACCACAGTTCGAAATTAAAATATCAGAAGGTAACTGGACAGCCACTTGCATAAGTAGATTTGCCAAAATAAGCAAGTCATATTTACAGCTCATGAAAATGGTTTGTGAATGAAATGTCCAGAAGACAGGCAGGTGTTTGCGGGAGTCCGAGAGCCCCCCCAGCCTGCCCTCGGCTTCAGCCTCAATCTTTTTCTTGGCAGCGGCTGCGTCTCGCTGACCTGCGTTGTGCCTCCAGGCTGGGGGACTTGAGGGGGGACCGCCACCCGCTTCCCGACCTGCCAGCGTGCCGCGGCAACCGCGGGCACCGGGGATGTAGAACGAGCCACAACTTATAAACTAAAACATTCGAGGACATCCTGGGAAACAGTAATGATGGTATAAAAAGAATAAAACCCATCCAGGAACAAAGGGCTTGCAGCTAGTGAAGGACTGACTGCACCATTCTGAAAACGACAAACCGAGGACAGCTTTTAATTTCCTGGAGAGCCGCGGCGCTTACACTCTCCCGCCACCGGGGCAGGGCCGGACCGGGGCTCCCTCTGCCCGCGGTGCCCCTCTCCCGGCGACGGGCGCAGGGCCGGGAGCGGCGGGCACCGCCTGACAGAGCCGGCGGCCTTCGCCGCACCCGGAGGGCTCGGGGCTCCCGCCCAGGCTCTTCTGTGCTCCCCTTGGCAGTCTCTACCCACCTTCAAACAGAAGGCAATTGATTAGTCTCAGTTTCTCCTCCCAGAAGAGATCCGATACTTTCCTTTGGATCAAACGAACCCGAGACTAAAGGAGGGGGTCGACGGACAGAGAAAAAAAAAAAAGAAAAAGAAAAAAAAGAAAAAAAAGAAAAAGAAAAAGAAAAAGAAAAAGAAAAAGAAAAAGAAAAAGAAAAAGAAAAAGAAAAAGAAAAAGAAAAAGAAAAAGAAAAAGAAAAAGAAAAAGAAAAAGAAAAAGAAAAAAAAGAAAAAGAAAAAGAAAAAGAAAAAGAAAAAGAAAAAGAAAAAGAAAAAGAAAAAGAAAAAGAAAAAGAAAAAAGAAAAAGGAAAAGGAAAAGAAAAAGAAAAAGAAAAAGAAAGAAAAAGAAAAAGAAAAAGAAAAAGAAAAAGAAAAAGAAAAAGAAAAAGAAAAAGAAAAAGAAAAAGAAAAAGAAAAAGAAAAAGAAAAAGAAAAAAAAGAAAAAGAAAAAGAAAAAGAAAAAAAAAGAAAAAGAAAAAGAAAAAGAAAAAGAAAAAGAAAAAGAAAAAGAAAAAGAAAAAGAAAAAAGAAAAAGAAAAAGAAAAAGAAAAAGAAAAAGAAAAAGAAAAAGAAAAAGAAAAAGAAAAAGAAAAAGAAAAAGGAAAAGGAAAAGGAAAAGAAAAAGAAAAAGAAAAAGAAAAAAGAAAAAGAAAAAGAAAAAGAGAAAAACAAAAAATGGAAAAATGGAAAATGGAAAATGGAAAATGGAAAATGGAGAAGAGAAGAGAAGAGAAGAGAAGAGAAGAGAAGAGAAGAGAAGAGAAGAGAAGAGAAGAGAAGAGAAGAGAAGAGAAGAGAAGAGAAGAGAAGAGAAGAGAAGAGAAGAGAAGAGAAGAGAAGAGAAGAGAAGAGGAGAAGCAAAGAAAAGAAGAAAAAAGAGAGGCAGAGCGGAAGAGTGCAAGAGAAAACGAGAGAGAAAGAGAGCAAGAACAAGAGTGAGAGCAAGAGACTGGGGGAGAGAAAAGAAGGAGAAAAGGAAGGAGAGGAAGGAGAGGAAGGAGAGGAAGGAAGGAGAGGATGGAGAGGAAGGAGAGGAAGGAGAGGAAGGAAGGAAGGAAGGAGAGGAAGGAAGGAAGGAGAGGAAGGAAGGAAGGAGAGGAAGGAAGGAAGGAGAGGAAGGAGAGGAAGGAGAGGAAGGAAGGAAGGAAGGAGAGGAAGGAAGGAAGGAAGGAAGGAAGGAAGGAAGGAAGGAAGGAAGGAAGGAAGGAAGGAAGGAAGGAAGGAAGGAAGGAAGGAAGGAAGGAAGGAAGGAAGGAAGGAAGGAAGGAAGGAAGGAAGGAAGGAAATTATTTTGGCTCGACACACTGGAAATGATAGCAAGTTTGGACAGAACATCTGCGGTTTTGTTTCGGCAAACAAACAAACAAAAAGCAATATTTAAATAGAACCTACATATTGTCTATCTATGTGTAAGTACATAGGTAGAAATAAATATATGTAGAAAACGACAGGAATGATTTGCGCTTGATTTTCTGTGAGCCTTTCTCTTCTTTCAGTATTTACAAGGCGGGGCTGCATTAGCAAGTTGTACATCTGTTCGTTTCACGTGACATTTTCATAAAAGCTCTAACATCTGGTCAAAATAAACCTCCTTCAGGTACCTGCTTAACTTTTCACATGTCAAAATCCCTTCCCGTCTGAAGCTCCCCTTTCCCCCCGGCTGCAGCCGTGTGTATTGCTACTTTCTTGACTGCTTGTTTACTGTCTCTGCCTCGTTCCAAACAGAACAAAGCAACCCTAAACTTGAGGGAGTGACCCTGACCCTTCCCAAGAGCATCCTTCCCGCCGCCGCCCCCACCCCCCCATCTCAGGTCTCCCCGAATTAGGAGGACAAAACGGGTCCCCGTGCCGTCGCAATCGTGCGTGGCGGGATTTCTGCACCGCAGCAAAGATTTGCTGCACCCCACAAGCAAACCCGCGGTCCTGCTCGAGCTGATATTGTGCACGAATACTAGTAAAGCCCCCAAAGCCAGATGATGAGTGCTTAATTGTCCCAAGTCGATTCCGTTATTACTTCTGCTATTATTAATTGCTGCTGTTATCATTGTAGCCGGGTTAATTTCGGTGTGATACGGCAGGATTATTTTGGAGCGAAACGCGTCCTTTTTTGCCCGTGTCCATACAGAGGACGAAAGAATTTTCATAAAGTTCCTGCAAATGTAATGCCACCGTTTTATGAAAAAAACGGGGATGTGTCGGCTACCCAAGACAACAAGACTGCCTAAATAAGAGAGGTGCCAAGCGCTCCCGAGAAGGCAGAGGAGACAGGGACTTACCGGGAGAAAGGACAGCTTTGCCCTGATCTGAATATTTTGTTTTGGTTTACATTTTATTTCGGATTTTTAGGTGGGTGTTATCATCATCATTATGTTTTATTGTTCCTGCTCTGTAAAACCGCTCTAAGCTTCCCGCAATCTCGATCTCTTGGTCCTTTTATAAGGACGGCTGTTTGCTTTTTAAAAAATAAAAGGGGAACTTTTGTACAAGTGATTTTAACCTGCTCCACCTTCAAGTGACCTGCCAAATGCTCCTTCTTACTTTATAGACATCTGGGAATTCCATACATGCCTTAAACTCCAATTACACACCTTCTTCAAAGGACACGTGCTTTGATTTGCCAAGAACATTAAGTGGACTGAAGTCGAAAGAAGCTGGTGCAGAAGTTAATGTAAAATACATCCTGTGCCATGTTTACTGGGGGCAGGTTATGTTGTGCAGCAAATAAAACAAGTCCTGGTGGGATGTGGATGTGTGCGCCACTTTTTTCCTCCTTAGCCACTCGGATCCCTCTATGGAGTGGATCGGACTTCCCGTCATCACCACTCTCTTCCCAAAGATGCTTATTTCTGGCGGAGCGCTCCCGCTCTCCCCGGCGGGCCCGCTGCCTGTGAAGCTGGGCAGGTGAAAGGAGCACCGTGTGAACCGAGCGGACACAGCCACCGAGAGCGGCTGGGAGCAGCGTCGGGCCGGGGGAAACCGGCTCCGGGAGCTGAGCTCCTTACCGGGAGTCGTTCCCGGACACGCCGAGCCCCGCGGTTCTTCGCCTCGGGCGGCAGGTGCCCGCGCTGCCGGCGCCGCAGGTGAGCCCCTCTTCCCCTGAACTCTCACCGGCGTTTCCGTGACTTTTGAGCCCCCCGTTCTCCACTCCCCTCCCCCACGGCGCGTTTGTTTGTGTTACTTAAAACTACAGATGCAGGGAAAACCGCCTGACATCATGAGAGCGGGACAAGCGCGCACTTTGAAGGTCTCCTGAGCAAGACTTCAAGTGAAATCATACGCCTGGGAGGAATCCGATATCGGCCTGGAGAAAGCAGCGGGGCGGCCCCTGCCAAACCGAGGAATGTGCGAGGGCTCGCGGCCGGCGCCCCCCGCCCGCTGCCCCGCGGGAGGCGCAGCGCCGAGCACCGCGGCGGACCCAGCACCGGCCGCCTCCGCGCTCCACCAGCTCCGCGGGGCCCGGCGGCGCGGCCGGAGCCGTGGCGAGAAGGGGAACTGCTTGGATTTGGACCTCTTTTCCGCTCGGGTTTGCTTGTCTGCGAATAAACGGGACATACTGATGCCTCGGGGAAAGAAGCAGAAGCAGAATCAATCAGGACTTCCAAAAGCAGAGTTCGTTTTCTGATTGAAAAAGTGTTTAAGATTCCCACAAGACAGATTAATATACACATACTCCTTTCTTTCCTTCGATAAACCTGCCTCGGTTTTGACCCTAACTCTAGGAAGAGCAGGCCTCTGCAGTCCCCAGTTCCAACCCAGGAAAGGGCACGCTTGTGTTTTTAGATGAGGATTATCTCCTTTTTATGATTTCCTTTTTTTTTTTTTTTGTTATGAAACAAAGGTAGCAGTTCACAGCCAGCAAAGCGCACCAGCTGAGCACCCGGGGGCTCAGGGAGAGCTGCGGTGGCCGCAGGGACCCAGGGGTGAGGTGGGGAGACTCGAAGGTAGCATGAGCCAAATGGACAGGAATCGGGGATTTTTCTCACCCAGGTGTTTCGGCGTGCTGGAAAGAGCTAGTAGCACAATCTGGGCCAGAGGCCGTTAGCTGATTGAGGCAGAGACAATCAGGTTTGAGTTCATCAAGTGGAGTTGCTCCCGATTTCTCGGCCAATTTCTGAGGGCGACCAGTGTTTTTAAAATGCACTTGATTCCTGCTTTATATTTCTCAGGTGTCCTTGTATCCGAAACACACCTTCTGCTCAGCACCTAGAAGCTTATCTCAGTTTTGTCCGAACCTGTTTTCTTCCTAAACGCGGGGCGTTTTTCCCCCTTTCCACGGTATGATTTCACCCCCAAAAGGAACAACCACCCCCAACCCCTCAAATCCCCCCAGTCTCACGGCCAAATCTTGGTTTCGGCTCAAGCTGCCCCTCGCTTTTGTTGAAACCGAAGTAACGCGGACAGACATTACCTCCTCCCCTGTAGCCGAGTCGCATGGGAGTAGAATTTTTCGAAAGGTGCCCATCTCTGAGCGGGAAGCCGCGGGTACGGGGCGTCAGGATGGGGGGCAGCGCTGCCCCTGAGGCTCGCAGCGGTTCGCCCTCCTTTCCATCACAGAGGGTCGCGACCACCACAGCCCCCATCCAATTTCCAAGTCCTCGCTAATCCGGCAGTGCAAACAAGGGCTGCGGACTCTCTACTGTAAACATTGTGCACTGACCTAAAATATGCACGATATTAAATTCATAATACTGTTATGTCAGCAATAGACGGTACTATGTGGATATGGAAACAAAAACATTCAGGGAATAAAGGCAGCTCAACCTGGGCTATGCAAACAGGCTCTGTTTTGAAATAACACCGCATCCTATTTACCCTAGATACTGGTTGAATCTCGGCATCAGTCTCCCTGTCCCCGCGGGAAACACTGCTCGGGTCCCAGGGTCGAAGCGGGAGCTCCGCGGAGAACGGCCCTGCGCACCCGCACAAGCTTCGCGGCCGCGGAGGGGCAGGAAGCACCGCTCCCCAGGCATGGACCGGCTGCGAAACGCTGCGAGATGAGCAAGTGACATCAGAGACGGAATCAGCTGTTCGGTTATAATGGCTGGGATCTGGGCTATTTGGGGGATTTGTTGTTGTTGTTGTTGTTGTCGTCGTTGTTCTTTGTTTGAACAACTTCCCTTTTCACCAATCCTCAGAGCTGGAAGTTTCCTCTCTCTTACAGCTGCGGTCTCACCGCATACTGGGACCCGCGAACAGTATCGTGATAAGAAACAGTGGCAATATGCGCCCTACGTGTAGAAAAGGAGAAGAGGGAAGGTTATTGTACCGCTCCGTGCTTTGTACAACGAAAATGTGACCGCTAGTCAATATATTATATATAACCCTAGAGAACAGAGCCGTCATACATCACTTCCACCGGAAAATCCCACTCTCTGGACAATTCCCTGTTTCAATCTCACTTTCTCTCGCTTTGAGTGTGGATGGACGAATTCCTATTTAAAACCAGTGCCTCTTTCTCAGCGATATCAGCAAAAATGCCTGCACGGGGCTGGGGAATGGGCCTATGCTCCTGCCTTACATCTGGAGTTGCAAAGCACGGCTGCAAAGCTGGAGCTCCGCGGCGAAAAGCTCCACTCACCGCGCAACTCCGCGGCGCTTGGCGTTCAGATTAAAGTGGGAGAGGGAGAAAAAGAGAGCAGAGAATATCTTCGTCCCCCCAAAAGCAATGAGCTTCAGTGCAGAATAATAAAGCTGTCTCAATAAATAACGTGCCTGTGTCTGTCAGTAGCTAGTTTATTTGCGTTTTTCGCCTGGTTTGTTTATACTAGTGCCTCCTCTCTCTTGGGTGTCTTTACAGCTCAACAAGCAGGTATTTATCTCCAGTTCCAGCCCTGAGTTTTTAGAGAGACCAAACTTTAAGGTTATTAAAATTTCAATCATATTTATTTATTGCAGAAAAATAATATACAATGATATTTACAAAACAATCATAAAAATAGGAATGCATTTAGACACCGGATCTATTTGCATTTTAACATGGGTCATCAATAAATAAATAAAATGTTTATTTTTTTTCTCAGAGGAAAAATAATAATAATAAAAAAGTTAGGAACCGGGTAGATAACAGCTTGAGCCCAGTTTATTCCCCCCTAAAAAAAAAAAAAAAAAAAAAGAAAAAGAAAAAAAAAAATTCATCTCTACAGGGATACTTCTTGGCTGATTGGTTGGTTTCATTCAAGAATGAAGAAAGTCCACAATAATGTATTTCCTTTCGTCAGTGGCTCATACGCACGATCTCTTGGGAATGCATGCATGCAAAAAAAAAAAAAAAAGGCAATTTAAAAAAAAAGTTAAATTCCAACATTCTTCGTCAAAAATAAAAAAAAAAAAAAAAAATCAAACGATTCAGACTTCTATCAGAATGCAGAGATGTGTGGATTGTACCGACGCCCAAAGGGTAGTCACTGTCCAAAGCCCTTGTCTCTTTCTTTCCTTAAGTGCTCCCCACGCCCTGCTTTGAATTTGGATATTGCTCTTCTAATTTCCAAGAAATCCTTGGTACATATTTTTTAGACCAGACCAAAAACAATCGTATCCAACTTCAGAGTCTCTAGATTGTCCATTTTCTCCTTCTGTGGGAACAATGTCATCTGCAAAAACCCAGAGAGGGCGGAAAACTCGTTACTGAAATGAAATGTATACACAGATCTATCTACAGCTCTCTGTCTCTGGAAACACACATATCGGGCATGAATGGAGGAGAGAGAAACGCGTGTCTTTGCCTTGCGGGCGGTGCGGTCACCGGGTGACACCCCGGCCCGGCAGTCAGCAGTGTCAGAGCGGAGGGCAGGGGGCTGCTGGGGCGGTAGGAAACGCTCCTCGGGAAGCACGCAGGCGGACATGGATTCCCTTCAAAATACTAGCAGCAGCAGGAACCATCCCAGCAGTCCCCCGGGCTCCACAGCATTTGGTGAAAAAGTGATCTCAATCTGAGGCCGGCCCCATCTGGCTGGGGCACACCCGCACCGCCACCGCCTCCCGCCCGCAGCCCACCCCCGCCGGCAGCGCCCCGCCACGCGTGGGCCCCACGGGGCCGGGGTCGCACCTCGGGCCGCGCAGGAGGAGGAACGCGCCCCGCAGGATGGGGGACTGGGTGCACCTCCAGACGCCTTGCTCTCCGGTCGGCCCTGGAAGCCCACGGCGCACCCGACTGCCCCTCAGTTCCACCCCTTCTACCCTCCGTTTCCGGGGTCCCTTGCCTTACCTAGGGCTCCTGCTGGGGGGATGCGGGTGGGAGACACCGCCTGCTAGTGGGATGCGGACATGGACCAGGCGCCCTCCATTCTCCAGACCGAGAAGGCGTAGCTGAGCCGCTCGTGGGCCACATAGCTGCAGCTTGCCATCTTGGAGTCCAGCTCGTCGCTCTGTAAGACCTGGTAGAGGAAGTCGATGTACCTGGCCGCCAGCTTGAGGGTCTGGATCTTGCTCAGCTTGTCCGAAGGCAGCGTGGGGATGATCTTCCGCAGGGCGGCGAAGGCTTCGTTCAGCGACTGCGTGCGCTGCCGCTCCCGCACGTTGGCCATGACCCGCTGGGTCTGCAGCTCCTCGTAGGACTGGGGGCTGCCGCCACCACTGCTGCTGCCGCCGCCCCCGCCGCCCCCGCCCGCCCCGCACTTCTTGCCCCGCTTGCCTTGGGCCGGGCTGCAGGGCTCGTCCGCGGCCCCGACGGCGCCGCCGGCGCTGCGGCGGCTGGAGCGCCGCTTGCGCCCCCCTCTCTTGTTGTTGGGCAGCTGCTGCCGGTCCGGTTCCTCTTCGCTGTTGCTCAAGCTGTCGTCGGCGGGGGAGACTGGCGAGTTTGACTCGTCCTGCTGCATCATCTCTGGGGGGAGACGCGAGAAGCGGGCCGGGAGGGGGGGGAGGGCAGGGAGAAGAGGGGGGCACCTAACCCGCCAGCTCCCCCTTGATCGGCTGCTTCGCTGGCCTGCGAGGAGAAGGAGGAGGAGGAGGGAGGGAGGGAGAGAGGGAGGACCTCACTTTGGGGGGAGGGGGGATGGCATCAGGATCCAAGAGGAAAAAATGAAAAACGCCAACCAAAAAAAAAATCCCTCCCGATCCCTCCTTGGAGCCCCTTCGAGGTGTCTGGGATTGGGAGAAAGTTGAAGACTTGGAGGTTCTTATAGCTCCTGCTGGCGGAAAGTTTGGGGGCAGCAGTGTCATTGGCCTGACGTGGAGAGGAGGGACTTTTGCTGAGTTTTATAGGAAAGTTTCCGCTTCCCCCCCTCCACGCCCTCCCCCAATTATTTTTTTCAAGCCATTCACAAGTGATCTGGCCTCCCCCGCCACACACACGTACATCCTTACCCCAACCCCTTTCTCGTCTTTCCTCTCCTAGGTTTCTCCCTCAGGTTCCTTCGATTCACACTCGGCTTTGAGTGGTGCTGGGGGGCCGGAGCGGGAGGTTATGGGGGTGTCCTTACACCTTCTGTGCTGCTGCGCAAGGGCCAGCGGGCCACTTAGTGCCTGTTCTGGGGTCCGGCTACCCCTGAGCAGCCGAGGAGCAGCCCGCATCGCTCGGGTTTTCCCCGCCGCAGTGGACACGGCTTGCAGCGAAAGGGAGGAAGGGGAAATTACCCCGAGGGGAAGCATCCAGACACATCCCAATTTTGTCCCGCTCTCGCACACACCGCGCTCCCATCGCCGAGGGCCCAGGGGTCTGGCTTTCAGAGAGAGCCTCACATTTCTGAGCTGGGGAGGGAGAACGGCACAGCCTTGTCCTGTCAGGCTGGAGGACTGCGCTCGGAGAAAGCCATCTTCAGAGGTGGAAGCAGCGGGGAAACGAAGCACTGCCTTCGTACATACTCATCAGTCCTTGAGCTCGTCTTAAAGAGAAACCCGGGAGGATCCGCGCCCCTGCAGCCCCCAACCTGGCATAGCGGGAGACGGGAGGGTGTGCAGATCCTCTCTGCCCCCACTCTGTGCCTACTGACCGCTAACTTCAGTTCGCCCTCCCTGAAGGCGTCCGAGTCCGGCACTTCCTGGGAACCGAGCTTATTTATTTTAAATTCTCTTTTATGTTTGCAGCCAAAACCATTTATTCTAATCCCCCGCCTTTGTGCTTCCTTCCCCGCTCTCTGGCAGCACAGAGCAGGTGGTGTATCTTTTCAACAACAGCTCAGATTCAGGCGGGGAACGCCTGTGAGGGAAAGCTACAAATTGCCATCCATTAATAAGTGGAGCGATGCACTTCTACGGCTCCCTGCGAGGGGACCGCACCTCTCTCCTGCCGGCCTGGCAGCGACCGCTAGAACGGGGCACCTCCGAGCATGGGGCAGAGGGGGCAGCGCCGTGACTCCCCGGCTGTATTTAAGACGGGGGCGCGGAAAGGGCGAACGAAATAGTGGAGGAGAAATACACCTCAGGGTCGGAAAATAAAGAGACGAGCCTTCTGGAAGTGCACTGTCATCTGCTCCGGGAAAAAGACCCGTCTCTCCCCTCTGCCTGGGGGCTCCCTGTCTCTTCCTGGGCTCTGTGAGGGGCCAAGACCCCGGTACAGCTTCCGCCGAGGGGCAACGGGCCCGGTCCGGCTCGGCCGACGGTCCCGCTCCCCGTCGCAGCGCCCCTGGGACCCCGCCGCGGGCAGAGCTGCCCCGCCGCTCCTTTGCTCCTCCCCTGGGGAACTTTCCTTCTTGGTTCTCCCAGCCCGCGATGCGACCAAATAGCAGTCTGCCCTAAACCTTCTCTTTTGGCAAACGGACGGAAGCAGGGCCAGGGCAAGAAAGAGGTACTGACTTACCAGGCGAGGGAAGGCATGCCTGCACACAGACCCACAGAAAGCGAGCACGGTTTCCCTGGCTTTCAGTTTGTCCCTGCTGTGTGTGCTGCGACCCCTAGGCCTCTCTCTCACCTTGACACCACGGCTCATCCGGGGAGCTTCAGGGATTCCCTTGTGTTGGCAGCAGCTGCTTCTTCCAAGGTAAGAAGAGCTGTGTCTCACCAATAATTTCGGCTGTGCTCAGTGTTCCTCTGGGACACTGAGCAGTGTCATTACGAAGCAAAGGTTGGAAAGAGTGGTAGCGAGCACCTGTAAGCAGTTCTGGGGTCCTTCCTTCCTTCCTTCCTTCCTTCCTTCCTTCCTGCCTTCCTGCCTTCCTGCCTTCCCTGCTTTCCCCTTCTTGTCCTCTCTCCCATTCTTCAACCTGGGTAAACATTACCTTGCTGGAAAGAGGATGCTGGGTCCATGCCTGAACGGTTGAGCCACATATCAGTGAAATCAATGGAAGCGATCCACCTGTCTGAAAGGAGAGAGGGACAGTGTTTCCTGAGGTGCTTCAGCAGAAGACACAGCTTGGATGGGTCCCTGAACTCAGAGTGGGACACACGACATCACCTGCTTGCTGTGAGACAGGATGAGGGTGTGCAGAGGAGGGTGTACAGGAAAGGACAGGTGGAGAGCGGGTGTTACATGGTTTGGAAAACTAGAAAATACAGAGAAATGATCTTGAGGAGAAGGAGAGGGGTTGACCTTGGTAGATGGTTTGGTTTAGGGTGACTCTTCATGGAAACTGCAACAAAAGCAACCAGTGGTAGTTAGCAAAATACATGTGGTGCTACTTGGGACCTGCATACTGCTGGGTGAGCCATGACTACACAGAAAACCCCATTGTTTTCATTTTGGTTTTTGATACGTTTTCAACTCCTGTGCTTCAGAGCAAAGGAAATTCAGCCCATGCTGTCACTGCCAAGAACCACCACAGGAGTCCAGTGGCCAGTAGACCTGTGATGGGAGCAGTCTGGCCTGGGGGACCTGCTGCTGGACTGGCTGTGGGAGACAGCCTGGATGTCCCAGGCCTGCTGGTGGGCAGCAACCCTGCCTCATGCTGGGGTGTGTGGAGCTGTGTCTAGAGGAGACTGGATGTGTCAGAGAATCATGTCTTGTGGTCTGTGTGAGAAAGATGTACTGGTGTGTTAATGTGTGAGGTGTGTTCGTGTGTGTGTCTGCATACATAGCTGATCTTCTGGTGTGCGCATACAGATGGATGTTGGAAGGAGAGTGGGGACTTTAGAGAGTTTGTAGAAAATCAGTTCAGCTGGTTTATATTTTGAAATATACAGCTCTGGTGGGGATGGAGGTGGAGGCTTTATATTCCACACTAAAACAGTAATCATAATGTAGTGCATGCAGTGCTAAACCATGTTTTGAACTTCCAAAAGCTACTAAGGTAGATGTGCAGGCCACTCTGAAGCATGGGATGAAGGTTGCCATGCCCTGTTCTCTGCTATGCCTAGGCATGGCTTGGGTAAGGATTTCCCTGTCTCCTTGGGTAGGCTTTGCTCTTTGGAGGCGGCAAGTAAAACTGCAAACAGCTTTAGGGCCTTTCCAGGGATATTTGCTTGTCCATTCCTGCAGGCTTCTCTGGGCCTCCACTCAGGAAAATGTGTGTTTTGAGATCAGCCCTTACATGGGGCACTGTTGGGACATCAAGAACTCCAGCATTTTGTCATCTGTGCAGTAATGTATAACACCAGTAAAGTAATTACTTAGATTACAGGTGGGTGAACATGGAGCTAAATAAATGACAAGCTCCTGGAAGCTGAAATGAGGAACAAGCTTAGCAGAATGACAGAATAAGTTAGGCTGTGATAATGCTTGTGGTCATTGCTGACCACAGGGAAACATTTGGAAGGGATCCCCCCTAGCTATATATACTGGTCTTTGCACAGGCACCCATTAGCTGCTGAGATACTCTCAGGCTCGGACAAGCAGGGTCTGCTTTAGCCAGACAGAAAGATCACAGCTTTTGAGGGCAGTAGGGCAGCAGTTTGATTATTTCTTTGATTTTTGTTCAAGAATGAATGAAAGGACTGATTTAGTCTGCTTGTTTATAAATCAGTGCAAAAGTTTAGGAACTAATGTGCACAAGTTCTGGTGGTTACAACTACGACGTTGCCCACCAATGTGTTATGTGCATACATGCAAATTACAACTGGGTTGCAGTAGGTTGTTTAGTGTTCTCCATATGACATGCTCATACACACATTGTAATTTAGCTCTCCAAGGCTGTTTGCTGTGGTAAAATACCAAACTCTCTCACTGATGGGGATTTCCTCTGATATTCAGCAATGTAACTAAGGTATAAAGCTACTATTATTAAAACATACCTTTACACTTGGAGATAGGCTGCTTGAGTACTTTAGATGTGGAAGACTTCAGTCCAGTGTTTCCTCAGAAGCCGTACTGTTAAGACCTGTTTCAAGGGCCACTGAAAACAGTTGAAGATTCCCCCACTAATTTCCATGGCCAGGTATTTTAATTTTTGCAGATGTTAGGTGAAAGCCTGGTCAAGACTCAATCACTTTAAAAGGGGCGAGAGAATATCCAGCAATTTTCCACACTGACATTCATGCTGTAATTTGCTCCGTATTAAAAGCACACCAGGAGACAAGCTGAGAACTCTCACCGTGCCTCGGTACAAACTTGTGCAGAGCAACAGCACACGGGCCGAAAGACTGCGTACAGGCTTTGAGAGTGGGACCCATTTTTCATCTTCTTTCTCCTTCTCCTTTCTTCTTACTCACCTCGGCAGCTCATACAACCAGCGATGCGGAAGAGCTTCCGACCACCTCGGTTAACAAGACCTCGCTACTCGGGTAAGGCGGGGATGGGCGCGGGGCTGCTCGGTTCCTCCGCCGGGACTCGGGCTGCGGGGCCGCCCCTCGGGCTGTGCGGCCGGCGGCCACCGGAGGGCACGATTCCCCGCCGGTCCCTGCTCCGACCGGCAGCGGCGAGCATGGCTCCCAGGTGAGCCGCTACCTGCTCGAGTAGAGCAAGGCGGGCATCCACCGTGCTCCTGCGGCAGCCCAAGTCCCTTCACCCCAGTTTCACACCTTGGGATGTTGCCCGCCCGCTCCGGGGTCTGTTTGCACTGATGCCGTTAAAACTTCCGTGTTTCAGCGAGCCCCGAGTGTTTTTTTTTTCTCCTTCAGGAAGATTCAAGAGCCGAGAGCACCGCTGCCCACTCCGCGGGACGCCGGACCGGACCGGACACCCGCCTTGGGCAGCGTGGCCTGGCTGTCGGGGGAGCAGCGACACACGGATCCTCCGCGGACACACAGACGCTTCTTACGGGCGTGCTTCTAGCCCACGGCACTTTGCCGCTCTCTTCGTTTGGAAGCTCTGGAAAACAGAAGGATAACACGAGAACCCTCCAAGGAATCAGTTTAATTGTCAAAACTGCTGCAGTGATTTTTATTTTATTTTTTAAGCTCGTTGTTATGTGGTTGTTCGCCTAAAGGTCTTAATGGCTTGCTGCCATAGGAGGATGTGCCAGTGGCTTTTTTAAACTTCCCTGAAACCAAACCTCGTTGCTTCTAGTGTCCCTAATCTCCCCGGTGCGCTGCCCCAGCCCGCCCCAGCCTGTGCCCGCCTGGCCGCGGCTGCGGGGCTGCGCCGGCGGCAGGGAGCGCTGCACCGCCCTGCGCGCAGGGCACTGGTTTGCTCTGCATTCTCCTCGCTTCCCAGTTTTCGTCTCAGTGCAAGGCCAAGAAATACCTACGTCCCGTCATCAAACTAGCCATCCCACATAGGAGACAGGTGTCCTAATAGCTTAAGATCGGAAATGTTTTGCAACACGTGTTTTAACAGAAAATATTTTATTAATATATATTTTATTCGGCTTGATAAATTATTCATGTTGGCGGATGGGGCTTTTTCAGAAGAGCTTGAGTACCTTGGTGGAACCCTGAATGGTATCCTCTCCTCCAACCCAGAGAAGACCAGTCCTTGCAATCGCAAGAGATCAAAGTATCTAATGCTGTGATGGAGCTCTGTCCCTAATTAAGGCTCTGGGTCTTGTTTATGTAGTTTCATGTCTAAATCTGAAAAGACTGCTTAGTAAAACAAGCTTATCTACACTCCAGAAGATAATAGTTATTTATATTCATAATGGAGATTATTTGCTGTTTCGGCTCCTTTTTTTTTTTTTTCATCTCCTCCAGCTTTCTTGAACTATGTAAATATATATTTTAGTGTATTCTTCCTGCTCTGACACATTACTTAAACCTATATATTCCATCTTTCAGTACACTTTGCCCATGCAAACTCCATAAAACTTCAGGCCTTTTTAGCCACAAACTCTACTTTTTCTTCCAAGGTGGGGGAGGGCACACCTTGGGCACAGATGATTGATAAAGCATTCCACAAAGCCTTCTTCCTAGGGGTGGACTCAAATTCTCCCTGCAGCTCATGCAGTTTGGCTCAGAGTCCTAGAGCCAGAATTTCACCATGAAAGTGGAGTTTCCCCCCATTAGCCGTGTTTGCACCCTAGGGAAGAACTCTCTGCATCCTACTCAGTCTGATCTCCTTTAGACTCACAGTTACTCTTGGCATCTCAGAGAAGAAGATGAAAAAAGGGTCATGTAAGAAACAACTGTGACCCACAAGAGCCCTGTAGGAGTTCATTAGACAGGGCAATAGAGTCTCCTTTAACTCTGAGGCAGGCAGCAAAGCCTGGTGTGAAGGAAAGGGCCTGGAAGATCATCCTAGCATACATGTATGCTCTCCTAGGCAAATGGAAACATTTTTTGATTGGTGGTCTGATGCCAGGTCTGTGAGTTGGAAGCCATCCACCTCCTCCTCCCACCCTAAGACCACACAGGGTCTGACTGTAACCACGTAGAGGAATGGAGCCTGGAGGAGGAAGGTTCACAGAGGTGAACACTCATCTCATTCTTTCCGCAGTTACCTTACCTCTAAGGACACCTACCTAGAGCTAGAAGATTTTTTGAGAGAGCAGGGGTTTATCTCCATCTCTGCCAGATCACATTCCTTTCAGAAAAGGCAGTCAGGGTGGAATAAAAATCTATATATTTATTTCGGAATGGGGAGCTTATAGTAACTTTGTACTATGGAAAATCTGCTGTGATGCTTGAAAGGTCTACTGTACACCATTACTCCTCATTTTACAGCCCCAGTCTCATCTGCCCTCCTCTATAAAACAGGATGATGATTACAAGGGCACCTTGCTTACTAGGGATTGATCTGTCCATAGTTCCATAACCTGGTTTTAATTTCTGACCAAAGTCATATAGTAGGTCGCACATGAAGCTGACCTAGAACACAAATTTAGGTTACCAAACTCCTAAGACAGTTTTCCAGAAGAGGCAGTAGTTTATGAATATGTTAAAGTAAATTAACTCACATTAACTGTTCATGTGTGCATGTGTCTATCTATGTACTCTGATCTCCAGACAAGCATCTGTATTAGTATCTATGATGCATTGTATAATACCACACTGTTTCTGCTTCTGTCTGGAAAAGTATCCGTATCAAACATATTCTCATGCCAAAATCTACTATCTGACCTTGCAGCACTAAAAATAGTTCATGTCAGAAGCAGAGAAATATTCCTTTCTCCTTTTAGAATGTTTGTGTTTGCATTCATTAAGGACTTGGTCCAAAATCCCTTGATGTCAAAGGGAGTGTTTCAGTGGGGTTTGGATCAAGTCCTAAAATGGGTCAATTAAACTTTAAATAAAATCAGAATGAAAAAAAATATCCAGCCTGAGAGTAGTGTTGAATATTAAGAGAGGCTGCCTTTGGAGTAAAGGATCTCCCATTGTTCCTTAATATTTACTTGAATTTTAGAATTTTCCATGATAAAAAAATGATCTTTTGCATGAAGGTTGTAATATGTATTTCATCTTCAAAATACCCACATTTTGCAGCACAGTAGAAATGTTGTTAAAGTATGTTGACCTAGTAAGTGCAAAGATGATTTGAGCTCAGTGGTACATCTATGGGTTGGATCCTAAGCTGTAAGATATGGTCCAGACTTTCAAAGTCAGAGCAGAGGCTTCATTCCAAAATACTCTTCTGACTAGAATACATTCAGGTTTATGTCTCAATTAATATTCAAGCAGTTTATGAAATTTTCTAATGTCTGATTTGATGTTATTCTTTGCTGTCACACACTTTGCAAAACAGTTAATGCAGCTCTTGATGACAACAGACGTAATTAATTTAAAGGCAGAGAATGTGCAGTGCAATATAGCAAGGGCTTTATTACAAAACACTGAAGTTTACGCCTTCCATTGGTAATCCTTTTCTCTACAAGAATACACAATATTTGACAGCATACCTTTCAAGAAAAAAACAGGCAATATAGAAACAAACTGCAGCCTCACAGTGTTTACTGCACCGCTTACTCATAGCCATTGTATCAGAGGTTCAGGGTAATTGGAATGATGTATGTCTACAGGAATTTTTGCTGAATGGGGATTATTTAACAGCAAAATGGTTATCATTCTTTTCAAAGAGATAGAAGTTTGATCAATTATAATGCAATGGCTTACAGCCACATGCTATCTACAGTGACATTTATGATCTATTTTGGTTATCCCCAAATGGCCTTCAACCTAGCTATTATCTACCAACATGTTAAACTTTTGGTCAGTGGAAATCCTTTAATGTCCTGGAAAGACTCATGATGTTGTCTTCTGGCCAGATTCCATTACGGGTAACTACAACTTTATCTACATTCAAGGCATGTAATTGAGTGGCTGTGGTATGGCAAACTGTCATTTGGCTTAATTTCAATCAACTAAGATAATTTTCTGTATTTTCTTTCCTGTAACACTGTGTCATGTGTCTGTACAAAGTGAAACAGCTGCCATATTGTCCTTCTCAAAGACGCATCCCAGAATTGGCTGTCTCTTCCGAGAGGACAATGCAGCCTCCAATTTGGCAGGTAAAATTTTGCAACACCAAATCTTTCCATTTGTGGTTTCATGTTGTCAGCTCATTGCAGGAACTAATAGTCTGGTCTAGACGGCAAACTGTCTGATTTGTTAGTGTAGCTGACAGGTTAACTGTCTAAGTCTTACAATTTCTATACAGAATTCACTGTGGGTAGTACATTTCATCCCCCAAAGGAGAAAAATAACCATGTTTAAAGATTAGAAACACTGTTGGGAAATTAAGTTCTTAATGCTAAATCAGATGTATAATAGGAGGTAGTTTATAGTTACTCACATCAAGGCTAAGGGGCCAACCCAAAGGAGTATATACAGGAGGGAAAAAGGCGACACAGTCGCTCAGCTATGACTACAAGAAACAGCCCTTCCTATTCTCACAGAATGAGTGTAGATCAGAAGCAAGTTATACTTCTACAAAGAGACAGAAGATGCTTTTTCATTCTTTGTAGTTATAGGAGCCATTATATTTCTTCACGCATACCCTCCCAAACTGTTCATTGAGGTAAAAAAGGATTTTTGCTGCTCAGTCATAGAGGTTAGCAAAATGTTAGCTGACAAAAAATTGCCATTAAACTTTGCTCAAGAACATCTGAAAGTAGTATTTGAAATCCAGCACTGGAATAGGTGTTACTGCAAGGACACCAAAACCAAAAGGAATGTGTTAGTGGCTCTCCAGTAAGAAGCTGTGACACAGCAAATGATGCAGATAGTATCACCTCATTTACAACACAGAAGTAGGAGAGCAGCACTATACAGGTAGTATTATGCACTGAGTGGAAAGAAACCACAGCAAATGTAGCTGTTTTCCCTAGGTTTTTGCTTACTAGGAAACCTCCACGGTGCCATGTGCGTTTCCACCATGCTGGTGCAAGGTGAACATTACGAATCTACGCGTAGACTTCCTGTCATTTGAAAATGTGTCATTGGATGTTTTCAGCAAAATAAAATACTTTGGGCATAAAGCCTCCTCTTTCCATCTCTGAGGTCACCCTGCATCTTTGGGGTGTTATGGGGTGTTTCTGTGGTCTGAAAGTGATTCAGAAACCCTCCCATTAAGTAATGCTAGTGACCTATAGCTTCACAAGAATTGCGTTTAGGGAGGGGAAGTAGGGTCATTAGAACTTTTTCTTTTCTGTGTCGTTCTTAGCTACCTATTATGGTATGTCTTTCAGCTACCTGTTATAGTATGTCTTTTCAGCTTGGAGGCAAAGAATGCCAAACTCACACTCCAAAACACTCTCCAGTCAAAGACTTGCCTTATGCACTGGATCCTTCAAAGGGTCTGGCCAATGGGATACTGAAGATTCATGCTTAAACAGCTATACTGCTCTCAAAGAGAATACTATATATATATATATATATATTTTTTTTTTTTTTTCCAGGAAATATACTTGCATACTTTAAATATTACAAGTACCATATGTTCTCATCATAGCTTTAGTAGAACTCGTTTGTCTCCAAGAGCAAATCTTATGCTACTAACATCATAGAACTCCCTCAGTATAAAGTGGTTCAGTCTATAGGAATGGCAGTTGTGATCTGAAAGCGGATACTGTAATCATTCTGTTCCTGGATGTGTAGAACATACAGCTGTGAGAATTGACTTATGCTGCTGTGAACCCATGTATGGTTGACAGAGTGAACTAATTGACATGTGCAAGTCTCCAAATTTAATGCCTTGGGGTTGGTAAAGGTGTTTTGAACAGTAGGACTTGAACTCCATCTCACCAATGCTTGGTTTAGTAGTTCAAGCACAGTTATCAGTACTTCGGTGAAAGCTCCATTTGCTCATGATTAAAATTCAGGTTCTGTATGTCAAGGAGGTGGCACCTGGTAAGGACATAAACTATCTGCTTAATCATATTTGGCAACATGTAAGATATCTGGCTCAGATGTAGCATGAAATGAATTCCACACATCTTTAAGTAAGGCAGGGAAAGATCTGAGATAGCCCTTCATTTCACAGTCTCTCAATCCTTTTTTTTTTTTTTTCTTTTTTTTCTTCCATGACTATTATTCATCATATGACAACTTCTCTTGCGTCTGGTAGTTTGCAAAGTTATGAGGGTCAAGGATGCTGCAGAGTTACTGCAGTGTTCTGGTGTATCATTAAAACTTGATTAAAAATAGATAAAAATGTCTTTCTGCATATTCACGGAACTGTTTCTATATTTCATTTCTTATATGATAGTATCAACAACAAAAACATGAACTTCTTACAAGTGGAAGCGCTCCCAAATGTCTCGGATGATATTGCTGAGTCCTAAATCTCTGATTCAGCTCAAAGTTATTCAAGAATAATTTTTAAATTATTCATGTACTCCAAAAATGTACTCCAACTTAATGGCTTAGTTATATACGTTATTCTAAAAGACTTCATAGGAGCTTAGATGGCCAAGATCAGGTCCAAGAGCACCTTGAAACATCTGAAACACTTCAGCATTTGGATAATTACATACTTTTGGGGCCAACCCACATTTCTCTTTGGAAAGTGTTTCCCCTGCATAGCTGCAGACAACAGATGGATCATATGATCTCTGCATTTGGAAAGATGGCATAATTCTGGCAGACTGTCAGTTAAGTGAAGTGGGCTGATTTCAGATCCTCATTAAGAAAATATACAACCACCCGGAGTGCACTGAATGACAGAATGTGATCGCTGGCGCCAGCTTTAATAGAAAATGTAGTGCACTGTTGCAACATGAAATCTGATGTGCTGTAGCTGGATCTAGCTTTACCGGGTTTTGTGTTCATTTTTCAAACAAATGTGTTTTAAAGGAGACATTCTTTGGATTGCAAGGGCCCTCTGTTCACCAGGAGCAAGAGGAGCTGAACAGTGGAGGAGTAAAAGGCAAATTCAAAGGGCCACCAGCTCTAGGGTTCAGAGTGGGGCACCAAGGCTTTGCAGTTCTTCCCTCACATTTGCAAAACTTTCTGTGTATTGTGTGTGTATTGAAGCTTTTATTTATATCTCTAATCCTTCATTGTATTTATTAGAGTGGCTCCATTTTACAACTGTCACTGTAGCAAGAAACACCTGGTGGAGACAGCATGGCCCCTTCCCGCAGAAGGGCTCTAGGAGCAAGGCTGGACTTCCACAGAGTAGCAGCCCTGCCAAGCACCTAAGAGCCTGAGTAGGAATCCCAGGGCACTGTAAAATGCAGTCTAGTTTTCTAGCAATACTGGATATGAGCATTAAGTGCACTGTAGTCACTACTCACCACTGAAGACAAAAGGACTAGCAGACCTGCACACCTTCATTTCACCATCAAAGATCAATATAACAGCAACAGCTTCAGGTCACAAATTTTTGACACACTTTCAGCAGTGACCTCTGAAAAATCAAGTCCTTTATGTGGCATCTCATCTTGGCCATACAAAAAACAGATGATCCAAAATCAGTAGTTGCTTTGAAAATCTTTGTTAACTTACCTTTCATCCAGACCAGAGACTTCACCTGTCCCACATAAACCTGAAATGTTCATGCAGTGGTGATATTTGCTGTGGTGTATTTATTCTTGTATCCTCTGCTATGCTCACCACTCTGTTCTGCGACAGCAGGCCACATTCTGAAGGTCAGAATTCATTAGCAAAGTTAAAGCCTGTATACTAAGTAAGCAATGCTAGGAAAAAAAAGAAAAAAGAGTAGTGTTGTCATCTGAATTAACTTCTCCTCCTTCTCTCAGTTCATTTATTTATGACGAAGACCCTCCATGCACAGATTTCCTCTTTGCTCTGTAGAAAATCATAAAACACACTACCTTCCCTCCAACTACCATAAAGCTTGGAGCAAGTAAAAATGGAACTGAAAGTAACACAGACAACTATTATCTTTCTTCTCCCTTCAGAGTTAAAGAGAGACAGTTAAACCAATAGGACGTTCTTTATCTCTCCTTATAAAATTATGGCAGAGGTAAGACAAAAACATAAACAGGCCTAGCAACCTATGGTGACTGATTATTTTGGTTTGAAATAAAGCTCTGTGTAACAATAGTGAAGCCTGTCCTCCTCCTGCACTATTATAACTCTTCATGGGCACCATTCAAAACCCCCCAGTGTAGGAGGAGATGGTCTGAGTCACAGTTATGGCACTGAAGCCTTTGAGAGCAGTATAAACCACAGTAAGATAATCTAATGCACACAACAATTTGAATACATTACAGTCCTTAGAAATATATATTAATGTGAAAACTGACAATACAAAAGGAAAGGGTTGCTCCCCCACTTCGACTTTTTTGAAGGAATAGGAATTTTAGGTGTGTGAGCAGTGAACAGGACTGCAGCTGGCGATTAGTGCCAACCAGGCCAAAAAGTTAGGTCTGAAACTAGGATAGAGAAGGAAAAAGATAAAATCTGGATGAAAACCAGGAAAAGTTTAAAATAATATCTGAGCTGCAGTTCTTAAACAGCTACATTTTAAGACAATTGCAGCTTAATATTTTTATTTAGTAAATTCTTTTTATCCTAAGTATATTGCTGTTGTGAATGTTCATTTCGATATTTGAAACATGAACTAACTTTGGAGTGAAGTTTAAGAGAAAAATAATTTGAACTGATGACATTTAGCAACTTTTTAGTAAAGACAGCAATTTTTACTGTACTACAAAAAGACTATGACCAGTATACCTATGTGTCCTTCTAACTGTTATGCTGTTTAAGTAGCAAGAAAAGCTTGGCTGTCATGTTGCAGATTAGTAGTATTCAAACCTAGTAAAACCAACAAATTCTTATAAAAAAGTGAACAGAGCATGCACAGCAGTCACATTTTAATCTCAGTATTTCAGCTATTTTTCATTTAAAAAAATCACAAAAGGTTCAAGTTCATTGAAAAGAGCAAAGGGCTACATAGAAAATCTCTTTGAGAAGCACCACTGATCTGAAGGAGAACAAAAATAAAGCAAAAACTCTTTTCCATCACTTTTACTTAGAATCCACATGACTTCAAAACCTAATTTATTTTAAAGTTTGTAAAAAGAAAAAAAAAAAAGTATTGTTGGACTAAGACTTCACTTATCAAATTTCATGCTGGAGGGAATTTTTATAGCTGAGTCATAAACCCTCCTTGCTAGAGAGTTTATAACGGAAATGCTGACAAATGCGATAAATACACACCAATCATGGGACCATAGTAGCTGGTCAGAATGTGGATGCAAGGGTTTGCAGTGCTATCATAATATTTTGTACTGTTTCCAGCATTAATTTTCTTAAACCTGCTTTCAGGTTGAGCAGCTGTAAAACAAGATCAGCCTGACTATAGATTTTAAAATAATTTGATTATTTATACTTCTCTTAGAAAGCTTGGAAACGCCTCTCAAATATGATTTCATTCAGACTTATTTTTTGGTTTACATGTCTGAATACTAATCGTAATGTGATAGCTTCAAGGGAACTCAACTTTCTACCGAAAGGCAGCCTTCAGTGGGCAAAGAGAATATAAACAAACCAGCCTCAGACCAAGATCTAAAAATGGGTTATGATCAAACAGCTCTAAGGCTTTTAAAACCCCCTCATTATCTTTTCCCAGAAGTAATTGACACTACCAGTTTTTGTTCTTAATGCGGTGACAATGGCATGGTGCTTTGGGGAGACCAAGCAAAGGGATTGGCCTCAGCGTTGGTGACAGCAAGGTTTCTGAGCAAGCGAAAGGCCTTTCAGTACAGCTTTGCTGAAATTAGCAACAGTTTTGCACTGACTGCATTAGGGCCAGGATTTCAGTGGCTTCCCAAGCCTGACATGCTGCTTTGTTGCGCTATGACTCCACAGACCAGGATGCAGCTATCTTGAGCTGAGAGGAGGGAGAGGGAACAAGGGATCCCACAGGCTTGTTGTTTCAGGAGATGGGATTGCACACCAGCAAGAAGCTTGTCTGCAATATTTCCATGATTTGTTTATATTCTTGGCAATATGAGATTCCAGGACTTCAGCACATCCACGTAGGCCAAGCAATGGGGCAGTATGGTATCTCGCTGTTTCACTGGGCTCTTCATGGGCATATGGGCATGCTTTGGTTCTAACACAGGTGTCTAATAAAAAAAAAATGCCTTTCGACTACTGTTCTGGTAAATATTTGCCAGGTTTGGAAAAGCATAAACCACAAAAAGGTAAAGCTCCTTTCATCATGTTCTCAGCTCCTATAAATCAACGTGTGGCCAAGAGGCTCTTCCAAAGTCTTTGATACAACACAAAATGTGTATCAATACTTAATCTATGCTGTTTGCATATTGCTTTCATTGGCTTATACTGCAACCGCATTTTTAATTCCTAATGTTAGTTTTTAGAATCAGTGGCTCATACAGGAATGTTACTACTGGTCTGTACTACTGCTGCAATATTTCCAGTGATCTGTTAAAAATCAGGATTCATAACATAAGATCCAGATTTTGATTTGTATTTCAAAATAAAATGTAACATTTTATTTCTGCTTTTCTCTAGTCTTTAACACAAGTAAAGAAAAACCTTGGATCTGGAACAAACTCCAATGTTTTGTTATTGAACCAAGAAGAGAAAACCAATCATTTTTTAATTATCTGTTACAGACACGTTTACATCATGAAACTCTTAATACACTGTGAGCTATAGAGTTCTAATTCTATCCAGTGACAAGAGAAAGAAAATAAAATGAAAGGATAGATAATTGTCCAACGGAAAGCACAGATGTATAGAGACCATAGAGAAACTGTGCTAAAAAGTGAATGTTGAATTGCATGTTTCATTGTCCTTAACGAATCCGTCTTCATTATTTTGCTTGAGACAGTGGTAACAGTAAAATGCAACTGGGTCATGTGAACAGTTGTTGATTTTGGAACATTGTTCATTCTTAGTTTCTTTTCTCATTTTATTTTTAGGAAACAAACAAACCAACCAACCAACCAACAAACCAACAACAACACACACAAAACCATCACACAAACAAACACACATACAAAACCCCCAAAACAAAACCATCTGAAGAGGTGAAACACCCCAGTTTCTAGAGAGGATCCAGCTGTGTTAACCATCCAACTGCCTTTTGAAAAAAGAATTCAGAAAACTGTAGAGCAGATGCAATGTGGAGTCAGGGAGGTCAGTAAAAACAAGTGGAAAAATAAATCAAAGAAACCAGTGAAAAGAGAAAGAATATTAGAGTATTAATACAGGATATTAGACCATTCAGTAGATGGAATGAAAGAAAGAAGAATCACCACAGGAACTGATAAAACAAAAGAAAAGAAATCGAATAGATATTAGGGTGGGATTTTGATCTTATGTATACTAGCGTGAATCCAGGATAAATCTTGATTTTACTAATACCACAACAATTTTATATTGTGGAGATAAAAGCTATCCTGACAAGTCATGCAGAACCACTGCCCTGCATGAGACATTTGCTCCCCAGTTTGACGCAGGCTGGACTGCGCTCGATGGGGACTGTCTGCTGCAAATACGGGGACAAATCCAGGTCTTTGCCGAGCAGCAGTGAGGGAAGGTGCCAGTAACCGGGAAAGCCAGGGGGGAGCAGGGGGGCAGAGGCACATTAGGAAGGGCTGGAGAGGCTTCTAGAGAAGATCCTCAGGTCTCTTGCTCGACTCCCATCCCTGCCACGGCGGCTCTCCCTGGCTCTCGCCTCCGTTCACGAGAGGCTGCGAGGCATTAGGAGATAACGCTAAAAAAACGATCCCCGAGGTGCACCCTGTCCCCATCCGCATCTGTCTCCCTCCGGCTTTTCAGATTTTATTTTGTCTCCTTACAGCTAAGAAACATATGCCGGAGCGGGAGCGGGGGCGGAACGGGGTGCAGGCGCAGAGGGAGGGAGGGAGGGAAAAAAAAATCCAGTGAGAGAGAAAAGGGCTTTCGGTGACCTCCCCAAAATCAAAGCCAACAAGCCCTCACGCTGTCTCTCTTAGACGGGGGCAGATCGGGCTTCTCAGCCCTTCCCCGTCGGTGCCAGGCAGGCTGCGGAGCGACCGAACCGGCCCCCGTGTCTCGCCCGCATTGTGCGCTCCGCACCGCAACGCGCCGGGCAGCACCAGGCCCTCCTGCGCCAGCTCCTGTTCGGTGTGAACGACAGTGCGGGACGCCCACACGCCAGGACACAATTGGTCCCGGGAAGAGAATCGTGACAACAAACGGTTGTGTCCAGATGTTTCGCCTTACTGACCCTATGACACACGGCATGGACTTGACAGGCTGGATTACAAAGAAAAGGGAGTAGCTGTTTATTTTATTTTATTTTTTTAAGCAGAAAGCGCCAGGTTAAAATGCAAACGCCGAGATTTTCCTCGTCACCGACAGGCAGCTGGGCAGACAACTGAATCCGCTGGAAACCCATTCTGCAAACTGAAATGGCTCTGTTGCCCCGGTGAGCCTTTCCCGAAAGCAACAAATTACAAACATGTTAAAGTAAGCAGGCGACGCAACACAAACCAAAGGGGCTCAGACCTTTTTTTTTTTCTTTTCCTTTACAAAAATTATATATATTAGCGAATCTACGCATACTGACACTCTCCACCTCATTTCTGCCGCACTCCTCACCCCGCCCCCAACGCCCGCTTCCTTAAACACTCCTCGTTTTGCATCACACACCTACACGGTCCTGGCTACGGTGTTGAGAAGCCAAGGCAGGAGCCACGGCTCTGCATCTCAAGCAGGGAGGCACTTGGGGCCATCTGCTCAATGCCGTGGGTGGTGCTCGGCCCCCAACCCCGTCCCGCCGCTTCCCGGCTCTCCCTAGCTCGCCTCCTGCCTGCTGCAACCGTCCAGGAGCTCAGTCATGAAGGAGATGTACACTATGGCCAGGCGCAATGTCTCTATCCGAGAGAGCCTCTTCTCGTAGGCGAAGGTGGGCACCTTCTTCCTCAGCTGATCAAACGCCTCGTTGAGGTTGAACATCCTCTTCCTCTCCCGTATGTTGGCAGCCTGGCGCTGCGCGTAGGTGATAACTCTCTTTCTCCTGGGTCTGTCGAGAAGGGAAGCGCTGCGCATCCTCTCCTCCTCCTCCTCTTCTTCGTCTTCGGGACCTCCATCTCCGAAGGCAGCCAGGGGTAGCCCGCGCACCATCCCCTCCCGAAGCGACAGAGCTCTGTCCCGCAAGGGAGGCCCGGAGGTGATCTCGCAGAAACCCAGGCTCGGCCCGGCCCGGGGAACGACCTGGGGGTCGCCCAGGGAGAGGTCGGCCACGAAATCCAGCACCGAGGGACCCAGCAGCCCCTCCGGGCAAGGCACTTTTGGGTTTCTGCCGTGCAGATCATCCAGCAGCTCCGGGCGCTGGTGGGCTGGGAAGAAGCTGGCTGACATCTTACTCCAGAGAGGGCTTAATCTGGTCCCCCATCCCCAGCGGCGTTAATATTTATAACCCCCCGGATAACAGGATTAGCAGGACTAGAAAGAGCGGCTGTAAAATTTCTCGCCGTGATGCTGATGAGAGGAGACAGGCAGCCCCCTCGGGGACGCGTGGATGCTCCCGAGAGAGGAGTCCCCAGCGAGTCAATCCTGTCACAGCGATCAAGGACAGTTCCTTCTTGGAAAAACCCTCTGCTCTTACCTGCTGAGCACTTTTGTCTCTTCTTACACACCCGCAACCAAACGATTTCAAACCTCTTTAAAACCCACAGCCGCAGAGCCGGGTCTCCACTGGGCTTGCTTTCCTGCTTTCTGTCGGGATCTCTGAACCCTGAGAGCCAGCCTGACAATTGATGTCAGGCAAGTGCATGTATGCTTTTAATGATGTCCTGAAGAGGGGACCTGCACGCAGAGGGTCACCGGGGAATGTTTACCCTGTATCCCAGCGCAGCTGGAACTGAATGACAGGACCTCCATTAGCCTAAGTAAGCATTGTAGGGGACCCGATATTGCATTCCCGGTAGTAACTGTTGGAATCGCCTCTCCATTTCCCCTAAGCCCTCTTCAACTAGAGTTCAAACAACTTGCTAGCGTGGCAGTAAAAGACTGCTTGGTAAAGCTCATTTCGTTTCATGCAATCTCAACGCACTTGCTTTGAAACTCCTTCCTCTTGCCCATGAGACGGGGATAAGCTGGTCCTAGTCAGAGCAGTGGTTGCTCTTGCACCTTTGCTAGAGTGGTCCCGGTCACCGCCGGTGCGCAGAGGAATCAACCTGACTGCACGCACTGATAACGCAGGATACATAGCGCAAAATACCGTGAAATGCATATAAACACACTCGTACACCCGACACCGCTGAATACTTTTCTTTGGTCAAGGTTTTTATTTTTGTCTTAAGAGGCCGGAAGAAGTTAGGGGCTGTGTCTTCACCCTCCCACAACATAGAGTATGTCTAAGTAAACAACCTGGCCGTGGCAATCCCTGGCAGTGTTAGACACACCCAAGTTGAATCGGATCGATTTGCTTTGGCACACGATTTGTGCACACAGTTCGTTTAGGAGTGGCTAGCCATCACTCTCTCACGGCCTTCTTAAAGCCTAATCTTCGCCTTTGTCATGCATTGTTGCCACTCTTGCTTTGGGGCTAATTAGTGTCTAATTTCTAGAGGTATTTCAAAGCCCATCAGATCAAAGGGAATGGGTGGGGGCGGCCGAAGGATCCTTCTCCGCCAAAATTCTTCCTGTTTGCTTACAGGACCGCAAACATTTCCCACCGCATACCGGGATCTGCCGTCATTCACAACCCTGAGCGAACCACGCATCCCCTTTTACCGGGAAAGATGCGGTGGGAAAGACTCTTCCCCTTCCAGTCTCGCTTCCAGGGCTCCGCGGGCTGTCAGAGGCGAGGGCCGGGCAGGGTGCCAGTTGCGCTGCGCGGAGCGGTGCGGTGCGGAAGGTGAGCGGGAGCGGAGCTACGTTGGACAGCTCCGCAGCGAGGCCGTCCGGGCCCGACGGCACGGCAGGTACCCGGTATACCCTGCGGAACGGGAGACCTTCCCTCCGGGCTGACAACCAACCTCTCCCCATCTTCTGGCACCGCCATCATCGCCACTGCTGCGGCAGTGATCGGCGGCCCTGTGTCTGCTTCCAGGGTTTGATGGCATGTAAAAAAAAGAGCAAGTGTCGGGGAGGGTGCTTTTATTTACACTAGCGCTAAGACTTAGCGACTGGGGAGAAATTCGCTCAGAGTTGTGCTTATGTAAGACAAATATCGTTAATTAAAACACCTGGTGAATGAACTAATAAGGCAATGAAGAGCTATAAAACATCCGGTAAGGGAAGTGCTAACTATAGAGCATTCAAAAGTAAGTTGAAGAGCTCTAAATGCTAAGTGTTATATAAAAATGCTCTGTGGATGAAAGGTCAGATAAGTTTTTATGATCGATTTCAAAGGAAGGAAGTTTATTTGAGCTCCTTTTAGGTGAGGTGGCAAGTATTTCGTTTAAAAACACGGAGGTATAAATTAAGGACAAATGCAAGTAAAGATGTGTCACCACAGGGTGCAAAATTATCGGGGAAATACACATACTTCAGATAATGAAACAAATGAATGGAGAAATGTGAAAACGTCAGCTCTGTCTTAACATGCACACGAATTTACCGTCGTGTGGGAAACCGGCGTTTAGAGGAGGATAGAGCAGCCCTTCACCACGGTCTCTTCAGAAAAAAAAACACAAAAAACTCGTGCTCACATCTCAGATTTTTGCAGGACACAAAACTACAAAGACAACCGGAACTATAAGCGATTTATTAATATATTGCAAGAACGTAACGGGAGAAGGTTGTTGAATCAGTATGACATCACAAAGCGAGATAACATGAAAGATGAATGCAGGGTGTGCCTGTCGCTGAATTCTTAAAGGAAGCACTAAAACCAGGACTAAACCAGGACTTGGAGGTCTTAGCAGAAAATGAAGACTCGTAATCTAGGTGAATCCTTCTGTTAAACTGATACTTTTATGGCTATTTTATTTCCTGTGTTTTCCCTCTTATATTTGCTAAAATATTGAATTTTCTCTCCTATTAGTGGTCAATGAATCGTGATTTGCAGTATGCGTTTGAACATTTTTTCGTATTTGGTGATTTTTGTCACATTGGAGAAAGCATCGAGCTAAGGAAATGCACAATGAATACCCGTGCTGCAGGGGACAGGTTTTCAGTTCATAGACAATGCAACAATGTAGGGGAAACAAGACAAACTCTTATGAGAGGCTGCCTTTCACTCTGAAATCTTCTCAGATCATATTAGGTGCTCAAACGTGTCTTCTAGATTTGTTTTAACTAAGAATACAGTTTGCTTTATGATTGTTTAACTTCCTTCACCCACCTCTAATCCTATCTTTTCATTTAAATGTTTATCACAAAAAATTGCTCACAAAATGTTTACAGATGCTAAACACTGTCTGCAATTATTTGCATACTTATTTTTCTTCAGAAGTATCTATGATATGCTTCTTGTTAATTTTGAAAATCAATGTCTTCCTACACAACAAATCCAATATCCTTTGTACTATCAACTATGAGCAAAATGTGTATTTCAACTCACTTTTCTTCCACGGAAGTAGTTCTACTCCTCTTATAATCCTGCATGCTGAGTCCCTGTGCTGGTAATTTTTCACATTATCACACAGGGTAAGACAACTTTTCTGATTACTCTGCATTACTGACTGAAAAATTGTAGATTTTAACAGTGACCTCTACTTTACTGGAAAATTCACTGGAAGTCAGTGGTGATCTTGGGATGTTGAAATAAGGAGGCACTACCCAACACTCACGATTCAGTAAGCAAGGAGCTGAAAGGTACTGTCTACTACCACAAAAAGTTAGATATAAAATAAAAAAAAAATCTACACACTTTTCTTGTAAAATGAGAAAACTCTTTTCTCCTTTAACTGATGCATTAATAGTCAGAGAGTTTCTATAATTCTCAAACTCTGGCCTGAACAAAAGAAAGAGTTGTAGTGTGTGGCAAACTAATGTTGTCTCTCCCAACTTACTGACATTGCAGCTGTCTGATCTTCTTGTTAAACCTTAAAATTACTGTAATGTCCATGGATCATGAATTCATCACCTCAAAACACAGAACAGTTAATGTCCTGTTGACCTGACAGTTTGCATTCCTGACAGATCAGACCAGATCAGTACAGCATGGAGATGGGACCATCTTGCAAGGGAATGGACAGAGTTTGGACAATATCTTATCTTGACACTTGCTTGATCTGTGGTGGAGGGGAAGGCACTATGGGCACCATGAATGAATTAATAGAAAATGGAAGTATTTAAGCAAAGCTAGCTGAAGACTGGTTATTTTGACAGTAGAAGAGTGCAGCAGTATTCAGGTGAAAGCAGAGCAAAATGGGATTGAATGTGATATCACTGGAAGGGTAAAGGATACCTCTGATGTCTCAATGCATTACAAGACTATATAGGCAGGGAACACTGGACTGTGATAGAGTTTATGTTCAAAGACTTTATGTCTGAGTCAGTTGTGAAGCTGAAGGAGGCTGAATAAAAAGTATCGGATGAATTTGTCAGAGCAGTTTTGAGTGGTTTGTGGTGAAACCAGAAAGGACAAGACTGCTGAAGTCAAAGTTGAAGCTAATGTGGACCAGAGGAAGCAGTGCCTTGATGGCTGAAACAACTGGGAAATTCTTTGGTATGTCTGAGATAGGTAAAGTGTATGGAGATGAAGACAAGGTTACCTCACTTGACTTCTGCAGATCTGATGTGCAGAAAGAATTGACTTCAGTTAAGAAAAATAAAGTGTATATTAGAAACGGGCTCATATTATGTAACTGCTGGATCTTATCCAAGTATCAAGTTATCATGGAGACACTCTGAGTTGTGCAGAGATGTGAGCACCTGCAGTGGACTCCGTAGTCCACTTGAATTCCATGTCCCTTAAGGACTGTCTAAGGAGTTTGGGGATACTGGCTTCTAACTCAGATAGATTCAGTCCTGTGGGATGAACATTGGCCCCCAAATTAGCAGTTTATGAATAAACACTAATCTATCTATCTATCTATCTATCTATCTATCTATCCATCCATCTATCTATCTATCTATATATGTACAAACACACATATATCCAGTTTTAAGGAAATTTATTTTCCCTGGGTTTCCTGTAGCAGAGACTCAGGCATGGATTCCAGAAATTTTTCTTAAATACATAATTTATTTGCAAGGTACAGCACAGAGCAGCTCAAGTTGGGTGGTTTCTGAAGTGGTACCCCCTATAAAGATAACTTTAGACAATTAAACCCCCACAATCCATGCCTCCCACCCATCACACATCACTTCAGGACAACCACAAAATGAGAGTCTGGGGTCTCTCCACTCTTCATTGGATCTCTTAATTTTCAACAGGTGGGCTGTTTCTTATCTCTGTGGGTAGTTGCTTGTCTCTCACTGTCCAACCTGGACATCAATCTAGGTTCTGTCCATCAGTTACTATTTTGCACCTGCAACTGGGATGTCGGAGAAAGTCCTTGGCAATAGCCAAAACCTTTTTCTGTTTCTTGTCTTCTGTTAGATGCTGTTCTGTTCCTTTACTTATCTCCAGGGATGCAGCTCCACTAATGTAGTAGCTCAAACCACTCTGAAGCCTTTTTTACTTAATGAAGCAGAAAGTTCAAAAGTTCACAGGCTTGCAGAAGTTATGCTGAGCAAACGTAGCTATGCTAAGAAAATTCTATATAAGCAGTTCCTACACAAGTTGTGTCAGAAGCGGTATACCAAACAATTAAATAAGCTAAGGCAGTTTATTCCCTAATATCCAGAAAGATACTTATTCAGAGTATGTGGGCCAAACCAGTAGGATATATTTGGGAGCAGTGACTAGAATCTGAGTCTGTAAGAATTCTCTGCAATCTTTCCCTTTCGCTCCCCGCCCCCGCCCCGCCCAAATACTTTACCTGCATAGACAACATAAGAATTAACTTTATTCTTTATGTTGAAGATAAATGTGAGTACCTTCTGCTCATGAAGCAGATGAAGTCCAGTGTATCAGTCTAGCATAGGGACCAGTTCTGTTCTTAAAACCAGAATACATCTAGTGAAGCCGAAGTGTCATAGTCTGGTTCCAGAAGTAATTTCAGGCACTGAACCTACATGCCTCTGACTGTATGAATGCATCCCTGTGTCACAGTCTGTCTTTAATAGGACTCCAATTTGAATACAATCACCTACTTGCAAAGATCAGGTTTCACAGCTTGGGTCTCCCTGACAAGAATGTGACATTCAGTAGTATCATTGTTCCCTGATACAGGAAATCATTAGCAAAACTCAATATTTTGGGCAAAACCTAATGAAAATAGGTATGTTCTGCCAGTAAAGTGCAATTGATTTGTATTTACAGCTGTATTACACACCATTTGAAGAGTTTAAATAAGTAACTGTTGATATTTTCCCATACCACACCAAATGACGAAGAAAAAGTTTGAAAGTGCAATCTTGGGTAAATCATAGACAAATGAAATGAATAGCTGTGGTTAGGGTGTGATGTGATTCATTATGCTTGCAAAGTTTTATGAATGATACTTTTTTCCATAATCATAACCTTAGGGGTGGGAGGGATTGAGAACAGGACTTGTGTTAAGGTTGGAATGTCTACCTAAACTATGAATTTCCTGGCTTTTTATCAGCATGCATGAAGAAAAGTAATGTTATTTAAATAAAGTTTCTTTCATCTCTATTTTGCTGTATAAATATAGTTTGTGGAAAATGGAATGGAATAAAAATGTGTATTGTTTACTCAGGAGTCTAGACTTTTTTTCTAACTCTTTGTTACAATTGACTTATTTTATTATTATGTGATTATGTATTAAGCCATTAATTAATGTTTGTTTCTCTTCCACTTTTCACAATTAGAAAAATTCAGGGAAAGGTTAGGCTGAAAGCTGTAGTTACTTAAAGATTTTGATTATATATCAACAGAATAAATGTATGTATGATGGTGGACCAAGATTCATTACCAGAATCCCATATGTAGGCTCTATTTATTATTCGATGGGATCACCTTGGGTCAAATGAGGCATTTTGTCTTTTGATTTCTTCTGATACTGACAGTACACATGCCAGGTAGGATCTTCCACCTTTTATTTTGTTTTTATTTTCTAGAATCTGGACATTACCTGCTTCATTTTATAGAATCTGTAATTAGCAGATGACTTTTCATAGTTCACAGGTGTATCTCCTGCAACTAGCAGGGAAGCCTATACTGAAATTAATCTTTAAGGAACAGAACTCCTTTGTCAAACTTCTCAACGATGCACTGCCTTGCTGGCTTCTGGCTTCCATACTTTCGTAAGGATATGGAATTTCTTTCCTTGCTGGTACTGAATTCCCTCTTAACAGATTGTGGCTTTGTGCATATTTCTGACAATAATCTCCAATTACAGTATCACATAGTATCTTTCCCACTGAATTTTCATTTCATTCACATATAACATATTAGAAGCTTTTAATATAATCAATATTGTTTTATTTCCTTCTTATTGCTCAGTGATTCACCTTCATTTTTTCCTGTACTATAGAAACCATGATTTAAAGATGGGATTAAAAATTTCATATGAGCTTTTAAAAAACATTTCTCATGCTTTATCAGCTGTTATATCAATGTGCTTGATTGATGTGGACCAAATAAGTATTGTTTCTCTTTGCAGATGGAAAACAGAAATACAACAATATGCCAAATAAAAATAGAACAATTATGGCAATTAGAACAGTATGGTAAATTGGAATTGAGGGCTAGAATTAACTGGAATTTAATTTTAGGGACATTTTGTGTTATACAGCCTTTTAACTTTAAGAAAATCCCAGTAAACCACTCAGCTGTGAGCATCTGGCCCCTCCACAGGTGGTGTATGATTTTTATATGAGTTATATGTCATATGCATTAATCAAGTGGTTTATTAATGTATACCTGGAACATGTTTTTATTAACAACATGGAGATAGCTTTGATTGCTTACTAACTTCAAGGGTTTTATTCTGCAAATGTAATTTTAAAAATACATATGGATTTTATTGTTATTTGCTACAATTTTTGAAGTAAACTGCAAAATGACAGCTTCCATCCTATGTTCCATCACATTACCCCCACATGTGTCAGTGGCAGGGTTGAAATCTTTAGATCCATCGTGTTACTTACTGCCTCTAAACCTATATAACCAAATATTATCCCTTCTCTCTGCCACTAGGACCTGTGGGAAGATGGCATACTTTTCCAGAAGATTTCACAGATATTTGCTGGCAGCGAAAGTATATTGAGAAGATGATGATTTATTCCTGTCTACTAAGGGGATGTCACTTATTGGCACTTCAAATTTATGACAAATTAGATCCAACCTGATTTATCCCATGTGGCCTCCCCTTATCAGTGTTTCGTCTCTTTTTGTGTTATGATTCACTGTCATGTTCCACCTCTTCACTCTTTAACTGTCCTTTTTCCTGTCCCAACTTCTTTGGCTTAGAATCATTTAGGTTGGAAAGGATCTTTAAGATCATTGAGTCCAAACATCAATCAAACATCAACCACGTCCCTAAGTGTCACATCTACATGTCTTTCAAGTGCCTTCAGGGATGGTGACTCCACCACTTTCCCTGGGCAGTCTGACAATGCCTGACAACCCTTTCAGAGGAGAAATTTTTCCTAATATCCAATCTAAACCTCCCCTGGTGCAACCTGAAGCCATTTCCTCTTGTCCTATTGCTTGTTGCTTGGGAGAAGAGACTCACACTCACCTTGCTACAGTCTCATTTCAGTAGACAGCGATAAGGTCTCCATTCAGCCTTTTTTCGTCCTGACTAAACAACCCCAGTTCCCTCAGCCACTCCTCACAGAACCTGCTCTCTAGACCCTTCACCAGCTCCATTGCTCTTCTTTAAACACACTCCAACACCTCAATGTCTTTCTTGTAGTGAGAGGCTCAAAACTGAACACAGGATTTGAGGTGCGACCTCATCAGTGCCAAGTACAAGGACATGATCACCTCCCTGCTCCTGCTGGCCGCACTATTTCTGATACAAGCCAGGATGGTGTTGGCCTTCTTGGTCATCTGAGCACGTTGCTGGCTCATATTCAGCTGAGTGTTGATCAACACCTCTAGGTCCTTTTCTCAAGCATGGTTAGAATCCTTCAGAAATGCGATAACTCTAATCCAAATATATAAGCAGTCTAGAATATTTCAAGTCTTATAATTTTTAAGTTTGCTCTAACACAGAAGGTCTTCAATAAGGTATCTAAAAATACGCTTCTCTTAAAAATGTTTAATTTTCACAATTTTGAAGGATCAGGAAAACAATGCATTTCCCAGTAGCTTTGCTTTACATGCAATCATTTTACTGGATTACACAATTAAAAGATATCATTCATGTCAGCGTAACTGATTTCAACAATCCACAATGCTATTAGTAATAATAATATTAATGTCTACATTAAAGTTACTTAAATGTGTTAGTTGAATAGGTCCTTTTTGTAGACTCAACAGCTAGAAGGTAAGTCTAAATACATTTTCTTAATCTTATGTTTTTAAAGCCATTTATTTGATTCATATGCCAATGTGTGCAGGGAAGAAGACTAAGATAAGATTCTTTATAATACTTTTCATGCTAAACTCAGAGTAGAAATATTGCCACTCTAACATATCTCTAATTATCTGTCCCATGCAGAATAGTTATCTGTCTTTGTTTTCTTTTTCATAGTTTTGATAAGTTTGAGATTGAATGTTTTGAATGTGTCTGAATCTGAATCTTATTTAGAAAATATTTAAAAGGTGGTGGAAGATATTGCTCACCTCCAACTAATAAGACAATCTATTTTTTTTGATAGACAAAACACTTGGGAAATGTGAGCATTCAGCTATTTCTAAATCTTGTGTAAGCTTGTCTTTTCTATTAACATGAATCACTACATATTGGATAATTTACATAAAGATTTTTAACTGTTATTTGAGCTCCCTTTGTTTATTCCCCTTAGAATTCCAGAAAATATATATATATATATATATGTACTTTTTTTTTTTTTTCAGGTGCTTGGTCACATTGTTCAGTCAACAAAGAAACTCACATACAATTGTGTCGTAGACACTAATTTGTACAAAATAAATAATATAACACTGCAATTTAATTTGTTTGGGGTAAAAATAAAATCATATAATAATCTTTTGGGGTTCTTAAAAAAAAACAATGAGTCAAGATATTGGATTTTTTTTGGAACGACCACACTAAAACAGCTTCTCTTCCTCAGTGTAGGTGGATCATTGCATGAAATCTTGGTATACTGCAGAGTTTGATGCTTATCAGTAACTATAATGTAGGAATTAGCGTGAATGAGTAGAAGGTTTCTGGAACTAAATAAGGAGCAGTTGAATGTGCTGATACCTGTAAAAGTGCTGGTCTGGGCCTTACTATTGAGAAGGAAAACCAGACCACTTTTGTGCAGACAAAATATTTCTCTCATTCCCTCCAAAACATGAAGAGGAAGGGGACACTTTCCTCTGTTACTCAGTCTGATTAATCACAAACATGTTTCTTCCCATCACATATTAGACTAGAAGGTCTTCCAGGCAGGGACTAGATCTTCCTTTATATTTCTGCTGTGACTAGTAAGAGGGCAAGCCCAGACATTACTGTGGTCTTTAAACATTACCAGAAGATGAGGCAAAGATTATCTTTCATGCATTCCATGACAAAAAAGTATATTTTAAAACGAGGAAGAGTTAAGCAGAGTCGTAGCCTATGTGGAGAAGGGGAAGCAGGATTTCTGAGTACATACCAGCTTGATGGTGGTGGTGTGGAGGGAAGGCGAACACTTTCCTACTGCACCAAGAGGGCTGGAGATTTAGAAGGAAGCTAGAGCTAGTTCTGGGGAGGTTATCACACACAGATGAAGCCTAGAGTTCATGGGATTGAAAATATAAATTCCAAATTCTGTCCAGCGAAGGGAAGACATAGCATAGGAAGACTGAATATAAAAGTTGTATCAACTGTTGTAGTGTTAATCATGCACACAGTCGTTTGAGGTCACAATAGTAAGTAAAACCGTAAGTAAGCAGTACACTTTAAGAGCAGATAGTAAACAAAGAATGCACCCAAGTGAATGTTGAAGGCTAGAGAGTGAGGAATAAGGACTCATGTATTCTGTAAATTTGCTGATCTCAACACAGTTTCATGTCCTCTTTCCCACATCACCTTTTGGTCCAGATTTGCCCAACTTCAGAGAGTTCCTGAATAATGCAGTCTTATCCCCCTTAGGGTTTCCCCCAGGCTAATGATGAGGAACAACAGTGTAAATTCATTTGCACAAAAGACATGATGAGTCACAGACAACTTCACCCTTCCATCTAAAATAGCCCCAGACCACAAGTGTAATTATGCACTTAAAAAGGACTTCCAATTATTTACCAGTACCTATGCAGGCACAGGGTCCCGGCTATGGCATGTTTTACTAACACTAGAATGAGTGTAGTTGTAGAGATTATTATTGGCTGCTATTCAAATATCACTTAGAGCAGTCTAAGCTGCTACTACAGGTGTGTACATAATACACCTGCGAATCATGTAGGTGCACCACCTTATGAAGGAGTAAACTGAAGAAAGGAGGTTCAAGTATTTTCATTAGATTACCAAAAAACATCAGTAGTAAAGCTAAGAATAAAACCACCATGTCTAGTCTGCTAGATTAATTCTTTAATTGCTAGGTAATCCTGGTTCAAAAACTCAGGGAAAGTCAAATCATTCACTTGCTTTCAAAGCTAAACCTCTGTGGGATTATCTCATTTGTGAGACCAGATCCAGAGAAAATAAGTTAGGAATGGAACATTCAACTTTAGCTCCAGAAAGACTGAATAATTGGGCAAATCTATTCTCTTTTCCACTTTTCAGAAATACAAAAGGACACAGATAAATCTATTTTTATTTAGCTCAGATAGAAAATCAGCATTGTGAATTAAAACCTTGATACAGAGTAATACATAGTACTTATTCAGAGGGAGTGTCCTAGGATGTTAAAGATTAGCCATGGTGGTTTTGGTTTAGTCTTTATTGCTATGAGAGATTTTTTTCCAGGATTTCTTGACTCATTCCTCTAAGCCTGTGTTGAAAGAGAGTTTCTTAATGCATTCTGAAGCAATCACATCATTTGTATTTTTTTTTTCACTTACTGTTTAGTACTAGAGTTAATTTCTTCAGAATATTTTAAACCACATCTGTTTTAATTGCATTATGCATTTATGAAAGTATTAATATTATTTGATTTGTTATTCAAATATAAACATAGCAAGGACGTTTTAAAGAAGCTGGGAGATCAGGGAGTTCTAGCTAATAGCTTTTTAATATTAAAAACCATTATCTTACAAATAATGAAACTAAAATTAAACATTGGATAAAACCAACTGTAGATATTGGTAGTTGCATAAAGTTACTAAGAGATATATTTAACCCAATGCTCTTTCCAGTGACAATGGATTCAGAAAAATTTCCCACTGGCCATACGTTATGTGTATTAGGCCTTCTGTTCAGAGGGATGAATATGAAGAAAAAGCTTGCAATGCTATTCTGCAGCTAAAACCACAGATGCTATGTTTTCAGTCAGTGATAGAACTTCTTGCATTGTGGCTGATCTTAAGCTTGACAGCAAAATCCAGGCAAAATAAAGGAATATAAGAGGGCAAGAAGTCAAAAGTTTAAAAATAAACATGCTTTTTCTACAGTAGAGAAGATTTCTCTAACACTGATTCAGAATAGAAGACAAGAAGGTACAGTGGGTTCTTTCCAGTACTTGAACATTTCAGATTCTATTTGCCACTGTTTCTCATTTTATTTTTCATATTTCCTAGACAGACCACTTACAGAAAAGCACCATGAAGCCACAGGAGCCTTTTTGTTTCATCAGCCTCTGATAATCCTTCCTCATTTCAGCTTCGCAAGTCTGAAAGTGATGACTGGAACATCAAGGACTGGTGTAACCATATGCACCCACTTGACCAGCCTAAGACTTCTCACCACCCTACCTTTTGCCTAAACAGAAACCTTCCTGATTAATAAAAACACAAAGTCAACATGCAAGAAGGGGAAAGAAAACAGTTGAAAAAACACAATTATAGTACTTTTCTTTGGTATTCAGAAACAAGAATGTAAAGACAAATATCTAGTCAGAGCTAAAAGTAATCAGGGATATAAAAGGTGATGTGAGAAGACTTGGCAGATATCTTAGTTGTAAAATAAAGTTTGGGAAAAATGTGAGACCATGATGAGGTCTCCCCTCAGTCTCCTCTTCTCCAGACTGAACAAACCGAGTGACTTTAGCTGCTCCTCATACATCTCCCCTTCTAAGTCCTTTGCCAACTTTGTGGCCCTCCTCTGGACCCTCTCCAGTAGCTTTATATCCTTTTTATACTGTGGTGCCCAGAACTGCTCACAGTGCTCCAGGTGAGGTTGCACCAATGCAGCCCCTGTGGTTATCAGGGAAGATGTTTTACAATCTAAAAAGGCTAACACTATGCCCACCTTTAAGAAAAGTGACAGGAGGACTTAAGGACTTATAGGCCATATTAATCCCTGTAAAGATCATAAAGAATGTCCCCTTGGAATCCATCTCCAAACACATGAAAGCAATCAGAAATAACCAGCACAGACTTCGCAATGACAAACCATGCTTGACCAGCTTGATTGCCTGCTGTCATGAAATGGCATGTTGAGTTGGCAGGAGGAAAGTAACAGATACCTGGTCTGCAGTGTGGCTTGTGGCACTGTTCCCAAAAGGATTCCCTGTGGAATCTGGGAGGATGTAATGACTGGAAAAATAGTTTCTTAGATGCATTGAAAATTTGCTTTACCACAAGGGTGAAAGGGAGGTAAAATCAATTATTTTTGTCTCTGTTGGTAATGAACGAAGTAGCCTAGGGCTTAGTACTGGGACTTGTATTATTCAATATTTCCAGCAACAGCTTAGATGGTGACACAGAATATGTCTTTAGGTAAATCTGCAGATAATACTAATTAGGAGGAATGATTGACAAGAGAACGGGAAAACTTTAATTGAGAGGATTTTTGAGAACTGGACCACCATCCTGAGCCCAGGGCAGAACAACCTAACGTATCAGTACAGACTGGGAAATTAGTAAAAACTTCTGAAAAGGAAAGGCTTATGATGGACTACAGGCAGAATACAAACCAGTAGTGAAAATTGCAAATAAGGTGAATAATGTATTAGACTATATTAGGGGCTGCAGAGGAGCAGACCGAACAAAGTGATTACTGTCCTCTACTTGGCATTGATGAAACTGCATAAGGAAACTGAAGCCGAGTTTGGAGCCTCCTAGTACCTGGGGGATGCTGAGAAACGAGAGGTTACAGTGGTTCACTTTGAAGATGCTCATGAAAAGCAATTGAAGGAGCAGGACTTGTTTAGTCTGACAAAGTGGAGACTAAGGAATATATTAACAGCCTGCAACTATCAGGAGGGGAGATGCAAAGATGATAAAAACATCTTAATTGTGGCGGGCAGGTAGCAAAACACTGGAACAGGCTGCCCAGAGAGGATGAGAAATTTTCATCCTTGAAAGTTTTCCAGACAGGACAACACTAAGATATGTCTGGCCTGATCTAGTGCTAGCAAAAATAAACTTTGTGTGGGAGAGACAAATGTCCCCTACAAATAATATTTCTATGAATCTGTGATTCTCGGAATCCAGAGTACTGAACCCCAATGTCTTTTTCCTTTGAAAGAACGTGCTTTATCCCAACAGGAGAGGATAATATGTGCCCTTGTCCTCAGGTTCTGAAAAAAGTTTCCATTGAGAGTTTATCTATGATTGCTGGCCAATAAAAGATCTTAATTGTATTTGTGTTGATGGCATCTGAGAAAATATGCATGAAATACAGCAGAATATTTTGATACATTACGTCTGAGATTTTTAGTAAATGATTAGGTTCCCAAAGGCAAAATATTTATTTGTATTTGTAGGTATTCATATAGAAGTAGTACCATTCCCTTCAAGTGTGATGACAACTTGAAGTTATCAAGTGCTTAAGTGATTTGCTGGTTTGTGGCTTCAGTTCTTATTTAAAATGAAGTAATGAATGAAAAAGGCAGGTGCTTGTCTAGAATGCTCACTACTAACAAGCAAATAACCAAAAATAAAAGGTAAATAATCAGTTGAACTGATAACTATCTAAAACACAAACCTGGAAGACTGTATCTCTTTTAATGGCTTATTTACAGAACTATTCAACCACTAGAACATATTTTTGGTGTTCAGATTCTTACCTTAGAATTTGTTCCTATTCAGTCACTTGTAGACAACAGAGAATAAACATCTGGAATGCTATATTAAAAGAAAACATCAGCATAGAATTGTTGTAGTGATGATGATATGTTACCTAAATATAGAGTGGAAACTCGCTAATTTGTACTGTGCAGACAAAGATATTGTGTGTCATATATTTCCCTCTCCTATTGTACGGAATTCCAGACTCAACTGCAGTTTTTACAGCATACAGAGTTCTCCACATGCATGCAGTTTGTATTTCACAGGACTGTAAATAATTTTAAGTGTTTGCATTGATTGTTGGTTTTAATCTTTAGATGCATGAACTCTTGAGTTTTTATCAGGTTTTCACAAAACTTTGATACAGGATTATGCATCTTAAAAAATTGCACGCCTTTACTGTAAGTCTGAGAAGAATTTATATCCCTAAGGCTTTCTTCTAGGATATCTTTTGACATCAAAAAGATAAAATTATAAAGAGATTCTATTCCTTTCAGATGTCTATTTATTTTTTTTTTTTACTTCCAAACACTGTAACTTAATTTTAAAGTTCACTTTGAAAATAAACAATAAATGAGTGTGTTTTCAGAGATACTGCTTTCACTTTGCTCAAAATAAAAGCAGACATCTGTTTTCTAAATTATTATCTTTTAATTGTCTACCTAATCACTAGTTTTGTGGAATTTCAAAATGGCATTTATTTACCAATCAGAAGAATATGTTCCTGACAGAAATCTCTCTTTTTGCGCAAGTATATGCATGCAACTTGTTCACTTTTATGTTTCATATGTATCATTTGCATCCACTTACAAACAATACTGTACATTCAAAGTGTTGTAAATAAAGCAGCCATTCTTATTGTATAGTGCTTGCTATTTTATTTAACAGCAAAACTACTTTATTCCATCAATGGGCCTACATTCAAGTGAATACTACTATGTTCACAGACATAAATAAATATATAATATTAATTTGAATGCTACTATTTCTGCTTCTTGCTATCATTCACAGTCTATTGATATAAAACAAGTTCTATCTATCTTTCCACCCAGATGGTTGACGTTACATGTGATTGCATGAAAGCTCTGATATGAAATGCCTATGGCTTACTGGATTACCCTCTAGCCACATGTTTCAAATTAATAATAAAAAAGAAAGAAAAAAAAAGAAACAGGGCAATCTTGCTACAAAAGAACAAGAGTTTATTGTATAACAGGATTGCAGATGTGGAAAGGTGCTTGTAATAAGGCTATGCTATTTTTGTTTCATTGTGCATCTGGAATGCCAAAGGATCTTTAAGGCACTAGGAGCTCATACTAGACAATCTTGACTTTTTGATTAACTTAATATTCTGAGAAATGATTCATTTTTGTAAACTCTATGCCATTCATCATCATATTGTCATTTATGTAATCACAAGATGATTTACAAAGTCAAGATTTTCTTCTAATTTCTGAAACGATTTTGAGACATCAAAGACTTTCAGATATAAACATCAAAGAGCAGTCCAAATCAGAGATTTCTGGCTAAGACAGTTTAGTTCATTTAATATCCTCTGGTTTTCTAAGGATTAAATTACAGCATATAAAATTCTTTGAATCTGTCTAAGGAAGCTATACTGTATATTTATTATTTATTACAGTATGGCTTTTTTTTGTGGGGCAAAGCACTTCGCGGTAGAGAAGATGCCATCTTTTCAATTTATCAAACCAGCAGCAAATTCTTGTGAAATATTAGAGGTACAATGATGTAATCCTATTGGGAATCAAGAGATGTGTTAACTGAGGAAATATTTGCACATGAGCTCAGGATGAAATGCAGGTCTTCCCTTGTAATCAGCCTGTTACCGGAGGATACTTATACAAATTTAATTAGAATATTCTGGGGAAAAATAATACAACTCAATAATAAAAAGACTTCACAGGAGGAATAATTTCAGTTGTTATAGTTTATGGAAAAGGGTAGAGCAGGTTTCAAGCGTTGGCTAAGGATGCAATTCAGCAATGCTTTCCATTATGTCCACAATTTACAGCAGGGGGACACCACAGAAGTCGGTCATATGGGTGCCAGGCATCGCATGCCATGGGCACACACGCTAAGTTCCAGCCAGAGAACTGAGAATACACAAGCAATGTAAATTGATCTGGTCAAGAAATGAATCAATAGAAACATAAGAGGTTTTTCTGTGCACAAGCAAGAATATAAGCAATTGTAGTTTCATGCACTATTCACTGAAGAAAAGCAGGATATTAGGGATTGCCTTCTAGTAAGCAAGGTAGGTAGAATTGTGTGTCCAGCTTATTGAATATCAAGGAGGATCCTGCCAGAGAACAGCTACATGAAGTACAAGCTCTCTTCAGAGCCTGTTCCCATGGACTAAGTAATTAAACTTCTAAATGCTTATCCCTGAAAAACACACTCCACCCTTTCAAAAGCAGCCTACTGATTGAAAGAAGTTTTTGGGAATTGGATCTCACAGTACTGTACTGGGTTTTGCCCAGATAGATTTCTGTTCTAAAGTTCACAACAGCCTGGGTTAGCCTCACAAGCAACAAAATTCATGGTTTCTAAGTCAAAAACCATAGTTCTTATATATAGTTATTTCATATTTACATTCCTACGTAATGAGATTACATGTAAAAGAGTCACATCAGACCTTGAATGCAGAATTATTGCCCAAGATAAAACTAAACCTCCAGAAAAAGAAAAAAAAAGTATAAACAGGAACAAACACTTGACATTTTATGAGGATTTTTATCTTTCAGATATTTCAGTGCAAAATGCTGAATTGCATGGCTGTGTACAGCCACTGGAGCTCAGCTATATAATTTCCTTTGCTGATATTCATGAAACTTTGTTTCGTATACATACTTTGTAAAAAAATTCTGCTGGTCTTGCGTGAGGATGTGAGAAGACAAGGGGGAACACGTACCTGTTAGCAGCATGAAGGGGATCCTGCACATCAGCTCTTATTTCTACCCAGCATTTTATCGTCACGTATGCCATTGATGAAGATTTATGCCAAACCACTCAGAGAAGAGAGAAAACAAACTGATACGTGTGAGAAAGACAGTTACATTCTTCTTTGTACAGTTAATCCAACTGAAACTAATATAGTTAACATTTTTAGGTTGGGAATTGCTCTGGCTGTGGTCCCTTAACGTATTTGCAAGGTACCCATTATGATGCACTATGCAGAGTAGGTAATTTACAGTCAGGTATAAAATAAATTTTGTCAATGATTTGCCTTTGGTGTAGTTTAGCTTGAGTCTGGATTAGAAGAATCCCTTGAGAAAAGGGGAGGGGAAGAAGGGGACAAAGGCTCCTCTGAGCCTTTATCAGGATTGGATTAAACCCAGAAAAGACAACCAGGCTCTAGAAACTTCAGGGCTGAATACAAGGAGCAGCCAAAGAGGAAGCTTATGAACAAAAGCTCAATTTTAGCAGGCTTTTGAAGATGAATTTTAACTTAAGTAGGGGCTGGGATTTTCCTTTCTTTGCTAACACATAACTGTTATAAAGAAGCTAGAGACTTTGATATCTAATTTAGTTAAGAAAATTGTAGAGGTAGGGTTACAATATCCTAGCATTTAAATAAATTCTTGTCCCAGTGTTAATACAAGGAGTTTTACTGAGGGATTTATTCTATTCCAGTACACGTATCTCTTTGCATGTATCTGGATAAGTTGTGTATCTGCTGAAAGGTTTGTGGTTCTGTGAGGATTCTTTGAAAAAGGGGTTGTAATTGTGGTGGACTGGAATTTAGTAAAAAGTTTGGCAGGCTGGACTTAGAAAGGACATATAGACTTTTAAATAAACAACATTTTGATCACATTGCTATTTGTTGTTCCTCAGAATATTATCCAAGGAGAACAGGAAGCTTTAACAGGCTTTATGTTTCCTGAGACAAGGGTCATTTTTTATGTGCTTTGTTTGGTGCCTCCATGTAGTCAGGCTCAAATTCTGCCTTCAGGCATTGTTAAAATAAAAATGTTACATTAAAAATCATGCCATATTTGCCCCACTCTGGTGAATAAGAGAAGTATTATTCAGGATTAACAGCCAAAAGTTTCCACCACCCAGTAGCATCCCCAGAAGAGCCATAGCACTTAAGCACCTGCAGCACTCACCCTCTCTCTTACACTCGCACTCATGCTCTCTTAGCTTGCAGGCATCCCTCCTTTCTTCAGGTTCCTTACAGCTCACACCTGCTCCTGTATATTCTCTGTATGCCCTAAGTAGCAGTAGTCTACCTCTTTTAGGCACATTTGACACCTCTATTCTTTCCCTTAGCTCTGATTCTGTTCATCAGTGTATTTGCACACCAGTCTTTGCTCTGAGGGTGCTTTTCCTTATGAGTGATTCCATTCACTCCTCATGGGCATATGGACATTGATTTGTGTATGGTTTTGTCCAAGTGACCATTTATGAACACTCACCAATGTATTCTGCAAGATTTCTTTTTATTTTACGTTCTAATTTATTAGCAAAAACAGGTGCAGTGACATTCCTTATCAGTCTGATCAACAGGCAGTGGTAAGCAGCTGACTTTGCCTAATAATATTGATGTAACTAGTAAAATGTTGTATTCGGAGAATGTAGAATTTTAAAACTTCAATTAGACATTACTTGGCTTCAAGATGGGTAGAGTTAAGTATGTTCATATTTATAGTATTTATAATTTTAAATATTAATAGCTCCAGTTCTTTTTCACCAACTCAAATAATTCAGAAACAGCAGATGTTCTCATCTGTTTTGTTCCCTGCCTCTTACTTGCACAGGTGGTGAGTCTCTCAAGAGTGCGGTATCACAGTATTGTTGTTTCATTGAGTAAACAGAGCAGCAATGACTTCCTTAGTGCCAAAGATGAATCCAATCAGGCATTTTCATTTAAAGAGGTTTGGATTCAAGGAGAATTTGGGATTGAGCAGATACTGGCTGTATGATTCAGTTCTGCATTCTTTTTTTTTCCACAACCCTAAATTAAATATTTTCATTTGTCTGATCACTCAAAAAATGTTGCAAAATTTTGATTTGGAGTTAACTTAAATCCCCTATACGATATTTTTTTTTTTTTTTTTTTTTTTTTTTTTTTTTGTGGCACTCTAGTCAGCAAGCAAGAGAAGAAAAGCTGTTATTCATGAAAGACTACACAGAAAATTGTGTTACCTCAAATAAACGGCTTGTAATAGGTCACTAAAAACAGTAGTACGCATAATCCACGGATGGTGCTTTCGGCAGATTTATTCCAAAACACTATGAGAAGAGTTTTGACATGTGAATTGCTGGTATGGTTGTTTGGGGCTTTCATGATATCTCTGAGGAGGAAGAATTAGAAACATTTCTAGAAGTGGCTCCTATGGCAAACCATGATCTCTCATGTTCCTACTCTAAGGCTGACCCCAAAAGGAAAGATGTAGACTGAGCAGAGATGTGCAACATGACATTCCTTTAATAAAATGACAGGTCTGAAACCCTGAAGGCTGAAGGGGTAAGACTATTCTATGACAAAGTTCACCACGCATGTTCCTTTTTCTTATGCAGGTTTTTAGTCCAGTTTAAAAATATGGACTCTGATGGTTTATTGAGAAGATCACATAGGCAGTTGAACTTTGTGGGATTTGTTTAATTGTGTCTTAACTCATCTGTAAAGTGATCCTCTACACAATAAAGTGATTTCCACCCTGTTGATTAACTGGCTCTATCGAAAAAATGGCTTATGCAGATGTTCAAACAGCATTGAGAGATACACCAACAGTATCTATGGGCTGGTGAGCTACTGAGCAGCAGCAAAGTCCTGCACAGTATGTGTGTTCTCTGTTTCTAGTGACTTTAGGGAGCATTAACTGGCAACTGAGAGATGAAGAGCAACTCATGAAACTAAACCTAAATGTACTGGAAAAACTCTTCAGCTGGTAAAAATTCGCATGTGCCAACTTCCAGCTGTTGGATGGTTGGTATGATATATGAGTCCTCGTGGATCTATGTGTAAAGCTTGGAATAATAAAATCAGTGCTTCTTAAGGGTATAAACAAACTCCACGTGTTTTGTTAAATTAGTCACTTAATGATTACATTATATTTCAAAGGAGTCGATTCTAGTCCATCTTTGTTGGTATGGACTCTCTAAAATGCAGTCCTTTGAAGATGCCTCAGCTACTCTAGTACATGCCAGATGTTCACTAGGGCTCTCCCTCTCGTTTGTCTAATTCCAGAAAAGTTAACAAACAAAAGTGATGGATATGCATGATGATAATTCTAAGTTTCATATTTCAGTAGTCAGACTGTTCACTCTTCATGTCTTGAAAGTCCTGGGAATTTAAGCCTGACCCCCAAAAGATGTATGCTCTTAACTTTTGGACTTCCTTTTAGATCATGTATCATGTAAGTACAAAATTCATTATATCATTGCTTGTAAAGTCTGTGCCAAATTGCAAAACTTTTAACTTACAGAAAGGATTAACCAATCCTTTCTGCTTCTATTATTTTCTTGTCTCAATGGCTCTGCAGGGATTGCTGTGGTCTCATTATTTGTGAGACACGATACAGTATGGGACATGATAAAAAAAAAGGTAAGGAGGCCCTTGATAATTGCTCTAGGCAATGCTATCAACGTCTCAGACAGTTCATATTGTAATTGTGTTTATGTGAGCTCACCCTGGAACTATAAATCTCATTTCTTGTAATGGAGGGGTTTTTGAGGTGTTTTGGGATAACTTTTTCTGCTGCTTCAGTTATGACATTATATCCATATAAAGAAAAATGGTTTGCTAGCAAAAAGTGATGCCTGCAAGTGGATGAAGAAAGACCACAACTAAGATGTAACCTTCTAGGTAGCCTTAGCATAAAATATATGCTTATAATTCTAAGTCAAAGAAGTAATTTTTAATAGTGTACCACATAAAATAAATTTATTGTTGTACCTCAGCAGTTCCAGGATTTTGCAAGACGAGCATGATATTTCTTGTCAAATGACACCCATATGCTTTTTTTTCCAGACTGATAAATATAAACATGGAAATAGAAATGTGTTCTTGATATAGAAACAGTATTGGGTTAGAAGCCTATCCATCTTGATAAAAAATATCTGGGGAAATTAGCATGGAACTAAACCATTTGGAAACCTGACTAGGTTTTGAATAAATGCTTCCCTCTTTTCTGTAAATAGTGGAAAAGATATTTCTCAGCACATCAGCTGCACTCTAATTACAGACCAGGATACAAAGAAATAAGATAATGATGGAGACTGTTAGCCATAACACTTTCTGGTGAGCCACTGCTGTCATTTTTTTCCCCAAAATATGACTGACATCCTTCCTTTAACCCTCCCACCCCTTACTCTTTATGTATGTTGGCACACTGACCCTACAACTATGTGGAGTACCATATTTTCGTTGCTAAGCACTAGAGGAGAGTGAGCCATGGGAATCTTCAGCAATAATTTATACTGAATTCTTTGAGGCTTTCCTTCAGCATGAACTTCAGTGGGACTTTTAACTCATCCATCGGCATTATTGATGAAGCGGTGCTTCGTTTATAGCATGGTTGAAGGCCAGTGTCTGGTGAGCGATGTCTAAATAATAGAATCACTAGACTGTCATTTATAGAGGTTTAAAAATGGTGAATCATATTCACCGTTATTAGGACCAGGCACTTTTCCAGTGTCTTCTGGGAATGGCACTTGCTTTATCTCAAGTTAATTTGGTCCTGAATCTTCAAAGTGCCCTTGTAAATCAGAACTATTCTAATTAGAGTTGATTGAAAAAGTAGCATGCATTTTATATTTCTGAATGGCGCGATTTCACCAGAAATCTATGGGAGTGCTGGAGGTGCCAAGTTCTTCTAGGCAGCATACCAATTGTAGACAGGAATTCTGCCACCCCACACAAAATTTTGCTTTAATCAGAAAATGAAGACATTCATTTTGTTATCTGTTCTGCCCTATGTGTATTCTTCCTGCCTCACAGTCTTTTCTTTCTCTCAGGTTAGCACTTAATCAACATTTTATTCTTTTTTTACTAACAAGCAAACCACCAAAATAATTAATAAAAGAATTAACAAATTGGAAGTGGAACTCGAGAACTGATGATCCAGCTTCTCATTTTTCCATTTCTGTCAGATCTGTCTCCAGTCTCAGCCAGATGTCAATTCACCATCTATGATCACTTCTTACATGGAAGCTTTTCTTTGTAACACTGAAGCACAGACACTATTTCTTTGCTTTCCTTCTTTTTTAAACTCCATTCTCTACCAGAAGGAAAAAAAAAAAAAAGCATCAATGACTAATACCAGTTTAGGTAGACTACATACCAGAACAGATATTTGGCATAATAATGAACTGATTGATTATGGATCACCTTTACATACAGGGTACTACATATTTAACAAACTGTATGGGTCAATAGCAGTTGTTACTCTCTGTACAGACAACTGAAATATTTTGAGCTGTACACTTTCAGAAAGGAAAGAATATCTATGCAGGGACACATTTTTTAAATTTTTTTCCCACAGTCACTTATGCAAATATTTTTGTAAAAATTGGAGGTATAGAAACAATCTCCCAAATATTCAGTCATTGTTTGACTATAACACATATAGAAAAATATTAATCCATTCACCTTTATTCGTTGTCATTAATGTATTACCATTATTACTTTCATATCAATATCGAAGGCTTTTACTGAATTCTTTAGAAGATTCTAAATGTGAACTCACTGATTAGGAATCTGTGCAGAAAGACAGGAAAGTATTAAGCAGGAAATAATTTTTTTGCCTGCTTGCAGCTTAAGAGTGTTTTCTTCTTTCTCATAAATATGAGAGGTAAAGTCCTCAAAACTGACCTGTTCTAAGGGATAGATAATAATGTCGATAGGTTAGATGGAAAGAGGTACCTGAACCCACCAAATACTTGCCTCAATAAACACAGCTTCATGTTCATAAAGTTAAAAAAATATTTTCTCTAGAACATAAGCAGAAGTAGTTTGAATTTTATTTTTTCCCAAGATAAATGGAAGGTTGTCAGTAAAATTCACAAGCTTTTCATTCTGTTTTGCCTCAGTACAGTTTTGTTTACTTTTCTGGACATAACAAGCTTGTTACTGGTTTCTATATCAGCACCTCACAATTTTGAGACTTGAAACACTGTAATAAATTTTGGATTTCCTTTTACTTACCTCTGTATAACAGACTCTTCACAACTTATTTGTGTCTGATATTCAACCATTTTTTTTCTAGAACCAGAAATGTGCACAGTAAAATTCCCACTTTCTCATGATTACCAGGCACAGGATCTCCAAGAAAACTAGTACACCTTTTGAAACTCAAGAGACAAGCTCAGTGGTTAGCCAATTTAACTGGGAAATCTAGGCTATGCCTCTTAGTGAAGACAGTCTTAAAGAATTTGTATGCTGAATACATTAGCAGAAAGTATTAGTAGCAAATGTGCACCATGGTGATTAGCAATCTAGAGGATGCACAATAAATAGATGTCCGCTGACATATGTGTTAGATCACCTCCTTTTGACTGAAATGCACAGCGCTGAAATATGGAAGTCAGATACTCTCTGCTCTATGGAAAATAGCTATCATTTCAACATCTCTGTGGCAGCTGTGTGCTGTCTGATTGCTGTGTCTGCCTGTAAACTGTCATGTACTTACACTTCATAGACAGCAAAATCCATACGCTGAGATTCCATTTGCTCTGATAGCTGAAGGATACATACAACATTTGTGCTTATTAAGCAATGAGATTCCAATCACTTCCAGATCTGATGTCTACAAACTGCTACTTTCTCACTATTTCAACATTGGACTTCAGTAATATGAATTTTTGGCTTGCAACCAGCTGACTCAATAGTGTTTTCCACTACACTAATGCTGTCCTCCTCTTGGCTGTACTCCTTTTGTGTAACTATGTTAGGGCTTGTCCCCATACCATATTTTAGGAAAGCTAGCTTAAATTCGTATTTCATTCAAGTGGATTGTTTAACTTGAATTAAACACCAGTGTAGACATAGTGTAGCTTATGTCATTTCTCACTCAGATAAACTTTCCTGAGTATTTTGTTGTTTCTTTATAAATGGTTAGTAAAGGTCTGCCACATCTGTATCTTTCTTCAATTCTTCTATATACTTGCTCATTCAAAATGCCTTATTCCCCGCCCCCCCCCACATTTATTTATCTTTCTCCCTTTAATTATTATTATTTTTTTTTTCTAGCAGTTTTGGCATTCTTTGACAGTATGTTTTCTAGGAAGGGGTGCCTTTTCCCCCTTCTTGGCAATTCACATGAAGAGCTCTTGTTCTGAACTTTCCCCAGGAGTCTGTGTGATTGAGTCCTCAGAGAAAGGTCTTCCAATTGACATGTACTTAATCAACTTTTTGTTACCCAGTGTTTCCTGCTCATTGCAGCAACTGGAGTTTTACTACCTTCTCTGTAACAGTTTTTCCATGGACATTCTGCTACATGTAAGTATAGTGTTTTTCTTTATATCAGGTTCTAGCTGGTTGATATTAACAGAACCATATTCTCCACTGACATAAAGTAATTGGTTACACTTGAATTCCTTTGTATCAAGAAAAAATGTAACCCTTTTCTACTTCTCTAGAGGAAGGATGCTTTGCTGTGTTAAATGAGCCCTACTGCTATCTGAGTTATCTTAAGCTATGTTCAACACTTTTTTAGCTATCTATTTTTGAGGTAAGAGGCTAAAACCTTTGACCTGCAGAGCATGATTGTTAAAAATCTACAAGCTTAGCCTTTAGCTCAATAGGCAGATATAAATTGGGCACTGGATGACAAAGTAATACAGTAACTGACAAAAATACATAGGATCTATAAAATGATTTTTCATTCCCTTGTTTCATGGATTTGAAATGCTCCTACAAACCTCAGTAAGACCAAAAGAGCTATGTGTTTTCTGCTTCCCTATAAAGTTTCATTCTTGACTTGTTGCAGATAGCTGTTGATTGTACTCATGTTAAAGGAGTTTTCTTTGTCCTGGATCAAAGCATTTCAGATAACCTTTGTCTTCCCAAAGCTGGTGAGTAGACTAGGTTATGGATATCTTACACACACTGCTAACAGTAGCAAAGTGGTGGATTTGTGGAAATATAATAAAATCCAGGAGGGGAACTGACAATGGTGTGCCTGATCCTGCTTCCCGGTTGTTACTTGGTGTTGTTCTTTGGTCTGTAGAGATCAGGTGACACATAAGGAGTCAGAAGAATCTCCTGTTTGGTGGTTTCAGACGTAACACTACTGATCTGACTATTAAGAATAAACTTGGATTTGATGTATACTTTGTCAGCTTTTAGAATGAACTCATCTGGAACTGTACCAAAGGAGTGTGGGCAGAGTCAAAGCTACAGGGTCTAAGCTTCACCTTGCAGGACACCTGCCAGTCAGTCTCAGGGAAAGGACCAACCAGCATGGCGCTGTGTTTTCTACAGGCTATTGTAATTCACCTCAATGGTTTTATAATAACGCAGTTTTTCACCTTGCTATGTGTTTGATGTATTTTTTTGAAATGGCAGCTAGACAAAGGCATGAAACTTGCACTTTTAAAGGGTGGCTTGTTTAGTGTCATGTTAGGTAAATTCACTACTGCACTCATTTAAATCAGGTACAACTTGAGGATCTTGTCCAGTAAGACTTGCATTTTTTAATTTGTCCTGATCATGCACCTATTTATATGTATACTGAATAAATCTCAAAGAGGAGAAGAGAAAAGAAAAAAGGGGACTGCAAGTTGAATAGGAAACTTATAGCTCTATTAGAGGTGGACCTGGAGAAAATTATCATCTTTCTACTTCCTCTTCCTTGTTTAAATTCTCTCTTTTTGTTTTTCCTCTAATCTTTTAATTTTATTTGTTGTCTTGAAAAGAAAGCACGAAGGAGGAAGTTGAGCCATAAAGGTTGCAAATACGAAATATTCAGAATGAAATCTAAGCTAGAAGAGGTCAAGAAATTCAGAGATAAGATTTCTTCAATCTTGGGGTCCTTTCTTGGTCTCCTCTCAACAATATTCTTTCACCTTTCTTCCCATACCACCCTTATCTTAAGTCCCTTGTGAAAATGAATTAAGATAGGACTTTCTGATAGGGAAATTCCTGGATGTCAATTTACCTGTGTAATCTGATAACTTACTGAAATCAGTGTAGGAAACGTGTCTGTGTTCCTGGCCTAATTAACTCATATCTGTAACATAAATATTGGCCATTTCCCAGAGCTAAATGGTCATGTAATCAAAGCCTCAATCGTAATTCTGAGACACAAGGGACAAAGATAAGGGTCCAGTGTAAAGTGGAACATAGAGAGAAACAGAGTTAGTCTTTTTGCATCACAGAACTATTCCAGCAGTGCATTTTCATGAGCTAAGCATGTTAGTAAAAAGAAGGGTTTGCACAAGGAAGAAGTTGTCTATCCACCAATTTGTCAGCAAAATCAGAAACATGCAAGAACCTGTTTTGGGACAGAGGATATAATATAGGAGCTTGAACAAGAGTAGTTATTGTTGAGCTTTCCAAACAACAAGAGAAGTGTTAAGAAACAGGTGATGCTTTTCTTTTGTGTCTGGTGATGAGAAGGATTCACAGTCCAGTTCAAGTCTCGAACAACATGGTGGCTTTACCTAGCTTCATATTATTCTGGTGTTTGGCTCTTCCATTTCCTCTGAATTATTTGGAAAAATTATTCAATTATCCGCCTCATGTTTTGTTTAACGTAATTAGACAAAAGCATCACAGAGAGGTGCAATGGGGATGAATTATTGTACGGAATTTTGAAGATTGAGATTAGCTGGTGAATAATACTGTGGCAAAGCTTCATTCAGCTGATATCTATTTTTACACACATTCACCAAATATTAATTAGGTTCGACTTGAATTGAAATCGGAATGGTTTTGTTCTGTTTTTGCTTTTAGCTCCAGTGGAAATAAGATCATATTTTTTATGCCCAAAATAAGAATGTTCCAGTCCAGGACTGTGTGAAAATAAGACATATTATTTCATATAATGTTATTTCTTTACCCCCTTCCCTCGACTAAAACGTGATACATTACAAAAGAAATGCTCTAACAGTTCTGGCAAGCAAACTACGCAGTGACTTGAGTTACAGAATAGCTGGCAGTACTGTAAGCATCATAGGTAAATAAGATCAATGCGAGATGTTTATTACAGAGTGAAAACAGTGATCTGATCCAGTTGACTTAGAAGTTGACACTAGTGCTTGCTTCACCTCTTTATTTGTTGGCATGTATATGTAAATATTCAATGATTTGAACAGCAGGGACAGTAAATTCTCTTCCACTTTGTTGATTCTACATTTTTTACATTGTCTTTATGCAATGAGACATTTGTTATTATTAAATTATTAACTTAAAAAGTCTTCACCCCATATCCCTCCTTGACCATATTCTGATTTGTTTTGCAAACCCAAAGCTATTCTACTGAAGTTATGTGTGAGGTCCTTGTTTGCCACTGTAAGTGTATTAGCCTTGATTCTCCCTTCCTCTCCTACCTGTCACAGCCACCTGAATAAAGATACAACATGTTAAGTAGATTGATGTGTTAAAGAAATTCCTTTGTATTCTTTCTGTCAATGAAATGTTGAGATCTAGTCACCTGTCCTGTGAAACAACTGGTCCATGCTGGCTTTCACGGTGGATAAAAATTAAGAGAACCAGTACTATGATCTCATTGACATTTGTGTCTCGGGGATCCATATTTGTTGAAAAGAGCTTTTCTTATATTTATAGAATCATAGAATAATTTTGTGGAAAAGGACTTTCAAAGGTCATCTAGTCTGACACTTCCGCAATGAGCAGGGACATCTTCAACTAGATCAGGTTGCTCAGAGCCCCATCCACCCTGCCCTTGAAAGCTGCCAGGGTGCTGAGTTTTCATAACAAGCCATTATGCATTTCTCCATTACTCCACATTTACTGTCACTGAAATAAAGAGGAATTTGCATTGTTGGAGTTGTGTTTGGTTAAGACAAACCAAAGGCAAAGCCAAAGACAGGTTCTACCCTGGTAAAATAATAATAATAAAAACCAAAACAAAACAAACCCAAAAAAGACTATCAGGCATGAGGTAGTAGATTAAATTTAGAATCTCTTGCTGCCTGCAACTGTCTGTCTTGTTCCTTTGACAGATGTTGCAGCTTTTGCAACAAGAATGTGAATCAACCCTTGATCTCCTGCAATTTCCAACCCAGTCTGACTTAAATTTTATTTTATCTTTCTATACTGGTTTGGAAATTTACGATGGTTCAAAACCAGAATTACAAGAAGGGCAGATGTTCTTTGTTCACTGACAGCAATATCCACCCAACTGGTAAGAAGAACAGTAGGAGAGCTTTAGGTGCATTACTTTGTTCTGTTGTATTGCACACTGAGGGGTTTGACCCTGTTATGATTAAAGTAAGTTATAAGTTTTAAATGCAGATCTCATTTTCAGAGTTTCTTCAATCTGACCCTTTCTAGCTTTGAGAGCTGTAGGTTGTATGATCAGCAGAGAAGCATAGGCCCAGTTCTGACTAAGTTAAAATAATGTCACAGATATCTAATATTATTTTGTCAATTTTTCATTTAAGCAAACCCTATTGTAACAGTTAATGATCATCTAACATGGTAATACATGTCATTGCCCTGTGTTAAACTTTGAGAGTAGGTAAATAATGAGCAAAGTTTTATGTTCCTAAGGAACTAATTTTCCAAAGTACTGGAATATCATCTGATATCAAAGCTCACTATGTGTCCAAGTCCTGTCTTCATAACTGAGTAATAACTTGTCAGGCTTAAGTTAAAGCAACATTGCCAAAAGGCAAATAGCAGTTAGTAACAATCCTGCATTAAAATGCAAAGTATAATAATAATCTCTATCCCAGAAATACAGAATATGACATTGTGGTTACTGCAATTTTCATGTATAGTAATGAAAGCAACAAAAAGATGTCAATTGTGCACTATTGAAAGATGCCAGTATTTATAGTGTTTTTCACTCGTATGGCACTGTAATGGGAAGGATCACAGAAGCCATTCCAAAGCCAAGTGCTTTCAACTCTGGCACTACAAGGTTTTTCATCTTTTTCTACCTCATTTCTTGGCGTAGCTCAAAAGGCATAATTCTTGGCTCGGAGAGATGCAGCTTTCACTCTGCTTAAGAATTCTTTAAATAAAAAAGGGCCAAGATTTTCTAAAAGAGCTCAAGATTTTTAGTGCCTTAGTGTCTGTTGGCTTAGCTCGTTAAAATTCAAATCTCAGGTAGGTTTTCTGTTGAAATTTCAGATAAAGAGAACCCTATAATCACTGGCCACTTAAAAAGCCGAACAGTTCTTCTCAAGACTAACTATAAAAAATGAATTTTAGATGTTTTTGATCCAATAAACAGATGAACGTATATTCTGAGGACACAATAAGATACACCAAGTACTGTAGCTGACTCATTGCCTGTTGGAGTATCAAAGTATCTGAAAGTCACTTACATTCCACTCAGTAAGGTAGTTTTAAGTTATTCATTAGTCATGTATAAAGGCATTTATCTGTCTCTTGGTGATAGTTGCTACTTCGGCTTCCCTTATTTTCCTAACAGAAAAGGAAACACAACGCTGCATTCCAGGCGTTTCTATGGTGAGGCAAGAAACTGCAGCTGTAGACCTGAAGCAAAAGGGTGAGGTAATTTTAGGCCCCAGAGACTTGGTAAATATTAACTGTAAAAGAGAAAGTTAAAATAAAGTAATCAAAAATATACTCCATTATATTGATGAGTCAGTTCTACCATGGCCAAAAAAATGTTATCTTGAGATTAGTTGTGTCTTGTAAATATTTTTATGGGGTTTCATGTATTTATATGAAAGCAGCCATTTCTACCCCCTGCCCTCCCCCATTCCTGCATCCCCTTAGGATTTAAATGCTTGGTTTCAAGTTCAAATTGGCTTAGTCCTGACCTTTCTACGCTGAAGTTTCTGTCCAGAGCCAGAGTGTTAAGGCTAGGGCTAGCAGTGAAGGTGCAGCCTGCACCAGGGAGAGCTGAACTAACCTGACCTTGGGAGCCCCAGCACCCTGAGAAGCCCTGAGCAAACTAGGGGGGAGAGGAGCTGGTGGCCCTGGGGGAAACCAACCTATCTCTGCCAGTTGACCCTGTCTCTAAGGTTGATCAAAAGGGGAGGAGCTAGGCTGTCTTGCCTCTTCTCTGCATCCAGCCTTGCACTGCTGAGGGACAATTAGACTCAAACCCTGTGGATATGGCACTATGCGTTGTCTCCCACAGCAGAGATCCAGTCCACCCTCCATGTCAAAACACTCCTAAACATTCATGGAATTAGTCATTTAACATCAGTCTGAGATGATATCAGTGCGGCAGCTAATGCCTAACCAAGGGTAAGATCCAGTTGAAAGCCTTTGGCATTAGGTAGTAGAGGCTGCTGCTCATAACTACAGGCAATTTCCATAGTGGAATCAAGAAACCAGAGCTAAGCATTATGCTTCTCATGCATTGCCTGGGAAAAGACAGTTGTCTCTGAGTGGTAATAGGAGAAATGTTTTTACATTCAATGATCATTGCACAAAATACGTAATGTTGAGAGAACGCACTAGAACCTAAGACTCTGCCTACCAGAAAATAATCTTAAAAATTAAACTACCTTAGTCACACTCCTTCTAGGTGGTCCTGTGAATCCTGAATTGACTTCTAGAAGGGAATACTTCCTGTAGGAAGAGTCACTGATCAGCTCTTCTTGCAGGAACCTGATGGCTAAGTGTGAAATACATGATTGAATCTCTTTGGGCTTAAGCCCACACAAACTGGGATACAAACAGACATCTCAGTCTTAAAGATAAAACCTTCACTGGAGGAGGATGGTTTCTTCTAGCATTTCTCTCTCCACCAGTCTTGAAATATTTTTTATGATCAGGTCTAGTGCTACTCACTTGTATTTTCACTCTACTACTCAGTTCATTGTGTTAGATCGACTTTAAAGATCAATGAGTGTGCAACCTTGGAGCACTGTGCAGACAGACTGTGCTTATCTGAGATGACATCATCTTTTGCAGAGAATTTCTTCAATTTTTCATCACTTTTCATAAAAAAACTGAATTGTAGCAAAATTCTCCATAATAAGACTTGTATTTTCTAATAAAAAACTACCATTTGACTTTGGAAACTTAATGTTATTTATCAAATTAATTATCTATGTATGTGTGCAGTATTGAAACCTTTCTAAAAAGTCTCTGAGTGATGATGCTGAGAATTGTAAGTCCAAATCAGTTTATAAGTTTATCTCTAGAAAATAACTGAAAGATTCTTGGAAATGCAATATCAGAGGGCAGTATTCAGGGTGGAAAAACTGAGGGTCGTTAAAAAGTATTGACCTGAAATATATGACAAAATAAATTATTAAAGAGTATATGAAGATGAAGGAAATTATTTATGGAAATTAGACATTAATATTTGGAGTGTTCAAGGTAAAGAAAATAATAGAATGTAGAATACAATGTAGAAGATGATATATCAGACGAGTGTCTCAGGATACATTTTTTTGTGAATTGACTGGTTAGCTAAAAATTGACCTCCATTAATTTGCAAATTGAATTTAAATTTGAAAGGATTTTTTTTTTTTTTTGCATTTCTTTCAGGAATGTGTAGATGAATCTGACAAAAAATGTTCATGAGAAACCAAAAATTATTACATGTGCATTAGACATATCTGCTTTTATCCCGCTGCTGAGGTGTGACCTAAAGAAAAATAAGATTCATGTTACTTCATTTCATCCCTTAAGAAACTACAAAAGAATCTACAAGCAAGTTTTGTAAATTTTTTAAGGTAAGAAATTGACTCCAAATACAGTACAAATTTTTTACAAGAATAAACATATTGAAACAGAGTTAATCAATGTTAGAATTCATGTAGAAATGCAGGATTTTACAGTAGGAAATAAGGATTTTGTGCAAAGCACTATTCAGAATATATTTTGGAATGTTATTGCTTGCCTCTTTAGGCAAATATATTGCTCTAGTCAAACACAGCTGAAGGGGCATTAGGTGGGTAATATAAATCACTTGAAAAACAGGAAATGGGTAATTTTAACTCTGAATTATGTTGTCTCATATACACTAAGGTTTAGTTTCATGTCCTCTAATTCTAGCTGTCTAGAAGTTAACTATCTGGTTGAAGGTAGTCATCAAATCCTCCTCAGTCATTAGCAGAGAAAGACAGCTATTTCCCGAAGATGGTTTTCCTCTCTGATATTAAATACCTCTTTTATGCCCATGGATGTTCTTGTCTTCATTGACTGCTATGGGAGACAAGATAATTAATTTTGGTTTAGATTAAAAAAACCTCCTGATGCTTGATGAGATGAAACTGAGAGTAATTAAGATAGCAGAAATTACAGAAATATACTCCAAGTCACTCAAATAATGGAGGTATCTGTGAGGCGCAGAAATGACCTTACAACCCTTGAGATTGTAAAGAAGGTATGTATTTACAGTGTTGGACACAGAGCGGATAGCTCCGTCCAAGTCGTGTGTGTGTTTACAGTATCTGTGAGCTTGGTTAAATGCAGTAAAGTGTTACATATTCATGAAAGTTTTAGAAACGCCTATACATATTCATAACCTGTCCCTGAGAGGGCGGTTCTTATGACAATGAGTTCTGGGAGACCATTTCCATAGTCTCCACCTCTGGCTCCTCCTGGTTGCAGCTGCACAGTGATCGTGAACCCGGGTCCTCTTCTCTGCACATGGTCACCTTTGGTCCAGTGTGATGGGTTGGTTGGGACTCACACTGTTGAGTTGGTTAAAACTGATGTATCTCCTGTCCTGTGCCCGAGTTTTGTTATCTAGTTCGCCCAAGGATGCATCAAGGATTATTATCTTTGCAAGGCATCAGCGAGCTCCTGTTTCTCATACAACAAGTTACACAAAGCTAAGCAAGGCTATGTCGGTTAAAGGGTTAGCTCTCTTTTGGCTCTTTAAGTCTAGTGATGTGGCATAAGGATTAGTTCTCTAAGTGTCAAGTGTTAGTTCTTTAAGTGTTAATTAGTTAATTGTCAATTTCCTGTATCATCTGGACTTAATTTTTCATGGTTGGGTTCTTAATCGTCTAAATATTGTTTTGAAGACGGGATATGGTCTCCTAAAACATAGCAGTATTTTAGAGAACGTTCATGAAATGAGTCAAATGGTGTGAATGAGATATCATCATATACACTTTCATTGTATCTTCTGATGCAAAATTGTAGTAAAATCACAGCTAAATTAGTCTCGACATCCCTTATAGCATAACTTAATTAATTAATTAGCAGGATAGACGTTATCACTGAGGAACATATGAAACTATGCCCGGTAAAATCCATGTTCAGATTCCTTTGACTGATTTCAGTGGGAGCTGTATCAGACTCCAGATGCATGGCTGTAATAGTTTGTACCTTGCAGTCTTATAGCAAACTTCAATTGTCCCGCTCTCCCCAACACATTCATAATAAAAAGCAAAGTTTCATTTTAGGATGAATTCTTAGTTATCCTTTCTTGATTCGTCTACTTGTCTAGGGCTTTCAGTTTTAGATATCATGGCATTTCTTCCTCCCCCAGTGTCATAGTGACATAGACATCAAGTTGATAAAATGCACAGATCCCCCATTTCCTGTGCTCAGTTCTGAGAAAAAAAAAAAAATGATGAAAACTCTTCTACCCCTCTTTGAAGTCAGGAAAGCAAAGTGATGGCAAATAAGTATAGCAAAGAAATGCTACCACTGACTATATCAATAAAAGTTCCACTGGTAGGGGGTGGGGATAGGGAATTATCATGCCATTTGCTGATGAATTGTGCATTTAGATGTTTTATATGCCTTGTGGCTTGAAAACTGAATCCTGGAAGAAAGTTAAAAACATCATAAATTCAGGAAGACTTTTAAGGATGGCAAAGCAGCTTTTTGGTATCAATTGCTTAAAATGTTCCTGACAAACAGCTCACCAACAGAAGGATCAGTGCAGTACCTTTGGCATGTGACAATATTTTTATTAACTTCACTGGTATCCTTATTTCATCCATTGCCTTCAAATCAGTAAGACATTTCAAATTCATAAGCTCAAGTTGTTTGTTACTTTAGAGCCTTTAAAAAACAAAAGTGAAAATGATAGAGTCTGTGAAATAACAATCTCAGTGGCTGAAAAGTAGTTACCTGTCTCCATAAGATGGGTTACTAAGATCTCTTCTTGAATAGAGACAAGTCTGACACCTCTATCTAGAGTTCATTCCACAATTTGAGACGGTCACAATATTATTTCTCTTAGTACAGAAAAATAGTTTGCTTTATTTGTAAAGGCAGCCAGCAGGTCTATTCATATTTCAAATGTTCTTCTCTTGACAGAAGAGTACCTATTTCACTGTCTTAGGGTAAGCAGTCAGATGGGATGGAGTCCCACGGAGAGCTTTACAAGTAAGTAGTCTTTTGACTTTGATGGGAGAAAATACAAATTTTGGTTTTCTTCCAGTTACCAAAATGGACCCTGAAAGAACAGCCTTCAGGCTTCCACAGACTGCTTATCCAAAACCACCAAGTCTCTCTGTTGGTGTAAGTTGAACTACTGTATTTTGAATTCACTCAGCCTCTTCACTGTCCTTGCCACCAACAAATATAAAAGACCTTTATGCTTTCCTCAGGAAGATAACAAAACAGCAACAGAACCATGAGGAGATGGGATCACTTTTACTAACAGAGCGCTATAGTTAAGGAACTCGAAATATGTCCCACCCCCAAGCAATATTTCTGCAGGGCTTTAACTAATGACTAGCTTGGAACTCTCCTGTGTAACAAAGATTTCAACACATAGATGTATCTCAATGAAACATTGAACATTGTTTTGGTTGAAAGTAAGAGCATTATGAGGTACATGAGCGAATGAGAGATAAATCTAAAGAAAACCTATCTGCTGAAGTAGTACAGTCATTGGTATATAAAAATGTGCACACTGAATATGACATTTATGCTGGATGAAAAGCTTATCATAAATCTACTAACAAAGGCCAGACTGCAGATTTGCAAACATGAACTCAAAAGCAACCCTGAACCTACAGAAAACTGCATAACCATTCAAATCTGTCAAAGAAAAAGGTCTATGAATAATGAAGCACATATATACCTGGGAATCTTCTGGGACTTTATGAAAAAGTAAATCAGTTTGCTTCCAAATTTGCTTTCCAGCAATGCCAGAGTTGCATTAAAACATCGTGGTTTACTGTTTAGGGTAATTATTATATTTGCTTTTGAGGTTGTGGGTTATATTGGAAAGGAGATGAATTCCAAGCAATCTGACTATGCAGGACTTTTTATTGTTAATATACTTACTACTGACTTGTAAAACAAAAAAGATTAAAACTAAGCAAGCATGTACTGAAAAACATGATTAAAATATCTTTGATTTCCTCATAAGCACTGATTATTACAAATTCCATTGTCACTTTTTCCATCCAAATGATTTGAACGCAATCAAATAATTATGAATTAAAAAAAAAAAATGAACAAGCTACTTCCAGGGCTCAGAGAACTACTGATGAACTTAGGAAATTCATACAAAATGGTAAAAATGGATTTTGATGAGCAATCAGAAATCCATGGACATTTTAAATGACGCTGAAGGGAAACATTGCAGGGAATGGCTGGGAACAGTATGGAGCTTACCATAATAGTAATTCCTTAATCTGACGCTCTTGAGCCAGTTTTGTCAATGTGGAAGTAAAATGAACTAGAGAGGATAAAGGACCTACTGATTCAGTGTGAGGATTGGACGTATGTGTAATCAAAACTGCTGTGGCTGAAGCCAGTAAGAATGTGCATATTAAAATGAGTGGCACCAGAATGTAACCCTTTATATCCATTATCTTCTATTATAGCTCCTGCTTTGAAATATTTATACCCTCCAATGTAATAGCTCTTCTATGCTGTTAAATAAGCCCAAGGAGCTGCTTGCAATTAAAAAAAAATTACATCAATCAATCTTTTAATAAAATAGACCCATTAGTACAGAATTTGTCAACTTTTCCACAGATGTTGAGTAGCCCTTACTAACAAGCTTTTTATATAGTATATTTCCCTTGTGTTAACCTATTTCCCCCATTTTCTGTGTGTGTAATGAGTGAATGTGTGTGCATGTGCACACAAATGTGTCACACTGAATACAGTTATATTTTCCATTTAGATTCTTCTTGCCCTTTAGGTAGTGAGGCTGGGAAATATTATATTACATAGAAAATTTTACTCCTAATAAAAGTAACTGCTTCTGTGACTGCATTCTGTGCGTATTTTGGACCACCATGTGTTTTAATGAATTTTCATTCTCTCTTGTAATGGAACACTGTGAGGCAGTGTGTAATGGTAACAAGGCTGAGCAAGCCCCTGTTCCTCTCCAGGACTACACAGGACTGCATTAGGTTATGTCATGTTGCTGATAATGTCCTAGTCAGAAGAATACCACATTACAAACACTTCAGAAATCTCTGCTCTGCCATTTGCTTTGGCCAGGCATGTTCACTGAAACTCAGCTACGTCACTTTACAACTGCCTCACTGTTTCCTTTTCTCATTTATATTCCTTCCCATTTGCCCCTTAAAATATCCACATACTTTCTCCTGATTAATAGGTGGCATTCATAGTACACATTTTCTCACCGTGTTCCTTGTAACTTTCAATGGGATGTGTCCTATTCTGCATCTTTCCTTCAATGACCCAACAAACTTACAAACTTCCACATTCAATTCTTCTCACCTTGGGGGACCTTCAAGTGACATACTGCATTAAAAAAATAATATGAAAGGGAAGAGATAATGAGCAGAAGCAGAGTAGCTGGGTGGGTTCCAGTTCTTAGGAGACTCTTATTTATGTGTCTTTGGATCCAGGACCTGTCTTCATTTTTTCGCTTCACACCAGCCCATCCCACACTAGTCCTGACAGCTTAGCAAAGGAACGTTCGAAAAACTCTTCAGTAGCTTGATCCAGGTTAAGGATTTTGGATCCTACAAAAGAAAGATGACAGCCCTGAAGAGACAGGTGAGAAAGTTTGCTAGGTGTCTTCAAATGACAGTAGTTACGAGGAAATAAGAAGGAAAATAAAGAACATAATTTATAAGCTGCAAAGTGTGAACATTATTCTTATATTCTGAAACAAATACCTGAAAAGACAAACTTCATCCACACCTGTTCATAAACTCCAAGGAAACATTTAGTTTAATTCACTTAAAAAGATGTTAGGTTGTCAGCCATAATCTGGGATCCAAATTCTGAGACTCCTGTGTTGATGTTTTTCCCTTTCTGTCATAGTACATCAGTCTGAGGGTGACCTCACCTTTTATTTATGTAGTCTTGCAAGGTTTCTTTCTGAATTTGATCTGAAGTCCTACCCTGCAAGCGAGATCTGCAAATTACAAATACGGTACCCCAGAAATCAGTCCTCAACAGATTTTGCCCTCCACTTAGAACCGTTACCTGAAATTATCTGATGTTTTCTTGACTTTTAAAGATACTTCTGAAATGCTGATGCTCTTCAGATATTTTCTGAAGGTTTATCTATAAAGCATGTATTTAAAGATGAGTACAAAACATACCTTTATTATTTTCCAATCAAGCTAAGGACAAACATTTATCCTATGACAATATTCCCCCTGTAGGTTGGCAAGGAAAGTTTTAAATCTTGTGATTAAGGTCCCCTAGCATTTTCTCTTGCAGGTCTGCCAGTTTAAGAGGTTTCCTCTCTGATCCTTTCTCCTACCCCACTCCTACCTCCTTGATTTACTGTGCATTTCACTTTTTACTAAATCATTGGTGTGTGTGCCTGCACCATGAAGTGTATCAGGGAAATTACAAGGGTTTAAAAAAGCAGGAGTATAAACTGATCCAATTACCATGTATGTCTAAAACATTTGCATAGGTGTCCAGGAGTAGTTAACTGTCAGAAGGACATGGAGTAAATGGCCAAGAGAAGGTGAAAAATAGAAAGTTTATATACAGTCTTGTCATAGAAAAGAGCTATGCCTGTATTTACTATATAAACCCAATAACATTTTGATGAGCATGGAAAGCTGTGCTGAATCATTGAGAGCACACAGAAGCAGGAGCGTCATCAGAACAGTGGATAAAGGGACAACTGTATAATAGCGACAATGACAAAGAATTGGCCACTGAGGTGAAACGATAATGGTGCTGTGTGCTCTTAAAATTCAAAAGACAAAAGCTGAATCTTCACGAAGGTCTCCTGAGATGAGGATAAAGTAATAACTATATATCTGCCAGCTTTGGTAACTGAAGCAATAAGCTGAGGTGACATGACTGAAATGGTATAATAACTGAAACCTTTGTATGACTCCTCTTGCACGTCAAACAATAAACTAACAAACGGCATTAGCAAAGATATGGAACAGATATGTCTAGCTCAGGACATGCTTCATTAAAACAATATTCTGTTCTACTTTAAAAGTATTTCCAATGTCTTAAAAAGTCTTGAGTTTTACATGAGGTTATTTTAAAATTAAATGTCCTAAAAATACACTTTTTTTCTATTAGAAAGGTCCATGTATTCTCAGATGGCATGATCTGAATGACACCTTTTAATGCACCAGTCATAGGCTTACTGATCAGTTCATGATAGGTGTATTTTATTGAGTTATTTTTTAAATAATGGATTTTTTTAAGGGAGTATACAATAAGTTAATAAATAAATTTATACTTGTGTGGAGGTGAAGATCTATTTCAGAACCTCAACGTATCCCAGATCACTGCTTCTGATTGAATAACTAGTTGAAAGACCTAGAGTAAAGATGCTCCTAGTAGCCAGTTTCAATTTTGCCTGATCTGAACAAAAGAATGTTCAAAACTATATGGTATTTAAAATTGTGGTGTTTCCTCAACAATAACATTCCTAGCAGCACTGCTTCTATCACTTTAACAGTAGTGTGAGACTCCTCAGGAAAGAGGCCAAAAAGTAAGTATATTTTACTAGCAGGAACTTCAGCCAGTCAAATGGACAACACTCTCTTTCATAAAGGCTGCCTGCAAGGCCATCCTTAATTAGAGCAACTTGTTAACAATAAAAGCTGGAATTTGCCTTGGAAAAGGACAGAAGGTCAAGTGATGGCTTGGCAAGTTGATTTGATCACACCACTAACTGTGAACAATGATCAGATCTAAACAGAGCTGACAGATTTAGTTCCTGCTGGAAAAAAATGATCCCACATAATGAAAAATGCAATTTCAATTGGCAAATGGTTCCTGGTTCCACCAAGAAGGTGTTTAAATTTGGAATTTCACACTCCCTGGACTGTTGCCCAAAACTTTGATGACTGCTAACACTACTTAATTAAAAATAATAAGAATACACCAAGAATTTTATGTCAGGAAATAAGTTTGGAGGCCCACTGTATGATAAGGAAATGACCTAAAGTGTTACAATCCAGAAGTTCATGAATGGAAGCTGTAAGATTACAACAGGAACAACTGAAAATAAAACAGATACATTTCTGATTACTATAAAAAAAGCCAATACTTACTAATGGCTATCACACTGACTTCTAAATTACTTAGCCTGTATACATGTATATTATCTTCAAGCACAGGCATTTGAGACTGTCTTAGATATTTTATGCCCTAACACTGTGGGTTTTGATATTGAAAGCTAACTTAAAAAAAAAAAAAAAAAGAAAAAAAATTGTTAAATACAAATATATGCAAATATAAGAAAGAGTGTACAGAGATGTGTACACGTTTATATAAAGTATGCATATCTACCAGGCAGACCTTTCTTGTACATAGGTGTGCATCCATGTAATTAAAAGAGTAAGAGATTACCAATGAGAAAATAGTGTAACAAATACATATCCTAATACATGGAAGATAAATATTATTAATCTAAGGGATGGAGTCTGGAATGACTTCATGGGTAATAAAATCAGGACTGACTCGCTCTTAGCAAGTACCAACAAGATTTTTAAACCATACCACATTGTCAAATACTCTCTATTTGTCACTTGCACTATAGAAAAAAATACTTTGAAAATATGTAAACATCTCTAAAAATGTACTTGGGGTTATTTTTCTACTGGAATGTATCTTAATTATTGTACGTCATTATAAAGAATCCATATGATATCATACAAATTTATAAAGGTCTTAATATTTAAAAATGCATGTTTTCATTCCAGAACTGAGCTATGTACTGTATTTTATTAGAAATGAGAATTTTCACCTCAAACCAATTTAAAGGTCTTATTTCTATACCTACAAGGCAACAAACCATTGCACTTCTGTTGTGGTTTAACCCCAGGTAGTAGGGTTTCTTTCTCTATAGATTAAACTTAATTATGCATGGTCTGTTTCTAGGGCAAGTAGTGAATTGAGTACTCTGAATATTCTGAGTTACAGAATTAGTATATTAATGTCTTTCATAGATTTGACTATATTCACAAAATGACTGAGACTGGAAATCTTTTGTCCACTAGAAGTCAACTGCTAACATTGCTGCTAGTGTACAACAAAAACAACAATTTCTATTAAGTCTGGTAAATTAAACTGAACCATCCTAAGACTAGGAAGCTGCTGAATGTGTTTAGAAACCATGTCGCTTGTGAAATGCCTGAAGTCAGCTGATAAAAGAAATTATGAAGCAGGTTGCAGTAATGTTGGAAATATTGTCAAAACAAGTCTGTAACCATAATTATGTGCTTTTTCTGTAATGACGGACTGCCCCTCTTAAGGAATGTCTTTGCAAGTGGGAACATTATACAAATGATCGGGTTCAACAGCCATGATCATGTAAGCATGGGCCTTTCTTGCTTTATTTATGAGCTGAAAATTCATCCTAATGTTTTCCATTGTCAAGTGGCTACCACAAATGTTACAACATGTTTGCCAACATGGTTTTGAAGATATACCTCTGATGCCCTATTGCTGCCAGAAGTACACCGCAAAATCTTTAGCTCTTCTTAAATAAGGATTCCAGTGCTTTTGGCTTGCATTCATAAACAACGACTCAAGCTGAGCTCAGGCTCTGATTACAGCCTGCTATTACAAAACCTTGTGTTAGCAGTCATATTCTTGGATATTCCCGCAATCACCTGTCAATCAAAAGCCTATTATGGAAGAAGTGATGATGCAAACACTTAGAAAAAGCCAACTTCTGGCTAGCCTAGGAATGAAAGGTTACATTTGGTTTCCTTTGGTTTCTGAAGAGCTTCTGAGTTTGGGCTTCCTTTTCTTGCATTTATTTTAAATGAATGTTCCCATTGTTGCTTCCACTGTAGACAACTGGTATGTATTTGTCAGGAGGAGAAGTATGAGGTGTTCCAGTTTTATCTCTTAAGCTTTGGTGAATTAAAGTTGATATCACCCTAGCCTGGAGAGATAAGATTAAGAGCCTGTCTAGTGTTGGAAGAAGTTTTGAAAGGCTCAAAGAGAAGTGATGAACATAGGTTACTTCTCTCTCCACAGCTGTTTCTCTGAGAAATCTGCTTGCCCTCACTAAATATTTCCCCAGCATGCCAATCAGTATTCTTACAAAGTCAAATGCTGTGTCTCCTAATGTGGTCTGTAGCTTAATCCTTAACCTACTCTACCCCAAGACAATTCTGGACTTCTAAGCCCTGTACCTACGCAGATGGGCTATAAGCGCTAGTTCAGATGTTAAGAAGTTTAGCTGATCACGCTTTCTAGCTAAGACCAGAAAATCAGCCCAAACTGCAAATTTTAGTCTTTCCTCAATGTTGGAAGATCAAACCTTAGTTCCTTGTTTCTTTCCAGTCTCAGTTTCAAAACTGATATGGAAGCTCCTTATGAAGCAAGTTGCCTCACTGGTCTATCTATAAAACTAAACTGAGCATCCACATCAGTTCAGCAGATTCCTGCCAACTTTAGCTGTGAACATAACATATGTAAGGTCAAGAGTATTCAGCACAACTATAATTTAATTCCAAACCTTAGACCTAAATTACCCAGCACAATCTGAGTTTAGTGGCTATTCTGGCAGGCATTAGTCTGTTTGAGTTAGGTTTGAAGTTGTCAGTATATATCAGGTTAACGCCAATGCTAGGACTGAGCAGGTGGGGTTAAGGACTCAGAGAGTTTGTGGTGGAGTCATACTGTCACATTTAGCAACTGTTGGAAGATAAACAGATGTTAAGTTACCACTGGAGACAGCAGGAGAGATGGTGCTAGAGGCAGAGATTACTAACTTTTGTTCTAGTCTTGTCAGAAGTCACTTGGTTAGACTTGCTTACAGCCCTTGAGCTAGGGGATGCGGACACAGTCAAGAACAAGGTTAAAGTTCCAAGTCAAGTAAAGAGATCACCAATGGCAAAGGGTTGATAATGGTGCTAGCAGGGAGGAGCTGCTTAAGTTTGGGTCTGGAGCTGGGAAGCAACTCTGTGCTGGACTAAGGCGAAGGCCTGGCACCTGTGATAGACTGTTGCTACAGGTCCTTGACCTTGAAATAATTGCTTAGTTTTGAGTTTGGTTCAGATTTGGTTCTTCAGCCAGATTTGTGGGATCCACCTTTCCAGTTTAATGCACAGAGGTGTGCAAAATGCCAAGATTAAGTTTGGAGTAAGTATCATGTTTTCATTGACAATGTACAATGTCTATGGCTAGATCTGGAACATGATGGCAGATTGGATATCTACTTGATGACCTTAGCACCCCTATCTAGCTTTAGATCTGATACTGGCTGAGACTACTTTGCTGAGAATAAGGCTACATTTAATTTTCATGAAAATGGAAAGAGGTTGCAGAGATACAGTACGAGCACTAGATTTAGGATTTAAAAAAGTATGAGCTCAACTCCACTTTCTTCAATAACAACCAAGTTCATTACCGAGTGGTTTTGTAAATCCTGCCCTTAACATATTCTAACAAGACACTTCACATACAGTCAGCCATTTTACTGTATCATTATAGATACTGTAATTTCTTAGATCAGTTTATCAAGACTGAATAGCATGATAATTACACCACAATTTTGAGATGTCAATAGGAAGACAGCTGTATGAAAACCTTGTATCTTTCTGTTCAATTTGATCTTTAACTTTCTACTTTGTCACTGAATCCTTCATTCTTATCCCTCTATATAAGAACATCTACCTGTCTTGAATTCATTTATGCCTTCTAACATATTCCATAAGCTTACTGCTCTTTGAATAAAATTTCTGCCCTGAGCCTTCCTTAACTCCAAACTTTTATTAAGCTTCTGTCCCTAGTTTTTAAACTGTTCTTTAAAAATGGTAGTATCCTGCTTCACCATGCCAGTTTCAGTCAATTATTCTCTGTGTGTATGCATGGTGACCTTATGATCCATATTAAAACATTTTTATTGTTTTTCCCATAATATGGTTGATCTTACATTAATCTTATACACACAAATCCCATTGAACTCTAAGTGAAAACCAAACTTAACTCTTAAAGTTTCTTATAAATAATTTTTGAGATCTCTAAGCATATCTGGTATACTTTAGAGCAACAGAAGTAACGAAGTTTCTCGCACATCTTGTACACAGTGTTAAGCATATCTTACATGCTATGCTTAATGATGCAGCCTTCCAGAAAGAATAAAACAATTAATGAGTGGAAAAAATGCTTTAAAATTCCATGGACTAAAAGGTGCTGTAGACGTAAGAGATACTAGCATGATTGTTTTTGTATTATAAACAGCAGACATCTGTAAAGTTACATGAGCAATTCAGTGTCTCTCCATTCTGGTCTGAACATGCAAGCTCATTCTTTGGCCCACAGTGTTTTTAACTGATGAAATAGTGCTGAGTTTCTCCTTTATCCAAAAATATTAATCAGCATATCAATAAACCATCTCAAGTTCTTGTGTACATTTGTCACCTTTGACTACATTCTGTCCAAAACTTTGTCCATATAACCATTAGTTTTATCAGCATTATAGAGTTCGCTTCACCTCCTCTCTTACCCAAGTTTGCTGTAACTGAGCTTACTAAAACATGCACAATAGGGAGGAATTACATTAAGTAGAATGGAAGACAACAGGGTTGGTTCTAAAGTTATAAGTACTTTGGGGAGAGGACTTCTATTAAATCTTGTTGGTGCTTCTTATACACCACTGTCATGTCTCACTGAAAATGTACACTGAAATTACTTAAGCCATATAGCATGCTGCCTTTTCATACAATGTATAACAAGTTTTAGAGAAATGAAGGTATGCATAAATCTTTACAGAAATGTCTGGTGTTGACCTCCTCTCCACTGAATTCAATGGGAGTTTTGTCTTTATGGATGGGTCTGAGAGCTTTGTGGAAATACTTCACTCTTCAAACTCTAAGAATGATTTAACTCAGTTTTGATTAGAAAAATATTCAGAATTAATTTGCTCCATTGTATTTGTCAAACTTTAAGGGTTTTTGTTGTTGTTGTTGTTTTTGGTATACCAGGATGGATTCTGACAAATTATCATTTATTTTCTGGGAGCAAACAGTCAAACCACCGCAGACTTGAGCTGGGACATGGAATCTGGTACAAAAAAAATACTGTTTTTGTTGATGTTCACTTTGAAGTTTTTACTGCTAATATGGGCAGAAGTGTTTGTAGGTCTTTCATATCAGAAACTCTGAATCTAGAATCTAACAGCTTCATCAGAGAATCATAGAATGTCCTGGGTTAGAAGGCACTTACAAGGATTATCAAGTACAATTCCTCTCCCTGCATAGGACAACCCCAAAATTCACACCATGTGTCTGGGGGACATTGTCCACTACTGCTTGAACACTGTCAGGCTTGGGGCTGTGACTGCCTCCCTGGGAAGGGAAGTCTGGAAAGCCTGTTCCAGTGCTTCACCACCCTCGGGGTGAAGAACCTTTTCCTAATGTCCAATCTAAACCTCCCCTGGCACATCTTCCTGCCATTCCCTTGGTTTCTGTCATTGGTCGCTAAAGAGAAGAGATCAGTGCCTGCCCCTCCTTCTTCCCTTGTGAGGAAGCTGTAGCCACCATGTGACTAAAGCCACTCCTCATATGGCTTCCTGCATGAGCTCACTTCTTACTTAAAATAAAGGAAAATGTGAGCTACCTGTGGACAATAAGGTGGCACTTCGAACCATGTAAAACTGACAGTCAAATTCCGTTTGTGAGGAGGATGCCTGTTTCTAAGAATGATTACTGGGATATCCAATTTCTTGTGTTTCCTCCTCCTCTACTCCAGAGCAATCTTTGCAAAGTGCTCTTTACTTGGTTCTCTGCTTAAAAAATCCTTTGGATATTGATACTATAAATAAACATGAGACAGAATTAATGCATCAAAATAGTTTGGTTTTAGGGAAAAAATGTTTGGGGAACTGGAATCACATAGGGAGCTGGCATTCCTTTTCACTTTATAAGGCAATGTATTTTCATGATGCTGCTTAGTTAGTTCCTCAAGAATCATGTGGTAGGACACAATGGTGACTTTTGTGAAATTTGGTATTGTGGAATTTAACCAAAAATATTGACAAATTTTAGTTAGATTCTGTTGGTCATTGTCCCTAAACATACTTTCCTGGGACTACAGCTGGATAACTGGCACCAAGTCAAGCGCACAGACTGTGAGATTGTACTATATAGCTAAAAATGACTCTCCAAATTGAGCATTGAAACTCTGGTTCTTGTGAATACTTGGTTCTCATAACATTTGGCCATAAAATCTTATTTTTCAGCATGAAAAAAACAAAACACCCTACAGTTTGGAACTTCTCTGGGTTTTTACGAAACTGCAATAGGCTTATTTGCTTCTCATTATATACCTGATTATGTTTTTACTAATAACATGTATTTTGCACCAATAGTTAAGAAAAATAATTTAGTGGCTTACAGGGAATAAAATGGTAATAAAGGAAAAGAAAATGGAGAAACTGCTTGCTGGTGGAACACCCCACTATTATTAATTGTGAACCATGTGATCTGGTAACCTTTTGATTTACCAGCACCGTCCACTCCCTTGTAAATTCTAGCTGGCTTTCCCATACATTATTATGTGGATTCCTTGCAACCACTTCCCTTTCTGATTTTCCAGAGACAGAGTATAAAGTTTCCCCAAATGCTAATAAAATGTGAAATCCTATCCCACTCTTTAGGTTTGCTTTGTGTAGTCATCTTCTAAAATAAGAACCAGCAAAAGTTTGAAACATTGCTCTCTTCTATTTTTGCCTTCATTCAATAGTTACTATTCTTCATAAACATCGCCTTTTTTGTTTCAACATCTGTATGTTCTGGGCTTTTTAAACTGTTGGCTCTAATACTGAGAAAAAAATGTAAGTATTGCCTTGTTTCTTCTAAAAAAAAAAAAGGACTTACAAGTATGAGTATGTTCCACTTCCTCATCTTGATTTTGCTTACAGTTATACTGTGCCATATAACACAGATGTCTATAGGTGAATGAAGTTTGAATAAAACACATTAAGTGAACCACATTTAGCATGTCATTTTATAGGTGAAAATAACCCTAAAGAAATGTACAAACATTTGGCCTTAGAAATTCCATGATTTTCTGCTTGCAATGTCCTCTACTTTTCAAATGCATAGTAATAATGCAGACACTGTTGTTGATTGAAGCAATGAAAACATGGGCTATTTTCTGATCCATTTTTTTGACAAGTAGGTGTGGGGGAGGAGAGAAAGGCTGAGTGTGGGTGGGTGGTTTGCAGCAGACTTCATAATCTATAATTTATTTTTTGGGAGGAAAGGCTTTTGCAGGACACTGGCATGTAAGAGCCTGAACACACACAGCATTACATCATTCCTGTTAAATTATTTCATTTTCTTGGAAGGTTACTCAGGTTAGCACTCGAACTCATGGAGGTGGAAGAATAAAAACATTCATGAATCTCTAGAAGTTGCAACAGCAGCAAAAGGTCATGTCTCATGAGGGCTGACAGAGGAAAACCAGTGAGACTGCAACAGAGATAAGTTTAGTTCTAATTAACAAGTGTTAAGGTAAGAAATGAAAAACACGTCATCATCCTTTATGGGCCAATGGTTCCATACCTGTCTAGACTGAGATTCCTTCTGCCTCCCTGGGAGGTGACTGGGACTGGTTACTTGAGGTTACATTTCACCCATATTTGAAGATTTGCACAGCACAGAAGCAGTCTGCTGATGCTCCCAATACTTCCCAAACCTCTAAACTCAGTCAAGTAACAACTCATGCAATTGCTACCATCCTCATGGTAAGCAACGTGAATTCCTGCTTCCTTCTATTACTCTTGCTGCCTGTTACTCTTCTCTCAGACACTTAGCCACTGTGCATTATTTATCTTTCTCTAAAACTGTAACAACAACAAACTGGCAGCTTTTGGGGCCATAAGTTGTCAGCTGGTCAGTCTGTTTTTCTGGTTACATGACAGAGTACACAGTTTCAGCTGCTTTGCTGTTTGCTCCTCCACTTTTAATCAGAGATGGGTTCTTATCTTCAAATGCTGTCCTTTAAAATTGTGGCAGCTAGTCTAAATTAGTCATCTAAGTTTCTCTCATAGGTAGTAGAGAGTAATAAGCATCTCCTGGGAAAGGGTTGAAGACAGGTGGGATGAATCCCCATTCATACATGTCTATTTAGTCTCATAGATTATAGGGGAGACCAGAGACCATCTGATTTGCCAGTTAACTTTTAAGTGGTTAAATTGAGGTGTGATCAGTTCCAAGCTGATCAAAAAACAAGAGCATGATGGGAGGTAAAAAAGAAATCATTGGCATATGCCATGGGGGAAGGGTTTTTGGGAACGTGCCAGCAGAACGGAATTTAACATAACCCAATATACAGGAAACAACAGTCACCTGGTGTGCAGCCAGTTCTGCTCCTGCATTACACAGAGGAGATCATAAATACCTGTGATCATTCCCCACATCTCTGGAAACTCTAGAAAATTAGGATTAAGATAGGCAGAGAAGTTAGCCTAATGTTTTCAGAGGGGTTTGGATGGCTTGGAAAGTTACTTTTCAGCTGGTGCAACCACTTCAAATTTGGCTAGCCTGCAAAGCATCCATGCTCACTGCTTTCCAGATGGAAGGACCAGGAAAGAGGGACTTACTGCTGGCTGGGTTGGCATTTTCAGTGTGATCTGGGCATGGAGAAATCTGAAAGGCAGGCTTTCTGTGTTGGCTGGCTGGTAGCTTCACAACTTGCTCCGGGCCTGAAAATAAAGAAGTCAGTGATGAGTTCAGTGTGGTCCTTGGGGATATTACAAAACCTCCGTTCATTGGGAGTTGCAGTTAAAAACTTCCCAGTGAGTCATGGCTGCACTGTGTTAATGGCCAGAACCCCAAACCAGCCAAGTACCTTCTGCTGTTTTATTCCTTTCAGTTTAGTTTAGTTTCTTCTTTCCCTTTTCCATCACCATGTATGCAGAGCTGGACAAGTGCCTGTCCATCTGTGCAAAGATTTTATTTCATTCTACAGTACAAGTCTTGAAGTTTAAGTAGTCTCAGAATCAGAAAAGAAAGCTTAGAGCTGGCTGTTTCACCACAGAAGTTGTAACAGGCTGAGCTCTTCACACTTCACCATATCTTGACCCAGCTTTATGCTAATTATGATCCTTTTTTGAACAGTGGTGCACAAAGTAACAGAATCAGAAATGAACAATTTCTGACAGAAGTGATATTACATTTGCTGCACACATTTGCATAGAACTAAAATTTCAGTGTAGCTAGTCTCAAATTGAGTTTTGATTATGGCTTGTTATGGTAAAAATTAACATCAATTAAATCGGATAAAAGTCCTTTCTTTTTGTTATAGTCACAGATGGCTTTATTTTAATATGCATCTTTAATTCCCTAGAAGAAAATTTGTATTTGGAAATGAGATAGACTTTAGTACAACTTTAAATATCAAATGAATATCAGAGGCTGAGAAATCTTCTGACACCAGGAAAGACCTTTACATGCATGCAAGCAGTTGTAGGACACTCAGATAGCATGACAATCAAACCTACAATAAGCCCTTTATTTGGCTTGATGATAAGCAATTAATTCCTCTACAGACTGAACAACAACTCGGCAGATTTAAGACAAAAAAATGCCTCTCTTCCTATAAAAATTAGGAATGCTTGATGGTTGTGTTAACATTTCGGTCATGATTTCCTAAAGAAGTATCAATAAGAAGAAATCACAGGTAACTTCCTCACTGTTTATCTCATTTTGTTAGCTGTTACTAAAATATTTGATCATGCCTTCTTTTTACATACTCTTCTAAGCATCCACAATGGGTTCCTCTCAGAAACAGGGTACCAGGCTGGACGTATCTTGGGGATACGCTAACACAGAAGTCCTATGCCATAATAGAATAAAATGCAACTGAGGTTTTCAGTCAGTGTCACAGTGCATCAGCCCATCTTATACCAATGAAGAATTGTTATGTATGTGGAATTTATTTCCTATGTAGTTTCAAATTATGAAATGTATTGCTCTTTGAGCTGATTATTCTTTAGAAGCATCTAATTGGCCCAAATTCCTTCCTGGTACTTAGCATGATATATCTTTGTCCTACCTAATTAGTGTTTATTGTGCCTATGTGCATTGCAAATGCGACATTTTCCTTCACCATTCTTTTAATCTTCAGTTATTTTTAAGTTCTTCTTGCAAGTGCAGTTCCGCTAAACTATATGTATTTAGTTGTTAATATCTTCTTAGATGAAGTCTTCCCATACTGAACATTAGTGTCACCATTCTCCGATCAGTTCAGTTTTTTTCACTAAAACGTAGTGAAACTTGCAGAAATGATGTCAAAATTGTGATGACTGAGCTTCTATTTATTTTATTTTACCAGCTACAGAGAAATGATGTAAAACATACAGACATTTTACTTTTGAAGGCAATGAATCAAACTTTCAGATAGAGAGGAGATGAAGGCAAATGAAGATAAACAAAGTGATACTTTGAATCCTGTTTTGTTCTCATCTTTTCATTGCTTCAGAACTGCAATATAACCAGAGTTCCCATCTTTTCTCCCAAGAAAGCATGACATATACAATATACAATTTTCCCTAGACACAGGTAAATACTCAGAGGAACTGGGGCATTAAAGGAGCTTAATTTCATTTATTTGTTCTTAGTCATTTTCAGCACTTTTTTAAATTAAGATCTTCCTGAGTAACTCTACCCAAAAGTCTTGCTGACACTGGATGTGAAGAGAATTAATGAATGTTTTTTAGAAAAAAACTCATGATGATCACTCATGACCACTCATGATTTCCAACCCACAGAAAGTTCATTTTAACAAAGCATCTACTACAAATAGAGGTTGCTTATCTAAATATTAGTAAACTGTTTAAAAAGAACAAAGAGCCTGGTGAAGCAAGCTTTAAGTTAAGGCCACACAACTTTGTATAGCAAGCTCACTGCTAATTGAAAATTAGGCAGTGTTGTGGTTAGTTTAATGACAAGGCTAGGAACATTGGGCCTATGGCAAAGAGACCCAAATCCAAAGACAGACAAGCTTTGCTTGATTATAGTGATTACATCATGGTCATTAGAATTTAAACCAACTAACCCAAACACAGACATCATATCTTCATTTGATAGCTGCAGTCTAGTAAACAGTGGGAAGTGATGTTATGTATGCATTAGCCCAGCTGAAATGAAAACAGGCATTCTTTTTTAACCTGTCTGGCATTGAAAACAAAAACTTCAAAATCAGGCTGTGAAGTGGACTTACAAAGCCAGAGGCCTTTGATTTTTAAGGATCTGCGTAGTGTTTTAACCAGTCTTTGTTTTGCAGGAAAACCATCTCAGCACCCGGGTATGAGGCATCCTTGTATGCAGTCTATCACTGTGCAAGATGTTGAGTTTATCTGTGGGAACACATGAAGATTAGCAATGTCCTCCTTTGTGTTTCCCTGCTAGAATTCCTTACAAGTTCATGAGTCATTGTCAGCTGCTTGCTAAAAATAACCCCTTAACACTGCTTAGACTTGTAGTCATGATGGCGATGTGATGAGATGACTAGAGACAGCATAAGCACTGCATACTTAAAATGCATTTCATGCAAAATTATTTTTAGTGCTACAATTTCATTGTGTGTGTGGGAGCCATTCCACTGTCTAACATGAGACAACCCTGTCATCCCGCCAAATGAGTTCTGTTCTTGGTCTCCCCATACATATAAAAGAGAGGTAAAATGCTCTGAGTCATGCTTGGTCTTTGAAACAAAGAGGGAACCCTGACAGTGACAGCTCCCCTCTCTTTTTGATTTTTGAAGTTAAAAGTTATCATATTCATAGATATTAACATTTGAAATCCTTCTTGCATTTCTGTCTAATAAATCTGTGTTTAATAAATTGCAAGGATCAAGATCATTCCCATCCACACTTAACATATTTTGTGTCAGAGACAGTACCTATAAATCAAAATAACTGCATTGATTTTCTGGGCACTAGACAAAGAAATACAAACTAAAGGGCAGCAAAGTTTTCAGAGCATTGCCTTTGCCTGGTCTCAGAGTATTGCCATTAATACTTTAGAGATACTCACACTTGGAATTGCACACATCCAGGTTGTTACAAAACGGTTGTGTTGCAAGAAATTGTGTTGTGAAATGGCTCACACCAGAAATGAAGATGCTTCACAGACAAGCTCATCTCATAGTCATAAACCAAAATCCCAGTGTCTGGTAGTATGGCCCTTACTCATTTCACTGGAGTATTATTTCAACTTTGCTTGACTTCTGTCATCTAGCAACTGGAGGTGGTTGTTTGACATAGTAAAAGGATGGAAAAGAAATCAGTACAATGGGCATCAGAACTAGAGACAAAATGTCCATTTCACTAGTTGCACTTATCATCTGACTAAAGAATTTGCGCTTATCATCTGATCTAAAGAATTTGCTACTAGAGAAACATTCAAAAAGCAGATTTTTTTCATGCTAAGCATCAGAAGCTTTAGAGGCATAACACACTGAACTTATGTAAATATTAACGAATACTAAAGTAAATACTTGAAGTGCAGTTAATTTCATCCTCCTTCCTTCCTTCCTTCCTTCCTTCCTTCCTTCCTTCCTTCCTTCCTTCCTTCCTTCCTTCCTTCCTTCCTTCCTTCCTTCCTTCCTTCCTTCCTTCCTTCCTTCCTTCCTTCCTTCCTTCCTCCCTCCCTCCCTCCCTCCCTCCCTCCCTCCCTCCCTCCCTCCCTCCCTTGTTACTTTCTTGTTAAAAATTTCTATACCATTGTACCGGGGAACACCAGAAAATGAGCCAGCAGCAGACACATAAAAAATATATGCTAAGTGTGAAACCTAGCTATAACGTAAGACATCTATGTGAGATAGATCACCTCCTGAATGTGGCTATCTCTCTCCACTGGTTATAGATGAAGCCTAGGTAACCTTAGAGAAGATATCTTGCTACTGTGGGACAAAATGACCTGAATCAGATCCAAAGTCCTTAATATGAATCTGAAGAGCTTTTGTATGTAACTGTAAAAAAAGTATGGTTAACATAATAGTTTATTTAAGGTTATCACAAGCATATTTATAAATCTGCGTATTCAGCAAGTTCCATTCACGGAGGATGAGACACAATTAAGACAGAGACTGAAATATCTATTTATACAGCGAAAGCAGCACATGCAGGTATGAGTCACAATACAGTGGCAAAATCAGTAATAGGAAGAGTTCCATCCCTTCCCACAAATGTCAGTCTTATGCTGTGATGTGAAAAGAAAAAGAAAAAGAAAAAGAAAAAGAAAAAGAAAAAGAAAAAGAAAAAGAAAAAGAAAAAGAAAAAGGAAAGGAAAGGAAAGGAAAGGAAAGGAAAGGAAAGGAAAGGAAAGAAAAGAAAAGAAAAGAAAAGAAAAGAAAAGAAAAGAAAAGAAAAGAAAAGAAAAGAAAAGAAAAGAAAAGAAAAGAAAAGAAAAGAAAAGAAAAGAAAAGAAAAGAAAAGAAAAGAAAAGAAAAGAAAAGAAAAGAGAAAAAAGGAAAAGAAAGAAAGAAAGAAAGAAAGAAAGAAAGAAAGAAAGAAAAAGAAAGAAAGAAAGAAAGAAAGAGAAAGAAAGAAAGAGTAAAGAATCCCAGAATAAAATGTGCTGCTCTGATAGAAATGGCAAACCACTTTCATCTACAGAAATAACAATTTATGAAGCTTTCTATGTTACTTGTTATCTTGTTTTGTGTATGATCTATCAGTTGTAAACTTATTGATTATTCAGTATTAGTTCATGTGCAATCAAAATTTCAAATCACAAACCAATTAGTTAGTATGGGGTCACTGGAATAAAAAATCCTCACGAGGCAACTATGGACAAGATTGTTTTGCATGCTCTTGAAGAAGAATAAGAGAATGGAGTTTAGTACAAGTTATAAATTGTATAATACCTCTATCACCTATACCCAGTGCAGTATTACCTAACATACTGCAGCAGAATGTGCAGAAATACTTGGCAGTACTGGCACTGTTTAGATTCATGTTTTAATAATGCATCCAGCTAATACAGGATAAAAAATAGTTCAAACAAGCTCATTTGCATATCACACCATTTGTTTTGGTGGCCTTTTCAGTCTGCTTAATGAGTTATTCTCTGTGTTTGCTTGATGGTGCACTAAACAGATTTCTCCAGTTTCTGGTATTTCAGATTTCTGTTCTGTCTTCTAAAATCAACAAGTTATATTTCCTATTTCTAAGGCCTTATAATGACTTTGTAGCTAAAATAAATGTTCTTCAGAGCTGGACTCTTCTCCAGGGAATCCTAACTTACGAAGTTTTCAAGCCTGAGTATTTTAGAAGGTGTCAATGAAAGCTAATGACATTGAGAGGCAGTTTATATACTAACAGCAGGTTAAAAAAATCACATACAGAATGCCCATTCTAGTTCATTAACTTATATCTGCTTTGTTAAATGTGTAAATAGAAAAAAAAAAAAAGGCAATAATGTGAAAAAGTGTTAATTGCTTCACAATGCCACGCTGCAAAGAACAGTACAGTAAACATTTCAGCCGATTACTGCATACATTAAAAGTACAACCCCAAAAATTGCTAGGTAGGTGTTTGAAAGCTTTATATCCAGATAGCCTTCATGTATATGCTTATTTACTCATGATACATTGCCTTTTATCTGCTGCTATTATATACAACATCATTCCATTAATATGAAAAACAGACAATAGGGATTATAGTTATCTTTGGGGCTACCAGTTTTGCCAGTCGTTTTTCTTCTGTGAAAAAACATTTTCTGTACATTTCAGGCTACGTGGCAGAACCTCCTGGCAATAGAAATGATATTTAGAAACATAATGCTTAAAAATAAGTTGAAGTTTCTGATGTACAATGGTAAAGAAAGCTCCAACACAATATTTTTTTTTAATCCGTGTGAGACTGAGACACTGATTAAAGCCAAGGTATAAGATGTAGATTTGCGGATCAAAATACCAATATTCCTGTGTCACATAGGGTTCATTTTGCTGTGTGCAGGTTTGCACCTTCTCACTTCCCTGCTCAGGTTTCAGACCTGAAAGGTCTCAAGTCCTTCAATAGCAGCATGGAATGGGTCATACTTCCTGCTCCTCCATCAGAATTGCTCTCTTTAATGAGAGAAAAAGAATAAAGAATGAATAACTGCATTTCTGGCACACACTCAGAAGTCTGGGGTGGTGGGTGGACATTTTCCTGAATACCAGCACGAAATGGAGTATGTGGTGATAAGCAGGATCATGAATCCATGAATAATGCCAACCTGAATTTCAGTCATTTATTTGTTAATGTATGTCTTTATTTGTTAATGGAAACACGCTCTATACCATAATCTATTAATTAAACCCAGATGGCAATGAAACACTGCATTACTATTTTGCCATTTGCTTAAGAGGTTTATGATATATGATATGTCCACCTTTGATCAAATGTCTCATGGCTACATTTCTGCTTAACATGAGGACAGCGGATGGCTTTTCTGTAATATTGACCATAACTCCCACAAAGGCAGACGTCCTCTCTTGGTGTATGACTTCAGCGCAGAGACAGTGTGTTGAGGAATCAAAGGAAACAGAGATAGGAAAGAGAAGTGAGTATGCACAATCCCCAGAAGCAGCATCAAAGCAATTCCCAATGATTATTCTAGCCTTAGGTTTTAATATTCACCATCACTGCTCCTATATATCCATTGCTGAAATCTGGGCCAGCCCTCTTCCAAGAGGACCTTTCCCCTTCCCATTAAATTCTCTGTATACAAGGCAAATGAAACATGCAGGGGCTAAGCACAGTGTAACCATTCTCCCATACAATATGAACATAGTAATTGTGTCCTTACAGTTATGTCTCTGGTTTTCTACACTGCTGATGAGAGGATTTGCTTTTGAATTTTGCAGAGAAGGGGTGTCAGAGCAATTGCCAATAATTGCATCAATGAAAGAACAGCTGAGATCATACTTTACTGTCTCTCTCATCTGATTCCAACTTCCATACACCCTTAAAATGATAAAAAATCTGACTAATACATTAAATGGGTTCTGGTATGCGCATCTTTGGTGATACCTGAATGGTAGTATATGTCCTTGCAAACCTGCTGGTCTAGGTGACCACCAGCTGACATAGTCCAAGAAGAAGGGTTGGGAGAAGGCAATACTTAACAATCTTCCTTGTCTATGAAACTGCATTTTTTTTTGGCTGATTTGGAGGGGATTTCTGTTAAAATCTTGCTTTATCTTTTATCACTCAGATATCTGCTGGAATTATGATTAGAGGGAAAACCAGTTTTGCCTCTAGTATCCATACACTGTTTCTGTAGCTGCACTTTGCAAAAGCAGAGGGTTACAGTCAGAGCTGAAAGCTGACATTTTGCTTTTAAACTCAAACTATTAGATAGTCACAAAGATCACAGAACCTATTTTTTTTGAGTAACATGGCCATACTCTGGCATGGATAACTCAGAGTAAATGACTTGAAGAAACCCTGCCAGGAAAAAAGGAAAATCATGTTGAAACCAACATGATAACTTAATTGTCAGTGTGTCTTAAAAGAGAAAGTTTGTGGCAATAACTTCTGAGAGTGACAGTTCAGGAAATTTGTACTGGTAAAGATTGAAGTCTTTAATTTTTGCAGTCTTTAATGTGCCTGTGAGTATGGAAATAAGAAACATCATACAAGCAGAGGAAAATATTTCAAGGAAGATAACTTAGGGGGGAAATTCATTTTAAATTTAACTGTTATATGGCTTATGTAACTCCTACAGCTGAGAAAAATGCTTTCAGCGAACCTATATTTCATTGTGTCTATATCAGTTAATACATGACATATATATTATTTTACTTTTAAAAAATCGTAGTGTTTTATGAAAGGTGTTAAGTAAACATTGTTATGTTAAATTCTAACTTTGTGCTTCCAGTCTCATTAACTTTTGTTGTTGTTGTTGTTTTTTGTTTTTTGGGGTTTTTTTTGAGACATTTGGATATCTGTTAAAAAAATCCACAAACCCTAGGCTTTTGAAAAGAGGACCTTTTCCACCTTTTGAAAAATATCTTATGGCCGTTTTGAGCAGTGGTGATCTGGAAAGAAAACAGATTAGAACGTTTGATAATAGAGGAAGGAAATATTATTATCACAGCTTGAAATCTGTTAACAGGGCCTTCCAAATGGGGTAAACATTAAAGTCAAATAGAAACTCAATTACAGGAAGATTTTCAACTTGTCAAAAATAATTGCATTAATGTCAGCAATGCTGAAGGTCTAAAACAAGGAAACTATTGTACAGTGTCTCTAGAAAGAAAGATTAAAGGAATGCATAGCGTAGTTTTAGCAAAAGGTCCAAAAATGCTCACATTTATTTTGGTTTTAGTTCTGAGGCCAAAGACTACAGTACTGCATAAAACTGAAGCATCAATCTATAACTTTCTGGCAGATGTTACATCACATGAAGATCGTGGAATACTCAATAAGAGGAACCATTTATCTCCTTTGCTCTGAACCAAAACTTGTAGTAAATACCTTATAGAGGGCAAAGATTCAAGCAGTTTGGAGGAGCTGGAGCTTTGAGATATGAACTGGTCTGTGCTTAAATGTTTGGCTCTTATTACAGGGTGGGTGTTCTGCATTTGCAACTAAAGCTCCAGCAGAATAAACTTTAAAGAAAATCTATTGAACTATTATAGAAAACATATATTCCTTAGTGATTTAAATGGGAAATTTTGTCTACCTCCTACCACATTTTTTTTGGTTATGTTCAGTAGGAGTTACAACTCACAAAGGCAAAAACTCTGCTTTTGTTTAAGTCAGAATTAACTGCTGCTGCCCATAGGAGAGGAACTTGCTTGGGTGGAAGTGAGGAGGCTGTGTATCCCCCATCTTTCTTTTTTAAACAGAGTTCATTGCCTAACAATGCATGTAACTTCTCCCTGGTATAAAACAAAGACTGTCTTCCTTCAGACCTTGGTGTAGAGGTATGGTCCAAGGCCACATTTTGAAAGGTGTTTAGGTTCCTTCACATTTGTAGACTGCAATTCACCTCCCTTCCTGTTAGGCAGATGTTGAAGCATTTAAGTCATTTTGATTTAGGCACCCCTAACACCCAAGGATGAGAGAGACATGTTCTGTGATCAGTTGTAGATGTCTGACTATGTTTGTTGGCTATGAAGAAAATATAAAGAGGCTAGACACTGAAGTTAAGCATCTTAGGTAACATCTTAAAGTCAGGTATGATTAATCCAGGGCTGAGCAGGACTTTATTTTGTGTGTGTATGTGTGGTGATGAGAAACCCACCAGAAAAACGGGGAAGAGGAGCATTCTTCAATTTCAGCTGTGCACAACTTCATACTAGAGCAAAATCCTGCTTGCTTTTACTTCTCTACAAGCATCTAGAATAGTTTAATGGATGTTTGGAGGCTATGGTAGTGTAGAAAAGTCTTTAAAGACTGAATGCCTGATTTTATTATTTTACAAGCCTAGGTATCACTAATGTTATTGCTGTCTTCAGTATTCTTCTGGAGGACTAACCAAAAATGAATAGTTTCACAAAACAATAAATTATTTTATTCCCTGTCCCTTGATTTCCCAGCTAAGGCTGAGATACCGTTTATAGTACTGCTGTCTTCATAAGCAGTTCCTGTGATCAATCTGAGCCACAAGGACACATTGAAGTAACCTAGAAAAACAAAGTATCAACATCAGAATTTTTATTTTATTTAACTCTGTGTTGTATTGTAAAAAATCATACATAAATCTCTGCAATGCAAAGAAGTATTTCTCTCCTTCATTTTCTTTTTCTTTGTCTTGCTTCAAGTGTAATTCCAACGGGGACTCCTAACTGATCAGTGCCTAAATTCTGCTAAAACAAACAGGAATTATATTTGTATG